>NC_042623.1:240283196-241635696 GCF_901001135.1 Rhinatrema bivittatum
CTCTGCCTTTGCCGGTGGTGTGGGATTATTTACAGGTTCTTGGATATATGGCGTCCACTCTGGAGTTGGTTCCTTGGGCTTTTGCGCATATGCGGCCCTTACAGAGAGCGCTATTATCTCGGTGGAACCCCAAATCGGAGGAGTTACGGGTGCCTTTACCGCTCCTAGACCTGGCTAGGGCCAGTCTGCAATGGTGGTTGCAGCCGACCCATTTGCTCCAGGGCATCGATTTGGAGCCCCCGCAATGGATCATTGTCACGACGGACGCCAGCCTGTCGGGTTGGGGGGTGGTCTGCCAATCTCAGTCTGCTCAGGGGCGTTGGACGCTTCCGCAGACCAAGTGGTCCATCAATCGCCTGGAGACCAGGGCGGTTCGCTTGGCGCTGCAGCGTTTTCTCCCTCTGATTCGACATCAAGCAGTTCAGGTCTTGTCAGACAATGCGACTACGGTGGATTATATAAATCGCCATGGGGGTACCAGGAGTCATCTGGTTGCGTCCGAGGTGAGCAAGTTAATGGATTGGGCGGAAAAGCATCTGTCTCGCATAGCGGCATCCCACATAGCCGGAGTCGACAACATTCAGGCGGACTATCTCAGCCGCCAGCAATTAGATCCGGGGGAGTGGGAACTGTCACAAGAGGCACTCAAACTCATCGTTCGAAGATGGGGAACCCCCCGAGTGGATCTAATGGCGACGCGCCTAAATGCAAAGGCAGCTCGCTTCTTCAGCCGCAGACGAGAGCACAGGTCGGAAGGTGTGGACGCGCTGGTTCTTCCATGGCCCGCGCAGATTCTCCTGTACGTGTTCCCTCCGTGGCCACCGGTAGGCAAAGTGTTGCGTCGGATAGAATCCCACAGGGGTCCGGTCATTCTCATGGCGCCGGAGTGGCCAAGGAGGCCGTGGTTCACCGATCTGATCAACCTAGCGGTGGACGGTCCCTTGCGCCTCGGTCACCTGCCTCGCCTCTTGCGGCAGGGTCCAGTGTTTTTCGACCAGGCCAATCGCTTCTGTCTAGCGGCTTGGCTTATGAGAGGCGTCAATTGAGGAAGAAGGGATATTCTGATTCGATCATTACTACTCTTCTTCAAGCTTGTAAACAGTCTCCCTCGGTTACCTATGTGCGTGTAAGGAAAGTGTTTGACTCTTGGTGTCGCGGATGCTCCATGTCCCCGAGGCAGGCTACGGTGTCTCATGTTCTGACATTTCTGCAGGAGGGCCTAAAGAAGGGCTTATCCTATAATTCTCTTCGCGTGCAGGTGGCGGCCTTAGGCTGTTTTCGTGGCAAAATTGACGGCGTTTCCATTGCCATGCACCCCGATGTAGCCAGATTTTTGAAGGGGGTCAAGCATTTGCAATCGCCGGTGAGACCTACCTGTCCCGCTTGGAGTCTGAATTTGGTTCTTCGTGGCCTTTGTACTTCTCCTTTTGAACCGCTGAAGCGGGCAACACTCAAGGATCTAACTCTCAAGACTGTTTTCTTGGTGGCTATTTGTTCTGCGAGGCGCATTTCAGAGCTTCAAGCGTTGTCATGCAGGGAGCCTTTCCTCCGTTTTCCGGCCTTGGGAGTTTCGCTTCGAACTGTCCCTTCCTTCTTGCCAAAGGTAGTTTCGGCTTTTCATGTGAATCAAACGGTAGAACTACCAGCCTTTTCCGGGGAAGGCAGTGAGGCATCGGAGCTTAGGAGGTTGGATGTTCGACGGGCATTATTACGGTACTTGGAAGTAACCAATCCGTTTCAATTAGATAATCACCTTTCGTCTTATGGAGTGGCCCTAAGAAGGGGTTCAAAGCTTCTAAGACGACTATAGCCCGCTGGCTGAAGGAGGCTATTGCTTCAACTTACATTTGTCGGGGCGTGCCGTTCCGGAAGGTCTTAAAGCCCATTCACTGCGTTCCCAGGCGGCGTCTTGGGCGGAGAGTGCCTTTGTTTTCCTCAGGAAATTTGCCGGGCGGCGACTTGGAAATCCTTGCACACTTTTGCTAGACATTACCATTTGGATGTGCAAGATCCGACGGTACCTTCGTTTGGCAGTGGCGTGCTTCGAGCGGGACTGTCGAGATCCCACCCCTTTTAGGGCAGCTTGGGTACTTCCCAGCAGTCTGGACTGATCCTGGTACTTACAGGGAAAGGAAAATTAGTGCTTACCTGATAATTTTCGTTCCTGTAGTACCAAGGATCAGTCCAGATGCCCGCCCATGTTAGAAGCAGTCCCGTCAGTGTATACTTGTATTTCAGAAGTCCTTTATGGAGCGTTTACACAGGTATCTTATCGTTCAGTTCAGCGGCATTTTCAGCCGGGGTTTTTCCTCGTTTTTTCCAAGAGTTCATGTTTCACTTGTTCTAGTCACGGGTTCTTGCCTAAGATTTCTTCTATCATTCTGCTTTGTTATCGATTATACTGAAGGATCGCAGGGGGCACCAGGGTATATGGGTGGTGCCTTTTCAGTTTCTCTCTGACTCCATCTGCTGGACGGGAGGCATAACCCAGCAGTCTGGACTGATCCTTGGTACTACAGGAACGAAAATGATCAGGTAAGCACTAATTTTCCTTTTTAAATCTGAAATTATGAAATATTTAGGGGGGGAGGAGAGGGAAGTTTAAATACCAGATGCCCAATTGCTCTTTGATTCCCTACTGGGTCTATTAGGAAGCCACTATAGGAACATACTACTTCATGCTAAAATTCTTTATGGGGTTAAGTACCATTGGAGAGGCAACATGTTCTTTGGGAGTTTGTTTTCAAAAGGCTAAGTAAGTAAGGACATAACAGACCAGATCAAAGCCTTTGAAAATTTACCAAGCTGAGCAGCTAAATCTAACCTCTTAAGTTTCACTATGCAGCTAACTTTAGGCATCCAAATTTTGGGTGACCCTAGGGCTGGGGTTAGGTTAAGGGGTGAAAGTTAGGTGGCTAGTACAGATTTTCAGCACTAGCTGCCTAACTTAGCCAGCCAGGTCTAGGCACTCCAATAGCAGGCATAATTTTGGCTGTCCTCCCTGCCAACTTGCAAATAGATATATATTTTTTTAGTCTTTGCAACCATCACTCATTCCTCCCAACTACAGACCTTTTTTTTTTTTTTTTTAAAGCATGGGGACAACAGAATCTCCCCTCCCTCTTGAATGTATACGTAACACAAAAATAAGCATTGAGGCAATAAAATCCTTCTTTCCTCCTCCCTTCTGACTATGTATACACAAGCAGCAAGCTCTCTTTCCTGAATGTGTATATAGATAGATAGAAAGATAGATTTTTATAAATCCTGCCAGTAGTGGGATCCCTTTCTCCCACACTCATTGTAAATTTTTTTTTAAGTATTCATGGATTCTCTCTTCCCTTCCTGCTAGGCTGTAAACCATGATGTGCCAGCTAGAGATCTGCCCCTCCCTCCTGTCCAAGCAAATTTTGAAGACAATAATTAATTTTTTCTCCAGGTGTACAACATCAGATTTTAGTAGTATTCAGTTGCAAGAAGTATTTCACATAACTGGCTTTCTGGGTAGAATTGGTTGACCATGTCCTTTATGAAACCATTCTTTGAAAATACCACCAAATGACTAAATTATAATGTGTGATATTAATATACTGTGGGAGTGGCTAACTTAGACCCTCAAGGGCCACAAATGGGTTTGGTTTTCAGGATATCCACCTTGAATATGCATGGAAGAAACTTGCATGCAGTGCAGGCAGTGCATGCAAATCTCTCCCATGCATATTCATGGTGGCGACCATAAAAGCCAGGCCTGTTTGTAGCTGTTGATGATCAGAGTTGACCTTAGTATACTGTATTGTGCTTGTCTTTTGAAATCAACTAAGACCTGTATTTTGTAACAGGGAGATCTCTCTCATCTCAAAAGATACATAGACAAATCTGGAGAGGAAAAGAAGGATCTGATTTCCAAGATAGAAGAGCTTAGTCTTTACAACCACATGTCGGAAAAAGAGCTGAAAAAGACCAGAACTTGGAAGCAGGTCAGATATTCAGGTTATTATGTTTGAATTTTGGTTTTCTTGGGGAATAGCCACTGCTATTTATTGCATCAGTAGCATGGGATCTTCTTAGTGTTTGGGTAATTGCCAGGTTCTTGTGGCCTGGTTTGGCCTCTGTTGGTAACAGGATGCTGGGCTTGATGGACCTTTAGTCTGACCCAGCATGGCAAGTTCTTATGTTCTTATGTTTGTTGAGGGGCGTTCTCCAAAAATCCAACAAATTTTGGGTACAGGGCTTAATTTGTTGGACAACAGCCCAGAAAGCAGTTCTATCCCTGCTGTTCTGCTTCTTAAACCTGAAAAGCAGAACAGCAGGGATATTCCTAAATCCACAAGTTCTTCAGTGCTCCACCACTGAAGAACTTGTGGATTTAGTCTCCTCATCCAGCAATTGGAGGTAGAGGTTTTTTTGGGGGGTTTTTTGGTTTTTTTTATGACATTACCTGCATGTATGTCATGAATAGAACCAGATACAGCCAGTGCCGCTAGCTATTGGATGGACAGTTGTAGACAAGCCTTTTTAACTGAAGAACATTTTTATGACTATTTCATGGTTGTGATATAGTTCTTAAACTATTTTTCAGTCATATTTATCTTAATGGGCCAAGCTCCTGTGGATTGTTCTCTGCAGTGGTCTGAGGCAGGACAGCAAATCAGTTCACTACCAGCCCCTTCTCTCCAGGCTGCCTGTAGAGAAGAAAAGATGAGGGGGAGAGCCTGGAGCATACAGCCATTCTGCTTTCTAATCCAGCTTCTCCCTTCCTGTTCCCCCTCTCTCTTTTTGAATTGCAAGACACAGAAGGGGAAAGGGTGATACTGAAGCAGACACTACAGAGCAAAGAACAGACACAAAAGGGGTTGAATGACACTACTGGCCTTGATGAATGGCACTGCTGCTCACAAATTTCAAACTTATGCTAATTCAACCCTTTTTTTGTTCCTATTACCAAGGGTTTAATTTTAGGCAGAACAACCCATAACGTCATTCTGCCAATTTTTTTCTGGAATCCAAGAAAGTGGAGCAGAGCTGGAAGTGAAAATCAATTCTGTCTCCCCTGCGGAAACAGAACAGAGCCAATTGCATTGCTCATTTATGGCTCCCCAGCCCTTGGCGGAAGCAGAGTAGAACAGAGAGTGCTGAAGCTGTTTACCCTGAGATGAGGGCATCCTCATGGCTCTGATATTTGTGCAATTTCCCAGAATATTGAGGATATTGTTATGGGAGAGTAGCCAAGGCCAAAAAAACACTGGGTAAATGCCTGTCGGCCCCACTACTTCTGCCACGGCTGAATGTGTTGGCTTCCTGCTTAGCACACTGTAATTACACTGGTGAAGAAGAAAGGGCCAAGAGAGGCAACTGAGGGTATGTTGGAGGGGGAGTGAAAGACGAAGAGGAAGAGGAAGGAGAATGATTGGGGATATATAATGGGGAAAGAGTGGCAGGATCAGCGAGAAGGGAATGAGTGATAGGATATGGGAGTGAGTGAAGAGATCGCAGGGACTATAGGCTGTGTGGGGGGGGGGGGGGGAAGAGGGAGAAACAGTGAGTCAGTGGATCCAAGGTGCTGCAGAGTGTGATTGATGGGATCAGAGGGACTAAGAGATGTGAGTGAGATGATCAGCATTGGAGGGGGCAGTCTGTGAATGAAGTGATTGGGAGGAGAGCTAGGGATAGGATTGGGTATGGGGGGGGGGGGGGGGAAGGGAGAGAGAAGAAAGTGAAGAGAGCATGTGGTGTTGCTCCTTTCTTCTGCATCAAGAAGGCAAAGAGCACACCATGCTTTTGAATTCCAAAAGCTCTCTTTTCCAAGGATACTAAAGACATCAATCTGCTCCTGCCCAGCAAGGCATAGGAGAGCCAGCTGATTCTGGCTTGAAGAGGAGGCCTGTACTTTACTGTCTGAGGAGGGAGAGAGTTGCTGGAGAGGGTCATTTCCAGGGAGAGGAGGGCTCAAGGACCACCAGAGACAGGGGTGAGACCTAGGGACTTTAGGACCAGTGTAGTGGGGGGATAACTACCTCTGGGGAATTTATTAGGGGGGGGGGGCTGGAGATGAAGGATCAGAGAGGAGGAGGGTGTTAGAGAGAGAGAGAGAGAGCCCCATTCTCTCTACCCTCATCCTCCTCCTCCTGCTTACACCAGTGATCCTGCATCCTAGCCCCCACCAATGCTTAACCCAGCCATCCTTTGCCTATCAGTGGTCATCGAGCATGTTAAAAGTGTGAAGAAATGCATTCAGTTATATGTGTATGTGAGAGAAAGTTCATACACAGACATGATCTCGTCCCTTTGAACAGGTCACAGCTGGCTCTGGCCCTCACCTATCTCACCCTCTTCCTTTTTGTCTGCAAATAAAAGCCCTAGATATATGAGTTGTTATTTGTTACTGGCTCTTGGTAACATTTTAAACTGTGGGAGCCAAATGTAATATTTTTAACTGTTCATGTCCAAGATCAGCCCAGACTCCTGGGTTTTAACCTCCCTGCCAGCAGATGGAGACAGTGAAAGTTTTACTGACACTGGCTTATAACCTAGTGTGCCACCTGCAGACCCTCAGTATTTCTCTGTCTCCGGCAAATGGTAGATGGTGCAAAACCCCTGCCCCCAATACAGAGGACTGCAGGTGCACTCTCGGTTATGTAGCAATGCCTTAAAATTTTGTTCTCTGTCTCCATCTGCTGGTAAGGATGCATAAACCCACTTCTCGGGACTGATCTGGAGTACGAACAGGAATAGCACTTCTAAATATAGGTGCGAGTGCAGAAAGCCTGACGTTGGCTTCCTCTCTCCACTCTCCGCCCCAAAGAGTGAGCACATCTGGGAGTGTACCTCCCAGCAGATCCTGATCGCGTCTATCAGCCTAATATTCCTCAGATGATGCGGACTGACCACCGACCGTTTGGCCACTTGGAATAAATTACCCTTTCTTCCCTAAATGGTCGGGTCAATTTATTCAAAATGATTATTTTGCCTAGGTGGCTTTATCTTTTTCAAAATCTCCCGGTTATACTAAAGTGGGGTAGATCTCCAATGACTCGATGGCGCACATTCGGAGGTTTTTGTGGAGGGGAGGGAAGGCTCGTATTCCGTTATCCTGGTTGAAGGTGAGGAGGGGTAGAGGTGGACTGGGAGTGCCCCGATTTGGCTGCCTACAACTTGGCCTGTAATCTTAGGCTTATCCGAGATTGGTTACTGGACACCTCTGTTCATGCCTCGTTATATGTTCTGGTGGCTCCTGCCTATGCTGTCCAATCCAGCGCTACCTCTCTCTCATCTTTTCTTACACAGACAGCTCTGGTGCGCCCACGCTTCGGCAGACATGGTGGCGGCTGAGGAAGCCTTTAAAGTTAGCCTGCCCTTTGTGCTTAATTTTCTTCCTGAGGTGGGAAATCCTGATTTTACACCGGCTCACAATCTTCATATTTCAGAGTCTGGGAGGGTAGGGGTATAACTTACTTAGGTCACTTATTGACACGTACTGGGGAAATAAATCCTTTAAGGACTTTCCATGCTATATATGGTTTCGGAATTACACACACTTTCCCTTACATTCAAATTGCACATTACTTACGGGCACTTTCCTGCCCCATATAGGGATCCCTCGGTGTTTCACACCTTAGATGGGGTTTTTGCTTCGAGAAGGCCAAAGCCCCATCTCTGTCAAAATATTATAAGCAACTACAAAAGAGTGCTGAGGTGGATATGTGTTCAATTTGGAATCCGCTGGAACAGGATAGTGATTTTGTTAGTACTCAGACCATTTTGAAGACATGCTTTCGGCGTATTTCCAGGATCTCAGCCAATATGTACTATAGAGAGTTACAATTTAAATTTCTCAGTCGGGCCTATGTGTCACCACAAGTGGCCTTTTAATTGACTATAGCTTCCTCAGCTGGCTGCCCCCGTTGTGGGCATGCTATGGGGACTCTGTCCCATGTATTCTGGACTTGCCCCTCTGTACAGCGCTTTTGGCACAAAGTGGCGGATTATATGGTTGATTCGATAGATGCTGCTGCTTTTCCAGTTACCCCTCTCTGGGCTGTTATTTGGGGTGTATTTCACCGATTTGGATATGAGATCTGGTTCACACGCATGCTTTTACGTAAAGCTTGTCTAGTGGGGAAAAAAGTGATCCTCTCAGTCTGGCGGTCTCCTGATAGCCTGTCTTTTTTGGCCTGGAGAAACTGTTTCCATGGAATGATGACCATGGAGTCCTTGGCTTCCCGGATTTCTCCACGGTGCAGGTGATGTTTTCTGACGGTGTGGCAGAATTATCTTCAATCTCTCCCACATTGTGCACTCAGCCTTATAGTGAATGATTAATCTTGTTCCCTGTAATTACTCGGATCAGTCCAGACTGTGGGTTGAGCCTCCTTTCCAGCAGGTGGAGACAGACCAAAACTGAAAGGATATCCTATGAGGACAGAGCCTATCCTGTAACCCTTCTGTATTCGTCTATCTCCAGCAGCTCACCCTTCACTCTCCTGACTAGGCTAGTCAGCCTTTTCCTTTTCTCTCTTTTCTTACGGATCAAGCAAGTACTTATTCTTAGTCTTCTTCCCATTAAAAGAGATTTTTTTTCCTTTTTAGTGTCTTTTTCCTTTTTTCTGTGTGGGAGACGGATCCGTCTCCCAGCTCTTGCCGGTCTCAGGGGGGCTTTGCCCCTTGTGCGCTGCATAGCCTGAGTCTGTCCCCGCTTCCTGGTGTGGGGACCGAGGCTGTCTAGGTTTCGTTTCCCCCCCCCCCCCTCTGGCTGCCGAGAGGGTTTAGAAGCCGACTGCTGCGCTCAGTTTAAAAATAAATAAATAAAGGGAACTTAAAGTTTACATAAGTTGCAGGTATTCCCTACCTCTAACTTATTTGCAGCAGTAGACCATCAATTTTTTTCTTTTTCTGGTCAAAGGAGGCCTTGAACTGGCAAACAGACAAGCCGGAGTCAGCAGGTTTCCTTCCTGCTTCACTCCGGGCCTGCAGGTTGTCAATCAACTTTTTTCAGACTTTTTTCTTCAGTAGCGGCTCTCTATGATGCGGCAGGCAGCCTGCCTCTCCTGTGGGCAGCCCTCTTCGCGATTTTCACGTCAGGGGCCTTGCTCTGCTTGCCTGCCGGGTGGGGAAGGTCCCTCCTCGGCAGGACAAGCAAATTTAGCCCTGGGATAGACTCCCTCCGGCATGGCCAGGCCAGCGGCCATTTTGGATTTTTCAAGCGTCTCCGTTTTCGGAGCTCCCTGTGGGGCCGGATTTTCAGAGATACCACCCCTCCAGGGAAATCCAGGGCTCGTTTTTCAGCTGAATTTGTCCTCCTCGTGCATAATTCTTATCTCGCTAGCCTGCAGGAGGAGGACAAAAGCCCCCCCCCCCCGCCAAAAATCCCTCACTCCGCACCATTGACTGCTGGCCCGGCTGCGGAGTCCCATGGGCCAGTTCGGGTGCAGGTGGTCCCGGGGGTGCCCCCCTCCTTGATCCCCTGGTGGATCCTGGGTTCCTGGATCCCCGCCACTCCCCCGGATCCAGAGGGGTCCCTTCCTCTGGAGGGGGGACGACCCTAGAGCCCTTCGCTTGTTCCGCAAAGAGGAGTTAGAGCCCCTCATCCCCTTTGTCCTCCAGGAATTGGGGTTGGAGGGGCCTGCTGCGGATGACCTGTTGGCCTCTTTGCCCAAGGATATGGACCCCGGTCCTGGGGGGGTCTCAGAGCTCCGGCTACCGACATTTCCCTTCCATCCCATGCTAAAACTGATGATCCTACGGGAATAGGAGGCTCCCGAGGGGGCCCTCTGGGTGGGGGCGTGCTATGGACAAACTCTATCCCTCCAGGAGGAATGCTTGAAATGTTAAAGAATCCCTCGCTGGACTCCTATGTTTCGGCGGTCACCAAGCATACCACGATCCCGGTGGAGGGATCGACGGCACTCAAGGATGGACAGGATCGTAAGCTGGAAGCTTACATGAAAGCGCATCTTCGAAGTCTTGGCTCTTGGAGTCCGGGCGACTTGCTGCAGCAGTTCATGCCACGGGCAGGCCTCAGGTGGGTCCAGCAATTACTCTGCACCCAGGAATTCCCGCCTGCAGAGGCGGAGCAGGTTGAGCATCTGGAAGCCATAATCGCTTACGGGGCAGACACACTCTACGATCTGGTTCGTGTTCAGGTAAAGGCGATGGCTTCGGCGGTGTCTGCCCGTAAACTCCTTTGGCTCGTTGCCTTTCAAAGGTAAGTTGCTCTTTGTGAGGACCTTGAGAAGCCTATGGACCTCCTTAGCGGAAAACAAGGTCCATAAGCTTCCCGAGGACCGTCCTAAACCATCCCGGTCCTACACACCTTCTCGTCATCGCTTTCCGGGGCCAGCATCATTATACTCCGCGCGGGCGGGGAGGTTCCTCGAGGAGTTATTCTTCCCGCTCTCAGTCTTGGTCGCAGCCCTTTCGTGGGCGGCGGCCCTTTCGTGAGGGTCAGACCGCGTGCTCCACCCCCAAGCCTGCCACACAATGAAGTTCAGCTGACTCATTCCTCAGTCCCCTCCCTAGGCGGCCGCCTCTCCTTGTTTTTCGAGGAATGGGTCAAGATCACGTTGGATCAGTGGGTCCTCGATATTATCAGAGACGGGTACGCCTTCGAAATTGTCCGCGATCTTCCGGATCTCTTCTTCTTCTCTCCATGCGGGCGGTCCAAGAGGGACGCGATAGAACAAACCCTTACCAGACTCTTGGATCTGGGCGCGGTGGACCCGGTCTCAAGCTGATCGAGCAAATCCAGAACCTGATTGCACTACCTTCCCTGCGGCCTGGGACTACCTGCAGGTTTTGGGATCCATGGCTTCCACCATCGACCTTGTCCCCTGGGCTTTTGCTCATATGCCTCCGTTACAGAAAGCTTTGCTATCCCATTAGCAGCCAGTGTCAGAACAATTTCACATGATCCTTCCATTCTTGGACTCTACAGTAGATGACTTGAAGAGGTGGCTGTCGCTTCCCTCATCTCTTCCAGGGGATGCCTCTCCAAGCGCCTCAGTGGACGATAGTAACCACGGACGCCAGTCTGTTGGGCTGGGGTGCGGTTTGTCTCTCCCAGTCCACCCAGGGAACCTGGTCGCAGACTCAGTCTCACTGGCATATCAATCGGTTGGAGACCCTGGCGGTGCGCCTGGCCCTTCAGGAGTTTCTCCCCCTGCTCCGCGGCAAGGCGGTAAGATTCCTGTCAGACAACTCTACCACGGTGGCTTACATCAATTGTCAAGGGGGCACTTGCAGTCCCCTGGTGGCCCTGGAAGCCAGCCGTCTCTTCGCATGGGCGGAACGGCATCTGCAGTGCCTGGCAGCCTCCCACATCGCGGGCAAGGAAAATGTTCAAGCCGATTTCCTCAGCCGTCAATCGCTCGATCCAAGGGAGTGAGAACTCTCTGATACGGCCATGGCTCTGATAGTGGACAGATGGGGTCCCCCCCACCTAGACCTCATGGTGACCCTGCACAACTCCAAGGCCAATCGGTTCTTTCAGCCGCTGGAGGGAGCATGGGCTCAGAGGGCGTGGATGCTCTGGCTCTTCCTTGGCCAGCGGACGTCCTCCTGTACGTATTCCCCCCGTGGCCTCTGGTGGGAAAAGTTCTCAGAAAGAATCGAACTCCACTGGGGACCCGTGGTTCTGGTAGCACCCGAGTGGCCGCGAAGACCGTGGTTCACAGATCTCATCAACCTGGCGACGGACGGACCTCTTCGACTCGGTCACCTACCTAGTCTCTTCGACAGGGGCCTGTATTTTTCGACCATGCCGATCGCTTTTGTCTAGTGGCCTGGATTTTGAACACCGACGCCTGAGGCGTAAGGGCTATAAGGAGGAGGTCATCTCCACCTTGCTACGGGCCCGGAAACAGTCAACTTCCCTAGCCTACGTGCATATTTGGAAGGTACTTTGAGTCTGTTTGGTGCGGAATCGGGTATCCCAACGCGCTCCGCCCCGGTCTCTGTGGTTCTTTCTTTCTTCAGAAGGGTCTCTCCAAGGGCCTCTCCTTCAGTTCTCTGCGCGTACAAGTCTCCGCGCTCGGCTCTCTCCTGGGTCGGGTGGAAGGTCATTCCCTAGCGGGCCATCCAGACGTGATTCGGTTTCTAAGGGGCGTTAAACATCTCCGCCCCCCTTCTCGGGCCACATGCCCATCGTGGAGTCTTAATCTGGGTCCTTCAGGCTCTCTGCAAGGCTCCGTTCGAACCTCTCTGACACGCTACGCTAAAAGATCTTACGCTGAAAACTGCCTTTCTGGTTTCTATCTCCTACGCTCGGCGGATATCTGAGATTCAAGCGTTGTCCTGTCAGGAGCCTTTCTTGCGTTTTTTCCGATTCAGGGGTTTCTCTCAAGACTGTCCCTTCTTTCTTGCCAAAAGTTGTTTCCACCTTCCATGTCAACCAGTCGGTAGAACTCCCTGCGTTTTCCCCCAGAGGAGATTGCGGGTACGACTGGGGGTGACCTCCGTCTACTAGATGTCAAACGGGTCCTGCTTCGCTATCTCCAGGTTACCAACGCCTTTCGGGTTTCGGACCATCTCTTTGTCCTTTGGAGTGGTCCCAACCGGGGGTAAGCTGGCTTCTAAGACCACTATTGCGCGGTGGTTGAAAGAAGCGATCTCTTCGACCTATCTTTGCCAAGGTCGACCGGTCCCCGAGGGCCTAAAGGCTCATTCACTGCACGCTCAAGCTACTTCTTGGGCGGAGAGTCAATCCGTTTCTCCACAGGAGATTTGCAGGGCCACCACTTGGACGTCCTTGCATACTTTTGCTCGACACTACCGTCTGGATGTGCAAGCTCCGGTCTTCGGTTCCTTTGGGCGGCAAGTGCTTCGAGCGGGACTGTCTCGGTCCCACCCGGTTTAGCGAAGCTTTGGTACATCCCACAGTCTGGACTGATCCGGGTACGACCAGGGAAAGGAAAATTAGTTCTTACCTGTTAATTTTCGTTCCTGTAGTACCACGGATCAGTCCAGACGCCCTTCCCTGTCTGTCTTTATTTCTGTCCCCTCGAAGCTTGTTTCTTGCAGATTCACAGATTCTAATACTTCATTCTTGTGCAAGAATACTGAGCAATTACAAACCGGAAGCCTTGGTCGTGTAAACACTAAGTATATGCAAGAGCGTATAGCTATACCATGTTTATTACATTATTCGACAGTTGCTCCATTGAGCTTTATAGTTACTTGCTTGATCCTATTCTGGTTTTCTTGTTTTCTGCTTTGACAATAGTTATACTGAAGGGTTACAGGATAGGCTCTGTCCTATATGAGGACAGAGCCTATCCTGTAAGGATAAAACTGAAAGGAGACTCAACCCACAGTCTGGACTGATCCGTGGTACTACAGAAACGAAAATTAACAGGTAAGAACTAATTTTCCTATGCTTTGTGCGTTACGTGGGTGGAACTCTTGTTTTGACTGATGGGTGGCTTCCTTTGCACTGTGTGGAACTAGGGGGAGGGGGTGTTCACTGTTTGTTTCTATTGTGATTATGTTCTGAGGAAGGCTCAGGACCCAGCCCTCCTTAGTGTTGTATTCCTAAGATTGTACTAAAAATTTAATAAAAATGTTTAAACATAAAGAGTGAGCACATAGGCATTGCCCCTACACAGCCTACACTGAGTGTGACTGACAGGTCTGGTGCCCTGGGACTCCTCTTCCTGCCTTCAGCGAGAGCATGCACCATCACGGTGTAAATACACTCTGCCTGCATACACAACTGCAGCATAGCACGCTCCTTCCGCCAAGCGCAATTCCTTCCCTGCAACTGGCACTCTTTCTCCTGCTCTCAGCAGGCCGAACAAAGCAGCAAGGGAAATCAATCTGAGCACAAAAGTTCAACAAGATGCTGGCAAATTCCCACTCCTACCTCCAGCAGGAGCGAGCACACCAGATCACTGTGTTTTTGTTTTTTTTCAAATAAAACAAATCGTTTGCCCGGATGCAGCCAGAGATAGGGGTGAGACTTAGGGACTTTAGGACCAATGTAGTGGGGGATACTCTAAAAACACAGGAAAAGAAAGAAAAAGAAGAAAGAACTTTGAAAGGGTCCTCCCAGGAGGTTGTTAGATCCTAGTGGGACCATGCATGCCTTTTGGTTGAAGTGGGCAAGCAGGGGGTTGGTGACCCTTGGTGTGCTTCTGCTTTGAGAAAATGCTGAAATCTGGTGGTGCCAGATCCCTCATGCGTCTCTCCCTCTTGCTGAAATCCAGTGGTGCCAGATCCCTCATGCCTCTCTCCCTCTTCCCGCTTGGTTGCGTTCCTTGTGGTGGCTCCTGAGGTGAAGGTTACTGACAGGGAAATATTTCCTTTCCTTTGTAAAAAAAAAATAAAAAAAAATGGATTGCTTGGAGCCAGGAAATGTGGAGGCAGCCCCTCCTGCCGAGCAGTTGTCTTCTGGCCAGTGTGTTCTGCGTGGGCAAGGGATGTTGCAGATGTAGCTGTGTGGCTGGGCATGTTGAGGGAACTAGGCACTGGCACTTGATTTGTTCCACTTGGCTCCTGGGCCAGGAGTGAGCGATGCAAGTCCGGCTGCATCCGAGCAAATGATTTGTTTTATTTGAAAAAAAACAAAAACACAGCAGTCTGGTGTGCTCGTTCCTGCTGGAGGCAGGAGTGGGAATTTGCCAGCATCTTGTTGAACTTTTGTGTCAGATTGATTTCCTTCGCTGCTTTGTTCGGCTTACTGAGAGCAGGAGAACGAGTGCCAGTTGCAGGGAAGGCATTGCCGCTTGGCGGAAGGAGCGTGCTATGCTGCGGTTGTGTATGCAGGCAGAGTGTATTTACACTGTGATGGTGCATGCTCTCGCTGAAGGCGGGAAGAGGAGTCCCAGGGCACCAGACCTGTCAGTCACACTCAGGCACTGCCCCTACACAGCCTACCCTATGTGCTCACTCTTTGGGGCGGAGAATGGCGAGAGGAAGCCAACGTCATGAGAACAGTGCAGGCTTTCTGCACTCACACCTAAATTTAGAAGCGCTATTCCTGTTCGTACTCCAGATCAGTCCAGAAAAGTGGGTTTATGTATCCTTACCAGCAAATGGAGACAGAGAACAAAATTTTAAGGCATTGTTACATAACCAAGAGTGCCACCTACAGTTTCTCTGTATTTCTCTGTCTCCAGCAGATGATAGAGAAGATGAAATCTGGAGTTAGGGAAAAAAAAAAAGGGAAAATAGATTGGCAAGAGGATTCGGCTCCCCAAGGTGTTAGGTTCCTTCAAGTGCCATCCCTTGAGTGGATCAGGGCAAGTGGGAGATTGGTGACCCAGTCCTGACTTGGCCCTTCTTGGCAGGGGGTTTGATAGCCAGGGGTCCTGGTTCCCTTAGCCCTCTGGGCCCTGCACTCCCTTGGTGTACCTGGCTTCCTCAGAGTGTGGCCTCCAGAAGCAGGGAAGTAGTTCTGTTCCCTTTTTCTCTTTTTTTTCCCATGTCTCTTTAAGAAAAAAAAAGAGCAAAGCGAAAGGGAAGGAGAGAGGCTTCGGCAGGGCTGAGGCAGCAGGTAAGTTCTTTTTCTGCCTGGAGGCAGGAAGGAGGGAGTGGGCCAAATTGCCTTCAGTTGTCGGGGCTGGGTGCTGGGTAGTTCAGTACCAGACAGCGTCAGGGAGCGATCGCATCGGCAGCATCTATTTTTCGCTCTGACTGAGCCAGCATGCTGACTCCTGCACAGTGCGGCAAAGTTTGTCACAGCTGCAGTTTGAGGTGAGCTTGGCTCAATTCGGCCTTGTTTTGCCACAGTTGGGGGGGGGGGCTGGGACCTCAGTGGAACCCCCGGGGGGGGGTGGGCTGGGACCTCAGTGGGACCCCTGGGGGGGGGGGCAAAAATGTGAAGGTGGCTAGGCCGGCTCTGGGGATCCTGGGGGCAGGTCAGAGGAGCCAGCAGCCATATAGGCAACACATGCTGAGGTGCAGGCTGCTATTTCTGAGCTCGGAACTCCCCTCCCATGCTGTTTCCCTTGGAAAGGGATCCTGCTGGTGGCAGGGGATGGGGATAGGCTTGGGAGGTCGCTGATCAGGACACTTCTTCCTCTGATCCGGAGACATTTTCTACAGATTTTGTTCTTCTCCTCCATAAGGCTTATTTAGCCAGAAAGAGTTTAGGGTCAAAAGAAACCCTTATTTAAGGAGTCCCGGGTGGCCAAGAAGGCTAGAGGACCGGTGGAGTCAGGAGGGATCCTGCGCTCATTGGGACTCAGATGGGCGGTGGTGGAGGAAGATTCATCGGAAGGTATGGATGATCCTGATCAGCTACAAGTGGGTCTGGTGGTGCCTTGGGGGATCCAATTCAGGATCCGGACCAGGATCCAGTGGATGCGTTGTCTGTATGACCGGACTTTCGCCAGTGGCGGCGTAGAGGTGCCTATGGCTGCGAAATTGGTCAGCGAATGTATGGTCTAAAAGCCCAGCTGTCAAAATCTCCCCTTCAAGGGGAAGCTGCTCTTTGGGGAGGACTTGGAGCAGCTCATGAAGCAGTTGGGAGAGTCAAAGGGTAATAAGTTGCCTGAGGATAGGAAGACCTTTCTGCTGCGAGCTCGCTTTTGAAAGGAGAGAAGATTCCGTGTGGGCCAGGAATCCTGCACTGGCATCGCAGAAGCAGGGCTCTGGCAGGCAGCAGCCCTTTTGGAGTCAGCACAGACCCCCAAGGGACGGTGTTTCTCAAGGGGGAAGCGGAAACAAGATTGGGCAATGAAGGTGTGTTGGCCGCTCCTCCCCAGAAGCTACTGGAGGGAGGCTGTCCCTTTTTTTTTTTTTTTTTTTTTACAAGGAGTGGATCAGAATCAAATCGGACTGGTGGGTTCTGGAGGTAATAAGAGACAGCTATGCCTTAGAATTATTTCAGCTGCTCAGGGACACCTTTATAGTCTCCCACTGTGTCTTTCGGTGCAAGCGAGAGGCGGTGCGGGATACACTACATCGGTTACAACTCCTGTGCTCCATTGTACCAGTATGCCCTCAGGAGAGGGGGCAGGGAAGGTACTCCATATACTTCGTTCCAAAGAAGGAGGGGACTTTTTGGCTTATTCTTGATCTGCAGAAGGTCATTGCTGCCATCTGGGTGCTGCAGTTTTGGATGGAGACGTTGTGTATAGTAATAGCATCGATGCGCAAAGGGGAGTTTCTAGCATCGCTGGATTTGTCAGAAGCCTATCTTCATATCCCCATCCGGGCTGAACACCAAATGTTCCTGAGGTACATGGTTCTGGGAGAACATTTCCAGTTTCGAGCTCTTCCCTTTGGGTTGGCGACGGCAACGCGCATGTTCACGAAGGTGATGGTGGTAGTGGTGGTGGCACTCAGGAAGGAAGGTATCCGGGTGCATCCATACCTGGACGATTGGTTGATATGGGTAAAGTCGGAGGTGGAGTGTGGTCACTCAATCCAGCAAGTACTGCAGCTTCTGGAGTTGTTGGGCTGGGCTGCCAAACCTAGCAAAGAGTCATTTGAAGCCGACTCAGTCTTTAGAGTATCTGGGAGCACTTTTTGATACTTGCCTGGGGAAGGTGTTTCTGACTATGGAGAGAGTCTTCAAGTTGCAGAATCTGGCTCTACGGCTGCTGCGCCTGTCGTTGCCCCAGGGTCTGGGATTGCTTGCAGTTCCTGGGTTCCATGGCGTCTATGGTTGAATTGGTTCCATGGGCCTTTGCATACATGCGTCCGCTGCAGGGAGCTCTGTTATCCCATTGGAATCCGCTGTCTGAAGAATTTCAGCTTCCTTTACCGTTGCCAGAGGACGCCAGGTCCAGTCTGACGTGGTGGCTGTCTCGGCGTAATCTGGAGAAAGGAATGGATTTGGAAATGTCCAACTGGGTGCTAGTGACCACGAATGCCAGCCTCTCTGGCTGTAGGGCGATTTGTCAGGGGAAATCAGCCCAGTGTCAGTGGTCGCCGGAGGAGGCGACTTGGTCTATCAATTGTCTGGAAACTAGGGCAGTGCGCAAGGCCTTACTAGCTTTTCTTTCGCTCATTCAGGAGAAGTCGGTGCAAGTGTTCTCGGACAATGCAATGACAGTAGCATACATCAATCATCAGGGTGGTACAAAGAGTCGCCTAGTGGCTCTAGAGATGCAAGAGCTGTTCGTGTGGGCGGAGAAACATCTGGTGAGAATAGCAGCTTGTCATGTGGCTGGAGGGGACAATGTGCAGACAGACTACCTCAGCAGACTTCCTCTGGACCCGGGGGAGTGGGAGTTGTCGGTGGCAACCTTCACCTTGCTGCAGGCAAAGTGGGGCAGATCAGCGGTAGACCTCATGGTGACTCCGGCAAATGCAAAAATGGATAGGTTTTTCAGTCCCAGAAGAGCGGTCTGATTAGATGGCATTGGTGCTCTAGTTCAACTGTGGCTGACACATTGGTTGCTGTATGTGTTCCCACCATGGCCTCTTTTAGGTCGGGTGCTGCAGGGCATCAAGCTTCATCTGGGCAGGGTGATTCTGGTTGCACCCGAATGGCCATACTGACCGTGGTTTGCGGATCTTCTGCGTCTAGCGGTGGACGGTCCCGTTCGCTTGGCTTATCTCTCAGGATTGCTATGGCAGGGACCCATATTTCAGACCGAGAGAATCGCTTCTGTCTAGCGACTTGGCTTTTGAGAGGCGGCGACTCCGTTTGAAAGGTTATTCGGAGCCTATGATTGCCACTTTGCTTCAGGCAAGGAGACCTTCCTTTTCAATGGCTTATATCCAAGTGTGGAGGGTTTTTGAATCTTGGTGTTTGCAGAACAGGGTGCAACCTTGAAGGTGGATGTTCTGCAGATCCTGGCCTTTTTGCAGAGTGGTTTGGCTAAGGGGTTGGCCTATAATTCCCTTAGGGTCTAGGCAGCAGCCTTGGGTTCCCTTCAAGGTAGGATTCAGGGAACACTGTTGGCATCTCATCTGGTTGTAGTTTGTTTCCTAAAGTGGGCAAAACATTTGTGTCCTCCAGTATGGAAGATCTGTCCAACATGGAATCTGAATTTGGTTTTTTGGGTATTTTGTGGTCCTCCCTTCAAATCAATGTGGAGAGCGTCGTTAAGGATTTAACCCTGAAGACAGTATTCCCGGTGGCTATCTGTTCAACTAGATTAATATCTGAGCTGCAAGCATTGTTGTGTAGGGATCCTTTCCTGTGTTTTTCAGAAGATGGGGTTTCTTTACATATAGTACCTTCCTTTTTGCCTAAGGTGGTGTCCTCCTTTCACCTTAACCAGGTTGTTGAGCAACCGGCCTTTCCAAATTTGACAGCTGATGCTCCAGTGGCAAAGGAGCTTTACTTGTTGGATGTGAGTCAAATTCTTTTGCGATATCTTAAGGTGACAATGCCTTTCGGAGGTCTGATCATCTGTTTGTCCTGTTCAGTAATGCAAGGAAGGGAAATAAGGCTTCCAAGGGCACTATTGCGCAATAGCTGAAGGAGACGATAGCGTCAGCTTACATCTGTAAGGGCCGGTCAGTACCGGAGGGGTTGAGAGCGCATTCCACTATGGTGCAGGCAACCTTGTGGACAGAGTATCAACTGCTTTCTCTGCAGAAATATTTTTCGAGCGGCGACGTGGTCTTTGCTGCACACTTTTACAGGACATTACTGCTTGGATGTGCGGGTGCCAGAAGAGGCAACGTTTGGGGAAAGTGTGTTGCACACGGGTCTTTTGGGTTCCCACCCAGAATAGACGGGCTTAGGTACATCCCACTTGCCTGGACTGATCTGGGGTACAAACAGGAAAGGAAAATTGGTTCTTACCTGCTAATCTTCGTTCCTGAAGTACCACGGATCAGTCCAGAGACCTGTCCCCATCTGTTGAAAGACTTCCTCGCTTCTGGATATGGCTGAGCTGGTATATGATATACTCAGATTAATGAGAAGTGTACATAGCTTGGAATATGCTTTGTGTTAAGGGGGGCCTAGTTTCAGGAGCTCCAACTTTACGTCTCTGTTCGTCCAAGGTTTATTGGGATTTGTTAAGGTAGACATCTTGGCTTGGGTACAGGTCAATACTGAGGGACTGCATGTGGCACTCTCGGTTATGTAGCAGTGCCTCAAAGTTTTGTTCTCTACCTCCATCTGCTGGTAGGGATGCATAAATCCACTTCACTGGACTGATCCGTGGTACTTCAGGAATGAAAATTAGCAGGTAAGAACCAATTTTCCTTTATGATCGCTTCCATTGCAAGCAAAGTTTACGGGATTTCCCCCTCATTGCCAAGGCTGGAGGACAGCATTTCCATGGATAGTGGGAGTAAGAGTTCCAAGGGGCCATGATAAATATTCCTGCCATATTATTTCGCACCCAGTAGAAGTAGGGAAGCAGGATCTGCAAGGCATCTCTCTCAGGAGACACAAGGAGTGAGTTCCGATGGCGGATCAGTGATGGATCCAGGAGCCACAACTGGGAACCGCATTATTACCCAATGCGGCTGTGACTAGGTGCAGATGGCTGCCAGGGGTGTGGCTTCAATGATAGGAACTAGGCAACAATTATGGCTGCACAATTGGCTGGCAGGCACTATTTCCAAGTCCAATTTCCCAAGGTTTTCTTTTAAGGGTTCTGTTTTCCTCGGGAGTGAGTTGGAGAACTTGGCAAATAGCTGGGGCGAATCCAAGATTCCTCAATTCCTGCAAGACAGAAAGGCGGAAACACGTTCTTTTGGTGCGAAGGCCCACTCCAGGGATTCCTATCCATTTCGTCCTTACAGAGGAGCAACTTGTCAAAAGTCTCATTTCTTCAGAAGATCTCAGTCTTTTCGGCCTTTGATGCCTCCTAAGGATATGGACTCCAGAGCCAGAACATCTCAATCTTTGCATTAAAGAAATATGGGCTCACCTACTAGATCAGGAGATATACAGGCGTCTATCTCACCTTTATCAAAGGTGGAACCAGATTATGAGGGACCAGTGAATTCTGGCGGTGGTAAGAGACGGCCAGTCTCTATAATTTTTCCAAATTTCTCTGTATGCATTTATGGTTTCTCCATGCAACTCTGTATGGAAAAGAGTAGCAGTGGAGACTATGTTTAGGAGGCTGTTGGATTTGAAGGCCATAATTTCTGTTCCCAGATCGCAAGAAGATACAGCACTATTCCGTTTATTTGGTCGTTCCTAAGAAGGAAGGAAGAGGGATTCTTTCAGTCCATCTGGGATATGAAGGGAGCCACTAAATTTTTGTGTGTGACTCATTTCAGAATGGAAACTCTTTGTTCTGTAATGGGGACAGTTCAAATGGGAATTTCTCTATCTACATATTCTTATTCGCCAGGAACATTTCCTACGATTCGACGTTCTGGGATGTCATTATCAATTTCAGGCCCTGCCCTTCAGGCTACCTATTGCACCCAGGACCTTATTCAAGATCAGATAGCTGTGCTTCTGCACAAGGTAGGCATTCTGATCCATCCATATCTGGACAATTAATTGATTCAGATCAAAAGTACAGAAGAGAGTCTTTGGGCATCTCGTAGAAGGCCTCATGGACTTCTACGAGGAGTGGGCAGTTATCTCCACGGACCAGTGGGTGCTGGACACCATAAGAGACGGTTACGCCTTGGAGTTTGTCCGCCTCCCGAGGGACCGGGTCATCTTCTCCCCCTGCGGTTCGGATCTCAAGAGGATAGCGGTTCAACAAACACTAGACCGACTGCAGGAAATAGGGGCCATCATTCCCGTCCCCTTCGACGAGGTGGGCTTGGGCCACTATTCCATTTACTTCATCGTTCCCAAAAAGGACGGTTCCTTTCGGCCCATCCTGGACTTGAAGGAGGTAAACAAGGCCCTCAGGGTCAGCCGGTTCCGCATGGAGACTCTTCGATCAGTGATTGCCGCAGTGCACAAGGGAGAATTCCTCGCTTCACTGGATCTCTCGGACGCATACTTGCACATTCCCATCCTGCTGGCTCACCGGCGGTATCTTCGCTTCAAGATTCTCTGTCAACACTTTCAGTTCAAGGCGCTTCCCTTCGGTTTGGCGACCGCACCTCGGACCTTCACAAAGATCATGGTAGTGGTGGTGGCGGCCCTCCGCAAGGAGGATATCCTAGTACATCCGTACCTAGACGACTGGCTGATTCGAGCGAAGTCCTTCTCACATGGTCAGACCTCAGTGGCCAGAGTAGTACAATTCCTACGCTCTCTGGGCTGGGTGGTGAACCTTCCAAAGAGTTCCCTTGTGCCCTCGCAACACCTGGATTTCTTAGGAGCGAGCTTCGATACCCGGCGGGGTATGGTGTTCCTGCGCCAGGACAAGGCGCAAGCCCTGAGGGAGCACGTGTCTCGGTTTTTGGCTTTGGAAGAACCAACCGCCTGGAATTATCTGCAGCTCCTGGGAGTAATGGCCTCCACCATCGACATGGTACCCTGGGCGTTTGCACACCTGCGTCCACTGCAAGCGTCCCTGCTATCCCGTTGGAAACCAGTCTCCCAGGAGTATCAGGTGATCCTGCCGCTTCCACCATTAGCCAGGAAAAGCCTGGATTGGTGGCTTGTCTCCTCGCATCTGGCTCGGGGAGTCTCGCTCGAGGTTCCCAATTGGGTGGTGGTGACCACCGATGCCAGCCTCGCGGGATGGGGCGCCGTCTGTGAAAGAAGCGCCACGCAGGGGACTTGGACGCCAGAGGAGGCAAAATGGCCGATCAATCGCCTGGAAACGAGAGCCGTGCGTTTCGCTCTTCAGCGTTTTCTTCCCCTGGTGCGACACAGAGAGGTGAGGATCCTCTCGGACAACGCCACCACCGTGGCCTGCATCAATCGTCAAGGGGGGACAAGAAGCAAGCATGTCTCCCTTGAGTCAACTCCCCTGATGGAGTGGGCGGAGAGCAATCTCATCCGGATAGCGGCCTCTCACATCGCCGGGGTGGACAACGTTCAGGCGGACTTCCTGAGTCGTCAACAGCTAGACCCCGGCGAGTGGGCTCTCTCTGACGAGGCAATGCATCTCATCGTCCGTCGTTGGGGGACTCCACGACTCGATCTCATGGCGACCTTTCTCAACGCCAAGGCTCCACGCTTCTTCAGCCGCAGAAGAGTGCGCGGCGCGGAGGGGGTGGATGCCCTAGCCCTTCCGTGGCCGTCGGATCAACTGCTCTATGTGTTTCCTCCTTGGCCTCTGGTCGGCAAGGTTCTCCGCAGGTTGGAACATCATCGAGGGACTGTAATTCTCGTAGCCCCGGAATGGCCCCGTCGGCCATGGTTCGCAGATCTACTTCAGATGATGGTGGACGGCCCACTTCGCCTGTCCCATCTTCCTCATCTTCTGCGTCAGGGGCCGGTATTTTTCGAGCAGGCAGAACTCTTCTGTCTTGCGGCCTGGCTTTTGAACGGCGCCATCTCCGCCACAGAGGCTACCCGGAGTCAGTGATCTCAACGATGCTTCGTTCCCGCAAGCCTTCGACCTCCGTCGCTTACGTTCGAGTTTGGAAGGTCTTCGAAGCCTGGTGCTCCGACCGCGGGGTCCAAACCATGGAGGCGACTGTCCCGCTGATCCTTCATTTCCTACAGGATGGTCTGGATAAGGGTCTCGCCTATAATTCGCTCCGGGTTCAGGTGGCGGCCTTGAATGTCTTGGTACAGAAGGACTGCTCTCTACCCCTTCAGCCGGATATCGCACGTTTTCTGAAGGGTGCCAAACACCTACGGCCACCGGTCAGGGATCCTTTCCCTTCTTGGAGCCTCAACCTGGTGCTGCGAACGCTGTCGGGCCCTCCTTTTGAACCCCTGAGGGGGTCCTCCCTCAAGGACCTGACCCTCAAGACGGTTTTCCTGGTAGCCATCTCTTCTGCTCGCCGGATCTCAGAGCTCCAAGCCTTGTCCTGCCGGGACCCTTATCTGCGTTTCTCCGACTCCGGGGTTTCCCTTCGTACAGTGCCATCCTTCCTACCAAAGGTGGTCTCGGCCTTCCACGTCAATCAAACGGTGGAGCTTCCAGCATTCGCTCCAGAGGAACCCCGGTCTCTCCGGCTCCTGGACGTCAAGCGTGTGCTGCTCCGTTACCTGGAGGTTACCAATGACTTCCGGGTATCCGATCATTTGTTTGTCCCCTGGTCAGGACCGAGGAGAGGTTCTCAGGCATCCAAGACGACTATTGCGCGCTGGATAAAGGACACCATCTCATCGGCTTACATTGCGGCGGGGCGGGTGCCGCCTCGCAGCGTGTCAGCTAATTCCACGCGATCCCAAGCGGCGTCCTGGGCGGAATCTCGCTCCATTTCCTCCCAGGAAATCTGCCGTGCGTGCACACTTTTTCCAGACATTACAGACTACACCTGGCGCCTCAGTACACGGGTTCTTTTGGCGATCAAGTTCTCCGAGCAGGTTTCTCAGGACCCCACCCGGTTTAGGGAAGCTTGGGTACATCTCACTGTCTGGACTGATCCAGGTACGTACAGGGAAAAGAAAATTATTCCTTACCTGCTAATTTTCGTTCCTGTAGTACCATGGATCAGTCCAGACGCCGCCACTAGGGGTTTCATTAGGTCCTGCTTGGATTCTTCCAGGTAACTTTCATTCTGTTTATCTCTGATTATTGTTACTGTTCACAGCTCCTCACAAGTTGACTGTTGGTGGTCCCGTTGACCGTTTGTTTACTTATATCTTTCTCTGTTCCTTTTTGGGGACGGATCTGGATCCAAAATGTTGTGTTTTGCTTTTGGGCTTTGCTATGCGTAATACTGAGCTCCAGCAGAGGGTGCACTACTCTATATGCTGACGCTCTCAAACTCTGTTCTGACTCCATCTGCTGGTCGGGTGATATAACCCACTGTCTGGACTGATCCATGGTACTACAGGAACGAAAATTAGCAGGTAAGGAATAATTTTCTTTTTTTGTGCTGTGGAGTGGTCCAAAGAGGTGTAAGACGTCATAATCTACTATTGCACCTTGGCTGAAGGAGGCGATTAGCACGGTCTATATTTGTAAGGGTCAGCCTGTGCCTCAAGGGTTGAGGGCTCACGCGACTCATTCTTAGGCGACCTCTTGGTCTGTGTCGCAACACATGTTCCTGCAGGAGATTTGCAGGCCAGCTACTTGGAAATCATTACATGCTTTTGCCAGACACTTTCGGTTGTCGTCTGAGCTCTGGATTGCATGACTTTTGGTGAGAGGGTTTTACGAGCAGTGCTCTCAGGGTCCCACCTGGTTTGAAGGAGCTTAGCATCTCAGGAATCTGGACTGATCTAGGGTTTGAACAGGAAAGGAAAATTGGTTCTTACATGCTAATTTTCGTTCCTTGAATACCACAGATCAATCCAGAGACCCACCCATTAGGGAGGGTGAGTCCGCTCGTACTGATGAGTTGTATATAATGCACTGTGGGGGGATTCAGATTTGTTCCCTTTGGTTTCTTGGAATGAATTTCAACATTGTGGTGAATTCACCTTCCTCTTGCTTGTTGTAGGAGTTTGGATTCAAGATTCTTAGTGTTGGTTTGAGAGTTCTCATCTTGGCTTCGTTACAGGTCAATACTGAGGGACTGCAGGTGGCAGACTAGGTTATATACAGTGTCAGTAAAATTTTCCTGTCTCCATTTGCTGGCAGGGAGACAAAACCCAGGAGTCTGGACTGATCTGTGGTATTTCAGGAATGAAAATTAGCAAGAAAGAATCAATTTTCCTTTTCTCCCCAATGAGGTTTATTGCTAAATATGAAGGGGGGGCAGGATCATACATTTTTTATTTACATGCCTTTGAGGACCCTGAACCCCAATGATTGCTTTTAACTTTGGAGGGAGGGGCCGTCATCGCATGGGCTCCTTCATTTTTAAACTTTTGGGCAGTCAGGACTGCCTCTTGTGGTCAGCCCTGATCCCCACTCAGCCTTTTCTCTCGTCATGGCTATTTTCTTTTCCCCCAGCACTTTAAATGTGAGTCAGGAGCCTTGGGACCCACATTAGGGTCCCAGGGCTCCCACCTCACCTTTACATTTCAAATAGGTGCTGTTTTATTGCAGTCGACCACTTTCTCAGTCAGCTGTGATAAAATATTTGCATCAAATTGCCTAGAAATGTATTTTTTTGTATGTATTTGCATTATTCATGCACGCAAAGATGATTATTATAATGGGGGGGGGGATTACCAGGGTAGGGACATGCTAAATATTGCATATATCACATGATATACAGCTGTTTAACGCACGTTAACACACTATCTTGGCTTGATGCATCACCCCCTAATTTTCAGGCCGATACAGTAAAGCGCGGCCGTGGTTACCCTGCTTCTAACCCGCTTTGTACCCACAATTTGGCCGCGTAAGTCCAGCCCGCGATTCACTATCCCTTTTAACCCATCCTTACCGCTTCTTTAAATCAACGGGTAACCCTTTCCGCCCGCGGCATGTATATGATATGTAAACGATCGGATTAGCTATTCCCTCCCATACAGTAACGTGCGCCCCGATTATCGCCTTTTTAACCTGCAGTTTTGCCGTGTGTTTAACCTGCTAATTTACCGCCTACCCTTACCCCTGCGTTAGTGTGGAGCATCAGGTTAGAGAGACGAAATTTCATGGGCAAACGATCCCCTCACCCCCCCGGGACAAGACCTTTAGAGGAGCCAGGATTGGGCAAACTTTCCCCCAGCCCCCGCTCACCTGTTGTTTCCAAGCATAACCTAAACTCTTGCCTGCCCAACCTAAAATCCAACGCACCGGGAAAGCCACTCTTCAGATCGCGACTAATCCCATCACTGGAAGGACGAAAGATGTTTTTAAGCATCCCAGTTCCTCTCTCCGCTATATCAATGCATTCTCCTTTCCACTGCAATGCCAACAGGATCGGGCAAACTTTCCCCCAGCCCCCGCTCACTTGCCCTGGCCGCGTCCATGGGTGCCGGTCTCCGGAGCAGCCCCAGTCCTCTCTCCCCTCCTCCCGGGGGCAGCCGGCGGTGAGAGCGAGAGCGGCTTCAGCAGCCCGGGGCGGAACGGGCGCTCCCCATGCGAGGCGCCCGGCTGGACGTCCGAGGTCACAGCGTGCGCTCATTCACCATCGCCGGCGAGGGCTGCTGGAAGCCGCCTCGCATGGGGAGCGCCCGATCCGCCCCGGGCTGCTGAAGCCGCTCTCGCCGCCGGCTGCCCTCGGGGGGAGGGGAGAGAGGACTGGGGCTGCTCCGGAGACCGGCACCCATGGACGCGGCCAGGGCAGGTGAGCGGGGGCTGGGGGAAAGTTTGCCCGATCCTGTTGAGTGCAGGTTTTATCAAGCACAACAATGCTCCACTACCCTGGGTTTGAAAGTTATTTTTCAGAATACTGTTCGCATTGAGGTGGAAAGGAGAATGCATTGACATAGCGGAGAGAGGAACTGGGACGCTTAAAAAAAATCTTTCGTCCTTCCAGTGATGGGATTAGTCGCGATCTGAAGAGTGGCTTTCCCGGTGCGTTGGATTTTAGGTTGGGCAGGCAAGAGTTTAGGTTATGCTTGGAAACAACAGGTCCTTCCTAATACGTTTTTCTTTTGGTCTGATTTGATTGTATTTTTTTCCCCTGGGGAATTGTCTTGCTAAATCATGACCCTTGCTGTTAATGGCCGGCTGATACTTCTCTGATCCTTTTCTTTTGCTTAAAGTTGGGATCCACTTCCTGGTACCTGTCATTTCAAATGTCATTTGAAATGACAGGTACCAGCGCACCCAGGATACTGTATAGGCACTGTATAGCGCTCTATACAGTAAAATGGATTGCGCTTCATGGACGCTTCTTGGACACGCTTTGGATGCGGCTTGCATTTGCATGCCATTTAAATACTGTATCGAGCGGTATGTGATCCGAACTGTGCACGCGGCAAACAAGCGGGCGCCCGGCACTGCCACACTTTTTCTACCATGACCTTACTGTATCGGCCTGTTTACTAGCTAGCTAGTGACTGCAAATGGACCCCTGTACATATAGCCTATGGACAGTTCTTTCTGGGTGTTTATGAATCGGAGCATTTATTTTTAAAACTGCAGGATTTTCTTCTAAGTAGTCCTAAGTGCTTGCATATAAACTCAACCCAAATTCTAAGTCCTCTTTTTGATTTTTATTTTTAATTTTCTCAGGGCTAGTAAGTATTCACACTTGTTTGAAGGCTCCTCCTGCTCTCACTAGTATGAATGTAAGACAGACTGGAGTGCTGGAAACCCAGGTAGTGAGTACACTGATTCAAAAAGCTAAAAGGCTGGTCTCCGAGAAGAGGTTTAAAAAGTAGGGGCATGGTAGTACTTAAAAGTGTTGTAAAAAGTGTAATAAAATGAAAATTACAAGGACAAGAGGGGAATTTTAGGAAAAAGTTTAAAGCAGCAGCAGTATTGCCAGGGATAAAGTATATTGATGTTTGAAGCAAACTCAATAGTGCTTCTGCTGAATTGTTTGCCTCCACTGCATTTTTTGGCAGCACTTAATGGTTGAGTATAATATTCGAAAGCTGGAAATCAAACGTCTTCGAGATGTGCTTTACAACAAAGCAGATGATGTTTATTCACTGGAAAAACGAAAGCTACAGTTACAAACTGCTATGAATGAAAGAACGGAAGAAATTAAGGTTCACAAGGATATGCTACAAAGTCAGCTAAGACATGTGGAAACAGAGAGGCAGAGCATAAGGTATTATTTTCTAATAGTTCAATTATGTTTATATACAGGGTTGAGTTAGAATCTAGTTGGGCACTTTGGTACTTCCCAAAGCTTACAGATTTCCATTCTGTAGCCATGTAGAAGTTGGAAGAGCTGTAGAGGAAGCTCTTGGCTCCAAACAGGTTGAAGAATATAAAATTGATAAACTACTCTACTGGAATCAGGAGAAATGAGTTCTAAAGGAAACCACATTCTTCTCTTATCTGTGTACTTGTTGGGAGACCCTCAACTTTACCAAAGTGTTTTTCAGTGAATGTATTTCTGAGAGAGTAATCTCTATATTTGTGTGTTTTCACTGTATTTCTTCTGTTGATGAGAAACAGCAAATGAGCATCTTTTGATAACCAATATTTGTATTACAGTTTCAGTATAATAAATTTCCTTTCTATTTCAATAAAGGCTTATTTTGGACAAAATTGAGGGCTGATGATAAACTTATCCATTTAGATTGTGATCTGAATATATTGATGAAACTGAGCTTTGTTATAATGATTATTTTTATGCCATTGATAGTATGTATGAGATCCATATTCAAAAGCATTTAGCCGACTAAGAAGTTGAATATTTGGGCATATATTTGGCTAAATTTTAGCCACCTAATAAGTTAGGAGGCTAGAATTTAGCTGGATAAGTTAGGGGCATTCTGGGAGCGTAACTGGGAGGAGTTGAGTTAGTCTGCTAAGTAATTGGCTAACTCCGATATTCAGAGTTAGCTGGATAAATCTGGTCGAGCCAAAGAGCTGTCCTAAAGTTAGGCGGCTATAGTTATCCAGCTAACTTTAAGAAAGCTGGCTATATTCATTAGTGTAGCTGTATTATTGAAAATACATCCAAAGTTAGCCAGATAAGTTTATCTGGCTAACTTTGCTATCCAGACTGATTCTGAATATGGTCCTCGTTTATGTTGTAATGTTTATATTGTTTTTTGATTATGTATTGTAACGTGTGTTGAGTATAGGCTTACTCACAGAAAGACACATCAGACTGAGACTAAACTAAACCAAGTGTGTGTATTCCTTATCAGGTTCAAAGGAGTTACACATGTAAATGTAACATACTATCACAGCAATTTTCAAAAGTCATTTATGTGCTGAAAGTACACTTCCTCTTTATCCAGGCAAGCCAGTCCACACCAGTGGAATGTGCACTCTAACCAGCAGGTAGAGACGGAGAACAAAGACTCGCTGACATCACCCTCATATGGCTCTGCTCAGGCACCAGCGAGCCAGTTTTTCTCCATCTCCAGCAGGTGGTGGACATGCATCCGTGCTTGTGGATCTTAACCTGCCTGGATTGAACAGGCCGGTTTGACCTCCTGTGGTGAAAGCAGTAGCTCTCTTCCTCATTTGAATGTCTGAGAACCAATCTCAGGAGATAAGCAAAAATAAAAAAGGACAGGAGTGAAGTGAAGGCTGCAGCCCTAGCCCTCCTTCGGGCAGCAGAAGAGATCTAGTAGGGTAAGGAGGCCTTGGGCTTAGCCCTGCTGCATAATCCTCTTCTCTGCCTGGTCCTGCTTTCTTCCCTCTACTGTCTCCCTGCCTTTCTTTCTCATATTGCCGGTTTTGTCTGTGGAAAGTTTATTGGGAAAAAAAAATGCACATGTCGAGCAATGCTGGGAGTTGGTTCTGGCACAATATTTTGCAGGCCAGGCAGCAGACAGCTGTGATCGCAACCGCGTCGAGCCGCACAATTCAGGAGGGCTGCGGGGCTAATTTTAGAACTGGCAAAGTTTTAGCAGCAAAGCCACATGCGGTAGGTGCCAATTTGATTGGCAGGAACTGCTGAGGCATGCGGTGGGATGCGTTTGCTCAGCTTTTAGAGGAAGAGCAAGAGAGTGTGACATGGTATCAGAGGAGCAGTGTGGAAAGAAGCTTGCATCTGCTTAGCATGCCATATGAGGGTCCTTAGTCCCAGGATGTCTGTCAGTGTGTGTCAAAAGTGTGTAGAAGCCCAGGGGGATGTCTCTACAGGGTAGTTTGTACCTGCAGGGATCTCAGAGGCCCCCGCTTTACAGGCAGAAGTTGTGGCAGTGACTCCTACCAGAGCTGCTGAGGAGTCTTCCCCGCCCCATCTCCTGCCAGTCCTCTCAAGAATGGGCTCCAAGAGGGTTTTGCCTACCCTGAAGATGGATCTTTCTTCCATTTCATGGGTGGAATTTTTTAAGAGTCTCCAGGCCTTCTGTCAAGGGCAAGGAGCTCCCTGGGAAGAAGCTAGGGATTGCCCATTTCAGAAGTCTCTCTCCTTAGGTCCTGGAGTCCTTGTCTCCTTCCAGGAGGAAGAAGAGATGGGGTCTAAATTTCTGGAGTCCTTGTCTCCTTCCAGGAGGAAGAAGAGATGGGGTCTAAATTTCCAAAAGCTTCTTTAAAAAAGTGTGTTGTATGATGGCCAGGGCTGGGTTACAGTTAGTCCATGAGGCCCAGGAAGCTCTGGGAGAGAATGGTTTATACCTGGAGCCAGGAGCTGCCTTCCTGGCAGATGCGGGCTAGGATTTGGTGTGCACGGTGGCTTGAGGGATGGCTTCGGTGATTGCACCCCAGTGTCGCGTCCCTGCTTTGTTCGCGGCACTGGGGAGCTGCTACCAACGCTTCCTCCAGGCATGGCAGGGAGTTGACGCCACCAGGCAGCCCACCACCGCTTCCTCTAGGCGCACTGATGTGGCTTCCCCCCAGAATTAAAGGGGCCGCGGCGGGAAAACTTTCCGAGGCCCCGAATGATCACGTCAGCCCCTGGGACTAGTTAAAGACAGCTCTTGCTGCCAAACCCTTGCCTCAGCAACAGGTTGAGCTCTCCTGAGTTACGAGTTGCTTCTCTGTGTTTCTGCTCCTGGCTCCATGTTTCCGCTCCTGGCTCCGTGCTCCTGTTCCCTTGGACTGACTCTCTGGCTTGACCTCGGTATGTTCTCCTGACTTCTCCTTGTCTGCTGCCTGTCCCGACCGTCTGCCTGCCTCTTAGTCTCTGTTTCTTCGCTGTCTGCCCTGACCTCTGGCCTTCTCCTGGACTTGTCTTTTTGCTGCCTGCCCCGACCTTCTGCCTGCCTCCTGGACACTGCCTTGCCTGTCATCTTCATTGGATTCATCGCCCGGAGACCTGTGCCTAAGCCCAGCTAGCCATGGTACCCAAGGACTTAACCTGCGGGGAACGAGGGCTGGTATTGGTGAAGGTCTAGTTGGGTCTCCGCACTGCTCAGTTATCCCAGGACAAGCAGGATGATAGTCCTCACATATGGGTGACATCACCGGACGGAGCCCTATTACGGAAAACTTTCTGTCAACGTTTCTAGAAACTTTTGACTGGCACACTGAGCCGACTGAGCATGCCCAGCATGCCATTATCCCTTGAGCCACAGGGGTCTCCCTTCATTCTCTTTTTTTCCGAGCTGCAGTTTGCCTCATGGTTAGGAGCCCTTTATGATTCTTCACACAATTTTCCTCACAGAAAAAGTATTAATATTTCTTCAGAAAAATATCCCCTCATAGGGGTCTCCCATTCCAATTCATTTTTCTCCGATCGGTGAGTAAAATACTTATTTGCGGTCGATACCGTTCTCACCATCCCTCGGTGCCCGCAGACCGTCGATGGCTGTCCGGCCTCAACTTTTGTCATCAGGGTTTAAAAAGTGCCCAAATTGCCCTCGTACTATGTCGATAACCGACCCCTATAACGAATGCGTCTTATGCCTTGGCACGGGACATAATGTTTCTTTTTGTCCTCAATGCGTCGAAATGACAGCAAAAGGTAGGGCCCCTCTGGAAAAAATAGAGAATCTGTTTAAAATACAGTTACTCCCATCGACATCAACTCAATCTTCACCCACAGGGGTATCCAAGAAAGTAGTAATAAAAACCCGCCGGGTACATGAAGGTAGTGGTGACCACCCGTCTCTGACTCCATCAAAGTCATCGACCAAATCTATCTCGGTACTAGAGAAAAAAAGAACCATGCACCAAGAAAAACATCGACACCGGCATTGACAGGAATCCACATCCAGTGCCGGCTCTGATCCTGGAGTGGGTTCAATGGCTATCAAGCCACCCCCGAAGTGGACTAGGTTAGAGGAGCCGTCTATGCCCTCGACACCACACAGTCCAAGGCGATCCCCACCGATATCGCTGCTGGGTACTGCACCCCCACAGGGACCTGTGGAGGAGCCAGTTCTGCCAACTCTGCCACCCCTATGGCTGCTCTGTCTTCATTAGCTATATGGGAGCAACTGGACGGATTCATCTGCCAGGCAGTCATTGATGCCCTCCGAGAACTACATCCACCGGTGCCGGTTCCCACACCGCCACCGATGCCGGAGCCATTGATTCTCACACCATTACTCACCAAACTTGATACATTGATCGGTGCCCTACCGACGCAACCTGGGCCATCGATGCCGAAGGAACCGATCAAGCGTCCGAAAGACCCGATACTGATTCCTGGATCTTCGGATGAAGAAAGCACTGACTCTGATCCACAGTCACCGATGCCTCAGCCGATGCCTTGGTGCCATCGATTCCAAATCTGTTACCATCGATGCCACCGAAGATTCAACCAAGACCATTGAAGGATCCATTGATGACTTTCTTCATTCCTCCTCCCAGTTCTCAACCCCACACTTTGTCAGATACCTGGGAAGATGTAGAAACTTATTCTTCTACAGAAGATATCTTGTCAGACCCATCTTCACCAGAGGAAAGGAGAAAGTCACCACCTGAAGACCTCTCCTCATATTTCTTAAGGGAAATGTCAGAAACAATCCCTTTTCATTTATTAACAGAAGAAGATACAAGTCACAGGACATTGGAGGTCCTCCAATTTGTGGATGCCCCCCCCCCCCCCAAGGAGATAGTGGCTATACCAGTTCACGAAGTACTAGTTGACCTCCAACATCGACTTTGGGAACATCCCTGCACTGTTCCACCGGTAAACAGAAGAACAGATGCTACATATTTGGTGCAGCATATCCCTGGTTTCCAAAAACCTCAACTCCCACATCAATCTGTTGTGGTAGAGTCAGCACAAAAAAGATCAAAGAGGATTCGTCCACATTCATCTACACCTCCTGGCAAAGAGCAAATGTGTTTGGACAATTTAGGCCGTAAAATGTTCCAAGGCTCCATGCTCTTATCAAGAATTGCCTCATACCAACTGTACATGTCGCAATACCAGAGAAACCTGTGGAAGCAAGTTCAAGCACTATCAGAAACTCTTCCACAACAACATCAGGAAACCCTCAATACTATCATACATAAAGGCCTTGAGACTGGGAAACACGAAGTACGTGCGGCCTATGACTCATTCGAGACAGCCTCTAGGATGGCAGCAACTGGCATCAGTGCCAGAAGATGGGCATGGTTAAAAGCATCCGACCTCAGGCCTGAGGTCAAAGATAAATTGGCTGACTTGCCTTGCACTGGTGAAAATTTATTTGGAGAAAAAGTGCAAGATGCAGTTGCGCAACTTAAAGATCACAACGAAACGCTGCGCCAACTGTCCATAATCACTGCAGAAACCCCTTCTTCTGCAAGATGCCCATCTAGAAAAGACACCAGAAAGCCATTCTATTGACCATGCAGGTATTATCCACCAGCTCCTCGTGGGAGAACAACTAAGCCATCTCAAAGAGGTCATCCCAGGCAACCAAAAACAACCAGACCTCAGCCTCCCCCACAAACAGGCCAAGCATCTGGGTTTTGAAAAACTCCCAGAGAACAGCAGCCTCACCAGAAACCCAAATCAAATTTTACCAGTTGGAGGCCGGATTTATTATTTTCTACCCAATTGGACAAGCATCACACAGATCAATGGGTCCTGTCCATTATAACAAAAGGTTACCGTCTAAACTTTCTCACGGTGTTGCGTCCGTCGGACTCAGACGGCTTCGTCCTCTGTGTCTCACCTTTTTATCTGCTTTCTCCACTAGCCTTGGGAAGATGGCGACCGCCGTGTCTTCTTGCCGCTCTCCCCAGCATCCCCGGAACGGCTATCCGCCATATCTCTCCTAAGGGCCTCCTAGGGTGCGCGCGCACACCCACCCATGTCTTTATTCTCACCATGGCGCGAATCTCAGGGGCGTCCCCCTTGAGTGATGTCACGCCATTCGGGTATTTAGCCTTCCCTGCATTGCTGACCAAATCGAGTTACCAAAGATCGTGAATGGATTGGAAAGCCTCCGGTTTGAGCTACTCTGCCGCTTCCTTGCTGCTGCTGGAAGCTCTCTCTCTGCCCTCCGGGGCTGTCATCGCTAACTTGGGTACCCGCTCCTCGGGGGCCCTTCTGTTTCCTTCCAGGTGCCTTATTGGGAATACCAGGTACTCGCTCCTCAAGGGCCTGCGCTTCCTGCCTTGGTGCCTGCAACTCTACTACTTCTGCCTGCCAGGAATTACATCTATACTGCTACCATCTACTGTGAGTAATCTAACCATTCTCAAGTCTGTCTCACCTACAGCTCAGTGCTGGGAGCCTGCATCCAGGACTTTCTATCTTAAGCTCGCGCTGCCTATCACTTATCCGGAGTGAGACTGGACTCCTCTGCCGAGGGTCCCTGGACTTCCTCATCTGAGTTACCTCACTACTGCCACCTCCTGGCAGAACCTCCAAGCTGTATAATAAACTCTGTCATCTGTGTCTATGTGTCTGAGTCTAGCCTAGTACTGCGGTTCCTCATGGGGCTCCTCCCCATGGGAGTAGTCATCGCTGCAGTACCCAAGAATCCACTCCAACACCTCAAAACCATAATACACGGTACCCAGAGATTCCCCACCAAACTTACTGTGGGTACGCAAGGATCATACTACTCTTCTAGAAACAGAATTATCCACCCTCCTCAGAGCCAGGGCTGTGGAACCAATTCCCCGCCGTCAGCAGGGCAGAGGATTCTACTCCCGCTATTTTCTCATTCCAAAGAAAACAGGAGGCCTCCGCCCCATCTTAGACCTCCGAAATCTCAACAAATTTCCATGAAAAGAAAAATTCAGGATGGTGTCCTTAGTCACCATGCTTCCCCTTCTTCACACAGGAGATTGGCTCTGTTCTCTGGACTTCAAGATGCTTACACTCATATTCCAATATTCCCCCCTCATCACAAGTATCTGCGTTTCATAGTGGGAAATCAACATTTTCAGTACCGGGTATTGCCTTTCGGACTTGCCTCGGCACCCCGTGTATTTACAAAGTGCCTAGCAGTGGCTGTGGCCCATCTATGAAGGAAAAGCATACATGTGTTTCCCTATCTAGACGACAGGCTCATCAAGAGCCAATCCGAATAAGGAGCGCTCAACATTCTCAAGCTCACTATCAATCTGCTTCACTCATTGGGATTTCTTATCAACTACCAAAAATTCCACCTGACTCCATCTCGCCTCCTACATTTCATCAGAGCAGAGTTGGATACCACCATATCAAAGGCTTTCTTGCCAAACGACTGCGCAGATACTCTCCAGACTAGCTACATCTCTGCGCACAAAGGAAACAGCCTCAGCCCATCAATTCCTAACACTACTGGGCCACATGGCTTCCACGGTCCACATCACTCCTATGGCCAGGTTAGCTATGAGAATAACTCAATAGACTCTGAGATCACAGTGGCTCCAAGCCTTTCAACCACTGTCATCTCCAGTTCAAATAACCCACCAGTTACACTTGTCTCTGAACTGCCCTTCCAACAACCAGTTCCGCAAGTCACCTTAACCACAGATGCATCCACCTTGGGTTGGGGAGCACATATGGACAATCTTCAGACTCAGAGTACTTGGACACAACTCGAAGCAACATTTCAGATCAACTTCCTGGAACTTCGAGCTATACATTATGCTCTACATGCGTTCAAGGACTGCCTTTCACAAAAGACAAAACAAAGAACACAGTTACCATGTGGTACCTGACAACAAGGAGGCACAGGCTCTTATCTCCTCTGCCAAGAAGCCACGAAAATTTGGGACTGGGCCCTAACACATTCTATTTTTCTTCGGGCCACTTATCTAGCAGGCATACACAACTAGCCGCAGATCACCTCAGTCGTCAATTCCATCCCCACGAGTGGTCCCTGGATCATGTGGTAACGACCAGACTCTTCCGCTGGGATCAACCAACCATAAACCTCTTTGCATCCCAATTGAATCACAAAGTGGACAGATTCTGCTCCCTGCACAAGCAGAGGAACCAGTTAGCCATGGACGCATTTGCTCGCCCCTGGAACTCAGGCCTCCTATACACGTATCCCCCGATACTGCTGATAGCCAAAACTCTAATGAAGCTACAGCAGGACAAGGGGTCAATGATACTCATAGCCCCATATTGGCCTTGACAAATATGGTTTCCCATACTTCTCGACCTCTCAATCAGAGAACCAATTCGCCTGGGCACATCCCCCACACTCATAACTCAGAACCAAGGCAGGTTACACCATCCGAACCTTCAAACCCTATCCCTCACAGCCTGGATGTTGAAAGCGTGATCCTGCAACCACTCAACCTTTCAACTAATGTCTCTCAAGTGCTTGTAGCTTCAAGAAAGCCTTCCACACAAAAATCTTATTGTTGTAAGTGGAAAAGATTCACCGCGTGGTGCACATAGAAAGGTATCAACCCCTTTTCTTGCCCTATGCCATCTCTATTAGACTATCTCAGGCACCTTTCAGACTCTGGTCTCCAGACTTCTTTAGTGTGGGTACACCTGAGTGCCATTTCAGCGAACCACAAGGAAGTAGGGATACCACAATAACAGCGCAACCTCTTGTCAGTAGATTTATGAAGGGCTTAAGCCCCCCTCTATGACCACCAGTCACTGAATGGGACCTTAATGTAGTACTAACAAGGCTCATGCGTTCCCCCTTTGAGCCCATAGATTCCTGCGATATTACATTTCTTACATGGAAAGTCCTTTTCCTAGTAACTATTACATCAGCTCGAAGGGTTAGTGAGTTACAAGCACTTGTCACATACTCAACCTATACAAGGTTCCTACATGACCGAGTGGTCCTACGTACTCACCCTAAATTCCTTCCCAAGGTGGTTACTGACTTCCACTTTAATAGGTCTATAGTTTTGCCCACATTTTACCCAAGGCCTCACTCTCACCAGGGTGAGAGGGTTTTACACACCTTGGACTGTAAACATGCACTTGCATTTTACCTAGACCTCACTGCAGTCCATAGGAAATCCACCCAACTCTTTGTTTCGATAAAAACAAATCGGGAGTTGCAGTGGGCAAACAAACTCTCTCCAATTGGCTAGCAGACTGTATTGAATTCTGCTATGACAAAGCAAGCCTTAATCTCCAGGGACGAGTAAAGGCGCACTCAGTGAGAGCAGTGGCAACCTCAGTAGCACACTAATGTTCAGTTCCGATTGCTGACATCTGTAAAGCTGCAACATGGAGCTCTCTTCACACATTCACAGCCCATTACTGCTTGGACAAGGAAGGACGACAAGATTCAGCCTTTGGACAATCTGTCTTAAAGAACTTATTTCCAGTATAATCCCAACTCCTTCCACATCCAACCTGCTGTGATTTCAGGCTGCCTCATTTTTCCCAACAGTACACCAGTTGTTGTGCCTGTTGCACAAGTTGTAAGCTGTTGGTCCAATACAAGGATGACTCAGCCTGTAGCTTGCTAATCACCCATATGTGAGGACTACCATCCTGCTTGTCTTGGGATAAAGCAGAGTTGCTTACCTGTAACAGGTGTTATCCCAGGACAGCAGGATGTAGGCCTCACAAAACCCACCAGCCACCCCGCGGAGTTGGAGCCGAAACGTTTTATTATTTTATTTTCACTCGCATTTATTGTTACAAAAGAGACTGAAGGGAGACCCCTGTGACTCGAGGGATAACTGCATGCTGGGCATGCTCAGTGGGCTCAGTGTGCCAGTCAAAAGTTTCTAGAAACTTTGACAGAAAGTTTTCTGTGATAGAGCTCCGTCCGGTGACGTCACCCATGTGTGAGGACTATATCCTGCTGTCCTAGGATAACACCTGTTACAGGTAAGCAACTCTGCTTTCTACCTGCTGACGACGAAGACCTGCAGGGGGGCTGCTTCTGCAGGTAGCGTCAACCTTGTCTCAGCCCAAGGGTCTACCACCTATCAGCTTGCTGAGGCCATGGACCTGGTGGACCTCTCGGGCCTCCAGGCTATACCTGGCCTAGCCCAGAAAGATTCAGCAGCAGCAGTTTCTGGAGATTTTGGCTACATCTATGCAATATCTGAGTGCCCAACTCGATGCTTCCGTGGCTCCCACTGACACGCCTCCAGCTCAGATGGCACCTGTAGCATCCACCTTACGACTACTGACTTCTCCCCTGTATGCCGGAGACCCCAAGCAGTGCCGGGGATTTCTCAACCATTGTTTCATGCACTTCACTCTACAGCCTGCACAATTCTCCAGTGATGTCAATAAGACTACCTTGTCTCTCTCCCTCCTCGATGGAAGGATGTTGGCATGGGCCTCCCCTCTATGGGAACGAGGGGACCCACTTCTCCAGGACCTGCAACTGTTCATCAGGTGTTTAAACAAATTTTCGACTAGCCTGGCCACGTGGTCACTATAGGTTCAGACATCCTGCATCTCCGCCAGGGAGCATGTCCATTGGTAGACCATGCTATTGAATTCCACACTATGGCCACAGAATGAAACTGAGGGAGGACAGTCTGAGGAGCATCTTTTTGGAAGGTCTATCTCCGCGCATAAAGGGCGAACTGGTGGCCAGGGATCTCCCGGAGTCTTTGAATGCTTTGATAGACTTGGCTGGGAGAGTAGACCGCCACCTCCAACAATGAGCCTGAGAACTGCGAACACCGTGTAGGCTCATTACCCTGGCTCTGTCCTTTTCCTGACCACTTACTACCACCACTCCCGTGCCTAATGCAGCATGGCAAGAAGAGCCCATGCATCTTGGGCGAAGCCCGTTGACGCCTGAGGAGAGATAGTGTCGTCAAGTGATGGGCCTGTGCCTGTACTGCACAGGGAAGGGACACTTCCTGGCCTAATGCCCAAGAAGCTGGGAAACTCTAGGGCCTAGGACCAGCTGGGGAGCTGCTCCTAGGCTTTACTGATCCTGCTTCCCAACTCGTGCTCCCAGTGGCCCTCCTCATGGACCACCAAGAATTCTCTACCTTAGCCCTCATAGATTCAGGCGCAGGAGGGAATTTTATCATGAAGAGCTAGGAAGATCGCTTGAAATTACCAATGATATTGCGGAACACACCACTCGTGATCTCCTTGTTTTCAGGGGATCCCCTCCGGGTCGAGTCACCAAGACCACTGTCCCTTTGCGTCTCCAGACCGGTATGCTGCACCTTGAGGAAATAATGTTCCACGACATTGAGAAGGCGGTCCATCCTGTTGTCTTCGGGTTACCGTGGTTACAACTACATCCTCCCATTATTGACTGGGAGACTCTCCAATTAACAAGATGAAGTCCCTGCTGCCATCAGGATTGCCTTCTTTCTGTCAGCCTTGCCGCAGCCTCCTTGGAATTACCACCACAGTATGCTGATTACTCAGACATCTTCTCAAAAGAGAGAGCAGAGATCCTGCCGGAGCATCGCCCTTATGATTGTACCATCAACTTGATTCTGTTGTGATGCGATCTGTGGCTGGAGCCATGAGCCGCCTCTTACCTCCGCGGCCTGGAGGCCGCAGCTGCCCTGACCTTCCCCGGCCATGCCGGGATTCTCCATTGCGGCAGGAAGCCGCGCCCGCACTGCCATGCTGCTTCTTCACTGCGGCAGGAGCCGCGGACTTCGGTGACCTCTTCGCGTTCTAGAGCCGCCACCCACGCTGCCTCCTGACAGACCTGGAGCCTGCTCCGCAGCGGCAGGGATGCCGCCTTGCTCCGCCTTCAACGTCGGGGCCTGCACGGCATTTCCGGCTCCTCCCTGCTTCAGCATCTGCAGGGCCATTGTCCAGGGTCCTGCAGACTTCCTCACTGCTCCTCCTAGGGGGCAGGCCAGCGGCTCCTTTCCCTTGTTAAAGGGACAGCATGGGTGGGGGTCCTCCTGGCCCCACCCGATGACATCATCTGGAAGCCTCCCTCTTTAACCCTACTTAAGGGCTCTTCAGTCATTCCTCCAGTGCCTTCGCAATGAGCCAGTCTTCTGAGGAGCTTCTCCTTCCTCTTGGACTCCATGTTCCTGCTCTTGCTTGGTGTTCCAGTGTTACAAGGGATCCCTCTTCGTTCCATCTCTGCTGTCCTGATGTTCTGGAAGGTCCAAGGAAGCAAACCGGTAACCGATCCAATGTGGCGAACAACAGAAGAATGAAAAGATGGATCGGTAAAAATGGACTTTTATTGGAACTTGCCCGACTCTGGCCGAGTTTCGCTCTGCCGAGCTGCCTCAGGGGCTGTGGCACATAAATATAAACAATTAAAAATGCACACAAACATAAATATTTGTATAAACATATGACATGATATAAAACATATTCAAAAAAATATATATTAAAACGAATACATTAAATAGTAAAAACACTTCAACACGGAGACAGTGCTTGTTTTGTGTGCATAATATAATGATGTTACATAAAAAGTTACGTGTTTGAAAGTACAGATACTGTGGCTGAAACATCAATTAAAAGTGGAAACAAATCTTACAAAGAACATGGTCTATAGTGATTGTTGCATTGCCCAATGCACTTCACCAAACAGCATATGGCTGATACATGCAAAATTTGTAACAAACAATAAAATATTATTAATTGAAATATATTATTGAGAAGGTCAATGTGTCTAATTATTAAGAAATGAAAAAATATAAATAATATGTAAAGATAGCAAACTAAATCTTGTACCTTGTTGAGCCAGAAACTTGGCTCTATATACTTTTGCTGATTTCCTAGGATGAAGGAATATGAGTGAACACACCGAATCCGGGCTTGTCACTTGTGATTCATCAATCACTTGTGTGAACAGTATTGATGCAATTCTTATGGAACAAAAAATTCTCAATTATCTTAGTTATCAAGAAGGTATAAATAAAAAATGAACACATGCATTAGTCAGACTACAAATCTGAATGACTTCATTCTGAAATTGATACTGAAATCTTGTATCATTATTATCAAGCTGCTATATGTCTTTCAACTGATCACAAATTGATAGGGAGTTAACGGTAAAAAAGATGTCGAAAAATAAATGAATGGTGAACCTTACTGCATGTGAATGCAAACCATAATTTTTAATTTTTAATTTTTACAGTGTGTTAAATCTTGATCCGGTAGGTACCAGGAACAAATCAAAAATGAAGTTAAAAGCAATACAATAATAAACTTCGCTACAAAATGAACAAATGGATAAAAGCAGCTTCGATACAATAGTGCTCCCTAGAAAGCTAAAATACACTTCGATACAATGCCAACAATACTTCTTATCAACAGTATATAGAAAATTTAAAACGAGTGATATGCGGGAAGACGTGTGCCAAAGCAATGTAATAATAAAAATGATGCGCTGAACAATAATTAAATTCCTAATATATAAAAGTGCATAAGTCAAACAGCATATTGTGGCTGTCCGCGAATATGCATCCATCGGAAGCTGTGTCACAATGAATACCGAACAAAAATGATGGAATCACTAATTGTGGATAATATCCAAGCGCAAGAAACTATGTCATATTAAGTATGCACTTAAGCAGACTAAAATATATAAGAGTGAAATCACTAGCTATTAAAACTAACTAATATTTTACCTTTGTTGAACTTGCACCAGTCACATACTGCTCTGACAAACGCTGCAAGAACCAGTTAGTACCTGTATTGGACCTTTATTTTTCCCGCTTCTCACTCGAAATCACGCGAGAATTGACACATGTGTGGACAGATTGGCTCATAGGGAATGAGAGACTTGAATAAACCCCTCATAACGACTCTGGTGTGTAAAAAAAGTGAATTAATCAATACTGATCTAATCTGTGCAGTAATGCAAAAATGGTGACAAGAGGAGAAAATGTAATAAACAAATGTCTGCGGTTGACTCATATTCCTTCATTTGTGCAACTGCTGGAAAACGGATGTACGGTCAAGAGGTAAACACAAATACTTTAAAACACTGCATCTTTAAAAAAGAGTAAATTAGTGTGAACATGTATAAAATCAAACATTCTTAAAAGATGCATCATTATTTGGAAAATCAAGTAAAAAATATATGAATTAAAATTTAAAGGGAGGATAAGGGGGGGGGGGGAGGGGGAAAGGAGGGGGGAAAGGGAAAGGGGGTGGGACAGAGTGGAAGGGAACAAACTGGAAGGGCTGGGGGGTGGGGGGTTACTGGAAAACCCAGGGGAGGGGGGGGGGAAGGAGTTGGGGAAGAAAAGGGAATAAGAAGGGCAAAGGGAAGGGAGGAAGCGGAAGGGGAAGCACAACAAAAAATGCATGTGGAACCTGAAATATAATTATTCCAAAATTAGAACACCAAAAAATCAACAAAAACATATAGATAGATTATATATGCCTATATTGAGTTGCAAGAGGGATTATGACTCCATGTAAAATAAAGGTCTATAGGTATACACTGAGATCTTGTTTCACCATTGAGACCCATGGGAGAAAGGGTCTTAAAATCAAAAATAAATTGTTGTTCTAATCTTAGTAACAAATTGTCAAGTCACCCCCCCCTCCAATTCCTTAGCGGCTGTTTGATTACACAGAATCTGAAGTCCTGTGAAACTGTGGCCCATCTCTATCGCATGTGCGACCAATGGTTTACCCTCGCATTTTCTATTGATAGCACTCTTATGCTCTATGATTCTACTGCTGAACTGTCTTCTAGTTTTCCCTACGTATATTTTCTCACATGGACACTTTGCTATATAAATCACACCTACGCTTTTGCAATTAGTACGACTGCCGAGCTTGAAAATTCTACCAGTGTTAGGAATGAGTATAGATCGTGTTTTAAGATTAACTGGACATACGCTGCACTTCCCACAGGGTCCATGTCCTGTCTGATCGTTGCTAATGCTTTGGCACACGTCTTCCCGCATATCACTCGTTTTAAATTTTCTATATACTGTTGATAAGAAGTATTGTTGGCATTGTATCGAAGTGTATTTTAGCTTTCTAGGGAGCACTATTGTATCGAAGCTGCTTTTATCCATTTGTTCATTTTGTAGCGAAGTTTATTATTGTATTGCTTTTAACTTCATTTTTGATTTGTTCCTGGTACCTACCGGATCAAGATTTAACACACTGTAAAAATTAAAAATTATGGTTTGCATTCACATGCAGTAAGGTTCACCATTCATTTATTTTTCGACATCATCTTTTTTACCGTTAACTCCCTATCAATTTGTGATCAGTTGAAAGACATATAGCAGCTTGATAATAATGATACAAGATTTCAGTATCAATTTCAGAATGAAGTCATTCAGATTTGTAGTCTGACTAATGCATGTGTTCATTTTTTATTTATACCTTCTTGATAACTAAGATAATTGAGAATTTTTTGTTCCATAAGAATTGCATCAATACTGTTCACACAAGTGATTGATGAATCACAAGTGACAAGCCCGGATTCGGTGTGTTCACTCATATTCCTTCATCCTAGGAAATCAGCAAAAGTATATAGAGCCAAGTTTCTGGCTCAACAAGGTACAAGATTTAGTTTGCTATCTTTACATATTATTTATATTTTTTCATTTCTTAATAATTAGACACATTGACCTTCTCAATAATATATTTCAATTAATAATATTTTATTGTTTGTTACAAATTTTGCATGTATCAGCCATATGCTGTTTGGTGAAGTGCATTGGGCAATGCAACAATCACTATAGACCATGTTCTTTGTAAGATTTGTTTCCACTTTTAATTGATGTTTCAGCCACAGTATCTGTACTTTCAAACACGTAACTTTTTATGTAACATCATTATATTATGCACACAAAACAAGCACTGTCTCCGTGTTGAAGTGTTTTTACTATTTAATGTATTCGTTTAATATATATTTTTTTGAATATGTTTTATATCATGTCATATGTTTATACAAATATTTATGTTTGTGTGCATTTTTAATTGTTTATATTTATGTGCCACAGCCCCTGAGGCAGCTCGGCAGAGCGAAACTCGGCCAGAGTCGGGCAAGTTCCAATAAAAGTCCATTTTTACCGATCCATCTTTTCATTCTTCTGTTGTTCGCCACATTGGATCGGTTACCGGTTTGCTTCCTTGGACCATCCCTTTTACCGGATATGTCCTTCTCACCTTGGAAGGACATACTTAGTTATGATGATGGCACCATTAATGAGATGCTCCCTCCAGAACCTTTTTTTAAAGACAATGAAGTCTTCGATGATTTCCTACAGAGATGGGAGGAGGCAATCAATTTAAATAAAGGTGTGGTCAGAAGTGGGCTACACGCCTCCACCCTGCTTGATTACTGTAGGTACAAGAGAATCCCAAGAGGTCTAAGAATCAACAAGCCCCCGAGTATGTACCAGGAAGACTCGAGCTTCATGAACAATTGGGAGGCCATACTTAACAAGTGCTCCCTGGACTTAATGATCCTCATTATAAAAACGGCAAAGAAAAGAGAAGAGAAACTCCAAGCTGAATTAGATGAACAATTACAATACCTAAAAGAAAAAGACCTGTGCTTTAATGTTATCTTTCAGGACTATAAGACTAATTTAGACAAATTTATCAAGGAATTAAAAAATGACAAGTATGAAAAATTTAAAAGGGACGAGAACGATTATAAGAACAATAGCATATACTCTTGGCATAGACAAAACAAAAATTATAAATATAATTACAGACCCAAGAATGACGTTCCCCTACAAAAGTCCAACATTAACAGATATAGACAACCACAAGATACAGATGATCCCGTTCCGGTCAGCCCAAACTTAGATAGGGGGGCAAAAAGAATACGTAGTGAAAATGGAGATTATATTGACCCATCGGCATCACTGTTTAGCACAGCACAGGATCCAATTCCACCCAAACCTGTGTATCAGGTTTTTCAGCTTGGCAAGGTATGGAAGAAAGACAACAAAATAACGGCTCCAGACAAAAACTGGGAGACACCTCCAGAGAGAGGGAGGGGGAGAGGGAGAGGGAGGGGCAGGGGCAGATCATTCTACAATCAGAATCAGAAATACCAACATTAAAGATCCATAACTCAGTAGTCAATATCTCCAATAGAGTATTAAATCAAGATGAGCTAGCAGTCCTGAACAAAGGATTATCCTTTGTGCCTACAGGGAATTATAATGCTTTCAATACAAGGATTGATTTTTTTAAATTCACAAGGAGATTAAAAATCATGGAGATATTTTCTACCAAACCAATCATGACAGACAATTCCATAGTGAGACCTAACAGCAGATGGATGCCAGGTGGTCCAACCAATCCTATTTTACATACATTTGAGACCCTTGTATTAAAAGAAATTGCAGAGAAAGAAAAGAATTTCAAATATAAACATAATGTTACACAAGGCGAGAGAAAGGCTTTGAGTTCTTTAGGTCAAGATACCACTATAGTCATAAAACCAGCAGACAAAGGTGGAGCTGTTGTAGTTATGGATAGAAAGAAGTACATATCTGAAATAAACAGACAACTTGCCGACACAAATTTTTACAAAAAATTGCCTAATGATCCTACAAGCATCGTAAAAGGAGATATAGAGAATATCTTATCCATAGCTGAGAAATATTTGACTAAGAAAGAAACTTCTTTTCTCAGAGTCGTTCACCCAGTCATTCCTATCATTTACATCCTACCTAAGATTCATAAATCTATTTTGGATCCACCTGGCAGACCCATCATTTCTGCGAATGGCTCACTTCTAGAACCAATCTCTATTTCTGTAGACAAATTCCTGAGCCCCTTTGTACCAAAGATACCATCATACGTAAGAGATTCCACTCATATGATTAACATCCTCATGGACTTGACAGTAGATAGTACAGATACTTTTTTGGCAACTATGGATGTAGACTCACTTTACACCAACATCCCTCAAGACAAGGCTATAAATATCATTGAAGAAACAATTTATGGAAGAGACACACAGACTAGGATACCGACTCAGCTAATTTTAGAATTAGCAACAATAGCACTTACAAAAAACTTTTTCACTTTTGACAAGAAATTTTATGTTCAAATTAAAGGGGTGGCGATGGGGTCAGCCATGGCCCCATCAATAGCAAATCTTTATGTAGCCAAATTTGAGGAACTATATCTCACCAATTGCAAATACAGTGGAAACATCCTACTGTGGAAACGGTATATCGACGACGTGTTCCTTGTATGGAAAGGTAGTGAGGAGTCTCTGTTGGAATTCAAGAATTGGATTAATAGGTTGGATAGCAATCTTAAATTTAAGATGGATTTCAATAGGCAGAGAATCGCGTTTCTAGATATTCTAATTATGAATACTCCAACAGGGTTCATGACGGACATATACCGTAAGCCCACAGATATGAATAAACTCCTCGCATATGACAGCTGTCATAATAAATCCCTAATACGCAATTTGCCTTACAGCCAATTCCTCCGCCTTAGAAGATTGTGCACTGATGACAAGACATTCAAGATTAGGTCTTTTGAAATGAAGAATAGATTCAGAGAAAGGGGTTATCCGAAAACTTGTGTGGAAAGTTGCTTGACAAGGGCTGCAACACAGGAACGCTCTGGTTTGTTGCAACCAAAAAAGAAAGTTACTAAGAATGAGAAGATTATTTGCCCCCTTACCTTCACAGGACTCTCACATGACATTATTAAAATCATTAAGAAACATTGGTACATTGTACAGTCTCTCCCACAATTTAAAGGAAAAGAAGTCATGATTGCAAATAAACGCGATAAAAACATAAAAGAATACATTTCTCCTTCAGCTTTACCATCCATTAAAAACATTAGCAACGATCAGACAGGACATGGACCCTGTGGGAAGTGCAGCGTATGTCCAGTTAATCTTAAAACACGATCTATACTCATTCCTAACACTGGTAGAATTTTCAAGCTCGGCAGTCGTACTAATTGCAAAAGCGTAGGTGTGATTTATATAGCAAAGTGTCCATGTGAGAAAATATACGTAGGGAAAACTAGAAGACAGTTCAGCAGTAGAATCATAGAGCATAAGAGTGCTATCAATAGAAAATGCGAGGGTAAACCATTGGTCGCACATGCGATAGAGATGGGCCACAGTTTCACAGACTTCAGATTCTGTGTCATCAAACAGCCGCTAAGGAATTGGAGGGGGGGTGACTTTGACAATTTGTTACTAAGATTAGAACAACAATTTATTTTTGATTTTAAGACCCTTTCTCCCATGGGTCTCAATGGTGAAACAGATCTCAGTGTATACCTATAGACCTTTATTTTACATGGATCATAATCCTCTCTTGCAATCAATATATGGCATATATAATCTATCTATATGTTTTTGTTGATTTTTTGGTTTTCTAATTTTGGAATATTATATTCAGGTCCACATGCATTTTTTGTTGTGCTTCCCCTTCCGCTTCCCCCTCCCTTTGCCCTTCTTATTCCCTTTTCCCCCCCTCCTTCCCCCCCCCTCCCCTTTTTCCCTTCCCCCCCCCCCCTCCCTTCCATTTTCCCTTCCCTCTTCCCCACCCCCTTTCCCTTTCCCCCCTCCTTTCCCCCTCCCCCCCCCCCTTATCCTCCCTTTAAATTTTAATTCATATATTTTTTACTTGATTTTCCAAATAATGATGCATCTTTTAAGAATGTTTGATTTTATACATGTTCACACTAATTTACTCTTTTTTAAAGATGCAGTGTTTTAAAGTATTTGTGTTTACCTCTTGACCGTACATCCGTTTTCCAGCAGTTGCACAAATGAAGGAATATGAGTCAACCGCAGACATTTGTTTATTACATTTTCTCCTCTTGTCACCATTTTTGCATTACTGCACAGATTAGATCAGTATTGATTAATTCACTTTTTTTACACACCAGAGTCGTTATGAGGGGTTTATTCAAGTCTCTCATTCCCTATGAGCCAATCTGTCCACACATGTGTCAATTCTCGCGTGATTTCGAGTGAGAAGCGGGAAAAATAAAGGTCCAATACAGGTACTAACTGGTTCTTGCAGCGTTTGTCAGAGCAGTATGTGACCGGTGCAAGTTCAACAAAGGTAAAATATTAGTTAGTTTTAATAGCTAGTGATTTCACTCTTATATATTTTAGTCTACTTAAGTGCATACTTAATATGACATAGTTTCTTGCGCTTGGATATTATCCACAATTAGTGATTCCATCATTTTTGTTCGGTATTCATTGTGACACAGCTTCCGATGGATGCATATTCGCGGACAGCCACAATATGCTGTTTGACTTATGCACTTTTATATATTAGGAATTTAATTATTGTTCAGCGCATCATTTTTATTATTACATTGCTTTGGCACACGTCTTCCCGCATATCACTCGTTTTAAATTTTCTATATACTGTTGATAAGAAGTATTGTTGGCATTGTATCGAAGTGTATTTTAGCTTTCTAGGGAGCACTATTGTATCGAAGCTGCTTTTATCCATTTGTTCATTTTGTAGCGAAGTTTATTATTGTATTGCTTTTAACTTCATTTTTGATTTGTTCCTGGTACCTACCGGATCAAGATTTAACACACTGTAAAAATTAAAAATTAAAAATTATGGTTTGCATTCACATGCAGTAAGGTTCACCATTCATTTATTTTTCGACATCATCTTTTTTACCGTTAACTCCCTATCAATTTGTGATCAGTTGAAAGACATATAGCAGCTTGATAATAATGATACAAGATTTCAGTATCAATTTCAGAATGAAGTCATTCAGATTTGTAGTCTGACTAATGCATGTGTTCATTTTTTATTTATACCTTCTTGATAACTAAGATAATTGAGAATTTTTTGTTCCATAAGAATTGCATCAATACTGTTCACACAAGTGATTGATGAATCACAAGTGACAAGCCCGGATTCGGTGTGTTCACTCATATTCCTTCATCCTAGGAAATCAGCAAAAGTATATAGAGCCAAGTTTCTGGCTCAACAAGGTACAAGATTTAGTTTGCTATCTTTACATATTATTTATATTTTTTCATTTCTTAATAATTAGACACATTGACCTTCTCAATAATATATTTCAATTAATAATATTTTATTGTTTGTTACAAATTTTGCATGTATCAGCCATATGCTGTTTGGTGAAGTGCATTGGGCAATGCAACAATCACTATAGACCATGTTCTTTGTAAGATTTGTTTCCACTTTTAATTGATGTTTCAGCCACAGTATCTGTACTTTCAAACACGTAACTTTTTATGTAACATCATTATATTATGCACACAAAACAAGCACTGTCTCCGTGTTGAAGTGTTTTTACTATTTAATGTATTCGTTTTAATATATATTTTTTTGAATATGTTTTATATCATGTCATATGTTTATACAAATATTTATGTTTGTGTGCATTTTTAATTGTTTATATTTATGTGCCACAGCCCCTGAGGCAGCTCGGCAGAGCGAAACTCGGCCAGAGTCGGGCAAGTTCCAATAAAAGTCCATTTTTACCGATCCATCTTTTCATTCTTCTGATGTTCTGGAAGGCCTGACCTCCTAGATGGATAGAGGTCTTATGTTCCTGATCTTTCTGATGTCGGTTCCTTTGATGTTCCAGCTTCTCGAGTTCTCCAGATGGCCACCCCGAGGGTAAATCCGTTTCATCCGGTTCCTGTTTCCGGTCATTGGAGCTTTGGTCAGTTGGACTCCTTTCCTGAGCCTGCCCCGCTCCCACGTGGTCCGCGACCAGCCTCCTTAGGCTGTGTAGGGCACACAGAGGACAGGGTGGTTCTTGACCAGTCCCGTGGGTCCGCCCTTTGGTGAGCTGTATAGGGCAATCTGAGGAATGGTGCACACCTGTTTTCATCCAACTCTTCCAAGTCCCTTTCATCTCATCTGGATTTCCCAAGGTCCATAGAGATATCTTTGCCTTGGATGTTTCTGACACCCTGAGCCTCCATCTACTCTAGTTCCAGATGCCTTCTATGGGTGAGCTTCCATCCGCTCGCCTTTCCGGATGTCCTGATGTCTTTCATTCCTGTTGTTGATGCCTTGTGTTCCCCTCCTGAGTTCTGAAGTCTTTGTCTCAGCCTTCAAACTTCAGTCCTGGTCCGCCCTCATCTCCTGTCTGGCCTTCCGCCTCTGTCGATACCCAGCGGCAAGTCCAAAAGGGCGTGGAGTAATCGGAGGACCAATCAGAGACCAACCTTGTGTGGTTGGTCTCACTAAGGCAGGCAGGTCGGCAGAGGCCTGGTCGCCTCCAACCCAGATGAGGCCCGCCTTACCGCAAAAGGGCACACATCTCTCACCCTCTAGCGCTCTCAGCCAGCGGAGCGTAACAGATTCCTGGTGCCACTCCCCCATGGAGAAGGGTGTATCCTTTGTTCCTTCCCAAGACTGAGGCTGTGGCTCGGTATATTCAAGAGAACTGGAAAGAGGATTAATTCGGCCCTCAACATCACCTGCAGGGGCAGGATTCTTCTTTGTGGCCAAAAAAGATGGCACCCACCAGCCCTGTATTGATTACCATGGGCTCAATGCTATAATAAAAAAGGATCGGTACCCTTTGCCTCTCATCTCTGAGTTGCTGGACTGCATACAGGGAGCCAGGGTGTTTACCAAACGATCTCTGGGGAGCGTACAACCTGGTTCGAATCAAACCTGGTGACGAATGGAAAACCGCTTTTAATACACGGAACGGCCACTACGAATATCTGGTTATGCTGTTCGGATTGTGTAATGCTCCTGCAGTATTCCAACACATGATGAATGAGATCTTCAGGGATCTACTATACACCAGCGTAGTGGTCTATCTCAACGATGTCCTTGTCTTCTCTAAGGATCTCCAAACTCACTGTCACAACATTCGATAGGTCCTTCGGTGACTGCGAGCCCATAAACTCTACGCAAAACTGGAGAAGTGCATGTTTGAAAGAGAATCTCTTCCCTTCCTAGGATACATTATTTCCAGCATGGGATTCCAGATGGATCCAGAGAAGGTGTTGGAACTTGCATAGGCCTCGAGCTCGGGTCGCTCAAGACTTCGGCAATTCTGTTCCAGTTGGAACGGAGCACAACTGGGAGCTCTCCAGCGGGACGAGGAGAGTGTGTGCCCTTGCGGTGAGGACGTTCCAAGTCTGGGAAGCAAAAACAGGCAAGGAAAGTCCAAGAAGACTTGGAACAGGCGTGAAAACTTGGAGCAGACGTGAAGACTTGAAGTAGATGTAGACGAGGAACAGACATGAAGACTTGGAGCAGACGTAAACAAGGGAAGTCCGTGAAGACTTGGGCATAGACACAGAGGAGATGAGTAAGACCCTCAGGCCCCTACACAGCCTGGAGGCTGGTCATAGACCACGCTGTCCTCCACGCACTCTACTCAGCCTGATGGCTGGTCGCGGACCACGTGAGGAGCGGGACAGGCTTGGGAGGTCTCATAGCACAGGAGTGAAGCAACCTCTCAGATCCTCCGGAGTCAGGACTGGATTCAGGATCAGATAAAACTTGGAACTTGGATTAAAAACAAGGAATCTCCGGAGGCACGGGTTGATCAGGACCTGGAGCATCAGGACCGAGATGAGACATCGGACATCAGGACTGGAACGGAACATCAGGACTAGAACGCAACATCAGGACATCCATGGAAGAAGATCAGAGGTGCCAGGGAAGAGATGGAGACGAGAAGTCCTTGGGAGGACTAGCCCCTTGCTGAAGCAAGGACTGACTAACTGAAGAGCCCTTTTATAGGGCTGGAAGTTGACAACTCCCTGGGAGGAGCCAGAGGAACCACTCCCTGCTGGCCCTTTAAATACAGAGAGAAGCCGTGGCCGTGCCCCCTAGGCAGAGGGGGAAGGACCCTGGACAGCGGCCATTCTGTCGCACAGGAGCAGGAGGAACCGGAGAAGGGTTGAGGACAGGCCCCGACGTAGAGTGGCGGCGTCAGAAGGGTGGCTCCAGCGCGAAGGAGAGTCCGGGGATGCAGCCTCCTGGCCGCGAAGAAGCAAGTGATGTCAGCGGCCCAGCCGCGAAGGCAGGAGCGGCGGCGGTGCAGCGTCCTGCCGGGAAGCACGGTGGTATCAGGGGAGTCGGGCCAGCCAGGTAAGGAGCTGCTCGCGGCTAGGCCCGCGAGCAGAACCGCAACAGCACCCCCCCTCAAAGGGGATCCTCTCCCCTCCTCGGGAGGTCCAGGAAGGCAACTGGAACTGGGATGGTGCAGGCGCCTCCTGCTGGTCGTGGAGAAGAACAAGGAATGGAACACGGACAAGAGAATGCACAAAGGAATAAACAAAGGAACAAGGAAACAACAGAGGAAGAGCAACACGGAAACAGAGGAAAGACTAAAGAGGTTAGGACTTTTCAGCTTGGAGAAGAGACGGCTGAGGGGGGGATATGATAGAGATGTTTAAAATTATGAGAGGTCTAGAATGGGTAGATGTGAATCGGTTATTTACTCTTTCGGATAATAGAAAGACTAGGGGGCACTCCATGAAGTTAGCATGGGGCACATTTAAAACTAATCGGAGAAAGTTCTTTTTTACTCAATGCACAAGTAAACTCTAGAATTTGTTGCCAGAGGATGTGGTTAGTGCAGTTAGTATAGCTGTGTTTAAAAAAGGATTGGATAAGTTCTTGGAGGAGAAGTCCATTACCTGCTATTAAGTTCACTTAGAGAATAGCCACTGCCATTAGCAATGGTAACATGGAATAGGCTTAGTTTTTGGGTACTTGCCAGGTTCTTATGGCCTGGATTGGCCACTGTTGGAAACAGGATGCTGGGCTTGACCCAGTCTGACCCAGTATGGCATTTTCTTATGTTCTTCTGTTCTTATGAGGAACAAGAGAACAGGAAATGGAACAGATAAACAGGCACGGAACAAGGAACAAAGCAAGAGACAAGAGACAAGCAAGGAATGGAATGGAAGAAACAGCAGAACACAGGGACAAGAAAAGCAGCGGAGCACAGGAACAAGAAAAGCAGCAGAGCAAAGGAATAAGAAAAACAGCGGAGAGCAAGAAACAGCGGAGAGCAATAAAGAACAGCAGAACAAGAAACGGAGGAACAAAACAAGGAACAAATGGAGAACGGCACAAGGAACAAGAGAACAACTGGAGAACAAGAAACAAAAAGAGAACAGAAGAATTCAGGAACATCAAAGAAGACCAGGGAGGGAATCCAGGGTGGGATCAGGCTGAGCAGCAAACATCAGGTGGGGCGCAGGAACCTCCTGCAGGTCGTAGAACCCTAACCTGGGAATGATCAAGAAAGTCTGGATGCAGGCACCTCCTGCAGGTCATAGAAATCCAGACAGCTGGCACCTCCAGCTTGTTGTAGAAAAAGTCCCAAAAAAATTCTGGAGTCCAGAACAGAATGTGGGACAAGGATAGCCCACCGGGCACATGGCTTCAGCAATTGTGTTGGAGCTTCCATAGGCCTCGAGCTCGGGATGCTCAAGGCTTTGGCAATTCTGTTGGAGCTTGCGTAGGCCTCGAGCTCGGGATGCTCAAGGCTTCGGCAATTCTGTTGTGCTGGCACTGGAACGGAGCACAACTGGGAGCTCTCCAGCGGGACGAGGAGAGTGTGTGCCCTTGCGGTGAGGATAGTCCAAGTCTGGGAGGCAAGAACAGGCAAGGAAAGTCCAAGAAGACTTGGACAGGCGTGAAGACTTATTTATTTATTTATTTAAAATAATTTATATACCGGAGGTTCCTGTATAATATACATATCACCCCGGTTCACAAAGAACAGTAACTATCGCTACAAATAGCGGTTTACATAGAACAGAATAAAAGAAGTTTTACATTGAACAAAAACTAAGTAACAAGTTTTTACATTGAAGTCAGCATGTGTAAATTTCTGATTAACAAAGGAAGAAAAAAAAAAAATAGATCTGAATAACTCGTTGTGGGCTTGAAAAGACTTTTCTTCGTGTTCTTGGCTCTAGGGGAAAGCTTGTTTGAAAAGCCAAGTCTTAAGTTTCCCTTTAAATGTAGAGTGGCATGGTTCCAAACGAAGGTCTGGAGGGAGCGAGTTCCAAAGTGAAGGGCCCGCTGTGGATAATGCACGTTTCCTCAGAACGGATTTCGCAGGTTGTGTGATTAGTCTGTTCTGATAGGCGCTTCTGGTTGGTTTCACAGATGTGTGTAATTGAATTTGGAATGTTAGGTTGAGAGGTGCGATGTTGTGTAAGGCCTTATGTATCATCATTAAAGACTTGAACTGGATCCTGTATTTAATTGGAAGCCAGTGGAGATGGTGGAGAATTGGGGTGATATGATCTCTCTTTTTGGCATTTGATAGAATTCTTGCAGAGGCGTTTAGGACCATCTGAAGTGGTTTGATGGTGCATGCTGGAAGGCCTAGGAGGAGAGAGTTACAGTAATCCAGCTTTGGGAGTATGATGGCTTGTAAAACCATGCGGAAGTCTCTGTATAGGAGGAGAGGTTTGAGTTTCTTTAATGTTTGAAGTTTAAAGAAACATTCTTTTGTTGTGTTGTTGACGAATTTGTTGAGACTGAGTCTGTTGTCTATGATGACTCCCAGGTCTCTAACTTGTTGCGTGGTGGAGAGCCCTGCGGTGACCGGATGTTGATTAGTGTTAGAATGTGAGGAAGGGGTATAATTTTCAGGAGTTATAATGAGGATTTCAGTTTTGTTTTTGTTTAGAACCAAGTTGAGGCTGGTGAGTAGATTGTTGATAGCTGACAGACATTTATTCCAGAATGATATGGCTTTGTGTATGGAATCTTCTATAGGGATGAGGATTTGAATATCATCCGCGTATAGGTAATGTCTTAGCTTAAGGTTGGAGCAGACGTAGACGAGGAAAGTCCATGAAGACTTGGGCATAGACACAGAGGGAATGAGCAAGACCCTCAGGCACTCTACACAGCCCGGAAGCTGGTCGTGGTCCACGCTGTCCTCCACACGCTCTACTCAGCCCGATGGCTGGTCGTGGACCACGTGAGGAGTGGGACAGGCTTGGGAGGTCTCATAGCACAGGAGTGAAGCAACCTCTCAGATCCTCCGGAGTCAGGACTGGATTCAGGAGCAGATAAAACGTGGAACTTAGAACTTGGATTAAAAACAAGGAATCTCGGAGGCACGTGTTGATCAGGACCTAGAGCATCAGGACCGGGATGAGACATCAGGACTGGAATGGAACATCAGGACTGGAACGGAACATCAGGACATCCATGGAAGAAGATCAGAGGTGCCAGGCAAGAGCTGGAGACGAGGAGTCCTTGGGAGGACTAGCCCCTTGCCGAAGCAAGGACTGACTGACTGAAGAGCCTTTTTATAGTGCTGGAAGTCGGCAACTCCCTGGGAGGAGTTCAGGAGGAGCCAGAGGGACCACTCCCTGCTGGCCCTTTAAATGCAGAGAGAAGCCGCGGCCGCGCCTCTTAGGCAGAGGGGGCAGGACCCTAGACAGCGACCATGCTGTTGTTCAGGAGCAGGAGGAGCTGGAGAAGGACTGAGGACAGGCCCCGACGTAGAGTGGCGGCGTCCAGCCGCCGGAGAAGGTCAGAGGGTGGCTCCAGCACGAAGGAAAGTCCGGGGATGTGGCCTCCTGGCCGCGAAGAAGCAAGTGATGTCAGCGGCCCAGCCGTGAAGACATGAGCGGTGGCGGCGCAGCCTCTACGCCGCAGAGATGGCCCAGTCAGTGGTGTCCTGCTGGGAAGCACAGCGGTATCAGGGGAGTCAGGCCGGCCAAGTAAGGAGCTGCTCGCGGCTAGGCCCACGAGCAGAACCGCAACAGAAGGTAGCCTGCATCTGTGACTGGCCCCAGCCTTCCGAGCTTCGATCTTTGCAAATATTCCTGGGGTTCGCTAATTTCTACAGACATTTCATTCTCCACTTCTCTCAGCTAGTCGCCCCACTTATGGCGCTCACGAAGAAAGGGGCAAACCCCAAGGAATGGTTCATAGAGGCAACCACCACCTTCGCCAACCTAAAACAGGCCTTCCTTCAAGAGCCCTGTCTTTGCCACCCGGATCCTACTCGCCCCCTTCATTCTGGAGGTTGACATCTTCTCCATCACAGTGGGCGGTTCTAGGCCAACTCTCTGCCAAAGGAGTCTTACTTCTCCCAAAATTTTTCTCCAGCGGAGAGGAATTATGGCATTGGGGATAAGGAACTCCTAGCCTATAAAATTGGCTTTCAAGGAGTGGCGCCAATGGCACAACATACCATTGCTGTTTGTACTGACCACAAGAATTTGGAGTACCTTCACCATGCCCAGCGATTGAATGCCCGCCAAGCACGTTGGTCCCTGTTTTTTAGCCGCTTTGACTTTGTGGTAAAGTATAGACCGGCCACCAAAAACATCAGAGCCGATGCCCTCTCATGGTCTTTTGAGGCTGAAGATAATCCATACCCTCCCGGCTACGTCATCGACCCAGCATGGATTCTTCTAGTCACCTTGCAGACAGTTGTCCCGACCCGACTCCATCAGTGGGTACTGGAATGGTCTCATGACTCACGAGCTGCAGATCACCAGGGTCACGCTTGGATCCTCTCCCTGCTCAAACAATACTATTGCTGGCCTCAGATGGACAGAGACGTGAAGGCTTTTGAGGATTCGTGTCCCACCTGTGCCTGACAAAAGCCCTTGCTGGGCCGACCTTGGGGGCTGTTACAGCCACTGCCAGCCCCCATGGAACCCTGGACCCACTTGTCTACCAACTTTGTGGTAGACCTCCCCCTTCTAGTGGCAACCACATAATATGGGTCGTCACCGACCATTTCTCCAAAATGGCTCACTTTGTTGCCCTCCCAGCTCGTCCATCTGCACCTGAGTTGGCCAAACTGTTCATCTCTCACATCTTTCACCTCCATGGGTTACCTCGCCACATCGTCTCTGACAGAGGCTCCCAATTCACCGCCAATTACTGGCAATCTCTTTGCTATACGTTTAACATCAAACTAGACTTCACCACAGCCTATCACCCACAGGCTAATGGGCAAGCAGAACGAGCAAATTGTATGCTGAAGACCTTCCTGTGAATGAGCGACAGACCTTCCTGTGAATGAGCGACAGGAAAACTGGGCCACTCTCCTTCCATGGAAGGAGTTCGCCCATAACTCGCACATCAACACGGCTACTGGATCATTCCCCTTTTTCATTGTGTATGGGAGACAACCACTTCCTGTACCCTTGTCCGTTCCCTCCCCAGTGGCCCAATTTACCACGCAAGAGCTCCAAGAACTGTGGGCCCAAACTGAGGCCATGATCCAAAAGGCCACGCAAGAAAGCAAAGAAGACGATTGATAAACATTGACGTCCTGCCCCGCAGTTCAAACCCGGAGATAAAGTCTGGTTGAGTACTCGCAATATACGACTTTGAGTACCTTCCATGAGGCTGGCACCTCACTATATCGTCCCTTTCTCCATCCTCCGACAGATTGGCTTGTTCACATATCAGCTTCAACTCCTGTCATTAAGAATTCACAATGACTTCCATGTGTTCCTTCTCAAACCAGTAGTTCTGTCATGGCCGACTCGGAGACTTCCTGACCCACAAAGGGTTTCATCTGAAGAAAACCAACTCAGTCAAGTAAAAGAAATATTAGATGTCTGCTGCCGAAACAGAAGATGGGAGTCCCTATTATCCTGGGAGGGGTACAGCCCAGAAGAGAATTCCTGGGAACCCGCATCCAATATCCTGGACAAAGAACTACTTAAGAAGTTCCATGCCTCTCACCCAAAGAAGCCCAAGCCCTTGGGAAGAGGGCTTAGAGGAGAGGGTACTGTTGTGATGGCTGGCCGCAGAGGCACGCACTTCTCTGGACCTTTGGAAGCTTACCTTCGTATTCCAATTCGCAAGCAGGATCAGTGATATCTGCGCTTTGCAGTGTTAGGTCAGCACTCCCACTTCCAGGCATTGCCTTTCAGTTTGGCCATGGCACCCAAGACTTTTTCCAAGGTGATGGTAGTCATGGCCACAGCCCTCATAAAAAGAGGGCATTATGGTTCATCCGTACTTGGATGATTGTCTAATCAGAGCTGAGTCATTGGAAGAGAGCCGAGTGGTCACCAATGGGGGGTTCAATTATTGCAGAACCTGGGGTGCATAGTGAACTTAGCCAAGAGCATCCTGCAGCCATCTCAGGTCCTGGAGTATCTGGACATCCGGTTTGACATGGCACAAGGTAAGGTGTTTCTCCCAGGCCCTGCGTGCAGTGATCAGCCCGTTAGTCTGGTCATATCTGCAGATGTTGGCCGCAACGATAGAGGTTGTACTTTGGGCGCATGCTCATATGTGTCCTCTGCAGCTGTCTCTACTTTCTCAATGAGATCCCCAGTCTCAGGAGTACAATGTGATGCTATCCTTGCTGCCGGAGATGAGGCGGAAGCTTCTCTGGTGGTTGAGAAGGGAGCATCTACAAAAAAGGTATGCATTTGGAGACTCCAAATTGGTTGATGGTCTCCACAGATGTGAGTCTCCAGGGCTGAGGAGCACCCTGTCAGGAGTTGGTGGTGCAAGGGCAGTGGACTCCCAAAGAGGTGACTTGGTCCATCAGTCAACTGGAGGCATGGGCGATTCGACCTTTCTTCAGTTCGAGGACCAGTTACAAGGAAAGGAGGTGAAAGTTATGTCAGACAATGCGACTGAAGTGGCGTACATAAATCACCAAGGAGGAACTCTAAATCAAGTCTCGCTAGAAATGGGTATCCTTCTGTCATGGGCGGACCTTCATTTACAGGCACTGTCAGCCTCATATAACAGAGGAGACAATGTGTAGGTGGATTATATCTCAGTCGTCACGAGTTGGATCCGGGAGAATGGGATCTGGCTCCGGAAGTGTTTTTTCTTATTGTGGATTGCAGGGGATGTCCCTTCCTGGATCTAATGACGACCTGCAAGAATGTGAAAGTGGAGAGATTTTACAATTGGATAAGGGATGTTCAAGCTCTTGGAATGGATGTTCTAGTCCAGCCGTGGCCGCAAGAGAAATTACTCTGTTTCTGCCATGGCCCATGTTACAGAAGATAAGAACATAAGAAATTGCCATGCTGGGTCAGACCAAGGGTCCATCAAGCCCAGCATCCTGTTTCCAACGGAGGCCAAACCAGGCCACAAGAACCTGGCAAGTACCCAAACACCAAGAAGTTTCCATGCTATTGATGTGATTAAAAGCAGTGGCTGTTCCCTAAGTCAACTTGATTAATAGTAGTTAATTGACTTCTCCTCCAAGAACTCATCCAAACCTTTTTTGAACCCAGCTAAACTAACTGCACTACCCACATCCTCTGGCAACAAATTCCAGAGCTTAACTGTGCATTGAGTGAAAAAGAATTGTCTCCGATTAGTCTTAAATATGCTACTTGCTAACTTCATGGAATGCCCCCTAGTCCTTCTATTATCCGAAAGTGTAAATAACCAATTCACATCTACTCGTTCAAGACCTCTCATGATCTTAAACACCTCTATCATATCCCCCCTCAGCCGTCTCTTCTCCAAGCTGAACAGCCCTAACCTCTTCAGCCTTTCCTCATAGGGGAGTTGTTCCATCCCCTTTATCATTTTGGTTGCCCTTCTCTGTACCTTCTCCATCACAACTATATCTTTATTGAGATGCGGCAACCAGAATTGTACACTGTATTCAAGGTGCGGTCTCACCATGGAACGATACAGAGGCATTATGACATTTTCTGTTTTATTAACCATTCCCTTCCTAATAATTCCTAGCATTCTGTTTGCTTTTTTGACTGCTGCAGCACACTGAGCCGACTATTTCAAAGTATTATCCACTATGATGCCTTGATCTTTTTCCTTGGTGGTAGCTCCTAATATGGAACCTAACATCGTGTAACTACAGCAAGGGTTATTTTTCCCTATATGCAACACCTTGCACTTGTCCACATTAAATTTCATCTGCCATTTGGATGCCCAATCTTCCAATCTTGCAAGGTCCTCCTGTAATGTATCACAATCCGCTTATGACTTAACTACTCTGAATAATTTAGTATCCGCAAATTTGATAACCTCACTCGTATTTATTTCCAGATCATTTATAAATATATTGAAAAGCACTGGTCCAAGTACAGATCCCTGAGGCACTCCACTGTTTACCCTTTTCCACTGAGAAAATTGACAATTTAATCCTACTCTCTGTTTCCTGTCTTTTAACCAGTTTGTAATCCACGAAAGGATATCGCCTCCTATCCCATGACTTTTTAGTTTTCTTAGATGCCTCTCATGAGGGACTTTGTCAAATGCCTTCTGAAAATCCAAATATACTATATCTACAGGTTCACCTTTATCCACATGTTTATTAACTCCTTCAAAAAAATGAAGCAGACTTGTTAGGCAAGACTTCCCTTGGGTAAATCCATGTTGACTGTGTTCCATTAAACCATGTCTTTCTATATGCTTTACGATTTTGATCTTTAGAATAGTTTCCACTATTTTTCCCGGCACTGAAGTCAGGCTCACTGGTCTATAGTTTCCCGGATCGCCCCTTTTTAAATATTGGGGTTACATTGGCCACCCTCCAATCTTCAGGTACAATGGATGATTTTAATGATAGGTTACAAATTTTAACTATTAGATCAGAAATTTCATTTTTTAGTTCCTTCAGTACCCTAGGATGCATACCATCCTGTCCAGGTGATTTGCTACTCTTTAGTTTGTCAATCTGGCCTACTACATCTTCCAGGTTCACAATGGTTCATTTTGTCTGACTCATCACCCTTGAAAACCATCTCCAGAACTGGTATTTCCCCAACATCCTCATTAGTAAACACGGAAGCAAAGAATTAATTTAGTCTTTCTGCAATGGCCTTATCTTCCCTAAGAGCTCATTTAACCCCTCAGTCATCTAATGGTCGAACCGCCTCCCTCATAGGTTTCTTGCTTGGGATATATTTTTAAAAGTTGTTATTATGAGTTTTTACCTCCGTAGCCAACTTCATTTCAAATTCTCTCTTCGCCTGTCTTATCAATGTTTTACACTTAACTTGACAATGCTTATACTTTATCCTATATTCTTCAGATGAATCCTTCTTCCAATTTTTAAGGATTTTTTTTGGCTAAAATAGCCTCTTTCATCTCACCTTTTAACCATGCCAGAAATCATTTTGCCTTCCTTCCACCTTTCTTAATGCGTGGAATACATCTGGACTGCGCTTCTAGGATTCTATTTTTTAAACAATGTCCATGCCTGTTGAACACTTTTAACCTTTGCAGATGCACCATTCAGTTTTTTTTCTAACTATTTTCCTCATTTTATTAAAGTTTCCCTTTTGAGAATTTAGTGTTAGAGCTATTGATTTAATTATTGCCCCCCTTCCAGTTATTAGTTTAAATTTGATCATGTTATGATCACTATTGCCTAGTGGCCCCACCACCTTTACCTCTCTCACCAAATCCTGCGTTCCACTAAGAATTAAATCTAAAATAGCTCCCTCTCCCATTGGTTCCTAAACCAATTGCTCCATGAAGCAGTCATTTATTACATCCAGGAGCTTTATGTCTCTAGCAAGTCCTGATGTTTCATTTACCCAATCAATATTGGGGTAATTGAAATCTCCCATTATTATTGCACTGCCAAATTGGTAAGCTTCCCTGATTTCTCTTAGCATTTCATCATCTGTCTGACCTTTTTGTCCAGGTGGACGGTAGTATACTCCTATCACTATACTCTTACCCAACACAGATGGGATTTCTACCCATATAGATTCTACTGAGTATGTAGTCCCTTGTATGATCTTTATCCTGTTGGATTCTATACCCTCCCGGACATAAAGTGCCACACCCCCACCAAGTTGATCCTCCTTATCATTGCGATATAATTTGTAGCCTGATATAGCACTGTCCAATTGGTTATACTCCTTCCACCAGGTCTCTGTGATGCCAATTATGTCAATCTCTTCATTTACTGCTATATTCTAACTCTCCCATCTTACTTGTTAGACTTCTGGCATTGGCATACAGACATTTCAAAGTGTGTTTTTTGTTTGTATTAACATCCTGCTTTTCAGTTGTTAGGAATAATTTGGAAATCTTTAGCTCAGCTGATTTTTTTACATATAGGCACATGGACTACATTTGCTTTTATTGGAATCTCTCTGTTGGGATGCCCTAACTCCCCTGTTTCATTAATATACTTCAAGGATACATTCCTCCGAACCTTGCACTGGTGAGTGACTGTCAGCTTTCCCCCTTGTTTTAGTTTAAAAGCTGCTCTATCTCCTTTTTAAAAGTTAGTGCCAGCAGCTTGGTTCCACTCTAGTTAAGGTGGAGCCCATCCTTTCGGAAAAGTCTTCCCCTTCCCCAAAAGTTTCCCCAGTTCCTTACAAAACTGAATCCTTCTTCCCTGCACCATCATCTCATCCACGCATTGAAACTCTGGAGCTCTGCCTGCCTCTGGGGACCTGCACATGGAACAGGAAGCATTTCAGGGAATGCCACCCTGGAGGTTCTGGATTTCAGCTTTCTACCTAAAATCCTAAATTTGGCTTCCAGAACCTCTCTCCCACATTTTCCTATGTCATTGGTGCCCACATGTACTCCGACAGCTGGCTCCTCCCCAGCACTGTCTATAATCCTATCTAGGTGAATCATGAGGTCTGCCACCTTCGCACCAGGCAGGCATGTTACCAGGCGGTCCTCACGTCCACCAGCCAACCTGCGATCTACATTTCTAATAATTGAATCACCAACTATGATGACTGGCCTAACCCTTCCCTCCTGAGCAATAGCCCTGGAAGACTTGTTCTCAGTGTGAGAGGACAATACATCAACTGGAGAGCAGGTCCTTGCTACAGGATCACTTCCTGCTACACCAGGGTGATGGTCTCCTACTGGGAGACCTTTCTGATCCAAGGCAGCACTGGGGCTGCCAGACTAGATTTGGGACTTGGCTACTATGTCCCTGAAAGTCTCATCAATGTACCTCTCTGTCTCCCTCAGCTCCTCCAAGTCTGCTATTCTAGCCTCCAGAGATCGGACTCGTTCCCTGAGAGCCAGGAGGTCTTTGCACCGAGTGAACACATACAATCTCTCACCGGCGGGTAAAAAAATCATACATGTGACACTCAATGCAAAAGACTGGAAGGCCCCCCTCTTGCTGCTTGACTGCTGCCTTCATCTTAATTTTATTGAGTTCCTAGTTAAGTTTAGGATACTAAAGGAGTTGGAATTAGAGTACTTTAAATTTACAGGTGAATTTACTAATTAATACAATAATGGAATGTAAACACGAATCAACCAACCTCAAACCCTCTCTCACTAATTCCTGCTGAATATTTATCATACTATTACCATTCACAACTGTCATATTTATTCATTTGATTACCTATGTACCGTTTCATTTTTCACTTGCTATTCTAATGTATCAATAGGCTGAAATGTAAATATTGTACTGTTCAATTTCTCCCCTTCCATCCCAAGTTTATTTTCCTTGTTTTTTGTAACTTTCCCTCTCCCTTTTTCTGATTCACTGTATTTAAAGTTCAAGGTTCTTATTGAAAATATTGTTTTTTACGTTACGTTATGCTTTACACTCCTTGTTATTTGTAAACCGGGTTGATGTGATGCCTATCATGAAACTCGGTATAACAAAAACAATAAATAAATAAATAAATAAATAATCAGCTAGTGTCCTTCAAGGGGATGAATAAGCTTTCATTAAGGGCTGGTACAATAGTATGATTTAGATAAGTGCCTGATTGATTTTTAATGATAAAGTGTCTCTTGCCTAAAAATCAAGGGTTGAGTGGGTGGGAAAGACAGACACTAGAATTAACTTTCTCTCGCTTTCTTATTTCCTCAGACACACACAAACTCTATATCCAACTATTTCACCTTTCTCCAAACGTTTATAAGTCCAAAGATTTCCCAAAGCTATACTTACCAATCCTCTTTAACCACCATTAAATTGCTCTTCACTCAAAGAATTGAAGGGTTTGTGATTCTGGTCCTCTTCTACTGTAGCGTGACTGTTATGGATCTGCTCCTCCAGAGGGGAGGAGCCAGCAATCTGCCATGGAGCACCCCGCCAGGGAGGCGGAGTTAGCAATCTGCTAGCGATCACCCCGCCAGGGGGGCGGAGCTAGCAATCTGTTCAGGATCTGATGCTAGGAGTTAGCTATCTGTTCAATGCTGTTCTCCCAGGGGGAGGAGCTAGCAATTTGTAATACTCCATAGGCAGAGTTAATGATCTGTTGTGGGTTGGCTCCCACAGAGTGGCAGTCTGATATTGCTCTAGTAGTGTAAGAAATAAACACTTTATGGAAATTGGTGAATCCTTGGGCCGATGGTAGATGACAGCGCCCCCAGGAGGATATCCTGAGAGGGACTACCGGCTAGGCTGGAGTATGGAGACAAACACAGATAGTTCTTTATTAGACAGGAAGTAGAACCACCAGAGGTGGCAGTAGTGAGCTGATGTGCCCGGCAGGGCTGAAGTCCTTCAGATACTGGAACTGTGATCTCTGGATTGTTGAGCTGTAGAGAGAGACTATAGGTAGTGAGTAGACAGGGTATGCTGGATACATAACCAGTAGTAGATGGTTCACTCACAATTGTAGATATCTGTAATGGCTTCTTATGCAACAGAGAGTCTTCAGTATATTCAGGAACAGGAGCCGTAGGTGAGTACTGATTCCTATATGCAGTCTGGAATAAGAACTCACAATATCTGTGTATGAGATGGCTTCTGGAATAGAAGAGAGTCTGTAAAGGATTTTAGGAACATGGGACCTCATGGAGCGAGTACCGGTTCCTATCTGCAAACTGCAATAGTAATGTACCAGATATAGGTATGCGATAGCTTCTGAGATAGAAGAGAGTTTTTGAAGGGTTTTAGGAACATGGGCCCTCGTGGAGCGAGTACCGGTTCCTATCTGCAATCTGCAATAATAACTCTCGATCTCCGTACCTGCGATAACGTCTTAGACAGAAGGGAGTCTTCAGGGATTAGGAACATAGGCCCTCGTGGAGCAAGTACCGGTTCCTATCTGTAATAGAACTCACAGTGTTCACGTCTGCGATTGCTTTCAGGCAATAAGGAGTCTTCTGAGCATTCAGGAACATAGGCTTTCGAGGAGCGAGTACCGGATCCTGTCTTAGCAATCTGAAATCAAGAAGAGAGAGCGGGGCCCCCGAGGAGCGGGTACTCCTAGGTAAGTTTGTGGAGGTAGAGCAGCGGAGAAAGAATTCCCCTTGCTAACTCGATTCGTAGTTGCAAGCAAAGACCTTTTAAATTGGAAGCTGATAACGTCACTATGGGGAGACGCCCCCGAGGTTCGCGCCCTTGCTGGTACAAACTGTGGAGCGCACGCATGCGCGCACCCTTACGTTATCAGGAACATGGTGGATCCGCAGCTTCAGGCCAGCCCGGGGATTCCGAGGAGAAGTGGTGAGGAGAAGCCGCGGCAGCATCTGTCCGTCAGACCCGAAGGGAGTCGCCACCAAGATAGAGAGGGTGGAGCGAGGGCGAGATGATGAGGGACCCTTGGCAATTCCCTCTTCTTAGGGGGTTGTTATGGTAGGGACCAATTTTTCACTATAATCTGAGTCAGCTTTGTCTTACAGTTTGTCCCTTGAGAGGTCTAGGCTCTTAAAGCGATGTTACTCAGGGGTGGTGGAAACGCTTTTGAGAGCGAGCAGGTTTTCCACCTCCTTGGCATATATTCACATTTGGCAGGTGTTTGAGCATTGGTGTCAGAATCATGCTTCTTTGCCTGTTCCCTTAATCTTGGAATTTTTACAAGAACATCTGAGTAAGGGCTTAGCCTTGAACATGCTGAAGGTGCTGTTTGCTGCTATAGCATGTTATCGGAACCGTGTACAGGGGAGACCTCTCTCTTCTCACTCAGACATATCTAAGTTCTTGAAGGGAGTAAAACACCTTAGACCTTCCTTGCTTTTCCTGGTACCCTTGTGGGATTTGAATCTGGTTCTCTCCTTTCTGGGGAGTCAGAACTTTCATCCTCTCCAGGGTATTTCCTTGCAATTACTGACTCTGAAGATGGTGTTTTGGGTTGCTATTTGTTCTGCAAGGCAAATTTTGGAATTGCAAGCCTTGTTGTGCAGAGATCCTTTTCTGGTTATCACTCCAGATAAGGTGCAGATTCGGATGGTAACTGCCTTTCTTCCAAAGGTGGTTTCAGAGTTTCACTTAAACCATTGGTTTTGTTACTGTCTTTAGGTAAGGATATGGATCGTCAGGAATACAAGAAATTGTATCTGTTGGACGTGCGGCGGCACTTATTCGTTTTCTGGAAGTTACGAACGAATTTCAGAAATTGGATAGGCTTTATGTTCTTCACCGGGTTGGGGGGGGGGGAGGGGGAGAAGGGGGAGGCAGCTTCTCAGGGCATGGTGGCTCATTGGATTAAGGAAGTAGTGTCAGCAGCCTTTGTGTATTCTGGGAAGCCTCTTCCGAATCAAGTCAGAGTGCATTCGACCCGGGCTCAGGTGTTTTCCTGGGCAGAATTGCATTTGCTTTCTTCAGCAGAAATTTGTAGAGCAGCGACATGGTCTTTTTTGCGAACGTTTGCCAGATATTACCGACTGGATCTGGCAGCGCAGGAGGATTCTGCCTTTACTAGGGCAGTGCTGCTTGGGCCTCAGGTAGCCTCCCGCCATTTGGGAGAGTAGCTTTGGTACATCCCACTGGTGTGTACTGGCTTGCATGGATGAGGAGGAAGGTAATTTCTCCTTACCTGATAATTTCCTTTCCTCAAAGTAAGGCTAGTCAGTCCACCTTCCTGTCCAAAGCTGCCTTGAGGTGACTGACTTTCTTCTGAATTGTTAGATTCTTGTCCAGTAAGGAATGAGGTTCCAGGATCTTTCATGCAGCTGGACTTCCACAAATTAGGTAAGTGAGTTCTATTCTTCTTCTAAGATACACTGATTATCCTAAGGGAATATTGTTAGTGGAGCTTCCGTTGTTGTTTAAAAAAAAAAATTAAAAGAATCCACAAGGTTAAGTTGAATAGCATTTGTAGTATGCAATATTATTGTTTAAGTTTAGTGGTTAGTGTCCACAGTTTGCGTTTGGAGAAATACTGGTGCCAGAGCTATATGAGGGTGACATCAGCGAGTCTTTGTTCTCTATCTCTACCTGCTGGTTGGAGTGCACAACCCACTGGTGTGGACTGGCTTGCCTCACTTCGAGGAAAGGAAATTATCAGGTAAGAAGTAATTTTACCTTAATGTGGGTAAAACCTATGGACAATTCAATGGCATATATTGCAGCATTTTTCAAAAGCCCACTTTCACACATAAAGTGCATTTACATGTGTAAATCCCAGTTTTAATCGTGTAAATGCTTTTAAAAATCAGATGCTTGAATTATAATTTTATTCTGTAAGTTTAATATTAGACCATTTACCACTTTCAATGTATTTAATTACTAACATTAGTTTGGAACTGCATGAAAGATTGTGTAGAGTTGAGAAAATGAAGAAGAGATATGAAATCTTTACAATTTCGATGATGCCTCCCGAAGGAGAAGAAGATAAGACACAGTCTTACTACATCATAAAGGTATGGGTAAAACACATATTTTTGGAAGCTTTTGGGGAGAAAAACTGGTTTACTAGTGTAGGGTTCTAACAGTCATATTGATTTTGGAAAAAAATTGATTAATTGCAGATTGTGATAGCTTGCATTAAATCAACATAAGAATAATTCAAAGATTATTTATAAATATAAGCTTTTGAGACTATAAAGAAAGACATACATAATCTTGAAACTTCCTGTACAATAGTATCAGTTTGTTTCAGAAATTTGCCATAGACTTTCTTAGCATTAGCTGATTCTAAATATCAGTATTCTAATTAGTATTCTAAATATCAATTTAGTTAGAACATAAGAATATAAAACTTGCCATACTAGGTCAGACCAAAGCTCAGTATCCTATTTCCAACAGTGGCCAAGCCAGGTCACAAGGTTCCTGGCAGAATCCCAAGAGGTAGATAGATTCCAAGCTGCTTATCCCAGGAATAAGCAGTGGATTTCTACAACTCTACTTCAATAATAATTAATGGACTTTTCCTCTAAGAACTTGTCCAAACCTTTTATAAACACAGCTACATTAATTGCTTTCACCACAACCTCTGGCAATGAATTCCAGAGCTTAATTAGTTCTTTAGAAATTGAAAATATTATCAATAAGTTAAACCCTGCTAACCACCCAGATGATGCAATTTCTATTTTGACGTGGAAGCAACTATCAATATTTATTGCCCCACATATAACAAAAATAATCAATAAATCCTTATTAGAAGGTTTTGTACCAGACAATCTTAAGAAAGCAATTATAAAACCCATTCTAAAAAAAAATAATTTGGATCCAGAAATCCTAAACAATTATTGACCCATTTCTAATCTTTCCTTTCTGGCAAAAGTAATGGAAAAAGTGGTTTTAAAGCAACTCAATGATTATATTGACACAAATGATATTCTATATCCAACTCAGTTTGGATTTCGAAAAAATGTTAGTACTGAAACCTTGTTGCTAGCGTTATCTGACACTATATTAAAGGGTTTTGATCAAGGACAATGTTACCTCTTAATTCTTTTGGACCTATCTGCAGCTTATGTATGACACCATGAATCATATCATTTTAATTAACAGATTGTCAGAAATTGGAATTAAAAACAAAGTATTGGATTGGTTTACCACTTACCTCTCTAATAGATCATACCAAGTTTTCATTAATAATTCCTATTCAAAAACCGTTTTACTGGAAACAGGAGTACCTCAGGGTTCTGCCCTTTCGGCTACTTTATTTAATTTATATATGTTACCCTTATGTAAATTATTGTCAAGCATGCAACTCAATTATTATGTATATGCAGACGATATCCAAATCGTTCTTCCGGTAAATGATTCAATTGACAAGACTTTTAAACTTGCCAACATGTATTTAAATATCATTAAGCAGCTATTGAATCAAATGAAGCTGAGTCTGAACTACAAAAAAACAGAAATTATGTTATTAGAACGTAAAATGTCAGCAGTTGATCAATCTAAAGTGTTTAATATAGAGAATGTGCCCATAACTTTAGGGAATAAAGTTAGAGACTTAGATGTCTGGCTGGATCCTGAATTTACACTTAAAAACACATTGCAGTAAAAATTCAAGAAGGTTATTATAAATTATTAGTACTCAAACGTCTAAAACCTTTGTTAAATTATGAGGAATTTAGAACTGTGTTACAAGCATTGATTTTCACAAACCTAGATTATTGCAATTCTTTGCTGTTGGGTCTTCCAAAAACATTGATTAGACCACTTCAGATTCTACAGAATTCTGCTGCCCGACTCATTTCCGGCACCAATAAAAAAGATCACATTACCCCTGTTCTTGCTGAGTTGCATTGGTTGCCTATTGAATTTAGAATTCAATATAAAACGTTATGTCTAATACATAAAGCGGTATATGATAACAAGTGGACTGGATGAATGCAGCCATTCGCATTCACACTCCCCAACAAAATTTACGGTCAGCTGGTAAAGGCCTTTCGGTAGTCCCTTCGCTCTCCACAGCCAGACTTACATCCGTCAGAGAAAGAGCTGTGTCATTAGCAGGACCAGGTCTCTGGAATTCACTTCCCATTGAACTAAGGTTGCAAAGTAATTTGAAAGAGTTCAAGAAATCGCTAAAAACTTGGTTATATATACAAGCTTTCCAAGTGGAACCGAGTTAGAATTATTTTTATTTTATTTATTTGTTTTTATATTCTTCGGTTTTATAGGTGAGCATTTTATGTTGTATTTTTATATTTGGATTAATTTTTTTATGATTGATTTGTTGTTTTATGAAGTGTATTGTATTTTATCTTCTTTTTATGTTATTTTATGTTATTATTAATTTATGAAATTTTGTTAACCGGTGTGAAGGTATGTACCAACACCGGTATAGAAAAAACTAATAAATAAATAAATTACCATTATGCCCCACCACAATTAAGACACTTCACCACTTAGTTTTGGGGAAAACAGGCCGCAGCTTTTATTCACCATTAACATAAATAACAATACCGGTACCCGAGTCGCTGGTGTGTATAACAAGATTAAAGACCCGGGCATGGCGCAGGCGTCCGCCGTGTTAAGCTAGACCGCCATGGCTCCAAGCAAGGGGGCCATCGCTTCCGGGCCCCCCACGCCCACTTGACATACTATTCCATCCCCTAGGACCTCCAGTTTGTCCACACCATGTCCTCCAGGTCCCTGTTTGCCTACTGACTTGGGTACCCTCGCCACCAGCCAGGGATTGTATTTTACTTATCCCAGGCCTTCCCCCACCACCATTACTGTGGCCTACCCCCACAACCCAACCGTTGTTCCATTGCCTCCTGTATGGCATTATTAAATAGGTCATATCCCACTCCAGATAGATGTATTTTGTCCAGCCCATATAAGCCTTCGCATAACTCATCAGCCCAGTCATGCCTAATCTGTTGTCCTCCCATCCTCTGTACCCATGATCCTACCTGCCTATTCACCTTCTTCCTACCTCTGCCCCATAATTTGACCTCCCGCCATTTGATACGGGGTATGATATCTGACCATATCAGCATGGTCTGGGGGTCAACTCCATTAATGTTCAGAACTCTCTTCTCTCAAAAAGGAGCTGGCTAAAGCTAAAGCTGAATTGGCTGCAGTAAAGAAAGTTTCACCCACTTCACATTATTCCGAATTTAATTCCTCATTACCACAGAAAAAACAAAACTCAAGAAAAAATAAGTTTACAGTGGGCTCAGGTAGGATAAGTCCTGTGACCAACAGACACCCATTCTACACAATTGTGCAGCCCACATGTCTCCCCCCACCAATTACACAGGGCGACAAGAAACCCAAAAATCAACAGGATTACTGTGGGCTCTGATAGATTAAGACTGGTGATGTGGAAACACACGCTCTCTCAAATGACACAAGTAAAAAACACCTTATCTGCATCACATAAGGATAAAGCTCTGGTGAAAGAGATTGACGTGGTATCTGAAAAGAAAGAAGAAACCCAATGCATACAGAAATTCTGAAATACAATCAATAATCAAAGGAAAAAGCTCATTGTGCTGGGTGACTTAGTCATCAGAGGCACTATTTTGGGAACTCTTCTAGGGGGAAACACTACAGTTAAATGCCTTCCAGGATCATCGGCCGGCAGAAATGCTATTCAGATAGTCAACACAATCAAAGAAGAAAGCAAAGATTCTAAAGCTGATATTATTATCCATCTGGGAACCAACGACCTTGCTAGTAACAGCATCCGAGTGGTACAGAGAGATTTCCAGTCTCTTGCGAAGCAGATTAGTCACATGGCAACAACCATTACCTTTTCAGAAGTGTTACCTGTTCATGGAAAGGGGCAGGAGAGGCTAAGCTCAAATCCTGGTTAAAGAAAAATGTTTTGGATATATTGGGGGCTGGGGCCGTGTATGGAACAGAAAAAAGCTCTTTGTCAAAGATGGCGTACATCTGTCTGTGGAGGGAAAAAGGATCTTAAGAGAGAAATTCAAATCCTATGTCATAAGGCATTTAAAATAGATGACGGGGGTGACAGTAGGACATTAGAATGTCACCCCCCAAATCCAAATCCAAATCTAAATGCAATGAAAAAGGGCAAAGTGGATAACAAAAATCAGCCAAATAAGTCACAAAGAAAGTCCAAAAAAAGCATTAACTTGTACCAGAATAGCTGGAAAGCTATTAGCACAAATGCTCAAAGTTTGGGCAACAAAATCCCAGACCTGCAAACCCTAATGGTGGAGGCGGACTTGGACATTGTTGCTGTCATGCAGACGTGGTTCACGGATTCACATGATTGGGATACTGCCATACCGGGATATAACTTATTAAGGAAGGACAGAGAGTTCAGAAAAGGGGGAGGTGTTAACTTCGTGGACCCTTAAGCCGGCTGGGACGGATGGTGATACTCTGTGGGAAGGCCCACAGTGGATGTCAAAGCTGGGAGGCGGCACAGGAGAGAGGACTCGAAGAATCTTCACCACTGGAAGCCCAAGGTTCCCCCGGGAGGAGCCCGTGAGGACCCGGACCTCTTGGACTTAGGTGCGTTCCTCTGCGACCGAGGATCTGAAGGGGCATCCCGGAGAGAGAAGCCAAGGCCAGGAGGTCAACTGGAACTTCACCCTTGAAAGCCCGCGGTCCTCCCGGGAGGAGCTCGTGAGGACCCGAGCCGTTGGGACTTAGGCGAGACCTCCTGGAGGTTGCGGCACGGGTACTGGTGGACGCTGAGAAGTCGGAAGTTGAAGACAGAAAACGGTCGGGCGCTGGATCAGAAGTCTGTGGACGAGCCAAGGTCAGAGCCAGGAATCAGAAGTCAAAGCCGAAGGATGGAAGCTGGATCAGAGTTGATGGACAAGCCAAGGGACAGATAAAAAACACAATATCAGATAAAACAGAACTAAAGACAGGGGTCCCCCAGGGTTCAGCACTTTCGGCGACTCTATTTAACATTTACATGCTGCCCCTTTGCCATCTACTGGCGGGATTAGGTATCGTACATTACATATATGCTGACGACATTCAGCTAATTCTACTGGTAGAAGAAACAATTGAAAAGACATTAAACTTGGCAATGCTGTATCTAGATATAATAAGACAACTACTAAACCAAATGGAACTAGTAATTAATATTGAAAAAACAGAATTTATACACCTTGAACGAAAAAACATTGAAAGAATTCAGAATCCCATCAAACTTAAAAATGACAAGACAGTGGAATTAAATGAGAAAGCTCGTAACCTAGGAGTAATAATTGACTTGGAACTCAGCCTTAAGCAACACATTTCACTAAACGTTAGAGAAGGCTACGCCAAATTAATGGTCCTTAGGAGACTAAAACCCTTATTAACTCAAGCACACTTTTGAACAGTTCTACAAGCACTAATTTTTGCTAGCACAGACTATTGTAACACACTTTTCCTAGGATCACCTTATACAACACTCAGACCGCTACAAATACTACAGAACTCAGCTGCCAGAAGGGATCATATCACTCAAACACTTGCCGAATTACACTGGCTGCCAATAGAACAAAGAGTGCAATATAAAACGCTATGCACAATTCATAAACTAATCAATGACGAAAAAGCTGACTGGCTAAACACCGCACTGTGATTGCATGTCCCCCAGAGAAATCTCAGATCAGTCAATAAAGTTCTACTAACCATTCCCTCGGTCAAAACAGCAAAATTGTTTTGACCGAGGACGAATGGGCCGCTCTATCCATCTGGAACCCTCCTATCAACCTTGCCCAAATTAAATCAATCTCCTCATGTGAGAGATCTAGGTGTCATCCTTGATAATCAGCTAAACTTAAAAAAATTTGTAAACACCACCACAAAGGAATGTTTTTACATACTGCAAGTCCTTAGAAAGCTGAAACCACTACTTCACTTCAATGATTTCCGTATGGTGCTGCAATCCGTCATCCTATCGAAAATAGACTATTGCAACTCCCTCCTGCTTGGGCTCCCGGCCTACACCATCAAACCCCTCCAGATGATTCAGAACTCCGCCGCCAGAATTCTCACTAATACCACAAAAGAGAACACATCACCCCTATCCTTAAGAACCTCCACTGGCTCCCCATTAAATCCAGGATCATCTTCAAAGTTCTCACAATTATCCATAAAGTAATGCACAACATCGCTCCGCTCTACCTAAGCTCCCAACTGTGCCCCAATACATCGTCCAGACCCATCAGAGGTGCATACAAAGACACTCTCTACACCCCCCCAGCAAAATCTTCCCTAAGGAAATGCACCTTTTCTTCAGCAGTCCCCACTCAGTGGAATGCACTCCCTCCAGACATCCGACAAGAACCTTGCCATATGACTTTCAGAAAGAAACTTAAAGCCTGGCTTTTCAGCCAAGCTTTTCCAGGAACATAAACCCCCTGTTTCGCAACCAGCCTGCTCATTCCTCTACCTTCTCCCACTTTCTGAGCTCATTAAGACTACTTGGTGGCATGCTGGACCCTTACTGTATTCTCCTCGGTAACACATTGACTGTTACTCACCCAAGATGTACTTCCCATTTATTACCCAATATTATTATGCACATTTCCTCATGTAGTTAATTGTATTTTTCTAAATTATAGTTTTCCCACCTCCCAGTTCTGTATCCCTTGTTCCATGTACCGCCTCCAGGCGAACCCGTTGTTCTCAGTTTAAATGTAAACCGATGTGATTTGTATGTCATACAGGAACACCGGTATATAAAAATTAAAAATAATAATAATAATAAGTTAGAGAGAGAGCACTATCCTTAGTGGGTCCAATATTATGGAATACAATGCCACTCGAAATAAGATTGATGAAAGATTTAAAACTCTTCAAAAAAGGTTTGAAAACTTGGCTTTTCAAAAAGACTTTCACAATGCGGTCAATGAGTAAGAACACCTACTCACAGATGAAAACCACCTAAAAGCATAACTGCTTTCTTTACTAATTTTATCATAATTAAGTATTAATTTAAGAGCAACAGTATAAAACGTATATGATTATCCAATGAATCATATAAATGGTAATTCCAATCCACTGTCCATATAGAATAGATTATTGAAACATGTAACCGAAAAATTGATTGGCACCCCCTAGATAAATAAACAAACCAAACTTATATACGTGCCTAATTGTAAACCGTTGTGATGGTGTATTACTAAATGACGGTATAGAAAAGTTTTTAAATAAAAATAAATAAATAAGGTCAGAAGCCAGGAGTCAGATGCCGAAGACAGAGCCGAAGGACATAAGCTGAAACAGAAGTCTGTGGATGAGCCAAGGTCAGAAGCCAGGAATCAGAAGTCAAGTCAGAAGCCGGGAAAGAGGAGTCAGGAACAGCAACTAGAACCTCCGTAGAGTGAACCTTGTTGCAAGGGGGCGGGGCCAAGCATGGGGGGCACCTAGGGGGCGGGGCCAAGCACGTCAGATCGGCGGCATCTCCCTCGCAGAGAGAGCGCAGTGGCAGAGGCCAGGGTCGGGCCTAGACGGGCAGGAATGCGCTTCAGCGGCCTGGGCCGGCCCGAGGTGAGCGTAGGTATTGGGCAAGGCCCAGGATCGTAACAGTACCCCCCCCCCCTCTTACGCCCCCTTTCCGGGGGCCTGGGATTTGCAGGATGATCCAAATGGAACTAGCGAAGCATGTTCTTGTCCAGGATGTATGAGGACTGTTCCCACGAATTCTCCTCGGGGCCGTAACCCTCCCAGGAGAAAGGTACTCCCATCTGCGATGGTGGAACTGTACGTCTAGTACGTCCTTCACCTGATAGATGACATCCTGGTCAGTGGACGTATTGGCGGGTGCAGGAGATTTATCGTGGAATTTAGATAGAACCACAGGCTTGAGGAGAGACACATGGAAGACACTGTGAATCCTCAGGGTGGACGGTAGTTGTAGCCGGGTGGATACCGCACCCACTCGCTCGGCCACAGCAAACGGACCAATATACCTGGGGGCCAGGTGCATGGAAGGAGTCCGCAATTGGATGTTTTTGGTGCTCAACCACACTTTATCCCCCGGGAGAAAAACAGGCGCCGGACGCTGTAGCCTGTCGGCATACTTCTTCACCTTAGCCGCCGCCAAGCGGAGTTTCTCTTGGGTGGAACTCCAAAGGTCGTGCAACTGTCGTGCTGTCAGTTGCGCTGCAGGAGACGGTACCGTCAGAGGCAGGGGAGGTCTAAGGGTCTTCCCATAGACCCATAGACCACAGAATGTCTGTGGTTGTTGTAAGAGAATTCTGCTCAGGGCAATAGTGTTACCCAGTCATCCTGGAGATCCCCCACAAAGGCACGGAGGAAGGCCTTTAACGTTCGATTAGTGCGCTTGGCTTGGCTGTTGCCTTGGGGGTGAAAGGCCGTCGTAAGGTCTAGTTGAACCCCGAATTTCCTGCAGAGGGCTCTCCAATATTTTGCCGTGAACTGGGGGCCTCTGTTCGAGGCAATGTGCAAAGGAAACCCATGCAGGTGGAAGATATGTTGAGCGAAGAGGCTTGCAAGTTCTGGTGCTGTAGGTAACTTAGAAAGGGGCACAAAATGGGCCATCTTTGAGAATCTATCGACCGTGACCCAGATCACGGTCTTCCCGTCCGAGATAGGTAGATCCACAATGAAATCTGTGGACAGATGGGTCCAGGGTTCGGTGGGAATGGGCAGCAGCTGGAGAAGGCCCCAGGGGCGGCCAGGCAACGGCTTCTGTCGGGCGCAGGTAGGGCAGGAACTAACATAGAGACGGACATCCCTCTTGACCTGAGGCCACCAGTAGAAATCGGTCATTAATTCCAAGGTCTGGGTTACTCCCAGATGACCTGTGGTCAGTGAGTCGTGGGCCCACGATAAGACCTTCCTATGCTGGCGAGTGGGCACCACCGTCTTGCCTGCGGGAGCCACTCAGAAGCCGCAAGAAGGACTTTGGCCAGGTCGAGGATATATTGAGGCGGATTAGGGGTATCCTCCGTCTCCGCCGTGCGAGAGAGGGCATCCGCCCGGATATTCTTGGAAGCTGGCCTGTAGCAGAGGAGAAAGTTGAAAAAGAGGGACCACCGAGCTTGTCGAGGGTTGAGGTGCTGGGCACGACACAAGCATTCTAGATTCTTGTGGTCCGTATAGACGATCACGGAATGTTGGGTGCCCTCCAAACACTGGCACCATTCTTCGAAGGCTAGTTTGATGGCCAGAAGTTCTTTGTCTCCTATGCCATAATTCTTTTATGCAGGCGAGAATTTCCGGGAAAAGTAAGAACACGGCAAGGACTTGCCATTGCTGGATACTTGGCTCAGGACGGCCTCGACCGCCACATCGGAGGCATCCACTTCCACGATGAATTGACGGCTGGGGGTCCGGATGGTGGAGACATGTCTTGAAGGAAGGCAGACTTCAGTTCCTGGAAGGCTTGTAGTGCTGCCGCGGACCAGTTCCTAGCGTCGGCCCCCTTTTTGGTGAGGGCCGTTAGCGGAGCCACCATCCGGGAGTAGTGGGGTATGAACTGGCGGTAAAAATTGGAAAAGCCAAGGAAACGCTGAAGCACCTTAACTCCCACTGGTTGGGGCCAATCTTTGATGGACGTTACTTTCTCAGGGTCCATGTGGAAACCCGTAGAAGATACAATATACCCGAGAAAGGGTAGAGACTCTTGCTCAAACTGACACTTCTCCATCTTGGCGACGAGTCGATTATCCCGGAGCTTCTGTAGTACAAGAGTATTAACTGGAAAAAGGAAAAGAGACCACATTACGGAAACACTGGCTGAGTTGCACTGGCTTCCCATTGAACAAAGAATACAGTACAAAACACTATGCACCATACACAAATTAATACACAACGAAAATGCAGACTGGCTTAACACAGCCCTTCGCGTACACATCCCCAACAGAAATCTAAGATCAGCCAACAAAGCACTTCTAACTATTCCATCAGTCAAAACAGCAAGACTAACCCAGGTAAGAGAAAGGGTGTTATCCTTAGCGGGACCCATACTATGGAACTCCATGCCATTGGAATTAAGACTACAAAGAGAAAACAAAACATTTAGAAAAAAATCTAAAAACTTGGCTATTTAAACAAGCCTTTCAAAAAGAGAAGGGAGAATAGAATCCAGGGAAATGCAAGGTTCAAACCAGGGAAGCGCAAGGTACAAAACACCCACACAAACAGTAATCACTAAGGGTGTATGTTTTAATAGAATTAATCACTAATGGACAAGTTACATTTATAGAATGAGTCCTAGACTCAAAACTGCTATAGAATTGACCTGGACATGATAGTGTTCACACTCATTTAACAACTAACTTTGATTAAAAACTATGTTACCGAACCTTATGGCACCTGTGTAAAATGATAGATTTTAATAGCATTACTTTTTGTGCCTTACTGTAAACTGTTGTGACGGTACCCACCTTAACGACGGTATAGAAAAAGATTTAAATAAATAAAATAAATAAATACACTCCGAATGTCTCTGCGGTGTGTGGCCAGGTCCTTCGAGTATATAAGCACGTCGTCCAGATATACTATGACCAAGGTTTGTAGCATATCCCTCAGCACCTCATTCATTAAGTTCTGAAAAACCACGGGGGCGTTGCAGAGACCAAAGGGACATGACCAGGTATTCGTAATACCCATCCCTTGTGTTGAATGTGGTCTTCCACTCATCACCTGGTCGTATTCGTACCAGATTGTATGTCCCACGTAGCTCCAACTTGGTGAAAAACTTGGCTCCTTGTAGTCGATCCAGTAGCTCCAGAATCAGTGGTAGTGGGTATCTGTCGTGTCGCGTAATATTATTCAGACCACGATAGTCTATGCAGGGCCGGAGAGACCCGTCCTTCTTTGCAACAAAGAAGAATCTGGCCCCGGCTGGGGAGGTGGATGGCCGAATGAAGCCTCTGTCCAAATTCTCCCAGATATACGAAGACATGGCCCAGGTCTCCGGGAGCGATAAGGGATAGACCCACCCTCTAGGCGGCATGGTGCCTGGGATCAGGTTGATAGCACAATCAAAAGGCCGGTGTTCCGGGAGGAGCTCAGCTTTTTCTTTCGAGAAGACGTCCATATAATCTTGATACTGCAGTGGCAGCGCCAAGGGTGTGGTCAGGAGTGGTACCAAGGGTCGAGGAATAGGTGCCAGGCAGGTGTCAAAACAAAGCGGATTCCAGGATGCAATCTGGAGGGTATCCCAGCGGATAACCGGGGAGTGCTTCTGAAGCCAGGGTAAGCCCAAAATGACCGGGTGCATGGACCTCTCCAAGACGAGGAATGAGATCTTTTCTATGTGCAGAAGACCTGTGCGTAAGATTAAGGGCTTGGTACAGGTAGAAATGGTCCCCAGGAGTGCGGTCCCATGAATAGAAGACACTCGGATGGGGGGCTCTTGGGGTTGAACCCCGATTTGTAGTTGTTGGACTAGATCCCAGAGGATGAAATCCCCCCCCCCCGCTCTGGAGTCAATCGGGGCCAGCATATCGAAGTCTCCTCCGGGAAGGACTATGGTAACCGGAACGGTACACGGGGAGGCAGAAGTGTTACCTAGGTTCAGCTCCCTGATGATCCCTAGGCTCTGGCATTTCCCGGCCACTCACCACCCCGGGCTAGGAAGTGCCCCTTGCCACCGCAATATAGGCACAGACCTTGCGTATGGCATCTTCTTCTCTCCTCCTGTGAGATTGGGCCCTGGCCCAACTGCATAGGCTCTACGTCTTGATTCCCCGGAGAGGCATAAGAGGAGGGTACTGGTCGGGGAAATTGTAGTTCCAGAGTTACCGGGTTTACGACCGGGCCTCCCTTCCCGGAACTGGCATTGGATACGGCGGTCCACCCGACCAGCCAAATCGTTGAGGCTGCTCAGGTCATCTGGGAGATCCCTCGCCGCCAGCTCATCTTGGAGTTTTGAGGAGAGACCCTCCAGGAATATGCCATGGAGACTGTCATCCCCCAGTTCAGCTCGGCTGCTAGGGTCTGGAATTCCACCGCATACTCAGACAGGGGCCGGTTGCCCTGGCGTAGCTAAAATAACTCAGAGGCGGCAGTGGGCCTGCAAGAGGGCTCATCGAAGATATATTAGAAGGCTGCGACAAACTGTTCCAGATTTGCCAGGCGGGGGTCCTGACCCTCCCACAGTGGGGAGGCCCACGCCAGGGGTTTTAATCCGATCCGTAGGAAACTGGGCTGACAGTAGGTTGAATCGGATGTAACATTGATTAAGGAATCCTCGGCATAGCTTCGCTTCCGCAGAGTACCGTGAGGGTGCTGGCAATTGTGTGGGCATGACCGGTCCGATATCGGCCACGGCTACTGGTACCGGAGGACTGAATGCAGCGGCTCCATCTATCCAATCGACTAATCTCTGCACGGTCATCATCAGGGAGTCAATGCAGATTTGCTGTTGTTGCAACAGCTTTCAAGCCCGTGGCGTCTGCCGGGTCCATGGCCTTGCAAACTGTTAACTTCGTGGACCCTTGAGCCGGCTGGGACGGATTGTGATGCTCTGTGGGAAGGCCCACAGTGGATGTCAAAGCCAGGAGGCATCACAGGAGAGAGGACTCGAAGAATCTTCACTACTGGAAGCCCGAGGCACCCCCGGGAGGAGCCCGTGAGGACCCGGACTTCTTGGACTTAGGTGCGTTCCTCTGCGACCAAGGATACGAAGGGGCGTCCCGGAGAGAGAAGCCGAGCCCAGGAGGTCAACTGGAACTTCACCTTTGGAAGCCTGCGGTCCCCCCCAGGAGGAGCCCATGAGGACCCGAGCCACTGGGACTTAGGCAAGACCTCCTGGAGGTTGTGGCACGGGTACTGGTGGACGCTGAGAAATTGGAAGCCGAAGACAGAAGCCAAGGGACAGAAGCTGGATCAGAAGTCTGTGGATGAGCCAAGGTCAGAGCCAGGAATCTGAAGTCGAAGTCAAAGCCGAAGGACGGAAGCTGGATCAGAGTCGATGGACAAGCCAAGATCAGAAGCCAGGAGTCAGATGCCGAAGACAGAGCCGAAGGACGTAAGCTGAAACAGAAGTCGGTGGATGAGCCAAGGTCAGAAGCCAGGAATCAGAAGTCAAGTCAGAAGCCGGGGAAGAGGAGTCAGGAACAGCAACTAGAGCCTCTGTAGAGTGAACCTCGTTGCAAGGCGACGTCTAGGCCAAGCTGCAGGGTTTAAATACCCCTGCAGTGTCTGATGTCATCCAAGGGCTGTTCCTCCTTCTTCCCGCGCTGGCCCCTTTAAAGCTGGAACCCCCGTACACGTGCCTTGGGGGCAGGGCCAAGCGTGTCGGATCGGCGGTGTCTCCCTCGCAGAGGGAGCGCCGCGGCAGAGGCCAGGATCAGGCCTAGACAGGCAGGAAGGCGCTTCGGCAGCCTGGGCCGGCCCGAGGTGAGTGGAGGTACCGGGGCACGGCCCGGGACCGTAACAGGAGGAGTGGCTCTTTATGTCAAAAACAATATCCACAGAAAAAAAGACCCAAGTGTATAGCAAGTATTAGAGGCACAATATATATATATATTAAACTTGCTAAGTAAGGATATCTTTTTAAGAAATTAGTCAACCTTCATACGATACCAAATAGATTGGTTATTGTGCTGATAAGCCCTTATGAATAAAAAGGCCTTGCAATCATTAGGTGACTAGATAGTATTGTGTGATTCTTCCAAGGAAGTTATCCTTGCACTTATCTTGATTTAAATCCACTTTTGTTGATTAATACCGCCGTCTGACATCGCGAAGTTTCGGAGCATGTAACCCCTTCTTCAAGGACACGGCATTGTTTGTGGTGGTCGATAGGTGGATGGTCTACACAATATAAAAAATGATAGCGTCCTTTAAATGTTGTATCCACAACTAAAAGGTATGGCTACTATAAAACGGGAGAGACACATACTTGCTTGGTTGAAGTGCCAGGAGCGGAGAACCGTCTGCTGACAGAGAGTATTCCGCAGCCGGTCCAGGGGTCAAAGCCAGAGAGTATTCCGCAGCCGGTCCAGGGGTCAAAGCCAGAGAGTATTCTGCAGCCGGTCCAGGGGTCAGAGCCAGAGAGTATTCCGCAGCTGGTCCAGGGGTCAAAGCCAGAGAATGTTCCGCAGCCAGTCCAGAGAATACAACAGGAAATCAGCAGCCAAATCCAGAAGTCAATACCAGGAGAAACTCAGCAGCCAGTCCAGGGGTCAAATACGGAAGATAACCAACGAAACAGGAACAGACTCAGGAACAACACCAACAGGAGCCCAGATGAAGTCAAGGCGAGGTCTGAGATGCAGACCCAGACTTTAAATAGTTCCCACAGGCTGGGGTCCGCAGGAAGGAGCCAATCCAACCCCGACATGGCTCCTTCAACAAATCAACTACTGCCACGCGTGTGGCAGTACAGGGGGTGGAGCCAGGAGTGGCCGACGCCGTGGCCATGTTGCTAGAAGAAAACAACCGTGGAACGAATCCGCAGCTGCCGGTGCCGTCAGCAGGAACGGGATGGTCTGCCGCTTTGGTGAGTGACAGACCTTGGTCGCGGCTTGCCGCCGCCGAGGGTCATAACAGTACCCCCTCCTCTAGGCCTCCCCCTAGAAGGCTTGGGCTTATCGGGATGACTGGTATGGAAGTTCTTGAGAAGATCCTTATCTAGGATGTTAGTAGCTGGCTCCCAAGAATTCTCCTCAGGCCCAAATCCTTCCCAGGCTAGGAGATATTCCCACTTACGACCACGTCTACGTACATCAAGGACCTCCCACACTTGATAAATAGTGTCTTCCTCAGCCCTCACTGATGGAGGAACGGGCATCTTACGAGAGGGCCAGGTGAGGAGTAATGGGTTTTTTTTTTGAAATTTAACTTTTCATTTATTGAACCGGTCAGCAAGTGAATAACACATGATACAAAGAACCAAATAAGATACAAAAGCATAAAAATCCTTTCGGTTACAAAGTTCAATAATTCTTTTCAAAACGTAATTAAACCCCCCCCCCCTCCCTCCCTATGGCAGAATCACACAATCTGCCCACCGGCAGAGTAACAGAACAGTTCCAGATGCAACTGAAGGCAAAGTTCACAAATTATAAATTATAAAACAACTCCCCAATCTTGGGTTAGCAGGATGTCCCAGGGTCACAAGGCCGTCTGTAGCGGTCAACAGTAACTTTGTAAAGCAAAAAGCAAACTAGCAAGCTGATGGAATGCAGTTGGTGCCAAAAAGGTGAAAGCTGAAGGTCCCAGCTAGGTGAACATGGTGAAAAAAATTACAGTGTAGAGATATAGTTCGTGTAGGGCCTCCATAATTTGTGGAAAGACGCATGCTGATGGTGCTTGTCAGCCGTGAGTGATGCCAAGTAAAAGTATGAATGTAATTTCACCAAAACTTCGGATATGGTTGGTAGACTAGGAGAACGCCAGTGACGGGCTATAAGGCTACGAGCTGCAATAAACACTTGCGTACACAATTTCTGCTGATATTTATCCAAGGTCTCTGGAAAGACATGTAATAAAGCTATCTCCATGAGAGGGGTAAAAGCAATCCCAAACATATCGCTAATGGTTTGAAAAATCCCCTCCCAAAATGGCTGCAGTTTTACACAGCTCCACCAAACGTGTTGGTAGGAGCCCAGGTTACCGCAACCTCGCCAGCAGGAATCAGTAACATACGGATACATTCTGTGAAGCGTGACAGGTGTGAGATACCAACGGTACATCATTTTATAACAGTTCTCCTGTAAATTAGCAGAAATGGAACAGTAACGAGCATGATAAGCAACAGTTCTCCACATCTCAGGGCTGACACTCATGCCCAGATCCCGCCCCCACTGAACAATGTGAGCACCAATTAATGCATCAGTGGGATGAAATAATTGATAAATTTTGGAGATAGACCCAGATATCACATCTCCTTGTGTGAAATATAATTCAAACAGTGCTCTCCCTGGTCGGAGGGACTTGTCCCTAATGATGCATTGGATAAAGTGCGCTATCTGTGCATAGAGCAAGCAGTCCCTGTGATCTAAGTCATACAGAGCAAACAATTGGTCCCTAGACAACAGAGACCCTAACTGTAAAAGGTGGCCCAAAGTCGTTAACCCTTGTGCCGTCCAATGCTGCATACGAGAAGTAAGATATCCCGTGGAGAGGCTGGTGTTGTTGACCAAGGAGGACTGATAATAATATCGGTGAGCGCCCACTAACTGCTGCCGAGATTGGGCCCACACCTTCAGGGTAACTCCCAGGGACCAGGGTATCTGACAAACCGGTCTCCATGTAGATCTTGGCTGCCATAAAATAGCTGTAAGGTCCATGGGGCCTAGTATAACCTGTTCAATGGCCACCCATTGTTTACGGGCCCCCCGCCGGGAGAAGTCTAAGACCGCCCGTAATTGTGCAGCACGGTAATACCAGGTCAGATTTGGTACCGCCATGCCCCCCTGAAGCTTAGGAAGATAAAGCACGGATTTTGAAATCCGTGGAGGTCGACGCCTCCATATAAAATCAAAAATTCTCTTTTGCCAACTCTTTAACATACTGGAGGATGTGAACACCGGCAGAGAGGAAAAAAAATACAAAAACTTGGGTAAAACCGTCATCTTGGTTACAGCAATCCGTCCCAGCCAGGAGAAGGCGGACTTATTCCACCTACTAAGGTCAGTAGTCACCTTATGAATTAGAGGGGAGTAGTTTAAGGCGAACAAGTCCGTTAGTTTAGAGGACAACAGGATCCCCAGATATTTGATGTGCTTTTTGGCCCAGCGAAACGGGTAACTATCACCAAGAGTCTGTACCGACTGTGGAGGTAGATTAATATTAAGCAATTCTGATTTGTCATAATTGACACGAAGTCCCGCCACTTGACTAAAACAGGCGAGTTCCCTCATCACCCCCTGGAGTGATTGCACCGGATTGGTGAGAATCATAAGGATATCGTCTGCGAAGAGCGATAATTTATATTGTTTATCCCCTACTGTGACCCCCTGAATGGCTACGGAGGCCCGCACGCGAGCGGTAAGGGGTTCAAGATACAGGGCAAATAATAAAGGGGAGAGCGGACACCCCTGACGGGTGCCACGCCCTATGGGGAACACCTCACCATAACCACTATTTACTTTGACTCGAGCCTGCGGGTGTTCATATAGTCTCTGGATCCAAGTAATAAATTTAGGCCCAAAATCGAATTTGCGCAAGGTCTGAAATAGGAAAGGCCAATGCACTAGATCGAAAGCCTTTTCCGCGTCCAGAGATAGCAATACCGCTGGCTCCCCTTTCTCCTGCACCCACCACATCAAATCAATGACTTTCCTAATATTGTCCGTGGCCATTCGTTTCGGGACAAAGCCGACCTGGTCGGTGTGCACCAAGTAAGGGAGACAAGCGTTTAGGCGCAAAGCCAACACTCGGGCTAAAATCTTGAGGTCTACATTTATTAAAGATATAGGCCTATACGAGCTGCATTGGGTATGGTCCCTGCCCGGTTTAGGCAAAACAGTAATGCCCGCAACATTGGCCTGTTGGTGAATGGAACCTCCAGCTTGTAGGTTGTTAAAATATGCCGTCAGCGGTTCTGAGACCGTCTCTATGCATTTCCTATAGTATGCCCCCGAGAGGCCGTCCAGCCCAGGGGACTTGCTAGGCTTAAGTGATCGAATCACCGCTTCGACTTCATCTACTGAGATGGGAGCATCTAAGCCGCATCTCTGCTCTTCAGTAATGCAAGGCAGAGTCACCGTGGCCAAATAGTCCTCTATATCCGAGAGTGAAATGTCGGTCTCCGCCGAATACAGCCGTTCATAAAAATGGGAAAAGGCGGCTCGTATGTCCCCAGAGTCAGTGACAAGATCACCAGTAGAGTTTCGTATCTTAGTGATAGTGTTCTGAGAAATTTTCGCTTTCAATTGGCGAGCCAAGAGCTTCCCTGCCTTATCCCCTCCTTCATAATAAATTTGCTTAGTCACGTCCAAAGCATAGAGCAACTGTTGGTTATCAAGTTGTCGTATTTTTTCCTTGAGAGCCAGAATCTTATGGTAACCCTTCTGGGACTGCCGCTGCATATGCGCGCTTTGAAGTAAACGGAGTTGGGTCAGGAGCTCATCCCTGGCTAAGGTTTTCTGGCGCTTACACGTTGCGGCCCTGGCTATTAAAAGCCCCCTAACCACTGCCTTAGAGCAGTCCCATCGAGTACTCGATGAGATCTCTGAGCTTCCATTAAGTAAAAAGTACTCCTGTAATTGGGACTCCAACGTTCTCAGAAACTCCGAATCAAGGAGTAAGGACTCATTCAGTTTCCAGAACTTGGATCCAGTATCGCCAGCTCCCATAGTGATATCTAGGCTAATGAGAGAGTGATCGGACCAGGTGATTGGTTCAATAACAGGACTTTTAACCCTATTGCTCAGCCGTGTGTCCACTAAAAAATAATCAATCCTCGAGTAGCTATCATGAGGGGAGGAGTAAAAAGTGTATGAGCGGGAATGTGGGTATCTATTTCTCCAAACATCTATCAACTGCCAATCCCTAATAAGAGTTTGTAGTTGGGATCTAGAGCCCCGCTGGGACTCCCCTAGAGGGTGCGAATTATCTAACTCCCGATTTATTGTCAAATTAAAATCCCCCCCCACAATAAGTGACCCCTCTGCATACTGTAATAGAAGGGCCTGCAGAGCCTTAAAAAAAACACTCTGATCCTTGTTAGGAGCGTAGAGGGACAATAGCGTATAGATTTGGGCGCCCACTTGTATTTTAAGTAATACATATCTACCAGCCGGGTCCTCGACATGGGACAGAACATCAAAAACGAAATGGGAAGCAAACAGAATTCCTGTCCCCGTATATTTATGCTGTGCGCAGCTGGCAGCTGCAAAGACATGAGGAAACTCCCTGCTGCTTAGCAATGGGACGTACCTACGTTTAAGGTGGGTCTCCTGGAGAAAAGCGACATCCGCTCCAAGATGGACAAGTTCCTTCCGGAGGAGATAACGCTTTTTATAGGTGTTGAGGCCCTTGACGTTTAAAGATATAATTTTCACCATGAGAAAATTAATGAATTAAGGCACCACCGCAACAGTACCACATAATCTATGCCTTGAATAACATTGAGCAATGCAAGACCATAAGTGGACACCCCATAACCAAAACCCCCTTTTGAGAGAATAAAAAATTGAGAGAAAGGAGAGGTTACACAGCCGTGCAGCGCAAAGAAAAAGAAAAAACTTCTGCCATACATCCCTTCCCCCCCCCAAACTAGCATGGTCCGCTGGAAACTAGCGAACCGATATGGAGAAACGCTATACAGTCAACTCAAGCCCCCGTCATAGACCCCCCCCACCCCCGAATAGCATTATCAGTTCCACACATTAAAAGTATATAATATAACGACATTAAACCATAGTAACATTCATAAAGCAGTTGCTTGTAGTAATACGGCAAACTTAGGTCCCATAGGGCCGAACTGCATGGCCCTCTCGACCCCTCCTGTAAATCAGAACGCGGTGATCCGCTTAGCTGAAAGTGTTCGCCCTCAGCCCATACCCGCCGGAGAACTCTCGGACTGCGACTGCTGCCGGCGCAGTCTGCCCCATCCAGGTCCCGGCCGGCGCCATTTTGAAGCCCTGGTAGGCCCAGGCCCTTGTTGCCGCGGGGCTGAAGCCATAAACGGTGCATCCAGTCCTGCTTGCTTGAAGCAATCTATAGCGTCGGATAGGCTTTTAACTCTGTACGTGATACCTTTGCGCTGAAAAATAAGGGCGAATGGAAAAGCCCAGCGGTACCGTATGTCTTCACTCCGTAGGGCCGTGGTCACTTCCCTGAGCTGATAGCGCTTCTGGAGTGTAATTGGTGCTAAATCGTTGAACACTGAAACTTCCAGATTCTGCCATTTTATTATTTGTTGCGCTCTCGCAGCCTGCAGGACTTCCTCTTTAATACGGTAATGGTGAAATTTCAATATAATGTCCCGCGGGCGACCATCTGTTCTAGGGCCCAGTGCCCTATGGGCGCGCTCGAGATCCACTTCGGGTGTGCCCCCATCTCCTCCCGGAGCCACCTTATGAGTGGATAAAATATGCTGGCAGAGTGCTTTAGCTGTCACCATACAATCAGAATATAATTCTGACTCCGGAACGCCTCTCAGGCGGATGTTTGCCCTTCGTGATCTGTTTTCCAGATCCTCCACCTTCTCGGAGAGCAGATCCAAATCTGATGTAAACCGGGTAGCTTGGGTAGCTAGCGATTCAGTTAACACTTCTTGGCCCTCCAGGCGGGTGTCCACATCGTCTACCCGGCGGCCCAGTGCGTTTAAGTCCTCCCGGACATTTGCAATGGACGCCACGATTTCTGCTTTATGAGCCTTTAAATCGGCTCTCAGTTCTATGAACCAGGTCCTCATTTCTGTGCGAGTCGGGAACTCAGACGTCGGTGCCGAAGCCTCTGAGACCGCGCTATTCGAAGCTGCAGGGCTAGGGCTTACTGCCCGGTCCTCTTGGTCTGAGGCCTGCTCAACCTGCTCCGCGTCGTCTGGAAGAAGCGTCTCCGCCAGTTTACTGAAGGCGAACTGTTTTAAATCCGTCGCCTTTTTTCGCGCCGCCATCGTGCTCTCTTCCTGCAACCGTGCCCACTATTTTGAGGCGTCAGGGTTCGCAACTGCTGCTGTAAATGCCGTTTTTATCCCGGGGTACGGAGGAGCAAGCAAATCAGGCGGCCATCTTGTTGCGCTGCTCTCTAGCGCCCCCTTGCGCTGCTCTCTAGCGCCCCCTTGCGCTGCTCTCTAGCGCCCCCAGGAGTAATGGTTTTAAACGAGATACATGAAATGAATTGTGGATACGTAGTGTGGTGGGTAGGCGTAGTTGATAACTCACAGGACTTAATTGTCTTATCACTGGAAACGGACCAATGTAGTGAGGGGCCAATCTCATCGAGGGAACTCGTAAACGGATATGCCTGGTACTCAGCCACACTCTGTCTCCTGGAAGAAACCGTGGTGCAGGTCGTCTATGTCGATCAGCGAATATTTTAGCAGTATTCGCCGCCTTCCGTAGCATTTGCTGCGTATTCCTCCAAAGTCGTTTCAGTTGTAAGGCCGTAAGCTGGGCCACCGGAGAGGAGACCGGCAAAGGCAGCGGCACGGGTGGAGCAGGCTGCTGTCCATAAACGATTTGGAATGGAGAAGTCCCAGTAGAAGTACAGGCATGAAGATTGTGGGAAAACTCTGCCCAAGGCAGCAACGCTGCCCAGTCGTCCTGTCGAGTATTAACATAAGAACACAGGAATTGCTTTAAGGCCCGATTGGTCCTTTCTGCCTGCCCGTTGGCTTGGGGATGAAAAGCAGTGGTGAAATCTAGAGTAATGTGAAACTTGGTGCAAAGGCTCTGCCAGTATAGAGCTGTGAACTGTGATCCGCGGTCAGAGGTGATATGCTGGGGAATTCCATGAAGGCGAAAGATATGTAACATGAATAGTTGAGCCAGACGGGGAGCAGATGGGAGGGCGGGTAGTGGTGTAAAGTGGGCCATCTTGGAAAATCGATCCACCACCACCCATATTACCATATGGCCCTCTGAGGATGGAAGGTCGACAATGAAATTGGTGGAGATATGAGTCCACGGTTTAGTAGGCACCGGAAGTGGTTGTAAGAGCCCCCACGTCTTCCCTGTAGGATTCTTATGTTGAGCGCAAATGGGACAGGAATCTACATAAGCGCGAATGTCCTTGAGCATCCCAGGCCACCAATAATGTCGTTTCAGAAGGGCTTGTGTTCGTCTCCGTCCTGGATGCCCAGCCACTTGGGAATCATGCCCCCATTTCAATACCTTGTTACGAAGTCTCCTGGGTACCACTGTTTTACCAATGGGAACCGTGAAAGTTGCGGAAAGAATGATACGAGCTGGGTCGATGATGTTCTGTATGGGCTCTATCACGTCTTCACTAACAAAGGATCGTGATAACGCATCAGCCTTGATATTTTTGTTAGCGGGTCGATATCTGATTTCAAAATCAAAACGGGTAAAAAAAAGTGCCCAACGGGCCTGACGTGGATTTAGACGTTGAGCTTGCTGTAGGTAAACTAAATTTTTATTGTCCGTAAAAACTGTGATACGATGCTGAGCCCCCTCCAACCATTGCCGCCATTCTTCAAAAGCGAGTTTAATGGCTAATAATTCTTTGTCGGCAATGGAATAGTTGCGCTCCGCAGAAGAGAATTTTCTAGAAAAATAGGAGCACAGATGAGACGTTCCAGTCACGGTATTTTGGCTCAGGACCGCTCCGACTCCTTCTGTGGAGGCATCAACCTCAACCGTAAAAGGACGTCTGGGGTCGGGATGATGAAGGCAAGGTTGTTGTAAAAAGGAATTCTTAAGAGCTTGGAATGCTTCTGCAGCTTCTACTGCCCAGTTCTTGATATTCGCTCCTTTACGTGTAAGTGCGGTAAGTGGTGCGGCCAACTTAGAGAAATTTTTGATAAAGCTACGATAACAATTGGCAAATCCGAGCAACCATTGAAGTGCGCGTAGACCGGTAGGTTGAGGCCAGTCTTGTATACATTTCAATTTTGCAGGATACATCTGGAAACCTTGCTTGGAGATAATATATCCAGTGATCTCGCAAACGTTGCAGAATCTGTATAACATGTTGTCGATGAGTTTGTAATTCCTTGGTAAAAATTAAAATATCATCTAGATAGACCTCACACAGATATAGAGTAAGTCTCTAAAGATTTGGTTAATGAAGTGCTGGAAGACGGCCGGAGCGTTAGTTAAGCCGAACGGCATAACCAGATATTCATAATGTCCGTCCCTGGTGTTAAAGGCCGTCTTCCATTCATCACCTTCACGAATTCTGACTAGATTATACGCTCCTCGCAAGTCAAGTTTAGAGAAAATTCGAGCTCCTTGTAGTCGATCAAATAATTCTGCAATAAGCAGTAACGGATATCGGTCCTTGATGGTTAAAGCGTTAAGTCCCCTAAAGTTGATACAAGGTCGTAATGTCCCATCTTTTTTCTCGACAAAAAAAAATCCAGCCCCCGCCGGGGAGGTAGATCTTTGGATAAAACCCTTCTGTAGATTGTCCTGGATATATTCGGACATAGCCCGAGTCTCTGAGGCAGATAAGGGATATATTCTCCCTCGAGGTGGCGTGGATCCCGGAATCAAATTGATAGCACAATCAAACTCCCGGTGCAGAGGCAATATATCCGCGGCCTCCTTGGAGAATATATCCGCAAATTGTTCGTATTGAGAGGGTAACTACCCCAGGCCAGAGGTACAGATGAAACTATGTTTGGGAGTTGCCTCTCTCAAGCAAGTTCCCTGGCATTCGGACCCCCAATGAGTAAGTTTTAAAGAAGTCCAAACAAATTGTGGATTGTGGCATTGCAACTACGGAATGCCAAGGACCACCGGGTGAATGGCTTTTTTAAGCATGTAAAAGGTAATCTGCTCTGAGTGGTCGGGTGCGATGTGACAATTCAGAGTTTCTGTATGATGCGTTATAGTTCCTGGTAATGGATCACCGTGAATAGATGAAACGATTAACGGCTTTGGGCAGAGACGGGTAGGAATCTGTAATTGATCTACTATCTTGAAGGATAAATTCTCCGCCGGCACCGGCCAAGGTGGTGAATTCCTGCCCTTCAATATTGAGGGTGACTGGTAGCGTGAGTGGGGGAGCTGGGGATGTGAGACCTAGGGTTACTCCCCCCATGGACCCTAGGCTTTGTAGTTTCCCTGGACGGATTGGACAGACTGCGATACGATGGCCGGAACCTCCACAATGTAGACAAAATCCCTCCTTACGCCGTCTCTGTCGTTCTGCCGGAGATAGAGGTCCTCTGCCAAGCTGCATGGGTTCTTCGGTGGTTGTCTCGTTGGAAGAAGCTTCTCGAGTGTTCATGGAGAGGGGAGATTGAACATAGGAGGTGGCCGGGCGTCTTCTTGATGCTAGGCTTTCACGAGCCCTTTCTTGAAGTCGCCGGTCGATTCTGGTGGCTAACTCAATAAGGGAATTTAAGGAGGTTGGAAGTTCCCTGGCCGCCAGTTCGTCTTTGATTCTAGCTGATAGTCCTTCTAGGTAAATCGTTCGGAGTGTTGATTCTTCCCAATGAAGTCCCATTGCCAAGGTTTGAAATTCAATATTGTAATCCATGAGAGAGCGCCCTCCTTGACGGAGGTGAAGATGATTAGACCTGGCGGCTGCTTGTTTCCCAGGTTCTTCAAACACAGTCCGAAACAATTCCAGGAAACGTGGAAAGTCCTGTAGCACCAGGTCAGCACGCTGCCACAACGGAGAGGCCCACGCCAGGGCTTTGCCTTCCAATAAAGATAGGATATAGGTAGTCTTGGTTATATCATCTGGAAAAAATGAAGTCTGCAGATGGAAATGCATGCTGCACTGGTCTAGGAACTCCAATCATAAGCGAGGATCTCCGGCATACCGTGGTGGAGCAGGTAAAGGTAGAACTGGACGAGGACAGCCTTGTGGGGCTGGCAGAACAGGTGCAGACAGCGGACTTGCAGGTGGAGTATTAGAGTGTGTAGCGACCACCGCATCTAACCGGGCATTGAGTCGTTCGATGGAGGCAGCCATGGATTCCAGCATACTCTGTTGTTCGACTATCTTCTGGGCCAAGCCGGGAATCTCACATAGTGCAGATGCCTCTGCCGGGTCCATGGCCTTGACTTACTATTGTGAACCGGGAGGTGGACCCTTGATCCGAGGTAAACCAACGTTCCACCGTCGGAAGGCGAGGCACCCTTAGTAAGTCTTATATCGTTTGTTGAAGGGAATCTGGATGCAGGCGCCTCCTGCAGGTCGTGAAATCCAGATAGCTGGCGCCTCCAGCAGGTCGTATGGGACAGAGAGTATTCCGCAGCCGGTCCAGGGGTCAGAGCCAGAGAGTATTCCGCAGCCGGTCCAGGGGTCAAAGCCAGAGAATGTTCCGCAGCCAGTCCAGAGAATACAACGGGAAATCAGCAGCCAAATCCAGAAGTCAATACCAGGAGAAACTCAGCAGCCAGTCCGGGGGTCAAATATGGAAGATAATCAAGAAACAGGAACAGACTCAGGAACAACACCAACAGGAGCCCAGAAGAAGTCAAGGCGAGGTCTGAGATGCAGACCCAGCCTTTAAATAGTTCCCACAGGCTGGGGTCCACAGGAAGGAGCCAATCCAACCCCGACGTGGCTCCTTCAACAAATCAACTACTGCCACGCGTGTGGCAGTACAGGGGGTGGAGCCAGGAGCGGCCGACGCTGCGGCCATGTTGCTAGAAGGAAACAACCGCGGAACAAATCCGCAGCTGCCGGTGCCGTCAGCGGGAACGGGATGGTCTGCCGCTTTGGTGAGTGACACCACTGTTATGAGTGACACACTGTTATGACCCTCGACGGCTTGTCGCCGTCGAGGGTCATAACAGTAATATACCGTTTATACCTCTATCTTTTTTGGATGCAGCCACCAGCTCATTAACCCGCATTGCTGTGAAAAACGCCGTGCAGAAGGCAGCCCTAAATAATCCTGTCTCAAATGCTGATGTGCATACTTGCAGCATAGCATGCCATAAACAGACCAGTATGTTGTGAGTTATTGGCCGCCTCTTATCTCCACCCCATTCTAGGCCCCTTGCCCAACCTGCCAACATTTTCTTTACCATGAAGTTATCGAGCTGATCTCCGCACCCCTGTGCTTTCATGAAGAATGCAAAACCCGCTAACTGATTTACTGTTGCCCCTCTAGATAACCCCTCCTCTTTCACCCAGGAAATGAACTTGACCATGAGTTTGCCTTCTACCGGTCCCGTTACCCATCCTTGCCCCTGTAAAAATTCCTGCACCCTACTAAAACCCCTGCAATATGCTTTCCCTGTCGCCGGGGCTACTGATGCCCTCAGCAGCACCCACTCGGTAGCGTTCAAATCCGCCATAAATGGTCCAGGAGCGGTATTCCCTCTTCCTCTGCCTCTGGTACCTGTTGGCGAAAGAGATTCCACTTAGCGTGGGAAAGGGAATCCGCTATTCTGTTACTAATACCCGGTACGTGCTTAGCCCTGATGGTCATGTTCAGTCTCAAACTCTGAAGTATCGTGCTGCCTGTTTGTTGATAACCGCCACCCGGCCTGATTATTGCACCAAAAAACTATTTTCTTGTTGTGCAACTTCAGTCCCCAAACTGTCAAAGCTATCAGTATCAGGAATAACTCCAGAAAAGTTATGTTTTTTACTAGACCGGTCGCCCTCCACTCGCTTGGCCACTGGGCTGCGCACCATGCACCCTGACAGTACACACCGAATCCCCATCTGCCCGAGGCATTGGTATGTATGTCCAAATCCCTGTTTGTCAAAACATCGTCCTCCTATATGACAACACCATTAAACTTGTCAAGGAATTCTAGCCACATCAATATGTCCTTCTTCATAGGATCAGACATTCTAATATGGTGGTTTGGGTGCTTCACTCCCCTTATCACATCTGCTAGATGCCTAAGGAATGCCCTACCCATGGGAATCACTTGGCATGCAAAGTTAAGGCTTCCCATTAATGACTGCATGGTGTCCAAAGTGATCTTTTTGCTTGATAAAGCTTTTCTGAGTGTGCTCCAAAATTTATGCAATTTCTCTAGTGGCAACCTTGATGTCATTGCCTGTGTATCGAGCTCGATCCCCAAAAAGGATAGCATCGTAGTCGGCCCTTTGTTTTTTCCTGCACTAATGGGACCCCGAACTCCTCTGCCATACTCTGAAATGTCAGCAGTGTTTGCCCGCCTGTCTGGCAGGCCTATGAATAGAAAATCGTCACGGTAGTGTAACATGTTACGGTTCCTTGACTTTTTCTCTAATACCCAATGCAAGAACGTGCTAAACATCTCAATATATGCACAAGATACAGAGCACCCCATAGGCATGCACTTGTCGAAATAGTAAAAACCTCTAAAATGAAAACCTAAAATGGGAAAACTGTCGGGGTGAACCGGGAGTAATCTGAACGCTGATTTTATATCCGCCTTCACCATTAATTGCTGTGTCAAATAAGGCATATTGCACCGAACACGCCGCCTCTGGCAGGTTGTCATTCACTGACTCTCCCGGTGGGTGTGATAGGTTCTGTATTAACCTAAACTCCCCCGGTTCCTTCTTTGGTATGACCGCCAAAGGTGATAACATCATTGCCCGGAATGGGGGGTCCGTGAATCATCCTGCCATTCTGCCTAGCTCAATCTCCTTATCCACCTTTTGCTGAACTATCTCTGCTTGGCAAATGGCGGAAGGGGCGTTAACTGCAACTACCTTACTAATTTCTCCTTGAAATGATAAGTTAAAACCATGCTGGAAACCTTCCCTTAACTTCTGAGCATCTTTGCACCTAGGGTATATGGCTAGCCATTTATCCATAGCTGCCACTCGTACCGGTGAAGGAGCCCTTAGAAATTTACCCTTATTTTCCTTTACTACCACTCCCTCCCGGATTCCCTGCGCCCATCCTCGTACACTTGGTCGCCGGATGCGGGGCAGCACAGACCGAACAAATGTGTTTGAACTTGCACTCCTGGAATGTACACCCCGACTTATTAAACCGCCAGCAGACTTTGCTATTTCCGTTTCCCCCCCATTATTACCCTCAGACATAGCCGGGATACTATATGCCCGTCCTGCCTTATTGGATATCCCTGCATCCATGGCCTTGTTGGTCATTTGACACAAACACAGCCCCACGTCTTGTGTTCCCCAAGACATAAATCGATTTGCCTCCATCTTATCCCTAAACTTTTCATCGTAATTTAGCCAGGCCCATCCCTGGTATTCCTTGTATGCTTCCAAAATACTTTCCGCATAACTGAGCACTGGGGCGTACTGTGAAGGCGCATCCCGTCCTAACACACTAATCATTCTCAGGAAAGATCTGGTCCAATTGGTTATGTTCCTGGGAACCTTTGATACTGTCCCTTTTGAGTCCTCTTTCTTCTTCCCTTTTTTCTTCTCTGTTACCCCTTTTCGACCTTCAAGTATTGTAAAGATTTCTATATATATTCCCTCTTCCTTATCTTGCTCCTCAATGCCCTGGGTACCCTTTCCCAAAGCTCAGATAAGATAGGAAGAGGTGGTTGTGCCCCTCTTGTCTCCAAGGGGTCTCGTGGAGGTGTCTACCGACAAGTCAGTCCTGTCAGAGTTGCCCCCGATGACCCTGTACTTGAACTGCTTCTGTTCTTTTTTCTTTTCTTACCAATTTTCTTTGCTTCCCGTGGTACCCTTGAGTCTGCACCTCGGGCCTCTGCCGATGTCTCCTGCTCCACTCTTGCCACGGCGGCAGCACTGGGCTTCCTTGAGTCGTTGCTGTCTCTGCTGGTTGATGTTCCGGCACTTACTTCCGTGTCCTGGGGTGCCCGTACTCCCCCCAGCGTCTCCGGAGCTGCTTGGTTCTCTGGAGCTGTTTGGTTCTCTGCTCTCACGATCGTCGCGGTATCCGTCGCAATATCACCCGTGCCCTCCAGCACCTCCTGTCGACTTGGTGCTCCCGTATTCCGGCTGCCTCCTTCAACCATGGCCGTATTCCCCGGCTGCGCAGGATACTGTCCCATACCACCCTGCCAGCTTGCCATTGGCTGCCACCATGGGTGACACATTTGCGGGTATCCTTGCGGGAACATGTACAATTCTGGTCGCTGCATCTCAAAAAAGATATAGTTGTGATGGAGAAGGTACAGAGAAGGGCAACCAAAATGATAAAGGGTATGGAACAGCTCCCCTATGAGGAAAGGTTGAAGAGGTTAGGGTTGTTCAGCTTGGAGAAGAGACGGCTGAGGGGGGATATGATAGAGGTCTTTAAGATCATGAGAGGTCTTGAATGAGTAGATGTGAATCAGTTATTTACACTTTTGAATAATAGAAGGACTAGGGGGCATTCCATGAAGTTAGCAAGTAGCACATTTAAGACTAATCGGAGAAAATTATTTTTCACTCAACACACAATTAAGCTCTGGAATTTGTTGCTAGGGGATGTGATTAGTGCAGTTAATGTAGCTGGGTTCAAAAAAGGTTTAGATAAGTTCTTGGAGAAGTCCATTAACTGCTATTAATCAAGTTTACTTAGGGAATAGCCACTGCTATTAATTGCATCAGTAGCATGGGATCTTCTTAATGTTTGGGTAATTGCCAGGTTCTTGTGGCCTGGTTTGGCCTCTGTTGGAAACAGGATGCTGGGCTTGATGGACCCTTGGTCTGACCCAGCATGGCAATTTCATATGTTCTTATGTGTGGCAATTGTAGTGCTAGTGCGGTCCATAGCGCTCCACAGTTAAGGTTTCTGTCCTGCCCTCTGCCCGCAGCAGCTGCACTGGCTTGCACTTGCATCGCTGGTCCCATCGGGGGCCACATGGGCTAACATGGCCATTGTGCTGGACTGCAGGCCCCACTCCCTGGGTGTATTGCGGCTTGCCCTTGATTGCTGGTCGGCTCTGCTGCACCTCTTTTGCTTTGCTCTTCCTGTGTCACTGCTATGTTGTCTCTCTGAGGTGTACCCAATTCTGCTTCCGGCACCACTAACTGTCTCTTCATTTTTCTCTCTGCTTGAGCTCTGTCTCCTCATGCCTAGTCCCTCTGGTCTCCCTCCAACCATTCTACTTCCCATGGCCGTGTTCGGGACCTCTCTGTCCCCTGCTTTCTGGGGTTGGCCTCCCTGCCTTTCTCGCTGCTGCCCCCCTCCCTTAGGCACTCCTTTCTGTGCCTGTCCTCTTCCGCCAGCCATGTGGACAGCAGGACAGTACCTGCAATGGTAATGTGTAAAAAAAATTTTTTTTAAAGGGGGGGGGGGGATGGTTTTTTTCCCCCGACGGTGCGATTGAGGTATGAACGTACGCAGCTTCCGATGTTGTGACGTAGTCGGGTCCCTCTGCTGTGTCCCCCTGCCTCCGGGCCACCAGCTACATGTTTTTTTTGCTTTGTTTTTGTTATGCTCAGGCTTGTGGACCCTTGGGCCGGCGAGGGGATGTTACACCTTGTGGAGGATCCGTAGGTTCTCTCGTCGGGTGGCGAGGCAGGACAGAGGAGGAGAGCAGCTGACTCTTGGCACTGAAGACAGAAGCTACTGTGGAGACGGACAAGGAGATGAGCAGATGAGCGATCTTCACCACTGGTGGTCTGTGGTCCCTCCTGGAGGAGCCCGTAGGGACCCGACCGCTGGGACTTAGGTGGACCTAGAGAGGTCAGGGTATCGGTTCAAAGGCCAACTGGAGCTTCGCCCTGGAAGCCCGCGGTCCCCCCATGAGGAGCCCGTAGGGACCCGGGCCGCTGGGAATTAGGTGGGCCTTTGGAGACGGTGGTCTTGGAGGAGTCCTAGGTCGAGAGCCAGAGGCTCGACGCTCACCAGTCCGAAGTCGTGTACCAGAGAATCACTGCTTGCCAATCTGAAGTCAGGAACCAGAGAATCACCGTAAGCCAATCCGAAGTCAGGAGCCAGAGAATCACCGTAAGCCAATCCGAAGTCAGGAACCAGGAACACCAGGACGAAACAGGAACTAGAGTCCAGGCACAAGGAACTCACCGAAGCAAGCAGACTAGACAGCGTTGGAGGACGTTGCCAAGTCGAGGAATGAGCAGAGGAAGCTTCCTTAAATACTTCCTCTGCTCTGGATCATTGGAAGCAGGTGAGTATCATTAATGGGATCAGGTCCCTTTAAATCCAGCAGGGGGCACCACCTCGTGCCTAAAGATAGCGGCGGCCATCTTGGATTTCCTTCGAGGAGGAAAGCCAGCAGAACTCCGTGAGGGAGGCGCAGGGACAGCTCTCCGGCGGGCGGCCAGACCGCGGACCATCCCTGGGGTGATGGGCACCGGCCCCGGGAAGATTGTCAGGAGTTGCCACCATGGTGGAGGTAGGGGGCTGCGCCCGTGGGTGGCCACGGGCGCGGAACACAACAGTTTTGTTATTTTTTTGACTCTTCGAGCCTCGGGGCCACCCGACCACGCGGCTCCCGATCGATTCCGGTTTCCGGGTCGCCTGACCGCGAAATTCTCTCCCTGTCTTCTGGGCCGCCTGACCACGTGATCTGCTCGTTGCTGAGGGTCTTGCACTGTGGGCGCTGGCTGAGCAAAAGGGGAAATGCTGGGCACCCGCAGGAGAGATATGGCTGGCCTCAGTCTCGCGATTAACGTGAGGCTGACATCAGCCGCGTCAATGTGACGACGTCATGTTCGCATTCCCGCCCCTCCCTTCTCCCTTGCTCCGTTGTTCGCCATCCGGATCGCCAGGTAAGGGGAAGTCCCCCCTCGGGCTCGCGCCATGTTAATGGGGGGGGGGGGGGGGCCTCCCCGCATCAGCGCATCGCCCTTCCTTTTTTGTGGTCTTTGAGGATCAGAGTTAAGAACCCATAACGTAATGTGCTCATCAAACAGAATTGTGATAAATTTGTAACTCCACAGGGGAAAGCTGTTCCCCATAATGAGTTAATTCCCCTTTACAACCAGCTGAGACATCCAGTGTAGCAATTTGCTTACCGTAAAAGGTGTTTTCCATAGATAGCAGGATGAGTTAACCATTGCATGTGGTGTGATGTCATCTGGCAGCCCCAAATGGACTCATCAGTCCTAGCTAGTATAGCTTTGAACTGAACAGAGCATATGTGGGAGTTGCCTCATGATCCTCCTTAGTCTGTATCAGAGCTAAATCTAGCTATATAATCAACTTTCCACAGAGATGGGTGGTTATTCCATGGCTAATGCATCCTGCTGCCTATGGAAAACACTATGGTAAGCAAACTTGTTTTTTCCATCGATAAGCAACCATTACATATGGGGCATTCCAAGCTGAGGGTTGCAGCAGTGCATTTACTGAGTGAGCAACTCTGACTTCACTGCGGAGAGTTAACTACAGCAAGAATAGGTTATGCAAAACTGCTTGTCCAAATTTACTGTCAATCCTTGAGAGGTTGTCACGATAGAAATGGGTCACAAATGTATGAACTGATGACCAGATCGCAGCAGTGCAGATATCTTCAATAGGTACTTGTTTTTTTTATTTTTATTTTTTTTATACCATACTGGGTCAGACCAAGGGTCCATCAAGCCCAGCATCCTGTTTCCAAAAGTGGCCAATCCAGGCCATAAGAACCTGGCAAGTACCCAAAAACTAAGTCTATTCCATGTTACCATTGCTAATGGCAGTGGCTATTCTCTAAATGAACTTAATAGCAGGTAATGGACTTCTCCTCCAAGAACTTATCCAATCCTTTTTTAAACACAGCTATACTAACTGCACTAACCACATCCTCTGGCAACAAATTCCAGAGTTTAATTGTGAGTTTGTGAGTTGAGTAAAAAAGAACTTTCTCCGATTAGTTTTAAACGTGCCCCACGCTAACTTCATGGAGTGCCCCCTAGTCTTTCTATTATCCGAAAGAGTAAATAACCGATTCACATCTACCCGTTTTAGACCTCTCATGATTTTAAACATCTCTATCATATCCCCCCTTAGCCGTCTCTTCTCCAAGCTGAAAAGTCCTAACCTCTTTAGTCTTTCCTCATAGGGAAGCTGTTCCATTCCCCTTATCATTTTGGTAGCCCTTCTTTGTACCTTCTCCATCGCAATTATATCTTTTTTGAGATGTGGCGACCAGAATTGTACACAGTATTCAAGGTGCGGTCTCACCATGGAGCGATACAGAGACATTATGATATTTTACGTTTTATTCACCATTCCCTTTCTAATAATTCCCAACATTCTGTTTGCCTTTTTGACTGCTGCAGCACACTGAACAGACAATTTCAATGTGTTATCCACTATGACGCCTAGATCTCTTTCTTGGGTTGTAGCACCTAATATGGAACCCAACATTGTGTAATTATAGCATGGGTTATTTTTCCCTATATGCATCACCTTGCACTTATCCACATTAAATTTCATCTGCCATTTGGATGCCCAATTTTCCAGTCTCACAAGGTCTTCCTGCAATTTATCACAATCTGCTTGTGATTTAACTACTCTGAACAATTTTGTGTCATCTGCAAATTTGATTATCTCACTCGTCCTATTTCTTTCCAGATCATTTATAAATATATTGAAAAGTAAGGGTCCCAATACAGATCCCTGAGGCACTCCGCTGTCCATGCCCTTCCACTGAGAAAATTGTCCATTTAATCCCACTCTCTGTTTCCTGTCTTTTAGCCAGTTTGCAATCCACAAAAGGACATCGCCACCTATCCCATGACTTTTTACTTTTCCTAGAAGCTTCTCATGAGGAACTTTGTCAAACGCCTTCCGAAAATCCAAGTACACTACATCTACCGGTTCACCTTTATCCACATGTTTATTAACTCCTTCAAAAAAGTGAAGCAGATTTGTGAGGCAAGACTTGCCTTGGGTAAAGCCATGCTGACTTTGTCCCATTAAACCATCTCTTTCTATATGTTCTGTGATTTTGATGTTTAGAACACTTTCCACTATTTTTCCTGGCACTGAAGTCAGGCTAACCGGTCTATAGTTTCCCAGATTGCCCCTGGAGCCCTTTTTAAATATTGGGGTTACATTTGCTATCCTCCAGTCTTCAGGTACATTGGATGATTTTAATGATAGGTTACAAATTTTTACTAATAGGTCTGAAATTTCATTTTTTAGTTCCTTCAGAACTCTGGGGTGTATACCATCCGGTCCTGGTGATTTACTACTCTTCAGTTTGTCAATTAGGTCTACCACATCTTCTAGATGAGCAATGGAAGAAACCATAGCATTCATTTGATGAGTTTTTACAAAGTCCATGACTTGCAAGCCTTCTAAGATATAGCACTGTTGAATACATTCAGCCAAGCAGTTAATCAAAGTATGCTTGGTAACTGCCATGCCTAGCCTGTTAGGGTTGTAGGAAACAAACTGCTGAGAAATTTGGTGATGCAGTCGAGTTCATTTTTGTATTAGGCTAAGGCTCTTTTCCAGTCTAGTGTATGAAGGGATTTTTCACCTTCATATGCACAAAGGCTTGGAAAGAATGTAGGCAATACAATCCAGGTGAATTGATTGATATGAAAAGCTGAGGTAACCTTTGGCAGAAATTTCGGGTGAGTACAGAGACTACCCTGTTATAGAAAAATTGCATGCACTATGGATAGTGGACAAGAGCTTGGAGTTCACTAACTCTTCCAGCTGATGTCACTGCTACAAGAAACAGTACTTTCCATGTCAAGAACTTAAGCAAAGTTGACTCCAATGGATCAAAGGGAAGCTTCAGCAGTAGAGAAAGGACAACATTTAAGTCCCAGGGAACTGGCTGTTTTTGTACATGAATCTAGATTTCAGTGGATGTGTAGAAATTGGTTTATGGGCCACTAAATATGGTAGGCTGCTAAGGCACTGAGATGTACCCACATTGAAAAGAGGACAAGATCTGAATCAGAAAGGTGGAGCAAGTACTTTAGCAAATGCTTGGGCTCACAAGAAAATGGGTCCAGTGCATTCTGCTGGTACCACTTGGAATATCTTTTTTATTTAAAGGCATGATTTCTTTAGGGGTAGATTTTCAAATAGCGCGATTTGGCGTACTTTTGTTGGCGCATCAGGCGCCAACAAAAGTACGCTGGATTTTAGTAGATACGCGCGTAGCCGCTAAAATCCGGGATCGGCGCACGCAAGGCTATCGATTCCGTATAGCCGGCACGCGCCGAGCCACACAGCCTACCTCCGTTCCCTCCGAGGCCGCTCCGAAATCGGAGCGGCCTCGGAGGGAACTTTCTTTTGCCTTCCCCTACCTAACCCCCCCTTACCTTTGTCGGGGGATTTACGCCTCCCGGAGGGAGACGTAAATCCCCGCGCACCAGCGGGCCGCTAGCGCGCCGGGACGCAACCTGGGGGCAGGTCCGGAGGGCGCGGCCATGCCCCCGGACCGCCCCGGGCCGTAACCACGCCCCCGGGCCCGCCCCCGAAACGCTACGTCCTGCCCCGAAAACGCCGCGCGGATCGGGCCCGCGCCCCCGACGCCCCCCTCAGAAAACCCCGGGACTTACGCGAGTCCCGGGGTCTGCGCGCGCCGGTAGGCCTATTGAACATAGGCGCACCGGCGCGCAGGGCCCTGCTCGCCTAAATCCGGGTGGATTTAGGCGAGCAGGGCTCTGAAAATCCGCCCCTTATAGTTGATGGCTTTCTAAACAAGGCTTTTGTGTCTACAGTTTCTCTAAGCAAGCTGAGATCCATGATTACTGAGCACTCAGCATTCAAGATCTTAGGTTGAAAGCTGAGAGGTTGGCATGATAAAGCATCTCCTAATCTTGAGTTAACAATGCAGGGTCTGTCCTCAGATATATGGGAGGACTGCAGGAAAATTATAGGAGATATGTAAACCATATCTATTTGGGACATTCTGGAGCTATGAGGATCAGATGAGTGTGATCCTGAAGAAGCTTCTGCATTGTTCTGGATATGAGCAGTATCAGCGGAAATGTGTACATGAGGCTTGTTCCCCAATTCAAGGAATAAAGTATCCTGAGCTAGTCCGAGATCACTGGGTAGAAATGAACAAAATTGATTTAGTTTTCTGTTCTGAGGCGAATGGGTCCACCAACAGTAAACCCCATAAATCAAATAGTTTGTTCATCACTGATCGCTGCAGAGACCATTTGTATGGACAAAATATTCAGCTGACTCAATCTGCCAGCGTGTTGGAGATCCCCAGAAGACAGATGGTCCGTAGTAGAGCTGGATTCCTGGCTGATTCGGAGTTAGCCGCTTGACTTGTATGCTAACTTTAAATTAGATAGGGATATTCAGAGGCACAGCTGCACCACTGAATATCCCTGTTAAGTTAGCCACTCCGTGGCTGAATATCGGCCCCAGTGTCTCCTGTCAGTTAATCAGTTTGTAATCCATTTCACCACCTCGATGCCCACTCCCAAGCTTCTCATTTTATTCACAAACCTCCTATATGGCAGCGTCTCAAAAGCTTTGCTGAAATCAGGTTAAATCATATTGAGTGCTCTTTCTTGATAAAATTCTCTAGTCACTCAATCAAAAAAATTAATCAGATTTGCCAATAGAGCATATGTTATTGCCCTTAACTTCACTAGACTGATTTGAAAATAGCTTTCTTCAAGAGACCAGGTGCCCTGGGTTTGAGCCCCCTCCCCCCCCCCCCCATCTTTTGGTGGAGGCGTCCACTGTCTGTGTTATTTGATGTGGGAGCTGTATGCAAGGCGAGAGCCTTTTTTAGTAGTTAATGGTTTACCTTGCCTTCTTAAAGGCTGGTACTATCATCTCAGTTTTGCCTAAGTCAACATTTCAAATCAATTGGCAGCTGCCAGTGTTGTTGACATCGAATTTTGGTCTATTAGCAGAAGATACATTTTAGTAAATGTAAGCTGGGATGAAAGTATGGCCTAATGTAGGGAAATATTATCTGCCAGTCATGGAGCAACCCGTGAGCTGCAAGATTTTACCAAACAGGATGGACAAGAATTTGCAGCACAAAAGAAGGGGCTTCCACCCGCTGCAGAAAGATATTTACAAACTATCAGGCCAATTTTAAAATGAGCGTGCGTGTGCCCATACAGACGCGTATTGGTACATGAGCGGATTACACTGGAATATTAAATAATGTGTATACTTATAAATGATTTAAAATACCTACCACACATAAGTATGCTCCTAATTTTAAGAAGTTACTTGTGCAAACCTATCTCATGTATCTTCCATAGGGCTTTACTGTCGTTAACGTGTGTATATAAGCACATTTTAAAATATGCCTGTGCGAGAGACATTCCCATTTTTTCCAATTAGTTTATCAGTTTGCATAGTCAATATCGAAATCTTCCAGACCCCTCTGGCTTTTCATCCTGCATGCTCCCCAATTTATCTGGACCCCTCATCCTTTCTTGTAAGTCCTAAAATGTAAGTTCTACAGACTTTCTCCTCATCAGGAGCAGTAATAAAGTTACGTGGCTAACAAGCCGATGTGTGCAGCAGCCTCCTGTTTTAAAATAAGGAGTTACTTGTGTAAGTGCTGGCCCCATGCCAGAACGCCCATGCTCTACCCCTTTCTGTCCCCTTATTTATGGCGCATGCACAGGTATATTTGCACATAAATTGCGGCTTTACAATCTGCGTTGCTCGTGCATGGCCCACATACATGAGCGTTTTTGCATAAGCATCGCTTTTAAAATCAACCTCAGAGAATGCAGGAAGCTTCCTACTTCTTTCTGTTGACATTGCAGCAATGGAGAGAAAATGGAAGAGCAAATAAATTCCACTCTTTTGCGTAAGTCTTAAAACCTAAAAAGGAAGCATAAATTTGTTTCTTGCAACAAATAACTAGCTCTCTTCTTTGTTTTAGGCTGCTCAAGAGAAAGAGGAACTTCAGCGTGAAGGAGATGAGTTGGATTCTAAGATCCGCAAAACAGAAAAAGAAATTCAAGCTTTGCAAAATACCCTGCAAGTGGTTAACAACTCCAACACATCATATAGGAAATCTTTCAGTAAAGTGATTGAAACAAGTATGCAAACCACATACCATACCATTAGCAATAGCATTATGAAATACTTTAAGCAGAATATGGTTTTGTACTATGAAATGCAATATTTCTCTATGTCCATTCAGGCCAGTCCATTATGCATGGGTTATGCATGTCTACCAGCAGATGGAGACAGAGATCAGCAGGTTTGCTGATGTCACTCCTTATATGCATCCATGCTGACACCAGCCTGCCAGCATTCTCTGTCTCTAGCAGATGGTGGATTCACTTTCCTGTGTTTTCTGAGTCTTTGGCCTAGCTCATTGTAGTTAGAGATTGGGATCCTGAGGTAACAGCTGAGCTCTCACTCCCTCAGTGGAGCAAGTCTCTGCTGTTATTTTTAGCAATTGGAGGGGGTGCCAGATGTGATGATTAAGATCCTCTTCCTCTGTTGAACAGGCGGTTTTGGTGAAGGGCTTCCAGAAGGGTAAGGTCTTATTTTTTTGTGCCCTTCTTGTATTATTTATTTATTTTTAGTTTTTATATACCGACATTCTTACATTAAATGTAAATCATACCGGTTTACATAAAACAGATAAAGCAGGAAATATAATTCCATAGTCTAATACAATGAATATTTATAACTGCAATTGTTAACAAGCCAAAAAGGTAAGAACTTGGAAGAAAGGGTTAGTTACCAGAAAAAATAAAATCAAAGAATTTTAAATGAGGCACCAAGGATTGCTCTCTTATATTTTCAGATTTCTCCCTTCCCTTATCCTTTGCCTTCTCTGCCCTCCTCCCCTTGTTTCCTCTTGGTTATCTCTGGGACAGAGAATACAGAAGTGAATCGAGGACCATGCCTTTAATTCTTTACTGTTTGTTCTGCTGGAAGCAATTAAAAAAAAAAAAAACATGCAGCAATCGAGGACCAGCAGCAAATGCTTCAGAGCGATGAAGAAGTTCCTGATGAATGAGTTAGAAGCAGGGCAAGCCTCTGGGGAGTGGTATAGCACTGGAGAGGATTTTTAAGTCAGTCGCATGATGCATTTAAGATGGCGCCTGCGACTCAGTGCAGGAGAAAGATTCTGCTCTGTTCTGCCTGCAGTTTTAAATTGCTGAAGGCAGGAAATGCTCAGCGGCTGTATGGGGAGTGCTCCACAGCATGGGAGGGAGTGTTGGACGGTGAATTTGTGAAGACTGGGGACTCTGGGTCCCCAGTCTTCACAAATTCACTTTCCAACACTCTTTCCAAAGGGGAGGGGAGCATCTGCTCCCCTCCCCTTTGGAAAGAACTCCAGCGGCCATTTTAAAAAGAAACTCTGTCACCTCAACACCAGTAATGTTCAGAATGTGACTTCTCTCGTCCAGTCTTGCCTAGATTCTCAGTCCTGGGCTGGATGGCTCCTGGGTAGAATTTTTTAAGGGATTGCAAGCCTTTTGTAGAGAATAGGAGACTTCCAGGGTTAGGGAGTCTCCTGCTCCTTCTGTAGCTCCAGCATTTTCCCGAGAGGTGAAGTGGGCTTATTGGAATCTAGTCCTGGAGGAAAGATCCCATTCTGTCAGAAGATTCCCTAAATGATTTTAGGTCTTTTCCTCGAGGTGGCTTTGGAGGAAGAGGAAATTCCTCCTGAAGGAGAAGCCTGTAAGACTATACTGCATCTCTTTCACAGGGACAAGTTACTTATCTTGATATTCCAATCCCTGCACACACTGCAGTAAGATGAAGATGTAGGAGATGGGATAAAGGAAACTAGGGGGAATCCAATAATGGTCAATTTCAGGAAATCATCCAATTTTTTCCCTCTTCATGAGGCAGTGCAGGACTTGATTGCTTTGGAATGGAGTTTGCCAGAGGCTAATTTTAAGAGGGGGATGGAATCTGGCAAGTATGTATCCTCTAGAACCTCAGGTAAAGGATTAGCTTCATTTTTCCAAGGTTGACGCCTTGGTCTGTTCTCTGTCTAAAAGAACCACCATTCCAGTGGAAGGAGGTTCTGCATTCAAAGATGCACAAGATACAAGAATAGAGGCTATACTGAAGCAGGCCCTTGAGGCAATAGCAATGAATCTCCAAATACCAGCCTGTCGTTGTGTTGTGGTGCATTCGGGTTTATTTATTTATCTATAGGTTTTTATATACCGAAGTATTGGTGAAGGCCTTCACTCCGGTTTACATTTTTAACAACAAGATACAAAAAACAAATAGTAACTTTAACGTATAACATTGAACGAGGGGTATTTACAGGTAGCATATGCGAGGAGTGTTAATAGACGAGTATAATCATTTTAATATGAAGAGGGTTGAATTGGAGAAATACATTGAGATCGGAGGATCAGCTAGGGGGGTTGGGGATGGGCTGGAAGGGAACATGAAGAGGAGAGTGAAGAATATACAAAGGTGTGGCAGGAGAGGGGGCTAGGGGGGTGGGATTGGAGGAGAGGGCAAGGGGGTTGAAGGGGGTAGGGGAACTGCTGTGGTTTTCGAACATGTTGGTTTATCCAATCCCATCTTTGTAGGCCCATTTGAAGAGCCATGTTTTGAGTAATTGTTTGAACATAGAGGTGTTGTTTTGTGTCCGGAGGTTGGACGGGAGGGAGTTCCAGAGGTGGGGTCCGGCTATTGAAAATGCTCTTTTTCTGGTGGTGGTTAATTTGGCTGCGTTGACTAGTGGGATTTCGAGTTGTGATTTGTTGGTTGATCTTGTGCATCATTGAGAGTGGTGAGTTTGGATTAAGGATTTGAAGCAATCAGAGTTGTTGTGGTGGATTGCGTTGTGAATGATTGTCAGGGTTTTGTACTCTATCCTTTTTTCAATGGGGAGCCAATGTAGGTCTTTTAGTACAGGTGAGATATGCTTATGCTTAGCGCAGGAAGCAGAGCAGAATTGGGGAATGATTCCCCTTCTCTGGGACTGGTGTTGCAGAGGTGGACCCCTGGCCTGAGGTGGTGTTGGCGCCACCCATGGGGGAAGCCCCCATGCGTCCTCCCACCGTCGGGAGGCTTCGCCAATACCAGTCCTCGTTCCTGCAGGTTGAGCCCTTGGGTACTGGGGCCGGCTGGACTAAGGCAGGCCTCTGCCTGGTTGATCCTGGAGAAGATGTCCAGAGGCAGAGTGCCAGGTGGCAGCAGAGACAAAGAGTCCCAGAAGGAAGAGGCTGGATCCAAGGTTGGATCCAGATGAGAGTTGGGGCAGGCAGCAAGAGACAAGTTCAGGTCCAAGCAGAGGGTCGAGGCAGGTGGCTAGGGGCGAGGTCAAGTCCGAGCAAAGGGTCAAAGCCAAGGAGGTCCATCAGAAGGTAAGCAGGGACAGGAGCTGAAACAGGAACTGGAGCTGGAACAGGAACAGGAACTGGAACAGGTACTGGATCAGGAAGTAGCAACAAAGCGCACGACAGGGAAGCGTGGAGACCTATTGACAAGCCAGGCTCTGAGCCTGCCTTATATAGTGGAGCTGGCTGACATCATCCGGGGCCGCCGGGGGCTTTTCCACTGTGGCCCCTTTAAAGACCTGGCCTTTAAAGGCTGACAGGCCAGGTAAGAGGAAGTTGCAATGTCTCCCCTTTTGGCACACATGGGGAGGCCCGGGGAAGCCCAGGAGGTCCCGGAGGAGGCCGCAGCAGCACTGGAGGGTCCCGGGAACATGGAGGGAATGTGGGCATGTAGGCGGCTGCCTAACGCTGCCAAGGAGGTCGGGCATGAGTGAGCCCAGCCATGGGGCTGCCACAGCCGGGGAGCGCAACAACTGGGGGTCTGCCTTTTTGGCGGATGCTGGCTACAATTTAGCCCATTAGCTGCTAGAGCAGCGATTCTCAACCGGTGTGTCGCCAAGCACCGGCAGGTGTCGCGTGCTCCCAGTCTCTCAGAACGTTCAAGCCCAGTGAGAATGGCAGCGATGGTAGAAGAAGCAGTGTCACCTTTGGCTGGCCTTTTCTTCTTCCCGCGCCCCCCCCCCCCCGTGACCCAGAACAGGAAGTGATACGCGGTGCGCGGGAAGGAGAAAGACCGTGCTGCGTGATAAAGTAGCAGCGGCGGCTGCAGCATCGGCCCCCGAGCAATTGAAGCAGCCGGTAATCGAGAAAGGAGACAGCAGCATGAGCCTCCCACGGCCGATGGGATTCTTCTTTCTTGGCCTGCGGGGGCTGGAGGAGGAGGCTGCTGCAGCTACCATTTCTGCTCGGGGGGGGGGGGGGGGGGGGGGAGTAGAGGAAGTGAGTGAGAGAAACAGCCAGCCAGCCTGTGTGTGAGAGAATGTATTTGATTGAGAGCATGTGTGTGATTGAGAGAAACTGGTCAGAGAGCTGATGTGTGTGTATATGTGAGAGACAATGAAAGTGACTGCTCAAGGAGATGACTGATGTGTATGTGAGAGTGTGAGACAGTCAGGGATGTGACTGTGTTTCGGTTTTTTAGTTGCCAGTGGACAGAGTTTATTTGCTGCCGATACTGTGATGTTGGACCAGGAGTGGAGAGCTGAGTTGGGAGTAGAGATATCTATAAGAGGGAGTTCTAGGACAAGGTGTTCGTGTAGTTCATCGGATGAACAAAGTTTTCTGTAGGTAAATTGAGGTTGAGGATCAAGTTTGTTACTCGATTGTGCCAGCGAAAATGTGGTAGAGATTAATGCGTGGTCTGACCAGGGGACTGATTTGCATATGGGTGGTGCTGAGTGTGAGATTCCTGAGTTTACAAAAATGAGATCCAAAGTGTGACCTGCTCTGTGGGTGGGATTGTTGATTATCTGCTTGAATCCTATGGCGGTCATGGCGTTTAGGAAAGTTTCGCAGTTTGTAGAGGGAGAGGGGTCGTCAACATGTAAGTTAAAATCTCCCAGTATAATGGCTGGGGACTCAAGGTTTAGGTGAGTCGCTATTATTTCTAGAATGGGAGAGGCGTCTGAGTCCAGAAGTCCCGGGGGGGGGGGCATAAACTAGAATGATTTGCAGAAGGTCAGATTTGAAAAAGCCGGCTTCAATTTTTGTAGGAGAGTAGATTGGGAATTGTGACAGTCTCAGCTCTTTTTTGGCTGCAAGGAGAATACCCCTACCCCTTTTTTTCTGTCTGGGAATAGAGAAGAAATCGTGGGTTCCAGTTGGAAGTTGGTTTATTAGTGCGGTGTCCGTATGTTTAAGCCATGTTTCAGTTATTGCACAGAGGTCCGGATTAGTGTCCAGTAGAAGGTCATTGAATATTAGTGTTTTTTTGGTAAGAGATTGGGCGTTGAATAAAATCAAAGAGAAAAGAGCTAGGCCTAGAGTCTGTGTAAAAGGGGAAATCATGATGGGGATGAGTGATTTGTAGGTAGGTGGATGGGAAATCACTGAAGGATTTCCTATGAAAATGGACCTTTGTTGGAGGATTGGTATCGGGAGACCAATAGGCATTGAAGCTTGTAGTCACTGGTTAGTTGGTAATTAGAGAAATTGATTCGTAATTTAAGAGAAGAGGTTGATGAGGTTGATGAGCAACGGATGGAGAGGTTTGATTGGTTTGAGGCTAGATTGGAGAGTGTAGAAGACTTTTAGGATGAGTGCTGGTGGCTGGTTGGATTAAGTGTTTGATGAGGATTGAGCGGGTGCTGGGGGCTGGTTTGGCTGGAAAAGTTTGAAGTGGTTTGAATGAGTGCTGAATCCTCGAGTGCTGGACGTGGAAGGATGAGCGCTGGATGAATGCTGGACATGGAAGGATGAGCCCTGGATGAGTGCTGGACGTGGAAGGATGAGCCCTGGATGAGTGCCTGAGCCTGGAAGGATGAGCGTTGGACAGAAATAGGCATAGGCGGGAGGAGTGCAGGAGTGTTGGTTTTGGATAGCGTGAAACACTGCTGTGGTAAGGCATAGTAGCGAAGGAAGGAATTTCTTATGAATCCTCACAATAGGCTCACAAAGAGGCGCGCTAGTCGCACCCCTTCGGGCGCGCGACGCCGGTGGGAGGCGCGGCAATTTAAAGGCCTGGGAGAGCCCTGCGATAGGCTCGGTGCCTCTCGGTGGGTGTGGTAAACTCACCCCGCTGGGTTGTGGCTTCCTCTCTTGTTTTCCGCTTTCTTTCTTGTTTTTATTTTTTTTTTTCCTTTCTCTTCTCTTTTCCCTTTTTTCTTCTTTCTATTGTGCTGCGCTCCGGTTTGCCTCCCCTGCACGGCTCGCTAAACAGCAAGCGGGCTCGAGCCCAGAGAAGGCCGCGTGAGCCCCGGCAGAGGGAGGTAGGGAAAGGCTGCAGCAGTTGGGATCCGGCGGTGCGAAGAGGGACGCCGGTGGGAGGCGCGGCAATTTAAAGGCCTGGGAGAGCCCTGCGATAGGCTCGGTGCCTCTCGGTGGGTGTGGTAAACTCACCCCGCTGGGTTGTGGCTTCCTCTCTTGTTTTCCGCTTTCTTTCTTGTTTTTATTTTTTTTTTTTCCTTTCTCTTCTCTTTTCCCTTTTTTCTTCTTTCTATTGTGCTGCGCTTCGGTTTGCCTCCCCTGCACGGCTCGCTAAACAGCAAGCGGGCTCGAGCCCAGAGAAGGCCGCGTGAGCCCCGGCAGAGGGAGGTAGGGAAAGGCTGCAGCAGTTGGGATCCGGCGGCGCGAAGAGGGACGCCGATGGGAGGCGCGGCAATTTAAAGGCCTGGGAGAGCCCTGCGATAGGCTCGGTGCCTCTCGGTGGGTGTGGTAAACTCACCCCGCTGGGTTGTGGCTTCCTCTCTTGTTTTCCGCTTTCTTTCTTGTTTTTATTTATTTTTTTTCCTTTCTCTTCTCTCTTCTCTTTTCCCTTTTTTCTTCTTTCTATTGTGCTGCGCTTCGGTTTGCCTCCCCTGCACGGCTCGCTAAACAGCAAGCGGGCTCGAGCCCAGAGAAGGCCACGTGAGCCCCAACAGAGGGAGGTAGGGAAAGGTAGAGAGGTAGGTATATGTTCAGCATGGAGGATTTTTGAATTGCAGCTCTTTCTGTCGAGAGCCTTTCTTGTTGATCACCCTGGACATGTTGAGGATTTAGACTGTACCGTCTTTCTTGCCGAAGGTGGTTTTGGATTTTCACTTAAATTAGTCCATTTCCTTACCATCACTGGATGGTGTTACGATTCAATGAATCGGTGAACCCTTGGGCCGCAACAATAAGGTGTTTAAAGGGCTTACCACAGTTCCTCGTTGGCGGGAGATGGATCTCAAGGTCGATAACCAGGTGATGAGGTCGTGCCAGCAGAGCAGTGGCTAGGCATATAGTATGGAAGAGTTCAAGACAGTCCAGGATCGAAGGCAGGCGCCAGGCAAGGCAAATTCCAATATCCGAATCAGGGTCAAAGGCAGGCGCCAGGCAAGGCAAATTCCAATATCCGAAGCAGGGTCAAAGGCAGGCGGCAAGCAAGGCAAATTCCAATATCTGAAGCAGGATCAAAGGCAGGCGGCAGGCAAGGCAAAGTCCAATATCCGAAGCAGGATCAAAGGCAGGCGGCAGGCAAGGCAAATTCCAATATCCGAAGCAGGATCAAAGGCAGGCGGCAGGCAAGGCAAAGTCCAATATCCGAAGCAGAATCAAAGGCAGGCAAGCGAGGCAGAAGATACACCAAACTGGACCTATTGCAAGGCACTGTGGAACCCTCAAAGGCCTCCTTAAATAGTCCTGGACAGGAAGTGGTTCCTGGGAGCTTAGAATGACTTCCTGCCATGGCTCCTATAACTGGGGGGAGGAGCCAAACGCCTGTGTCCAACAGAGGCCATCCTTGCAGGAGCAGTGCTGCCAGCCTCCTGCCGTTTCTGCCGTCGATGATGGCAGCGTGGGGAGCTCCGAGGAGCCTTGCATCTACCGATACTGGCAGCAGCCTGAGGAGCCTTGAAGCAGCCGCGATGCAGGGGCCGGTTTGCCGGTTCCCTGCCGTGGCTGTCGCTGCCGGTAAGTGCGGCTGGTCTAGGGCATCGGCCACCGCCGATCGCAACAGTACCCTCTCATCTAAGACCCCTTCTTGGAGGCCTAGGCTTTCCCAGATGAGTATGAAAATCCACAAGGAGTTTTTGTCCAATATATTCTTCATGGGTTCCCACAAATTTTCCTCCGGGCCGTACCCCTCCCAGTCTATGAGGTACTCCCAATGCCTCTTTCGATGGCGAACATTCAGGATCTCTCCTACTTGGTACGTCTCTTCTTCCTCTGTGGATATTTCCTGGGGAGCTGGCAGCTTATGAGTAGGCCATGAGAGGATCACCGGTTTCAAAAGGGAAACATGGGAAACATTATGGATTTTAAATGATGGAGGAAGATGCAGTTGATAAGTGATAGGAGTGACCTGTCTCAGAATCTGAAAAGGACCCACATAACGTGGGGCTAGCCTCATGGAAGGCACCCGTAATCATAAGTTGCGAGTGCTAAGCCAAACTTTTTCTCCAACTTTAAGTTGAGGTGCTGGCCGTCGATGTTTATCTGTGGTATTCTTTGTTGTTTGAGCAGCCTGGCAGATCATGGTTTCAATCTGAGTCCATAATGCATGGAGATCCTGTGCTGTCATCTGAGCAGCCGGGGAAGGAACGGATAAAGGTATCAGAAGAGGAGGAAGTGGTTGTTTCCCATAGACACAGAGAAAGGGTGAGTATTCCGTAGCAGTGTTGCCATGACTTTTATGGGAGAAGGTCAGCCCAATCATCCTGATGTTTGTTCACAAAGGCTCTTAAAAAGGTCTTTAATGTGCGGTTAGTTCATTCAGTTTGTCCATTGGCCTGGGGGTGGTAGGCTGTAGTAAAATACAATTTAACCCCAAATTTACAGCACCAAGACCGCCAATATTTAGCTATGAACTGGTTTCCACGGTCTGAAACAACATGGCGAAATAATCCATGTAATCGAAAAATGTGTGTTGTGAACAACTTGGCTAGTTCTGGAGTGGAGGATAGTGCTGGGAGGGCGATAAAGTGGGCCATTTTAGAAAAATGGTAGAAGTAAGTAAATCTACCACAACATCGGTAGCAATATGAGTCCAGGGTTCCTTGGGTGTAGGTAGAGGCTGTAACAAGCCCCAAGGACATCCTACCGGAGTTTTCTGCTGGGCGCAGGTGGGCACGAGTCCACATAGGCTCTCTCATCCTGGTATATCAATGGCCACCAATAATATCTTCAGCGGAGCAAGAGGGTTCAAGCTCGACCTAGATGTCCAGCCACTTTAGAATCATGGGCCCATTCCAACAAGCGTTGTCGTAACCGGGTTGGAACGACAATTTTCCCCGGGGGAACTATATGAGTAGTGGCCACTAGGATGCGTGCTGGATCGATAATGAAGCCCGGTGGGTCTGGATAATCTTCGGCCTCAGAGGCGCGAGAGAGGACGTCTGCTCTGATGTTTTTGGCGGCTGGTCTGTACTTTACCAGGAAATCAGAACAGTTAAAAAATAAGGACCAGCGTGCTTGACGGGGATATAGACGTTGGGCTTGACAAAGATGTTCTAGATTCTTATGGTCGGTATAGACCGTAATGGTATGTTGTGCAACCTCCAACCATTGTCGCCAAGCCTCAAAAGCCAGTTTTATGGCCAGGAGCTCCTTATCCCCGATACCATATCCTTTTTCAGCAGCAGAGAATTTGTGAGAAAAATAGGAACAAGGGTGGAAAACCCCTTAGTAGAAATTTGATCCAAGACAGCCCCAACAGCAGTTGAGGAGGCATCCACTTCTAAAACAAAAGGACGTGCAGGATCTGGATGGTGAAGGCAGGTTTCAGAAAGAAAGTCTTTCTTTAGCCTGGAAAAAGCGTCCATTGCCTCCATAGACCACTCCCTGGTATTGGCTCCTTTTTGAGTTAATGCACTCAATGGAGCAACTAATTGGGAGTCATGAGGAATGAATTGCCTGTAAAAATTGGCAAAACCCAAGAATCGTTGCAGGGAGCACAGACTGGAGGGCTGGGACTAGTCCCGAATGCAGGCCACTTTATCTGGATCCATTTGGAACCCGGTATTGGAAATAATGTATCCCAAAAAGGGCAAGGACTTGGCTTCAAAAATACATTTTTCCAACTTAACATAAAGCTTGTGAGCTCGCAGACTTTACAGTACTTGTTTGACATCATAGCGGTGAGACTGAAGATCTCGGGAGAAAACCAGTACGTCATCCAGATAGACAACTACTTTATTGTACAATAGCTCCCGAAAAATTTCATTCATCATAGACTGGAAAACAATCCGAAGGGCATTACTAAATATTCAAAATGTCCATCCCAAGTATTAAAAGCAGTCTTCCATTCGTCGCCAGGTCTGATGCGGACTAAGTTATATGCCTCTTGTAGATCAAGTTTCGTAAAGACTTGGGCGCCCTGTAACCGGTCCAATAATTCCGGAATGAGGGGCAACGGGTAATTATCTTTCCTGGTTATGGCATTCAAGCCTCGATAATCTATGCAGGGCCGTAAAGTACCATCTTTTTTGTCCTCAAAGAAAAACCAGCTCCAGCCGGCGATGTTGACGGGCGAATGAATCCCCGATCTAAATTCTCCTGGATGTATTGGGCCATAGCCTGGGTCTCAGGAAGTGATAACGGATACACCCTTCCTCGAGCAGGTATGGTCCCAGGAAGATTGATGGCACAATCAAACTGCTGATGTTCAGGTAGAATTTCTGCATTTTCTTTGGAGAATACATCAGCATAACTGGAGTATTATGAAGGGAGATCTCCTGAGGTGGTAGCAAGACAGACGGTGAGAGGACATGTCACTGGAAGAAGGCATTGCTGTTGACATAATGAGCTCCATTAGGTTAACTGAAGTGTCTCCCAATCGATCGTGGGGGAATGTTTTTGGAGCCAAGGCATCCCTAGAATGACTGGATGAACGGCCTTGTCGACATGAAGGGAGATCTTTTCCATATGTAATATACCAGTCCTGAGGTGCACCGGAAGTGTAGTCCAAAGGATTCGTCCAGGAAGTGGATTTCCAGATATAGAAGAAAGTACCAACGGTGTCTCTTGTAGTGTAGTAGGTAAACCAAGGTATTTGACCAGATTACTCATAATAAAATTCCCTCCTGCCCCAGAATCCAGAAGAGCCAAGGTAGAGAATTCTTGCTGGTTCTGAATCAATGTTACGGGAAGAATAAGCTGGGGAGCAGAGCCGGTAAAACTAGAACCATCTCCCCGATTGGTTCTAGGCTTTGAAGTTTCCCCCTTTCTCAGGACAATGGGCCAGAAAATGCCCCTTTCCAGCACAGTATAAACATAAGCCTTGAGTTTGGCAACGCCTTCTTTCTTTGGTCGTTAGACTCCTCCCTAATTGCATAGGTTCTTCCGGCTGAAGGCTCACAGCAGTAGGCTGGGGGCTTGACAGTGGCCTGGAGAAGGAGGGTGCCAGAGTGATTGGTCTATGTGGCCCACGCAATTCCCTGGAGCGTTGCTGAAGACGCTGATCGATTTTGCCAGCTAGATCAATCAGACCATCCAAAGAATCAGGGAGATCTCGAGCAGCCAACACATCATTGATTCGGGTGGCTAGTCCTTCCAAAAATAATACTCCGTAAACTGTCCTCTCGCCAATTTAATTTGGTAGCCATTGTCCGAAATTCGATGGCGTAATCGGATAATGTGCGAGCGCCTTGATGTAGATGAAGAATATCTGTCCCTGTTGCTGCCAAACGACCAGGATCATCAAAGGTCCGTTTAAAAACCTGGAGGAAATGTCGAAGATCCTGAAGAATTGGATCTCCCCTCTCCCATAGCGGGGATGCCCAGGCTAGAGCCTTGCCGTCTAACAATGAAAGTATGAAGGTGGTCTTTACCGTATCCGAAGGAAACTGCGCTGGTTGCAGTGAAAAGTGCATTGAACACTGATTGAGAAAACCTCGACATTGTCCTGGATCACCTGCATACCGGGGAGGGGCCGGTAATCGAATGGGAGAGGCACTGGGTGTTGGAACGGCTGGTGGTCCACTGGGAATTTCAGAGGCGTCTAACTGGGAGTTTAGACATTGTAGGGATGCCGTCAGGGAGTCTAGGCATTGCTGCTGCTGCTGTATTCTTAAAGCTAGGCCTGGAATAACCTGCAGACCAGAGAGGTCCATCGGGTCCTCTCCGGTCTTGCAATCTGTTAGGATTCAATTAATTGGTGAACCCTTGGGCAGTAACGATAAGGTGTTTAAAGGGCTTACCTCAGTTCCTCGTTCGCGAGATGGACTTCAGGGACGGTAACCAAATGATGAGGTTGTGCCAGTGGAGCAGCGACTAGGCAGATAAAATGGAAGAGTTCAAGACAGTCCAGGATCGAAGGCAGGCGGCAGGCAAGGCAAAGTCCAATATCCAAAGCAGGGTCAAAGGCAGGCGGCAGGCAAGGCAAATTCCAATATTTGAAGCAGGGTCAAAGGCAGGCAGCAGGCAAGGCAAAGTCCAATATCCGAAGCAGGGTCAAATACAGGCGGCAGGCAAGGCAAAGTCCATTATCCGAAGCAGGATCAAAGGCAGGCGGCAGGCAAGGCAAAGTCCAATATCCGAAGCAGAATCAAAGGCAGGCAAGCGAGGCAGAAGATACACCAAACTGGACCTATTGCAAGGCACTGTAGAACCCTCAAAGGCCTCCTTAAATAGTCCTGGACAGGAAGTGGTTCCTGAGAGCTTAGAATGACTTCCTGCTGTGGCTCCTATAACTGGGGGGAGGAGCCAAGCACCTGCGTCTGACAGAGGTTGTCCCTGCAGGAGCAATGCTGCCAGCCTCCTGCTGTTTCTGCCGTCTGATGGTGGCGTGGGGAGCACCGAGGAGCCCTGCATCTTCCACTGCCGGCGGCAGCCTGAGGAGCCTTGAAGCAGCCGCGATGCAGGGGCCGGTTTGCTGGTTCTCTGCCATGGCTGTCGCTGCCGGTAAGTACGGCTGGTCTAGGGGATCAGCCACCGCCAATCGCAACAGATAGTCTCAAGATGAACAGGTCTCGAGATGAGCAGGAGTATTCTGCATTGATCCCCTTGGAAATGGATCATCTCTTTGCCCTTTATGGGGTAGTGAAGAAAGGGGAAGCGGCTTTGCGTGTCATACTGGCATGCTGGATTAAAGAGGAAATTGATGTCGCCCTGTGTGGTGGAGGAGAAGCCTTTACCTAGACAAATTAGGGCTTACTTTACTAGAGTCCAGGCGGTGTCCTGGGCAGAGTTGCAGTTATCTCCAGAGGAGATCTGTAGAGTAGCGACATGGTCTTCCTTGCATACATTTTCCAAGCATTATCGTTTGGATGTTCGAGCACAGGAAGAAGCATCATTTGCAATGGTGGTCTTGAGGGGAGCTCAGTCAGCCTCTTACCCTTCTAAGGAGTAACATCAGTATATCCCACTTGTGTGGGCTGGCCTGCCTGGATGAAGAGGAAGGTGAAATTACTCCTTTCTTGATAATTTCTTTCCTCTAGGACAGGCAGGCCAGTCCACACTCCTGCCCTGGACTGCCTAGGATTCTGATATTTTGACTTCTTAAGAACATTGTTAACTGTAGGATTCCATTAGAGATGTCTGGATCAGTTAGGATCTGGGTAAGTGAAGGCTTTCTTTTCCTAATATTACTATTATTGTTGCGACCGACGCTGTCCGACGTCTCCACTACGCCCACCTTACCGCTTTGGCGACTCCCTCTTTGCCTGTTGGAAGTTTGGCTGCTGCGGCGTCCTCCTGCCGTTCTCCTCTGGCGTCCCCAGACTGGCTAGACGCTGCACACCGCCATGTTTCTCTGGAGCCTAAGGGCGCGTGCGCAGCCCCGACTGAAGTACCAGCAGTGGAGCGAACCTCAGGGCCATTCCCTTGAGATGACGTCATCCGCACCGGATATTTAAGGTCTCTGTAATTGCTAATGTATCGAGTTAGCAAGGGTTACACTACCTAAGCTACTCTGCCTCCTCGGACTTACCAGGGGTACCTGCTCCTCGGGGGCCTCGCTTTCTCTTTGCTTTTCAGATCACAGTCTGGAACCGGTACTCGCTCCTCGAGGGCCCTCATTCCTGGACTTGCTTCTGAATACCACTTCTGCCAGGAAGTCTTCGCTACCTTCAACATCAGTGAGTTACTCTCTCTCTCTCTGAGCGCTCCCTGGAACCAGGTACTCGCTCCTTGAGGGCCTACTTCATTCCAGCTCCTGGGCTGCTTCCAAGAGACTATTGTGTGAGTGTTACCATCAAGGTTCTGTTCCTGAACTCTGCATACCCTGCCTACTCACTATAATTCAGTTTCTCTACAGCTCAGGTATCCAGGATCGCTGTTCCAGTATCTGAGGGACTACAGCCCAGCCGGGCAATTCAGCTCACTACTGCCACCTCTGGTGGTTCAATATACTGTTTAATAAAAGAACTAGTGTGTGTCTGTTTCCATACTCTGAACCTGACCGGTGGTCTCTCTCGGGATCTTCCCGGGGGCATGGTCATCTGCTACCGGTCCAAGGATCCACCCACAACTACCTCAAACACAATTATTACTGTTATTCCTTTTCCTTTCTTTAGCCCAGTGCTTTTGGTCTCCTGGAAGTAAAAATAAAAATTATTGTGGGTTCAAGAGGTTTTTGTGGTTACTGTTTGAAGTTTGTTCAGTTGTCCACAGATAGCTTTTCCAGGAATACTGGCAGGCGGATGTCAGTACAGTGCTATATGAGAGTGACATCAGCGAGTCAGTTTATCTCTGTCTCCAACTGCTGTCTGGAGTGCATAACCAACTTATGTGGTTTGTCCTGCCTGTTCTAGAGGAAAGGAAATTATCAGGTAAGAAGTAATTTCATCTTATGCTGGTAAATTGCTCTGTACCCATGTAAATAGCATTGGAAATATCCCTCCCCAGTATAGCCAGTTAGATCCCCATTGGTCATTTGCCAGAATAGGTGTTCCCAGGCTAGTACTTGGACCAAGTAAATAGAAAAAAGCAATAAAGCATAGTAATGAGTGTTAATTCCAATAAAAACCCAAGGCTACTGTTATGTTAGGATCCATCTTTTTCTCTATTCAATTGTAGCCAGCATTACACCGTATCAAAAACTTTTTTTTTTTTTTTTTACAACTGAGGTGAGGAGTTTGCAGAGAAATTGAATTTGGAAGAACAGAAAAGATCTGTTGAGGAAAAGTGCAGGTACAAGCGGCGACAAATTAAGGAGCTTCTGGAAGACACTCAGGTATTGAGAATGCAAGTATGAGAACACATTTTTGTATTGTTTCTGAACCCCTATTTTGTTTTAAGCTTTTTTTTTTAACAAAGATTTCCATAAGTATTAGCACAGCTGTTGCTGTTGTTTTCTCATGATTTCAATAAAGCCAGGTATTTCAAGCAGTGCCAACAAATGGATATTTATTTATTTATTTATTTATTTATTTATTTAGAGTTTTTATATACCGACCTTCTCGATATACATAATCGAATCAGGTCTGTTTACATAAAACAAAACTTTCGCAATTAAGGCGATACATTAAACAATAAAACAGAGTATTGAACTAAAGCGTACAGCATAACATTAAACAATAAACGGCGAATAGAATAAAACGTAAATCAATAAATATTAAATCTTATGTATAGATATATATATATAAATATATATATATATATATATATATATATATATATATATATATATATATATAAATAAATATATAAAATAAAAATGACTATACATTTGTCAAAATCATGAGTAAGAGGTATTATTAATTGCAAATTATTGGTGGATGAAATGTGCTGGTAAAGGTATCCAGGTGACAGTGGGCATTTTAAAATGGCATAACTATGGATAGCCACCAGTGCCAAGAGGACCTGATTTGACCATGATTTTTCATAAGCAAAGAATAGGCCAAAAAAAAACCCCAAAACTCTGGTTGAAGTACAGGCCCTAAGAGGGATACATGAAAGACAAATAGAAAGTTTGGCCAGATTAGTTTTTAGCTTGATTTGAATGTGTTGTTCCTGGCCCCGTACACAACCCACACTGCAGCAAAGCCTTCATCAACCCTTTTTAAGTCTGAGAGTGCAATCTTTCAGAAGTAGAAATCTTTAGCTCAGTGTTTCCCAACCCTGGAAGCTAGTCAACTTTTCAGGATTGTCAAAATGAATATGCATGAGAGCGATACGCGAACATTTTTATGCAAATCTACCTCATCCATGTTTATTACAGAATCCAGACCATTTAGGTGTGCCTCCGGGAAAAGGGGTTGGGGAAACACTGCTTCAGCTTGCTCTTGAATTCCTGTCTGTTTAAAATTTCTATTGAAAAAAATGTTTTAAAAAGATTTTACACAAACAATATATTTTCTGTAAACAAATATATCTGCTATCAGTTTTTTTCAGCTCAAGTCTAACAATTCTGTCTAACATTCTGTTTTGCTACTAAAATGTACTACAAGGGTGGCTAACTCTGATCCTCAAAAGTCACAAACATAAGAAGATAAGAAATGCCATACTGGGACAGACCAAAAGGTCCATCAAGCCCAGCATCTTGGCTCCAAGATGGCCAATCCAAGTCACAAGTACCCAGTAGGATCCCAAGAATATATCAAATCCTTCTTGCTCATAAACAGAATAAGCAATGACTTTCCCAAGTCTACATGGCTAACATAACATAATATGAGGTGAGGTGTCGTTGCAGGAGGGGTGGCCTGTGTTTGGCAGCTGCTCAGGGAGCTCAGCTGTGCCTTTCCTCGGCTCCCGGGGCTCCGGGGTGTGACTGGAGGGAGGAGGTGAGTGTGTGTCTGCGCCTCTTTTGTCAGCGCATCTCGCCGCAATTCGCAGTGCAGTGAAATCGGCGGGGTTTGGAATGCCATTTTTAATTTCTTTCCCGCGTCGGGGGAATGCACAATTTTTTTCAATTGGGCCTCTCTCTTCAGCGTGGGCCGTGTAGCAGCGCATTCTTTTTCCTTAAGCCCGCAATCTCGGCTGGCAGCCTCCCGGGGGTGTGGGCATTCGAGCCCCTCCTTTTTTTCTGACCTTCCTGTTTTAGGCAGCTGCCTGGCAGATGGCAGGCTCGGCGGAATCGGCTGCTTCCTCCCGCAGGGAAGGCAAGGAGGCCCCATGCCACGGTTTGGGAGAGGAGGTTCCCCCCCCCCATTTTAGCCCCGGTGGGGGCCGATTTCAATCTGGGCCTGGCGAGCCCGCACCACTCTATTCCCGAGTGGGGGAGGGGGACCCTGAAAGGTTTTCCCCTGAATTTATTTTGCTGATGCATCAAACCTTTTTGGTAAGAAAGCAGACAGCGTTTAAAAGGCATGGGCAGCTGGGGGAACGGTCGGAGCTGCCTACTAAGCTGGGTCGGAGCTTGGAACCACAGCTATGGTCGGGAGACTGCCCTCGTCCGGGGGAGGATCTCCAGGAGCCGCAGGATCTAGCTTCTGGGCCAGGGGCGGCGTCAGCCTCGGCCGTGGGTCCAGCGGACTTGGATCTAATCCCAGATTTGGGAGATGTGGATCCAGATGACCCGGATGGTGACGACATCCAGCCTACTGAAGGTGATGATCCCAGTGTGGTGCAACACCCCAGGTGTTGGATATCCTAGGGCTGAAGGTTTCCCAAGAAGATTCCGACAATGAGGGAGTGAATCCTGTTCTTGATGGGATTCGAGGCCCCACTTCGTCTTTTCCATTACCTAAAAAGGTTCGCAAGCTGGTGACCCGCGAGTGGGATGCTCCTGATGCGGGCCTGAAAGTGGGCAGAGCTATGGCAAAACTATATCCTCTGTCATCAGATGTTTTAGACCTCCTGAAAATCCAGAAGGTGGACCAACGGTGTCTGCAGTTACAAAGAAGACCACAATCCCGGTCGCGGGAGCGGCCGCTTTGAAGGGCATTCAGAACGGCAAGCTGGAGATCCAGTTGAAGCGAGTCTTTGAAGTAGCCGCATTGAGCCTGCGGGCGGCGGTTTGCGCTAGCCTCATGCAGAGGGCGTGCCTCTGCTGGGTTCAAGATTCTAATGCCAACTCCGGGGCCGCTGGAGGTGAGGCCCTGCATTCAGCAAGATTTAAAGCGGGCATCGCATATGTGGCCGATGCGCTGTATGATTTGGTGTCCATTGTGTCGGCACGTCGACTCCTCTGGCTTCGAAATTGGGCAGCGGACTTATCCTCAAAGTCCCAGCTTTGTAATCTCCCCTTTAAAGGCAAGCTTCTTTTCGGAAAGGAACTTGATCAGCTGGTTAAACTGCTGGGGGAGTCTAAGGGCAATAAGTTACCGGAAGATAGGAGGCCTTCTAAGAAGGTTTTCCCCTCCCCGTCTCACTTTCAGGAGTATCGCTGTTTTTGTACTGGCAGATATTCCACGCCTTCAGCTTCCAAACAGGCTCCGGGACATCAGCAGCCCTTTCGCGGGGGTCGTCGCGCCCGAAGAGATTCAGGACATCTCGGCGCAGGAACCAGTAAACCTGCCCAATGAAGCCATGAGCCCCCATTCCGTCGTCGAAGCTGTCGGAGACAGATTATCCAACTTTTACATGGAATGGGAAAGAATTACCTCAGACCGCTGGGTTCTGGAGGTAATCAGAGATGGTTATGCTCTAGAGTTCTCACGACCGGTGCGGGAGGTTTTTGTGGAATCCCGCGTGGCCTCTCGCACCAAACGCGACGTGGTCCAGATAACTCTGCAACGGCTTCTCGAGCTGCGAGCAATTGTTCCAGTTCCGGATACGCAGCAGGGACGGGGAAGATACTCCGTTTCCTTTGTGGTTCCCAAGAAGGAGGGCACGTTTCATCCCATCCTCGATCTTCAGAAGGTGAACCGCTGTCTTCGGATCCCTTGTTTTCGGATGGAAACCCTGAGGACGGTAATGGCTGCTGTTCGGAAAGGGGAGTTTCTAGCCTCCCTGGACCTCACAGAGGCATACCTTCATATCCCCATCTGCCTGGACCACCAGCGGTTTTTACGTTTCAAGGTCTTGGGACAGCACTTCCAGTTTCGGGCCCTTCCGTTTGGTCTCGCAACGGCCCCTCGGACGTTCACCAAGGTGATGGTGGTTGTAGCGGCCTTTCTTCGCAAGGAAGGGATTTTGGTTCATCCTTACCTGGACGACTGGCTAATTCGCGCAAAATCCCGGGAGGACTGCAAGAGATCTGTGTGCATGGTGATGGTGACCTTACAGTCGCTCGAGTGGGTCATCAATGTGCAGAAAAGTCACTTGGAACCCACTCAGGAGTTGATTTACTTGGGAGCACGGTTCGACACCTTGCACGGAAAGGTGTTTCTGGCACCGGACCGGGTGACAAAGTTACAGGACCAGATCCATTCTCTCATTTGGAGGCAGACCTCCACAGTGTGGCATCGTCTACAGGTACTGGGGTCCATGGCTTCCACCTTGGATTTAGTGCTGTGGGCATTCGCTCACCTACGACCGTTACAGCGAGCGCTGTTATCTCAATGGAGTCCGATGTCCGAACAATTCCACCTGCCGATGCCCTTGCTTCCAGAGTCCAGAGTCAGCCTGTCATGGTGGCTATCGCATGCAAATCTGGAACGGGAGGGGGGGTGGTGGACTTGGAAACACCGAATTGACTGATAATCTCCACTGATGCCAGCCTATCTGATTGGGGAGCGGTGTGTGCGGACAAGTCCGCCCAAGGTCTCTGGTCTCAGATGGAGGGTGGATTGGTCCATCAATCGACTCGAGACGAGAGCGGTTTGGCTTGCTCTACAGGCATTCCTGCCCTGGATTTGGGGCAGAATGGTGAGAGTGTTCTCCGACAATGCAGCGACGGTGGCTTACATCAACCGACAAGGCGGGACAAGAAGTCTGGCGGTAGCACTCCAGGCACGACTTCTATTCACCTGGGCGGAACGTCATCTAGAAGGGATTGCCGTGTCTCATGTCGCAGGGGTGGAGAACATGCAGGCGGATTTTCTCAGCAGACAGCAGCTCAATCCGGGAGAGTGGGAGCTGTTTCCCGATGCCTGGAACCTCATTTGCGACAGGTGGGGCGTACCACAGTTGGATCTGATGGCAGCGCGGGCGAATGCAAAGACGGAACGCTTCTTCAGCTGTCGACAGGAGCAGGGCTCGGTGGGGATTGATGCTCTGCTGTGCCCCTGGCCCACGGGAATTCTACTGTATGCCTTTCCTCCCTGGCCCCTCATCGGGAGGCTTCTCCATCGCATAGAGCTCCATCCAGGCAGGGTGGTGCTCGTAGCTCCAGAGTGGCCGCGTTGTCTGTGGTTTGCGGATCTGGTTTGCTTGGCTCTCGAGAGACCATTACAGCTCGCATATCTACTGCGACTACTTCAGCAGGGTCCAATATTTTCGGATCGGGAGGATCACTTCTCTCTTGCAGCTTGGCTTTTGAGAGGCGACGTTTACGCTTGAAGGGCTATTCTGAACAGGTCATTTCTACACTCCTACAGGCAAGACGCCCAGCCACTTCTATGGCCTATGTGCGAGTGTGGAAGCTGTTTGAGGCATGGTGCCAGCAGTGCTCCTGCAATCTGTTAGCAGTGAATGTCCCACAGGTCATGGACTTTCTACAGCAGGGTCTCGCTAAGGGGTTAGCGTTTAACTCCCTTCGTGTTCAAGTGGCAGCTCTTGGTGCATTGCTTGGCAAGTTTGCGGGCTGCTCGCTGGCAGTACATCCAGACATTGCTAGGTTTCTCAAGGGGGTTAAACACTTGCGGCCTCCCATCCGTTCTGTGTGCCCTGATTGGAGTTTGAACCTAGTGCTTCGGGTGCTCTGTGGTCTCCCCTTCGAACCTCTCCGCAGAGCTTCGTTGAAGGATCTAACTTTAAAGACGGTCTTTTTGGTGGCCATTTGCTTGGCAGTCAGATTTCAGAGTTACAGGCTTTGTCGTGTCGGGATCTCTTTCTTCGCATTTACGATGATAGGGTGTCCTTGTGCATGGTTCCATCCTTCGTTCTGAAAGTGGTTTCGCGTTTCACGTCAATCAAACTGTGGAGCTTCCGGGCTTCCCTCAGTGGTCTCGTGAATCCTCTCAAGGCAGGGATCTGCATATGCTGGACGTGCGGTGCATCTTGTTGCGTTACCTGGAAGTTACTAATGACTTTCGGAGGTCCGATCATTTGTTCATTCTTTTTGGTGGCCAAAAGAAGGGGGACAAGGTGTCGAAGGCGACCATCTCTCGTTAAATTAAAGAGGCCATTTGTTTGTCATACATGGCCCGCGGGCACCAAGTTCCGTTGGGTCTCCGCACTCATTCCACTAGGGCCCAGGCTACTTCCTGGGCGGAGTGTCAGTTACTGTCGCCTCAGGAAATCTGCAGGGCGGCGGTGTGGTCTTCATTGCACACTTTCACTAAGCATTATCGTCTGAACGTGCGTGCTGTGGAGGGGTCTTCCTTCGGTGAGATTGTTCTGCTTGCGGGTCTTTCGGGTTCCCGCCCAATGTAGGGTGGCTTGGGTACATCCCACTTCTCTAGACTGATCCTGGTATGTACAGGGAATTGAAAAGTGGTTCTTACCTGCTAATTTTCGTTCCTGTAGTACTCAGGATCAGTCCAGAGGCCCAACCCTTTCTTCAGCTACCAAAAGACAGCCTTACTGAGTTTTTTATCTTTCTGCTGCTCATTGCACGGGGCTCCATTTTTTGCAGACATGGTTAATGGAGCAGTTTTTTAGTGGTTGGTTCGGTTAACTGTATTCTGAGGAGATGGGAGAATTAGAATGTATAGCTGTGAGTGATGACATAAACTTAATTGGCATCTCAGAGACATGGTGGAAGGAGGATAACCAATGGGACAGTGCTATACCGGGGTACATATTATATCGCAATGACAGAGAGGAGCACCCGGGAGGCGGTGAGGCGCTTTATGTCCGAGATGGCATAGAGTCCAACAGGATAAACATCCTGCATGAGACAAAATGCAGCGCGATCCCCTCGGTGCCGCACCCGATCGCGAAAGCTGCTAGGCCTGCGCATCCGGCGCTGAAGCCCGTCGGGGCAAGGCCTTTAAATCAAACGCCCTGCACTCCGGGGCTCCAACGCCGGCCACGCGGACGATCCCTCCGCTCCGCCCCTCACAGACGAAGCAGACGGCAGACGATTGGCCCAGCCTTACCTCGACGTCAGCGGTAAGCGGGGGCTTTAAATTCCGGACTCGCTGCTCGGCGTCCATCTTCAGCGCGATCCCCTCGGTGCCGCACCCGATCGCGAAAGCTGCTAGGCCTGCGCATCCGGCGCTGAAGCCCGTCGGGGCAAGGCCTTTAAATCAAACGCCCTGCACTCCGGGGCTCCAACGCCGGCCACGCGGACGATCCCTCCGCTCCGCCCCTCACAGACGAAGCAGACGGCAGACGATTGGCCCAGCCTTACCTCGACGTCAGAGGTAAGCGGGGGCTTTAAATTCCGGACTCGCTGCTCGGCGTCCATCTTCAGCGCGATCCCCTCGGTGCCGCACCCGATCGCGAAAGCTGCTAGGCCTGCGCATCCGGCGCTGAAGCCCGTCGGGGCAAGGCCTTTAAATCAAACGCCCTGCACTCCGGGGCTCCAACGCCGGCCACGCGGACGATCCCTCCGCTCCGCCCCTCACAGACGAAGCAGACGGCAGACGATTGGCCCAGCCTTACCTCGACGTCAGCGGTAAGCGGGGGCTTTAAATTCCGGACTCGCTGCTCGGAGTCCATCTTCAGCGCGATCCCCTCGGTGCCACACCCAATCGTGACCTCGCAATTGGCGACAACACACCCACCGTAAGGCACCCGGCCTATCAGAGGATAGAGAAAAGCCCTTTAAATTTTAGAGCGCACGGACGGCGTCGCGCGCCGGGCGTCGCGCGTCCGAAGGGGCGCGATCTAAGGGGCTTGCCCCTTAGTGAGCCCCTTTGTGACCCCAGGACTCACATCACCACATACAACTCGCCTCACCACTCCTCACATCTCTTCATCCCCAAGCATATCTGAGGACCCCCAGCGGAAACAGTTCACATCCTCTCAACACTCATCCCAACAATTATTTTCCTATTCAGCAGTCTACGCCTGCACTCAGCTCCAGCATTCAGCATTCAACTCCAGCATTCAACTCCTGCACTCAACTGCATTCAATTCCAGCATTCAATTCCAACACCCTAATCCAGCACTCAACTCCAGCACTCAACCCCAGCATTGCGTCCAAACAGCATTCCAAGTGCCCTCATCTCAACCACTGTGCACACACCCGCCTGTACAGCCTCAATCTTCTGGGACCTCAGCCATGCTCATTTTCCCTATCCCAATCATCAAAAACCTCTACAACAACCGGATAAAACCAGCCAACCATTCAGTCTTCCAACACAAACGCCTGATACCAATAATGACAACCCCTCTCACCCAATTCCTCGGACTATCCTTATTCTCTCTAACACTCTTTAACGCTCAATCAATCTAAAAAAAAACTCACATAATCAATGACTATCTCCAGGACACACAACCGGATATATGTGCTATGACAGAAACATGGTTGAAACCCACAGACCTACCTCTAATTAACCAACTACCCATTCACAGCTACGACATCTACTCCATACCCAGACCCAAAAAAAGAGGGGGAGGACTTTGCTTAGCTGCAAAGAAGGAGCTCAGACTAACCCTACAGACCACTATTCACTCCTCTCGACTGGAATTTGCCCTCTTCAGCTCTAAACAGCTCCAAATTTGTTTAATATATGCCCCTCCCGGTCTCCTGGATTCAGATCCATCACCACTCATTGAACTCATCGCCAAACACCTAAAAAATGACACCCCAGCTGTCATCCTAGGAGACTTTAACATTCACACAGACGTGATCCCTTTATCCGCTAATTGCAATATGCTACTATCTTCTTTTAAGGCTATGGGCTTCTCTCAAATTGTTAAAGGTCCCACACACAAAGCAGGGCACACTCTGGACCTTATATTCATCAACTCAGGCCTTTCACAATCTTCCCCACCACAATGCTCCCCGATCCCATGGTCAGATCACCTGATGATAACAACTAATCTCTGTATCAAGGACAACCCCATATCTCCAAACACCAAAACCACAATTCACTACAGGAACTCATGCTCTAGAGAGGACCTCACCTCTCTCCTATCTTCGGAACTCGCCAATCTTGACCTTTCAGACGCAGAAACAGCCACCTCGTCATGGCACAACATTACGAACAAGGTGGCAGAAAAACTTTGCCCCCAAAAAACCAAAGAGATCAACCCAGCCTGCAAAACCAAAAAACCATGGTTCACGCAGGAACTAAAAACCATCAAATTAGAATTGAGAAAAAAAGAACACGCATGGCGGAGGAATCCTTCCAACACTACACTGAATGAGTACAAAACCCTCATGCACAACTACAGAAACAACATCCTTCGCACAAAGAGAGATTTTTATGCCCACAAAATTCACAATTTTTCCTTTGATCCCAAAGCGCTGTTCACATATGTCTCAGAGCTCACAAAACCCACCTCACCAACTATCCCAGATGATCAAGCACAATCAAGATGCACAGAACTTGCTCAATTTTTTGAAAACAAAATTCTCAAGCTAATGGCCCCTCTGGCAACCAGTAACACAGTACCTCCTTCTATCATCACTCCTTCACGCAACCAGAACATAAACCTAGATTCATTCGAACCTATCTCCTCACTTGAAATAGAAATGACTCTCAAAAAGATGAAACCCTCCACTCACCCGACAGATTCCATCCCTTCTAAACTCCTACTCACCATTCCGAACATCATAGCGAAGCCCTTAGCAGAGATAATTAATAGCTCGCTAACCCAAGGACTAGTACCAGACATCCTGAAACTAGCCACCCTCAAACCTCTCCTCAAAAAACCCAACTTGGACCCTACAGACCCAGCTAATTTTCGCCCCATAGCTAACCTTCCATTTGTAGCCAAACTTATGGAGAGGATAGTCAACAAACAGTTATCTGAATACCTAGAAGAGCATAAAATACTCACAACAGCCCAATTCGGATTCCGCAAATCCCTTAGTACGGAATCCCTCCTAACCTCTCTAACTGACAGAGTCCTCGTAGGTCTGGAGAAAAAGACCCCATACCTCCTGATTCTCCTCGACCTATCAGCTGCGTTTGATACCGTAAAACACTCTATCCTGATCGACCGGCTCTCAGACATAGGCATCTCAGGATCAGCCCTGGAATGGTTCAGATCCTTCCTACACAATAGGACTTTCAAGGTCAGAATCAGCAACAAGGATTCCCTCCCGGTCAAATCCTCTTTCGGAGTTCCCCAAGGATCCTCTCTCTCCCCCACCCTCTTTAACATCTATCTTCTCCCCCTATGTCATCTACTCTCAAGTCTTAAGGTCACACACTTCATATACGCAGACGATGTTCAGATTCTGCTGCCAATCACTGACTCCATCTCCAGCACCATCAACTTCTGGAACAATTGTCTACAGTCCATAAACTCACTCCTATCTAGCCTTAACCTAGTACTTAATACGTCAAAAACAGAACTTTTGCTTATCACTCCAGATGAGAACCTTCAGCCTACCAACAACCTAACCTCACCACCAATGATCAATTCCACTCAAGTAAGAGACCTTGGGGTCACCTTAGACAAAAGGCTGAACCTCAAAGAATTTGTCAAGAACACAACGAAAGAATGCTATTATAAACTACATATTCTGAAAAAGCTGAAACCTCTCCTGCATTTTCAGGACTTCAGAACAGTCCTCCAAACAATATTATTTTCCAAAATCGATTACTGCAACTCTCTGCTTATAGACCTTCCAACCATAACCACAAAACCTCTACAAATGTTGCAGAACTCCGCCGCAAGGATTCTTACTAACACCAGCAGAAGTGAACACATAACACCCATACTAAAACACTTACACTGGCTCCCCATCAGATCCAGAATCATTTTCAAAGTGCTAACTATAACACACAAGAACATCCATTCACAAACGTCGCCAGATCTAAGCCTTCCACTTCGCCTACACGAGTCTTCACGACCAATCAGAAACAAATACTTAGGCACCTTACACGTACCTTTAGCCAAGTCCTCACTCAAGAAACGTGCATTCTCGACTGCCAGCCCCCTTCATTGGAATGCCCTCCCCACGGACATTCGCCTCGAAACGTGTACTCGAACATTCAAAAAGAAACTCAAGACCTGGCTCTTTACAAAAGCCTACACTTAAAGGTCTAGCTCAGAACCACATCCCAGAACTTGAATCATTCTCGCTTTTATAATCATATCAAACAACTCCTAATTTTATCCTTGGTCTCACAATTCCAAATCATTAAATATTTGAACATGCTACACCAATACCTCTTAATCCAGATGTAACCTTAGTTTTTGAAGTCTTCATTCCTATAGAAATAACCGCCAGTTCTTATTTACTTAACCCTATTCTGTAGACGTAAACTTTTCATGAAGACTGTAATCTGTAAACACCTGTATTTATTATAAGAACTTGTATTTACTATTTATATTTATTATTCAGCTATTAACATTGTTCTATTACCACTTGGTACTATTTCTCTCCTTCACCTCTAACTCTAAGTTCCTACTAAGTTAGCCATGTTATTTATACCCAATTGTTGGATGTAATTGTATATTTGTTTAATTGTTCAATCTGTTTGATGTAATTTTCTGTTCCTTGTTCCGTGTAAACCGAAGTGGTATGCACTAGTGCATGAACTCCGGTATATAAAAGCCTTTAAATAAATAAATAAATAAATAAATAAATAGAATCTTTATGGGTAGAAATCTCATGTGTGTCGGGGAAGACTATAGTGATAGGAGTATACTACAGGCCACCTGGTCAAGATGGTGAGACGGATAGTGCAATGCTAAGAGAAATTAGGGAAGCTAACCAAATTGGTAGTGCGGTAATAATGGGAGACTTCAATTACCCCAATATTGACTGGGTAAATGTATCATCGGGACATGCTAGAGAGATAACATTCCTGGATGGAATAAATGATAGCTTTATGGAGCAATTGGTTCAGGAACCGATGAGAGAGGGAGTAATTTTAGATCTAATTCTCAGTGGAGCACAGGACTTGGTGAGAGAGGTAACGGTGGTGGGGCCGCTTGGCAATAGTGATCATAATATGGTCAAATTTGAATTAATGACTGGAAGAGGAACAGTATGCAAATCCAAGGCTCTCGTGCTAAACTTTCAAAAGGGAAACTTTGATAAAATGAGAAAAATTGTTAGAAAAAAACTGAAAGGAGGAGCTACAAAAGTAAAAAATGTGCAAGAGGCGTGGTCATTGTTAAAAAATATCATTCTAGAAGCACAGTCCAGATGTATTCCACACATTAAGAAAGGTGGAAAGAAGGCAAAACGATTACCGGCATGGATAAAAGGGGAGGTGAAAGAAGCTATTTTAGCCAAAAGATCTTCATTCAAAATTTGGAAGAAGGATCCAACAGAAGAAAATAGGATAATACATTTAACTTGCCAATGTTATGTAAGACATTGATAAGACAGGCTAAGAGAGAATTTGAAAAGAAGTTGGCTGTAGAGGCAAAAACTCACAGTAAAAAAATTTAAAATATATCCGAAGCAGAAAGCCTGTAAGGGAGTCAGTTGGACCGTTAGATGATCGAGGGGTTAAAGGGGCACTTAGAGAAGATAAGGCAATCGCGGAAAGATTAAATGATTTCTTTGCTTCGGTGTTTACTGAAGAGGATGTTGGGGAGGAACCCGTACTGGAGAAGGTTTTCATGGGCAATGATTTAGATGGACTGAATCAAATCACGGTGAACCTAGAGGATGTGGTAGACCTGATTGACAAACTGAAGAGTAGTAAATCACCTGGACCGGATGGTATACACCCCAGAGTTCTGAAAGAACTAAAAAATGAAATTTCAGACCTATTAGTAAAAATTTGTAACCTATCATTAAAATCATCCATTGTACCTGAAGACTGGAGGATAGCTAATGTAACCCCAATATTTAAAAAGGGCTTCAGGGGTGATCCGGGAAACTACAGACCGGTTAGCCTGACTTCAGTGCCAGGAAAAATAGTGGAAAGTGTTCTAAACATCAAAATCACAGAACATATAGAAAGACATGGTTTAATGGAACAAAGTCAGCATGGCTTTACCCAAGGCAAGTATTGCCTCACAAATCTGCTTCACTTTTTTGAAGGCATTTGAAGGCATTTTTTGAAGGCATTTGAAGGCATTTGACAAAGTTCCTCATGAGAGGCTTCTAGGAAAAGTAAAAAGTCATGGGATAGGTGGTGATGTCCTTTCGTGGATTGCAAACTGGCTAAAAGACAGGAAACAGAGAGTAGGATTAAATGGACAATTTTCTCAGTGGAAGGGAGTGGACAGTGGAGTGCCTCAGGGATCTGTATTGGGACCCTTACTTTTCAATATATTTAAAAATGATCTGGAAAGAAATACGACGAGTGAGATAATCAAATTTGCAGATGATACAAAATTGTTCATAGTAGTTAAATCGCAAGCAGATTGTGATAAATTGCAGGAAGACCTTGTGAGGCTGGAAAATTGGGCATCAAAACGGCAGATGAAATTTAATGTGGATAAGTGCAAGGTGATGCATATAGGGAAAAATAACCCATGCTATAGTTACACGTTAGGTTCCATATTAGGTGCTACTACCCAAGAAAGAGATCTAAGCGTCATAGTGGATAACACATTGAAATAGTCGGTTCAGTGTGTTGCGGCAGTCAAAAAAGCAAACAGAATGTTGGGAATTATTAGAACGGGAATGGTGAATAAAACGGAAAATGTCATAATGCCTCTGTATCGCTCCATGGTGAGACCGCACCTTGAATATTGTGTACAATTCTGGTCGCCGCATCTCAAAAAAGATATAATTGCGATGGAGAAGGTACAGAGAAGGGCTACCAAAATGATAAGGGGAATGAAACAGCTCCCCTATGAGGAAAGACTGAAGAGGTTAGGACTTTTCAGCTTGGAGAAGAGACGGCTGAGGGAAGATATGATAGAGGTGTTTAAAATCATGAGAGGTCTAGAACGGTTAGATGTGAATCGGTTATTTACTCTTTTGGATAATAGAAAGACTAGGGGGCACTCCATGAAGTTAGCATGTGGCACATTTAAAACTAAATGTGCCACATTTAAACAATTAAACTCTGGAATTTGTTGCCAGAGGATGTGGTTAGTGCAGTTAGTATAGCTGTGTTTAAAAAAGGATTGGATAAGTTCTTGGAGGAGAAGTCCATTACCTGCTATTGATTAAGTTGACTTGGAAAATAGCCACTGCTATTACTAGCAACTGTAACATGGAATAGACTTAGTTTTTGGGTACTTGCCAGTTTCTTATGGCCTGGATTGGCCACTGTTGGAAACAGGATGCTGGGCTTGATGGATCCTTGGTCTGACCCAGTATGACATGTTCTTATGCTGACGAAGGGCTGTTCCATTTGGTTAAGTTCCCTTCGTCCGTTCTTTATGTTAGTTTGGTACCAGTGGGCTTGGGTACAAGTCAATACTGAGGGACTGCAGTGGCACTATAGTATATATGGCAGTGCCAAAAGTTTTGCTCTCTGGCTCCATCTGCTGGTAGGGATACACAACCCACTTCTGGACTGATCCTGAGTACAGAGACATATATTAAAAGACTTGCCCGACTCTGGCCGAGTTTCGCGGCTCACAAAGCCGCTGCCTCAGGGGCTTCAACACTTCACAGCTGCAAACAGCACCCAATGGTGCAATTTCTTCCAACATACAATCAATGATTGTCATCAACGCATAAGACAACTCTTACACTGACGTGCAGCACGTAGTCTCTGCAATTTTCGTTTTCTGCTCAGTAGAGCTTACAATCTAATCAAGACAAACTTACAGGGAAAAAGAGACCTGGGGAATTTCATTTATTAAGACAGTGATTAAAAATTAATGAGGCTGTAAGCAGGACAATCCAGGGTTAGGATTTAAAAGCAATCTCAAAATCTGTGGAATTTTTTAAACAGGATTTAAATAAGGTAAGAGAGAGAGCTTGATGCGCCAGCTCAGGAAATCTATTCCAAGTATATGGTGCAGCCAACTGGAAAGCACGGGGTTGGGAATTTATGGTAGAGGAGAAAGGCATAGATAGGAGTGAATAGGTGGAGTGGGCCTCTGATTGTACCTGTCCAATACCTGTCTGGCTGTTCAGGAAGCATGGAGTGGGAACAGCTCAGGCCCGAAGTCGATTGTGCTGATTTCTGGAGTCTACCAACGAGGCAGCTGGGAGATGGGCTGCAACCTCCCCAGATTACTATTATATCTCCTCTCAGCTGTCTCTTCTCCATGCTAAAGAGATCTAACCTGTATAGACTTTCCTCATAGGTGAGCTATTCCATCCCCTTTATCATTTTTGTTGCCCTTTTCTGTACCTTTTCTAGTTCTGCTATATCTATTTTGAGATGGGACAAACAGAACAGCACATAATACACAAGGTGCAGTTGCACTATGGATCAATGCAGAGGCATTATGATATCCTCTGATTTAATTTTCCATTCTTTTCTCATAATACCTAACACATCTGCTTTTTTTTTTTAAGTACTGCCATGCACTAAACCACGGATTTCAAAGTATTGTCTACAGTGAATCCAAAATCCTTTTCCTGGATGGTGACACCTAACACAAAACCCAGTATCATGCAACAGGTCTGGTTTTCAGGCTACACACAATGAATATGCATGAGATATATTTGCATACAGTGGAGGTAGTGCATGCAAATCACTTCCATGCATATTCATTGTGGATTTCCTGAAAACTGGACCTGTTTATGACTCGAGAACTGGAGTTGGCCGCCCCTATACTAAATGCTTTTTCCCATTTTCTGTCTATGGGAAAAATGTTTTTGTGCATCTAGCCCTAAAGGGTGAACAATTTAATAGGATCAGAAAAGGTTTTAAAAGTTTAACTGTCCAGAGCCCTTTTTTAGGGGACAATTTTAAAAGGGATTCTCTTTAGGTAGATTCACTGCAGAGAACTACCTTTTAAAAATCGCCTTTCCACTTGTGTGGGAAAAAGAGCGACATCGAGGCAGACTGGTCAAGGTATGTCCTGAGATGTCATTTTGAAATCCTGGGTTATTTTTTTACCCCTCCTCTATTTACTTTGGGGTAGATTTTAAAAGAAGCGCGATCAGCCTACTTTTGCTTGCGCATCAGACTCAAGCAAAAGTACGCTGGATTTTAGTAGATACGCGCGGAGCCGCGCGTATCCACTAAAATCCTGGATCGGCGCGCGCAAGGCTATCGATTTTGTATAGCCTGCGCGCGCCGAGCCGCGCTGCCTCCCCCCGTTCCCTCCAAGGCCGCTCCGAAATCAGAGCGGCCTTGGAGGGAACTTTCCTTTGCCCTCCCCTCACCTTCCCCTCCCTTCCCCTACCTAACCCACCCGCCCGGCCCTGTCTACACCCCCCCCTTACCTTTGTCGGGGGATTTACGCCTCCCGGAGGGAGACGTAAATCCCCGCGCGCCAGCGGGCCTGCTGCGCGCCGGGCGCGACCTGGGGGCAGGTACGGAGGGCGCGGCCACGCCCCCCGGGCCGTAGCCACGCCCCGTACCCGCCCCCAAAACGCTGCCGACACGCCCCCGGAACGCCGCGACGACCGGGCCCGCCCCCGACACGCCCCCGACACGCCCCCCCTCCAAGAACCCCGGGACTTACGCGAGTCCCGGGGCTCTGCGCGCGCCGGGAGGCCTATGTAAAATAGGCTTCCCGGCGCGCAGGGCCCTGCTCGCCTAAATCCGCCCGGTTTTGGGCGGATTTAGGCGAGCAGGGCTCTGAAAATCTACCCCTTTGCGAGGTAAGAAATCCCCATGGCACTGGCTACCATGGGATTTTTAAAAGGAAATTCATTTTAAAAATTGGCTTGCAAACCTGTAGACCCACAAGCTACCCCAGGAAGGGGGTCAAATAATTCTCCACAGTGCAGATTGTAAAACATTGTTCCATTCTATCCCCTACTACGTTTTTATAGCAAAAAGTCCTATAGCAGTTTGTCTTAATCCTGCTGAAAAGATATGCAGCTACAACTAGTATCACTAGGGATCCAACTCGGAGAGGCAGATTTAGCCATTTCTGGTTTTCCCAAGTAATTGTAGTTGTAACTATGCATGCTATAAATACTGTAAACCTGACTGTCTTAGTACTGTGTAGTGAACACCCTGATAAAATTCTCAAAGACTGCTTGAAATTAATAGATTTTTCATTTTAATGATGCGTGACACAAAGTAATTTTCCTATTGTTCTGGTCATGAAGATATTTAACCTAAATAGTATTAATCTGATATTGCAAATCATTTCCACTGCTGTGAATATTTCCTATTCTTTCAGAGTCTGAAAAATACTTTAGACAACATGCTGAAAGAAGAAGTAGCTTACAGTGGGAAGATGGATGAGAAACTCAAACACATTATACAGCTAAACAAAGAAACAAATGATCAAACTCAAAAGCATGAGAGAGTAACTAAACAGGTTTGTTTCAGAGCTCTTTATGTTTATTGTCTACCAAAATGTGCATATTAAAACTATAAATAATCACATTCTTACAAATACACCTTTATGAAACATTTTATGGCATATAACTGAGTGGCATGCTCTGGTTTAAGGAACTGTATAAATGCTGAAATAATAACACTTCTGAAATTTTATGTCAAAACAGTGTCGTAAATTGGTCAAAGAAATTCGTTTAACGAAACAAAGCAAAGAAGAAACACTAGAAGAGCGAGACATTGACCTCCGAAATCTAAAAGATTTCAACAGATCCATTGACAAGATTTTGGTTGATACAATGAAAGAAAATCCTGATTTAACTGTACCCCTTCAGTTATACTTCCGACAGGTAATAAGGCTTTTCTGCCACTAGCAATTGTAAAAACATCTTAGCAAGATAGATTAATGCTAGTGCTAACATGATGGTATAGTTAAAAAATAATAAATGGATTTAGAGCACTGTAAATATTAAGGGCAACTTTTCAAAAGCATTTCTGCATGTAAACAGTAGGCCTTTTGCAAAACTGCCTGCTCCACTCCCTAGTATGCAGAAAAACATGTACATATGTCCTGTTTGCTCCGATTGAATGGAAGTGTTCCCGGGGACAGAGTTGGGGACGGGGTTTAAACTTACATGCATTCTTTTATATCTTCAAAAAATGTATTTTCAATTTCTTGAACATTTAGCATGCACATAATAATAGAAGGCATAATTTAGTGGCATCACTTTCAAAGCAGACTTATGTGAGCAAGTTCACTTTGAAAATTGGTGTAATTTTGGTGCATATTAGCCATCTAATTTAGAAGGGCTGTTATAAAATTACCCCCATAATCTGCAGGGTTTCTTGACATAGGTATCCATTCGGTAATAGCATGGAAACTTTGGATCAAATGAGCCTAACTTTCAAACCTATCCATGATATAGCATTTATGTGCATAAGTGATTGTGTAGAGTTTTATGCTAGTATTTTATAACCTGTGTGGCAGGAGCTGTACAATTTATAAAATACTGCATAGTTCCCTGTATGTACCCGGGTTAGTCCAGACTCCTGGGTTTATGCATCCCTGCCAGCAGATGGAGACAGAGAAAGTTTTACTGACACTGCTACATAATCCCTGGTGCTACCTGCAGTTCCTCAGTATTTCTCTGTCTCCAGCAGATGGTGGTCAGTGCAAAAACCTGCAGTTCTGCAGTCTGGCAAGTTCTTTATTTTTGTGAGCCTTCCTCTCAGGGGTTTTTGGGACCTGGGGGATCCTTCCCTGATTGAGGTGGACAAGCTGGAGGTTGGGGACCTTTTTGTATGCGCACTCCGTGGGGTGTAAATCTGGTGGTCCAGATCCCTCCCCTTCACGAGGCTGCTTAGGCAGCTGTTGGCTCAGGGCAGCTGGGGTTTTCTTCCTCAGCTTGCCTCTCCTATTTTGAACTTCTGGATATTTTTGGTTACAGCTTGCTCTCCTTTAAATTTGGCTGATCTTGAGCTGGACAGCTCTGTTTTCCAGCCTTAGAAAAGGTTTGTTTTTGCCAGTTTGATTAAAGTTGTTTAAGAAAAAAGACAACAGGAGCAGTTTTCAAGGTAAGGCTTCAGGGCTCTGACTGACAGCTCTCCTCCCTCCAGTTGTGTGTCTGCAGTGAGGGACGGGCTCTCTTCAGTTCTCCCGCTCATTGCGGCGCTTTGGGCTCGGCAAGGGGTCTTTTCCTGCTTGGTCCGCGGCTTAGTGTCCTGCACGTATGTCGCGGTGCGAGCGCATTTAAGCCACCTAGGGCTCTGTGCGGCGTGCATTTTGGGGGGAGAAGGACTATTGGAGCCCGCAGCAGCCGCCAAATGGAGGAAGCTGGATGCCGGCTCTCTCGCGATGGCTGAATCTGTGCAAGAGAGGACAGTGCACACCGGACTTTTGGCCTCCATCGGCACGGGAACGGTGGCCATTTTGGGTGCTCATGCGGCACTACCTGCGCCGACGGAGGGGGAGAGGGATTTTCCCCGGAGGCTTTTCCCAGTCCACATAGGTCTCGTGGAGGGGCAGGGTGACAGATGAGGAAGCTGGTTCAAATCTGCCTAATTCTGGGTATGCTAGTGCTGAGGCCACGCAGTTTCCAAAGGCACCTCGCTCTTTCTCAGCTGATTTTGTCCTGCTGCTTCATGAAGCTTACTTGGCACAGCAGACAAAGCTGGGGTACCAGCAGGCAGGGCTGTAGTCCCAGTCTCCGCCTCCGGTGGGTCAGGTCTTGGCTTCTAGACATAATCAGTCCTCTGGTAAGTGGCCTTCCTTGGTGCAGTGTTTACTGGTCCTGTTCGGGCTGGTGAGGCCTTGGATGACTCAGTTGAGTCACAGGAGGCCCCTGGGGATTCGGAGGCAGTGTTTTTGCTGGACCAGGCTGCTGATCCCGGATGCAGTTGGCACGGTTCTGGGAGATGATCTGGAGGGTATGCTGATCTCGGACGGGGACGACTCCAAGGTACTCTGCTTGTTCCAGAGGGAGGAATTAGGTCCTTTGATCACTCAGGTTCTAGAGGAGCTTGGGCTAAAGGTCCCTCAGTAAGACTCAGACATGGAAGGGGCAGATCCTGTCCTGGATGGGCTTAGAAGTCACCTGAGAGCCTTTCCCTATCATAAGTCTGTGAAAAAGATGGTGGATCAGGAGTGGGGAGCTCCCAATTCCACCTCAAGAGTGGGAACGGCAATGTCAAAGCTTTATCCCTTGCCTGAACAGACATTGGAGCTTTTTTCCCTTCCAAAAGTGGATGCTACAGTTTCGGTGGTTACAAAGAAGACAACTATCTCAGTTGCTGGTTCTGCGGCTTTGAAAGATGTTCAGGATCAGAAGCTGGAGGTTCACCTCAAAAGGATCTTTGAGGTGTCAGCCCTGAGTCTGCAGGCCACCATCTGCTCCAGCTTCATGCAAAGAACGTGCCTGCACTGGGTGCAACAGCTTCAGGACAGGCAGGCAAAGTCTGGTAACGAAGCTGTTAAAGCTGAGCCCTTGGAAGTGTTGGTTGCATACGTGGCGGATGCTTTGTATGATTTGGTGAGAACTTTGTCTCATATTATAGGATTTGCTATGTCAGTGAGGCGGTTATTGTAGCTGCGAAACTGGTCGGAGGATGTATAGTCTAAGTCCCAATTGGGTTTGTTGCCTTTTAAGGGACATCTTGTTTGGAGAAGATCTGGAACACTTGGTGAAAGATCTGGCAGAGAATAAGGTGCACAAGCTGCCGGAGGACAAGCCTAAGGGCAAGCGGTCTTTTCAGTCTTGCTTGTGATTTCATGATGGCAGAAGGTCGCGTCATGCGAGTGGAACCCCAGCTTTGCAGAAGCAGTTCACTCCTCAATGTCAGTTCTGGGGGCAGTCCTTTTGAGGCGGTCGAAGGTCTTTCAGAACTTCAACAGAAGGTGGGGCTCCTCGGGCTAAATCCTCAATCGTTCCTTGTATAGGGGGGTCTCTTAACACGATTTTATGGGGAGTGGGCCAAGATCACTCAGGATCAGTGGGTCCTCAGTGTAATACGAGACAGTTATACGTTAGAATTTGCTCATCCTGTTCGCGACCTCTTTCTAGTCTCCTCCTGCAGGTGATTAGAAAACTGTCAGGCGGTTCAGGAGACATTAGACAGATTGCTGAGATTAGGGTCTGTAATTCCAGTTCCTCTGGACAACAGGGCAAAGGTCAATATTCCATTTACTTTGTAGTTCCAAAGAAAGAAGGCACTTTCTGCCCGATTCTGGACTTGAAACGGGTAAATGTGGCGTTAAAGGTCCCGAGATTTCAAATGGAGACCTTGCGGTCAGTAATTGCAGCGGTGTGCAAACAGGAGTTCCTGACTTCTTTGGAATTGATGGAGGCGTAACTACAAATCCCCATTCAACGGGATCACCAGCATTTTCTGAGGTTTATGGTACTGGATCAGCATTTCCAGTTTCAGGTTCTCCCTTTTGGGCTGGCCATGGCGCCATGCACCTTCACCAAAGTAATGGTGGTGGTGGCGGCGGCTCTATGATGCGAAGGGGTGCTGGTACCCCCTTATCTGGATGACTGGCTCATCAGGGAAAAGTCGAAGGACGATTGTCGCATTGTGGTGTAGAAGGTGATTCATACTCTGGAATCTCTAGGCTAATTTGGCAAAGAGCCACCTAATTCCATCTCAGACCTCAACTATCTGGGAGCACGGTTCGACATGCTGAAAGGCAAGGTGTTTCTGACGGAGGAGAAAGTGTACGAGTTGCAGAAGCAAGTTCAGTGCTTGTTGATGTTGCAAGTGCCCAGAGCCTGGGATTTTTTGCAGGTTCTGGGTTTGATGGCTTCAATGCTGGAGTTGGTATCGTGGGCCTTTGCGCATTTGAGATTGCTACAGAGGGCTCTGTTTGCACAGGGAATCCATTATCGGAGGAATTTCATCAGCCTGTGCCTCTCAAGGGTATGCATGGGACAGTCTGTCTTGGTGGCTGCTAACATCCAGTCTAGTACATGGCGTCAATCTGGAGGTCCCAGATTGGGAAATTTGTAGAGCGGCGACTTGGAAGTCACTGCATACTTTTGCAAGGCACTATCGTATAAATATAGGGTATCCGGAGACTCGGTCGTTTGGCCAGAGTGTCTTGCAAGCAGGACTCTCCAGGTCCCACCCTAATTATGGAGCTTGGATACATCCCAGGAGTCTGGACTGATCCAGGTACATACAGGGAAAGGAAAATTGGTTCTTACCTGCTAATTTTCATTCCTGTAGTACCACAGATCAGTCCAGAACCCAACCAATCTATGGAGGTGGAGAGTCGTCTGCTCAGCTGTAATTTCTTGATTTTTTCATGATATGGAATACAGGCTTGTTGGAAATGTTTTTTCTAAATTTTGGTAGGTTGTTTGGCTATTTTTTTACAAGTTTTTACAAGTGTTTTTTGCTTAGGTCAATACTGAGGAACTACAACTGGCATTAGGGATTATGAAGCAGTGTCAGTGAAACTTTCTCTGTCTCCATCTGCTGGCAGGGATGCATAAACCCAGGAGTCTGGATTGATCCGTGATACTACAGGAACAAAAATTAGCAGGTAAGAACCAATTTTCCTTTTATGCTTTGAAAGTACACATGTATATTTCAGTGGGTACAAATGTTTCCAATGCAAAAAAGTACATTCTTTATCTATTTTATAAACATACATAAGACTTGATTTTAAAAGCATTTACACACTTAAAATTGGGTTTTACTAGTGTAAATGTACTTCCCTGTTCATACCCCAGATCAGTCCAGACAAGTGGGTTTTGCATCCTTACAAGCAGATGGAGGCAGAGAACTAAAAACTTTTCAGGCACTGCTACTTAACCAAGAGTGCCACCTGCAGTCCCTCAGTATTTCTAAGTCTCCAGCAGATGAGGTGCAAAATTGCATGTCTAGTTAAGAAAAAAAGAAAAAGAAGTAGATTAGAGTAGGTTTAGGTGACGAAGAATAGAAGAGCTCCCTGAGGTGTCAGGTTCCTTCTTAGGCCATTCCTGAGGTCGAGCCAGGGGAGTGGGAGGTTGGTGATCCTGTACTGCTTTAGCTCGCATCATCCAGGTTAGGAAAGCCAGGGGTCCTGGTTCCCTCCTTTCCTGAGGATCCAGTCTACAGCCTCCAGCAGGGAAGTATTTCATTTTCTTTGATTGTTGGTTGGGCTGAGTGTAAGCTTTAAAAAAAAAAAAAAGAGGAAGCAAATATTTTGATCGGAGACACAGCTAGGTGTAGAGACGCAGGCTGCTGTGCTGGAGAAGGAAGATGTTCTGAGCGTGGCTGCTGATTGGTGAGATGTCCTGAGGGATCTTGGCCCGCTGCGCTTTAGAATTTTGCTGCGGCAGGAAGCAGATGGCGCCACTTGTTTCCCCTCCCCTAATGGCACCGACGTAAGAGCTTGCGAAAATCTGCAGGGCCTGTGGCAACGCTTGTACGTGGCTTAACTCAGCCGTGTGTTGTGCAGATTGTGCCACTGGGGGGAGGAACCCTCGTCAGGACAGTCTTCTGACTGTCCTGACGAGGCCTCCCTTAAAAGTCCCCCAGGGCCTTTTAAGGGAGGCCTCTGGGGGAGATTTTGCTGCTAGAATTAGGAAGGCTGCGCAGAGCATGATGCAGGGGCCTGCTCAAGAGTCCCAGGACTCCCCTCCCCCTCTGTCTCCAGCGATGCAGGCTGGGGATGAAGATCAGAGGGAGGAAACTCTGAAGTTTTCTGAGGTTGAGGACAGTGAAGGAGAAGAATTCTACACTGAGTTTGTTTTACTCATGCACAAAGCTTTTTTGGCCCGAAGGTGTGACAGGAGTAAACCTTTTGCTCTCCTAAGAGAGCAAAAGGTTCAGTGGTTAGGGGACCCTTCTCTGCCGATTTGGGCTCAGTCACCCAGATGGAGCTTTGGATTCAAATGATTCAGATGATCAGCTGGACGATCCAGAGGCGGATCTGGCAGACGTGGACCCTGTTACTAACCAGGGGGATGAGATGGCTGTCCGCGAGCCGGGGAAGAACCAGGACAAATCTGGAGATTTGTCTGAGTCTGAGGAGATCCCTATTGCAGAGGGTGATGACTCGTGAGTGATCCGTCTTTTCCATAAAGAAGAGTTAGAACATAAGAACATAAGAAATTGCCATACTGAATCAGACCAATGGTCCATCAAGCCCAGCATCCTGTTTCCAATAGTGGCCAATCCAGTCTACAAGTACCTGGCAAGTACCCAAAACTAAGTATATCCCACGCTACTGATGCTGGTAATAGCAGTGGCTATTTTCCAAGTCAACTTGATTAATAGCAGTTAATGGACTTCTCCTCCAAGAACTTATCCAAACCTTTTTTAAACCCAGCTACACTAACTGCACTAACCATATCCCCTGGCAACAAATTCCAGAGTTTAATTGTGCGTTGAGTGAAAAATAATTTTCTCCAATTATTTATTTTATTTATTTAAAATCTTTTCTATACCGTCGTTAAGCGGCGCCATCACAACGGTTTACAATATGGCACAAAAACTATGTGTTAGATCCAGTGTCTGGAATTCTAAACTCTTAAACAGGTGCCGTTAATTTACTGTAACATAGTTTCACAAAAAAAATATAATGTGGTGAGTGTTATAAGTCATGTCCAGTTTCTTTTTAATCGGTTATGATATATCGTACTCCTTTATTTTGGTTCTTTGTTGTTTGAAAAGAAAGAATAGTTTTAGGATAAAGTAATGAGAGGCACACACTTAAAGAGACAGGTGTGTGAGTGTGAGCTAGGCTAACTACAACCAAAATTTCTCTGTTTTTTCTGCTCTCATTTCTCTTTGTGGTATGCTTGCTTAAATAGCCATGTTTTTAAACTTTTTTTAAAGGTTTTGATGTTAATTTGTAGTCTGATTTCTAATGGCATATTGTTCCATATTGTGGGTCCTGCTAGACATAGGGCCCTATCCCTTACCTGTGTTAGTCTGGCCGTCTTTACTGAGGGAATAGTTAGCAGTGCTTTGTTTGCTGATCTCAAATTTCTGTGGGGGGGTATGAACACGTAGGGCTGTGTTCAGCCACTCCGCTTTTTCGTCATGTATTAATTTATGTATGGTGCATAACGTCTTGAATTGTATTCTTTGTTCAACGGGTAACCAGTGTAGTTCTATTAAGGTTTCGGTGATATGGTCTCTTTTGCTTTTTCCTGTTAAAATTCTTGCCGCTGAGTTTTGGAGTATCTGTAGTGGTCTTATTGTGGTGTATGGTAGGCCCAGTAGTAGAGCGTTACAGTAGTCAGTACTGGCAAAGATTAAGGCTTGTAGTACTGATCGGAAGTTGGTGGGTGTCAGTAGTGGTTTTAGTCTTCTCAGAGTCATAAGTTTTGCATATCCTTCTCTTACTTTTAGAGATACATGTTGTTTCATACTTAATTCTGGATCTATTATCACTCCCAGGTTTCGTACTTTCTCTGCTAGTTGTATTTTTTGGTTGTTTTTTAATGTAATTGGGTTCTGAGTTATCATTAAGTTTTTTCGTTCTAGATGTAAGAATTCGGTTTTCTCTATGTTGATCACTAGTTCCATTTGGTTTAGAAGTTGTTTTATTATATCTAGGTACATGTTTGCTAAGTTTAATGTTTTTTCAATTGTGTCGTCGATTGGGAGTATTAACTGAATGTCATCTGCGTAGATATAGTGTGATATTCAGAGGCCTGCCAGTAGGTGACATAAAGGCAGCATATATATGTTGAACAGTGTGGCAGATAGGGCAAATCCCTGTGGAACTCCTGTTAGAAGGTTTATTTTCTCTGACATAACTTCTTTGATTTGTACTTGGAAGTATCTTTTATTTAGGTAAGATTTGAACCACTTGATTGTTGTTTTACTTAGTCCTATTTCTTCTAATCTATTTATCAATATATTATGGTTTACTCTGTCAAATGCTGCTGATAGGTCAAGCATTACTAAGATGTATTGTTTACCGTTGTCAAATCCTCTCATGATGTTGTCCGTTAGTGCAAGTAGTAGTGTTTCTGTGCTGAAATTTTTGCGGAAGCCGTGTTGTGAGGGGTACAGTATGTTATTGTTCTCTAAGTGTTCTGCTAGCTGTTTTTGTATGGTTTTTTCTATTAATTTTGCAATTAGGGGTAGGTTTGTTATCCGAAAGAGTATATAACCGATTCACATTTACCCGTTCTAGACTTCTCAAGATTTTAAAGACCTCTATCATATCCCCCTTCAGCTGTCTTCTCCAGGCTGAACAGCCCTAACCTCTTTAGTCTTTCCTCATAAGGGAGCTGTTTCATCCCCTTTATCATTTTGGTTGCCCTTCTCCATTGCAACTATATCTTTCTTGAGACGCAGCGACCAGAATTGTACACAGTATTCAAGGTGTGATCTCACCATGGAGTGATACAGAAGCATTATGATATCTTCTGTTTTATTCACCATTCCCTTCCTAATAATTCCTAACATTCTGTTTGCTTTTTTGACAGCCACAGCACACTGAGCCGACAATTTCAAAGTATTATCCACTATGACACCTAGATCTCTTTCCTAGCTTCTAGTATGGAACCTAACATCATGTAACTACAGCATGGGTTATTTTTCCCTATATGTATCACCTTGCACTTATCCACATTAAATTTCATCTGCCATTTGGATGCCTAAATTTCCAGTCTCACAAGGTCCTCCTGCATTTATCACAATCCGCTTGTGATTTAACCACTCTGAATAATTTTGTATCATCTGCAAATGTGATTTCCTCACTCGTAGTATTGCTTTCCAGATTATTTATAAATATATTGAAAAGCACGGGTCCTAGTACAGATCCTTGAGTCACTCTTCTGTATTCTCTTTTCCACTGAGAAAATTGTCCATTTAATCCTATTCTCTGTTTCTGGTCTTTTAAACAGTTTGTAATCCACGAAAGGACATCACCACATATCCCATGACTTTTTACTTTTCTTAGAATCCTCTCAAGAGAAACTTTGTCAAATGCCTTCTGAAAATCCAAATACAAAAAAGTGAAGCAGATTTGTGAGGCAAGACTTGCCTTAAGTAAAGCCATGCTGACTTTGTTCCATTAAACCATGTCTTTCTATGTTCTCTGATTTTGATCTTTAGAACACTTTCCACTATTTTTCCTGACACTGACGTCAAGCTAACTGATCTGTAGTTTCCCGGATCGCCCCTGGGCCCTTTTTAAATATTGGGATTACATTAGCCACCCTCCAGTCTTCAGGTACAATGGATGATTTTAATGATAGGTTACAAAGTTTAACTAATAGATCTGAAATTTCATTTTTTAGTTCCTTCAGAACCCTGGGGTGTATACCATCCGGTCCAGGTGATTTACTGCTCTTCAGTTTGTCAATCAGGCCTACCACATCTTCTAGGTTCACCGTGATTTTGTTCAGTTCACCTGAATCATTACCCATGAAACCCATTTCGGAGAAGGTTATCTCCCTAACATCCTCTTCAGTAAACACTGAAGCAAAGAAATTGTTTAATCTTTCCGCGATGGCCTTATGTTCTCTAAGTGCCCCTTTAACCCCTCAATCATCTAATGGTCCAACTGACTCCCTCTACGGCCAACTTCTTTTCAAATTCTCTCTTAGCCTGTCTCATCAATGTCTTACATTTAACTTGCCAGCGCTTATGCTTTATCCTATTTACTTCTGCTGGATCCTTCTTCCAATTTTTAAATGAAAATATTTTGGATAAAATAGCCTCTTTCACCTTAGCTGTTAATCATGCTGGTAATTGTTTTGCTTTCCTTCCACCTTTCTTAGTGTGTGGAATACATCTGGACCTTGCTTCTAGGATGGTATTTTTTAACAATGTGCTCCCTCTTGCACACTTTTTACTGCTCCTTTCAGTTTTTTTCTATTTTTCTCATTTTATCAAAGTTTCCCTTTTGAAAGTTTAGCGCTAGAGCCGTAGATTTACTTAATGTCCCCCCTTCCTGTCATTCAAATTTGATCATATTATGATCACTATTGCCAAGCAGCCCCATCACCATTACCTCTCTCACCAGCTCCTGTGCGCCACTAAGAATTAGATCTAAAATTGCTCCCTCTCTTCGGTTCCAGAACCAATTGCTCCATAAAACTGTCATTTATTCCATCCAGATGGAATTGGTCATAAACATTGACAAAACTGAATTCTTACACCTTGAACGTAAAAACACACACCACATACAACCAACATTCACAATCAAAAATATTCAAGCCGCTGAGTTAGCAATAAAAGTCAGGAATCTAGGAGTAATAATTGACCCTGAGCTAAACATGAAACAACACATCTCTCAGAAAATAAAAGAAGGATACGCGAAACTAATGATCCTGAGAAGATTAAAACCGCTACTAACGCTTAACAATTTTCGCACAGTTCTACAGGCAATGATATTCGCAAGCACAGATTATTATAACTCCCTGCTTTTAGGACTACCTCAATCTACAATTCGGCCTCTGCAAATATTACAAAATTCAGCTGCCAGAATTTTGACTGGCAAAAAAAAGAGTGACCACATTACAGGAACACTTGCTGAACTTCACTGGCTTCCAATTGAACAAAGAATACAATACAAGGCACTTTGTATAATCCATAAACTAATCCACGATGAAAAAGCAGGCTGGCTTAACACTGTACTGCGCGTGCACGTACCACAAAGAAACCTGAGATCTGCAAATAAAGCTCTACTAACTGTCCCCTCTATCAAAACAGCACATCTCACGCAAGTAAGGGAAAGAGCACTGTCACTGGCTGGTCCTGTACTATGGAACACTATGCCACTTGAAATAAGGCTACAGAGAAACTTGAAATTGTTCAAAACTAATTTGAAAACCTGGCTTTTTAAACAAGCATTTTATAAAGATAAAGAGAAGGAAAAAAACGGTTGATAGACAAGGATGCACCTAGCTAGAAATTGTTGTTATTAACCTACAAAACATATTAATGTTAAAGCTAACCCGCTGTATTTGTACCTAACAATCAGGATTAACTTACACACTTAGTTTATTATTTTAAATTGTTACCGTACTATGATGGCACATAATTATTTTGTAATCTATACCACCCATATTTCTCATTATCGTGCCCTTCTGTAAACCGTTGTGATAGTTATTTAACTTAACGACGGTATAGAAACGTTTTTAAATAAATAAATAAATAAATGCAGGAACTTTATCTCATAGCATGTCCTGATGTTTCATTTACCCAGTCAATATTGAAGTAATTGAAATCTCCCATTATTATTGCCCTACCAATTTGGTTAGCTTCCCTAATTTTTCTTAGCATATCACTGTTCTTCTCACCATCTTAGCCAGGTGGACGGTAGTATACTCCCGTCACTATACTTTTCCCCAACACACAAGGGATTTCTGCCCATAAAGATTCAATTGTGCATTTAGTCTCATGCAGGATCTTTATCCTGTTGGACTTTATGCCATCCTGGACATAAAGCACCACCCCGCCTCCCAGATGCTCCTCTCTGTCATTGTGATATAATTTGTACCCAGGTATAGCACTGTCCCATTGGTTATCCTCCTTCCACCATGTCTCTGAGATGCCAATTAAGTCTATGTCATCATTCACTGCTATACTTTTAATTCTCCCATCTTACTTCTTAGACTTCTGGCATAACATACAAACATTTCAAAGGGTATTTTTTGTTTGTATTTTCATTCTGCTTTCTAATTGATAGGGATAAATTGGAATCTTTTAGCTCAGGTGAGTTTTTAATTACAGGCACTTGGGTTACTTTTCTTATTAATGGAACCTCACTGTTGGAATGCCCTAATTCTAATGCGTCATTAGTATCATTTGAAGATACCTCCCTCTGAACCACGCACTGCTGAGCGACTGTTGGCTTTCCCCTTTGTTCTAGTTTAAAAGCTGCTCTTTCTCCTTCTTAAAGGTTAGCGCCAGCAGCTTGGTTCCACACTAGTTAAGGTGGATCCCATCCCTTCAGAAAAGACTCCCCCTTCCCCAAAAGATTCTCCAGTTCCTTACAAAACTGAATCCCTCTTCTTTGCACAGTCTCATCCACGCATTGAGATTCTGGAGCTCTGCCTGCCTCTGGGGACCTACGTGTGGAACAGGGAGCATTTTAGAGAATGCTACCCTGGAGGTTCTGGATTTCAGCTTTCTATCTAAGAGCATACATTTGGCTTCCAGAACCTCCCTCCCACATTTTCCTATGTCAGTGGTGCCCACATGTACCACGACAGCCGGCTCCTTCCCAGCACTGTCTAAAATCCAATCTAGGTGATGGGTGAGGTCCGCCACCTTTGCCCAGGTAGGCATGTTACCAGGTGATCCTCATGCCCACCAGCCACCCATCTATCTAGATTACTAATAATCGAATCACCAACCATGACGGCCGACCTAACCCTTCCCTCCTGGGCAGTAGCCCTGGGAGACACATCCTCAGTGCGAGAGGACAATGCACCACCTGGAGAGCAGGTCCTTGCTACAGGATCCTTTCCTGCTGCACCAGGTTTATGCTGTCCGATCATGAGACTTTCTTCCTCCAAGGCAGCACCAGGGCTGCCAGTCTGAAGTTGGGACTTGGCTACTATATCCCTGAAGGTCTGTTGCGAATGTGGACCCTTGAGCCAAGACAAGGTTGGCACTACCACCGGGAGAGGGCCCCTGGTGGTCCTCGTCGTCGGGAGGCGGTGCAAACTGAAAAGACCCAATTGGAGCTTCACCTTTACCGGCCCACGTACCCCGCAGGTTGAGCCCTTGGGTACCGGGGCTCAACCAGAGGAGGAGGCTGAAGCGGCATCAGGCAGGCATCAAGCAGGCAGGAAGGGTAGGCAGCAGGCAGACGGAACCAGGAGCAGGCCAAAGGTCAGGACGGGTGGTGAAGAGGCGAGAACGAAGAACCAGGCTGGAGGTCAGGGTAGGCAGAGGTGAAGCAGTCAGATTACCAGGCAGAGGTCAGGCAGAGTCAGAGTATCAAGCAAGTCTAAAACCAGGAAGTCAGTCTGAGGGGCTGGGAGCAGGAAGGAAGGAGCAAGGCTGGAATGCAGGAACAGGAATCAGGACCGGAACGCTGGATCAGGAGGCAGGACTGGAACGCAGGAACAGAAGACAAGGCTGGAACAAAAGACAACGCAGACTACACACTCAGGAGCTGAGTAGGACCCGTTGCTGACGTCATCTTCCCGGGCCGCGGTGAAGTTTCCCACCGTGGGCCCTTTAAATTGATGATGATGGCTCATGCACATGCCTAGAGGGGCGGGCGCAGAGGCCGAGCCGGTGGCGTGCCAAGCTGTGAGAGCAGGCCACATTGGTGGAGTTCGACGTCTGCCGCAGCGAGCGGTGAGACGTGGGGAATGGCTGCTTCCCTGGGCGGCCACGGCCGGGAATCCTAACAAGGTCCTATCTGTATTCCTCTCTTTCTGCTCTGGTCCTCCAGGTCTGCCACTCTAGCCTCCAGAGATCGGACTCATTCTCTGAGAGACCGTAGCTCTTTGCATTGGATGCACACGTACAACTTCTCCCCGGCATGGTCAAGGAAGGTATTCAATTTACTTCTTCGTTCCCAAGAAGGAAGGGACATTTCGGCCCATTCTAGACCTGCAGAAAGTCAATGCAGCACTGCAGATTCCACGTTTTCATATGGAAACATTGCGAACAGTGATAGCGGTTGTTCATCAGGGAGAGTTTCTGGCCTTCCTGGATTTAATGGAAGCCTATCTTCACAGTCCTATTCACACAGAACATCAAAGGTTTCTTCGATTCATGGTGCTGGGTCAGCATTTTCAGTTTTGGGCTCTCCTTTTTGGGCTAGCTACAGCTCCATGAACCTTCACAAAGGTTATGGCTGAGGTGGCAGCCACATTGTGAAAGGAAGGTGTTCTGGTTCACCCTTATCTGGACGACTGGCTTATTTGGGAATGTCGCAGGTGGAGTGTGGCCAATTGGTTTAGAGTGTGCTGGAGATGTTATGTTGTCTGGGCTGGATTGTGAACTTGGCAAAGAGTCATCTCATTCCGAGTCAGTCTTTGGAATATTTGGGGGCGAGATTCAACACTCAATTTGGCAAGGTGTTTCTCACCGCAGAGAGAATTCTGAAGTTGCAGTCTCAGGTGACCTGACTGTTGCACATGTCGGTACCCAGGGCATGGGATTTTCTGGAGGTTCTGGATTCTATGGCATCTACTCTAGATTTGGTACCGTGGGCCTTTGCTCACATGCATCTGCTCCAGAGGGCGCTTTTGTCCCATTGGGATCCATTGTCAGAGGAGTTTCATCGGCCCTTACCATTACAACGGGTCGTGGCTTTCGAGACCCAGTTTGGAGAGGGGAGTGGATCTTGAGGTCCTGGACTAGGTGGTGACCATGGATGCCAGCCTCAGAGGTTGGGGGGTGGTCTGTCAAGGGCGGACGGCCCAAGGATGGTGGTTGTCAGTAGAGAGCTCCTGGACTGTCAAGCATCTGGAAACAAGAGCGGTTTGTGAGGCGCTGAAATTCTTTATTCCTCAATTTCAGTACCGAGTGTTGAGAGTTTTTTCAGACAATGCAATGACAGTGGTGTATGTCAATCGACAGGGCAGCACGAAGAGTCAAGGAGTAGCCCTGGAGGCCCAGGAGCTATTTGTCTGGATGGAGCAATACCTTCGTGGGATTGTGGTATCTCATGTTGCAAGAGTGGACAACATTCAAGTGGATTTTTTCAACAGACAACAGTTGGACCCAGGGGAATGGGAGTTGTCGCCGGAGGCCTTCGATCTCATTCGGGCCGGATGGGGCAGTCCGAGCAATGCCAAAGCGAAGAGATTTTTCAGTTGCAGAAGAGAGTTGGGAGCCAAAGGAATCGATGCTCTGATTCTTCCATGGCCAACAGGGATTCTGCTGTACGTGTTTTTCCATGGCCACTAGTAGGATGAGTCTTGCGGCGCATCAAAAGGCATCCGGGCAGGGTGGTGGTTGTGGCGCTGGAGTAGCCTCGGCATCCTTGGTTTGTGGATCTGGTTCATCTTGCCGTGGATGGGCCCCTCAGATTGTCTCACATGCAGAATCTTCTTAGACAAGGATCCATCTTCTTGGATCGGATGGATCACTTTTGTCTTGCAGCTTGGCTTTTGAGAGGAGATGTTTAAGATCCAGAGATTATTCGGAGGCTGTAATTACTACATTTCTTCAGGCTCAGAGACCCTCCACATCGCTGGCTTATGTCAGGGTGTGGAGAGTGTTTGAGGCCTGGTGTGTGGAAAGGCACTTAGATGCTTTGCAGGTGGATGTTTCGCATATCCTGGCCTTTTTGAAGCAGGGCTTGTCGAAGGGACTCACTTTGAATTCACTTCGTGCCCAGGTGGTGGCCTTAGTATGCTTTCAAGTGAAAGTTCAAGGAAGACCATTAGCGGCTCACTCTCAATGGAGTCAAGCATCTTCAACCTCCAGTTCAGAGGATATGTCCTTCGTGGAATTTGAACTTGGCGTTGTGGGGCCTTTGTGGTTCTCCATTTGAACCATTGCGGAAGGCGTCATTGAAGGACCTTACCTTAAAGACAACGTTCCTAGTAGCGATTTGCTCAGCCAGGCAGATTTTGAAGTTGCAGGTTTTGTCCTGCAGAGAACTGTTTCTACGAATTTCGGATGATGGGGTATCTCTGTGGACTGTGCCCTCGTTCTTACCAAAGGTTGTTTCGTCTTTCCACTTTAACCAGACGATGGAACTTCCTGCCTTCCTGAGATAGGAAGGGAAGGGATGGTTAGCGAAGGATCTTCACTGGATATTCAACAGACGCTGTTGCAATATCTTAAGATTACAAATGTCTTTCGGCGGTCGTATCATCTTTTTGTCCTGTTTGGTGGTGCAAAGAAGGGAACCAAGCTGTTGAGGTCCATGGGCACCTGTGATGCCGGGGTTGGTGCCTTATACCGTCAAACTGATCAAGATTCGGTCAAGCACTGTCGAAGCCATCCAACACCCTGCCCCCTAGGCAAAGTCCCTCGGTCTCTGGGTACAGCGTCGTTTGGTGCCTTTGATGTGATCCATCGTTGGTGAGCGTGAAAGTGCAGTGGACCCTACTGCACCGTCACCACTGTGGGCACCAATGGACACAGTCAGATGACGCATGACACTACCGCAGAGCACCATGGGCATCAGTCACCATGGACTTCGCTATTGTTCTATGAAGGAAACGGAGGTGAGCCATTCCCATGCAGTTTCAAGTGCTGTGACCAGCCTCTTGGAGTGTTATCAGGTACTTACTGGAGGGGACGGCACCATAGAACATATCCAGAGCCCCAGTGGTACTGGGGGTGCTGTCGTCACACTGTTCCTATGCACTCCACCAGGAGTTACAGTGACAGTGGAGCATAGCATGTACAGTCAGGTACCGCAAGACATCAACTCCAAACACCTCAGGCAATGGCAGGCAGTATTCTTCCTATCTGTGCAGTTCTCAGCTATGTCAGAGTGCTGCCATCACCACGTCAAGGTCTCAGCCTCCTCAACAGTTCTGCACCACAAAGTCCTGGGGAGCACTAGTGAGGAAGACGTCATCACACACTCGGGGGCAGATTTTTAAAAAGCACGCATGCGTACTTTTGTTCGCACACCCGGCGCCAACAAGAGTACGCCAGATTTTAATAGATATGCACGTAGCCACGCATATCTTTTAAAATCTGGGGTCGGCGCGCGCAAGGCTGTGCAAAATCGGCAGCCTGCGCATGCCGAGCCGCACAGCCTGCCTCCGTTCCCTCCGAGGATGCTCCGAAATCGGAGCAGCCTCGGAGGGAACTTTCTTTCCGGCGCCCCCCACCTTCCCTTTCCTTCCCCTAACTAACCCGGCCCCCAACCCTAACTAATTCTCCCCCTACCTTTATTTCAAAAGTTACGCCTGCCCAAGGCAGGCGTAACTTGCGCACACTGGGCCAGCTGCTGGCGCGCCATGTTCCAGTCCTGGGGCTGGTCCAGAGGCTGCGGCCATGCCCCCGGAACGCCCCCTGATGACACGCCGGCCACGACACGCCCCCCAGGAAAGCCCCGGGACTTATGCGCGTCCTGGGGCTTTGCGCTCGCCGGCGGCCTATGCAACATAGGCTCGGCGCATGCAGGGGGAGCTTGGGGCAGGTTTTCGGGGGGTACGCGCGTATATGCGCGCACCCCTTTGAAAATCTGCCCTTCTGTGATTTGCCTTTTGGCAGTGCACAGCCACCAACTCTAGCGTTCGATCCTTACTGAGCTGTGGGATTCTACCCACAAGCACGGCAAGTGGGGTCATAGGTGAGCCAACATCCATAAGATTGGATATCACTGTATGAGTATTGGTCAGCATACTTTTACAGTGGAGGGCTCTATTCCCCAGTTGCCCTCTACTGTATGGGTGTGTGTGTGTGTTTCATTTGTGGCAGGCACAACAGGTTGTGTGCCGCAGCCACAGGACTGACACAGCACTGCATTCCTGGTCGAACCCTAAGGGTAGTAGACACCAGGAGGGTAGTGTCAGAAGTCTTCTCCTTCCTCAGAAGAGGAATATTCTTTCAACCCCTTCCTTGTCACAAATCTCTTTGTGGAGAAGCCCCTGTGGCTCTGTCCTTGACAGGTTTATTGCTGAACCAGAGCCTCGATTCTTTGAATCAGTGCATCTCCTTGTAGGCCGGGGCATAGCAACAGTGGTCATCTGACCGTTTTTGCTGGGGCCTCTTCATTGATTACCATGACTGCCAGTGGCAGATTGGTCACTTCTGAACCTCAGTAATCAGTGGTTGTGTCTCACCTCTCAACTGGAGAGTTGACAGGTTTTTCGAGATTGGGAGGCCCTGATTCCCATTGCTTTCCCCTTCAGGAAGGTGGGGTTCAACTGGGTTCCAGGGCAACTCTTATGGGTTCCCCTCTGGATGCCTGGTTGTCCACCCCTGCAAGGGGTGTCCCTCATTCTCTGTTTCCCAGAAAAGGCATGTCACTGCTTCTGACTGGCGGTTGCTCTTGGTTCCTTGTGGGGTTGAGAGCAGGTCGCGTGGTAGCACTTTCCTTAGGTCACTCTAAGGAACAGCAGTCTATTTCACGAGGGAGCCTTTCCAGAGTAGCTCCTCGCTGAAGATTAAGGGTTTCTCCCGTCCAGGAGTCCCCTTTGATACCTGCTGAGCTCAATGGGTGTTTTTTGATAAGGACCACTATTGTCAGTTATGTTCTGTGTGTCTTGAACTGAATAGTGGGCCCTTTGGTCAAGGCGAGTGAAGACTCCACCCACAGGGAGGTGCCCTGTGGGCCCTTACCCGAACAGGCAAGGTCTCAGTAGATATACAACAGAGAGACAACTTTATTATACAGCAACAATCTTGAAGAGCAAGCAGAACAGCAGGATGTTAGTCCTCACAAAACCCACCCGTCTCTCCTGGGAGTTGGTTTCTCCATGTATTAGCTATATTATGGACTGAGGGACTGTGCATAGATTCTTTGAGCTCAAAGTTTTGTACTGGTCTCCATCCGCTGATGTCACCCATGTGTGAGGACTAACAACCTGCTATTCTCGGACAATTCCTGTTACAGGTATTGTGCAGTTAGTATAGCTGTGTTTAAAAAAGGATTGGATAAGTTCTTGGAGGAGAAGTCCATTACCTGCTATTAAGTTCACTTAGGGGTAGATTTTTTTAAAAAGCGCGTTTGCGTACTTTTGTTTGCGCAGCAGGCGCAAACAAAAGTCCGCTGGATTTTATAAGATACGCGCGTAGCCGCGCGTATCTTATAAAATCCTGGATCGGCGTGCGCAAGGCTGCCGATTTTGGGCAGCCGGCGCACGCCGAGCCGCACAGCCTGTCTCCGTTCCCTCCGAGGCCGCTCCGAAATCGGAGCGGCCTCGGAGGGAACTTTCTTTCGCCCTCCCCTCACCTTCCCCTCCCTTCCCCTACCTAACCCCCCCCCTTACCTTTATCCACGGATTTACGCCTCCCAGAGGGAGGCGTAAATCCTTGCGCGCCAGCGGGCTGCTGGCGCACCGAGACCCAACTTGGGGGCGGTTCCTGAGGGCACGGCCACGCCCCCGGAATGCCCCGGGCCGGCGCCACGCCCCGGTCCCACCCCCAAAACGCCACGTCGTTCGGCCCCGCCCCCGACACGCCCCCTTCCAAAAACCCCGGGACCTACGCGCGTCCTGGGGTTCTAGGCGCGCCGGCGCGCAAGGCCCTGCTCGTGTAAATCCGGGCGGATTTACGCGAGCAGGGCTTTTAAAATCTGCCCCTTAGAGAATAGCCACTGCCATTAGCAATGGTAACATGGAATAGACTTAGTTTTTGGGTACTTGCCAGGTTCTTATGGCCTGGATTGGCCACTGTTGGAAACAGGATGCTTGGCTTGATGGACCCTTGGTCTGACCCAGTATGGCATTTTCTTAGTTCTTATGTATGCAACTCTGCTTTCTCCACTTCGATGGCAAGAAAGAAAAGGGGAATTGGACAACTAACACAGGCCTTGACTTATTTTCTGGGGTACTGATATGCAGACATAAGGGAAAAACACTGGACTGCTTCTATGGCCAAGTTCAAAAAGCAAAATATATCAAGCAGCATTGTCTGACTTTTCAAGAAGGCTCCTCACCCAATAAAAATGTTGCTAGCAGTAATTTTTTATGGGTTTGACAGTTGCTTGGTTTTGATTGTAAATATTACTACTCTTGTCATAAGGCTTGGGATAACTGTACAGAGTGGCAGTTACTTACCCTTAAGAGAAACATGGAGGAGAACCATGGGGGTAATCTGCACGACACAGCAGATACTACCATAGGAAGCTTGCTTGGCAGAGTTTCTGCCATCATTACTATGTTACTATGAAAATTTACTCCAGAATCTGCAAGTCAATTTCCTTGCACAATATTAAACTAGATCATCTTTTGCCCTCAGCACTTAATTTCCTAAAACTTCAGGAAAGGAAAAAAATCTATAGAAAATATTGTGCACAAAACATCTGCAGAAGGTGCTGTGAAGCTTTTGCCTGTGCTTATTTATTTATTTAAAAATGTTTATATACCACAATTTCCAAAAAATTTGTTCAGTGCAGATAACAAGTATCACAATCATAAATATTCACATTTATAACATTACATGACTACAATTCTAAAAAAAAGAAATAATCATCATACAGTTGAAACAAAAATAAGTTAAACAAAAACAAAGATCATTTCACCATAAGCCTCTTAAAAAAAAAAAAAAAAAAGCCACATATTTGACTTGTTTCCTAAAAGATTTCACATCCTACCATCTCTCTTAACTTCATAGCCAACATGTTCCAAAGTGTAACAGCTGCAGATGAAAATGCTCTTGTCCAAGTGTGCTCCAACACTAGTCATATACGTGGTATCTGCAGCAAGCTTGTTCCTGCGAAAGTAGCAGTCTCATTGGATTATAGCAAATGATACTGTTGTGTAGCACACATGAATGTTCAGTAACAAGCAATTTAAAAGTGGTTACCAACAGCCTGAATTTGCACCTCCTCTTCACTGGTAACCAGTGGAGGTGTCTCTCAAGATTGATGTAATATATTCCCTATGTGCTACATCAGTGAGTAACTGCGCAGCAGAGTTTTGGATCAGTTGTAAGATACGTAGCAGCTTTTCTGACAGACCAATATACAATGAGCAACAGTAATCAATAAAACTCAAAACTAGAGCTTGTACAACTGAACGAAACAGATCTCCAGACAAGAAACATTTTAGCGGCTTCATCAAATTCAGCTTGAAAAAGGCCACTTTGCTTAACATGTTGTATTTGTGGCTTCATAGTCAATTGTGAGACTAGAAGAACACCTAAGCTTTTTATTTCTAAACTAATTGGGATAGGAGATCCATCAAGATGGATCTGTTGTAGTAACTCCTCCAACAAACACCTACCCACCCATACGAGCCTTGTTTTCTTTACATTCATGAATAAATGATTCTGGAATAATCATTCTTTTATTCTGTAAGTGTTGGATTAGATTCGGGTTTTTTTGTGTGGCTTTGATACTTTTTTAAACTTCCCTATCATTCTGTACCACCAATCAGGAACCTATGGTTTAGTTCACTTATCCAGCAACTAGAGCCAGAGTTCTTTTAATGGCATCACTAACATATACAGTATACTTAGCACAGTACCGGTATTGCCAGTGATCTTTGTCTCCAGCTTCCGGAAGGACAGTTGAGCATCGGCACATCCTTTGTTACTGTTAAAAAGGAGCTTTTAAGGGTTCCTTAGAAGGCTAAAGAACTAGGATTGAGAGCAAGTTTATTTGTATGAATATGTCCAAGCTCCTGCAGTTTTTCAGACCTGCAAACAAGCATGCCATTTACTCAACTGGCAAATTACCTCCTCAGATGAGAGAGGATTACCTTTACTGTTTTACAAGGATTTCAAAACACTCCTTGGTAAGAAAAAGCTCTTGATTGAGATAATGTTTTAAAAATAACATTAATCAACGTATACTGTGAATGAAAAAGTTAAGCATTGCTCGGGATGTGGAAGTAAACACTCAGCCACTGATAGCCTCGTATGCACTGAGTGCCATGGATCAAGTTGAAATACAAAGTCAGCTCAGTCCTCTAAGAAAAAGGTTAGTGAGCCAGGCTCTGCTTCAAAAAGACAGAATCCACACTGGATTTTGATAATAACGGATGCCATTGTAAAAGGTGGGAGTGCCCATTATCAAGCCCAGTATGCACAGGGTCTTTGGATAAGATGGTTTATCAACAGTTTCCATGCTGTTAGTACTGAATGAGAACTGATTTCAAGAAACTCTGTGTAAATGCAGTGCTCTTAATCTAATCTACTACATTGCTCTGCCTTTGTCTGAAACTTAAAACTGGTCCCGTGTATTTTACTCATAGGTCAGACTATCTTTTGTAGTAACAATGAAGTACTGATTAATCTGTACAAGGTATTTTAAGGTGCTCTTCAGTTTGTAATAATTGCATTTCAATGTTTTTGATAAAATAGCCATATATTTAAAACATTTGTGTTTCTAGTTTGGTTTAGAAGTGCCTACAGTCGTTTCCATAGCTGGTAGTCGCACTTCTTTAAGTAGTTCTACGAGGAGTTCGCGTTCATCTGTAAGGTATGTTTTTGTATTTTTTCAACCTGAGATTTTTAATTCCTATGAAAATGAACTGCATTTTCTAACCACTATATAATATTTCATAGGTACCAATTTATGTCATATGTTTTATTGAAGTCTCCATATGTTAAAGAGATATAGTAACTTAAAAACTAAAACATAAACTGGGGCATGAACTTTAGCAGATGCAGTTACTATAATGTATACTTTGCGAGTTGATGCTTTTGCTTCTGTAATATGCAGGTCAGATACATTTAGGTTTATTTGCCATAGATGATTAAGAATGTTAAGACCAATACTTCTGTTTTGGTAAGGAATACAGAACAGTATGGAGACAGGCGCATTATTGATACACCTTGGACAGGCTATTGTTGGTTCAGCATGGTCAGTACAGAGACAATTTGTTCATCAACTCTGCAGTTCTCATTTGGATTTTTAGCTCATTAGCAATACATCTGGGTTTTCTCAGCTAAAACTATGGCTACCACAGTTAACTAAGGATTAGAAAAATAAAGATTAAACAAGCTATGTCTAGTAATTTAATATTCTTTCCTCATTTTAGATCTGTTTCATCGAGGAGCTCTATAAGTTTAGGTTCTACTCAACCGTCACCTGTTAAGGTTGTGGAACTGGGCTCATCTAGCCCCCAGCAAACATCATCAACATCATCTATCGACATGTCAAGACCTCCTAGTGAAGCCAGTAGTGATAGTAGTACTAATAGCAGAAACAGCCAGAAATAGGCAATTCAGTATCCCTTAATCAGGGTTAGACATGAATGATTTTATTTTACCATCTTTACTGGTTAATACTTATCACTATGGATTATGTGCCCAAAGCAAAGATCGAGGTGCTGACATATATATATCTGTCCCTCATCATAGACAGCATCTTGCTGTCAGACTTTTTCAGAGCATAAAACCTCTCTGGGACTGTGATAGATGGAGCTGTATAAGGCTCCAATAGCTTGCTTTTCTTTTTTTCTCTTTAGTACAGCTTGGTGTACACTAGTGGTTTTGTATGGCATTTGTTTCTGGAGAGTCACTCTGCATATTTTTCAATGGTAGCAGTATTCTTTTCTTTTTTTGGATGATTTCTGAATATCATTCTTAATCATCAAGCACATTAATTTTATGAAAAATAATATAGACAACATAAGGTAATATATAAAAAACTTAAAGCAGAGGTAACTCACTCCTGTCCTGGAGTACAAAGAAACCAAATCTGGTTTTCAGGACATCCACAATGAATATGCATGAGATATATGACCATGCGTGCAAATATACCTCATGCATATACATTGCCGATATCTTGAAAGCCAGACCTGTTTGTGGCACTCCAGGACAGGCATTGCCTACCCAGGCTTGAAGGAATTTCTTTGAATAGCTGTAAGAAATATTTTTGAAAATCATAAATATTATTGCAACTTTTCCGGCAATTCTATTTCTCTCAATGTGGTACTTAGTAGCATATATATACACATACATGTATAGAAGAACCTAAATATGTATACCCTGGAGGAGAGGAGGAGCAGGGGTGATATGATACAGACTTTCAGATACTTGAAAGGAATTAATGATCCATGGTCAACAACAAACCTTTTCCGTTGGAAAAAAATCAGTAGAACTAGGGGCCATGACTTGAAGCTCCAAGGAGGAAGACTCAGAACCAATGTCAGGAAGTATTTCTTCACGGAGAGAGTGGTGGATGCCTGGAATGCCCTTCCAGAGGATGGGGTGAGACTAAAACTGTGAAGGATTTCAAAAGGGCATGGGATAAACACTGTGGATCCATAAAGGCTAGAGGATGGGAATGAAGTGAAGAGCCGTGGGGGGTGGATTACTAGAGTAGAGGCTACTACATGGTGATTACTACCCTTATTCAATAAGCCTTCACAAGGTTAATGCAACTCCAACATTGCTCTCTGCTTCTATGGCAAGGAGAAATGTGGAAAAGAGGATTTGCATTCAGACAACAACCAACAAGGACTGAACTTTACAATCTGGATAAACAAATAAGCATGGGGGTAGCTTGCTTATTACGGCAGTTACTACCCTAAACCAATTAAGCCTGATAGATCACATTAAATGCATATGTAGCATTGCTCTCTGCTTCAACGGCAGGGGGAAATGTGGAAAAGAGGATTTGCATTCAGACAACAACCAACAAGGACTGAACTTTTCACATTTCCCCCTGCCGTTGAAGCAGAGAGCAACGCTATATGATTGAACTTCACAATCGGAGTAAACAAATAAGCGTGGGGGTAGCTTGCTTAATAGAGCGGTTACTACCCTAAACCAATTAAGCCTGATAGATCACATTAAATGCATATGTAGCGTTGCTCTCTGCTTCAACGGCAGGGGGAAATGTGGAAAAGAGGATTTGCATTCAGACAACAACCAACAAGGACTGAACTTTTCACATTTCCCCCTGCCGTTGAAGCAGAGAGCAACGCTATATGATTGAACTTCACAATCGGAGTAAACAAATAAGCGTGGGGGTAGCTTGCTTAATAGAGCGGTTACTACTCTAAACCAATTAAGCCTGATACATCACTTTGAATGCATATATAGCGTTGCTCTCTGCTTCAACGGCAGGGGGAAAAGGAGGAAATGTGGAAAACAGGATTTACATTCAGACAACATCCAACAAGGCAATGATCTGTGCAGTCTGGGTAAAAAGCATCGGGGTAACTTGCTTGATGCAGCGGTTACTACCCTTAACCATTAAGCCTTATGCTCACCTTTGATGCAACTCCAACATTACTATCTGCATCAATGGAGGGGTTGGCAGGAAATGTGAATCAAACAGTTACCAACAAGGGCCCTGAAATTGGTGGTTGGTGAAACAGATACGTATGGGAAAATAAGTGTGAGAGCTTGCTGGGCAGACTGGATGGGCCGATTGGTCTTTTTCTGCCGTCATTTCTATGTTTATATATATATATATATATATATATATATATATATTCAGAAAAATGGAAGTGTCCATGTGAGTAATAGTTCAACATAGTAAAACTTTAAAATAAGGCTATTTGATAAAACTTGAAGCATTAAAGAAGTTGTACTATTTTATACAAAAACATACTGTATTTTGAAGATTTAAAGCTATCTTCCTTGCCTATGCTGAAATGCTTTAATCATGGCTGGTGTCATAATTGCTTTAGCAAAGTCCATAGTAGCATTGCTTAGTAGCACCAAGTCGACTACTGGGTGAATTTTAAAAACCCTATGCGCACCAAAGCCAGGAGATATGCATGTGTACTGGCTCGGCGTGCAATGCGCGGATTTTAAGAGGTGGCCGGGTACGCACATATCTCCTGGTATGTGAATAAAATATTTTTTTTCATAAGAGGCAGGGCATGGGTGTTCCAGGAAACATGAATAAAACCAGCGTGCCGGGTTCCCTATCCATGTTACTTTACTTCTGTTATGGACAGTGCGTAAGTCATAAAACAAAAAAACCTACGCTAGTTAGAGGAAAATTGGTTCTTACCTGCTAATTTTTGTTCTGAAGTACCACGGATCAGTCCAGTGAAGTGGATTTATGCATCCCTACCAACAGATGGAGGCAGAGAATAAAAACTTTGAGGCACCGCTACATAACTAAGAGTGGCACTGCAGTCCCTCAGTACTGACCTGTACCCAAGCCAAGATGTCTACCTTAACAATCCCCAATAAATGTGTGATAAACAGATACTTAAAGGTTGGAGCCTCCTGAAAAACACTAGGTCCTCTTAACCTGACAGAACGCACATCTGAAACTATGTACACTTCTCATCACTCTGAATATATCCTATATCAGCTCAGCAACATCCAGAAGCAAAGAAGTCTTTGAAAAATGGGAATGGGTCTCTGAACTGATCCTTGTTACTTCAAGAATGAAAATTAGCAGGTAAGAACCAATTTTCCTTTCCTATTTGCACCCTGGATCAGTCCATACAAGTAGGATGTACCCAAGCCCCTCTATACTGGCCAGGAACTCGAAAGACCTGCGTGCAACACACTTTCCCCAAAAGACACCTCCTCCGGCGCCCACACACCCAAGCGGTAATGTTTGAGTAAAAGTGTGAAGCGAAGACCACAACATCGCACAACAAATCTTCTGCAGAGAAAACTGTTGATGCTCCGCCCAAAAGGTTGCCTGCGCCCTAGTGGAATGCGCTTTCAACCCCTCTGGCACTGACCGGCCCTTACAGATGTAAGCCGAAGCTATCGTCTTTTTCAGCCATCATGCACTAGTGCCCTTAGATGCCTTATTTCCCTTCTTAGCGCCTCTGCACAGGACAAAAAGATAATCAGATCTCCAAAAGGCATTTGTCAGCTTAAGATATTGTAAAAGAATTCTGCGCCCATCCAGCAGCAAGTGAAGCTTCCTAAGCATAGGAGCATCCGCAGACAAATTTGGAAAGGCCGGTAACTCAATCACCTGGTTAAGGTAAAAGGAGGAAACCACCCTAGGCAAAAAAAGACCTAAGTTCAGAGTCCATGCTGGACAAATCTTCTGAAGGGGAGAACGCAAACCTTTTGCCCCTTTGAGGAAATGAACCACATCCAGGAGAGATGCCAACAGTCTTCCCTAAATCCTACCTCAAAAGGAATCATAGGCCAAACCATAAATCAAACTGCTTTGCAAAAAAATAAACTAGAATCTGTGGAACGTCCACTTTCAAAGGCTGCACCTTGTTCTGTAAACACCAGGATTCAAAGATTCTCCACACTCGGACATAAGCCAAAATTGTGGAAGGCTGTCTTGCCTGAAGCAAAGTCGCAATCATGGGCTCTGAATTACATTTCAATTAGAGCTGTCGCCTATCAAAAGCCAAGCCGCTAGACAGAAGTGATTCTCCCGGTCACAAAATACGGGTCCCTGCCACAACAGCCCTGACAGATGGGCCAATCGAACGGAACCGTCCACCACCAGACAAAGAAGGTCCGCAAACCACTGCCGGTGCAGCCACTCGGGAGCCACCTGAATCACCCTGCCCGGATGAAGCTTGATGCGCAGCCGCACTCGACCTACGATAGGCCACAGTGGAAAAACGTACAGCAACAGGTATGTTAGCCATGGGTGAACAAGAGGGTATTTATTTTATTTTATTTATTTGAATTTCTTATATACCGGCATTCGCGATGGGAGTCGCATCATGCCGGTTTACAATAAACAGGGTGTGACAAAAGGATAAATACTTAAAAACACTTAACATTAACATGTGATAGAATAGGAAAATAGCAGTTACAATAAAACAGGGACATAATGCAACTTGGATTGTAGAGAAGGTGAAAGATAAATTAACAATGAGCTAAAAAAGAAGTAACCAAGGTAATAAAACCTGCCAAATTAGAAAAAGAAAAATAACATTAAGGAGTTGTCCAAGGTTGTTGATTACTCTGACGGAGTTGAGTTGCTTGAGTTGAAAGTAAGTTCAGTTGGTATCTGGAAAGGCTTTCATAAATAGACGCCCTCCAATCCGATCTCCCTTCTGCGACTAAAAAACTGACCTGTCTTTGCATTTTCTGAAATCACTATGAGGCCCACCGCTGGTCTGCCCAGTCTGGCCTGAATCAAGGAGAAGGCCTCCACCAACTCCCACTCCTCCAGATACAGATGAGGAAGTCCGCCTACATGATGTGCACTCCAGCTACATGGAAAGCCGCTGTTCTTGCCAGATGTTTCTCTGCCCCAACAAAAAACTCTTGTGCCTCCAGCGCTACTACATGCCTCTTCGTTCTGCCCTGACGTACCACTGTCTGAGAACACTCGCACTGCCTTGTTTTGAATGAGGGGGAGAAACTCCAGTAAGTCTCTGCACACTGCCTTGGTTTCCAACTGATTGATGAACCAGGTCACCTCCTCTGAAGACCACTGTCCCTGAACCAATTTTTGTTGACACATCATCCCCCCCCCCCCCCCCCAGAAAGGCTGGCATCCATGGTCACCACCACCCAGTCAGGCACTTTCCAATCCATCCCTTTCTCGAGATTGTGCCAAGAGTGCCACCGTGAGAAACTGGAACTGGCATTCTCCAGCCACGGCAAATGCAGCTGAAATTCCCCTGAAAGTGGATTCCAATAGGATAACAGCATCCTCTGCAGCAGGCGCATGTGAGCAAAGGCCCATGGAACCAACTCCAGTATAGAAACCATGGAACCCAGGACCTGCAAATAATTCCAGACCCTGGAACTGCCAGACGCAACAGCTGAAGGACCTGACTTCGCAACCTGACTACCCACTCCGTAGTCAGAAACACCTTCCCCAGCTGGGTTAGAAGCGTCCCCTCAGATATTCCAACGGCTGGGTCGACTTTAAATGGCTCCTGCCAGATTCGTCACCCAGCTCAATGAATTCAGGAGCTGCAGGCCTGCTGGACTGAGTGACATCACACTCCATTTCCGACTTCGCCTGTCCTAACCAATCATCCAGGTACAGGTGCACCAGGATACCTTCCTTCCCGAGCGCCACTACCACCATCACCTTTGTGAATGTGCATGTCGGAGCCGCCAACCCAAAGGGAAGGGAGTGAAATTAGAAATGCTCCCCTGGGCCCCTGAACCTCAGGAACCACTGGTGTCTGGCCCAAACGGGGATATGGAGATAAGCTTCTGACAAGTCCGACGATGCCAGAAACTCCCCTTTAAGCACTGCCGCTATCAGCACAACGCATATCTGAAACCGCAGCCCCCAGAGGGCAGCATTGACCTTCTGCAGATCGAGAATTGGCTGAAAAGTCCCCTGCTTTTTGGGCATCACGAAGTACATGGAGTATCAACCCTGCCCACCTCTCCAGAGGGGGCACTGGAACAATGGAGCACATGAGCTGTAGCCGTTGCAAGGTCCCCACATCACCTCTCGCTTGAACCAGGAGATGCAATGGGAGATTACAAAGACATCTCTGAGTGGACGAGAAAATTCCAAGGCATAGCCGTCTCTCATGACCTCCAGGACTTACTGGTCCGATATGATCTTGGTCCACTCCTCATAAAAGAGGAGTGGACCAATCTTACTTCTGCCTCCCCTTTGGGGCCTACCGTCCCTCAGAGGCCTGTGTTGAGCTGCTGTCTGCCCAAACTCTTTTTTTTTTTTTTTTTTTGCACCACCAGCCTTGGGCTCCTGCTAGTGTGAAACTGCCTCGCTTCTCGGAATTGAGCTCGTGGAGGAAAAAAACTTCTTGGGGGTTTTCTTGTCCTCAGGCAACTTATTACCCTTCGACTCCTCCAATCTTTTCATGAGCTGCTACAAATCCTGTCCAAATAGCAGCTTTCCCTTGAAGGGGAGGTTTGACAGCTGTGCATCTGTTGACCAATTTTGTAGCCATAAGAGTCTCCTCGCAGCTACAGCTGAGACCCTACCTCTGGCGGAAGTCTGGATCATATCATACCAAGCATCAGTCACAGAGGCCACTCCCACCTCCAAGCGGGTTGCCTGCACTGCTTCAGCCACAGTCACTTACCGCTTGCCATGTGCCTTCTGCACCCAGCACCAGCAGGCTCTCTGCATCAAACTTCCGCACACTGCGGCATGAAGACTACAAGCCGAAACCTCAGTCTTTGAGCAGGATCTCCAGTTTCCAAGCCTGGACATTTTGTAGAGCTGCTGCTCCGGCTAGCAGAATAGATATTTTCTTAGCAAATGCGGACATGGCAGCATCCACCTTGGGAACTCTCCAGGACTCCAAAATCTGCTCTGGTCAGGGGTATAGCTTCGCCATAGCTCCCGCTACCTCCAGGCCCGCCTGGGGCGATTCCCTCTTCCAATCTACCAGCTTCTTCACTGTCATCAGGAACAGAAAGGCCTTAGGGGGTCTCCTTAATCCCCCAGGACTGGGTCATCCCTTCATTATTCGAGTCCTCCCAGGTTTGTTCCGGCAAGGAATATAGCTTAGCCCTGGCTACCTTAGCTCTGGCTACCTTCAGGCTCACTTCGGAAGACTCTCACTCCCGATCCACTAACTTCTTCACCTTCTTGGGTAAAGGAAAAACTGTCTTAGGAGGCTCCCACAATCCCTCCAGGACCGGATTCACCCCCTAATCCCAAAATCTTCCAACACCTGGGGAACCTAACTCCTCCCTGTGGAACAACCAAACTACTCGAGGGCAGACACCCTCAGCAGTCAGGACTTCATCCAAAACAATCCACTAAATCAATGACTGGGTCCTTGTCAGACTCCACTGTAGTATCCTGCTGCTGATCAGGCACATTCGATTTGTCTGACATGTCCCCGTTCTCAGGCGTGGACCGTCCCAGCCCAAGGAGACACAGAGCCCACCTGGAAGTGAGGACTCAGGGAGTGAGGAAACCAGGACCCCTGGCTTTCACCTTCCTTGACCAATAAGGGCTGAGCTAGCTCAGGGATCACCAACCCCCCCCCCCCCACCCCTGCTCCATCCAAGGGATGGCCCATGAAGGAACCTAACACCTCAGGGAGCCTTCCAGGAATCTTCTGTCCTCCTTATTTTTTTTTTAATCAAACTCCAGACTGCAGGTTTGCAACTCTACCATCTGCTGGAGGCAGAGAACTCCTGAGGGAGTGCAGATGGTACACTCAGTTATGTAGCAGTGCCTCAAAGTTTTTATTCTCTGCCTCCATCTGCTGGTAAGGATGCATAAACCCACTTGTCTGGACTGATCCAGGGTACGAACAGGAATAGGGTTTTAAGGGTTGGGGCTAATAGGGTAAAAAGGAGGCAAGTTAGCTAGGGGAAACAGGTAATTATGTTGGCACACATATCTACTACAATCTCCTCCATTTATGTGATTGAGACAGCATTTGCGCTCATTAATGTAAAATTGTACTCACATGTACGTGTATAGCTGATTTAACAGGCATGCATATATATATATATATATATATATATATATGTAATAAAATCACCGCGCACATGTGCTCCCATGCGGTCTTAAAATTCACCTTTATATTTGCTATTTGGCACTAGAACGGAGGAACCAACTCCAGGCCTTGAGAGACCCAAACAGGTCAGGTTTTCAGAATATTCACAAAGAATATGCATGGGGTAGATTCTTTGTCCTTCTGCTCCACCAGTCAAGAACATGTGGGTTTAGCCCCTTCATCCAGCAGTTGGAGGCAGAGGGGTTTTTTTTTGTTTGTTTTAATGACATCACCTATATGTATTTCATGCATGGAATCAGATACAGCCACTATTCTCAGCTTCCAGCTATTGGATGGACAGTTGTGGACAAGCCTCAGCCCGATTTTTTATTCGATAATTTTTATTGCTATTTCATAATTGTGAGATAGCCCATAAACTATTTTTGAGTCAAATTTATCTTAATGAGCCAAGCTCCTGTGGATTGTTCTCTGCAGTGATGCAAGCCAGGACAGCAAAGCAGCTCACTACCCATTTGATGGGGTTTGTTCTCTCTGGGAGAGCACTACAGGTGTAGTTTGAGGATACGCTTTTCTAAAAAGGGATTGCCTGCTTATTATATGAGCTGAAATGTGGGTGGAGGCCAAGCTTCTGCAATCGATAAGCCTTGCAGCAAAGTGTGCCGTTGACAATTTGAAAACTCATCACCATGTCAGGACTTGGAGTGAGCCCATTAACTCAAGGGCTTCCCATCCTGGCTTCCATCCCTTGAATGTAGTACTAGATTGAGCAATAAAAAACAGTTGACAAGAGAAGGTAAGACTCTTTTATTGTTCAATCTGCCTTCAATCTTTTTCAAGGCAGAAAAAGAACCAGTGCTTGCAACCTGCTAAGGTAAGTCATATAGGGTATGATTTAAAAAAAAAAAAAAAAGGGAAAAGATACTTTCAGTTTGTATTGGGAATGGTTTTTTAAGGCTAGGAGATATTTTCTGAGGATTACCACGTGCCAGTTCATATGTCTGAGCGCTGCATTCTGTATGCCCACTAAAAGGCAGCATCTGACAGCACATAGTGTTAGGCTTGCACATGCGATGATAAAACAAGAGTGTAACTCAAACAGAGCAAGCTTACAATCTGGGATCCTACGAGCCTGAACCTAGTGCAAAAGTATATTTTAAACTCACAGAGACATTCCCAGAGAGAGAGAAAGCAGTTAACGGTTTCTGCCTTTGTGTCTGGAACGCTGCCATGTTGAGAAGTCTTAAGTAGTTACAGGCTTTGCACAGCTGCATAGAATTCATTCTTCAAGTGCTGGGACAAACAGGCCGATTCAAGACAGTGCATGTCCACAACCCCTTATGCTATAAGTGGATTAGGACATCCAAAAAGCCCACCAGTCCCCCAAGCTAATAGCACTCATCACATGTAAATTCATGTTGATGAGGCTATTAGCTATTCTCCCCAGAAGAAAAAAAAAAAAAGTGCAACCAACGCGCACATTTTTACCCTCAGAAATTAATGCCTGCCAGAGCACCCAAAAAGTAAAAAGAAAAGCAGAAAATACTACTTTTCTGTACTTCCTCCGACTTAATATCGTGGCAATATTACGGTGGAGGAACAAAAAGAACAATAAAAAAAAAACCAGTGTGCCATTCTCAGGTTAGGAAAAGGAATGCCCGTAAAATTGAGCATCTGTTTTCCAAACCTGCTGACAGCCACCTTTCCTGGGGGCCCACTGCCAAGGAGGCACAATTTCCCCAAGTGCCTCCTTTTTACTGCAGCAGTTGATTTAAATATTAAATCGAGCACCCTGGAGAGGTTGATCGGCGCGCATTAGGAAAGCAGGGGCTCAATCATGAGGCATTGGCCTGATAGTGATTATTTCTTAGCGTCCCGACAGATGAATCCAGAACCAATGGGTTATGCACCTCTATCAGCAGATGGAGACAGAGCAAAGCTAACATTACAGTATATATACCCCTGCAGTGACATCAGCCCGCCAGTATTCTCAGTCTCCAGCAGATGGTGGATGTGCATCTCCCTATTGGCAATTGCTTTAAAGTTTAGGAGAAAAGAAGGAGATTAATTCGCCCTGCTCTCCTGTGATGATATCTTAAGGTCCCTCCCTCAGTTGAGAATTCCTGGAGGTGATTTCTGTGGTCCTTCATATGAGCGTCTTGGTCTGGTAGCTGGCTTTTGAGCTGGCATGGACGTAGCTGTTAAAAAAAAGCTGAAAGGCAAGCAGGTGCAGGAAGCCTAACATAGGAGTGATGGTATATACCCTCTTCCCCCCCGCAGCTGGAGCACATGCTTGTATTCAGCCAGGACGGGCTGAGCTCAGGTAAAGTTCTCTACTCCACTTCTTGAGAAGTGGAGTTGAGTAGGGATTCCTCCCCCCCCCCAGCCTCCATGCTCGGCGAGCAATCCGATGGCCCTTCCTGCCTCCGGTGGTGTTCAGGGGGGCAGCCTGCTGGATTGAGCAGCCCTTGCGGCTAGGCCCGGCACCGAGACTTGTCTGGTAGGCTGCACAGCACCTTCGCCCAATTTTTGTGCACTATATACTTCAGTTCCTGCGGATCGTGGCTTGTGCACCCAACTGTGTGATCTGTTGTGCATTTTGGTTGTGTGTCTAGCTTGGGGCTTAGCTCAGTGCCTAATTAGAAGCACTGCCCAGGGCGCCCATTTGTGCGTGCATGCACACGCCCTTTACACACACATACGCGCTTGTTTTTTTCGCGCATTCCCTGAGTGTCCTGTTGGAGCTCAAGTTGGGCGCTTAGTTTGGCACAGTGTTGTGAGCCTTATCTGATGCCGCCTATAGCGAATAAACCTAAGCACCTTGCTATGTGTGGCATGTCATATTTCGGCATCTTCGCCTCGCATTCCTTCTAACTTGTCAGTGCTATGTGGAGGTTCAGGGAGAATTACCCCCTTCTGATTTTATTAAGCCCCATTCTTCCCACGCTGGTGCGAGAATGAAGAAAGAGCTGCCAGAAGGGTCATCTGATCTTGGGGTTCCCCTAACTGGTTTGTCAGCAAAGGAAGGTAGTTCATTGAGCTCAGGATATGTGCCCTTGTGCCTTGGCATGGATTCTTCAGCCTTTTCTTGGCTGGTATTTTTTTCAAGGACTGCAGTCTTTTCTTCAGGCGCAGTCCTCGGCCCTGGCCATCTTTTTCCAGTCACAGTGAAGTCACGCATGTGTGGTGCTGTGGGTTTTCATGATAGCGATCCAGATGGCACGAGTGATGAGACCAATCCTTACTGCCTGGAGAATGGGAAGATTCCTCTGGGATTGGAACTTTATAGAATTATGTTGCGATTCTTTCATAGAGATGAGTTACCGGATCTCATTTCCCAGACATTGAAGATGGTGGGAGTACCTGGTGCTGAATCCATGTCCAAACCAAAGACAAATCCCATTCTGGTTTCCTTGCGTAAGGCCTCACATTTCTTTCCTAGTATGAAGGCTATTTAAGAATTAATTGATCTTGAATGGGGCGTGCTGGAAGCAAATTTTAAAGGGGGGGGGGGGCCGAGTCTTAGATGAACTGTAGCCCCGTATCAGATTACAAGAGAGCAATTGTGTTTTCCAGAGGTGGATGCGCTCGTCTGTGCCGTGATCAAGTAGACAAAGATTCCTATTCAAGGGGGAGTAGCCTTGAAGGCATGCCCAGGATAGAAGAATTGAGGCCATCCTTAACCAAAGGCCTTTGAGGCAATGGCAATGACCTTGCAGATAGCTTCTTGTTTCCTGATGGCTCACTCTTGTTTGCTGCTCTCTCCGAAGGTCTGTGAGTCTGGTGTAAATTCCAGGGCAGCGATGGAACCAGCAGCAGACTGCGATTTGGTCCGCACCGGCCAGAGGTGTGGCTTCAGTAGTTGCGGCTAGGCATCAATGGCTGAGAAATTGGTCGGCTGCTTCAACCTCAAAGTCTATCCTTATGAATTTGCCCTTTAAAGGCTCACTCTTGTTTGGGAGTGAGCTGGAGAAAATGGCCACTAAGTGGGGCAAGTCCCCGGTTCCTCGATTACCAGAGAATAAGAAACAAGGGTCACGTTCCTTCAGTTCCAGAGGTCATACGTTTTCGGCCCTTCAAAGAAGACTCCTTTCAAAGGACTCAACCTTTGGGTAGATCTCAGTCTTTTCATCCCAGGCAGCCCAGACGGGGAGCAGGCTCAGGTAATGAAGCACCCCAAGCCTCCCAATGAAGGTATGCTGACCCACTTCCAGGAACAGGAGATAGGAAGTTGTGTCTCTTTTTTTTATTTTATCAAAAGTAGATCGAGATCACTATAGACCAGTGAGTTCTGGAGTTGATATAAGATGGCTACGCGCTGGAGTTTCGGAGTGATCCTCAGGACATGTTCATGGTATCTCCCTGCAACTCTCCGCAGAAGAGACAAGCAGTGGAGTATAAACTGTCCAGACTCCTCAAGCCAGTGCTCTGTGGTTCCAGTTCCCATGTCTCAAGAAAATAGGGGCAGATATTCCATTTATTTTGTTGTGCCCAAGGACAACTCATTTGAACCATAATGGATCTCAAAAGAGTCAAGCATCATTTTCATGTGACTCATTTTCATATGGAAACCTTGCATTCAATGATAATGGCAGTACAAGTCAGGGGAGTTCCTGATGTCTCTGGATTTGTCCAAAGCATACCTCCATATTCCCATCCGACTAAAGCATCAATGATTTCTGCAAATCGTGGTTTTGGGGCATCATTTTCAATTTTGAGTTCTTCCTTTTGGTTTGACTACCGGACCCAGATCTTTTTCCAAGGGCATGGTACTAGTGGCAGCAGAGGTGAGAAAGGATGGGATCCTTCTACATCCATACTTGGACGACTGACTGATTCGGGTCAAGAGTCTGGAAGAGAGCCTCCAGGGCTCGCACAAGTTGATCTCCCTGTTGCAGGAATTAGGTTGGGTCGTGAACCTGGCCAAGAGCAATCTTCAGCTATCCCAGTCACTAGAGTATATTGGTATTCATTTCAACACAGATCAGGGCAAGGTGTTCCTGCCAGAGAGCTAGAAGCTGATGGTGCAGGTGCATCTATTCACAAACACAATATGCCCAACAGTGTGGTCCTCTCTACATTTGCTTGGAGAGGTGGTGGCTTGGGCGAGGGCGCGGGCGCATATGCGTTCTCTTCAGCGCATGCTGCTGTCTCAGAGCCCACAGTTTCAAGATTATTTGATTCAGCTCTACCTGCCGATGGAAATTTGGCTAAAAGCGGATCATCTAAGGAAGGGGATTTCCCTAAATTCATCGGACTGGCTAGTACCCATGCCAAATGTGAACCTCCAAGGCTGGGGAGCTCACTGTCAGGAGTGACAGTGCATGGGCACTGGAGTGCAGAAGACTCTCTGGAAAATCAATCAGCTAGAAGCCTAGGCAGTCCAGTTGGCATGCTTGCAGTTCGGCAACAGGTTGCAGGATCGAGTGGTCCGGATAATGTTGGACAATGCAACCACAGTAGCTTACATCAATCCGCAGGGTGGAACCAAGAGCCAGCAAACGTCACAGGAAATAAACCAACTTATGAAATGGACAGAAGTGCATCCTTCAGGAAATCTCAGCTTTGCACATTGCAGGAAAAGAAAACATAAGAGCAGACTTTCTCAGCAGGCAGAGTCTGGACCCAGGAGATTGGGAATTGTCAGACGAGGCATTTCTGCTAATAGTGAATCGCTGGGGTATGCTGTTTCTGGACCTGCTGGCGACTTTTCACAATGCAAAGATTCCTCGATTCTTCAGTCACAGGAGAAATCCAAAGTCTTTAGGCATCGATGTGCTCAAGCAGAAGTGGCCTGAGGAAAAACTGATGTATATCTTTCCCCCATGACCCATGTTGGGCACAATGGTGTGGAGAGTCAAAAGACACAGAGGAATGATGCTTTTGGTGGCACCAGACTAGCCCAGGAGACCATGGTATGCAGATCTGCGAAGGCTCCTGGTAGACTCCCCCCCTCCAGTTTCCAGCACACAGGGGCCTGTTCTTCACGAAGATCCGACTCGATTTTATCTTGGGGTATGGCCCTTGCAGAAGCATGGATATTCTACCACGGTGATTGCCACCTTGTTACGAGCTAGAATGTTCTCCACCGCCTTAGCCTATGTGTGGTTTTGGCGAGTGGTTGAGGCTTGGTGTGAAGATCGAGGGGTTCTTCCTTGTTCAATTCAGATCCCACTCATTTTGGAATTTTTGCAGGATGGTTTGGATAAAAGGATTGGCCCTTAATTTGTTGAAGTTACAGCAGTGGCTTTTGCCTGTTTCAGGGGTCATGTGAATGGTGGATCCTTGTCAGCTCATCCATATGTGGCCCATTTCTTGAAAGGAGTGAAACATCTTCATCCTCCCTTGCAGTTACCAGTGCCCTTGTGGAGACTCAAACTGGTTTTGGATTTCTTAGTGGGCTCTACATTTTGTCTGATTCGTCACCTTTCTTTGTGGTTACTAACCTTGAAAACGGTGCACATAGAATATCCGAGCTACAGGCCTTGTCTTGCCGGGAGCCATTCCTTCAAGTGACTCTGGAGGCGATACAGCTGCTTACTATTCCTCCCTTTTTGCCAAAAGTCTCGGATTTTTACTTGAAATCAGGCCATTTCTCTGCCGTCTCTGGATAGAGAGAGAGATGCAGAGGAGTATCGTCTGTTATGACCCTTAGATGTTACGAGGCATATCATGAGGTATTTGGAGATTTCTTCTCAGGAAGATCACCTGTTTGTCCTCCACAGTGTAGTTAAATAGGGCGAGTCGGCTTCGCGAGCTACAGTATCTCACTGGATTAAGGAGGTAGTCACGGTTGTGATTGTGGATGCTGAGCAGCTGTTACCTAGTCAGGTTAGGGCTAATTCCACTAGGGCTCAGGCAGTGTTATGAATGAAGGTTAGATTATTTCCCATTAACATTTGCCAAGCTGCAATGTGGTCCTCCTTACACACCTTTTCCAGGTATTATCATCTGGATGTGCAGGCCTGGGAGGACGCAGCCTTTGCACATGTGGCTTTGACCACGGACAGCCTCCTCCTTATTCAGGAGTAGCTTGGGTATATCCCATTGGTTCTGGATTCATCTGTCTAGATGCTAAGAAATGAGAAATTACTACTTACCTGATAAATGCCTTACCTTTAGAATAGACAGATGAATCCAGTTTCCCTTGGCTGATGAATAATTGTGCTATGGCCATGCATGGCTAGGTGGTCCAGGGGTTACTGCTAAGTGTTAATCCAGTCCCTAGACTAGTGTTAATACATTCTTTGTCTGAGCTCAGTTTCCTGTTGACTGAGTACTGGAATGGTTATCTGGTGTTAATCAAGTTTTGTTAAGTTTGTCCACAGTTGGCTTTTGCAGAGAATACTGCGGGCTGATGTCACTCCAAGGATATATATATACTGTAATGTCAGCTTTGCTCCGTCTTCATCTGCTGGTAAAGGTGCATAACCCACTGGTTCTGGATTTATCTGTCTATCCTTAAGAAAAGGAAATTATCAGGTAAGTAGTAATTTCTCATGCCAGCACATCCCTGCCACTGGGTTTTTTTCTCCCCTAGATCTTTAATCCTAAACAAAACCCTTCAGCCTTTAAAGAAAAAGATAATTTGCAATCATCTAATAAAGGTTTATTGGCAATTCCATCACTATCATCTGCCAGATTAACAGCAGTAAGAGAAAGAGCAATATCCTTAGCAGCCCCTAAGTGTGATTGAGAATCCTGTTAATTGTCCACCTTCCTCAATCACGCTAGGTACAGAGGTGATTGAGATAAAAAGAGTGGTTCGTAATTTGGGATTACAATTAGATACCAATTTATCTCTAACACATCACATTTCACATTTGACCAAGACCTCATTTTTCAAACTACAGACAATAAAAAGACTAAAGTCACTCTTACTTAAATCAGACTTTCAAATGGTTATTCAATCTATCATCTTCTCAGGTTTAGATTATTGTAACAGCCTCTTCTTGGGCCTGTCGGATTCTACCTTAAGACCTTTGCAGCAGATTCAGAACTCTGCTGCCCGTTTATTAACAGGAGCATCCATGAGACATCATATCACCCCCATCCTGTATGGGTTACATTGGTTGCCCATCAAGTTTAGGGTGAAATACAAAATCTTATCATTAATTCATACGTTAATATACGATCCGGATTCAACCTGGCTTTGCACCTCATTGCGGTTATACAAGCCTACTAGAAATCTTAGATCTACTTCTAAGTATCTGCTTGAGGTGCCCACAGTCAGATTGGCTAGATTAAATATAACAAGAGAGAGAGCCTTTTCAGTGGCGGGACCCATTCTTTGGAACTCGATTCCAAATTCCCTGAGATCAATTATGGATCACAAGGAATTCAAGAAGGCTCTAAAAACCTATCTATTTAAAATAGCTTATGCAGGAATTGAGGAAATGAATACCTCTACTCAAAGCTCCTTATAATATCAGTATCGGTCTATGATACATATCTGGAGCTTAATAGACTATTTGTTGATAACTATATGATAATGAGGACCTTAGTTTTGTAATTCTTCTTAAATTTCTGACTTTTCTTGTTTTGTTAAAAAATTTTCTTTTTAGTTAGTTATGTAGAGTGTTAGGGATTATAATTATACAATGTATTTATTTTCAATCTTTACTTTTTTCTATTTATTTATTTTGTTTTTATTTTTCTTTAGTATTATTATTTTTTATCTTTATAATTTGAAGTTGTGAACCGTTTTGGTCGGATACTCTCCGTGAAAATCGGTATATAAAATGTTTTAAATAAATAAATAAATAAATAAATAAATAAGATTTGAAATATGCTACCAGTGGAACTAAGGTTGGAATCCAGACAGATAGATTTAAAAAAAAAAAAACTTCTAAAAACATGGCTATTCAAACAAGCCTATGATGAGAATGCCACCTGAGCAGTCAAGATAATGTGGTGAAGAAGCAATTTATGAGTGATGTGGAACCCGCTTTTTGGTAGATGCATGATTTGTTGTTAGTTTTATAAGCTATTGTTAATAGCTATTGTTTTTTGTTTGATATGATTTTTATGTTTTTAAAGATTGTAAACTGATGTGAAGGTTAGGTCTGTACAGCAGTATAGAAAAAAATTGTTAAATAAAAATAAATAAATAAAATAAAAATATATAGTTAAATGGCATACAATCTTCATGTCCTAGAGCACAAATATAGGAATCTAGTAACATGACATACTGAGAGGGCACAGTTATTTTCCTCAAACAATAGTCTCTCCCTCTGAGGAGAAGGTAGTTTAAATAAAAAATATTAATTCCATCTGTTTCACTAAATTGAAATTTAGGTATGAAAAATTCTATCGATATTCAATTCTGAGGGACACAGAAGGTATCTATAGCCATTCCATTCTATGCAGAACTGGAGCTTAAAGTACTTTCTGAATGGACCTTCCCAGTAGGTAAAGTAACATCTGTTTTAAGACACAGGTTGCTGCCAGATTCTCACCACTGAGCACAAAATCACATATCCTTGTGAAAGTAGGTGCTGCACATAAGAAATTGTGCTTCACTTTTTTTCCCTTAACTATCTGTGCAGATGCCATCTGCACCAGTAGGGGGGAAAGAGCTCTGTTAAACAGAAAGCTGCAGCTTTTTGATAGAGAACAGACTTCACAGCTTGAATCCACAGCTGCCTATCATTTTGTCAAGGTTAATAAATTTGTTCTTCAAGATCATTAGAAGGCTTCTATGACTCAGGCATTAGGCTGCTGGTTCTTGCTCCAAATTGCATCTCTACAAATGTCTTGCAAAGTGAGATAATTTGGTAAGATACTTGAAAGACTAGTCTTGAGTCAAGATGAATCAAAACCATAGACACTTCTGAGGATAGGTCAAAAATTAGATTTTTCAGAGGGTGCCAGAAAAGCTGGAGCAAATGTTTTTACAAAACGTGGATCCACAGTACCAGAGACTAGTAAGTTATGGATATGCCCTACAATTGGTTTCCCCAACACATTTGTGTTTTTTTTTTCCCATATCTATCACCAGCGAAGACAATTTTTATACTGGCAACACTAAACAAATTAATAAACCTAATACTGTTATGTCCTGCTCCATTTCAAAAGTAAGAGCAAGGATGTTAATCATTATACTAAAATTCCAAGATATTTATAATAAAAAAGATTGGTCCCTACATACCAATTCTGAATTTTATATATATATGAATTTGCTAGACCTATCAGAGCAACAAATCAAAATTCCCTGTACGTACCAGGATCAGTCCAGACTGCTGGGTTATGCCTCCCCTCCAGCAGATGGAGTCAGAGAAAGCTGAAAAGCACCCCCTAGATATACTGGTGTGCCACCTGCGATCCCTCAGTATTTTCTCTGACTCCAGCAGATTGAGAGGCATAACCTGCGGTCCTGTCCTGGTTAGGTTTGTTTGTGGGAATTTATCTATTTACGTGTTCGCTGACTAGATCAACTGGTTTCTTCCCTCCTGGGGATTCTTCATGTAAAAAAAAATATTAGATATGAGAGGTATGTTTGTTTGATTGCGGGGTCTTTTCTTCTCAGCGCAGCGTGGAGGCGCGTTGCTGGGCAGGCATAGAGGGCATTGTCCTTTTTGATTTCCCAGACTAGTGTCCCAGTAGGCTGGGGGAGAGTTTACCGGTGGGCTGGTCACCCTCCCCCCATTATTCCAGGGTTTAATTCCCTGAAGGGGGCTTTGAAAAAAAAAAAAGGTTTAAATTTAAACATTTATTCTGCAGAGCCACTTAAGCCCTGTTGGGGACAGGCAGTGAGCTCCCTTTTCCAGCCTCAGCCTGCCGTGCCTGTGAGGACTCCAGAGGGGGTGGCTGGCTCACCCGGCGAGTGTTCATTAGGAGTGTTACTTGCCTCATAGTGTTTGGCGCACTTTTGCCTGCTCCTCTTCAGCCCGGCCGCGGGATGCCGCGATCTTCAGCCTGCACGGCCTGCGGGGGGCGGGGGCGCGACTCTCCCGAGAGTGCTCTGCTCCCGATGCCTTCCCGAGGGCGAGCGACCCTCTCAGGGGCCGAGCGCTGCCCGCAGCGGGTCCTCTCTCCCCTCTTCAGCGCGGCAGCGAAAGATGCTGGGCACCCGATCTTTGGCCCCGCCTCCCTTGGACACGCGGCAGGCAGAGCTTTCAGCATCGGAGGAGGGAGTCTCTCCTCCACCTGATTTGAGCCCGTGGAGTCTGCCCGATTCAGAGGCTCATCGAGCCCTCCCTCCCTCCGGATCCGTGGGGGAAAATTTGAAGCGATCAGTCCCATTTTCCTCTCAGTTTGTGCTACTAATGCACAAAGCTTTTTTAGAGGCAGAAGCAGGTTGGGAGGCAGAAGGCCCCTCTCCTCCGAAGATCCCCAAAACATTTTTGGATCAGAGGAAAGCTGGGGCTCGTTGCCCTCGTCCGCGGGGGGGGGGGGGGGGGGGGGGGCTGGTGGCCCGGTGGTGCCGAACCTCGCTTCCAACTCTCCGGGTGCGCCCGGTGTGCTAGTTGCGGACGAGCAGGGACCTGTGGAAGGAGATGACCCCAGGTACTAGACTATTCGGTAAGGACGAGTTAAGCTTCTTAATTCTTCATGTCTTGAAGGAGTTGGAACTTACGGCTCCACAACAGGAGGCGGACACTTCCACAGGGGATGTGGCTATGGCGGGCCTACGGGCCCCCCCTCAAACTTTTTCCTTCCATCCCAAGGTTTGGCAGATTGTGTCTAAGGAATGGGAGCTTCCAGAAGCCTCGTTGCGGGTGAGCAGGGCTATGGACAAGCTGTATCCCCTGCCGGCGGAATCCTTGGATCTTCTAAAGATCCCCTCGGTGGATTCGGCGGTCACAGCCGTGGTTAAGCACACTACTATCTCCATCACGGGGGGGATAGCGTTGAAGGATCTCCAGGATTGAAAGTTGGAGATCTTATTGAAGCGCATTTTTGACGTGGCAGCCTTAGGGGTCCGGGCGGCGGCTTGTAGCAGTCTCGTGCAGAGGGCCAACCTGTGTCAGCTCGTCGTGTTTCGGAACTACAGGCTCTTCCTTGTAGGGAGCCGTTCTTGCGTATTTCGGAGTCGGGAGTCTCCTTACGCACGGTACCTTCCTTCTTGCTTGCTTACTACACAGGAGCTTGCCTGCTTACTACACAGTATTCCTTGTGTCCATTTCGTCAGCTTGTCGTGTTTTGGAACTGCAGGCTCTTTCTTGTAGGGAGCCGTTCTTGCGTATTTCGGAGTCGGGAGTCTCCTTACGCACGGTACCTTCCTTCTTGCTTGCTTACTACACAGGAGCTTGCCTGCTTACTACACAGGAGCTTCCACCGGACGAGGCGGAGCAGGCCAACTGCGTGGAGGCTGCAGTCGCCTATACAGCGGATGCTTTATATGATTTTTTGCGGACCTCGGCTCGCATTATGTCTTCTGCGGTTTCAGCTAGACGGTTACTTTGGCTCCGTCGTTGGTCGGCGGACGCTTCCTCTAAGGCACGGTTAGGTTCTTTTCCCTTTAAGGGTAAGTTGTTGTTTGGAGACGAGCTCGATCAGCTCATTAAGGACCTGGGAGAAAATAAGGTTTATAAGTTGCCGGAGGATAAGCCCCATCAGTCTAGATCCTTTGGGAATGCCAGAGCTCACTTTCGGGGTCAGCAACGGTTCCGTATGGGAAGGGGGGGATACTTTTCCCAAAAACAGCAGGCGACAAGGTCCCAGGCCTGGTCCCCTTCCTTTCGTGGCAGGCGACCTCAGCGTGTGGAATCCTCGCAAGCTTTCGCTCCCAACAAGGCGGCTCAATGAAGGTGCGCAGGCCCATTCCTCCGTTCCGTTCATCGGGGGTCGTTTGTCTCGGTTTTGGGAGGAATGGGTCGATAACTTCGGATCAATGGGTCCTCAACATGGTTCGGCGCGGTTACGAGTTGGATTTTGCTCGTCCCCTCCGGGATCTTTTTATGATATCGCCATGTGGTCCCCCGGAAAAGCAGCAGGTTATCGCTCAAACCTTGGACCGCTTGCGGACACTGGGGGCGGTATTGCCGGTTCCGCCGGCCGAGCACAGGACTGGTCGGTATTCCATATATTTCGTGGTTCCAAAGAAGGAGGGTGCGTTCAGACCAATCTTGGATCTAAAGCCCGGGACATATTCTTACATTTTTGCAAGATGGTTTGAAGAAGGGTTTGGCCTACAGTTCGCTTAGAGTTCAGGTAGCGGCTCTGGGTTGCGTGAGAGGTAAGGTTGAAGGTTTTTCCCTTGCGTGTCACCCGGATGTTGCTCGTTTTTTGCGTGGAGTTAGGAACTTGCGTCCTCCTGTGAGAGTTCCCTGTCCTTCCTGGAACTTGAACTTGGTTCTCCGTGGTCTGTGCGCGGTCCCTTTTGAGCCTCTGAAAAGAGCTTCTTTGAAGGATTTAACTCTCAAGACAGTATTCCTTGTGTCCATTTCGTCAGCTCGTCATGTTTCGGAACTGCAGGCTCTTTCTTGTAGGGAGCCGTTCTTGCGTATTTCGGAGTCGGGAGTCTCCTTACGCACGGTACACCTTCCTTCTTGCCAAAGGTGGTTTCGGCGTTTCATGTTAATCAGACGGTGGAATTACCTTCTTTTTCGGAGGAGGAACTCCAGTCTTCTCAAGGTCGGGACTTGAAGCGTTTAGATGTCCGTCGGGTATTCCTGCGGTATTTGGAGGTCACCAACGAGTTTCGAAGGTCGGATCACCTCTTTGTGTTGTGGAATGGGCCCAAGAAGGGTCTTCAGGCCTCCAAGGCAACTATCGCCCGATGGTTGAAGAGCGCAATCGCATCCACATATATTGGCTGTGGTAAGCCTGTCCCTGATGGGCTTAAGGCTCATTCATTGCGTTCTCAAGAGACTTCGTGGGCAGAAAAAGCCAGTTGGTGTCTTGCCAAGAGATATGCAGGGCGGCCACTTGGAAATCCTTGCATATGTTTGCCAGGCATTATCGCTTGGATGTTCATGGTCTGTCTGAGGAGTCTTTTGGGTGCAGCGTGATTCAAGCGGGTCTCTCAGGGTCCCACCCCAGTTAAGTCAGCTCGGGTACATCCCAGCAGTCTGGACTGATCCTGGTACGTACAGGGAAAGGAAAATTAGTTTCTTACCTGATAATTTTCGTTCCTGTAGTACCAAGGATCAGTCCAGATGCCCGCCCAAGGTTTCTGGGAGTCCGCTCATGTTCAGTAATCTATGGTTTCAGGTTATACTTACAAGTATTTAGAAAGTTTGAACGGTAAGTTTGTTCTACTATACGGTATAAGGTGACAGGGTTGTTTTCTGTCTTTCAAGGATGTTACTGCTTGATCTGGTCAGTGGGTTTTACAAAAAAAAAAAAAAGGGGGTTGTGGCGGAAGTGGTCATTTGGTTATTTCTGCTTTGATATCGCATATACTGAGGGATCGCAGGTGGCACACCAGTATATCTAGGGGGTGCTTTTCAGCTTTCTCTGACTCCATCTGCTAGAGGGGAGGCATAACCCAGCAGTCTGGACTGATCCTTGGTACTACAGGAACGAAAATTATCAGGTAAGAAACTAATTTTCCTTTAACTATAATACAGAATACTGCATTTCCATAAAAAAAAAATATGGTGTCAGAAATCTTATTTCATGCTCCTTCTAAATTCGGAATTGCATTTAAGAACATAACAAAAAATTGCCATACTTGGTTAGACCAAGGGTCCATCAAGCACAGCATCCTGTTTCCAACAGTGGCCAATCCAGGCTACATGTATCTGGTAAATTCCCAAACACTAAGTAGATCCTATGCTACTGATGCCAGTAATAGCAGTGGCTATTCCCTAAATCAGCTTGATTAATAGCAGTTAATGGACTTCTCCAAGAACTTATCTAAACCTTTTTTAAACCCACCTACACTAACTGCATCCTCTGGCAGCAAATTATAGAGCTTAATTGTACACGGAGTGAAAAAGAATTTTCTGATTAGTTTTAAATGTGCTACTTGCTAACTTCATGGAGTGCCCCCTAGTCCTTCTATTATCTGAAAGAGTAAATAACTGGCTCACATTTACCCATTCTAGACCCCTCATGATTTTAAAGACCTCTATCATATCCTGCCTTAGATGTCTCTTCTCCAAGGTGAACAGCCCTAACCTCTTTAGCCTTTCCACATAGGAGAGCTGTTCCATCCCCTTTATCATTTTGGTCGTCCTTCCCTGTTTTGTCTTTGGAGTCCCAAAGATATCTAATGCTAGCGACCTGATGCTCAAAAGCATTTACATGTTTAATGCTAGGCTTTATGCATGTATAAGCACTAACTGTGTAAGTGGACTTTTGAAAATTGCTGTAACATATGCCTTTGATTTGTTAAGAATGTTTCTTATTGCATTAGGTGTGAAAAATATGATAATGTTAAATTTGCATGCATAATTCTTTTAAAAAATTCACCTGGAAATAATGGAAAGGTTTTAAGTTGATGGACAAACTCCTTTAATGTGCAGAAGGGTATATCACTGGAGTACCCAGATTGGAAATTAAAAGACAACAGATGTCCGTTATAAGAGATTGTGGGTGCCCTTTACCAGGATCATTATGCTCAAGGTTGAGCAAATAGATAAGAGTACATAAATGAGTTAGAGTCAAGAGCCATACGGCTATCATTACTTCATTTTCAGTCAATGATTAGTTGAGGAGCAGTAAGTGCAATATGCAACTATGTAACAGCAGCAGCATACATAAACACGAGGGTATCCAGAGCTAAAGAGTTTCAAAGGAAGCAGAGCTACTATTCGCATGGACAGAGAAAAATCTGCTACAGTTTTCAGCATTACACATTATAGGTCAGGAAAATGGGCAAGCAGATTTTCTGAGCCAAAATATGAAGACCCAGGTGCTAGGCCATTGGGCATGCAAGCAGAAAATACAAAAAATGGGGTGAACCATAGATGGTTCTAATAGCAACCCACTAGAACTCAAAGGCAAAAAGGTTTTTCAGCCAATGAAAGGAGTCTGCACTGATACAGGACTGGCTAAGAGAAGTGTTTTATGCTTTTTTCCCCACCTTGGCCGTTAATAGGCCACGTAATAAAGAAGCTCAGGAAGGAGTAGGTATATGAGGTCCTAGTAGCACCAGACTGACCTTGAAGATATAAACAGATTGATAGTGAATCGACCATTGCATTTTCAACACACAGGGGTCTCCTTCACCAGGGATCAGTAGTAATGGGAAACCCATCTTTGTTCTCTCTTATGGCATGGCCTTTGGGAGGGCAATATTAGCCAAGAAGAGATACAAACCATCAGTTATTAGAACACAGTTAAGTTCTAAAGAGAATTCCACAAAGAGCATATGTGAGGGTATGGTGAGTTTTTGCAGTATATTCTAGATAGATTAACTGTTCACCATGATATTACAAACAGGAGATATTCTGTAATACCAGAAGAATCTCAACATGGTCTTGGCCTTGAATTCTTTAAAGATACAGGTTGCAGCAATTTTTTGAATTAAGGGGAAAATGTAAGGGGATAACTATATTATCTCACAAGGTGGTGTCACATTTTTCAACAAGGAGTTAAATGCCTTAATTTTGTGGTCTATAATACTGTTATGGAACTTGAATTTCAGAGTAAGTGAATTAGCAAGCCCTTTTTATGAGCCATTAGAATAAGCAAATCAGAAGGACTTGACATTGAAAACTGCATTTGTATTGTCAGTTACCTCAGCAAGATACATTTTGGAGTTGCAATCTTTCAGGTCGATACTGTAACGTGCAGTTGAAGATTTCCCGTCTGTAACGTGCTGGGAGCTCACAATTCGGACGCGTAAGGCGATCCAGCGATACAGTCTCCAGTTTCACGCGTCCTTAGCGCTTCTTAAAACAGACGCATAACCCTTTCCGCACGCAGCATGTATATGATATGTAAATGAACGAATTAGCTGTATAATGAAGGAATTAGCTATTGCCCTAAGATACTGTGACGCGCGCTCAGATTATCTCCTTTGTAACCCGCTATTTTGCCGCGGCCTTAACGTGTTAGTTTACCGCCACCCTCTACATGGTGTTAGTGTGGTGTTAGTGTGGTGTTCGAAAATTAAAACGGGAATAAAGTGTAAAAAATGGTGTAAAAAAAGTGTAAAAACATTGCTTACCTGCCCTGGCCCCGTCCGGTCTCCGGTGCAGCCCCAGTCCTGTCCCCTCCTCCCGAAGCAAAAAAAAACCAAAAACCGAAAAAGTAGCAAGGCTCGGGCCTGCTAAGGTAGTCCCTTCTCCCTTCTCCTCTCCTCCCGATTTCGGCGCTCAAGGCCCCGTCCGGTCTCCGGTGCAGCCCCAGTCCTGTCCCCTCCTCCCGAAGCAAAAAAAAAAGTAGCAAGGCTCGGGCCTGCTACGGTAGTCCCTTCTCACTTCCTCCCGATTTCAGCGCTCAAGGCGGCCGGGTGGGCGTGCATTCATCCAGGCAGAGGGAGCCGGCGGCGAAAACGGCTTCCGGCTCCCTCTGCCTGGATGAATGCACGGCCCCCGCCGGCAGTGAATGAATGCCTGTGACGTCACATGCCGTGACGTCACGGCATGTGACTGCCTTGAGCGCCAAAATCGCACGGGCATTCATTCACTGCCGGTGGGGGCCGTGCATTCATCCAGGCAGAGGGAGCCGGCGGCGAAAACGGCTTCCGGCTCCCTCTGCCTGGATGAATGCACGCCCACCCGGCTGCCTTGAGCGCCGAAATCGGGAGGAGAGGAAAAGGGAGAAGGGACTACCGTAGCAGGCCCGAGCCTTGCTACTTTTTCGGGTTTTTTTTTTTTTTTTTGCTTCGGGAGGAGGGGACCGGACAGGGCTGCAGGAGACCAGACTGGGGCTGCACCGGAGACCGGACAGGCTGGACCGGTGACCGGACAGGGCCAGGGCAGGTAAGCGGGGGCTGGGGGAAAGTTTGCTGAGCATCGGGGGACATAACTGTCCACTTCCTGGTACCTGTCATTTGAAATGTCATTTGAAATGACAGATACCAGCGCGGCCGTGAAGCGTTAGACCCGCGAACCCAGGATACTGTATAGGCGCTCTATACAGTAAAATGGGTTGCGCGGGCCTAACGCTTGCCTAAGGCTTCGCAGCTGCGGCATGCATTTGCATGCAATTTGAAGAGAGTATCGAGCGGTAGGTGAAGAGAACTGTGCGTGCGGGGAGCGAGGGTGCCCCTGACACTGCCGCACTATTTCTATCGCGGCCTTAGAGTATCGACCCGTATGTAAGGTAGCATCAGCATTCCATTTAAATTGGCACATAATATTTTATTTAGCATGTTCTATATTCCGCATTCTCCATAACAAGATAGCAGAGTACGTATTACAGACATAAAAGTAATGAAAACATTAAAACAATGCATCTTTTGATGAGAAGGATTGCAGGGGCCTGCAATCTTTAAAGTTCTTAGATGTCAGGAAATGTGTAAGAGTATATTTAAAGATGACAAATGAGTTTCGTAATTTTGTTAGATTGAGTTAGTGGCACACATGAGGGGGAGAATGCCGCAAAGGCGACCATCTCAAGATGGATCTCAAGATGGATTAAGAAAAAGCAAAATTGCTTACCTTGTAATAGGTGTTATCCCAGGACAGCAGGATGTAGTCCTCACATATGGGTGACATCAGTAATGGAGCCCTTTGTACGGAAAAACTTCTTTAAAAGTTTCTATGAAACTTGTGACTGGCACCAGAGTGCCTACTGAGCATGCCCGGCATGCCATGATATTCCCTGCCACAGGGGTCTCACTCCAGTCTTGTATGTAGCAATAAGCGTAAGCAAAATTAAAATAATAAAGTCTGAGGCCCAACTCCGCGGGGTGGCGGGTGGGTTTTGTGAGGACTACATCCTGCTGTCCTGGGATAACACCTATTACAAGGTAAGCAATTTTGCTTTATCCCTGGACAAGCAGGATGCTAGTCCTCACATATGGGTGAATAGCGAGCTAGAGGCTGAGTCATTTGGTAGTGAAACAACTGTAAAGTATTGTTGTTGAAATGAATCAGCCGAAGATCACAGCAGGTTGGTTGTAGAAGGAGTTGGGATTAAACTGGAAACAAGTTCTTTAAGACAGATTGTCCATATGCTGAATCTTGTCTTCCTTCTTTGTCTAAGCAATAGTGAGCTGTAAAGGTGTGAAGAGAACTCCATGTTGCTGCTTTACAAATGTCCAGAATAGGTACAGAGCGAAGGTGTGCTACTGAAGTTGACATCGCTCTGACTGAATGTGCTTTTACTCGCCCTTGGAGAGTAAGGCCTGCTTTCTCATAACAAAACTGTATGCAGTCTGCTAGCCAGTTTGACAAAGTGTGTTTACCCACTGCTTTACCAGGCTTGTTTGGATCATAAGATACAAACAGTTGACTAGATGTCCTTTGGACTGCAGTGCGATTTAAGTAGAAGGATAGCGCACGTTTAGGGGTAGATTTTCAAACCGCGCGATTTGGCGTACTTTTGCTGGCGCATCAGGCGCAAGCAAAAGTACGCGGGATTTTAGTAGATACGCGCATAGCCGCACGTATCCGCTAAAATCCTGGATCGGCGCGCGCAAGGCTATCGATTCCGTATAGCCGGCGCGCGCCGAGCCACGCAGCCTACCCCCGTTCCCTCCGAGGCCGCTCCGAAATCGGAGCGGCCTCGGAGGGAACTTTCTTTTGCCCTCCCCTCACCTTCCCCTCCCTTCCCCTACCTAACCCACCTGCCCGGCCCTGTCTAAACCCCCTGTGGGCGTGGTCAGCTGCCAGTGTCCAAGGGTCCACCCAAACCTCACTAATTATAATATGGGGCGGTGTCTAGCCACCGACTCTGGCACGTGGTTCTCAGTCCTAGCTGGGGCATGGGATTTTTCCCACAAGCACGGCACTTACGATCATAGGTGCACAGCCATCCATGGATGGGTTACCACTGCATGAGTTCTGCCCAGCATGCTTTCACAGTAGAGGGCTTTCAGTTGCCCTCTGCTGCCTGGGCGTTTGTGTGTGTGTGTGGGGGGGGGGGGGTGTCCCTCCAGATGGTCACAACAGGTTGTGTTTTGCAGCCGCAGCGCTGACTTAGGATTGCATTCCTGGTTGGATCCTGAGAATAGACATTGAGAGAGTGACTTGGGAGTCCTTTTCTTTCTCAGAAGAGGTATGTGTCTTTCAACTTCTACCATGTCAGACTCCCCTTTCTTGTGTAACAGTCCCTGGCGCTTTGTCCCTGAAAAGTTTTTTTTTCTCTGATCCGGGGCCCCGATCCTCGGAATCGACGTGTCTCTTTGGAGGCTAGGGCCAGGGGGCAGCAGCGGCAGTTGTTGGACTATCTTCAGCTGGGCCCCTCCAGGGATTGCAGTGGTGATCTCCCCTATCCAAGGCTGGCTGCCTGTGGTGGGTTGGTCGCTTCGGCACCTCAGCGATCAGTGATTGTGCCTCAACTCTCCTTCGGGGAGTTGCTATATCTTTCGGGATCGGGACGCCCCGATCCCACTGCTTCCCTCTCCCCTCTGGAAGGGGAGATTCGAGTGGGTTCCAGGGCAACCCTTTGGATGCCAGACTGTGCACCCCTGTGAGGGGTGCCCGTTTTCTGTTCCCGGACAAGGGATGGCACTGCTCTGCTGACACCAGCCCCAAGAATAGTCAAGAATAGCACTTTCCCTTGGGCGCTTTAAGATGCATCAGGTCTATCCATGAGGGAGCCTGTCCACTGTTGCTCTCTGGTGACTCTCCAGGTTTCCCCCTGTTTGGGAGTCACTTTGGTATCTGCTGGACTCTGTGGGATTCTTTCTTAAGGATCGCTAGCGTCAATCATTCTTGCCGGCAGGACCCTCCTCTGCGAGGAGAGTTTCAGACCATCAGCTGGGCGATCATGCCTTTCACCCTTTTGCCATGTCCATGGCTGAGGGAGTTGGGGGCCAAGTACCCCGCAACAGAGGCACTACCCTTTGCTCTCGGTAGCGTGCAATCTATTCTTCCCCCTTTTCAGGATCACCGTCTGCAGACAGAGAAGTCCTGTGTCATGCAATGTTGTCCATTGCTAAGCCACATGCTCCCTTAGGAGAGGGAAGTATATGCACTCATGGCTGGGGTAGTGATACTGAGCCAGGTGCTTGGTACTCTGTTCTGAGATCGCCCTGGGCCTACCCTGATGCCCTTTGGGTTTCCAGTCTGGTAATGAAATCATGTTCTACCTGGGTTTGCACATGCTATTCCCCGGCTTCCCATCTCCTAGTGGCGCCTTCAGAATTTCTCCCCTGGGGCAATCGCTCTCAGTTTCCGCTGTTTCAAGAAGACTGAGGGCTCCATCTTAGTGGGTTACTCCCTGCTGGTTTTGGCAGCGAGTTCGTTAGGGTTGATAGACAACCGGGCAACTTGTGTTTGCCCCAGCAGTCCACCAGTCTGCCTCCTTGAGTTCTTCACTCCTTCTGATTCAATTGTTGGCGGGATGGATATCTTTGTTTACCTGGAGGGAAGTATACACCATGTTTTTCCACTTATTTTTGCCATTCTCTGGCCAATACTGCCTTAGTTTCTGTGATTCTCTAGGTTGCCCAAAGGGCCTTCTTGCTCACCTTCCAATTCTGCGACAGGATAGATGCCTTTGAGTGAGCCTCAGGACTATCTCATCTCCCTGCTCGGGAGTTTTGGGCTACAGGTTTGTTTCAGGGATTGTTTTCTCATCCCCTGAAACCCTTGACGCTGTCCTGCGTGGTCAGCTAGGTCTGATGTGTCGGTCCAGTGTGTCTGTCCCAGGCCCTGCCATGGTTTGTTGCTTGGGTTTTTTCTGCTCATTTGGCCTACCAGCCAAACCTGGGCACTTTTCTCCAGATACAATCAAACCTTTGGATGTCAGTGGACGACAGTTTCTTTCAGGAGGGCTCTCGGGCACCAGTTTGCTTTTTGGTTGTTTTTTTCACACCAAAGGAAACTGCAATTTTCGTCCAAGAGTCTCTCTTGTTTACATCTCTGGGCTGTATCCAGGAGAATCTAGATTCATGTTTTTGTCAGGGTTTACTTATCAGGAACCCTGCTTGTACTGTTCACCGTGATGCGGAGTTTGCTTCTGCTTGCATTCACATCACTCCTCTGCCTAAGGCATTCCTGTTACGCATGAGGGTTTGTGTCTGTTTTTTCTATGGCTTCCTTTGTAGAACCCAACTCTTCTCCCGCCTGCACCCCTGGTGGGTCAGCTACCTCTCAAGCAAAAGAGGGAGGTAGTGCTCCAGCACTGTGCGGTTTCCTGCTTGGACAGCCTAGATCTAGGGATTCACCCATCTGTAAGGACTACCATCCTGCTTGTCACAAAACCCTCCCGCCTCCTCTGGGAGTTGATTTCTCAATGTATTAGCTATATCATGGACTGAGGGACTCTGCCTAGGGGGCAGGGTGATGTCCACAACTGCACATGCTCAGTAGGGCATGCTGAAAGCTCTAGGTTCTTGAGCCTTTCCATGCCAGGCTCCATTTGACGATGTCACACCATGTGTGAGGACTAACATCCTGCTGTCCTAGAAGAACACCTGTTACAGGTAAGCAACTCTGCTGTTTCTTCTTTGATATAACTGCATGGGGTAGTTTTGATTATAATTGAGGCAATGCATGCAAACTCTCACATGCATATTCATTGTGGATATTCTGAAAAGCTGCCCTGTTTGTGGTACAAGGACCAGAGTTGGCCACTCCTGCACTAGGACAAGTTTACAATCCATGCAAGACCTCCTTTTCCTTAATAAATATGGCTTTCATTTGAAAGGCTGAATTTTTCTCATTATTCAAAAAAGGGTAGGGAATATAATTCAGCCCATTAGGTTGTGCTGTTTGCTGAAGATATGCCTTGGAGTGCACTGCCCGGAAAGATTGGTTTGGTTGGTGCTTCATTAAAAATGCATAAAAAGCAGCAACATGAAATTAGCTGCTATACTGTAAGCATCTTCCATACAGATGATCACAGATGAAAGATTGTTTTTAAAATACTAACATAATTTAGACAAGACAGAGCAACTTACCAGTGGAAGTATTTTACCATTCAGTAAGCCAGCATGTTCCTGCTCACCGCACATACTTTCTGAATATGGTTTCAGAAGAAATAGACTCACATCAGTGCAACATATGTAGTCCTCCCAAATAAATTAGTACAAAACAGAAAACACTTCTACCATCAAAAGTTTATTTAAAAAAAAAAAATTATATACATTTCAATGGCACAGCAATAGCATTCAGCTGAATAAACACTTTTAAAATGCAATTAATTTAATTGAAACATAAAAAAAATGTGATCATACTGATACAAAATTATCAAAGGACGTACTGCCAGCATTTGTAAAGTGAAAATGCTAACAATATGTACCTTTGGTTAGAAATTATGTAAAAAGATGACTGCAAAGAATTAGTATCATTTCATCAGAAGCTAGTGTTCAACATAGTATTAGGAATCCTTCAACAAGTGAAAATCAAAACAAAACATGTTAGATTTTTACCAGCCAACTGATATCCCGTATGTAACTAGTTGTCTCTCTTTCTGAAACTAAATTGTTCAGGACCAGGCTGTAACATACCTACTCTGTCAAATTAACAGTCTTAGGGCAATATGGACTAAGTCTTTCCTTCAGACAGAAAATAAGAAACCTTTGTACATTTGACACTTGACACTTTCAATACTACAGCTGTCAGAGGCAGGAAAAAATCCTGGTTATTTGTTGATGAAAATTTTCTTTTTGGCACTTGTCCACAAACTAAAGAAAAGTCATTGCCATGACCCAGTGCAGTCCCCTGCCACTGGGACACAGAGAAGCCAGTGCTGCTTTGGCCCCCCCAAAGCTCCCTGCTGCTGGAGTATGAAGGATATACCAGTGCAGCTCTCTGGGGCTGCTGTCATCTAGTGCAGTTCCCAGCCTTCAGGCCAGGAAGGAGAGGAGGAGGTTCTGCCACTGCCTGGTAAGGGCAGCAGGCATGAAGGAGAAAAAGAGGCTGGGAGGCAGAAAATGGCACTGAAAGGTGAGCAAAGAAAAGCAAACAAAGGAAAAAAATGAATAAGGAAAAGCTACATTTTCTTGTGGCTCTTAAAAAGTTTGGCTGTTCCAAGTTTTGTAAATATTTTTCCTGCATCTGATAAGGCTGCCAAACCCCATTAGGGCAAAAAGATGATGAACCAGCCCTAGATTTATAATTTCATACAAGCAGGTATGGTCATTTTATAGGCCTTTATCCTCAAGAAATAAGGAATTCCATTAACTGTACAGAATGCACTCATACAGGAGTTGAAAATCCAGGACAATTGTATATACTCATGTATAAGTCGATTTTGTGGATAAGTAGAGGGCAGTTTTTGGCTCAGAAATTAAGAAATTTGCTATGACTCATGGATAAGTCGAGGTTATGCCCAGTCATTCACTTCTTCCCTCCCTACCCCAAGGCTATGCCTGGTCCGTTCACTCCTTCCCTCCCCCACCTGCATGGCTATCCCTGGTCCGTTCACCCACAGGTTGAAAACATAACTGAAGCAGCTAGAACGAGGCCAGTAGCAGCGGGTGAGTTAAGGGATTGGAGGGGTTGCGGGGGAGAATATGTCCTACTGCCACAAGCTCCCCTTTTCTAGCTGCTTCAATTGTGTTTTCACCCCGTAGGTGAACGGACTGGGGATAACCAACAGGAGGGAGGAGGAGTAAACAAATCATTAACCCGTGGATAAGACAACCCTGTTTTTCAAGATGATTTTGAGCATTGAATTTCTTGAATTATACACGAGTATATATGGTAAATTATCTGTTCCCCATGGCAAAGAGGCAGTTGTCAATGCCATAACCTTGGAATAGCAACTTCTCTCATCTATAGGGAGGAATTGTAGTCTAGTGATTAAAGAACTGAATTAGGAGTGCTAGGGGCAGGCATTCAAGACTCCCTTAGCAAATGTCTGAACTTGGGCAAGTCATTTTTCTGTGAATTCCAATATCCTCAACTAACTGGATGACAACTTCCATATCATCCATGCCAAGCCAGTCAAGTGGGATATGTCATTGGCAGAGGACATGGTGAACTATTAGTGTAGCTGCGTTTAAAAACATTTTTGACAAGTTCCTGGAGGAAAAGTCCATAACCCATTATTAAGGCAGACTTGGAGAAAATCCACTGCTTATTCCGGGGATAAGTACCATGGAATCTATTTACCTTTTGGGATCCTTGTGACCTGGATTAGCCATTGCTGGAAACCGGATACTGGGTTTGATGGACCTTCAGTCTGACCCAGTATGGCAAATCTTATGTTCTTATGTAATGTTCTCCTTGTCAGCAGATGGAGACAGAGGACAAAAGCTCAGCGCTAACTTCATTCCTCCTTCAGCAGTGATGGCAAACTCCAGTCCTCAAGTGCCACAAACAGGCCAGCTTTTCAGGATATCCACAATGAATATGTATGAGATAGATTTGTATACAATGGAGGCAGTGCATGCAAATCTTTCTCATGCATATTCATTGTGGATATCCTGAAAACCTGGCCTGTTTGTGGCACTTGAGGACGAGTTTTCCATCACCTCCCTATAGGAATCTGCTGCCTTCAGCAAATAGTATTTATTTAGCAGTTTTTATATACCGATGAACGTTGGGAACATCTAAGGAGGCAGTTCCAGGCTGGCTTTAGGCCTAGACTTTCAGTGGAGTGTAGGTCAAGCTTTAGGGGCACTCTGGGTGATGATCCAAGTGGGGACTGATTCTCCCTTCCCCTTTGCGAACTGACTTATTTTGAGACCAAGTTCTGGCATTGATGGGTCAAGCACCAGGTTGTTCCTGGTGACTTTGTTCCTTTGGTGCGGCTGCTAGCAGGAGCTAATGAACTCACACTCTTCCTTTATTCTTGGAGAGCAACAGAGCTTTTAGTATAGTCTTTTCCCTAGACTGCCTCCCACTCTCCTAGAGTGCTATTCCAGTTTTGGACTCTGTCAGAGGGTCTGAGATTACTCTCCCCTCTCCCTCCACTTGCTTTTGTAAGGTTGTAAAAGGAGGATGTATGACATCATAGGCAAGTTAGTGTGTGGTTCTGCATCAGTGGGTGCACTCTGCCTGGTTTGTGAGTAGGTGAGTGCAATCCATGGCAAGAGCAAAACTGGGTGTGTTCCCCAGCTCAAGCCTTGGCCCCTATAATGGAAGCACTGTAGTACAAATGGTGCTTGGGCTGTCTGGCACTTTCTTTTTGACCAGATCAGCATTCTTCACATGAAAAATAAATTAAGCATGCCAGTTTCTTTACCACCCTCTTCCCTCTGAGAGGGAAACAGGCAATTTCCATGGGAGTTACATATTTCCCTCAGGCAAAGCAGAGCCTGCATAGCTCAAGATCTCTATTAGGTTATTTCAGCAAATGACCACACATACATGTTAGAGCTTCTCTCTCCCACTCTGACAGCTAAGCAATGGAGAAAGAGCCTGTATAAATGGCTCTGTTCCCTCTACACAAACTACTCTTCCCAGAGGATCTTTTAAGGCTAAATTAGGCTTATGAGGCTGTAGAGATTGCTGTAGCCTATTTAAAAAAAAAAAAAAAAAAAAGAGAGAAAGAAAGAAAAATCCTAAGATGGTCCTGTTTGGGATTTGTCCTCCAGCTCTTCATAGCCCTTACATCTCTGCATAAAAGAATTTTAGGTTATCCTTGGCAACATTTTGGGACATAGAGCACTCTACTAGCTGGTGCAGTCCTAGGGAACTGGAAAAAAAGAACAAAATAGCTGATCCAATCGATAAGGGTGGAATTGCCTCTTCAGAAGGGGATAATACCTCAATGGGGAAGCTGTTTAGGAGAGAAAAACTGGAAGCAGAAGGGGATAATACCTCAATGGGGAAGCTGTTTAGGAGAGAGAAACTAGTACGTCTAGGGCATGACCTGCAGATCTTGGATAAGCAATAAAAGTAGGAGTTCCTTCATTCCTGGGTGCTCTTAGGCCCCCCCTTCCAATAGGTTTCCTGTTGGAGACTGGATCTCCTCAGTTTGAGACACCTGGTTCTAGCCTTAAGGTGGTCAAAACAATGAGGGATCTATATTAACCTTCCCAGGGAACAGAAAGATATTTCCCTGTACGTACCAGGATCAGTCCAGGACACCTGGGTTGTGACTCCGCACCAGTAGATGGAGACAGAGCAAAACTTGTCGGACTGAGTCATATATAAGCCCCTGTGTCAGTCACAGCCCCTCAGTCTTACTCTGTCTCCAGTAGATGGTGCAGGTGCGGGTCACAGCTCCTGCCTGCCCTGATTCTGGTAGTCAGTCAGGGTTGGTTGTTTTTTGCTAGTTTTTAGTATTGTAGGCAAGCCTAGTTTCAGGTTTCTGTCAAATTGGGGTTTTTGTTTTTGATTGGTGAGTGAAGTCCCGTCCGCCCTGCCTCCCAGGGGGGTTGTGAGGTTCTGAGGGGACCATCCCCCCCTGGTCGAGGCCGCTGCTAGGGTCGAGGACCCAGCTTTTCTAGTAGCAGCGTCAGGGGTGACACCGGGGAGCCCGGTTCACTCACCCCTGCTGGAACAGGGCCTCCAGGACCATGGACAGTGGCAAGCGTTTGTAAACAAAAAAAAAAAAAAAGCTTTCTTATTTTGTTGTTTGCCGGCTCTCCGTTGCTTCGCGTCGCCACTCCGTTTTGCTCGTGGGGGGGGGGCGCCGCTGGCAGGAGGGAGGTCGCTGAGCTTACTTTTGTTTTTGTTTTTCATTTTAATTTGGTCGCGTCTCTCCTCATTTTCGCCGCGATCACAGGCATGCCACGTGGGTCGTCTTGTCGGGCCTGCGGCTCGGCGCGTGCGCGCCTTTCGCGGGAGGGCCTCTGTGCGGCCTGCATCCCGGGCGAAGAGGGGTCGTCCGGGGCACCTCGGGGGACTCGGTCCAGGACCACACGATCGCTGCCGCGCGGTGGGGGCTCAGCAGAGAGGCCCCAAGAGCTTTTCCCGCTCAGCACGGGAGTGGCGGCCATTTTGGCCACCGGCCGCGAAATGGCGCAGGAGGCGGCGGGAGATACAGCCTTGCCTCCCGCGCTTTCCCCGCAGCGGGTCGCTGCGGGGGGGGGGGGGGGTCAACCCGGAGGGTCTTAGGTCCCCTGGGGATTCCGGGGAAAATTCTTCGGATTCCGGATCTTTTTCGGCGGACTTTGCGCTTTTGCTGCACAAAGTGCTTAAATACAAGTGCAGCAAGCGCAGCCGAGGGGGAGTCTCTGTGGGGGGAACTCGCAAGGCCCCCCCCCCCCCCCCCGAGGAAAAGGAAAGAAAAGCTATGGTGGCTGCGGAGGTCTCCCAGGAGCCTTCGCGAGGAAAGCGGCCTCCACGTGGCGTCCCGCAGGAGTCGGATACAGAATCTTCCTCCGTGGCAGACACGGATTCCCCTGAGGAGCCCCTGAAGGGGGCCGAGGAGGCGGCGGCGGACTGTTCCGCCCAGCCCGGCAAAGGGGCACAGGCCGTGGAAGGAGATGACCCCAAGGTGGTCCGGCTATTCCACAGGGAGGAACTGCCCCCACTAATTCCGGCCATTCTTCAGGAGCTGGGAATAGAGGCCCCGCCGGTGGTGGTCCGACAAGAGGCCAACATGGATCCGGTCCTCTTAGGTCTCACGGGGCCGGCAGTTGCCTTTCCGTTTCATTTTTCTTCGACAGATATCTTGTTCCGGGAATGGGATACTCCGGAGTTAGGATTGAAAGTCAGCAAGGCCATGGATAAGCTTTACCCGCTACCGGAGGATGCGCTGGAACTTCTCAAACTCCCGAAGGTGGATTCAGCGGTTTCCGCGGTGATGAAGAGGTCTACCATCCCGGTTACGGGAGCGATAGCTCTCAGGGACATACAGGACAGGAAGCTGGAAGTGCAACTTAAGAAGATCTTTGAGGTGTCTGCCCTGGGAGTGCGGGCCGCCATCTGCACGAACTTCGCTATGCGAGCTAGCCTGCGCCGGGCCCAGGTTCTTCAAGCGAATGCGGGTCTGTCAGCAGAAGAGGCATCACAGGCAGATAGGTTGGAGGCGGCAATAGCGTATGGGGCAGATGCTCTACACGATCTGCTGCGTACGTCAGCTAGGTCCATGGTGGCGGCTGTCTCGGCGTGCCGCCTCCTGTGGCTGCACAACTGGGTGGCGGATGGCTTTCTAAGGCTCACCTCGGGGCGCTGCCATTCAAGGGAAAGTTGTTGTTTGGCAAGGAGTTGGATGATTTAATGATTTCTCTGGGGGAGAACAGGGCTTTTAAGCTGCCCGAGGACAGATCCAGGGCGCGGTCTTCGTTTCCGACCAGGTCCCGTTTTCGTGGTCCCAGGAAGTCGCGTCCTCAAAGGTCTGCCGGCCCCTCGTATAGGTCGTCTTCCTCCAGAACCCCTCAGTGGCAGCAGTCCTTTCGGGGGAAACGTTTCGGGAGACAAGGAGGAGCCCCGTCGGGCACGGGGTCCAAGACTTCGCAATGAAATGTGGTCGGCCCATCCCTCGCTGCAGCCTCAGCACGTTGTTCCAAATGTCGGGGCGCGGTTAACGTTATTTTTCGAGGGATGGGCCAGGTAACTTCAGACCAGTGGGTCCTCAACGTGATAAGACACGGCTACGTATTAGATTTTGCTCGCATCCCAGCGGACAAGTTCCTTGTCTCGCCCTGGAAGGCCCCCGAGAAGAAGGCAGCAGTGCTAGGCACCATCCGGCGCTTGGAAAGCTTGGGAGCTATTTCCCCTGTTCCGGTCAACCAGCACGGCAAGGGCCGTTGCTCCATTTACTTCATCGTTCCAAAGAAAGACGGCACGTCAAGACCAATCCTGGATCTAAAAGGGGTAAACAGATGCCTTCGCGTTCCTCACTTCAAAATGGAGACGATTCGTTTGGTGATCGCCTCGGTTCGGCCAGGCGAGTTTCTGGCCTCCCTAGATCTCACGGAGGCGTACCTTCACGTAGGCATTCAGCCGTCATTCCAGCGATTCCTAAGGTTCTGCATCCTGGGGCGGCATTACCAGTTTCGGGCGCTCCCGTTTGGTCTCGCGACTGCTCCCCGTACATTCACGAAAGTAATGGTAGTGGTGGCGGGCAGCTACGCCGGGAAGGTCTTCTGGTTCATCCTTACCTGGACGATTGGTTGATTCGGGCGAAGGCCGAGGGTCAGTGTCGGCTGGCAGTGGCCAGGGTCCTACAGCTTTTGCAGTCCCTAGGCTGGGTAGTCAACTTCAACAAGAGTCATCTGACACCCACACAGACCTTGGAATATCTTGGAGCCGTATTCGACACGAAACAGGGCAAGGTGTTCCTATCTCACGAACGGATATGCAAACTGCAAGCTCAAGTGAGGCGGTTATTGTCTCTCCGCCGCCCGCGGGTCTGCGATTATCTGACGGTTCTGGGTTCTATGGCCTCAACGCTCGCATTGGTTCCCTGGGCGTTCGCTCATCTGCGGCCATTGCAGTCATCCTTACTATCCCGCTGGAAGCCGGTTTCGGAGGAGTTCCACCTACCACTTCCACTCGCGGGCCATGCGAGATCCAGCCTGCTCTGGTGGCTGGATTCCAGTCATCTGTCCTGTAGAGTTGTCCCTTCTGGTGCCCAATTGGATGGTGGTGACCACGGATGCCAGTCTCTCCGGTTGGGGAGCAGTTTGCCTAGGAAAGTCGGTTCAAGGCCTATGGTCAGCGTCGCAAGCCCAGTGGTCTATCAACCGACTAGAGACCAGAGCGGTCCGTCTGGCACTGCAAGCCTTCCTACCGCTGGTGCGAGGAAAGGCGGTCCGAGTGTTGTCGGACAACGCAACCACCGTGGCCTACATCAATCGCCAAGGCGGGACAAGAAGTCCACTGGTGGCGGAGGAGGCGCAGCTCTTGATGGCCTGGTCGGAACAGCATCTCAGCAACGTCGCAGCGTCTCACATTGCCGGAATCGACAACGTCCAGGCGGATTTTCTCAGCCGTCATTGCCTGGATCCCGGGGAGTGGGAGCTGGCGGACGAAGCGTTCCTTCTCATTTGCAAGAAGTGGCGAATGCCCCACATGGATCTGATGGCCACGTGGCACAACGCGAAGGCCCCGCGATTTTACAGTCGGCGTCGAGAAAGGGGAGCAGAAGGCGTCGACGCGTTGGTGCTTCCCTGGCCGACGGATGTGCTGCTTGTACGTGTTTCCCCCGTAGCCGATGATCGGCAAGATTCTGCGGCGCATAGAATTGCACCCGTCCAACGTGATCATGGTGGCACCGGAGTGGCCGTGCCGGCCGTGGTTCGCAGACCTCATCCAGTTATCGGTGGCGGCACCCCTTCGTCTCCAGGGGTTCGCGGGGCTCCTCCATCAGGGCCCCGTCTGTTTGGAGGATGTGGATCACTTCTGTCTCGCGGCATGGCTTTTGAGAGGAATCGGTTGAAGAGAAAAGGTTACTCAAATGCGGTGATAGCCACGCTGCTGAGGTCCAGGAAGCAGTCTACGTCCCTGGCTTATGTCCGTGTCTGGGTGGTCTTTGAGGAATGGTGCGTGCAGCGTGGGGTGGATCCCACTTCTGCTTCTGTATCCGATATTCTGGCGTTCCTACAGGCCGGTCTGGCCAAAGGCTTGGCGTGCAGTTCTCTACGGGTCCAAGTGGCGGCGCTTGGTTGTTTGCGAGGTAAGGTCCGGGGAACCTCCCTGGCTCTTCACCCGGATATCTCCCGTTTTCTTCGGGGGGCTAAACATCTCTGTCCTCCATTGCGTCCCCCCTGTCCGTCTTGGAACCTCAATTGGGTTCTCTCTGCCTTATGCTCGGCACCGTTTGAGCCCTTGAAGCGCGCAACTACTAAGGATCTCACGTTGAAGACGGTATTCCTGGTGGTGATTGCCTCGGCACGGCGTGTTTTGGAATTGCAGGCCTTGTCCTGTAGGGAACCGTTCTTGCGTATTTCCGATTCAGGAGTTTCCTTGCTGACGGTCCCTTCTTTTCTGCCTAAAGTGGTGTCGTCTTTTCACTTAAATCAGTCAGTTGAGCTGCCCGCTTTTGCGGTCGGGGAGTCCTCTGATCCAAAATCGAGGGAACTGAGGAAGCTGGATGTGCGGAGATCCCTCCTTCGCTATCTGGAGGTTACTAATCTGTTTCGGGTAACAGATCATCTGTTTGTTTTGTTCTCTGTCCAAAGAAAGGGGCCGCAGCGTCCCGCACGACAATCGCCCTTTGGCTCAAGGAGGCCATTGGTTTGGCGTACTTGGTGCGGGGAAAACTGCTTCCCGTAGGTCTTCGGGCTCACTCGACTCGATCTCAAGCTGCGTCTTGGGCGGAAGCTTCGCAGGTGTCGCCTCAAGAAATTTGTAGGGCGGCTTCCTGGAAGTCGTTGCATACCTTTATCAGGCATTACCGGTTGGATGTCCGGGCTACAGATGCCGGGGGATGTGGAGAGAGGGTACTCCGAGCGGGACTCTCTACTTCCCACCCTCGGTAAGTTGGCTCTGGTACGTCCCAGGTGTCCTGGACTGATCCTGGTACGTACAGGGAAAGGAAAATTAGTTTCTTACCTGATAATTTTCGTTCCTGTAGTACCAAGGATCAGTCCAGGATCCCGCCCGCAGTGCTGCGCTGAAGTAACGGAGAGTCCGCTCATTGTTGTTAGTTAATCTGACCGCTTGTTTGGCTCTCTCGGTTGAGGAGTCCGGTTCCAGAAGGGGTTTGGAATTATTTTCCGTTCAAGCAGCGATTTTTATAGCTAGTTTTGGTTTTCTGGTTGGATTTTTACTTTGACATTACGTATGACTGAGGGGCTGTGACTGACACAGGGTCATATATGACTCAGTCCGACAAGTTTTGCTCTGTCTCCATCTACTGGTGCGGAGTCACAACCCAGGTGTCCTGGACTGATCCTTGGTACTACAGGAACGAAAATTATCAGGTAAGAAACTAATTTTCCTGTGTTGGATCACCTGGGTGGAGGAAGGGATTGTCTTCATTTTTAAATGGAAGCACAACATTTAGAGTCCTCCCATGATGGAAAGATAGATCTTTTAAGCAGAAACGCAAATCTTCTTTCTATAGTCTCTTCCCAGGCAGCTATGTGCAATGGCTTTGTGACTTGAGTCTTCCTGCATTGTGTCCAGCATCTCTGAGGCAGCCCTGGTGACCTTCCCCACAGGTAACAACATGCTAAGGGGGGAGATCTCAAATGTTCAACTCCTGGATGGATTCACAGCTGATTAGTCTCACAGTGGAGGAACTATTAGTTTCTTTTGTTTAGATTCCCCACGGGGCCTGGCACAGACTAGTTCAAGATGGGGCCACAATATTTACAGCTGTGCATCTCAAAACTCCCCCCAAGAGTGATGGCCATTGCAATCTCAATTTTTTCTATAGTTTTACCCTCTCTAAGAGATCAACTATCCTTTGGAGTGGTCCTGCAAATTTAAAGACCAAGGTTCAGAGGCCAGGTAAGAGTGCTTATCAGAAGCCCCCTCCATCCCTTCAGCCTGGTCAGGGCTGTTTCATCTGCTACAAGCAATCTGCTCAGATAGCGCTTCCCTTCCTCAAGGAGATATTCCAGGACAAATAGTTTCAGTTGCTGTGTACATGGCATGTTTCCTCACAGCAACTCTTGCAATCTTCTGCTGTGGGGGATCGGACACTATTCTGAGACTTCCCTGTTGCCTTCAGTGAAGGCTTTGGGAGTGATGGTATTAAGCTGGTTCAGTCAGTCACAATTTTTAGAGCATGTACTATTTATTTCAGATCTCCTAAAAAGGACTGCAAATTCTAAAATAGACTACCTCTTCTTAAGCAGTTCCCCACACTCATACACAGGGGTAACTATCAAATATTTTTCACTTGCATTATCCTGGACCAGTAACCAACACAGCTATCAGGCTATTCCCTTCTATTAACCATGACCCTGAGTATCTGTTGGTCAAGGGGTAGTACAGGCCTCCCTATGCAAGGAGGGACTTTGGTTCCTTCTTTAATCAAATGTCAGAATACTCAGGCCACGTCAGATCATGAAAGCCATTTGGTCACAGTTAGGGTTATGCAGGTGGAGGATGAGTGATGATTATCCCTACAGCAATTAGTCCTTCCCAATCTCTAGCATATAGGAAAGCCCTCTCGTATCCAAAGAAGAAAGTGGTCATAGAGTCCCAGATTTCAGGGGATGAAGGCCCGATTCCCAGTGCTCAGATTTTCCATTTTCGTGTCTGCCCTGAGCATGGCCCATTTTGCAGTTCCCAAGTTATAGGGCAAGGAATCTGAATGTAGTATCTTGGGTTCAGACTTACGTGTGTCTCACTCAATTCACTCATAGGGTGATATCCAGTAGTCCAATCTGCAAGGCTACTTTCCCTCTCGAGAGATTAGAAGGAGCCTGAGCAGTTGGCTGTTTATAGTTTCCTGCAAGGAATGTTATTTCTCACTGAAGCTATGAGTTTTATAGTTTAGGAGGGGAGTTATGACTGGGGCAACTAAGTGATGACATGAATCCTAGTGGTCTAGGGCAAGGGCCAGAGTCAGCCATCTAGTGCTCCAGAAATCCTGGCCTCTAGCTTAGGAGAAGGAAGCCCAGGTGGCAGGAGTCAATTTAATGCCATCAGATGTGAACAAGCTGAGGGAATCTAGTAATCCTCGGGTATCCTGGTGGGTAAGGTTTGGTCTACGATAGAGTTCTCTTGCAGTACCTAGCAGCAGCTCATAAGGCCATCGCCATATATTTTGAGATGACACTTGAGATCCCAAAATGTAAGGACTGGTAGGAGCAGCCTTTGCCCTACTAGAGGTCAGGTAGGGCAAGTGGATTTCAGATCAGCCCAGCGAAGCTATAGGATGAGCAAATTCTTCAGCCAAAAAAGAAATGCAGGACCCTGGAAGTTTGGATATCCTTATAGAATCATGATCAAAATCCAGTTCTTTGTGAGTTTCTCTGCCAGGAGCCTAGAAGTTCTCTAGATCAAATTCTGAAAGTGCAAGTAGAAGTACTCCTTCACCCTTTTCCCCGATCAGAGGATTCTTCTGTAGAAGATCCCTTCCATTCTCTTTTTCAACCATGGTTGTTGAAAGAACCCAGCTACATAGTAACTGGTAACTGGTTCTTACCTGATGATTTTCGTTCCTGTAGTACCAAGGATCAGTCTAGACTGCTGGGTTATGCCTCTCTTCCAGCAGATGGAGTCAGAGAAAAGCTGAAAAGCACCCCCTAGATAACCTGGTGTGCCACCTGCGAACCTTCAGTATAATTAATATCAAAGCAGAATGAAGTAAGTTTTAACAACCAATGACTAGATCAAACAAAATATTAACCTCCTAAACATCATAACTTGTGAAAAAACTGTATCGTAGTGTAGGTGTGCAATCTTTGAAAAATTCTGTAAAGAGAAAATACAATTAGCTGAGCGGACTCTCCTGCATATGATACCCTTGGGCGGGCGTCTTGACTGATCCTTAGTACTACAGGAACGAAAATTATCAGGTAAGAACCAATTTTCCTTTCCCTGTACGTACCAGGATCAGTCCAGACTGCTGGGATGTACCCAAGCTGCCCTAAATGATTGGGACTCGGAAAGTCCCGCTCGAAGCATACTGCTGCCAAAAGAATCCACATTCGGATCTCGGACATCCAGATGGTAATGCTTAGCAAACGTGTGCAAAGACTTCCAAGTGGCTGCCCTGCAAATCTCTTGGGACGATACACATTGGCTTTCTGCCTAGGATGCCGCTTATGACCTGACAGAATGCGCCTTGAGACCATCCGTGCCATATGTAAGACTAAGCAATAGCGTCTTTCAACCAGCGGGCAATAGTAGTCTTAGAAGCCTTATTCCCTTTCTTAGGACCACTCCATAAGACAAAAAGATGATCAGACAATCGAAAAGGATTAGTCACCTCCAAGTACCGCAAAAGAATCTGGCAGACATCCAGTCTCCTCAGATCCTGAGCCTGAGAAGTCCTATCCTCATCCGGAAACGCCGGTAACTCAACAGACTGGTTGACGTGAAAGGCAGGTACTACCTTTGGCAGAAAAGAAGGTACTGTCCAAAGCGAAACTCCAGAGTCAGAAATACGTAAGAATGGCTCTATACAGGACAACGCTTGAAGTTCCGAAACCCTTCTAGCCGAACAGATACCCACGAGGTACACCGTCTTAAGTGTTAAATCCTTCAACGTAGCCTGATTAAGAGGCTCAAAAGGAGAACCGCAAAGCCCACGGAGAACCAAATTTAAACTCCACGAAGGGCAGACTGCATGCACTGGCAGATGTAAGTGTTTGGCCCCTTTCAAGAACCGCGCTACATCAGGATGTCCAGCAATAGAAGTACCATCAACCTTACTTCTTAAACAGCCCAAGGCTGCTACCTGAACCCGGAGCAAGCTATACGCCAAACCTTTCTTTAAGCCGTCCTACAAGAATGCAAGAATGTGGACAATAGTGGCCTGCCGCAGGGACACTTTCAACCCATGGCACCAAGAATCAAAAACCTTCCACATCCGAACATAGGTGAGAGAAGTAGATGTCTTTCAGGCGTGTAGAAGAGTGGTAATTACAGCTTCCGGGTAGCCCTTCTTCCTTAACTGTCTCCTCTCATAAGCCAAGCCGCCAGACAGAAGCGAGCTGCCTGATCGAAAAGTACTGGACCCTGCTGGAGTAGATTCGGCAGATAACCCAGGCACAAGGGACCGTCCACTGTCAAGTTGAACGGGTCTGCGAACCATGGTCGTCGTGGCCACTCCGGAGCCACTAGAATAACAGTTGCCCGGTGGGACTCTATTCGTCGTAGAATCTTTTCCACAGCGACCAAGGAGGAAACACAAAAGAGACTGTCTGGAGGCCACAGAAGGATGAGGGCGTCCACCCCTGCCAACCCGTGCTCTTGTCTGCGACTGAAGAATCGAGCCGCCTTCGCACTCAACCGAGTCGCCATCAAGTCCAGTTGTGGGACACCCCACCGGCGCATCACGAGTCCCATCGCATCCTCGGACAGCTCCTATTCGCCAGGATCTAGCCTTTGTCCACTGAGAAAATCCGCTTGGACGTTGTCAGACGGGCCAGACTGCGTTCTACCCATACTATCAATCTGATCGCCTCGGTGGCTATCAGTTGACTCTTTGTAACCCCTTGACGGTTTATGTAAGCCACTGTGGTCGCTTTGTCTGATAGGATCCTTACTGCCCTGTGCCTGACAAGTGGAACAAAAACGGAGCAGTGCTAGGCAAACTGCCCTGGTTTCCAATCGATTTATGGACTACTTGTCCTCCTGAGCCATCCACTGACCTTGCGCCGAGCGCGACTGAGAAACTGCCCCCCAACTGGAGAGGCTGGCATCCGTCGTGACGACTATCCACTGAGGATTCTCCAGGTCCACGCCCTGAAGCAAGTGCTCTGGTACCAACCACCAATCTAGGCTGGTCCTGGCCGGTTCTAGCAGTGGTAAGGGCAAGTGGAACTCCTCCGACTTGAGGTCCCAAAGGGAGAGCAACGCCCTCTGTAAAGGTCTCATATAAGCAAAAGCCCAAGGAACCAGTTCCAGAGTAGATGCCATAGAACCAAGAACTTGTAAATAGTCCCACACTTTGGGTAAAGAAAGGTTCAATAGGCGCCTGACTTGGGACATCAACTTCTCCATCCTCAGCTGAGGTAGGAAAACCTTGCCCACCAATGTGTCGAAATGTGCTCCCAGAAATTCCAACTCCTGAGATGGGATCAGTTGGCTCTTGGCATAATTCACTACCCAGCCTAGCGACTGCAAATGGCGTAACACCAACTGAACCATGACCTTGCAAAGCGCCTCCGACTTTGCTCGATTGAGCCAGTCCTCTAGATAGGGATGAACTAAAATTCCTTCCCGCCGAAGGCATGCTGCCACTACCACCATCACCTCGGTGAAGACTCGTGGAGCCGTCGCTAGCCCGAATGGTAGAGCGTGAAACTGATAATGTTCCCCCAAGACCATGAACCACAGAATCCTCTGATGGTGTTCGTGGATTCCTATGTGAAGGTAAGCCTCAGTCAGATCCAAAGAAGCCAAAAATTTGCCTTTGTGGATGGCCGCAATGATGGACCTCAACGTCTCCATCCGGAACAGAGGCACTCGCAATGCTTTGTTGACTTTCTTTAAATCGGTCGGAATGAGCCCTCCTTCTTGGGGACTACGAAGTAAATAGAATACCGACCAGTCCGACGCTCAGCCGGTGGCACCGAGACAATTGCCCCCAGGGCCTTTAATTGATACAGAGTTTGAAGAACCACTTACTGTTTTGTCTGAGACCCGCAGGGTGACACTAGAAAGAGATCCCGAAGAGGGCGAGCAAATTCCAAAGCATAACCGCGATTTATAATATCAAGAACCCACTGGTCTGACGTGACCTTGACCCACTCCTTGCAAAACAGGGATAGTTGTCCCCCGATCTCCGGAACGGAGGAATGGGCCGGCGCACCTTCATTGGGGAGCATTGAGGAGGCGAAACTGTGAGAGGTTCTGTCACGCTGGGGCCGCTTACCACGAAAGGAATGTGCCCAGGCCTGAGACCTAGCAGACGTCTGTCGAGGAGCAAAGGAGGAGCCCCTATCTGTACATAAATGGCACTGACCCCGAAAACGACCACGGAATGTGCCGAAAGAACGAGAAGGTCTGAGCTTGTCTTTAGGCAGCTTGTAAACCTTGTTGTCTCCCAAGTTTTTAATCAGCTGTTCCAGCTCGTCCCCAAACAACAGCTTCTCTTTGAAAGGAAAGGACCCCAGCTGAGACTTAGAAGAAACATCAGCTGACCAGTTACGGAGCCACAGAAGCCTTCTTGCTGAAACTGCCGAAGACATAGTACGAGCCGAGGTACGAAGAAAATCGTACAAAGCATCAGCCGTATAGGCCACTGCCAATTCCATGCGGTTCGCTTGTTCAGTCTCCCCCGGAGGAAGCTCCTGAGTTGTGAGCAATTGCTGAATCCAGCGTAGGGTAGCTCTCTGCATCAGGCTGCTACAGACGGCCGCCCACATTCCAAGCACTGAAACCTCAAGATTTGCTTGAGTAAAACTTCCAGTTTCCTATCCTAAAGATCCTTGAGAGCTGCCCCTCCCGTTACCGGAATCGTTGTGCGCTTAGCTATGGCTGTGATGGCCGAGTCCACCTTAGGAATCTTATGAAGATCCAAGGACTCACCTGGCAGCGGATAAAGTTTTTCCATAGCCCTGCTAACTAGCAAAGAGGCTTCCGGAGCATCCCATTCCCAGGACATAATCTGAAAAAGTTTTGGATGAAAAGGGAAGGTTTGAGGAGGAGGTCACAAGCCGGATAAAACGGAATCCCCAGAGGAAGAATCCGTCACTGGCTCAGGAGCCGGAATATCTAGTTTTTGCAGTACATACGGATCAGTTCCTCCTTGTGGAACAAGCGGAGCATTTGCGGATCATCCCCCTCCACCGGAGCGGCGCTATCTACGTCATCGCTCATATCCACTGAGGAGGGGTCCGGGATCGCACAATCCGTAGGCATGGTGGGAGCTGGAAACTCCTAGTTAGGAACTGGACGAGGAAGCCGTATTCCAACACCTCCCTGTTCTTCCGCTGGCTTAAAAGTCTTAGCCGGAGGAGGAGACTGCATTTCCCAGTCAACCTCAGCTTCCAAATATGCCTTGTGTAGCAGCAATACAAACTGGGAAGAAAATGGGTGCTACCGCTTTAAGGGCCCCCCCCCCCACGGGAGGAGTGGAGCCCGGAGGCAGTGCTGAGGGAGGAGCTAAATCAGGCTGTGCAAAACGAGGCCTGAGGGCTCAGAGAAGGTGGGGAAAGCAGAGGGAGATCTCCTCCCTCCGAGCCCTGAAGATCAGGACCTGAGCCAGGCAAGATGGCCACCGTTCCCGCCCCGAGCGGGACCGGGCCAGGCCTCTGCCTCCAAGCTGACTGACTGGTCCCCGAGGCGCGGGAGCGCGGCAGAGCCGACTTTGGCAGCAAAATCGGCCACTGTGAGGGTCCCTCGCCCCCGGGAATACATCGGGAGCAGCGGCTCTCCACAAGTGTCACAACAATGCGCGAAAATATGGAAGTGCAGGAGGGTGAAGAAATCCACCCCTTCCAGAGGCCTGGGAGAAAATTGGCTGGCTAGGGCTGAGTAACCAAAGTAAAATATGCCCAATTCAATTTTAAAAGCAGTGTGTCTGTTTTTTGGTTTGGTTTTTTTTTTTTTCAGTCAGCAAGCAGGGGGATTAGCTTCCCTGACTTCAGTGCACAGGTATACGCACCCACCATAGACCAGATGAATTTCAACTTCTGAGTCTGTATAGGAGGGGGGGAGAGGGACCAGCCCACCAGTAAATCTCCCCCCAACTCACCGGGAAGGAGTCAATCTCCGGGTATAAAGGCCGTAGGCCACTGCCTAGCTGTGCCTGCCCTTAAAGAGTGTTCCATATGCTGGACTTTCACCTTTTTTTTTTTTTTAAACTTACAGTATGTTGATCTAGCCAGATGTATAAGGAAAAAACCTTACTAAAACTGATTAATTAAGCAATAGCTTTCTATAAGGATCAGGACCGCAGGTTATGCCATCCTCTCATCTGCTGGAGCCAGAGTATACTGAAGGATCGCAGGTGGCACACCAGGTTATCCTAGGGGGTGCTTTTCAGCTTTTCTCTGACTCCATCTTCTGGAAGAGAGGCATAACCCAGCAGTCTGGACTGATCCTGGTACGTACAGGGAAATTTAGTGTTGGGGTGACAGCCTTCAGTGGTGTGAAAGAGGACCACGTAGTGAAATCAGTTCAAATAGAAGATGATATTTCCCTGTGAGGGATCCATTCCTTCAATATTGTTCTTCCATCAGAGGAAACTGGGATGAAAGCATAACTTGCACATCTTGCAAATGGCAAGTCCACCACTGTGGAAGGTCTATTGGACTTAGAACCTGAGTTTAGTTGTGAAGAGATCTGATCTCCCCTTCCTCTCAAGCCTCATAGAATTCTTTTTGAGTCTTGTTTAAATCTGTTTCCTTGATGGCCTTTGGTAATTTTAAAGAAAAGAGTATTCTCTGCATACAACAACCACCTCTTCTAGGGGTAATGATTCACTTCTTTCTGAATTTTCTCACTTATGATGTAGGCCAGGACAGGTAAGGCTCTCTCAAGTCCAATATGAGCCACCTTTGAGATGTATGTAGGCAATCAGTTTTTTTCTTGGATAAGTCTTTGATGCATCCTATTAAAGCACATGTTTTCTAAGGCTTTAATTTCAGGAGGAATCAAGGATCTGAGTAGTTCGGTCTGCTTCAGCATGAGTCTGCAGGTCCAAGAGGGCTGATAAGCCATTTGAAGACGGTGCAGGCAGAATCACAACCTGTCTTTCCAGAGGATAATAGCAGGGAAGCACCCGCTCTAAGAATCTCAGTGTGGGTGTGCAGACCAGGAAAGGCTTATGCCTTGGATGCAGAAGTAGTGAGAGCTATTGTGGCTTCCTCCCACCCGGTCTGGCTGGAGCTTAAGCATGTCCCACTTGTCTGGACTGATCTGGCATGGATGATAAGGAAGGTGAAATTTAAACTTACCTGCTAATTTCTTTTCCTTTAGCCCTGCCAGACCAGTCCAGAAAGAGCCCCCCACCCAAGGGCTCAATCTGACAAGTTCAAAAAAACTAACAAAGAGTACATTCTGAAGGTAGTTGCCCAAACATGACATTGGTGTAGGGATTATCTAATTCCTGGGTTAACAACTATGGAGTAAAGATTCTTGACTGCATCAGGTTTAGGTTGGGGTGGCATTTGGAAACAAAACCAAATGCCTTTAGTTGTGCTAGCTTAGACATAGATACTGTAGCGCTGAAAGAAACACCAGACTCCTCTAGGGCAGGGCTTCCCATACCTGTCCTGGAGACCCCACAGCCAGTCGGATTTTCAGGATAGCCACAATGAATATGCATGAGAAATTTGCATATACCGAGTTTCCATTGTATGCAAATTTATCTCATATATATTCATTGTGTCTATCCTGAAAACCTGACTGGCTGTAAGGTCCTCAGGACAGATTTGGGAAGCCCTGCTCTAGGGGAGTGAAGTCAGCGTTGAGCTTTTTTTTTCTCAGTCTCCATCTGCTGGCAGGGGTAGGGACATAACTCACTGCCTGGACTGATATGGCAAGACTAGAAAGGAAAACAACAAGTTTAAAATGTCACCATTCCTGCTCCCCTCTCTACTTTGAAAGCTTACATGTGGTCTAAGGTCAGACATCTACTGACAGACCATTCATCCTGTCATGACCTCTTGCTATGTTTCAAAAGTACCAAGAACTGTAAAATGTGTCATAATCCTGTTTAGAGGACAGGCCCTACACAAGTTACAAATTTTATATTATAACACAGAGATCATAATTTTTAAATTTGCTCAAACAAACCAATTTCTTATCCAATTTATTTGTTTTTTTGTTTATTTCCTCTTTCTTTTTCAAACTCAGCAATCTGGCTGAATATATTTAGCAAATTTTGGGGTAACTTCTTTTTACCAGAAGTTTCACCATAATCTTTGTGATCATGTGGTTTTTGTTCTTCAAGATGCTCAGTTTTAAGATTTTTTCTAAATCTACCTTCACTATCTTTATCATCTTTTCTTTGATATTCATTCAGAATAAAGTTATGGCTACCTGGCTGATTTTTTGTTCGACTGGAGATGTACGATTCAGTGTATTGGTCACTTTTACACCTTTCAGTTGAGTTGTAAGAGTTAAATCCCACTGAGGAAGGAATGTGCGATTCTTGACTGGACTCAGACTTTCTATGCAGTTTTCTTCCTTCTACGTCTTTGTCAAGCCGTCTAGAGTAATATGATGCATATTTTTCACCTGGCTTACTATGAGAGGAATCTGTGGAATCCCTCCTACTAGATAAGTACCTCTCTGTTCTAACATCACCCTCAATTCTGCTGCAACTTGCCTGAGTTTTGGAGCTGCTATATGAATCCCTTGAATTTTCAGACCTACCTCCAATGGTTTCCAAAATTTCAGCCGAAGATGAAGACAGAGAGCGGTCCCTTACTTTCTCTGCTACAACTGCCTTTTCACAAACTACTCTGTCTTGCCTCTCCAGTAATTTTTCCATGTCTTGCTTTTGGTTGAAGAAAGAAGCAGAAGTATCCGCTGGGGGTGGGAACCATTCATCTTTTGAACTGTAGTCTTTCTGATGTGAAGAAACCCTAGACAAACGCTTCTTGGAATGGCTAGAGGACTCCGAATGTTTTCTCCTCCTTTTCTTGCGTTTTTGGTGACCAGAGGAGGTGGAAGATGAAGAGTAGGAGGAAGAGGATGAGGAGGAGGAGGAGGAGGAAGAGGATGAGGAAGAGGAAGAATGTGCTATATCGGATGAAGATTCACTTGAAGCAGATGAGGAGGATGATCTTTTCCTCTTCTTTCTCAGCCTACAAAATACCAATAAGCTTATGAAATATTCCCAAAAGCCACCTGTCTAAACTGAGCACTAGTAAACATTTGGCACACTCTTGGGAAGGTATTACTATTTCTTTTTCCATAACGCAGAACTCCCAACTGTACTCCCATTTGAAATTAATCTCTAACACACACCATCAAATGTGTTATACCTGTTTTCCATTTTAGAATAAATTGATTACATACATACACAAACAGATAAAAAACATCACCCTCAATTCACATTAAATATCAAAGAAGTTATAAAAAATTATAGAATATGAGCAGGACACAAACATTTTTTTTGTTACAAATTATGTCAGAACATAAAAAAAATGTGTATACAATCTATGTCAGAACCAGATGTAGTATTAATATTAACAAACCATTTTTAAGCAAAGGAAAAAAATGTACATAGTTTGTATAAAAACATTTTATGTTCTGACAGTTAATTTGTAAAAACTTTTGTATCCTGCTATTCTATATTTTCTATATTTTTTTATAACTTCGTGTTTCCCAGATTCGCATGTCCTATTTCAAGTATTTCTTATTTTTTTTTTATTTAAACTCCTGACTGTTTTCTTTAGGTTCCATTCCGACGCAGTGTATTCGAAACATGGCCTGTGTCAGGGGACCGTGAATCTAATGACACAATTTATGTGGTCTGATGCTGACAAATGAACCCCCTTGCTTGCCTATACACAATAAAAGTGTTTTGTATTTGATGCAGTTTTGCTACTACAGAAGCAAAACAATCGCAAATCAAACTTTACTTATATCTAGCTTCTTCAGAGTCTACAAAATAAAATCATAAATTTTAATGCAGTTAAGGTAAAAAAAAAAATAAAAATTAAACCATAGAGAAGGTTATAACAAACAATCTTTCAAAAAATGGAAATATTACTTACCGAATAATTTCTTTCCTTAGTGTAGACAGATGGACTCAGGACCAATGGGTTATATATTCTCCCCTGCTAGCAGATGGAGAAAGTCAGGTTTCAAAGCTGAATACACCCTAGATTCATCCCTGCAGTGACCTCAGCCCTTCAGTATTCTCTTCAAAAGCCATTGTGGACATACTATTGAAAAACTTGATTAAAATCAACTTGACTAAAAACGGATAACTGTAACTGCACTCAACCAAACGCTGAATCCCAGCAAGATTATAGATGCTCTGATCTAGGGATTGGGGTAATGGCTTACCCACATTCTCTTGGAATCGATATTCATTTCACAGGCGATTCCTTGGCACTGTTCTTGGGCAGCCGTGGGCAGTATGCTGAGTCCATCTGTCTACAATAAGGAAAACGAAATTATCAGGTAAGTTATTTCTCCATTTCCTAGCGGGTAGCCAAATGGACTCAGGACTAATGGGATGTACAAAAGCTACTCCTGATAAGGGTAGGAGGCTGCCTGCAGTCCAGTTAACACTGCCCTTGCAAAGGCTGCGTCTTTTCAGGTCTGAAAGTCCAGGCGATAGAACCTGAAGGAGGTGTGTAAGAAGGAACAAGTCATCGCTTGGCAGATGTCGACGAGAGACAGCAGACTAGCTTCCACCTAGGAGATTGCCTGAGCCCGAGTGGAATGAGCTTTAACCTGAAAGGGTAATTGCTTTCCTGCCTTCACAGAGGCTCCCGAACCACCTTCTTGATCCAGCAAGCTATGCTAGCCTGCGAAGCTGGTTCGCCCTGCCTTCTTCCACTGTGAAGAACAAACAAGTGGTCCATCTTGCGGACTGGTTCTACATTTCCATATTCTGCACCAAAAGCCTACTTATGTTTAAAATAGTGGAGGCGGCAATATTCCTCCACGTCCTTGTGCCTATCTAGGGATGGCAATGAAATGGAGTGATTCAAATGAAACTTTGAGACCACCCTGGGCAAGAAGGATGGAACAATACGAAGTTGTAACGCTCCTGGAGTCATCCAGAGGAACGGTTCCTGACACAATGCCTGTAGTTCAGATATGCGACGAGCCAAGCACATGGCCACCAGGAATACCGTTTTCAGAGTTAACAAGCGCAAGGAAAGACTGCGCAGTGGCCAAAAGGAGGGCCCTGCCAAAAACTCTAATACTAAATTAAGATTCCACAAGGGAACTGGCCACCATCAGGGTGGACGTAGGTGCTTTACCCCTTTCAGAAAATGGGCCACGTCCGGATGAGCTGACAGGTGAGTTCCAGTCACCTCGCCCCCGACACAGGAGAGCCACTATCTGGACCTTCAAGGAGTTAAGGGTCAAACCTTTATTCAAGCCGTCCTGTAAAAATTCCAGATTTAGTTGGAGTTTGACAGTCTTAGGGAAACAGGCCTCAAATACACTCCAGACCCGCACATACTCTAAGGACATAGAGAACTTCCGTGTGCGGAGTAAGGTGGCAATTACTACCACTGAATATCCATGCTTCATCAGGCGAGCCCTCTCAAAAGCCAAACCGTAAGACAGAATAGAGTCGGATCTTCGTGAAGGACCAGTCCATGCCGAAGCAGGTCCCTGTGCGGAGGGAGGCACACGGGGGGGTCTCCATTAGGAGTCTCCGCATGGCCACTTTCCACAGATACCTGGGCCAATCTGGAGCTACTAGTAGGATTAATCCCCTGTGGTGCTAGATTCTGCAAATGACCGTGCCTAGCAGGGGCCACGGAGGGAAGGCATATAGCAAGCCTTCTTCTGGCCAGGTCTGAACGAGAGTATCGATCCCCAGGGACCACTGATCTCTTCTGCATCATGACATGCGGAAAGCAGATTGATGGACGGGAGGCCCAGCGATCTACCACCAGTTGAAAGGCTTTGGCCGACAATGCCCATTCTCTTGGATCCAGACTCTCCATGATTACAGTCTGCACTGATGTTGTCTTTTCCTGTGATGTGGGAAGCCAAGATCATCTGTAGATGTATTTCCACCCATTCCTTAAGGAGATCTATCTCTCGTGACGCTTGCTGTCTCTTGGTTCTCCCCTGGTGGTTGTTGTAGGTTATCGTTGTTGCGTTGTATGACATTACACGGACCGCTTGACCCTGGAGTATATGGCTGAACTGTAGACACATCAATCTGACTGCCCAGGCTTCCAGGCGGTTTATGTTCCAGAGTGCCTCTTCCTTAGTCCAATGCCCCTGGGCCGTCAATTTGTGACAGTGAACTCCCCAGCCCCGAAGGCTTGCGTCTGTCGTGAGGACCAGCCAGTTTGGTGGCTGGTCCTCATGACAGACTTCCTGCAGCCACCACTGGAGCCGAGAACATATTTCCATCGGTAGGTGGAGGCAAATTGAATAGTCTTGAGACAGCGAGTTTCAACATGACAGCAGGGAGCGTTGACGTGGTTGCATGTGTGCCCTCGCCCACAGTACTACCTCCAGGGTTGATGCCATCAAACCGAGGACATGAAGATAGCTCCATACTGTTAGGTGCATCGTATTAGTCAACCAACTCACTTGGGGCATCAACTTCCTTATCCTCGTGGAGGGGGGAGTGGGGGGCAACCTTGCCCTGCTTGATGTGCAACCGAACTCCCAGAGATTCCAAGGACTGGGAGGATTTGAGTCTGCTTTTGTCCATGTTTACAACCCAACCGAGTTCCTGAAGCAGGGAGGTCCACCCTGCTGGTCACCTGGAAACTCTCTTCCATGGACTTCGCTTGGATCAACCATTCATCTAAGTACGGGTGCACCAAGATTCCCTCTTTTCTCAGTGCAGCCGCTATGACCACCATAATCTTGGAAAATGTTCTGGGGTCAGTGGCCAGGCCAAAGGGCAGCGCCTGGAACTGTTAATGGTGGCCCAGTACCGCAAAGCGTAGGAAACTATGTTCTTGCCGGATTGGAATATGAAGGTAGGCCTCAGAAAGGTCCAGGGAGATTAAGAACTCTCCCAGTTCTACAACCATTATCAGGGAGTGCAAAGTTTCCAAGCAGAAATGAATTATTCGTAGATATCTGATGACACTCTTGAGGTCCAGGATTGGGCAAAAGGAACCCTCCTTCTTGAATATGATGTAATAGATGAAACAATGCCCCATATTTCCTGGGGCGCAGGTACTGGAATTATAGCCCTCAACCTGAGGAGCCTTACTAAGGTAGACTCCACTGCCTGCTTCTTATGCTGGGAATGGCAAGAAGACCTCATGAACATGTACCGAGGAATGCTGCGAAATTCTAGCACGTATTCTTCGTGTATGACATCCAGTACCCATTTGTCCGAAGTGATCTCGACCTACCGCTGGAAGAAGAGGGACAGTCGACCCCCTATCTCCTCGTTCCGAGGGTGAGTCAGTAAAACATCATTGGGGGGGTTCAGGACGAACCTGAACCCGAACCTGCCTCTCTTGGGCTGTCGACTCTGAAAGAACTGAGACCTCCCAAAGGACTGAGACCTCTGAAGTGTCGAGTTTTTGTAGGGCCAAAAGTGTTGGAAGCCTCTGATTGACCCCTTATGGGTGAGGTACACTGTAACTGCTTTCTCTTATCTTCTGGTAGCCAGGGCACTGGAGATTCACCCCATTTACTGGCCAGCTTTTCCAATTTGCTTCCAAAGAGGAGTGATCCCTTAAAGAGCATCTCTGTGAGATTTGCTTTAGAGGTTGCATCTACTGACCAGTTTCGCAGCCATAGCTGTCTTCTGGCCGCTTCCACCAAGGCCACTCTTCTGGCCTAGGTCAGAGTCCGTATCAGCTAAAAAGGCAGCAGCGGGTTCCATAACCTCTCTGGAATTCGCTTGAGTCATCCACCTCCTGAGAGAAGAGCAGGCACGAACGAGCTACCACAAAAAGAAGCAATCTGTAAGGTATTTCCTATTGCGTCAAAGGCTTGTTTAAGGATGGACTCCATTTGCCTATCATGTGCATCCTTCAAGGCCATTCCTCCCTCCACTAGGATATTTGTTCGCTTCGAGATGGCACAGACCAGCGCATCCACTTTAGGTAAACGAAGACGTTCTCTCGCTGCTGGATCCAGTGGGCATAGAGCTTCTAATGCTCGTCCACCTTTAAAACTCACTTCAGAATTGTTCCATTCCAGGTCAATCAACTCCTGGATGGCTTCCAGCACCAGAAAATAGCAAGAGGCTTTCTGTAGAGAAACCAGAATGGGATTCTTCTTTGGTTCCGTCAGAGTCTGGCCTAGGAACTTCAATGGCTTGAGAAACCAGGGCCGGCAATTCATCTCTATGGAAAAAAAACGTAACATGGTCTGATATGGTTCTAAACCACTGGGATTTCCCCATCTTCCAAGTAATCTGGATCCCCTTTTTAGTCTGAGGTCCAGGTCCCTGCCAGGAATACCCTTGGTGAGGCGATTCATATCTTGAGGTCTGCCGACAGGGCTGGGAATGGGAGGCATTACTGGCTGGAGTTCCATCCGGGCAGGGGCAAGTGAAGCAGACTGTGCCTGTACAAAGGCTTGAAGGCCTTGAAAAAATTCCACCCAAGAGAAGGAAACTGGGTCCATGCCTAGCCCAGGAAGTACTGGGGTAGGTGCCACTGGATTTCCCTCTCCCCCATGGAAGACCCAGCCCCGGGATTACTCAGATCTGGGGTACTTCTGGTTAAGGTTGTGGCTGACCAATCCTCTGATTGGGAGGAGCTGAGCTTAGTAAAGACTGGGGAGGCCAACTCTCCCTGGACCTCCTCACACTGTTGACATAAGTAAGAATCCAGGTCAGACTGTGTAGTCCTAAATTGACAAGCAGTGCAGAGAGAATGGCACTTATGTTTCTTGGTTGCCGGAACCATTAGGGACAGCAACTGCGTGTTCAGCCGGCTCGCGTTTAAAAATTTTGTACGCAGATTTCAGGTGCTTACAGTGAGGCACACCTACAGCCTGTGTGCATGGCTTTACCTAAATTCTGTGTCTAGAGAGTTGTGCACTTAAGTATGCACACGATGTTGTATGCAGCATTATGCCCACAGCGTGTACACAGAGCCGGCACACCCCATGCGTATTGACGCTCTATGGTGGGCAATACAAGATGCACAAAACGTGAGCAAGATGGCACCGCCATGGCCTACCACGCAGTGTGCCTACCAAGTCTAACCCACCGGGGGGCTACTCAACCTGCTCGGAAGCCTACTTCCCCTTACCCCAATGGGATTGAGAACGACGTTGGTAGGGCACGCCAAGCAAGAAGACCGGAAGAGGTTTTACTGAAACCCCTCCAATGTCTCAGAAACTGGAGGAATCTTTTTTTTTTTTTAAACTTACCTGGGCTCAGCGCTTACCAGCTGAGTATAGAGACGGTCTCAACTGGGGGAGGGACGTTTAGGTAACTCCACAGGAGAGCAGGGCTCAATCTTTCTTCAATTTAACAGTAGAATTTCTTCTTCTAAAGGATACAGCAATTCCCACTGGGAAAGCACACCCACATCTGCTAGGAGATGGAGATATACTGGAGGGCTGAGGTCACTAAAGGGGTGTATCTAGGGCACGTCAGCTTTGAAACCTGACTCCGTCTCCATCTCCATTGGTCCTGAGTCCATCTGGCTACATGCTAGGAAAGTGTTCATTATTTATTGGGATGGACTGTCTTCCTTTTCCAGACAGTACTTCAATACCCAGAATTTAGGTTGTTTGATTAAATCACAACTTTGAACTAGAAGTAAAAGGAAAACTGCTAGAGTACAATTATTTGTACCTATTTTATCTTGAAATCATGCTCTAAAAATAGGTAAAGTTATAGACAAAAGGCAAATGGGTTCTTACCTGATAATTTTCGTTCCTGTAGTACCACGGATCAGTCCAGACTCCTGGGTTTGGCCTCCCCTCCAGCAGATGGAGACAGGATGCCACCTACAGTCCGTCAGTATTACTCTGTCACAAAACAGAATGGTACGAACCAAATGAACTATATACAGTAACCTAACAACTCAAACTGGTTCACTAACCCCCAAGTTGGAACAGAACCCATGATATCCCATAAATCAAGATCTGCAGATTAAACCAAAGAAAAGCTGAACAAGTGGACTCTCCATTACCTGCGAACGCCAAATGGGTGGGACTCTGGACTGATCCGTGGTACTACAGGAACGAAAATTATCAGGTAAGAATCAATTTTACTATCCCTGTACGTACCCGAATCAGTACAGACTCCTGGGATGTACCAGAGCTCCCTTACCTGGGCTGGGAACCAGAGAGGTTTGCTCTCAGCACACCTTCTCCAAATCCCCCCGCACCTGGGTCCTGGACAGTGCCTGGCAAACGTATGTAACGATACGGTAGTGCCTGGCAAACATATGTAACGATTTCCAGGTAGCCGCTCTGCAAATCTGTAGCGAAATTTGCTGACATTCCGCCCACGATGCAGCTTGAGCACGAGTAGAATGTGCCCGAAGCCCTTTAGGTAAAGGCTTGCCTTTCAGCAAGTAAGCAGAATTGATAGCCTCCTTCAACCATCGGGCGATAGTGGACTTTGATGCTACGTTACCTCTTTTAGGGCCACTCCAGAGCACAAAGATGATCCGAGACCCGAAAACTGTTGGTAATCTCAAGATAATGCAGCAACGCCCTACGAACATCCAATTTCTTTAAGTCCCTAGAGAGAGGATCAGAATGGTCCAGATCCGAAAAGGAGGGGAACTCCACACATTGATTCAAATGAAAAGAGGAGACTACCTTCGGAAGAAAGGAAGGAACCGTCCTCAAGGATACTCCAGAATCTGAAATCCTCAGGAATGGTTCCCTGCATGACAAAGCATGAAGCTCAGACACCCGTCGAGCAGATGAAATTGCTACCAAAAACATCACCTTCAACATGAGATCTTTCAATGTCACTCTTTTCAAAGGTTCAAACGGTGCAGCACACAAGGCCAAAAGGACCAAATTTAAATTCCAGGATGGACAAGGATGTGACACTGGTGGCCGTAAATGCTTTGGTCCGCGAAGAAAACGAGAAACATCCGGGTGAGTTGCTAATGGAACTCCCTGAATGTTACCGCATAAACACCCAAGCGCTGCTACCTGCACCCACAAGGAACTACATGATAATCCCTTAGCTAAGACAGCTTGAAGAAAACACAAAATATCCGGCACGGATGCTTGCGTAGGCAGAATCTCCCTGTCTATGCACCAAGCCTCAAACACCTTCCATACGCTCACAAGACAGAGACGCGGAAGCCTTACGTGATCTCAAGAGCATAGATACTACCGCATCTGAATATCCTTTGCTCTTCAGACGCTGCCTCTCAAAAGCCTTGCCACTAGATAAAAGCAATCGACCTGGTCGAAACGTACTGGTCCTTGATGAAGCAGGTTTGGGAGATCCGGAAACCTCAGAGGAACCTGCACTGCAAGATTGACTAGATCCACAAACCATGGATGACATGGCCAATCAGGAGCCATGAGGATCACTTCGGACAGGTAGAGCTCTATTCTCCTGAGTACCTTCCCGATTAAAGGCCAAGGCGGGAAAACATACAGCAACACATTCGTCAGCCAGGGAAGTACCAGAGCATCTACTCCCTCTGCCTGTTTCCCTGCAGTGAGCAAAGAAGCGTGGAGCTTTGGAATTCCAGAATGTTGCCATCAGATCCATGCAGGGCATGTCCCACGTGTCGCATATCAGTTGAAAAGCTCCCTCGGCCAGTTCCCACTCCCTGGGATCAAGACGATGTGGACTTAGAAAATCCGCCTGAACGTTGTCAACCCCCGCTATGTGGGACGCCGCTATACTGACCAGGTACTGTTCTGCCCAGCTGATCAGCAGACGAGCCTCCAACGCCACCGGCTTACTCTTGGTTCCGCCCTGTCGATTGATGTAGGCCACTATGGTCGCATTGTCGGATAGAACTCTGACCGACTTCCCCCTGATGAGTGGGAGAAAGGCCTGCAACATCAGGCGCACTGCCCTGGTCTCCAGACAACTGATGGACCATTGTGACTCCTCCTGGGACCACTGCCCCTGCACTGACTTCCGTAGACAAACCGCTCCCCACCCGGAGAGACTGGCGTCCGTAGTCACTACTGTCCATTCTGGAACAACCAAGGGAACTCCACGGCTCAGGTTGTCCGAAAGGAGCCACCAGTCCAAACTGGCCCAGGCTGCGACCGTTAAAGGTAACAGCAGATGAAATTATTCGGAAACCGGATTCCAGCGACAAAGCAAGGCGGATTGCAACAGTCGCATGTGAGCGAAGGCCCATGGAACCAGCTCCAGGGTTGAGGTCATGGATCCCAGAACTTGCAAGTAATCCCAGACCTTCGGTGGATGTTTGGTCACCTGTCCCTGCAATTTGACAATGCGGTCTGCCGTGAGGAAGACTCTGCCCAGATGAGTGTCTAACAAAGCCACCAAAAACTCCAAGGATTGGGAGGGAATAAGATGATTCTTGGACAGGTTGACCACCCATCCGAGGGCACACAGCAGCTGAAGTACCCGGTTTATCGCCTCCTGGCAAACTACCTCCGACTTTGCTCGAATCAGCCAATCGTCTAAATATGGATGCACCAATAATCCTTCCCTGCGCAGTTGCGCAGCTACCACCACCATGATCTTGGTAAACATTCTGGGGCGGTGGCAAGGCCGAAAGGCAGAGCCTGAAACTGGTAATGCTGGCCCAGAATGGAAAACCACAGAAACTTCTGGTGATTGGCTCTGATCCCGTCATGTAGATATGCCTCCGTCAGATCCAGGGATGCTAGAAACTCCCCCTGCCGCACTGAAGCAATCACCGACCATAATGTCTCCATGTGGAAGTGGGGTATCCGAAGACATCTGTTGACCTGCTTTAAATCGAGAATGGGCCGGAAGGTTCCCTCCTTTTTTGAAACCACAAAGTAAATGGACTAGCGACCTCGTCGACGTTCCACCGGAGGAACAGGAGTAATCGCGCCGAGGTTGAGAAGGTGCTGAAGAATCTCCGGGATCACCCGGCGCTTGGTTGCATACCCGCAGAGAGAGACCAGAAACTGATGGCGGGGCCGCTGTACAAAATCTAAAGCGTAGCGATGTCTTATCACAGATTGGGCCCACTGGTCTGTCATGAATTTGGCCCACTCCTCGTAAAACAGAGACAGCCTGCCCCCGACCACCGGTACCAAGGAGTGGGCCAGCTGTCCATCATTGTGAAGGCTTTCCTCCCGGAGCAGACTGGAAGTTACCAGGTCTACCAAACCGCCGTCCCCAAAAGGACTGAGACCATGACTGTTGTCTGTTGGAGTTTTGGCGAAATAAGGAAGCAGGTCATCGAGATGTCCGAGATTTTCGACCCCCACGAAACCGAGATCTGGACCCAAAGGACCCTCTAGACTTCGGCCTGTCCTCAGGCAATCGGTGTACTTTATTCTCTCCGAGTGACTGTATCAGATCCTCCAACTCCTTGCCAAAGAGCAGTTTGCCCTTAAAAGGCAGAGATCCCAGCTGGGTCTTGGAAGAGACATTTGCCGCCCAGTTTCGCAACCACAACAGACGGCACGCCGAAACAGCAGAAACCGTGGCCCTGGCTGAAGTGCGGAGCAAATCATGAAAGGCATCGGCACTATAAGCAATGACCACTTCAAGACCCTCTGACAATGCCTCATTGGCTTGCAGCTGCTGAACCCAGCGAAGGCCCGCACGCAAAGCAAAATTGCTACACATAGCCGCGCGGACCCCAAGCGCTGAGACTTCGAAACTTTCTTGAGTTGAATTTCCAGCTTTCGATTCTGCAAGTCCTTGAGGGCCGTCACTCCGGTAACCGGGATGGTAGTCCTTTTCGTGACAGCCGAAACTGCCGAATCCACTTTGGGGAACCGAAGGAGCTCTAAGGCCTCCTCTGGCAGAGGATACAGTTTATCCATAGCTTTGGCTACCTTCAGTCCTAAATCTGGGGTATCCCATTCCCGAAAAAGTAAATCTGTGGCTGAAAAGTGAAAAGGAATAGAGGAAGGCGGAAGGCGGCCCCTGCAAGCCTAACACAACCGGGTCCGTAGCCCCCCAGCTGGGACTCTTCCTGGGGAGTCTCAATACCCAGTTCTCGTAAAATGACAGGGATGAGAGGGCCCAACTCGTCCCTACGAAAAAGCCTGACTACCTTAGGATCGTCGCCATCCATCCCATAAGACCCACGCAGACCTCCCTGCGCTGGATCTGCCTCCCCTTCAACCCCCCTCGGAGGCTGGGAAGGTAGCTGTGGATCCTCATGATCCTCAGAGTCTGAAGAATCAGAGACATCCTGAGGTGTACCAAACCTCAAAGGTCCCTGCGACTGCGGGCAAACAATCTCCTCCACGGGCTTAGCCTTTTTCTTTGGCCTGGCCGCAGGATCCGACAAGCCAGTCATCTCTTCCCCTCTTCTTGCCTGCTTTTCTGGCTTTGAAGGCTCTGGGCATCAACAGCTCAAAGTCAGATGTAAACGACGAATCTGAAGAAGGATCATCGATATCCCCTGCCGGGATATCCCTTAAGCCATGTGGGCCAGGCCCCCCTGAGTCGCCCCCCTCAGGGGCTATCTTTTGCAGGGATAACTGCAACGGGAGATTTCCTTCCCCCACCGCTGCATTTGCTGCTGCTGCTGCGCTCACTGCTGCGAGCGAATCCAAAATGGCGCCCGTAACCTGCGCTCAGCAGGAACGGCCTGAAAGTCGGGGGCGGCAGCTCCCCGAAGGCACCAGAGACAGTCTGGACTCACATCACAACCCTCAGTAGGGTCGCAGAAGCTTCCTCTCCTCCTGAGAGGCAAGAGGAACAAAGACCTTCCCTTGACAGCCGCGCGCGGCACCACAAGCCTTACACGCGGCTCTCCTTGGCATTGCCTAACACTCCAACCCCCAAACTTCTTTTCAGCACCACCCGATGACAATGCGGCAAAACGGAGCGAGGGAAGCCCGAAAGCGATCGGAGGGAAAGGAGAGCCCAGAAAACGACAAAAGGCAAAATTTGACAAATTTTTTTTTTTTTTTTTACTTGCCGCAAAGCCTCCGGGTCCCGATCCTACTGGGGGGGAGTGAGCCGGGCTCCCCGGTATCACCCCCCAGTACTGTATGTAGCTGGAAATAGGGTTCTCAACCCTGCACCTCAGTGGCCTCTAAAACCAGAGGGGACGGTCCCCTCAGGACCTAGCAACCCTCTGGGAGGCGGAAGACTGTCTCCTGTAGCCCAATTTTTTTTTTTTTAAACTTGAAATCAAATACCTCTGTACCTTAAAACTGTCTAAGCTATAACTAATCCTAAGCCAACACTAAGTAATTTCACAGACTGTAGGTCAGGGGTGGGCAATTCCGGTCCTCGAGGGCTGCAAACCAGTCGGGTTTTCAGGATATCCTTAATGAATATGCATGAGAGAGACCTGCATACACACTGCCTCAGTTGTATGCAAATCTATTTCATGCATATTCATTAGGGGTATCCTGAAAACCCGACTGGTTTGCAGCCCTCGAGGACCGGACTTGCCCACCCCGCTGTAGGTTTTGCATCTGCCATCTGCTGGAGACTGAGTAATACTGTCGGACTGTACGTAGCATCCTGGTATTTATGGCAGAGTCCGTCAAAACTTCTCTGTCTCCATCTTCTGGAGGGGAGGCAAAACCCAGGAGTCTGGACTGATCCGGGTACGTACAGGGAAACCATTTTTCATAACTTAAAACTTTCTAAATCTAGTTCTGGGCAAAAAAGAAAAAAAAAATGTGGTATATTCTCAAAAAGATTCCTGTCAATCTCAAGGTCTGCACTAATATAGTACAAGGATGATCTTTTGAAATGCAGCACCTACAACACCACAGCATACCAAAAAAGAACTATGTAGTCAAAAGCAACTGAATAACTACGTCTATGTAATTCAGAAGAAAAAGAGGCGCGTGCAACATTCATACAAATGGCCATCAAGTTTGCCATTTTTTATTCAAACATGACACTATTCCCAGGAGAAACTGCCTACAAAAGGAAATCGCACAAGCAGCAATGCATCTTTCTTTGCACTATCTTCATGCAGTAACTATAGTTATTTTTTTCCATTTTAACATATCAGACATGTGACACCAATACTTACATTCACTAGAATGGATGTTCCCAATTGTCAACTTTGTTATACAGATCAATGTGGCTAGGTTCTAGAAGTGTATTAGATATTTAGAAAACTGGATTCCTTTTACTGAACCAACAAGAAAATGAGTACAGTGCCTAGATACAATTTTGTATGTTGATCCAATTAAAAAAGTATCACAATCTGCAAAGGATCTAATATATAAGGATTTCAGCTATTAAGTAAGAGATATGCAGGGAGCAAGCCGATACTTAGCAGTAAAATAAAGCTACTTTCCTGTAACAGGTCTTCTGTCTGGATAGCAGGATAATCAGCCATACAAGTGGGTGATGTCATCCAAAGCAGAGCATTTCTTAAAAAGCTTTAGAACAGTCTGAAAAGTTTTTCCTGATATGCAGACTTCCCATGCTGCCACTGCCTCGTAGGGCCCCCTGTAGTCCTACAAAACCCTTAATTCCTAGTGGAACACAGGATTTGGTGAGAGAGGTAACTGTGGTGGGGCCACTTGGCAACAGTGATCATAACATGATCAAATTTAAACTAATAACTGGAAGGGGGACAATAAGTAAATCTGCAGCTCTAACACTAAACTTTCAAAAAGGAAACTTTGATAAATTGAGGAAAATAGTCAGAAAAAAACTGAAAGGTGGAGCTGCAGAGGTTAAAAGTGTTCAACAGGCTTGGACATTGTTTAAAAATACAATCCTAGAGGCACAGTCCATATGTATTCCACGCATTAAGAAAGGTGGAAGGAAGGCAAAACGATTACCGTCATGGTTAAAAGGTGAGGTGAAAGAGGCTATTTTAGCCAAAAAATCATCCTTCAAAAATTGGAAGAAGGATCCATCTGAAGAAAATAGGATAAAACATAAGCATTGTCAAGTTAAGTGTAAAACATTGATAAAACAAGCTAATAGAGAGAATTTGAAATGAAGTTGGCCATAGAGGCAAAAACTCATAATAAAAGCTTTTTTAAATATATCCAAAGCAAGAAACCTGTGAGGGAGTCTGTTGGACCATTAGATGACCAAGGGATTAAAGGGGCTCTTAGGGAAGATACTGCCATTGCAGAAAGACTAAATGAATTCTTTGCTTCCGTGTTTACTAATGAGGATGTTGGGGAGATACCAGTTCCAGAGTTGGTTTTCAGGGGTGATGAGTCAGACGAACTGAATGAAATCACTGTCAACCTGGAAGATGTAGTAGGCCAGAATGACAAACTAAAGAGTAGCAAGTCACCTGGACCGGATGGTATGCATCCTAGGGTACTAAAGGAACTCAAAAATGAAATTTCTGACCTATTAGTTACAATTTGTTACCTATCATTAAAATCATCCATTGTACCTGAAGACTGGAGGGTGGCCAATGTAACCCCAATATTTAAAAAAGGCTCCAGGGGTGATCCGGGTAACTATAGACCAGTGAGCCTAACTTCAGTGCCGGGAAAAATAGTGGAAACTATTCTCAAGATCAAAATTGTAGAGCATATAGAAAGACATGATTTAATGGAACACAGTCAACATGGATTTACCCAAGGGAAGTCTTGCCTAACAAACCTGCTTCATTTTTTTGAAGGGGTTAATAAACATGTGGATAAAAGTGAACCGGTAGATGTAGTGTATTTGGATTTTCAGAAGGCGTTTGACAAAGTCCCTCATGAGAAGCTTCTACGAAAACTAAAAAGTCATGGGATAGGAGGCGATGTCCTTTCGTGGATTACAAACTGGTTAAAAAACAGGAAACAGAGAGTTAAGGGAAAGGAAAATTAGTTCTTACCTGTTAATTTTCGTTCCTGTAGTACCACGGATCAGTCCAGACCGTAGGTTGAGCTTCCTGTCCAGCAGATGGGAAACAGACCAAAACTGAAAGGGTATCCTATATCAGGACAGAGCCTACCCTGCAACCCTTCAATATAACCATTGTCAAAGCAGATAAGAATAAAGATAACCAGGAAAAGATCAAGCAAGTAACCAGAGAACTCAAGCGAGTAACGAGAGAACTCACAAAAACTAAACAACTGCAAACATTGGATGGACTTTGTATAAGAACGCTCTTGCATATCCATTATCATCAAAACAGATGCTTCCGGTGCCTTTAAGGATTATCACTGATGGAAAACATCCATTAACCTGCAAAAAGAGCTTCGAGTGGACGGCAGAAAATACCGGGAAGGGTGTCTGGACTGATCCGTGGTACTACAGGATTGAAAATTAACAGGTAAGAACTAATTTTCCTTTCCCTGTATGTACCTGGATCAGTCCAGACTGTGGGATGTACCAAAGTTTACCTACAAAGGGTGGGACAGAGACAGTCCCGCTCGAAGCACCTTCCGACCAAAGGAACCAAATTCTGGCGCCCGTACATCAAGGTAGTAATGCCGAGCAAAGGTATGCAGGGATTTCCACGTAGCGGCCCTGCATATTTCCTACGGAGAGACAGATTGACTCTCTGCCCAAGAAGTAGCCTGAGAACGCAAGGAATCGGCCTTTAAGCCCTCCGGAACTGCCTGGCTTTGGCAGATATAGGCAGACGAGATCGCCTCCTTCAACCACCGAGCAATCGTAGTCTTAGAAGCCTGGTTGCCTCTATTTGGACCACTCCACAAGACAAAAAGATGATCGGAGACCCGAAACTCATTGGTGACCTGGAGGTAACACAGTAGAACGCATTTTACATCAAGGCGGCGAAGATCACTCCCAACTGGACCCGCTATATCCTCAGGAGAGAATGCGGGAAGCTCCACCAACTGACTGACATGAAAAGAAGAAACACCCTTCAGCAAGAAGGAGGGTACAGTCTTGAGAGAAACTCCCAAATCAGAAAACCGCAGAAAGGGCTCCCAATAGGACAACGCTTGAATCTCCGACACCCGTCTGGCGGAACAGATAGAACCCAGGAAAACTGTCTTGAGCGTCAGGTCCTTAAGGGTAGCCCGATGGAAAGTTTCGAAAGGAGCCTCACCGAGAGCCCAAAGGATTAAATTAAGACTCCACAAAGGACAAGTGGACCAGACAGGCTGCTTCGAATGCTTGGCACCCTTAAGGAAACGGACCAAATCTGGGTGAGACACTACTACGTGACCATCAACTTTACCTAAGAGAGAGCCGAGAGCGGACACTTGGACGCGCCACGAGCTGAATGAGACCCTTGGAGGAGCCCTTCTGGAGGAAGGAAAGAATCACAGAAACCGGAGCTGAACAAGCCAAGACACCCGATTTTCTGCACATACATTTTCAAAAACTTTCCAAACGCGGACATAAGCCAGAGAAGTAGATGGCTTCGAGCTCGAAGAAGGGTAGAAATAACTTCTTTATATCCCTTCTTTCTCAGTCTTCTCCGTTCAAAAGTCAGGCTGCTAGACAGAAACGATCCACCTGGTCGAAAAATACGGGACCCTGCCGGAGTAGGCGAGGGAGATGGCAGAGACGAAAAGGACCGTCCGTTTCCAGGTTTACCAGATCTGCGAGGGCCATTCGGGTGCAACAAGGATGACTGGTCCCCTGTGAAGTTCTATTCATTGGAGAACTTTTCCCACTAGAGGCCACGGAGGAAACACGTACAGAAGGATGTCGTGAGGCCAGGGAAGGACTAGAGCATCCACTCCTTCCGAACAGTGCTCCCTCCAGTGGCTGAAGAACCTGGGAGCTTTGGCATTGCTCAAAGTTGCCATCAGGTCCAGGTGAGGAGGACACCACCTGCTGACGATCAGATCCATCGCTCCGTCTGATAACTCCCACTCGCCAGGATCAAGACGCTGACTACTTTGGAAATCGCTTGCACATTCTCCTTGCCTGCTATATGGGAGGCTGCTAGGCGCTCCAGGTGACGCTCCGCCCAGGCAAAAGCCTGCTGGCTTCTAGGGCCACCAGGCGACTCCGGGTGCCCCCTATCGATTGATACAAGCCACCCTGATGGAGTTGTCCGAGAGGACGCAGACCGCCTTGTGGCAAATCAGAGGGAGAAAAACCTTGAGAGCCAGACGGACCGCCCGGGCCTCCAGGTGATTGATGTGCCAGTGGGATTGGACTGGGGACCAGTATCCCTGCGTGGCCTGTGACTGACAGACTGCTCCCCACCCGGAGAGACTGGCATTGGTCGTGACTACAATCCACTGCGGAGTCTGAAGGGACATCCCCCTCAGGAGGTGTGGCAGCAATAGCCACTATTGTATGTTGGCGATGGTAGAGTCTGAGAGCGGGAGAATCGTCGGAAACTGTTCAGACACCGGCTTCCAGCGGGATAGCAAAGCTTTCTGTAATGGTCGCATATGCGCAAAAGCCCAGGGGACCAGGTCGATAGTGGAAGTCATGGTCCCCAGGACCTGAAGGTAGTCCCATGCCGTGGAAAGCGGGAGCAAGAGAAGGTTGCGCACTTGGTCCATAAGCTTGAGCGCCCGAGCGTCTGGCAGGAACAGCTTGCCGACCCTGGTATTGAAGCGCACCCCCAGAAATTCCAAGACCTGGGAGGGCTGCAGATTGCTTTTGGGGAAATTGACTATCCACCCGAGAGAGGTGAGGAGAGCAAGGACCTAGTCGACTGCAAGCCTGCAGACAGTCTCCGACTTGGCCCGCACGAGCCATTCGTCTAGGTAAGGATAGACCAGAACTCCTTCTCGTCGGAGGGCGGCCGCCACAACCACCATAACCTTGGTGAAAGTGCGTGGCGCAATGGCTAGGCCGAAGGGCAGCGCCCTGAACTGAAAATGCTGGCCCAGAATGTTGAATCGGAGATACTTCTGATGCTTGTGGTGAATCGGGATGTGTAAGTAAGCCTCCGTCAAATCAGAAAATTAACTATAGGGATGTCAGCCAAGATGGCACTTCTGGAACTCAGCTCCTTCGTGGCATCCTTGAAGGGCTGCAGGATTTTTACCAGTTGACTCATGACTAACCAATCATGATGCTCTAGGGGACTAGGCACACCTATCTCCATTTCCAGAGAAAGGTCATGAAGGGGTGTCTGCTGCTCCACTAACCTCTGCAACATCATACAGGTGGAATTCCACCAGGTGCCAATGTCTTGAATGAGATGCTTGTGAGGCATCTCAAAATCAGTCTGTTTTTGTCGGAGAACCTGCCCCACCTTCACACTTCTGTGGAAGTGTGCTGCTATGTTCCTGCACTTGTGTATTAACATATGCAGGTATTCATTCTCTTGGTGATTGGACCCCAATTCCAGAGCTGACTTCACTACCAGGTGTGCAAAACATCGGATGTTCTGAAAGCGCCAGTCGCATATTGCCTTTACCATGTTTGCACCATTGTATGTGACAAAGAACCCTGCCTGAAGATTCTTGTCTCGCTGGTGTAGCTGCCAGCCCGCCAGCATCTGTCTGATGCAAGCTAGAATACTGGCTGAGGTATGGGCATCATCCATCAGGTGGGTGTGCAGTAAAGCCCACCTCCACCCTGATACTTGTTCACTAATAGAGCTGATGCCTGCCCCTGCCTCAGCCAGGTCCCATCAGTGTGTGCTGTGAGTGTGCAGCATTCATGGCAGTCCAGATATCGCAGGTGAAATGCACACTCCCCTGTGCCTTAGCTAGCAGTGCTTGGTTGCGACTGCGACACTTGTACAGGCTGGGGATGACCTTTCTGCTAAATATGGTTCTGGAGGGGACTTTGTAATTTGGAACTAAGACCTTCAGCAAATGCTTGAAACCCACATTCTCCACTACCTGCAAGGCTGGTCATCAAGGGCAATCATTTCCCCAATGCTCCTGGTTACATTTGAGGCTGCCTGCCTCCTTCCCCTGGTTAGCGTTACCGAACACCACCCCATTTCCTCCATGGTGGGTTGCGCTTCTGACACATGGCAGGGGGCTGCTGGCCTGTCACCTGACTGCTAGAAGGGGCTGAGGGCATGGGGTGACTCTGCTCCTTTTCAACCACTTTACGCTGCCTGGAAAAAGGGGTCCCCTGACTGGTACTGCCACCATCCCCAGATGGCAATACTGTGGGTGTTGCTTCTGCATATGATGCATCATGCCAAAATTAGTTAGATGTCCCATTTGCTTGCCTCTGCTAATAGCCCTGGTACAGTAATTATACTGAGCAAAATGCAGTCCTTCATCACTTTAAAGTGGCTCCAGATCGCAGATTCCTTTCATGATCCCTTCTCTATAGCCTTCGGGGTGAATGCTGGCACTGGAGTTGAAGTAGTGGGTGTACCCTGAGAAGCAATGACAGAGGCATCAGTCACACTCTCTGCCTGTGCTGACTGCTCTTCCTCCTCATCATCAGTTTCATCTCTCCCATGCAGCACTGAAGTAGAGGTTAAGACAGAACTAACTAATCCTCCTAACCCTTCTTCAGCTATTACTTCTTCCATTTCTGATGATGAGAATCCCACACAAGATGATTCTTTATCGGAATCAGAAGCAAACAGTGCCTGCGCTACATTTTCAACTCTAAGTCGAGTCTGCTGTCGCACTGCTACTTTTGGGTCTCGCCCTTTTGTCTTGCATTTCATTTTTTCATTTATTAAAATTTATTAAATCGCCTACCACAAGGAGGTCTAGGCAATTTACATCATCCACATACATAATAAAAACATGAAATTGACATGTGCAATAACACACAATTTTCATATGTTTCACAAACAATAATGCTCAATATCATATAAATGGAATGAATAATCAGTCACTCAAAATATATATCATTATCCTCACATCTTTGAGAGGATTTATTCTGCTAACACCACTCTAAAATATATTGTATGCACATCAGAGTAAATACTCTTTCAATAACTGTCTACATTTTTTCACATCATCCAAAGACCTAAGTTCAAATGGAATGAGATTCCATTGTGTAGGTGCGGCAATGGAAAAGGAGGTCTCCCGAGTACTATATAAGTGTGCTTGTTGAACAGCTGGAATTTCTAAAAGATTCAATTGGGATGATCTTAAGCATCTTACAGGTTCATAAATGCGTAAAAGGGCATTTAGCTAGTAAGAGGAATCTGAAGCTAAAAGCTTAAAGACAACCATTACTATTTTATATATAATGCGTTCAGTTGTTGGTAACCAATTAAGACTACACAGGACTGGAGAGATATGATCACGACGTTTAGAGTGCATGACTCAGCCTCCCCTTCCCTCACCTCCAAAACTACAGGGTCAGAAACAGGTGGTGGCGGTGCATCATCTTTAAATTTAAGTTTTTTTCTGGATGGAACTGCCTGCCCCTCCAGAGATTTTGGATCAGAACAGCTCCCTTTTTAACTTTAATGGGGGACTGGCACTGCCTTTTGAAGTGCCTCCTCTGCCAGTCCCAATCACTCGACCACGTCTAACTTTCCCTGCCATCATAGATTTAATGTCACTGCCTAGTGCCTACTAGGGATTTCAATTAAAATAATTATTTCTTTATTGGTGAATGAACACCTCTGTCCCAATATACATGAGTCTGCAAAACTGCCCACAGATGCACGATGCAGTGCCTTGGTGTACACTACAATTGAGACCGCTGTATGCGCGCACACCAAACTTGTAACTCCAGAAGATACCTACTGGGGATTTGGCTTAAAAGAGCACTGCTTTCCCAATATATGTGAGTCTGCAAAACTGCCCACAGACGCAGTGAAATGCCTTGATGTACACTACAACTGAGACTGCTCTGTGTTCACAAAAAAAAAAAAACAGCAGAGAAAAGACTTGACTGGAAGCCTGAGCAAGCACAATTCCTAGTGATGCTGCTTCGTTTGAAAATACCAACTCACACTATCTCCCACCCACACCCTGCCTGTGCCTGCAACTACCTACCCCGGGGGGGGGGGGGGGGTGGTGGTGTAAGATAAGCAGCAAAATGCCACTGCTAGCAGCTTGTCTCAGTGGGAGAGACAGAGAGACCGTCTGAGTTCAATAAAAAAAAAAAGTGTGGTCAAAAAGAGCCTAGCTGGCTGGCACTGCAGCAAAATCGAACAAATATCTTTTTCAATGGAAAATTCTATCAAAGTAGCTAGCAATTGAATGCAGATTTGAGACACTCAGCCACCTCCCCGGATCACCCCCGCGTGCTTAAGGTATAAATACTACAGCGTCATCAGGAACAGCGTCACAGAGCACTGAGTGAGAGCAGCAATTGGCTGCATCAGAAAAATGCTTAGCTCTGATAGGTTGCATTCTCATCTCCTTGCCAACCTGTCTGACCCACTCTATGACAGGGCTGTGAGGTCACTTATGACTCACAGGAAAGGGCTATTTTTTCTTATGGATATTCCCACATGGCCTTCTCCTATTTTAAACGCCCGCTAAGAAATCACTCGAACCAAAAAGAATGAAACTAATATATGTTATGTTTTATTCGTGGGGGATCGTCATTCGTTTCACGAACCCACGAATCAAACGAATGGATTACACATTTGTTGAAAACGAATGCACATCCCTATAAGACATATAAGAACATAAGAACATATAGTCAAGCACATCCTCCCGAACATTACCAGGACTGCTGCCCTGCGGCATTTGCACACAATGGCTGAAAGATAGGACCAAGTCTCCACTGGGTGATCCTGCAAAAAAAAAACAAAAACAACACACAACAACCCTGAAGACCCTGGGATTCCACCCAAGAAAGGAAGGATGGGTCCATCCCGGAGCCCACAGGCCCAAGACTAAAACTGCCGGACCGACCCATATCTCTCGTAGATATCTCGGTCATTGGAAATCAAAAAGAAGGAGATACATTTATTATATCGCCTTCTGCCCCATTCCCCTCAGATCAAAGGGATGGCCAGCATCAATAAAAAACCATGGTAGGTAACTCATCTTGTCCAACCAGCGCTGACACACAGAGAAGGTGATGGCTCCATTACCCTTATATGGCAAGTCACATAAACATAATTACAGCATACACAATGCAAACTAACTATCTTTATATAACTTTATTAAAGCTGCTGCTGTTAAAACTCCTGCAAAAACTGCTTGTCCGGAAAGGAACCCCAATGATGCTTGAACCAGCATCGGCTGCAAGGTTGAGGACTGGAGTCTTAATCTCTAGGCCAGCCTAGATAGATGCTGAATCCTCTATGTCTCCGGCACCATAAATGCTCTGGGAGAACATACGGCATCACACACCCTCAAAGGGCCTCAGTCCCATATGGTAAGCATACACATAGTATGCAGTCAGACAGGATGCGCCCAGCATGTGCTCAGAAAGTGGCTGCTCAGTATGCATTCAAAACAGTATCCATTCAGCATGTGCTGATACTAAGCAATGTGTGTGTGCTCAGTATGCGCGGATAGTAAACGCTCAGAATGCACTCAGATAGTGTGCGCCAAGTACATGCTCAGTGTGTGTTCAAATAGTACACACACAGTATGTGCTCAGACAGCATGCGCTCAAAACATTAAGTGCTCGCACCATCTCCCCACTCTATATAGGCTGCGGTCTTATGCGCACAAGCGCACCTACGCGTTCACATCAGTGCATTGCCACATGACGCACACAAACGCTGGCATGTGGAAAAGCATGCCACAGCGGCCCTCCACATGGCTGTAGAAAAATCAAGCCTTACAAATAGGGCCTAGCCAAAAGGATGCTCAACCTGCCAAACTTGCTCTACACTAAACTCTAAAGAACGTGAGAGGAAAGGAGGGAAGGGATGCTGAACACTTAGCATCAAGGGAAGGAGACCTGGTAAGGAAGGAAGGGGTGGAACCCCTCTAAACTCCTCTTTTTTTTCATAGCTGAGATCAGCCTTCGAGGCTGAGAACACAAATGGGTCTCTGGCTACAGGGGAAGAGGGCTCACCTCTGAGCACTCCCTCTGGCTCAAACCATTTTTTTTGTTTTGGATTTTTTTTAAGTCCACACTTGAGGCAGGCTCCTGTACTGAAAACACTCAACTGAGGGAGGGACCTGAGGTTCATGTGGGTGTCCCTCCCTCATGTGGGTGTCCCTCCCTCAACTGAGGGAGTCCCTCCCTCAACTGAGGGAGGGACACCCACATGAACTTCAAAAAGTTCATAAACACCACCAAAGAATGCTTCTACAAGCTACATGTCTTAAAACGACTCAGACCCCTCCTTCACCTCCATGATTACCGATCAGTCCTTCAGGCCATACTGTTCTCAAAAATTGATTATTGCAACGCTTTACTCCTCGGCCTTCCTGCCTCCACAACAAAACCATTACAGATGCTCCAAAATGCTGCAGCTAGAATCCTAACTAATTCAAGGAGAAGAGACCATATAACACCTATACTCAAAAATTTACACTGGCTCCCCATCAACTTTAGAATATTGTTTAAGACTCTGACCATTATCCATAAAACCATCTACCTTCAATCCACACTCCAACTGAAAATTCCACTCAACCTTCACGCATCTACTAGACCAATCAGAACGGCATACAAAGGATCTCTTCACGCACCCCCCACCAAAGCTTCACTTCACCCCGCCATTCAGAAACGTGCCTTGTCCACTGCCGGACTCTCTCAATGGAACTCATTACCACCAGAGTTTCGCCAGGAACAATGCCCAGTCGCCTTCAGAAAGAAACTGAAAACCTGGCTTTTCAAACAAGCCTCCCCCGATTGCCCATTCCTCAAACTACACAAATTAGGATTGGACATAATTATCCTTTCATAGATTGTACCTAAATATTATGTCATAGCTTCCAACTAAAATACGCTGTTCCATCTACAATTTTAAACTCAGAATGCTCTCCTGCGCCCAAACCAATAATATTGCAACCTCCCCACTAGATTCCTACCCACTATTCCCACTTCCCACCCTTAGTCTTCCCCCCCCCCTCTTGTCCCTTCTACCCCTTCCTCTAGCCTCAACCCTAGAGCCATTGCCCTGCACAGACAGCACTACCCCTTAAAACTGTTTGTTTGACCACTTACTAAGTGATTTAAAAAAATGTTTGTTAGATGTTCACCCACTAAATCGTTCACCTTGTTACTGTTCAACTCTGCTTGTTATCCATTCTACAGTTGTCCTGAGTTCATCACCCTGTTTCATGTAACTTTATGCTTTTATGCTCCTTTATCGTTGGTTACCCCATGTTTGATGTAAAACGGTACGATAAGATATTTTATCTGGAGTATCGGTATATTAAAAGATATTTAAATAAAATAAATAAATAAATACTGATGTCACCTCAGGAGCTCAAGCTGTGTTCGAAAATTCTTCCATCTTTCATTTATTGTTTACCACAGGCAATCCTCAATTTTAAGGGAAATTAATGTCCACCATCTAGCTGAGACAGAGAATGCTGGTGAGCTGATGTTGAGGTGGGGCTATATGTCTATAATGTCAGCTTTTACTCTGTCTCCATCTGCCAGTAGAAGTGCATAACCCACTTGTGTGGATTGATCTGCTTGAGTGCAGAGGAAGTTGCCTATTAAATACCACACTCCAGGACTCATACTGTAGCTAGAAAGAAGAGACATGCATGTTTACACATGTTCTCAGAAAGGAGCTCCAACACGTTTAAGAGACAAAGACCAGTCTACCCTCAAAATGAAATTTACCCAGTTTGGACTTGGACCACAAATTAGCTGCCCAATTGTTGAACCAGAGAAGCCTTCATGCTGCTATTCCCAAAGCTAGAAACCACAAAGAAATTCCAAGATCATAAAGAGCATCTGCTAGAAAGGTTGCAGCCAACTCCATTCTGGCAGCTTCCATGTTGTCCAGGAGCAGCTGAATCCAATGCAATACAGCACATGCCACCATAAATTGAGAACTGTACAGCTAATGCCGATGAAGAAAAGACATGCTTCAGTGGAAGCTCAATTTTCCTATCCTGTGGATCCCTTCAATGAAGTGTTGCCCTCCACTGGGATAGTAGTAGTTCTTTCCAACAGGAAGCAGATTAAGTGCAGACAGCATCGAAGTTGGGTCACAGCCTTGAGTCATTGATGTCTATGCTGACCTGTTCAGTGCTATGGTAAAGGTCTATAATTGGCACCATTAGTATTATATTCAATGCCAATTCAACTACTCGGAAGTGCCAAGAGAGAGCACCTCAAAAATCCAAGGATGCATATATCCAGTTCCTGCTCAAAAGGTGCCGAGGCCAAAACTAGAGGGGATAACAGTAGGTTAAAACACATCCTCCTGAGTAACCAAGGGGAATGGACTGTTGCAGCTGAGTTACTAAGTTATAGGCTATGTTTACCTCTGAACAAAGCTGCTTTGGCATGAGCAAAGATTGTCACCCTCTCTCTACTCTCGGAACTATGCTTCCTTATGCCTGAACTCAATTATAAGGAATCATGCATCAAAAACAGGTGGAGTGAACAGTTTCCCTGGTCCTAGACCTCTTCTTAGTTCTCAGCTTGGAAGATGTCAAATGATTCCTTGATGATAAAGGATCATTGGTAGTTGGTGTGGCTCTTGGATCCTTCAGTACTAATGCCTGAGGTACAGATGAGGTTGCATTGGACTTCAAGCGTGAACCAAAGTTCTCACATAACTTCAATCTTCAGAGCTTGACAGACCTTGGTGACACCTCTGAGCAAATGTTGCACTTAGGTACATCATGCTCTAAGTCCAAAAAGCACATACAATCCGTATGAGGATCAGTTATAGAGATTTTCCTATTGTAAGGTGGGCACTATTTGAAGCCACTGGCTTTCTTCTCTGGCAATGCAAGAAAGAGAGACCTAGTGAAATCAAATACAATAGGACCAAAACAGGGAAGCCAATCAAGGTAACTGAATAGGCCTCATCAGAAGAAAAAAACCCTGGAGGCCCAACACCTGCCACTGAAAATAAAACTTACATAAAGGCCAAAAACCTCCATAAAGGATAAGAGGCAAGAGCTTACTAAGAGGGTCCAAACTGCAAGAGAAATATATATTATTTATTTTTTAATCATAGAAAGTAAAGAAAAATTTATCTAACAGGGTCTGCAGATAAAACAGGACTAAGGAGGCCCGGAATGGTGGCTGCAGGGCAAGAACTCACAGGCATGTAGAAAGCTGTAGAAAAGCCTAGAAAGCTTTTCCTAAGAAACACTCCACACTGGCACCATCAGATGACATTGCCCACTTGCATGATCGATTTATTGTTTGTCAATGAAGAAATTTCTTAACTTACCTTGTCGCTGGCTCAAGTCACCATAAGATGCTTTAATGAAAATTCAGAACAAAATAGGTTTACCTTTTTTCTTCTTTTAACAGTTTACGCAGTTTTTCTGCACTTGTTTCTACTTTCTTTTGTTTCTGCTTGTCTTCTTTTTCAGCTTTTCTCTCTGCTTGTTTTTCTTTCTTTTCCAAAGATTTCTTTTATGAACCCAGTCATCAAAAATCGCACAATTATCATCAAGTAAATAGGAAATTGGCATAGAGAGCATTATACAAAATACCCACCCCAAAAAAGCGATATAGTTCCAGATTCCAGAAGGTATATTTACAAGAAAGGTTCAAATGTGCAAAGTTTGGCATTAAAGCATAAGGATGATCAGAATTGAATTAAAGACCATATTGCGGTATATGGCCCATTTTTTTTTAAAAATGTGCAACCAATCGCATGGTTATACAGAACCCCAAAGAGGTCACAAACAGTAAAATTTAAATGGTCAAGATATAAATAGCAAGAAAAGGCCAAAAAATTAAATTTATATAGACATAAGAAATATACAGATTTACAAAATGTTATATTAATGTTTCATGACATCATAAAAAGGATGACAACAATTTTTAACACAGCAAGCAAAAGAAGACAAATTCACATTCAGAATACATATTGGCAAGTGATGGTCGTTTTAAGATACAAACCGGTTTTCAGGCCACCCCAGCCCGTTGGAATTGTGGTTTATGTAATTATCAATGGTCCAGTTGCAGTTTGTGATGAGCGGCACAGGGTATCACAGGTGTAGCAGCAACGGTCCAATTCAGGAAAAAAATACACAGAAGGAAAAAAACTTATCATCAGTATTACAGGAAAAAGAATTCAGGGCATGGTGTGCAGCCCTAAAGTCAAATCTCAGCATCAACATTAGAAGAACCTGCTGTTAGAAACTACAGTTCAAAGAGATCATCAAACTAGACCACAAAACAGAAATTAAAGTGAAATTCTTACCTGTTAATTTTCTTTCCATGAATCCTGCTACACCAGTCCACGCAGGTCAGTTATATCACCCTACCAGAAGATGGAGACAGAAAAGAAAATTGGTTCTTACCTGATAATTTTTGTTCCTGTAGTAGCACAGATCAGTCCAGACCATGGGTTATGCCTCCCTTCCAGCAGGTGGAGACAGATAAAAACTTGAAATGCACCCTCACTTAACCAAGTGTGCCTCCTGCATCCCTTCAGTATATAGAGTATCAAAGCAGAATTAGACTAGCAATGAATCAAGCAAGAACTTTAAGAACAAACATATAAACATGTAACCGTAGCTTTCTTTCTTAGTAATCTGCCATAACATAACCTGAATATGTGCGCGAGGACTTTACAGATCCCCCTGTTACCCACTCCTAGTCTTTGGGCGGGCGTCTGGAGTGATCCGTGGTACTGCAGGAACGAAAATTATCAGGTAAGAACTAATTTTCTTTTCCCTGTATGTACCCAGATCAGTCCAGACCATGGGATGTACCAAAGCTTCCCTAAACCAGGTGGGATCTCACGAGTCCCGCGCACAATACACCACTGGCAAAATCTCCGTCCGCCTGAACGTCCAAGCGGTAGTGGCGAGCAAATGTGTGGAGCGTCTTCCAAGTAGCAGCTCTGCAAATCACCTGAGGCGATACCAACTGGCATTCGGCCCACGAAGCTGCTTGAGAACAAATAGAATGGGCCCTCAGGAACAGGTCTCCCTTTACAAATGTATGCAGATGATATGGCTTCTTTCAACCATCGTGCAATCCTCGTCTTAACGCCTTGTGACCTTTCCTGGGACTGCTCCATAGGACAAACAAATGATCTGAGAGTCTAAAGGAATTAGTGACTTCCAAGTAACGCCGAACTTCTAGCCGACGAAGCTCTCGTGCATATTGTACATCATTCGACAAACCAGGAAAAGCTGGAAGCTCAACTGATTGGCTTAAATGAAAAGATGAGACCACTTTGAGCAAAAAGGACGGAACCATACGAAGAGAAACTCCCGAATCAGAAATCCTCAAAAAGGGTTCCCTATAGGAGAGAGGCTGCAACTCAAATTCGACGAGCTGAGCAAATAGCCACCAAAAACACAGTTTTCAAAAGTAAGGTCCTTCAATGTTACCGTTTTAAGGGGTTCAAACAGCAGATCACACAAGACACGAAGAACCAATTTAAGACTCCACGATGGACATACTGGACATACCGGGGGCTTCAAATGTCTTACTCCTCTGAGGAAACGCACCACATCTGGATGTGCCGCCACCTGTACCCGGAGGGAGTTAAAGGACAAGCCCTTGGCCAAACTAGTTTGCAAAAAACGTAACATCTGAGCAATCTAAGCATGTCGGGGAAGAATCTCTCTCTCATGACACCACATCTCAAAAACTCTCCATACTCTAATGTATGAGAGGGAGGTAGACTTTTTCCAGGCTTGTAGCAATGTAGTGATGATCTCCTCAGAATAGCCCTTCTTCCTCAAACGCCAAGCCGCTAGACAGAAGCGAGCTGCCTGGTCGAAATATATAGGCCCTTGATGGAGAAATTGTGGAAGATGCCCGAGTCGTAGAGGGCCGTCCATGGACAGACTGATGAGGTCTGCAAACCACGGACGTCAGAGCCACTCGGGAGCCACTAGATTACCCTCCCTGGGTGGACCTCTATCCTGCGAAGCACCTTGCCCATCAGAGGCCAAGGAGGAAACACATACAGGAGAATGGAGGTTGGCCAGGGGAGCACTAGGGCATCAACTCCCTCTGCACCGTGATCTCTCCTGCAACTGAAGAAGCGAGGAGCCTTGGCATTGTCCCGCGTTGCCATCAAGTCCAGTGGGGAGTCCACCATCTGCAAGAAACGAGATCCATTGCTCCGTCCAAGAGTTCCCACTCTCCTGGATCTATGCGCCTCCCACTGAGGAAGTCCACTTGTATGTTGTCCTTCCCGGCGATGTGGGAAGCTGCCAGCATCGCAAGATTTTACTCCACCCAAGTCATAAGTAGCTCCGCCTCGTCGGTACAGCTTGATTTCTGGTGCCTTCTTGACAGTTGATCTAGGCCACCATCGTCGCATTGTCGGAGAGGACCCGAACCGCCTGTTGGCATAAGTGTGGAGGAAAGTGTTGCAAGGCCAAGCGAACCACTCTGGTCTCCAGGCGATTGATCGACCATCCAGACTCCTCCGGGGACCAGCTGCCCTGTACTGAAAGATACCGGCAGACAGCTCCCCAGCCTGAGAGGCTGGCATTCTTAGTCACCACTGTCCAGCTTGGGACTTGCAGATCCACTGCTTGAGACAGGTTGTGCTGGCAAAGCCACCACCCTGGACTTGGTGTAATCGGTGAGTGATAGAGGGAATTGGAAAGTCTCCAACTTGGGATCCCACCGGGAAAGAAATGCTCGTTGTAACGGTCTCACATGAGCAAAAGCCCAAGGAACCACCCCCAGTGTGGATGCCATCGAACCTAGCACTTGAAAGTAGTCTCAGGCCTTGGGCAGTGGAAGAACCAACAAGTGACTAACTTGCTGCATCAGCTTGTTCCTTCGGTCCTTCGAAAAAAGCTTTCCCATCCGCAGTGTCGAACCTGGCTCCCAGAAATTCTAATGTCAGAGGGAACAAGGTTGCTCTTGGTCTGATTACCCAGCCGAGGGATTCCCAGAGTGGTCACCTTGCAGATTGCTTCCACACAGCAATCTATTGACTTGGCCCTGATGAGCCAATCGTCCAGGTAGGGATGAATGAGTAGGCCTCGTTTCCGGAGGGACGCCGCCACAACCACCATGACACCTTGGTGAATGTACAAGGTGCAGTCATGAGACCGAAAGGCAGAGCGCAGAATTGGTAATGCATTCCCAGGACCATAAAGCGAAGGAACTTTTGATGATCTTCGCGGATGGGAATGTGCATGTATGCCTCCATCAGATCCAGAGAAGCCAGGAATTCTCCCTTGCGTACCGCTGAGATGACTGAATGCACAGACTCCATGCGAAAGTGTGGCACCTTGAGTAACTTGTTTACCTTCTTGAGGTCCAAAATTGGCCAGAAGGACCCCTCTTTCTTTGGAACTACAAAGTAAATGGAGTATCTTCCTTTCCTCCAGTGTTCTGGGGAGACCGGTTTTACCGCTCCCAGAGCCAGGAGACGTTCGAGAGTCTGACGAACAATCTGCCGTTTGACTTGTGGACCGCATGGAGATATTAAGTAGAAGTCTCTGAGAGGCCGAGCAAATTCCAAAGCATAGCCTCGTTCTATTATGCTTAGCACCCACTGATCAGAAGTAATTCTGGCCCATGTCTCGTAAAACCGGGACAAGTGACACCCTACCCGAGGGATCGAGGGATGGGCCAGCCCCATCTCATTGTGTAGTCTTGGAGGCGAGAGAGGAGGAAGTACCACCCTCTCGGGAGGTTCTGCGCTCCCGAAAGGATGAGGACCAGGCTTGGTTCCTGCCCATTGGCTGCCACTGTCCGGCCCACTTGCTGCCTGTTCTGCCGAAACCTCCGCTGCCCCCGGTCTGTCCTCTGGCAACTAGTGAACTTTGTTCTCCCCCAGGGACTTTATCAGCTGCTCCAAATCATCCCTGAATAAAATTTATTTATTTTATTTATTTAAAGTCTCTTCTATACCGATAGCCGTTCACACATCGCATCGGTTTACATCAGAACAAATAACTTTTGGGCGGGGCCCTTACAGGTAACATTCGAGGACATAACTAAACTAATTACACTATGAATAAAATAAAATAAAAACCCACCTTTAAATGGAATAGCACCAAGCTGTGCCTTGGATGAATTATCCGCTGACCAGTTGCAAAGCCACAAAAGCTGCCATGCTGACACTGCCGAAGACATGGTGCGAGAAGATGTGCGGAGCAGGTCATATAGCGCTTCCACTCCATATGCTACTGCAGCTTCCAAATGCTGCACCTGCTCTGACTCACCTGGAGGAAGATCTTCTCTGGACGTCAGCAACTGCTGTACCCAGCGCCGGCTCACATGCAGCATATAACTACTACACACCGCCGCCTGGATACCCAGGGCAGACACCTAAAAAATGCATTTAAGCAGTACTTGCTTGTGGTCCTGAAGATCCTTGAGAGACGCAGAGCCTGCGACCGGAATAGTGGTCCACTTGACAACATCCGAAACTGAAGTGTCTACCTTAGGGGAACGCAGGCGCTCCAGAAACTCATCCAATAACAGATACAGTTTATCCATGGCTCGCCCAACTCGCAAACCAGCATCGGGAGCAGCATCCCACTCCCTGGTCATCAGCTATAGAAGCATGGGGTGGAAAGGAAAAGCCTGGGTCGGCGTTCGCAATCCCGCCAGGACTGGATCCACCTTGTCCTGTGGCAGAGCATACGGGGGGAGGTTCCACTCCGAGCTCAGAAAGCACAGCCAGAATGAGGGGTTCCAATTCCTCTCTCTGGGACAGATGGATCACCTTAGGGTCATCTCCATCCAAGGTAAACTGTTGCCCCTGGTCATCATCCAATCCCCCCCCCCCCCGAGGAGAGACCCCTGCATCTGCAGCCGCACTGCCCAGGACCCCCGGAGCGGCTGAGCCACCTGAAGCCACTGCACCTTTTATCTTCGTTATCCGCAGAGACGCGGGCACATCCGTGCACTTGGCTACCTTGGGGGATGGTCCCTGCGCATGTCTCATCGGCAAAGCACCACCTTGCGGAGACCGGGAAGCCAAAAATGCTTTATGCATAAGAAGGACAAAATCCAAAGAAAAGGAATCAGAATCAACATCCTGTCCTCCTGGAACAGGATCCTCATGTAAAGAATCTTGGTCCTGATCTAAAGTATCCTCAGAACTGGCAGGGACTGGTGACAGTGCTGGGGAAAGCTCCCCCTCCCCCATAGCCCTTGCCTGAGCTGCAGCAAAGGTGTTTAAGATGGCTGCCGTCCCTGCACTGAGGGGGGAAAGGATCAGCCTGAAGCTCCCATGGAGCAGATCGTTTTTGAGCCCCTCGAGGTTTAGTTGATGCCACAGACCCTGAAAAAGAACTGCCTTCCACACCAGGTAGGCAGCGGGAGCAAATACCGGCCCTAGAAAACCGCGTGGGCGATTCTCCACATGCCACACACAAAGATGGCTGTGGCATCATGGGGGGGAAAAACGGCCCAAAACACATGAAAAACGTGGCGATTTTGATGGGGAGGGGTCCTGGATTGCAGCAGACAAAAAAGAAAATTTTTCAAATTTTTCGATATTTTTTTTTTTTTAATGCTCAGAAACACCATGGATTAAGAGAGGGACTGGACCACCAGTAATCTCTTCTCCAGTTCCTTACCTGGCTGAAGCCCCATGGGATTACCAACCCCAGCTCCAATAACCTGCTACCAGAGAGGATAAGCCCGCAAGATCTAACAACCCTCTGGGAGGATTGGGAAAACTTCCCTCTGCAGAAGAACTTCTTCCTCTCTTTTTTTTTTAAACTTGCTTGATTCACAACTTATAGCTAGTTCACTCTTGGTTAATTTTAAGGGATAGCCTAAATCCCAGAACAGGGCAAGACTGCAGGGTTTGTACAACCACCATCTGCTGGAGACAGAGAAATACTGAAAGGATGCAGGAGGCACACTAGGTTAAGTGAGGGTTCCTTTCAAGTTTTTCTCTGTCTCCACCTGCTGGAAGGAAGGCATAATCCATGGTCTGGACTGATCCGGGTACGTACAGGGAACACAACTTTTTCCATGATGCCTTTGTCACTATATAGAGATGCTTCAGTACAGAGAAACCCAGTATACTTACGACAAAGCACTAGATATAACTAACACACACACACACTCTTTCACTTTTCTCCTTTTACTACAGCCCAACGTCCCGGAAGGGTCTTGGACTGGTGTAGTTTTCTTTCCATGAATCCTGCTAACAGGTAAGAAAATTTCTCCTTCCATTTCATCCTGCTACACTAGTGCAAGTACGCCACACAGATTGTTTCTTTAATACACCACACCATAAATCGCCTTAGAGGCTTCCTTGCCCTTATTTATTTTTAATTTTTTTAATTTTTATATACCGATCTTCTTGCATGGGATACTCCAAAAACAACCAAACTATCAGTTCTGCAGAAATGATTAGTGATCTCCAAATATTTGATAAAAACTTGGCGAGCATACAGGAATTACAAAGACTTGTTGCTACCCTGACATTCCTCCTTAGAGAATGTTGGCAAGGAGATAGACTGAAAAACCAACATTACCCTTTGGAAGAAAGGATGGAACAGGATGAAGATAGTTTTTGGGTCCAATTCAGTCTAAGAAAGGATCTCTACATGGGAGCACCTGAATTTCAGAAATACACTGAACAAAACAGACAGCTACTAGATAAACTACCTTCAGTTACAAGCCCTTAAGGAAATGTGTTTTAGAGATTCAAAGAGAAGTGAAACCAGTGCCTTCACAACCAATTTAAGATCCCATTGTGGAACTGTAGGCTTACACGGCAGCCGAAGTCTTTTCACCCCTTTAAGAAAACGAGCCACATCTGGATGAGAAGAAACTGAATATCCCTGAACTCTACCTCTGAAACAAGAATATACAACTACCTGAATATTCAAAGAATTTACAGCTAAGTCCTTATCTAAGCCTTTCTGAAGAAAAGATAAAATCAAAGGGATATCTGAACACCAAGGAGAAATTGTCCAATCCTTACAAGCAGCTTCAAAGTCATGCCAGACTCCAATAAAGGCCAGAGAAGAGGAAGACTTGTGGGCTTTCAAAAGAATGGAAATCAAGGAGTATCCCTTCTTCCTCAATTGTGACCATTCAAGAGTCAGGCAATAAGACAAAATGGAGCCAGATCCTCCATGGTGATTAGACTTTGAACCAGAAGGCCATGAGTGGCCAGGAGCTGAAGGAGCTGATCCAACTACAGTCTCATTAAACCCGCAAATCAAGGCCTCTTTGGCCAACCTGGAGCGACCAGAATCACATTCTCTACTTCTATTCATCTTACAACCCTGGCTATCAGATGCCAAGGCAGAAACATGTACATTAGATCCAGCTCTGGCTAAGGCTATACCAGAGCACATATGCTTTTGGCTCTGAATATGCCATGCAAACTGAAAATTGGGAAACTCAGACCTCATGACAACCCGCAAAAATGCCAATGTGAGGCAAACCCCACTGAATTACAATTCATTGAAACACATCCTAACCGAGTTCCCTAGCTCCAAGAAATTCCTGCTCAGAAAATTGGCTTGAACAATCTCCTTCCCACAATATGAGCTGCTAACAAGTGAATAAGATGTTCTTCCATCCAAGGGAACAGGAAGTTAGTCTCCTGGGAAACTGCCAAACTTCTGGTACTGTACTGTCTGTTCACATATGCCATAGCATTGTCAGAAAGCACCCCAACTGATTTCCCACTTATCAGGGGAAGGAACCGGCAAAGGGCTAGCCTGATCACCTGGTTTCCAATCTGTTGCTGGACCAACAGGCCTCCTCCTGAGACCACAGGCTTTAAAAGCTACTTGATCCAGGTAATTATGCTTCATAGCCAATCAAACTTACATCTGTCATAATCAGAATCCACAAAATGGTGTCCAGACTTACCCGTTTCAACAGATTCCTTGGATCTGATGACTGGATCTCATCTTTCCAGACAAGGGGAGACGACATTCATAATTCTGAGAATGCAGGGTCCATCAAGGCAGAAGCGAGGCCTGAAGAGGTCTCATGTGGTCTCTAGCCCAGGACACTAAGTCCAAAGTGGCTGCCAATAAACCAAGAAGCTAGAGATAATCCCACGCTCTTGGGATTCTCTGATTGGAGAATCTCTGGACTTGCTATACAAACGTTTGGAGACTCTCTCTGCAGTCAGATAAACTCATCCTACTTCCATATCTAACATCACACCCAGATAGTCCAAGGACTAAGTAGAGTGCAGTTTGCTCTCTGCAAAATTGACCACCCAAGTCTTCTAAAGACAAACTACTCTGTTAGAGGCCTGGAGCCCCTTCTAGAAAGACTTGGCCCTGATAAGCCAATTGCCCAGATAAGGGTGAATCAGGATGCCCTTTCTCCTTAAAAACGCTACCACAACTCCATGATAAAGGTTTGCACAGCCATGGCCAGATCTAATGGAAGCACTCTGCTCCTGTAAGATGCAAAATCAAATGCTACTTTTGGTCCTCTGTCCAGATAGGAATCTGAAAATAAGCCTCAGAGATCCAGGGAATGATAAACTTACCAGTCAACACTGCCACTTGAATGGAGAACAGAGTCTCTATTCTGAAGTGAAGTATGGAGACTGCCATTTATGTCCCTTGGATCCAAAATGGATCTGAAGGCGCCATCCTTCTTCAAAACCACAAAGTAAATCTTATAACTGGCCATGAATCTGCTTGGCTTGAGAAACAATCTATAGATTGTAACAGGAGAAGATTTTTGAAATTAGTCTGGACTGCTGTTCATTTGTGTCTCATGTCTTTCAGTATCCAAAGTGTTGGAAACTGAAGCGGCCAGCTCCAGAGAATAAACAAGATAATTTCCAGGATCCACTGGTCTGACGTTATGCAAATCCATTCCTGGTAAAAATGTTATATATGACCTCTCAAGGATATACTAGAGTGTGAACCTGTCACCTCTCACTCTGAAATATGATCCACTCTTGTGGAATTAAATGAGTCCAGCCTTGACTTCAAAAGGACTGTCTCAGCTCTTAGGCTAGAAAGAGGAAACATACCCCTGCTTGCCATGTCTATAAAATCTGGCATCACCTTGACCTCTTGCCAGGACGATAAAAGGAGCTCCCTCTTTCTTTAGGGAGTCTTTTAAGCTTTGGATCTCCAAGATATTTTACCAGAGGCTCAACATCTTCTCTGAAGCTCAATTTTCCTATCCTGTGGATCTTTCAGCGAAATTCTACCCTCCACTACTAGTTCTTCTAGTAACAGCTGTGACCAAAGCATCCATCGGAGGCATCTAAAACGAACCTTGTACTGCCAACTGAGAAAGAGGATATAGCTTAACAATATTCTTCCCTCCCTTGGGTCTAATCTCCAGGAATCCCCATTCAGAAAGTACCACTTTTTCACCCTCAGAATGATAAGGAAAAGTCTTGGGTCAACTTTACAGCTATAGACCCCACAACGGTTGCTGCAGTTGGCCTCCTCCATGCAGGTAGAAAATTCCTCCCCTGGAGCACACTGCCCCATACAAACTTACCAAAGTTCTCCGTGCTGGCAAGACTCTCCTCAGCTCCAAAGTAGGCTGCTCAGCCCCTCAGCTCCAAAGTTTTCTTGCTGCAGCTCCTTTTTGCTCAAGCTTTCCTTTTTTTTTTTTTTAAAAGATGTCTCACCTCATGGCACAAAAGCGAGTGTGAAGGGGGAAGGGGAAAGGTAGGAAAGGGGAGCAAGCTGCCAGAAGAAACCTCTCCACAACAAAGCTGTTGGCACAGAAAATCTCTTTCCCTTCTGTTACAAATATTTTTTTTTTAGTGCCTATACAAAAGGACCTCCCACCAAGGCTCCCACAGGGTCAGGGAGCCTCAAATTGGGCTTGCTATCCTGGAAAACCAAGAGCCTGGCCCGAACACGCTAAAGCCTAAATCCCTCCAGCAGGAGGCAGGCTAAAGAAGAAAGCCTACTGCACCACTAGTCATAACACCAGCTGTAGGCAAAGAATACTGTGTTTCTCTGTGCTGCATGGAGAAAGCTGTACTCACTGCCTCCATCTGCTGGCAGGGGGACATAACTCACCTGTATGGACTGGTATAACAGGCTGAAATGGAAACTTGCATTTTTACAGGACCTAGATGATGCAAAAGTGATTTGGATCACAAATAAAACAAAGTTAGGGGTCCACAATTACAAAAAAGAGTTAAACATGTCAGGCCCTAATCGGGATGGCTCAGACTGGAACAGCGAGACATAACTGAAAGGCAAGGCAAAATGTCTGTTAAGCAACCAGTTTAGAAGTTGCAGGGCCAGTTCAGGGGCTGAGTGACAGTGATGTGTAGTGCCATGCAAAGGACCTGGATTCTGTGCCTGGATCAGCTGGAGCAGGAGATTCTGTGGAGGCAGGGTTCACAGGCCCTAGGAAGAAGTCCCAGTCATTGCATAATGGCGACATCTAGCAGCCAGGCTAAGAGCCTATGATTGCAGCATTGCAAACACATCCCCCAGCCAAGGATGGTCATTGTAATGACTGGGCTAGATGAGCTGGAAGAGGACATGGGAAAAATCCCCAGGTAGCTGCCTATGAAGGCTTATGGTGCCCGCTCCTAGCCCTGATTCTGAATGAGCTGGAATCCCAGAAGGAAGAGAAGGAAATGGCCAGCCCTTGCCCCCTCATCCCCCTCAAAACATATTGTAAGGCTAGGTATGAAAATACTTTTGGTCAAAATCTGCAAGTAAGCCTACTTGTATAATTTGGAAGTGGCTCATCTTTTGTCCACAGATTTACCTTTCCTGCAGCTTCAGGAAGGGGAAAACAAATCTACAATATATGGTGCAAGTTAAATGTGCAGAAAGCACGATGGGACCTTTTCCCTGAAATGCTGCCCAATTCTTATGTTCAGTAAAATCCCATATTTTGCTTGCAGCATTTTTTTTGTATTATTTCTCTTCCTTCCTGAAGCCGCACAAGTTAAATCCTTGACAAAAGATATGCCACTTCTAATCATGCAGTTTGATGGACTTACAGGCTTGTGGCCTGAACCTTATATGCAATTTCTTATTTTTTATTATGAGGAGCTACTATTGACCTTGGGAATGAGTTTTGTCACTGTGGGCTGCCCCAACAAGAAATTCATACATGTTTAGAGGCCAGACCTCAGACATGCAGGTAGCAAAAAGATTTAAAAAAAAAGGTTTACACATTTTATCAGAGACATAGAAAATAAACTGTAGGCAAGAATGCTAAAACCTCTTGCTACATTCTCTAGCAAATCTACAAAATCCTTAAATGCAGTCCCTTCATTACATAATTGGTTGTCAAAGTCCAAGCAAGTTGCTTACGTGCATGCCTTGTATGTATATTTCAGAAGTACCCTGAAAGTGTGCTTTCACTTTGCTGCAGAAAATGGTATATCACTTTTTATTTAGGAGAGCAGCACTGCTATTAAGAGAAAGTAAAGGATCACCTGTATGCGCTGACGCAGTTTTACCAGCGCATCTTCCGCTTCCTGAAAGGTCTCATCCACAGTCAAAGCTTTCTTGTAATAACTTTCAGCATTTAACAGCTTATCTTCCTCCTCTAATCTGAAATTGAAAAAAAAAAAATAAAGATATGCAAATGACACTATTCCTCAAAATATGAGAGAGAAAGCAGACAACTGTGACATGGATGCTAAATCACTCGGGCGGATTTTAAATGCCCTGCTCGCGTAAATCCACCCGGATTTACACGAGCAGGGCCCTTGCGCGCCTATTTTGCATAGGCCGCCGGCGCGCGCAGAGCCCCGGGACGCGCGTAAGTCCCGGGGTTTTTTCAAGGGGGCGTGGGGGCCGAATGACGCAGCGTTTCGGGGGCGGGACGCCGGCCCGGGGGCGTGGTCGAGGCCTCCGGACCAGCCCCTGGATCGGATGACGGCGCGCCAGCACTCCGCTGGCGCGCGTAGATTTACGTCTGCTTCTAGCAGGCGTAAATCTAGGGACAAAGGTAAGGGGGGGTGGATTAGGTAGGGGAAGGGAGGGGAAGGTGAGGGGAGGGCGAAAGAAAGTTCCCTTCGAGGCCGCTCCGATTTCGGAGCGACCTCGGAGGGAATGGAGGCAGGCAGCGCGGCTCGGCGCGCGCAGGCTGCCCAAAATCGGCAGCCTTGCGCGCGCCAATCCAGGATTTTATAAGATACGCGCAGCTATGCGCTATCTTATAAAATCCAGCGTACTTTTGTTTGCGCCTGCTGCGCGAACAAAAGTACACGATCGCGCTCTTTTTTAAAATCTACCCCACTATGTAATAATACTAGGAACATTTAATGACAAAACCTAGTCGTGTGTTCATATCACAATCAGCATCACTGCACGCATACATAAATGTGGAGAAGGTAGGGGAGAGAGGCTGGCTGAAATGAGAAGAAAAAAACTTGTCTAAAGCAGGGCTTCCCAAATCTGTCTTGAAAACCTGACTGGCTGTGGGGGTCACCAGGATATCTATTATGAATATGCACAAGATAAATTTTGCATATGATTCTTCAATGTCATCAACTATCACAGATAAGGCAGCAGTCCGTGCCTGTTCCAGCTTTATTATTGATCACCATCACTCAGTTTTTCCTGGGTCTGCCTGGATCTCCAATATATGTTAATTTATCTCATGCACTGTCATTGTGGACAATCTGAAAACCCAACTAGCTTTGAGGTGACCAGGACAGGATTAGGAAGCCCTGACTTCATGCCGTTTGCTCTCAACTGCTGCCTCCTTCCACCATGATCTGCTTTACTACTTGTACATTGATAGGAAATGATGATGGGAAGCCACCCACACTAGGATTTCTTTATCATTAGCTAATAGAAAGAGAGAGCAAACACCAAGTACCAAGTCAAGAACATGAAAAAAAAAAAAACCCCCCAACCCAGCACATTCACTACTTACTGGCCTCCTCTTACAACAAGTGTCTGACAAAGGTACTTCCTTGCATTTCTATGAGTCGGACAATTTTGTAATGCAACTTCAAAATCATCTATAGCTTTGCTTAAACTTTCATTTGTTGCATAACTAGAGAAAAAGAGAAGGAAATTTACATTTATTATTGAACAGTAAATGTACAATATGCATATTAATGAATACAGAAATCTTAAAAAAGATAAAGCAATATTATATTCAAAACATTCATTTATATTTCATAAAATGGCTTAGATATACTAAAATGCCATTTCTTGCCAAGGGCAGGTCACAAGGGTATATTACTAAATCCTACCATACACTCCCTTTGTTTTCCTCTGCTGCCCAGCTGGGAGGTTTCAAAATGCAATCAGGCTTCTGCAGAGTTTGGTGGATATTTGTAGCAAGGCTACAGCTATTCTGAGAGATTATGGCATTGAAACACATCATAGCTCCACTTGTCAAGTCAACTGACCCAACACTGAGTTTTGTTTTTCTCCCAAATCATCTCTGACTTAACACTTTGAGACTTGGTCAAGACCTTATAGGGAAGGGTGGTCATTCTATTTGACAGCACATGATTATTATTTTTTTTTTTTTTGGAATTTATATTTTTAATGATAAACACAAAAGATATACAGAACAATGGGCTACAGTTAGCGCCCAGAATTTGTATTGTTATTGTAGTACTTTAATGAGGCCTGTTATTTGCCTGATGAGAAAAATTATTTCAAACTATATACATTTTTTTAACACATTTATTATACCTCAGTATAAGTTCAATGAGAAAATATTTGTTTTATCTTTGATCACATTGCATGACCACTTTACATTTATTTAGCCATTTTGTATACTGTCATTCCAAAATAAAAGATTACAACAGTTTACAACATGACATACATATTATAGATCGACATGTACATGGAGTTGATAAGAGTCAAAAAAACATACATTTTAAAATGACTTTGTCCTTGAGGGTGCATGCTGTGAGTTCAGATGATTTACCTAAGAGAAGGCATTGTTAGGGTAATAAACGTATGGGCGTAGATCGCATTTTCAACTCTACACAACTTTTTCAGCAGAAATCTACCCACAAAAAAAAAAAAGCAAGTACAAGAATCCAAGAAGATCCTGTATGCCCACAGCAAGTCTCAAAGCAAAAATATGAATGTACTTTCTCTTTCAAAACTGCTGCAAAGCTTGCAGATACATAATACACACAGATTTTGTCCCCGTGCAGACAGTTCAAAAATTGCCCCCTCCCCCCAAAAACTGTAGCCACTGTGGGCAAATAGTGTCTTTGTACTAAATAGCATGTTCATGCTAAACTGAGCATGCACATTCCTCTTCTCCACATGGCTCAGCCCTCTCGCTGCCTGCCTGTACAACAGTAAGTCTGGCACATGTTTCTGGTTGTCGGTGCTGAGGAAAGAAGCTGGAGAGCATGTGGATTCCAGAAGAGGTGGTGAAATAAGAGGCTTCCAGGAGACTGAAATATTGCACATCAGTACTGTTGCACTATTGCCCCTCCATACATCCCCAAAAATTGAAAAGGATAAACCCCAGACAGCACCCCCAAAGTTCAAAGCCTCTGCAGTCCTCAGCATTAAAAGAAGCATTATAATCAGGAATAAAAGAAAACTCTAGCTAACTAACTGATAAGGCTTATACTAGATTCAGCACATTATAATCCCTCCTCAGTATATGTTTCCAGATTTGTATATCAGCCATCTTAATAGGCATTACCAGTATAGAAACCTTCATTGCTTTATTATTAATCATATGGCTTCATTAAGCAGTGTCCAAAAATATTTTTTATGCAATTAAAAGAACTCATTTTAGCGATTTAGCTTGTTCAATCACCCTGACACAGCCCTGTCTGGCTTTGATTTAGTGCCAAAATACTAGATGCTGGTGTTTGAAAGATAAACAAATCCACACATATATTACAGTATCGTGATTATCAAGATAAATATATTGTTCTGATGGCCCCGATGCAAAAAACAATTTCAAAACGCGGACCGTATCAGGGTGATTGAACAAGCTAAATCGCTAAGATAAGTTCTTTTACTTGCATTAAAAAAAATACAAAAAAAATATTTCTTGGACATTGCTTAACGAAGCATGATTAGTAATAAGGCAATGAAGGTTTCTATACCAGTTGTGCCTATTAGGATAGCCAATATACAAATGTAGATACATATACTGAGCCGGGTTTATAGTGTGCTAATTCATTTTTTCCTTCACACAATTCTCACACCATTGTGTATTTTGGGATTTTATAACAGATTCAGACATTACCAGGATACAGAACCAGCTCCATTATAATTTTTGCCTACTCCTTTTCTGGGATGCCAGCTCACTGTGTCAGGGCTACTATTCGTTCACAACTCCCCAGGGTCCCCCTACCCATCCTCCTCTAACTCCCTCCCATCTAGTCCAGCTTACAGCAGCATTCCTCTAAAGGCATCTACTGTGGCTCCTTTCTGAATAATGGAGGGGGAATTATCTCCTTTTACAAGAAAGTACTACCATTTCATATAAGATAATAGGTGCTTCTTACTTTATAAGCTTGCTACCTCATGCAAGCTTGGGCCAGAGGACCACATGACAAGGACAGTAATTTTATCATCCCAAGCTCACAGAAAAAAAAATTTATACGAGGGTAAGTCAGTAAGTAAGTCACAAACATACATGGATTAATATTCATGAAATTTATGTAAATGCAAAAGATGAATTATTTACTGTGAAATATACAGAATATAGTCACAAACGGTTTTTCTGGAAAAACCAACTACTTTTCAACGTAATCGCCACGAACATTTATACATTTGTCCCAGTGTTTGAAAAGTCCGTCAAAACCTTCTGCGTGAAAGTCTTTTGGCTGGCATCGTAACCAGCGCTTCACCTCTTGTTTCACTTCTTCATCGCTGGTGAAATGTTTACCACCGAGATGGCTTTTCAGTTTGCCAAACAAGTGAAAATCGCTGGGTGCCAAATCCGGACTGTATGGTGGATGTTCAAGAACTTCCCAGGGCAGGTTCGCAATTGTCTGACGAGTCTCATTCGAAGTGTGTGATCTGGCATTATCATGAAGAATCAGCACGCCTCTTTTTTCCAGATCTGGGCGTTTTCTACGAATAGCTCCTTTAAGCTTTAATAGAGTAGCACAGTAGGAAGCCGAATTAACAGATTCACCACGCTTCTGAAAACTGGTTAAGAGTATCCCATCTCGGTCCCAAAACACAGTCAACATCACCTTTCCTGCAGAAGGCACAAGCTTGAACTTTCTCGGTGTCGGTGATAGTGGATGCTTCCACTGCATGGAATCGCGTTTTGCTTCTGGTTGATAGTGGTGCACCCACGACTCATCACCAGTAACAATACGTGCCATCATTGATTCACCTTCGTTTGCATAACGGCAGAGATTTTCCAAACAGACACCCATCCGGTTGTTCTTATTGTCTTCGGTCAGCTGTTTGGGAACCCATCTTGCACAGACTTTGCGAAAGTTCAATGCATCGTGCACTAAGGAATATGCTAATCCGTGAGAACACCCAATTTCTTTGGCAACTTCGTCAATTGTTACCCTCCGGTTAGTGCAAACCATCTCTTCAACCTGCTTCACAGTTGCCTCTGTCGCAATCTCTACAGGTCGACCAGGTCTGATTTCGTCATTCACGTTGGCAAGTCTTTGTGCAAACGTATCGGTCCAGTTATAAATTTACAAGAGACATTTCTCTCCATATACTGGATACATTTCTTTATGAATGTCTTTTGCCACTAAGCCCTTAGCCCTTAAAAATCTGACAACAGCACGTTGTTCTTCGACCGTACAATCTGTCAACACAGCAGCCATTTTCCTTGTGTACACAGCCCCTGCGCATGCACAGTTTAAATAACTATTTATGTACATAAGCACTTCTAAGGTGCTGCCATCTATGGAATATGACAACATTATAGATATATGTTTTATTACCTTAGTAGAGAGATTTGTGACTTACGTACTGACTTACCCTCGTACAAATTAGTGAATGCCCACAACTTCACTTTCTATAAAACACCTACCAAGTCGTGATTTAAAGGGTTGGGGGGTTTTTTTTCGGGGGGCAGCAGCATTTAAGTTAATTGGGAGAAAACCTCATATGTTGCCCCAAACAGATCAAAACATCAACTTTATGAATAGAAAGGAAGTGAAAGAAAATTGGTCCTTACTTGCTAATTTTCATTCCTGTAGTACCAAGGATCAGTTCAGAGGGTTGTGCATCCCTACCAGCAGATGGAGTCAGAGAACAAAGCTTTGGGCACTGCCAGATATACTAGAGTGTCACCTGCAGTCTCTCAGTATTGTCCCGTACCCAAGCTAACAGAAGTAAGGAGCGAGAGGTAGCAAACATCAAAACCCTGACTACCCCTCTGCTCTAGACAAAAAGTAAACTAACTCAACCGTGCATAACTGCTCCATCAATCCGTTCTGCCAAAAAGGAGCTTCAACAATGCTTCAGGCCACAATATTGGCCAACAGTAGCCAACACAGTCTTTCGCAGTCTGAAATAAGGGGTGGGCCTCTGGACTCATCCTTGGTACTACAAGAACGAAAATTAGCAGGTTAAGGACCAATTTTCTTTTCCCAGTACGTACCAGGATCAGTCCAGAGAAGTGGGATGTACCCAAGCCACCTTACACTGGGCGGGCCCCCGAAAGACCCCCCCGAAGGACGACTCAGACGCCTTGACATCCAATCGATAATGCTTCATGAAAGTGTGAATAGAAGACCACACTGCCATCCTACAGATCTCCTGAGGCGACAAAAGCTGACACTCTGCCCAGAAAGCAGCCTGGACTCTAGTGGAGTGAGCCCTTAGACCCAAAGGAACCTGCCATCCACGGGCAATGTATGCCGAACTAATGGTTTCTTTAATCCACCGAGCAAGGGTCGCTTTAGACACTTTGTCTCCTTTCTTCGGACCCCCAAACAGGACAAACAAATGGTCAGAAAGTCGAAAGTCATTGGTAACCTCCAGATAGAGCATTAAGACCCAGCGCACGTCCAAGAGATGAAGGTCTCTATCCTGAGGAGAGTCTCGAGACCAATGTGGAAACCCAGGAAGTTCCACCATCTGATTTACGTGAAATGAGGAAACCACCTTAAGGACGAAAGACAGGACCATCTGCAAAGACACCTGATCCGCCGAGATATGTAGAAATGGATCCCGACACGACAGTGCCTGTAGCTCAGAAATTTGGCGAGCCAAGCAAATAGCCACCAGAAACACCGTTTTTAAGGTCAGATCTGCTAAGAGGTTCGAAAGGAGCACCGCAAAGGACCCAGAGAACTAAATTTAGACTCCAATCCGGGCATACTGGGTGGACGGGAGTTGTAAATGTTTAATTCCTTTAAGAAAAGGAGCAATGTCCAGGTGAGCTGCCAAGGAACAACCATTGAACTGTCCCCACAAGGCACCCAGAGCCGCCACCTGTACTCGGAAGGAATTGAACACCAGTCCCTTAGAAAGCCCCTGCTGAAGAAAATCGAGGATTTGAGGAACCCCAACTGATAGCAGGTCCGTTGACTACACCACGCCTCAAAGAGCCTCCAAACGCACACATAAGCCACAGAGGTAGCCAGGCGTCGCACCTGAAGAAGGGTGGAAATGACCTGCTCAGAATAGCCCTTCAAGCGTAAACGTCTCCTCTCAAAAGCCAAGCCACGAGAGAGAAGTGATCCTCCTGATCCGAAAATATGGGCCCCTGTCGAAGCAGATGAGCCAGCTGTAAGGGGCCTTCGAGCACTAGCCGCACTAGATCCGCGAACCACGGACGACGTGGCCACTCCGGTGCCACGAGGACCACCCAGCCTGGGTGAAGTTCTGTGAGACGGAGAAGCCGCCCTATGAGCGTCCAGAGGGGAAAGGCATATAACAGAATTCCCGTGGGCCAGGGACACACGAGGGCATCGATGCCCACCGAGCCCTGCTCTTTTCGCCGACTGAAGAAATGTTCCGTCTTGGCATTTGTCCGCGTTGCCATGAGGTCCAACTAAGGCACGCCCCACCTGGCGCAAATGCGGTTCCACACCTCGGCGGACAGTTCCCACTCTCCTGGACTGAGTAGTTGTCTGAGGAAATCCGCTTGAACATTCTCCACTCCCACAACATGCGAGGCGGCAATGCCCCCGAGATGACGTTCCGCCCAGGCGAACAGAAGTCATGCTGCTAGCGCCACAGCAGGACTTCACGTCCCGCCTTGACAGTTGATGTATGCCACCGTCGTTGCATTGTCGGAGAAGACTCGTACCATTCTGCCCTGAATCCAGGGGAGAAAGGCTTGTAAGGCTAGGCATACCACTCTCGTCTCAAGGCGATTGATGGAACACAAAAGCCTTCTGTTGCTGACCACAGACCTTGAGTCTTTCCAGTTGGGGAGCGGTCTGCGCGGACCCTTCCGCGCAGACCGCTCCCCAACTGGAAAGACTGGCATTGGTGGAGATTATCAGCCAGTCCGGAGGGCCTAAATGCACCCCCACCCCCCCCCCCCCCCCCAACTCCAGATTGTCGCGCGACAGACCCCACACAACAGACTGGCCCGAGACTCCTGAAGTAGTGGCATTGGCAGCTGAAACTGTTCCGACACCGGGCTCCAGCGAGTCAGAAGTGCCCGTTGCAAGGGGCGAAGGTGAGTGAACGCCCAGGGAACTAAGACCAGAGTGGAGGATATGGATCCCAGGACTCGAAGATGATGCCACACTGTGGGCGTGTGCCTCCAAAGGAGCGAGTGAATCTGGTCCTGTAACTTCGTTATTCAATCCTTCGACAGAAACACCTTCCATTGTATGGTATCAAATTGGGCCCCGAGATATGTCAACACCTGGGTGGGCTCCAAATTACTCTTCTGGATATTGATCACCCAGCCCAGGGACTGCAATGTGAACATCACTATGCGCACTGATCTCTCGCAGTCCTCCCGTGATTTTGTGTGAATCAACCAGTCGTCCAGGTACGGGTGGACCGATATCCCCTCCTTGCGAAGGAATGCTGCCACCACCACCATTACTTTTGTGAACGTTCGAGGAGCCGTTGCGAGGCTAAAAGGAAGGGCTCGAAATTGGAACTGTTGTCCCAACACCTTGAAACGCAGAAACATCTGGTGACTGGACCTTATGGGGATATGAAGATACGCTTTGGTGAGATCCAGGGACGCTAGAAATTCCCCTGTCCGAACAGCCGCCATCACCGTCCGCAATGTTTCCATCCGAAAACGAGGGATCCGGAGACAACGGTTCACTTTCTGCAGATTGAGAATGGGACGAAACGTGCCCTCCTTTTTGGGCACCACAAAGTAAATCGAGTAATGGCCCCTTCCTTGTTGCGTCTCCGGGACCTGGACAATAGCCTTGAGGTCGAGAAGTCGTTGCAAGGTCCCCTGGATCACCTCATGTTTGCTGCGCGAGGTCACCCGGGATTCCACAAACACCTCTGGGACCGGCTGTGAGAATTCCAAGGCGAACCCCTCTCGGATGAGGGGTACGCCTTGGAAACCCACCGGTCTGAGGTAATCCTTGCCCATTACGTGTAAAAGCTGGGTAATCTGCCTCTGACAGCTTCGATGACGGAATGGGTGCTCGTGGCTTCATTGGGAGGATTTGGTGCTTCCCGCACCCAGGTGTCCTGAGTCCCTGCCAGGACGGCGACCCCCGCGAAAGGACTGCTGGCACCCCGTAGGCAGCTTAGAAGCGGACGGCGCCGAGTATCTGCTAGTCCTGTATCGACGTGTGTCCCGGAAACGAGTTTTAGGAGGGAAGGCCTTCCTGGACGATTTCCTGTCTTCTGGCAATCGATTGCCCTTGGATTCCGCCAGCAATTTTACCAACTGATCCAGTTCCTCTCCAAACATAAGCTTGCCCTTAAAGGGCAGGTTGCACAGCTGGGATTTAGAGGACAAATCCGCCGCCCAATTCCTCAGCCAGAGGAGACGCCTCGCGGACACCATGGTGACCATACCTCTCGCAGAGGTCCTCACTAGATCATACAGGGCATCCGCCATGTAGGCGATACCCGCTTCCAACCGAGCGGACTGTAACGCACCACCGCCGCTAGTTCCGGAACCGGCCGCCACTTCCTGTATCCAACACAGACATGCTCTCTGCAATAAACTGGCGCATATTGCAGCTCGAAGACTCAGCACTGCCACCTCAAACGCCCGTTTCAACTGGATCTCCAGCTTTCGGTCCTGCATGTCCTTAAGGGCGGCTGCCCCAGCAACCGAGATAGTGGTCTTCTTAGTGACCACTAAGACCGCAGCATTCACCTTAGGGATCTTCAACAGGTCTAATACGTCCGACAATAGGGGATATAGCTTAGCCATTGCTGTGCCCACTTTCAGACCGGCATCAGGAGCCTCCCACTCCCGGGTTACCAGTTTGCAGACCTTCTTCAGCAGAGGAAAGGACGTAGTGGAACCCCGAATGCCGACAAGGACGGGATTAACCCCCTCATTGTCAGACTCCTCCGGAGACACCTTAATGCCCAGGACAACAAGAACCTGAGGAATAAGGGAACGTAGTTCGTCTCTCTTGAATAAACTGACCACACCGGGATCGTCGCCCTCCGTTGGTGAGGTACCGGGATCATCCGTGTCATCCGTATCCACATCCGCCTGAACCGGGTCCTTATCCACACCTGTTCCCATGGGTGGGGCTGACCTGGATCCTGGTAGTGGCCCCTGAGTGCCTTCCTTATCCAGTTGTCCCTGATCCATAGGACGGTGCCCAGGATCAGTGGCCCTATTGAATGTCTCCGGAGGATGATCGAGGTCTCTTCACCGCCATGCGTTTGTGGGCCAAAAAAGCTTCGTGCGCGAGTAGGATAAACTCCGGGGAAAACCCCTCCGGAGCCCCCTCCCCATCTGGGGAAACCACTGGGGGCGCAGCACTCACTCCTCCCGGGAGATCCTCCCCTAGAGGAGCCAAAACGGGAGGGGGATCCTACCTCCCACGATTCTAGCCCCGGGAAACCCGGGGCGTCTCCGGAGACGGGGCCTTCCGGCCCCGATAATTCCCCTGCCTCCTCAACACATTCGGGGCATAAAAGGGCTGTATCCAGAGCCTGTCCACGTGTGCCACACACGTGGCAGGCCGGTGATTTAGAGCGCAGCCCCATCCCTGAAACCACACCGCCACGTGGATGAAGGGAGGGGGGGGGGGGAAAGAGGCCGCGATTGTCGCACCACCTCACGGAGCTGCGGCGCGGGAAAAATGTCAACAATCCAGTGCAGTCTAAAGTGAGTAAAAAACTTTGCGTGCCGCCAGGCCACAGCCAACCAAGCCGGTCCCTGTCTGAAAACGCCGGCACGAAATAAACAAAGACCGGAGGATTAAAAATTAAACTCACCCTTTCCCTTCTGCGGCAACCCGGAGCTCTGGGAGTTGAAGGGAAATGGAGCCGACAGCCTCCCACATAGCCTTCCAGGGCCTGATCCCACCGCACCGACTCCTTACCTCAGAGCCGTTGCCTCAGACCGGAGCACCAAAATAAACACTTTCCTCCTGTTGAAAACTTTTTTTTTGTTTTTTAAATAAACTTCACTAAAAGCAGGAGATGCTCTAGCAGGGATGAAGGGAGCAGCTGCAGCAATGTCAGTTGTGGCGTAACCAGGAGCCCCTGGCCTGCACACACGGACCCGAAGCGGGCGAGACCCTGACAGGGATATCCAATCCCCTGGACGCCCGACTTCCACTGAGGGATGGCCCACGAAGGTGCCTAACACCTCAAAGTGATCGTAAGAAAAGGATAAAATTCTGCTAAGTACTGAAAAAATTCAAATTAAAAAACTACAGGAGTGCATCTCTGCCATCTGCTGGAGTCAGAGAAATACTGAGGGACTGCAGGTGGTATATATGGCAGTGCCCACAAAGCTTTCTTCTCTGACTCCATCTGCTGGTAGGGATGCACAACCCACTTCTCTGGACTGATCCTGGTACGTACTGGGAACAGCTTGTTAGTCAAACAAGCAATTCAAGTGGTTTAACATCCCCCAATGTTTTATCAGCCAAATACGATTTCTCTAGTAGTGTCCTTTAAAGATATATATTTATATATTTCACAGATTTCCAAAAGTGAATCTTAATTTGAAGTATTAACACTTTCACATGAAAATAAAATAGCCTGTCTAATCTACAGCTTCTTCATATTTTCAACTATCTTCCACACAAAATGAATCTAAATATCTGTAATATTTTAAAATACTTCCTGGCAGCCCATAGTATGCAATTTCTACTTCAGAATGGCAGTCATTTTTTTCTGTTAAACATCTCCATATTTTGTTAAGTTCCTGGAAAAGCTGGTAAAAAATAAAAATTGTATTGATCCTAACCAACACAGTGAATGGCACCACAGAAGCCACTTGCAAAGCAACGGCCAACCACAAAGGGCAATAAACTCCCAAAATTTCACTGGTGCTGATAATTACCAACATTTTCATAATCATTCTTTCAATCTCAACAAAATGCTACTCACAGTGCACCACGAGCTACCAAAGCCTCAACATTTTTGGCATCTATTTCCAAGGCTTTGTTGTATTCATTCATAGCCTCTACATGACGTCCCACTTTAAAGTGATCAACCCCGATCTTCACACTATGGAAACAGGAATTCCAAAATATTAATTCATTACGCCAATCCAGACAAAAGTGCTGTAGAAACTTATTCATATTTACAATCCTGAAAATTTGAAACTTGTGCATATAGATAAACTGATACATTCTAACAGGTGCCGTCAAAGGATCGGTTACAAAATATCATTAGGCATAATCATTTTAGAGAAGTAGGTCATGACCGAGTGTACCAAAGGTACTTTCACGGATAAATTTATCATATATGATGTTATAATTATGCTCATTGTGAAATTATTATGTAATACCATAGTGCTACCCCTAACTTCCACTCAGGGTTAACCCTGCGGACACTGGAAGTGTCTTGCCAAGTACTGCGCAGGCCCACCTACACCCGTGTACATGCCCTACAATGGCAGCCTCCCTCCTACCAACTGGGTTCCTTCTTGCCTCTCGGCAAGTACCCTGCCTACAAGCTATCCCCTGCTGGTTTCCAGGAACACTTAGCTCCACAAAATCCAGGGGTCACACAGTTCCTAAAAAATGGACCTACAGACAAAATACGGGGATCATAAGTCAGTCCAGGACAGAGCTAACAAAACTGAAGAGTTTATTAACAAAAAGCAGGAAAAGTAAATGGAAAAAAAGATTTGGTGTGCAAACAATAACAGGTAAAATGTTAAATTTGATCTTACCTGGTAATTCGACTATAATGTATCGAACTCTCCCATATTTAACCTCTTGTTTACATTCTGTTCCCTGTAAAGGCTCTGCCTGTCGTTACGGCGACACTTTTTTTTGTTATATGTAAACTGATACGATGTGCAAACAGATATCGGTATATAAAAATACCAAAATAAATAAATAAATAAATAATTTCCTTTCCTCAAGTCTGAACTAGTGGTATTTCCTGTTTCACAGCTGCAAGAGACAGAAGTCACACCTTTTGCCTTATGACATCATCATCTACCTTATAAATGGCCTGTGGCCGACGGCCCGCAAATGCGCAGTAGAGCGCAGCTCTACTGCGCATGTGCGGGCAAGGACGTCGGTCAGAAAAAAAAATGGCGGTGGGGCCGCAGGAGCGGGAGGAGAAGCAGCGGCGCCGCGCGCGGTGCCGCTACTTCTCCTCCCCAGATCTGCCGGCAGATCTCGGGGGGGGGGGCCACTGCCGCGCGCGCGGGAGTGACACCCCCCCCCCCCGATATCTGCCGGCAGGAGCGGGAGGAGTTAATGGAGCCGGGTGAGGGTTGCGGGAAGTCGCGCTTACGGCGCCGGGAGGAAATGGAGGTGGGTGTGGGCTGCGAGGAGTTGCGAGTACGGCGTCGGAAGGAAATGGAGGCGGGTGAAGGGAGGGACTGAGTGGGAGGGAGGGAGAGGGGGACTGAGTGAGTGGGAGGGAGAGGGGGGACTGAGTGAGTGGGAGGGAGAGAGAGGGGGGACTGAGTGGGAGGGAGTGAGGGAGAGGAGGGAGGGAGGGACTGAGTGAGAGGAGTGGGTGGGGGAGGGGGGTGGTGAAGAGTGAGGGGAGAGAGAATGAGGGGGAGGTGAGAGACAGAGGGATGTAGCCCGTTTTAACGGGCTTAACGGCTTGTTGGTTATAAGGCAAGTGTGGTCTTAGGTGGCTGCAATGAAACTACCAAGCCCCAATTTTAAGAAATGAAAATAAAAAGGGAACCTTCCCCAATTTTTTTTTTTTGAAGTAAATAATACTAAGCTGTAGTAAGAGGATAGAAAAGAAAGGAAAATAAATGAATGTGCCTATTTAAAGACAAATTACATTCTAGCAGCCACTATATTCCCAAGTGGGTCCTGGACTGGTCTAGCAGGACTCAAGGAAAGGAAATTAACAAGTAAGATGAAATTTCACACCCCTTTTCTTCTTTTTAGATCAGTCTGAACTAATAAGGGATACTGAAGTTATATCTAAGCTGGATGGGAGGGCAACACTACCGGCCCTTAAGGACCTCTGCTCCAAAGGCAGAGTCTGCCTTGGCTCTTATCATCCAGCCGTTAAAACCTAGAAAACAAACATGGGGGTAACCAGATGACCACCTTATAGATTTCATCTGGGGGGCACAGAAGATGCCTCCGCCCTCATGGAATGCGCAAATTGTCGCAAGTGCTTGCGAACCGTTAAAAAAAGATAATCTCTTCAGTTATTTCCCTGATCCATCTTGTCAACATGGCCTTGGAGGATGCTTCCCTTTCCAGGAGCCTCCCTATAGCATGAACAGTCTTGTCCATTTTCCAGAAGGAGTTAGACAATAGTATATGCCATACATCTAGGAGATGAAGCCTCCTCTCTCCCTTCAATTCTCACTGCCTTTCTAGACCAGATAGACTCATTTAAATGAAAGGGAGACATAACCTTGGGCAGAAAGGATGGGACTGGGCAAAAAAAGTAACATCTGGTGGAAATGCCAAATATGAGTCCCTGCATGACAGGGTCAGTAGTTCTGAGATACATCTAGTAGAACAGATAGCCACTAGGAAGTCTGTCTTCAAGGAGAGATCCTTCAGGGATACATCCCTCACTAGTTTGAAGGGAGGGCCCTGCCAGGGCTCTACGGACCAGATTGAGATTGCACTGAGAAACCAAAGACCTAAATGGAGGACGGATGTGCTCTCTTTATAAATAGCAAACATCCAGATGTGTGTATCTGAATACCTTTAATTGTAACAGGTTATGGTCACTGGTTGCACTTTCAGGGATTTAAGGGCTAGACCCTGGGCTAGCCCTTTTTGGAGGAAATTCAGGACACATGTAACATCTGCCTTCCAGGGTGATGTTTTTTTATAACCAAATTCCTCAAAGAGGCACCAGATTCAGATGTAGAATAAGGAAGTAGAAATGTTACATGTCTTTAGCATACTTGATATGAATACCAAAGAGTAAATCTTTCCTGTGCAGCCATGCCCTAAACAAGAATAGGGAGAGGTCTTCCATCAGGACTGGGCCTTGCAACAGTAGCCCATGCCCCTTGGGGAACCGAAGGGGGTGGGGTGTCCAGGATCCTTATTGGGCCCGCATACCATGATTGTCTCAACCAATCAGGGGCTACCAAGTATTACTGACATGGGATGATCCTCTACCCTTTTTATATTTTCTTGCCTTTAAGAGGCCGGTGGAAAGAATAGGCCATCCGTTGGCGAGGTTTCAATTAAGACATCTATTCCACTGGATCCTGCTTTTTGTCTGCCGAGAAATCTGCCAGCTTTGGCACTTGCTTGAGTGATCATTAAATCCATTAAGGGATGGCCGTATGGCTCCACTATTTGTTGGAAGGCTTCCTGGCCAAGTTCCACTCTCTCAGATCCAGTCTGTTTCTGCTGAAAAAGTCTGCTTGAATGTTCTAGCCTCCTGCAATATGGGCTGCCAAAAACAAAAAAAAAGGTTTTGCTCTGCCCACATGAAGTGTAGGCTTGATTCTGGCAGCGAGAGGCTAAGAGTGCCTCACTGCTTGTTTACATATTCCACTGCTGTGGTATTATCCAATAGGATACTGAATGCCCTCTCCTTTACTATCAGGAGAAAGTGCATTAGTGCCAAACTAAGAGCCTCATCTCTAGTCTGTTTGTTGACCAGGTTAATTCTTCTACCGTTCAGTGGCCCCGAACCATCTGGCCCCCCCATCTAGGAATGCTGATGTCAGAGGTTATTAATATGGGTTCCCAAACTTTTAGCTAATGTGACCCCATTTCAGCACCTGAAATTTCACCTGTCCCCAGAGGACGACCACAACATATTAGCAAGGGTGTGGTCTCCCCTCCAAAAAAAAATCACTCCTCTCTCAACCTCCGCCCCCTCCACAGGATCTTCTCTCGCAAAGGATGTCCTCTTACATCCCCCCCAGCTCTCCAATCTAACCCCTTTCTCACCCCTTCAGCCTTTTTTCATCCCCCCATCTTACCTTGTCTCACCCCAAGACCTTCTTATAACCCCCAACTGACCCCATCATTCCCTCTCTCATCTCCCTCCACAAGCTCAATCCTGATCCACTTTCTCATTTTCCAGCCTCACATCCTCCCCTCCAACCCTTCTCTTAACATCCCCTTCCCCAAGCTGATCCCCTCTCAGCTCCAGCCAGAATCTTATATCCCCTAGTTGATTTTCTTTCATTCCCCCTCTCTCACCCTCCACAGACAATCCCTCTCCAGCTGATTCCTCCCTTCAAACAACATCCCCTCTCAATATCCCCTTGGCCAGGGTCAACAGCAATATTTTCCTTTGGGCCAAAGATGGATAAACACAGATGAGAAGAGGGGCAGGCTGGTAACAGACAACATTTTTCTCTTCGGCAGGTCCAATGGTAGGTGAGATGAGGAGGCAAAAGCAATGCCCACCAGCCCGTGCACAATCAGCGCCCCCCTCCCATTATGACTGGTCCTAAGCTCAAACAGGGATCAATCAGCAAGTAGCAGCAGCATGTGTTATGGAAAAGTGAACACAGGGACTGTGAGTCAGTGCAAATTCAAAGGCCCTGCAGCAGCCCAGTCCCTCCTCACACAGGGCTTCCTGTTATCACAGAAACTCATAAGGGTGAAGCTCCCAGACCTCCATGCTGACTTTCACATTAATACCGCTACTGCTGGTGCCTGCTGTTTGAGGCACTTGTGACCCCAGATGAAGGTTCTGTGAATCTACTTGGTGTCCCGACTTACAGATTGGGAAGCCCTGGTACATAAGAACATAAGAACATAAGAAAATGCCATACTGGGTCAGACCAAGGGTCCATCAAGCCCAGCATCCTGTTTCCAACAGTGGCCAATCCAGGCCATAAGAACCTGGCAAGTACCCAAAAACTAAGTCTATTCCATGTAACCATTGCTAATGGCAGTGGCTATTCTCTAAGTGAACTTAATAGCAGGTAATGGACTTCTCCTCCAAGAACTTATCCAATCCTTTTTTAAACACAGCTATACTAACTGCACGAACCACATTCTCTGGCAACAAATTCCAGAGTTTAATTGTGCATTGAGTAAAAAAGAACTTTCTCCGATTAGTTTTAAATGTGCCCCATGCTAACTTCATGGAGTGTCCCCTAGTCTTTCTACTATCCGAAAGAGTAAATAACCGATTCACATCTACCCATTCTAGACCTCTCATGATTTTAAACACCTCTATCATATCCCCCCTCAGTCGTCTCTTCTCCAAGCTGAAAAGTCCTAACCTCTTTCGTCTTTCCTCATAGGGGAGTTGTTCCATTCCCCTTATCATTTTGGTAGCCCTTCTCTGTACCTTCTCCATCGCAATTATATCTTTTTTGAGATGCGGCGACCAGAATTGTACACAGTATTCAAGGTGCGGTCTCACCATGGAGCGATACAGAGGCATTATGACATTTTCCGTTTTATTCATCATTCCTTTTCTAATAATTCCCAACATTCTGTTTGCTTTTTTGACTGCCGCAGCACACTGAACCGACGATTTCAATGTGTTATCCACTATGACACCTAATATGGAACCCAACATCGTGTAATTATAGCATGGGTTATTTTTCCCTATATGCATCACCTTGCACTTATCCACATTAAATTTCATCTGCCATTTGGATGCCCAATTTTCCAGTCTCACAAGGTCTTCCTGCAATTTATCACAATCTGCTTGTGATTTAACTACTCTGAACAATTTTGTGTCATCTGCAAATTTGATTATCTCACTCGTCGTATTTCTTTCCAGATCATTTATAAATATAGAGGCTTAGATTGCCATAGAGAGTTTGTAGTGAAGACCTGTTTCAAGAAAGCTTCAATCTATAATGGAAAGGAAAATTGGTTCTTACCTGCTAATTTTCGTTCCTGTAATACCACAGATCAGTCCAGACCAGAGGGTTATGCACTCCCACCAGCAGATGGAGGCAGAGAACAAAACTTTGAGGCACTGCTATATCCAAGTGTGCCACCTGCGGCTTCTCAGTATTTATCCATACCCAAGCCAAGAAACAGACAAAAAACCATTTAACTCCCCAAAAAAGGGTGAACATGAAAGAAATACCTTCAAGGGCCAAAACAAAAAAAAGGCCTCGAACCTGAAAACCCCAGGTCCGAACCATGGTTCCTATCAGCGAATTGGCATAAATGCATTCTGATACTCTTCCTATGTACAGCAGCTTAAGTCCAGGTAAATCAGTCTTTCGGCAGTAGCACCCGGGTGGGTCCCTGGACTGATCTGTGGTATTACAGGAATGAAAATTAGCAGGTAAGAACCAGTTTTCCCTTCCTGTACATACCCAGATCAGTCCAGACCAGTGGGATGTACCAAAGCCACATTACACCGGGCGGGAACCTGAAAGACCCGCTCGCAGAACACTTTCTCCAAAAAGTGCTTGATCCAGAGCCCTGACATCCAGGTGGTAATGTCTTGTAAAGGTATGCAGGGAGGACCAGACTGCGGCCCTACAAATCTCTGCAGGCGACAACAGCTGACACTCCGCCCGAGAAGCCACTTGCGCCCTCGTCGAGTGATCTTTCAATCCGGCTGGAACAGAACACCCCTTGCCAATGTAGGCCAAGCAAATTGTTTCCTTCAGCCAGTGAGCCAAGGAGGCCTTGGATGCCTTCTCACCCTTCTTCAGACCCCCAAACAAAACAAAAAGGTGGTCCGACTTCCAAAAGGAGCTAGTGACCTTCAAATAATGAAGGAGAATCTGGCGAACATTGAGAAGATGCAGATCTCTTCCTGAAGCAGAGACAAGAGACCATTCGGGAAAACCAGGCAACTTCACGGTCTGATTAACATGGAAGGCAGACACCACTTCTGGGAAAAAGGAGGGCACCGTACACAGGGACACCCTATCCACCGAAATGTGCAGGAAGGGATCCCTACAGGACAAGGCCTGCAATTCTGAAACATGCCTAGCGGAGCAAATGGCCACCAAAAGCACTGTCTTCAAGGTGAGGTCCTTCAGAGAGGCTTGCCCCAGAGGCTCAAAAGGAGGGTATCACAGAGCGCCCGTAGGACTAGGTTGAGATTACACCCCGGGCACGTCTTACAAATCGGAGGACAAAGATGCTTTAACCCTTTCAGAAAATGGCCTACATCTGGGTGGCTGGCCAGGGGTCTGCTGCCTATCCGACCTTGGAGACATCCTAGGGCCGAAACCTGAACCCGGAGGGAGTTATAAGCCAAGCCTTTTGACAACCCCTGCTGCAGAAAAGCCAAAATCTGAGGAATGGACACAGACAACGGCACTAAAACTTGTTGATCACATCAGGCTTCAAACACCTTCCACACCCGGACGTAAGCCACAGAAGTCGAGGGCCGCCTGGCCTGCAGTAGGGTGGAAATCACCTGTTCTAAATATCCCTTCATTCGCAACCTCCGCCTTTCAAACGCTAGGCTGCGAGAGAGAAACGATCTTCCCGATCTGAAAAGATGGGACCTTGACATAAGAGGTCCGGAACATGAGCCAAACGCAATGGACCAAGGCCACAAACCACAGCCGCCATAGCCACCAGGATTATCGGACCGAGATGAGCTTCATTGCGCCTCAGGACTCATTCGATCAGCAGCCAAGGCGGGAAGACATAAGGAGAATTCTGGTTGGCCACTTGCAAACTAGGGGGTCGATTCCCACCACCCCGACTTCTCTCTTTCGGCTGAAGAACCAATCCGTCTTTGAGTTAAGGCGGGTTGCCATGAGGTCCAGCTGGGGGGCTCCCTATCTGGCACAAATGTAATTCCAAGCCTCCTGGGACAGCTCCCATTCCCCGGGGTCCAGCTGAAGAAGTCCGCCTGCATGTTGTCCACACCTGTCACGTGAGAGGCTACAATTCCTTCCAGATGAAGCTCGGCCCACGCAAACAGGAGATGAGCCTCCTGCACCCCGGCCAGACTCCGGGTTCCTCCCTGTCAATTGAGATAAGCCACTGTGGTGGCGTTGTCCGAGTAGATACAAACCATCCTCCCCTGCACCAGGGACTGGAAGGCCACCAACGCCTTGCGGACTGCTCTCATCTCTAGGCATTTGATGGACCATGATTGTTCGGGCAGGGACCAGTGACCCTGGGCTAGAGATGTGAATCGGAACTGAAATCCGAACCGATTCTGGTTCCGATTCACATCTCTACCCTGGGCCACATGACCTATGCACACTGCTGCCCAGCCCTGGAGGCTTGCATCCGTCAACACAATCACCCAATCCGGGACTTCGAGGGGCATTTCCTTTTGCAAGTTGGCTTCCAACAGCCACCACTCCAGGCTGGACCAGGCCTGTAGTGACAGCGGCAACTGGTACTGTTCCGACACCAGATTCCACCGAGACAGGAGTTCCCTCTGCAATGGTCTCAGGTGAGCAAAGGCCCAAGGGACCAACTCCAACGTTGCTGTCATGGACCCTAGGACTTGCAGATAGTCCCACACCCTGGGGATCGGGAGATGCAGTAGAAGGTGCACCTGCTGCTGCAGTTTACACATCCTGTCCGTTGTCAGGAACACCCTGCCCCGCAAGGTGTCTAAGCGGGCTCCCAAATATTCCAGGGACTGGGAAGGGAACAGATGACTCTTCACCTTGTTGATCACCCAACCGAAGGACTGAAGGCAATGGGTCACCCGGAGTACCGCCCACATGCAGTCCTCTTCCAACTTGGCTCAAATCAGCCAGTCCTCGAGATACCAGGACCATCACCTTGGTAAAGGTGCGTGGGGCCGTCACCAGGTTGAACGGAAGCGCTCTGAACTGGAAATGACAACCCAGAATCTTGAAGCGCAAAAACTTCCAGTGATTGCTGCGAATCGGGATGTGTAGATAAGCCTCGGTGAGATCCAGAAAGACAAGGAATTCCCCCTTCCGGACCGCTGCGATAACAGTTCAAAGAGAGTCTACATCCGAAAGCGGGGGACCTTTAGTCTGCGATTCACCTACTGCAGGTCCAGAATGAGTCGGAAAGTCCCCTCTTTCTTGGGAACCACGTAATAAATGGAATACCGCCCCCTTCCCTGCTCTTCCGGTGGTATGGGGACGATAGCCTGCAGGTCCAACAATCTTTGCAGAGTGCCCTCCACTGTGGCCCGCTTGTTGCTGGAAACGCAGCGCGATTCTAGGAAAACCTCCCTGAGAGGCTGAGAAAATTCTAAGGCGTAACCGTCCTTTACCACGTCCAGCACCCAGAGATCTGAAGTGATCTTGGCCCACTCCTCATAAAAATGGGACAACCTGCCCCTGATCGTCCCACCCAAGGGGTGGGCGGGCTTGACTTCATTGGGCAGGTTTACCGGCTCCAGCCCCCTGCCCGAAGCCTCCTCTTGTAGGCTGGCTGGCGCTGTGAAAGGACTGTGGGCGAGAAATGGACTGCCTGGCACCAGAAGAGAGAGCACCCCTTCCCGATCTGGTTCTTCGGGAGTCCTGGAACAGGGTCCATGGAATGAAGGACTTCTTCCAGCAACTTATTGCCCTTGGATTCTCCCAGAGATTTCATTAGCTGGACCAAATCTTCTCCAAATAGTAATTTCCCCTGAAAGGGAAGATTACACAATTGCGACTTAGAGGAAGCATCCGCCGCCCAATCGCGGAGCCACAGAAGCCATCGAGCCACTACTGAAGACACCATGGTCCGGGCAGATGCCCGCACCAGGTCATATAAGGCATCCGCCATATAAGCGACCGCCACCTCCAGGCGGGCCGCCTGAGACGTGGACAGGACACCAGAGGACGTTGCTTCTTGCGGTTTCTAAATCCAATGTAAACACACCCGCTGCATCATGCTCTCGCATGCTGCCGCCCGAAGGCCTAACGAGGAGACTTCGAACAAGCGTTTCAGCTGCAATTCAAGCTTGCGGTCTTGCACACCTCGAAGCGCCGCAGGCCCCGCCACTGGGATGGTAGTTTTCCTAATGACTGCCGATATCGCCGCGTTCAACTTAGGGACCTTAAGGCGTTCCAAGTGCTCAAGTAGCGGATATAACTTTTGCATTGCCCGGCCGACCTTAAGACCTGCGAGTGGGGACTCCCACTACCAAATGATGAGCTTCTGAATTTTCTTCGGGATGGGGAAAGTGCTAGGCGGCCCCCGGAGGCCATCCAGGGCTGGGTTCACGCCGTCACTGTCTGATTCTTCCAGAGAGAGTTTCACCCCCAGTTCCTCAAGCAGCTGGGGAATAAGGGGCCGAAGCTCCTCCTTCTTGAACAACTGACCATGCAGGGATAATCGCCTTCCGATCCAGGATCCACCTGACACTGGTCGCCATCACCCGCATTCAAGTCCAGCGGTGTCACCTGGGGGAGGGGGAATCATCTTCCCCCAATGGGTCGTCCGAGGAATCCAAATCTTCCCGGAAGTACGATTGTCTGCTCGGAGATGAGGACGCTTCGGGGCCCCCACACTCCCCTCCAGGGATCTGTGCTTCACAAACTTCCGTGCCAGGAATGGCTTATACATTAGGAGCACAAATTCCGGTGAAAAACCGCCCGGGTCAGCGTCATCACCACTGGAATCCAACTCCGCGCCCTCAAGTCCTCCGGCCTCGGTTCCTGCACCATGGGAGACAGCGGAGGAGGGTCATCCTGGGAATCTTTTCCCACAGGGGGAGCAGCAGATGCCGAAGCCCTACCTTTGTACCTAGTGCCGACGCCCGATCCGCATGAGGCCTTTCGATGCTTAGACCCCTTAACTGAGGACCCCTCCCCTCCCACAGCACAAGTAGTGCAAAGTGAGAGGGTGTTCAAATAAGCAGACCATACTCAACAAGCCTTGCAGGGTTCCACCAGTGGCTTCTCTGCCATTGCAGTGCTCCAAAAGTGACCCAAGGGCACTTCCCCCCAGGAGGAATCAAGTGCTGCCTTAGAGAACTGATGTTGCCCAAAAAGATCACTGGCAAAAATCAGTCCCAGCACCTCATGGAAGCTGAAAAAGAAAAAACAAAATGACCACCACACCAAAAATAGACCTGGGACCACTGCGGAGACACTGCCTGGGAGGCCCGGGGAAGGCTCCACTAAAGACTGCAAGCTCTCCCCTCTTCAGGAAATCAAATCGGGGCCTGTCTGGCCCAGCTCCGCTGAGCAGACTGATTCACCTGGGGAGCCGCAGGACAGAAGAAAAAAAGGCACTTTTTTTTTCCAACAAAACTTAAAGAAAGCAGAAAAAATTAACTTTCCCCAATGGTGATACTTCTCTGAACCCACGGTCACGGAGAGGGAGTCTTTGGGACGCTGAGGGAGCAAGTCCTCTGGCTATCAGGAGTCCAGGAACTGGACTCCTGATCAGGAGTCCAGGAACTGGAGTCCAGAAAACTGAACCTAGCATCCCGAGGAGCAAGAAATCCAAAATCATTTCAGAGCTGCAGGTATGCACCACCATTTGCTGGAGACAGAGAAATACTGAGGAGCTGCAGGTGGCACACTTGGATATAGCAGTGCCTCAAAGTTTTGTTCTCTGCCTCAATCTGCTGGTGGGAGTGCATAACCCACTGGTCTGGACTAATCTGGGTATGTACAGGAAAGGCCTTCCAGAACTTGTGAACGCCTAGTAAAATAGGGTCTTCCTCTGACGGGTCATCTGCCTGAGTACTTGTTATCTTAATACCGGTTACGACATCAGCGATAAGGACTGAGTGCACCTCACAGAATAATCTTATTGTGAAATCCTCCTCTTCAGAGGAACATTCCCCCCTCTGCCTCAGAGTTCACCAGTGTACTATGGCTAGCATCTTCCCCTGCCCAGAATCCTCTAGAGTTGGGGGTGGCTGTAATGGCCAAGGAGCTTGATGCCCTTAGGCCAGTCCTCAGTCACTTAGTGGCTGGCTCCCTGTGATCCAGTGGATATGTTGCAGGCAGGACAAGGGAGGGAACTCCTATTCCTGGGTTCCACGTTGCACAAAATGCCTGGTGCATTTGCAAAAGTCTGAAAACTCTGTAAAGGTCAAACACCATCTGCAGGCCAACTCAAAGAAAACCAGTTCTCTCTGGAGAAAGTGCAGTTGCTTACCTGTAATAGGTGTTCTCCTAGGACAGCAGGATGTTAGTCCTCACATGTGGGTGACATCATCCAATGGAGCCTGGCACGGAAATCTTTTATCAAAGTCCTAGAAGTTTTGACCAGCACACTGAGCAAGTCCAGCATGCCACTATCCGCATGTCCAAGCGAGGTCCCCCTTCAGTCTCGTAACAGAGAAACAAGTAAGAGCGAAAAAATAAAACAAACCGGAAGGAGAACCCAACTCCGTGGGTTGGCAGGCGGAATTCCTAAGGACTAACTTCCTGTTACAGGTAAGCAACTGAGCTTTCTCCTAGGACAAGCAGGATGGTAGTCCTCATATGTGGGTGAATACCAAGCTCCAGGCTGTCTTCATTAACAGGTGAGACCAACAGGTGCCAATGGGCACGACAATAACTGCGGCTCTTGGTCGGCAGGGGACTGCCTGGCTCCAACCAGGGATATTAGGCAGGAAGAGTTGGGTTCAGGTCTGGAAAAGATTGTGCAGGATGGACTGACCAAAAGGCACCGTCCTGTCGCCCATCTTTGTCTAAGCAGTAGTGAGCCGCAAATATGTGAAGAGACCTCCATGTTGCGGCACAGAAAATTTTGACGACAGGGACTGCTCGCAGATCAGCCATCATCATTGCCAGGGCCAGCACAGAGTGAGCTTTGAATTGGCCGGTCAGCAGAAGGCCTGCTTGCGTATAGCAGAAGGTGATGCAATCCACCAGCCAGTTGGGATAGTCTGTTTACCCATCACCACTCCCAATCTATTGGTAATGAAAGATACAAAGAGCTGAGTGGACTGTTTGTGATCGGCTGTGTGATCTAAACAGAAAGCCAAGGCCCTCTTGCAGTCCAAAGTGTGAAGAGCCCATTCCCCTGGATGGGAATGAAGCCTGGGAAAGAAGGTGGGTAAAACAATGGATTGATTAGCGTGGGAAATCAGTCACAACCTTAGGCAGGAACTTAGGATACGTATGCAAGACCACACGATCATGAAAGAACCTAGTGTATGGCAGGTATGTGACCAAGGCCTGAAGCTCGCTGACTCTACGAGCCGAAGCAATCGCCAACAGGAATATAACTTTCCAGGTGAGGAACTTCGGGTCGCAGGAACGCAACAGCTCGAAGGGAGGAGGCATGAGCCCTGCCAGGACAATGTTGGGGTCCCAGGATGCAGCAGGCAGCCGAAGACGGGGCTTGAGCTGGAGCAGGCCCCTCATAAAGTGACCTATTAAGGGCTGCACCAATATGGGCATGACAGCCACACCTCGATGGTACGCACTAACAGCACTAAGATGAACCCTGACTGAGCTGGTTTGAAGCTCAGACTTGGAAAGGTGCCATAAGTAGTCCAACAGCTGGGGAAGGGAACATGTAAATGGATCTAAGTCATGCCTCACACACCAGACAGAATCTTCTCCACTCCAAACTGTAAGACCTGGTGGAAGATTTTCTAGAAGACACCAGCACCTGGGAGACACTGTGAGGGCCAATGGCTGAAGGACTAGGTGCTCAACATCCATGCCATTAGGGCCAAAGCCCGGAGGTTGGGTTGGCGCAGGGTGCTCCGATTCAGAGTGATCAGATTGGGCGTGGTCCCCAGCCGGATGGGGGCCCTGACTGACAGGTCCCGCAGGAGAGGGAACCAGACCTGTCAGGGCCAAAAGGGCACCATGAGGATCATAATCCCTCTGTCCTGTTGAAGCTTCAGCAGGGTCTTCAAGATGGGTAACTCTCCTCCGCTGCCTTCGACAGCCGGACCTCCTGGCCCCTTCATTATAGCTACCTCCAAGCACTGCTGAATAGTCTGCTGCCCGGTAAAGGTAGGGGGTTCCGAGGGATAGATCTTTGTTTTCCCCTTCCTTTTCGCCAGCATGCCGAAAGTTTGCAGGATAAATTTTTCGAAGAAACAAGACGCTGAGCAGCGCAGTGCTAGGGTCCCGCCGCCATCTTGGCTCCGCCTTTCCAGATCATTTATAAATATATTAAGAAGCACCGGTCCAAGTACAGATTCCTGAGGCATTCTACTGTGAAAGTTGACCATTTAATCCTACTCTGTTTCCTTCTTTTAACCAACTTGCAATCCACAAAAGGACATCACCTCCTATCCCATGACTTTTTAGTTTTCTTAGAAGCCTCTCATCCAGAATTTTGTAGAACGCCTTCTGAAAATCCAAATGCACCACATCTACCAGTTCACCTTTGTCCATGTTTATTCACCCCTTCAAAAAAATGTAGATTTGTGAGGCAAGACTTCCCTGGGTAAATCCATGCTGGCTGTGTCCCATCAAACCATGTGTATCTAAATGTTTTGTAATTTTATTCTTTAAAACAATTTCCACGATTTTTCCCCGACACTGAAGTCAGGCTCACCGGAATCACCCCTGGATCTCTTTTTAAATATAAGGGTTACGTTGGCCATCTTCCAATCTTCAGGTACATTAGATGATTTTAATGATAGGTTACAAATTTTTACTAAGATGTCTGAAATTTCATTTTTTAGTTCTTTCAGAACCCTGGTGTGTATAGCATCCGGTCCAGGTGATTTACTACTCTTCAGTTTGTCAATCAGGCCTACCACATCTTCCAGGTTCACAGTGATTTGGTTCAGTTGATCTGAATCATCATCCATGAAAACCTTCTCCGGAAGGAGTTTCTCTACAATATCCTCTTCAGTAAACACTGAAGCAAAGAAATTGTTTAATCTTTCCACGATGGCCTTATCTTCTCTAAGTGCCCCTTTAATCCCTTGATCATCCAACGGTCCAACTGTCTCCAGGCTTTCTGCTCCAGACATATTTTTAAAAGTTTTATTACATAGAAACAACGGCAGAAAAAGACCAAACGGCCCATCTAGTCTGCCCAGCAAGCTCCCACACTTATTTTCCCATACTTATCTGTTTCACCGACCACCATGTTCAGGGCCCTTGTTGGTAACTGTTTGATTTGAATTTCCTGCCACCCCCTGCCGTTGATGCAGAGTAATGTTGGAGTTGTATCAAAGGTGAATCATAAGGCTTAATGGTTAAGGGTAGTAACCGCCACATCAAGCAAGTTACCCAGATGCTTGTTTACCAAGACTGCACAGATCAATGCCTTGTTGAATGTTGTCTGAATGCAAATCCTCTTTTCCAAATTTCCCCTTGCTGTTGAAGCAGAGAGCAATGTTGGAGTTGCATTAACTGTGTGAAGGCATATTGAGTAAGAGTAGTAATCACCAGGTAGTAGCCACCATTCCAGCAAGCCACCCCCATGGCTCTTCTTCTTCATTCCCATCCTCTAGCCCAGTGGTTCTCAACCTTTTTTTGGCCGGGACACACCTGACAGATGGTTCTCACATGCGTGACACGCTGAACATGTGACCATCACGGGGTTAAATGTAAACATGCACTCTGCATCCACAGGAATCCCCTCAACCCCCAGCAATGAGTGCAGAGCAGATTTAGGGCATTACCCTGTACAACTTGCCATACAAAAATATGTTCTGAAGACATCCCAGTAAAAGCAAAACAAACTCCTTTTACTACCAAGCAAAATAGTCTTCCTTATGAAAAGACAGTAATTTACCACTAATGCATATCCTATTGAGAAAACACAACAAATAAGATTGATACAAATGCCTACATGCTAGTTAAATACCTCACCTCGGTCACACACCCTTCACCAAGTACAGAAAAACCACTAATTATAAATATGGAGACAGAAACTGGAATGGAAAACCAAAAAAGCCACTCTGCATGCAGTGCGAAGCTGGAGAAATGGAAAGAGAAATATAGCAACTAACAGACTCTCAGGATTTGCAATAATGCACACAAACTAACCTGCACAAAGTGTATACATACATACATACATACATACATACATACATAAAAGTAACAATCCTATATAAGAAATACAACTATTAAACCAGGCCCTAAACACTAATACATTTCCTATTGGGAAAACAGAATAAGCCAAGCTGCTATAGAGTCCCACAAAGAAATAATTGTAAAGCTATACTAAAAATGTTACAAAACAGCTGCTGAACAGAATAATATCCAACAATTAAAAACTCATAAAAATTATTAAAACATGTCCAAATATCAATAAAATATTTCAAAACAGCAGACATTGCATAATACCCAATAATTAAAATGGCAGTCAATCAAGAAAAATAAATTTAAAAAGTCACCTTTACTTACCCTCTCCAGGAACTCTCCTACTCCTTTCCCTTTCAGGCCAATAGCACTCACCAGAAGCAGCAAGGGCTGAAGCTTTGTCCTTAGTCCTCTTCCTTAGCGCCCACAACCATTCACTCACACACACACCTCCAATTAGACCCCAGGACCAGTCTCTCTCTCTCAATCACACACATGGTCTCTTATATACAAGCTCTCAATCACACACAAATGCTCTAGCACCCATTCACCACAAGCTCTCACCCAAGCACCCACTCACACCAGCTCTCACCCAGGCTTCCATTCACATCCACAGACACAAGCTCTCACCCAGGCTTCCATTCACACCCACAGATATAAGAACTCACCCCATACACACTAGCTCTCACCCTGGCACCCATTTACACCCACAAGCTCTCACCTAGGCACCCTCACACACACCAGCTCTCACCCAAGCTTCCATTCACACCCACACAAGCATCCATTCACACCAGCTCTCACCCAAGCACCCATTCACACCAGCTCTCACCCAAGCACCCATTCACACCAGCTCTCACCCAAGCTTCCATTCACACCCACACAAGCTCTCACCCAAGCATCCATTCACACCAGCTCTCACCCATGTATCCATTCACACCCACACAAGCTCTAACCCAAGCACCCATTCACACCAGCTCTCACCCATGTATCCATTCACACCCACAGACACAAGCTCTCACCCAGGCACCCATTCAATCACACAGACACACCAGCTCTCACCAAAAAACGTATTCTTTCTTCACTGCAGGGATGGGCTCCAGTTCCGCCACGGCTTTACTCCGGCGGGCCTTCTTTTTGCGCCACCATGGGAATGGGCTCCCGTAGTGGCCTCGGTCGGAGTTGGGTTTCCTCTTCGCCGCCACGGGCTATGGCGGCCTTGCTTCATTGGAGTTCGAAACTGCTATTTCTCCCATCCCACCCCCGGGCTAGGCAATGCCTGCCTCACTGGCCAATCAAAGGCTTCCTTCCTTCTTCCTACTTCCACTGGTAGATAGAAGGGAGGAGGTTTCCGATTGGTCTGCGTGGGGGCAGGCAGAATGAAGGAGGCTTCCCATTGGGCAATGGGGTAGGAAGAAAGAAGGCTTCCAATTGGCCCGTGGAGGCTGGAAAAAGGGAGAAGGGAAGTGCAACGGGCAGTGGAACACCGGAAGACGCGACACACTGGTTGAGTAGCGCTGCTCTAGCCTTTATGGATCCACAGTGTTTATCCCATGCCCCTTTGAAATCCTTCACTTTGTTTTAGTCTTCACCACTTCCTCCGGAAGGGACTTCCAGGCATCCACCACCCTCTCCATGAAGAAATACTTCCTGACATTGGTTCTGAGTCTTCCTCCCTGGAGTTTCAAATTGTGACCCCTAATTCTACTGATTTTTTTCCAAAGGAAAAGGTTTGTTGTTGACCATGGATCATTAAAACCTTTCAAGTATCTGAAAGTCTGTATCATATCACCCCTGCTCCTCCTGTCCTCTAGGGTATACATATTTAGGTTCTTCAATCTCTCCTCATAAGTCAATTTATGAAGACCATCCACCTTTTTGGTAGCCCTTCTCTGGACCTTCTCCATTCTGTCTCTGTCCCTTTGGAGACATGGTCTCTAGAACTGAACACGGTACTCCAGGTGAGGCCTCACAAGGGGATCATCACTTCCTTTCTCTTACTAGATATTCCTCTCTCTATGCAGCCCAGCATTCTTCTGGCTTTAGCTATCGCCTTGTCACATTGTTTCGCTGACTTCAGATCGATAGACACTATCACCCCAAGGTCTCTCTCCTGCTCCGTGCACATCAGCCCTTCACCCCTCATCAAATACAGTTCTTTCGGATTTCCACATCCCATATGCAAGACTTTGCACTTCTTGGCATTGAATCTCAGCTGCCATATCTATCTTTGACCATTCTTCCAGCTTCCTTAAATCCCATCTCATTCTCTCCACTCCTTCAGGCGTGTCCATTCTGTTGCAGATCTTAGTAACATCCTCAAAAAAAAAAAGACAAACCTTACCTTCTATCCCATCCGCAATGTCGCTCAAAAGATATTGAACAGGACCAGTTCCAACACCAATTCTTGCGACACTCTGCTTAACATCACTCTCTCTTCAGAGTAAGTTCCATTTACCATCACACATTGTCTTCTGTCCGTCAACCAGTTTGCAATCCAGGCCACCACCTTGGCACTCACTCCTAAGCTTCTCATTTTATTCACAAGCCTCCTGTGTGGGACCGTTTTGGGTTTTTGCCTCTATGGCCAACATCTTTTCAAATTTTCTCTAAGGCTGTCTTAATAATGTTTTACATTTAACTTGCCAATGTTTTTGCTTTATCCTATTTTCTCCTGATGGATCCTTCTTCCAATTTTTGAATGAAGATCTTTTGGCTAAAATAGCCTCTTTCACCTCACCTTATAACCATGCCGGTAATCGTTTTGCCTTCCTTCCACCTTTCTTAATGCATGGAATACATCTGATCTGTGCTTCTAGGAGGGGTTTTGTTTTTGGGTTTTTTGTTTTTTTTTATCAAGGTCCATGCCTGATGCACATTTTTTTTTACCTTTGTAGCTGCACCTTTCAGTTTTTTTCTATTTTTCTCATTTTGTCAGTTTCCCTTTTGAAAGTTTAGTGCTAGAGCCATAGATTTACATAATGTCCCCCTTCCAGTCATTAATTCAAATTTGATCACATTATGACCACTATTGCCAAGTGGCCCTACCACTGTTACCTCTCACCAAATCCTGTGCTCCAATGAGGATTAGATCTAAATTTGCTCCCTCTCTCGTCAGCTCCTGAACCAATTGCTCCATTAAACTGTCTTTTATTCCATCCAGAAACTCTCTCTCTCTAGCATGCCCTGATATTTCACTTACCCAATCAATACTGAGGTAACTGACATCTCCCATTATTACAGCACTAGTTTGATTAGCTTCCCTAATTTCTCTTAGGATTTCATTGTCCGTCTCACCATTTTGGCCAGATGGACAGTAGTATACTCCTATCACTATTCTCTTCTCCATCACAGAAGGGATTAATACCCATAAAGATTTGATTATACATTTAGTCTCATGCAGTATCTTTAACCTGTTGAACTCTATGCCATCCCAGACAAAGCGCCACCAAGATGTTCCTCTCTGTCATTGCGATATAATTTATACCCTGGTATAGCACTAACCCATTGGCTATTCTCTTTCCACCATGTCTCTGAGATGCCAATTAAGTCTATGTCATCATTCACTGCTATACATTCTAATTCTCCCATCTTACTTCTTAGACTTCTGGCATTAACAAACAAACATTTCAAAGTGAGTTTTTTTGTTTGTATTTACATTATACTTTTCAGTTGACAGGGATAAATTGGAATCTTTTACCTCAGGTAAGATTTTAGTTATAGGCACTTGGACCACTTTTCTTATTATCGGAACCTCTCTTTTGGAATGCCCTAACTCTAATGCTTCATTAGTATTCTTTGAAGATATCTCCCTCCAAACCATGCGCCGCTGAACGACTGTCAGCTTTCCCCTTTGTTCTAGTTTAAAAAGGAGAGAGAGCAGCTTTTAAAGGTTAGCACCAGCAGCCTGGTTCCACCCTGGTTAAGGTGGAGCCCATCCCTTCGGAAAAGGCTCTTCCTTCCCCAAAAGGATCCCCAGTTTCTTACAAAACTGAATCCCTCTTCCCTGCACCATTGTCTCATCCATGCACTGGGACTCCGGAGCTCTGCCTGCCTCTAGGGACCTGCGCGTGGAACAGGGAGCATTTCAGAGAATGCTACCCTGGAGGTTCTGGATTTCAGCTTTCTACCTAAGAGCCTAAATTTGGCTTCCAGAACCTCCCTCTCACATTTTCCTATGTCGTTGGTGCCCATATGTACCACGACAGCCGGCTTCTCCCCAGCACTGTCTAAAATCCTATCTAGGTGACGCATGAGGTCCACCACCTTCACACCACGTAGGCATGTTACCAAGCGGTCCTCACGCCCAGTCACCCAGCTGTCTACATTCCTAATAATCGAATCACCAAGTATGACTGCAGACCTAACCCTTCCCTCCTTGGCAGAAGCTCTGGGAGACATCTTCGGTGCAATAAGACGATTCACCACCTGGAAAGCAGGTCCTTGCTACAGGATCCTTTCCTGCTGCACCAGGTTGATGCTCTCCGATCATGAGACCTTCCTCCTCCAATGCAGCACCCGGGATGCCAGACTGGAGTTGGGACTTGGCTACTATGTCCATGAAGGTCTCATCTATATACCTCTGTCTGCCTCAGCTCCTCCAGATCTGCCACTGTAGCCTCCAGAGACTGGGCTTGTTCTCTGAGAGACAGGAGCTTTTTGCATCAGATACACACATACAATTTCTCACCGGCGGGTAAAAAATCATACTTGTGATACTCTATGCAAAAGACTGGGAGGCCCCCCTCTTGCTGCTGGACTGCTGCCTTCATCTTAAATGTGTTCAGTTCCTAGTTAAGTTTTAGGTTGCTATGGATGTAGGATTATGTATGATTAGGGTCCTTTAAATACATTAGTGTATTCACTATATACTTGGTAGTGACCTACAAGGGAATGATCAAACTCTTGATAAGATATGGGGAATTTCTGAGTTAAAAAAAAAATAAATAAATAATAATAATAATAATAAAAATAAATTAAAAAAAATCTGCCTTTTAACAAAAAAAAAAAAAAAATTAAGTGTGAGATGACACCTGCATATAAATTAAAAGGATGAGCTAGGGGTGGATGGGAGAGGGGTGGGAGGGTTGGGAAACACAAACACACAAACGTCTGTTGCCTACATTTCTGGCCCAGGTTCCTGCATACCTCAGACACCTGGGCCAATCTGGAGCTACTAGTAGGACTAATCCCCTGTGGTGCTCGATTCTGCGAATTACTCTGCAGGGGCCTCGGAGGGAAGGCATATAGCAACTCTTCTTCCAGCCAGGTCTAGATGAGAGCATCGATCCCCAGGGATCACGGATTTCTTCTGCAACTGAAGAATCGGGGAGCTTTTTCATTGGGAGATGCAGCCAGCAGGTCGATAGACGGGAGGCCCCAGTGATCTACTATCAGCTGAAAGGCTTTGGCTGACATCACCTTCTCTTCTGGATCCAGATTCTCCCTGCTTAGAAAGTTTGCTCTGATGTTGTCTTTTCCTGAGATGTGGGAGGCCAAGATCATTTGAAAATGTATTTCCACCCGACACTTGCTGGCTCTTGGTTCCACCCGGCAGTTGATGAAGGCTACTGTCGTGTTGTCAGACATCATGCGGACCATTTGACCCTGGAGTCTGTGGCTGAATTGTAGACACACCAATCTGACTGCCCAGGCTTCCAGGCAGTTGATGTTCCAGAAGCCCCTTCTTCAGTCCAGTGTCCCTGGACAGACAGTTCCTGACAGTGCGCTCCCCAGTCCCAAAGACTTGCATCTTTTGTGAGGACCAGCGAGTTCGGGGAGGACAGGGGCACACCCCTGCTCAGATGATCTTCCTACATCCACCACTGGAGCTGAGTGCATATTCCCATCAGTAAGTGGAGGTGAATCGAATAATCTTGAGACTGCGGGTTCCAACATGACAGCAATGAACGTTGAAGTGGTCACATGTGTGCCCTCGCCCATGGCACTACTTCCAGGGATGCCGCCATCAAACTGAAAACTTGGAGATAGCTCCACACCGTCGGGCATATCGTGCTCATCAACTGACGCACTTGGGACATCAAATTCCTTATCTGCCTGGCCGGAAGGAAGACTTGGTGTCGAACTGGACTCCCAGATAGTTGAAAGACTAGGAAGGCTTGAGACTGCTCTTGTCCAGGTTACTACCTAACCGAGTTCCTGAAGCAAGAACGTCACCTGTTGGTCAACTGGAGACTCTCTTCCACAGACATGGCCCGGATCAACCAATCATCCAAGTACAGGTGAACCAAGATTCCCTCTTTTCTCAATGCTGCTGCAACGACCATCATAATCTTGGAAAATGTTCTGGGGGTAGTGGCTAGGCCAAAGGGCAGTACCCGGAACTGATAATAGCAACCCGGTACCGCAAATCATAGGAAATGGTATTCTTGATGGATTGGAATATATAGGTAGGCCTCAAGAGTTTAAAAACTCTCCCAATTGTATGGCCATTATCACTGAGCATAAGGTTTCCATGCGGAAATGATTCACTCGTAGATGTCTGTTGACACTCTTGAATTCCAGGATGGGGCAAAAGGAACCTTCCTTCTTGGGTATGATGAAATAGATGCCCCATATTTTCCTGGGGTACAAGTACTGGGATTATAGCCCTCATCCTGAGAAGCCTTAAAAAAATGTAATCCTCACTGCCTGCTTCTTGAGCTGGGAGTGGCAAGGAGACATTATGAGTATGTCCAGAGGAGTGCTGTGAAATTCCAGCGCATATCCTTCTCATATGACCTCCAGTACCCATTTGTCCAAAGCGATTTTGAAGAGGGACAGTCGGACCCCCTCTCTGCTCATTTCGAGGGCGGGTCGGCAAATTTTCATCGGGGGAGTTGAGGACAAACCTGAACCTGCCTCTCTCTTGGTCTGTCGACTACAAAAGGACTGAGACTTCCCGAAGTGCAGAGACCTCTGAAATGTAGCATTTCTGTAGGGGCAAAAACATTGGGAGCCCCTGGATTGGCCCCTCATAGGCGAGGGGCACTGTAACTGCTTCCTTTTATCTTCTGATAGTCAGGGGACAGAAGATTCACCCCATTTACTGGCGAGCTTTTCCAATTCCCTTCTGAAAAGGAGAGATCCTTTAAAGGACATCTTCATAAGATTGGCCTTGGAGATTGCATCTGCTGACCAATTCCGCAGCCATAGCTGTCTTCTAGCCACCCCCACTGAGGCCACTCCTCTGGCCAAAGTATGGACTAGATCCGAGCCCACATCTGCTAAAAGGTGGCAACAGGTTCCATAACCGCTCTGGAATTCACTCCCGAGTCATCCACCACCTGAGAGAGGAGTAGGCACGAACAAGCCTCTAGGGAACAACAAGAAGCAATCTGCAAGGTCATTGCTGCTGTGTCAAAGGCTTGTTTCAGGTTGGACTCCACAAGTCTATCATGTGCATTCTTTAAGGCTGCTCCTCCCTCCTCTGGGATAGTTGTTCGCTTACAGACAGTACAGACCAGCGCATCCACTTTAGGGAAACACAAACTCTCTCTCATTGCTGGATCCAGTGGGTATAGAGCTTCTAACGCTCATCCCCTTTAAAACTTGCTTCCGGGGCATCCTATTCCAGGTCAATCAACTCCTGGATGGTTTCCAGTACTGGAAAGTAGCAAGAGGCTTTCCCTAGGAAGATCAAAATTGGATTCTTCTTTGGTTCCATCATAGAATCTGTCCCAGGGACTCCCAGTGTCTTCAGGGTCTGGGAAACCAAGGCCAGCAATTTGTCTCTATGAAAGAACCGCAACATGGTTTGATACGGTTCTAACCCAGGGGGAATTTCCCCTTCTTCCTAGGGGTCCGGATCGTCCTCTTTGTCTGAGCCTGGGAGAGGGAGGATTACCGGCTGAGGGTCCATCCAGACAGGGGCAAGTGAGGTAGTAGACTGTGCTTGTATGAAGGCTTGTAGACCCTGAAAAAATTCCAACCAAGAGAAGGCAGCCAGGTCCATGCCTAGCCCAGGAAGTACTAGGGTAGGTGCCGCTGAATTCCCCTCTCCCATGGATGACCCAGTCAAGGGAGTACTCAGATCCGGTATTTCCAGTTAAGGCTGTGGCTAACCCATCCTCTGAATGGGAGAAGCCGGGCTTAGCAAAGTCTGGGCAACCCAACTCTCCTTGGGCTTCCTCAGTGCTGACATAAAGTTGGAATCTAGGTCAGACTGTGACGCTCTAATATGATAAGCAGCGCAGAAAGAAAGGTACTTATCTTTCTTGGCTGCCACTGGCAGCAGTAATTGTGTGTTCTATTGGCTTGCGTTTAAGATTTTGTGTGCTCAGATTTCGAGCTCCTAGGCGGAGCAGGGCGAGGCGAGGCAAGGTACATGCACAGCCCATGCGCCTGTTTCTTCTCATCTCCTGCACTTACCAGGTTGTGTGCATAGGTACGCACCCAACATTATGCGCGTGTGGGCACAACACTCTGCATGCACCAATGTCCTATGGAGGGCAATACAGCACACACAAAATGGCACTGCCGTGTCCTACCACATGGTGTGCTGACAAAGCCTAGTCCCCCCGGGTGGGGGTGGGGGCACTCAACCAGCTCCCCTTTACCCCAACGGGATCAGAAACGACATTGGTACGACGAGCCAAGCAGAGAGATCTGAGGAAGTCTTACCGAAACCCCCCTAATCGTCTCTGACCGGAAGGTAGAATAGGAAACTTCTATATATAAATATATATGAGAGCATATTACAAACTCATTCGGTTAAGATTGTGCTCATTTTGGAATTTTTGCATGATGGATTGAGTAAAGGGTTGCTCCTTAATTCATTAAAAGTACAGGTAGTGGCTTTTGCCAAGTGAATGGTGGACCCTTAACTCATCCAGATGTGGCCCATTTCTTAAAATGAGTGATGCATCTTCGTCCTCCCTTGCAGTTACCGGTGCCTTTGTGGAGTCTTAATCTAATTTTGGATTTTTTGGCAGGCCCCACTTTTCGACCAATGCACAGACTTTCCTTGAGGTTACTGACTTTGAAAAGTGTTTCCTGTGGCAAATTTGTTCTGCACATTGAGTATCCGAAATGCAGGCCGTGTCTTGCCGGGAGCCATTTCTATGGGTGACTCCGGGGGAGGGCAACACAGCTGCGTAATGTTCCATCCTTTTTGCCAAAAGTGGTCTTGGATTTTCATTTGAATCAGTCAAGTTCCCTGCAGGCTCTGGACAGGGAAAGACAATCGGAGGAATATCACCTGTTATGGCCCTTGGATGTCAAGAGGCATATCTTGAGGTATTTGGAAGTTTCTAAACCTCTCAGGAAGAAGGATCACCTGTTTGTTGTCCACAGTGGACGTAAATAGGGGAAGCCGGCATCACAGGCTACGATTATCTTTTTAATCCAGCAGGCTGTCACAGCCATGTATGTAGATGCTGAGCAGCCGTTACCTAGTCAGGTTAGGCCTCATTCCACTAGGACTCAGGCAGTGTCATGGGCAAAAGTTAGATTATTGTCTCCCGTCGAAATTTGCTGAGATGCAATGTGGTCCGCTTTACACACATTTTCGAAGCATTACCGCCTGGATGTGCAGGCAACACAACTTTTGCACATGCAGTATTGATTGGATTGCAGGCAGCCTCCCGCCCTGCTCGCTAGTAGCTTTGGTACATCCCACTGGTTTTGGATCCACCTGTCCGTATGCTAAGAAAGGAGAAATTATTACTGCCCTGATAATTTCCTTTTCTTTAATAAGGACAGGTGGATCCACCTTCCCGCCCTTGGCTGCCAGATGGTTGTGCTATTGTCCTCCTGCTTGGCTACGTGTTCCAGGGGTTACTGATAAGTGTTACTCCAGTCCCTAAACTAGTGTTATTAAACTCTTTGGTCTGAGCTCAATGTTTTCCTGTTGGCTGAGTGCTGGAATGATTATCTGTTAATAATCTAATTTTGTTAGTTTGTCTACAGTTGGCTTTTGCAGAGAATACTGGCAGTGCAGAGGTATATATACCATGATGTCAGCTTTGCTCTTTCTCCATCTGCTGATAGAGGTGCATAACCCATTGGTTTTGGATGCACCTGTCCTTAAAGAAAAGGAAATTATCAGGTAAGTAGTAATTTCTCTATTTATTCTAACTGAAAAACTCTTGTGGTGGAATCTGTGGCTTTAAAAACCAGACAAATGTATCCATTTTCCTGCTTCCCAAAACAGCACTTTGACTTGATTTCAGCTATAATAGTCTGACGACGTATCTTGCCAAAATATTTCTAATTACAAACATGGTGGGCCATGTAGGAGTAGATGCTCTGTGTTAGGACTAGAGGACCTATGTTGTCTTTCACCTCTAGAAAAGGTAAGAAATCATTGGAACATTTTGGAAAATATTTCTTTCAAAACTGATATAAACCCTTTCCATTGCAAAGTATAAAACAATTTCCCTTGAAAGAATAAAAAAAAAAAAAACAACCAAACCAACCCACCACCACATGAAAACTGAATTCATACCTGTAAATCAAAAGAACAAGCTAGTAGCCTTTTACCATACTTACCATTTCAATGCCCAAGAAGAAGATTGTTTTTTCCGTAAGGCAGAGGCATAATCCTCGTCACAAAAATGTGCCCTGTGTAGAAATAAAGAGATAAAGCCGTCACCTTTCAGTTATAATTCTCAGCCATGCAATACAAAAATACTCAAACGAACACAGAAAAAGCAAATACACACAAGGGAAATAGAGTAATAGAAAGAAAGGGAAAAATGTTTACATAATGGAAAATAATGGAAAATGTCAAAAATGTAAGTTTAACCAAATATTCTGACAACAGCTGATACAAAATTATTAATATTGTATAGCCATCATGGGAACTATGAAAAACACTGATGACTACCTTGATAATTACACAATATTAATATTTTTCTGTCAACCATTGCCTGAATATTCAGTTAAACCTACTAATCTCTAAGTTCAAATGACAAGAAGCGAGTATTGAGCTGGCCCGATCCCCAAGTTGAGTGTTCTGCTTCATGGGTTGGCGAAAGCAGAGGATGCTGTGGAGGCAGTATTCCCATTCCCCAGAAGAGAGGAATCATGGTCATTGCATAAGGTGAAATTACATCTTACTAATAATTTCCTTTCTTTAAAGTCCAGTCAAGTGGGTCACGCATAACAACCAGAAGATGGAGACAGAAATCATCTGGTTCGCTGATGTCACCCCTTATATGCATTTGTGCTAACAGCAGCTTGCCAGAATTTATGTAACAAGCTAACTGTGGACAACTTGAAACATCCAAGTCCATTAATACTAAAATGCCAAAAAGTCAACCAGTGGACTTCCAGAAGAACCAGGCAACAGAAGTAACAAAGAATGATCATGTACATAAAACCACTTGCCTAAGGAGCAGACAAGAAAGCCTTTGTGCCCATAGGCAATATTTTCCTTCAGCAGTTTAGCTATGTTTCCTGTTTGTTTTCCTTCCAATTTTCTCTTTTTTTTTTTTTTTTAACCGAGATTGAACAAGAACTCCGACATAAGGCAGCACAGGAGGGTCCTGGACTGGTCTGGCTGGATTTAAGGAAAGGAAATCATCATCAGGTAATCTGTACTTTCACTTTCCTATTCATTCAATCAGTCGAGTCCAAATAAGTGGGATGTACCCAAGCTACTCCCGAAGAGGGCAGGACACTGCCCACGCCCCTTGCAATATAACCAAAACAAAAAAAAAGAAAAAAAAGATACCTCTTTCTATCCTGCACGGAGCAGCAGATACTACCATAAGAAGCTTGCTAGGCAGATTGGATGGACCATCTGGTCCTTTTCTGCCATCATTACTATGTTATTCTGATCTGAACATGCAAGCAGAAATACTTTGAAAAGGTAAGCAATGAAGACTAGATTGCTGCCACTCGGATCTCCGTAACTCTGCCCAAGACGTAGCTTGGGTTCTCGTGGAATGAGCTCCTATCGGCTTAGGCAAGGCAATACCAACATCCATATAAGCTGCCGTAATCACCTCTTTAATCCAACTCATCACCATAGCTTTTGTGGCTGCCTCACCTTTTTGTTCTCCGCTAAACAAGACAAAAAGATGATCAAACATTCTGAATGTTGGAGTGACCTTAAGATACCTCAACAGGACTCTCCTGTCATCTAAGACCTGAAAAACCATATACTCCTTACCAACCACTTGCTTGCTGAATGAAGGCAAAGAAATCTGCAAATTTGATTATCTCACTCATCGTATTTCTTTCCAGATCATTTATAAATATATTGAAAAGTAAGGGTCCCAATACAGATCCCTGAGGCACTCCACTGTCCACTCCCTTCCACTGAGAAAATTGCCCATTTAATCCCACTCTCTGTTTCCTGTCTTTTAGCCAGTTTGCAATCCACGAAAGGACATCGCCACCTATCCCATGACTTTTTACTTTTCCTAGAAGCCTCTCATGAGGAACTTTGTCAAACGCCTTCTGAAAATCCAAGTATACTACATCTACCGGTTCACCTTTATCCACATGTTTATTAACTCCTTCAAAAAAGTGAAGCAGATTTGTGAGGCAAGACTTGCCCTGGGTAAAGCTATGCTGACTTTGTTCCATTAAACCATGTCTTTCTATATGTTCTGTGATTTTGATGTTTAGAATACTTTCCACTATTTTTCCTGGCACTGAAGTCAGGCTAACCAGTCTGTAGTTTCCCAGATCGCCCCTGGAGCCCTTTTTAAAATATGGGGGTTACATTAGCTATCCTCCAGTCTTGAGGTACAATGGATGACTGTAATGACAGGTTACAAATTTTTACTAATAGGTCTGAAATTTCATTTTTTAGTTCCTTCAGAACTCTGGGGTGTATACCATCCGGTCCAGGTGATTTACTACAGTTTGTCAATCAGGTCTACCACATCTTCTAGGTTCACCATGATTTGGTTCAGTCCATCTGAATCATTACCCATGAAAACCTTCTCCAGTACGGGTACCTCCCCAACATCCTCTTCAGTAAACACCGAAGAAAAGAAATCATTTAATCTTTCCACGATGGCCTTATCTTCTCTAAGTGGCCCTTTAACCCCACGATCATCTAACAGTCCAACTGACTCCCTCACAGGTTTTCTGCTTCGCATATATTTTAAAAAGTTTTTACTGTGAGTTTTTGCCTCTATGGCCAACTTCTTTTCAAATTCTCTCTTAGCCTGTCTTATCAATGTCTTACATTTAACTTGCCAACGTTTATGCATTATCCTATTTTCTTCTGTTGGATCCTTCTTCCAATTTTTGAATGAAGATCTTTTGGCTAAAATAGCTTCTTTCACCTCCCCTTTTAACCATGTCGGTAATCATTTTGCCTTCTTTCCACCTTTCTTAATGTGTGGAATACATCTGGATTATGCTTCTAGGATTGGTTGGTTTTTTTTTTGTTTTGGTTTTTTTTTTTAACAATGACCACGCCTCTTGCACACTTTTTACTTTTGTAGCTGCTCCTTTCAGTTTTTTTCTAACTATTTTTCTCATTTTATCAAAATTTCCCTTTTGAAAGTTTAGCACGAGAGCCGTGGATTTGCTTACTGTCCCCCTTCCAGTCATTAAATCAAATTTGATCATATTATGATCACTATTGCCAAGCTGCCCCACTACCGTTACCTCTCTCACCAAATCCTAGTCTCCACTGAGAATTAGATCTAAAATTGTTCCCTCTCTCATCCGTTCATGAACCAATTGCTCCTTAAAGCTATAAAAAAAACAAAGCCAATCCCTATTTGAAGAAGGGGGAAGCATGGTGCCTAAAGAAACCATCCTGAACTTTTTTTTCCTTAGAAATTTGTTGATATTTCTGAGGTCTAGGATGAGACGTAGGCCTTCTGTTTTCTTTGGAATGAGGAAATAGGGGGAGTAGAATCCTCTGCCTTGCTGAGTCCGGGGCACCGGTTCTATTGGTCTGGCTCTCAGAAGGGTGGATAATTCTGCGATTTTTGCTTTGCAAAAGAGGTGTTAGAGGAGAGTCTCTTGGAATTGAGAGGAAATTGAGTTGGTAACCTCGTGATATTAGTGAGAGTACCCATTGGTCTGTTGTTATCTGTAACCAATGGTTGTAGAAGAAGAAAACTCGACCTCCTACTGGCAAGTTCGGTTTGGGATTGAGGAGATGGCTTTTGCTCTCTGGTGGTGGTTTCAAAAACCTGTAGCCGGTCCCGTCTGCGGTGGCAGCCTAGCAGTTCTAGGCTATCTGGGCTGAGATCTTTGCTGTAAGCGAGAAGATCTACCCCTGGATGCTGGTGGATAATACCGTCTCTGCTTCTAGAAAGGTTTCCTGGTTTCTTTCCTTGGTGGACGGTGAGACATTGATGAGAAGAGTCTTGTGGGACTGACGATAGTTGGCGGAGTGTCGCCATGTGTTCTTTTAATTGGGCCACTGCATCCTGGACCTTTGACCCAAACAGGTTGTCACCTATGCAGGGTAAATCCACCAGCTTATCCTGTACCTCAGGCCTGAGGTCAGAGGCTTTTAGTCAGGCCCAACGGCGTGCACTGATTCCTGAGACTGCTACTCTCGAAGCTGTTTCGAAGTTGTCGTAGGCGGCCCGGACTTCATGCTTTGCAGCTTAAAGTCCTTTATGTACGATAGCCCGAGCCGCATCCTGGTACTGTTGAGGTAGGGAGTCAGTGAGTTCCTGCATCTGCTTCCATAGATTCCTTTGATATTGTGTCATATATAGTTGGTAAGACGCTATCCTGGAGTTAAACATGGCTCCTTGGAATACCTTTCTACCTAGAGAATCCAGGAATCGATGTTCCTTTCCTGGTGGAGTAGAGGAATGAGGTTGTACTCTTTTGGATTTCTTTTGAGCCGACTACTACTACATATTGATGCGGTAACTGTGACTTTTGGTAACCAGGAACATGTTGGACAAGATACGTAGTGTCCACTCTTTTATTAATTGGTGGAACGGAACATGGGTGTTCCCAGAGCCTGTGTTCTAATTCCAAAAGTACTTCGTGGATAGGAATGGCCAAGACCACTTTGGGTGGATCTACGAATTGTAAGACTTCTAGAATCTGCTGTTGTATATCCTGCTCAGACACTAATTTAAAAAGGTATTGTGTCTGCAATATCTTTTATGAAATTAGTGAAGGACAAGTCTTCTGGTGGAGAATGTTTCCTTCCTTCAGGAGGAGATGGCTCAGACATGAAGCTTTCTGATGAGGAATCAGTATTTTTCTCCTCCCATGAGTCATTGGCACTTATTTTGAAGAAGAAGTTGGGGAAGACCTCGGTGGACGTGATGGAGCCAGTGGTCTGAAGAGTCCTGCAGGTCCCGGTTGAGGATTATCAAAGGGGTTTTGTCCAGGAACATCCTCTATTCCCCTAGGATTAGTAGGGATAGGTTGCGGTGGGATGGCACCCATGAGGGCGCCTAGTCTATCCATCAACATTTTAAATATGGAGAATTCCGGATGCTCTGGAGCCCCAGGTATGGGTACTGGCATCGGTGTTGGCCCTGTTTTCGGAGATGGCCCTGGCATCGATGCTCCTGTAGTGCTTCTCGCACCGCCTGGTGGATGAATCCGCTCAGTTCCTCCGTTGTAGCTGATGCAGGCAGAGCAGCTATACATGGTGGCAGTGGGAGCGACATCGGTCCTACCACAGGGCCCTGTGGAGGTTCGATGTCTGGCACTTCGAGAGAAGGTGAATGCCTCGGTGTCGAAGGCCTCGGTATTTCTTGTAAGCGAGGCTGCTTAGCTGTCAACTTCTCCGGGAATAATAGAGACTCCGGAATCGAAGGATGTTGATGCCAATGTTTAGATTGGTGCTCCGAGGTTTTTTCTAGGCCCGATGTCGACTTGATTGATGCAGCGGATGGGGTCAGTGATGAACGATACCCTGAACCCTCCAGACAATGTTGGTTTTTTTTTGTTTTTTTTAAGGATTATCCGTTTTGAAGCTCCGGCCGGAGACGACTGAGTGGATGTCGATGTGGAAGGTAATAGCTGAAGGTGGAACAAATGTTCCATCTTTTCTTGTCATGCTTTGCGACCTTTAGCGGTCATTTCTGCACATTTTGGGCAGGATGAAACATCATGAGACTGGCCCAAACAAAGTACACACTCGAGGTGTGGATCCGTAATGGACATGGTCTGATTACAATTGAGACATTTTTTAAATCCCATGGCCATGATAATCCTCGACAGCCGTCAATGGATTTCTGACGAAAAATTTATAAAACTCAAATGAGTCGGAAAAGAAGTATTGTACTCCCCGGCCGGTGGTAATAGAGACCCCGATGTGGGAGAGAAAAAAATGAATTTTTAATCTGATTTTTAGTCAGAGATTGTGTGAAGAAGTTTACACAGGGCTCCTGCTCCACAATGCCAAAAGCAGCGCGGAAAAACGAAGACTGAAGGGAGACACCTGTGGATGAGAATATCATGGCATGCTCAGTGTGCCAGTCAAAAGTTTCTAGAAACTTTGACAGAAAATTTTCCGTGATAGGGCTCCGTCAGTGACGTCACCCATATGTGAGGACTAGCATCCTGCTTGTCCTGGGATAAAGAAATCACCAGTGTGGAAAAACAGAGAAAGCTAGGGAACCACAGGTTCAACTGCCTGCCTCTGCTGGGAGACAGAGAAATACTGAAGGGACGCAGGCTGAGCACTGTCCTGATATAGGATACCTTTTCAGTTTTTCTCTGTCTCCCTCTGCTGGACAGGAGGCTCAACCCACTGTCTGGACTGATCTGGGTACGAACAGGGAACTTTATTTTTCAATCAAGCTTTCAGACCCAGAAGATAAAAAATTGTAGCCCACAGATGGGAAACCAATGGTTGTTCTCGTTTGGAGCATCTTTTGCAGGGAGGCAGAGTACGAGACTTTTCTGATCTTACAAGTCATTTTGGTATACCAACTTCTGACTATTATTTCTATTTACAAATTCGGCATTTTATGTCCCAGACTAAAGTTAAGCAAGAGTTGCTGAAGGGTAAATCACTGTTTGAGGGCTTTTGACACAAAGCTGATAATATCACAAAGGTAATATTCAGAATATATACACTCTTGAATAGGGATTTGCCGGCATCATCCTCTCATATAAAAAACTGGGAGAAAGACATTCAAGGGGCCCTGAATATGAAACGCTGGCAGACTAGCTTTCTAATGATCAAACAGAGCTCTATTTCTGCTTCACTTGTAGAGCATGGTTATAAAGTGCTTTGTAGATGGCACATCACCCCATATAAACTACATAAGTTTTCCCCAATGGCTGACAATCTCTGCTGGCGAAGATGCGGTGAGATAGCACTTATTTCCATATGTGGTGGACCTGCCCAAAGATAGTTCTTTTTTGGAATATGGTTGTGAATCTTATCCTAGAAATAACAGACACACGGATATCGCTGGATCCTATGTTGTTTTATTGAATATTCATTTCAAGGAGAGGGCAGATTCCCATTATCACTTGCTTCTGCAAATCTTGTTAGCAGCAAAAGCGGAGATTGCAAGAGGTTGGAAACAGGTAGAGGTACCAACTAGGCAGAAAGTAACCTAGAAACTAGCAAATATTTATTACCTAGAACATCTGACAGCCCAACACAAACAAACCATTAGATCAATTTATGAAACAACGGCAAAGCTATATATCATGGCTGGAACGTGACATGGCAGATCCTACTAGTAAGCCCGCATTATAAGATATAAGATCTCTGTTATGTCCCCATGACGTCGGACTTTGCATGTTAAGGACCTGTTAATTCATCTTGCTCTGTCTAGTGCTGTTTTATATTATGCACATGTTGTTCAAATGCTACAATAATACCATATAAGGAAGGGGGGGAGGAGTGGAGAGAGGGGGACTGACGATATTTACAAAATGTGGGATAAAAGAGTGGTTTAAGAGCGGCGGTTTTACGGGATTGTATGTTAGATTACTGTTCTTATGATCTTAATGTATGACTAAAGGCCTTGCGGCAGAGTTGTTGTGTAACAGTTATCCTTTGAAAACAATAAATTTAAAAAAAACGAACATCTGTCAAATATGTAGCCCCTGATTCCAACTGCAAATAATTTTCTACAGACTCCCGTTATATATTCTGTGCCAGACACCAGCCAAACATTGCAACAGCACATAGAGATCAAACGCCTGCTTGAGAATGGATTCAATTTTCCTGTCCTGAGCATCTTTAAGAGCCACATCACTCTCCACAGGAATAGTGGTTCTCTTGGTCACCAAACAGACCAAGGCAACTATTCTGGGGAAATGAAATTTTTTCTGAACCTGACGGTCCAAAAGGATACAGCTTGGAGAGTGAATGCTCACCCTTAAAATTAGCCTTGGGCGACATTTGCTCAAATCTATCAGCCTGGTGCCGCAGGAAAAACAGATGATTTTCTAATGCTGACCGTTATTGGTTCTGCCTTAGAAGTTTCCTCCTTCTTGTCCTCAATACATATAGGGACTTAGAATACAGGGATGCTGACTCGTCCCTATGAAAGAGGCTAAACATAGAAGAATCTGCCCCCCCTCCCTTCTGGGGGATGTTCCACTGCCTTCAAATCCCCTTCGCTATCACTCTATGCCAGCTCACTAAAAACATCCAGGCAGAATGCCAAAGAGGAAAAAAAAACCCAAAACAACAGTCTCTCTCAAAATTTCTCCCTTCCTACACCCTGGCTCTCTTTTTGCCTTGGGAGTCCAAAGAGCCCTGACCGCTAACATTTAAACAGAATACCTGCAGCTATTTTAAACACCGAAACAGTGCAGGGCAGCACTTTGAGAGAGAAAGTTTGGACTATCGTGACTGTCATTTCAAATTAAGTTTTATTTGCAATTAAAAAAAAAAAACCAAACACTTCTGCAAAAATAGTAATATACATATGACCAATGATTATAAATTAAGACATGGTCTAAGATAGATGTGAACACTGATTCCAAAAATAAGTTGATTACAACGTCTTTTATATGATGGCCATATATACATTCTGTATTATTGTTGTGTCTGACATTTAGGTACATTTGAGACTGGGTATACTGTTGTTTAATTATTCACTTTACGGGTTCTTTCATATACAAGGAGCTCCAAACAAGCCTCAGAGTCTCCCAGCACAAGCTCCTGCTGCCGCAGTAAACACAGACTGCCAAGCAAGGCAAGCCCTCCTTGACTATCCCTTTTTTTTTCCTTTATTGCTATCACATAAACAACTCAAGCTCTTAAAACAGAGACAGCTGGATAAGAGAAATGCAAAGAGACACCATGAAACAGGGGGAGAGGGAGAAAGGGACAAGAAAGTAAGGAATCCAACCAGCCACCCTCAAAGCCCCCTGGGTCCAAGACACTTAACTGAGGGAGAGAGCCCAAGACTCTCTCCTCAGAAGCAGGCAATTTTTTTTTGTGAAACCCCAAAGGATCCCACTGAACTGAGGGAAGGAGAGCTAGTCTTTCCCCTCAGGAGCTCTTTCAACCTTTTTCTATTAAGCCTACCAGGCCATCATCAATAGCACAGGATGCTTGTCCAACCATCTCTAGAGATAAAGAATACTGGCAGGCTGGTGTCAGCACAGATGCATATAAGGAGTGACATCAGCAAACCTATTGATCTTTGTCTCCACCTGCTGGTCAGTGTGTATAACCCACTTTGCTGGACTGGTCTGACTGGATGAATAGTAAGGGCTCACGATTGCAAGGTTCTGGAAGGAGCCTTGATGAATAGTGAATGGTGTATGATGCATTGTCCCCAGCCAAAGACTAACCCTGCACTAGCCAGGCTAGATACATTGATTGTGGGGGGGGGGGGGGGGGGAAGAAATATAAAATAGGGGAAAATTCCTTGGGTAGTCGGGTTCATGGCAGCAGACCCCAGCCAGGATTTCTGACCGAGCTGGAAGTGCAAAGGAGCAAGGGAAAGCTGCTGGGTTAGTAGTGTCAAAAAAAAACAAAAAACACCACACCAGACTGCTCAGCACCCCTAGAGGCGCTGTAGAGTAATACACCTCAGTAGTAAACATCAACCTGTGTTTCTTACAGCAGAACGCTATGGAAAATGAAGGGTCCTAAAGCAATACTGTACCTTTGCAGGCCTCTCATCAACGATGGTGGGTCAGATTCACTTATTCCTAGCTTTCCCAGCAGGAATTCAACTGTGGATGGATTAGCAAATCCTAAGGATTGTTCTAAGGTCTTTTCATAAATTTGTGAATTGTTGCTGGCCAGAGCAACACTTTTCCTTCAAAACAAAAAGTAAAACAAAAATTAAAACTTAAATAATACAGCACTGGAATATCTTACAAGAAATTATATATACATGCTATACACATCCTTACACACACACACACACACACACAATTCTATATTATACAATGCTGTCTTATGAATTCAAGTGTAACAAAATATAAACCTTCAGATCTAAGGAGTTCATTCATACCAGCATGCAAATTAGGTTTCTACAGCCTTCAAAAATGGTTTTCATTTAATAACAGGATTTAAGTTATAAGGCAGGAATAGTAAACATCACTTAGGGTACCCCTGATGATTACTTGTGGTATAAAAGATTTTCTATTGTTTGTTTTCTGTCTTTTGCATGACCCTCATTCTGCCCTTGCCTCTTGATCATAAGGACTTGGTGCAACAGAACACGGTGGAAGGCTTGCAGATAGTTGGTTTTTCATGTCAATTAATATCTCTCCCTCCTTCCATCTGCTTTCCCTGCATACACGGTAACATGATAAAGAGCAGCCTAAGGAAAACAGCAACTTACAAGGAAACACAGAAACATAAAATATGACAGCAGATAAGGACCATAGGGCCCAACTAGTTAACCTAATTTTGAATACTAATTTAGAAATGCAGCACAGAATTGGATGGTTACATGCGCACAATTGTTTTAAATGCGGGGAAGCACCTGGATCAGTAGTTCGTAACCTTCTGGAATGCAGCAAAATTAAACAGTTTGAGAGACGTTCTTTCCATGACAAGTAAACATTTTCAAATCTCACATTCCACTCAATAGAAATCTAATGTAGTTAGAGGATACATTCTGAAAACAAAACTATTTTAGCACTCTGCTTTGATCACTGCCTTGAAAGGAAAAATTGGTTCTTACCTGTTAATTTTCTCTCCCTTTCCCAGAACAGTCTCAACGGTTGGGTTTTCTTCCCTACCAGCAGATGGAGACAGAAAATCAAAGCTTCAGGGTACCTCTGGTATATAAGATAGAGATGTGAATCGGAACTGAAATCCGAACAGATTCTGGTTCCGATTCACATCTCTAATATAAGATACTCTGCCACCTGCAGTCTCCCAGTAAGTTTGTAACAAAGCAAATATACCCCTTCCCCCATTTAAGAAGGGGAATTAAAACAGAGTAATTCCAAATTTAAATTGAAACCCCTCCACAGAAAGAACTCCATCAAGCATACTCAGACTCTATATCTATATACACACAGTCTAGTGGTCATCAGAGTCAAAGGGCGGGATTCTGGACTAGTCTGGGACAACTCAAGGAAAAAAGATTAGCAGGTAAGAACCAAATTTTTCCTTCCTTATCCCCAGTCCAGTCCAAAATGGAAAGTATGTACCCAAGCCCCCTAAAGTGGGTGAGAACCTGAAAGGCCCGCTCACCATATACTCAAAAAGCCAACCTATAATGCTTAGAAAAATTATGCAGGGAAGCCCAAATATCCTGGTGTGAAATAAACTGATACTTCACCCAAGAAGCCATCTGAGCTCTAGTAATATAAGCTCTAAGTCCCACAGAAACTTCCAAATCCTTGCAAATGTATCCTGATGCAATTACCTCCTTAATTCATCTAGGGATAAATGCCTTAGGTGCCTACTGCCCCTTGCAGCAACCACTGAACAGAAAGATGATCTGATCTCTGAAACTCATTTGTAACCTTCAAATATCTCAAAGCTCCTGAAACTTTCCAGCTGAACCAGATCTTCTTAAATGCAGCCAACTTAATAGACCGACTTAAATGAAATGCAGAAACTACTGTTAGCAGAAAGAATGGGACCGTACAGATTGAAACCCATTCTCCGTAAACCTAAAAAGGATCTATACATGACAAAGCCTGCAACTCAGATATACATCTTGCTGAACAGACAGCAACCAAAAACAAGGCTTTCAAAGAAAGTTCCTTTAAGAAATGCAGAAGGCTTTCAACGCCAACTTGAAATTTCACAGTGGAACCAAAAACGCCGAACCGGCAGCCACAAGGGCTGTAGCCCACGTAAAAATCTTACCACATCCGAATGTAAAGCGATGAAGGATTTGTGCACTCTGCCCCTGTAACAGGACAACACATCCACTTGCATCTTAGGAGAGCGCAAATCTAATCCCTTTTACAACTCTTTCTGCAAAAAAAAGAGGATCATCAGGATCTAGGTCTGAAGCAGAGAAACCCCCAAGATCAGTCCGTGATCATCACCCAGACTCATGTATGTCAAAGAAGTGGATGATTTGCTAGCCTGCAACAAGTTTGTCAGACCTCTTCTGAATAGCCTCTCAACCTTCACCTTTTAAGAGCCAAGCCCCAAGACAAAAGCAATCCACCTGATCGAAGATCGAACTCTAATGAAGAAGACCAGGAACCTGACTGAATCGCAAGGGCCCTTCCCCCTTGAGACATAACAGATTCACAAAACCACGAGTGTTTGGGCTATTTTGGAGCTTTTGGAACCACCTGACCTCTATGTGCCTTAGAACTTTTCCCATCAAGGACCATGGCAGAAAGAGCTACAGAACAACCTTCCAAGGCCAAGGCTGTTGGCCTAGTAGAGAAAGAACAGTTGGGTATGGGTGTGTCTGAGTTGTTTGTTTTTTTTTTGGGGGGGGGGGGTGTTTTAAATCACAGAATTATTTCTGTTTTTGAAAGATTAAGTTGAAATCTGTGTTAGCCAAGACTTGCTCGAGTTTATGCAAAGTCATACCATGTCCAAAGTAATAGACCAAGAGGAGGAATATGGCATGAAGAACTGTATGTCATCAGCATATATTTTATAATAGATACCAATGCAAGAGAAAGGCTTACACAGTAGGGCTAAATATATATTAAACAGTGTGGATGAAAGAGAAGAACCCTGTGGAAGACCAGACGTTATTTTATACAAATTTGAATGCGATGAACCTATCCTAATTCACTGCAAGTGATCTGTTAAGTAAGATTTAAACCATTCTAAAACTGTTCTGGATATACCAATTGAAACACAAATTAATGCATAACCATACTGAATGCAGCAGATATGTCAAGTAATACTATGATATAATCTGTATTTGCATCAAATCAATGGAGTATTGTGTCAAACACCGACAGAATAAGTGTTTCAGTACTGTAGCTTTTTCCAAAGTTTTGTTGACGAGCATCTAGGATTTCATGTTCTTCCAGAAAATCACTCAATTGTCATAAAACAGATTAAATGAGTTTAGATAAAAATGGGAGTGATGAGACTGGATGGTAATTGGTAAAGTCAAATGGATCAGAGGCTTTTTTTTTTTGGGGGGGGGGGGGGGGGGGGGGTGTTATATTTCAGTCACCAAAGCTTGTTTTAGTATTCCCGGCAGGTACCTAGATAAAAGTGATACACTCGCTACTGATGCCAAATTTGGGTTGTTTTTGCTTGCACTTTTTAGTAGGACATGAGTTTAGCAGACAAACTGAGTTTTTCATTTTGGATTCAATTAACTGTATTGTATCAGAAAGAACTGGAGAAAATGAATCCCATTTAATATATGGAAGTGAGTTTTGCAATTCATTTGGTATAGGCCTATGAGAGAAATTGTCAATTTTATTTTTGCTTTTTCTATGAAAAAGAGTCATGTATTTGGTTACAAAAGTCTGTAGATGAGGGTAAGTCATTTGAGAAATGTATTTTGTTAAAGATTTGACTATACTGAAAAGATGTAAAAAAAATTATTAGGGGAAGACAATTTTATTTCAGAAGAAAGCTTTTTTGGTGGCATTCACTTTATTTCTATAAATAAGAAAATATTAGCTGCAACGGGAGGATTCCAATTCAAGAGAAGAGTCCTCTGCAAGTGTCTCACAAGAGCCGCCACACAAAAGAACAAAGTCCAGGGTGGGCGCCCTGATGTCATCACAAGGGGTGGGGCTTGCTATCCCCACCAGAAGTGAGGGATGCAGAGAATAGCAAAAGGCAGCAAGTTGCAATCCATAGGCTCCAGATGGTCAAGGAAGCTCGAGTCCAAAGAGAAGCAGGTGAATGGTACCTTCAGCAGCATCCTGGGCCTCAAATCTTGGTGCCACAATGATGTCAAAAGGGGCAGGCGCTCAAAATCCTTTTATAATGGGTTTCTCACCTTCTTAGTCTGACTCAACTCTCGTTTCCTTAATATCTAGCTCCACAAGGGCCTGAGTCAACATGGAAGGCAATTCATATCACATGACTTTCGGATTATCTCCAACTAAAATAGGAATCTCTCCTTCCTCCAAAAGGAATTCCATTCTCCTCACCTTCAAGGAAATATATAGGGAGATCATCCTGTAAATCCCCTTCCGAAAAAGTCAGCATCCAATCTCATTTTTTTTTTTTTTTTGGATGGGAGGGAGAAACAGAACTTGGTGAAGAAGCCCTCCTCTCTTACCAGGCATGCTTTATTTATTTATTTCAAATTTTTATATACCGACCTTCTTGATACACACATCAGTAATACAAATTCAGGAGAAAAAGAATCAGCCAAATCCTCCTCCTCTGAAATCCATAAGGCAGAGGCTCCCTCTGCACCAACCTGCTGACTCCCTGCTTCCTTAGTCAAAGGGGCAAGAAAACAGGGTCAGCATTAGTCTCCCTCTGCAGAAGGGGGGGAGGGGGGGGAAGAGTTACTGTCCTTCTGCATTCTGCAGCAGAGCCCGATTTAGAGTCTGACCAGTGCTGTTCTCTTGCTTTTGACCTTGACGTCTCCCTGGCAGCTGAAGAAGCCGAGAAGCAACCTTCCATACCACCTGCACACAATTTGTAGATGCTGGAAGGGAGAACCTGTGCCTGACAGTCCCTGCACATCAGATACTGCTTCCTAACTGAAAGGCCTTATTTGCTTCTCCCTCTCCACAGCCAGGAAAGAGACCCAAGCTGCCTGCACCATGAGCTAGTCTGCTATTCCTCCTAAAATCGGCTTCCTGAAAAGAAGCGTAGGGCCGGCAGAGGTTAAAGTCACAAGTGCCTTGAACAGCTAAAAAGCCAGAAGCTGCCCCCACCGCATCCCCAGAAATGAAGGGAGGATACAGAGTGAGGGAACCAGCTCCACTGGCTATCAAACCTACTCCAGCCAAAGAATACAAAACAAAAAAAAGGGTTACCGAACCCCTGCTTAACCCTACTCCATCAAGAGGATAGCCCTTAAATAGGACCCAACATCCTGGGAACAATTTTCCTCACAAGCAGACCGACTGCAGAATTGACACCCCTACCATCTACTGGAGACTGCAGGTAGCAGAAACACTAATCCTTTGAGTCTCTGTCTCCATCTGCTGGTATGGGAGAAAAATCCATCTACCTGGGCTGGTTTTGGTGACAATAAGGAATTGATTATTAAATCAGGTGGCAGATATAGGAAAATTGGTTCTTACCTGCTAATTTCCGTTCCTGTACGGTAGTACCACAGATCAGTCCAGACTCCTGGGTTTTGCCTCCCCTCTAGCAGATGGAGACAGAGAAGTTTTAACGGACTCTGCCCTATACCCTGAGGTGCCACCTAGAGAGTCTGTCAGTATTACGCTGTAATCAAGCATAAAATTTAAATCATTCTAAGACAACTTCCCCCCAAAGAGCAGAGGGAATGTAAACCTGTAATGTAACAAACTAGATCTGCCCCTACTCACAGCCTGTAAGGAGGACATATAGCATAGGAACATCTGATAAATCTGCAGAATCTAAATAACCAACGACCGATCGGATTCTCCGTTACTCCCAACACTGAAAAGGCGGGACTCTGGATTGATCCATGGTACTATAGGAACGAAAATTAGCAGGTAAGAACCAATTTTCCTTTCCCTGTATGTACCCGGATCAGTCCAGACTCCTGGGATGTACCAAAGCTTCCCTAACCAGATGAGACAAAGAGTCCCGCACGGAGCACACTAGCCCCAAAAGAACCAGGCTCTGGGGCCCGGACATCAAGGCCATATTGCCTGACAAAAGTGTGTGCAGATTTCCAAGTAGCTGCCTTGCAAATTTCCTATGGTGACACCTGCTGCCATTCTGCCCATGAGGCAGCTTGCGATAGAGTAGAATGAGCCCGAAGACCAACCAGGACCAGACGACCCTGAACTATGTATGCAGAGATAATAGCTTCCTTTAGTCAGCGCGCAACAGTGGCCTTTGAAGCTTCTGACCCTTCCTGGGGCCACTCCACAGGATGAACAGATAATCTGAGAAGCGGAAACTGTTCGTAACCTCTAAGTAACAAAACAGTACTCATATCACATCGAATTTCCTTAGATCCCTAGCCTTTGGAGCAGAAGAATTCAAGTCTGCAAAGGACGGGAGCTCTACTGACTGATTCAAATGGAAAGAGGACTCCACCTTCGGAAGAAAGGATGGCACCGTCCACAAGGAGACTCCTGCCTCTGTAAATCGTAAGACGGGCTCCCTGCAAGATAGGGCCTGTAGCTCAAACACACCTCGCTGAGGAGATAGCCACGAGGAAGACCACTTTCAACATCAAATCTTTAAGAGTCGCTCACTTCAATGGCTCAAAAGGCACTTTACAAAAGGGCACGGAGAACCAGATTTAACTTCCAAGAGGGACAAAGGTTCCGAATCGGAGGACGCAAATGCTTGACGCCACGCAAAAAACGAACCACATCTGGATGGGATGCCAGGGCAATGCCCTGTACCCTACCTCAAAAGTAACCAAGGGTCGCCACCTGGACTCTTAGGGAATTAAAGGCTAACCCTTTTGACAGTCCTGCCTGTAAAAAGGCCAAAACATCCGCAATCGAAGCTCTGGATGGCTCCACCTCGTGGTCCAGAAACCAGGTCTCAAAAACACCCCAAACTCGGATGTAAGCCATGGTGGTAGAAGGCTAGTGAGACTGCAGGAGTGTGGCAATCACTGCCTCCGAATACCCCTTACTCCTCAATTTCCTCCTTTCAAAAGCCATGCCGCTAGACAGAAGCGATCTGCCTCTCAAAAATAAAACGGGGCCTTGGTGCAGAAGGGTTGGAGATAGATGAAACCTCAGAGGTCCATTCACTGCGAGGTTCACAAGGTCCGCAAACAAAGGGCGATGTGGCCATTCCGGCACCACCAGTACTACTTTGCCCTGATGAGCTTCAATGTGACGCAGAACATAGTCGACCAACGGTCAAGGTAGAAACACGTACAACAGAATGTCCTTTCGCCAAGGAAGGACAAGATCATCCACGCCCTCTGCTCCCAGTTCTCTTCGCCCTTTTGTTGTGACTGTTACTACCCCAAATCAATTAAGCCTGATACTTCACTTTGAATACATATCCAGCACAGCTCACTGCTTTAATGGCAGGGGGAATGAAGAAAAGAGGATTTATATTCAGACAACAACCAACAAGGACTGAATTGCACAGGCTGGGTAAACAAATAAGCATGGGAGTAGCTTGCTTATTGCAGCGGTTACTACCCCTAACCAATTAAACTTGATACTTCACTTTGATGCAGATCCAGCACTGCTCTCTACATCAATGGCGGAGGTGGAAGGAAATTAGAACCATAAAGTTACCAATAAGGGCCCTGAACTCAGCGGTCAGAGTAACAGATATTTTTGTCATACTTAAGTGTGAAAGCTTGCTGGGCAGACTGGATGGGCCGTTTGGTCTTCTTCTGCCATCATTTCTGTGTTTCTTTGTTTTTGTATCTCCAGTAAAGAAAGTGCTGTCTGTGGTAAGGAGGCGATAATGTCTCAATTGCAGGTAGGGGAATATATCTCTAGTACCTAGCCCAAAATGCCTTTATAGCTCATCAAATGGGAGAATGGTGCCCTCGGCCATCAGCAGCATGTGCAATTGTGTCAATCCCTTACGCTGCCACTCCCATAAAAACTTCGAGGTGATCCCTGGGGTGAATGCTAAGTTCTCCTGTATAGGTAAGAAAGGGGGGGGGGGACAATGAACAGGAAGCTGCAGATCAGTTAATAAAACCCTGCAGGCATTGTGGAGAGGCGCGAGCAGCACATGGGTGCTCATCCCCTTGGGCAGTTCTGAGGGTACAGCTTGCATAAGATAACGCAGATCTAGATTATGAAAGAGTGCGCGGTCGCACTCAATAGCAGTTTAGATGGAGCCATCAAAAAGCCAATCCCGTATGATACAAAGAGGCATGCCAAATTGTACAGCTTTAGGTCGGGGAATCCCAGACCTCCACTACCACATGGTTGTTGTAGTCTACAAAGAGGTATTTTACCACCCCCACAAAAATGGCAGAAGATATCCCTCTAGGGCCCGAAGATCCTTGTATTTAAGCTGCAATGGGAATGTCTGCAATAGATATAGCCATTTAGGGAAGAGAATCATCTTAAATACATTAATCCGGCCTTCCAGAGATAAAGGAAGGGATCTCCATAACAACAGTTTGACCCGGGAGAGGTGCAGTAATAGTGGGACATTCAGTTCATATAGCTTAGTTAAATTTATAGAGATTACCACCCTGAGATAACGGAAAGAGCCCTCCGCCCACCTGAGTGGGAAAGTATCCCGCCAGGCTCTCTTCAGGGAGTCAGGGAACGCCAGGGCCTCCGACTTGTCACTATTCAATTTAAAACCGGAAATGCTCCCATAGTCTGTTATCATTTGTAGCAGGGATGGCAATGATAGTTCCGGGTCACGCAAGAAAACCAGCAGGTCGTCTGCAAATGCGGCATATTTAAAATGAAAATGTTCCATTCGTTCCCCCCCTTATCTGCTCAGAGGATTGTATCGCCACTAACAAAGGCTCCAATGCCAGCACAAATAATAAGGGTGATAGGGGACATACCTGCCGCGTACCCCTAAATGTTTTAAACTCTGGAGACGTGGCCCCATTCACCAGAATTGCAGCTAAAAGGAGAGGCATACAGAAGGCGAACCTCATCCATGAAAAGGCCTTTGAGTTGCATATGCTGTAGAATAGCAAATAGGTATTGCCACTCTACCCTGTCAAAGGCCTTTTCCGCGTCCGGAGATTCCCACTCCCGAGTGACCAACTGCTTAAGCATTGGGTGGAAAGGAAAAGTTTGGGGCAGGGCATGCAGCCCCGAGAGTACTGGTTTCCCTTTAACTGACTCCGAACTGGGGACTGGTGTCTCCACTTCCAGTTCCTCCAGGACATAGGGGGATCAAGGGATCCAACTCCTCCCGGCAAACAGCCGAGAAACCCGGGGGTCGTCCCCCTCTACTGGAGCGGACTCATCAACACCCCCATCTAGGTTTTGGAGGAGAGGATCCAGAAAAGATCCCAAGGGAGCAGGATCCGGAGCCCCCCCAGGGGCCGAAAGGGCATCCAGAGACGTGTCCTGCCACGCAATCTTCGCGGGAGGGGGCTGCTCATCCTGCTGACGAGCTTCCGCCGCCAAAAAAGCCCTATGCATAAGTAAAATAAATTTTGAAGAAAAAAAAACTGACTGGCCCTTTAAGGGATCCGATAGGTGAGGGGGGGGGGGGGGGAGGACCAGGCTCCCCGAGGGGGCGGGCCCCGAATCGCGCAGTCGAACAGGACTCAGACTGGGAGGAGAAATCGGAGAATCCTCTCCCCCAGTCGGCAGGCAGGGCGGGCTCCGACAAAATGGCCGCCGTTCCCGTGCGCGATCGCCGTTCCACACCTCATGGCAAAATGGGCCCAAAAATCTCCCCCGGATGAGCCCTCCCCCCCCAGGGAGGCAGAGGGCGCAAACTCCGTCCCGTGAGAGGCGCAACCCCGCCTTCCCACATGCTGAGCACGATAGCTCTCGTGGCATCCCAAACAGTGCGGTAGGAAAGAAAAAAGAAGAACTTAAATACCCTGCCGACTCACTGCAGCACCCGAGGAAACTCGTCTCGGGGCACCGAGGGGAGGGACCGGCTCACCGGTTAATCCCCCTCCAGAGAGAGAGACAGCCCTCCGGGAACAAGGCTTTTAGAGCTGCCAGCCCCTGCCTTACATCTACCTGCTGAGTGAAAAACCTGGGAAAATAAAACCGCACTGAGATTTTATTTTTTTTTTTTTTCATAATACAACCAACTTTGTTGTAGCCAAAGGTGTTAACTAAAGCATCCAGAGCCTTAGAACTCTGTAAAAAAAAAAAAAAAAAAGTAACTAAATTTAAAGAAATTGAAAAATCTGGACCACAGGTTCTGTCAACCCTTCTGCTGAGAGTCAGAGAAAATACTGAGGGATTGCAGGTGGCACACCAGGTTAAGAGGGGTGCCTTTTCAGTTTTTTTTCTCTGACTCCCTCTGCTGGAAGGGAGACACAACCCAGCAGTCTGGACTGATCCTGGTACGTACAGGGAACAGTAACTTTAACAAACAGTAGATATTTAGGACCCACTGATCCGAGGTCAAGGTGGTCCACTCCTCCAGGAAAAGAGAGATACCTATCTTCGGTTTGGAGGAGTAAACTGGCATCATTTCATTGTGTAGACGTGAGACCTCCATGCGTCTGTGGGGCTCCGTCCCTACCAGGCCCGTTGGCCACGAAAGGACTGATTCCAGGAATGTTGGCGGGGAGGACTCCGTCGAGACGATGCCCCAGAGGATCGGGAAGAGCGAAAATGTCGATTCCCACGGAATCTCGACCGCTGTGAAAAGGATCCCTTCACCTTGGGTCTTATCCTCCGGTAACTTATGGACTTTGTTCTCTCCCAGAGACTTAATCATGTCCTCCAATTCTTGGCCGAAGAGAAGCTTCCCCTTAAAAGGGCAAGGATCCCAATTGGGTCTTCGAAGAGACATCTGCAGACCAGTTCCTGAGGCAGAGGAATCTACAGGCCGAGACAGCCGAAACCATAGTCCTGCCCGAAGTACGAAGGAGATCATAAAGCGCATCGGCACTGTAAGCAACCATGGCCTCCAGACGACCAGCCTGAATAGCTTCTGCTTCTGACAAGGATGCAACCGATTACAAGTGCTGCACCCAGTGGAGGCTGGCCCTCAGCGCAAAACTGCTGCACATTGCGGCACGTACTCCGAGAGCTGAAACTTAAAAAATCTATTTAAGTTGCAACTCTTAATTTGCGATCCTGCAAATCTTTAAGCGCTGTGGCTCCCATCACAGGGATGGTGGAGACCGCTGCATCCACCTTGGGCACTGTGAGGAGATCCAGGGCGTCTTCCGGCAGTGCGTACAGTTTATCCATAGCCCGGCTTACCTTCAAAGCCAAGTCTGGAGTGTCCCACTCTCGAAACAATAGGTCAGTCACTGACATATGGAAAGGGAAGGAGCGAGCCGGGCCCCTGAGACTGACCATCACCGGATCCATGGCACCCAGCCGTGAATCCTCCTGAGGAACCTCTATCCCCAATTCCTCCAGAATAGCAGGAATAAGCAGACCCAACGCATCCTTTCAGAACAAACTCACAACTTTTGGGTCATCACCTTTGACCATCTGTGAGCCCGATTGCTTGGCAGGCAGAAGCTGGCTGTCTGGATCTGCATCTGGACCTGTAGGATCCAGCGGATGGGATCCATCTACATCCGAAGCCTCCGAAGATGAACTGTCTGTAGGGCAGGATATAGATCTGAGAGGCTGCTTAGGTTTTGATGAAACCCCCCCCTCCCGCCCCGGGGGCTTGGGCCGCTTGTGGGTCAAGTGTCCACTTTGCCCCCCCTCCCCCCGGCAAGAGCGCCAGGGCTGAATGAGGAGCCTTGACACCTTGCTTCCTGGCTGCCTTCCGAGCCTTAAAGGCTTTATAGAGGAGTAGGACAAATTTGAAGGAGAATGATGAAGAAGAATCTGAGGCCTCCTCGGGGTCCTCCCCTGATGAGTTCTCTCGATCAACGTCTGCATCGCCCCCAGATTGCGGCGATAGCGGTGGTGGGGAATTCCCTTCCCCCAAAGCTGCCCGTTCTTGTGCTCTGAAAACCTCCAAGATGGCCTCCGTCCCGCGCTCAGCAGGAATGGGTCGGGAGCTTGGTGGTGCCGAACGAGCCTCCCAGGCTCTCGGCCTCCGCAGTGATCGCCACCACAGGAAATTAACAACCGAGTCATCGCCGAGATACCCACCCTCCCCCCCCCCACCCCGGGGCGGCAGTCTGAGCAGATGCCGGCTCTGGAGAGCCGCGCACGCGCCTTCCCACCGGCACTGCAGGCCGCACCACGCGGCATGATTAGGAGCACTAAAAATAGAAAAAGAGCCCGACGGGAGGTACGGCAGTGATCGGCGGGGGGGGGGGACACGACACCGGAGAGGTCGTCGGAGAGGAAGGCAAGCAAAATTCTTTTTACCTTACAGCTTCTTGTTAAAACACAGATTGAGTTTTACATTAAAAAAAACAAAAAAAGAAACACACTGGGCCTGTCCCCCTCAGAGGGTGAGTGAACCAGGCTCCCCGGTATCACCCTCAGACTGCGAAGGAGTACCTGTGACAGGGTTCTCAACCCTCTGCTCCTCAGCCTCAAAGACCAGGGGTGATGGTCCCACCAGGACCTGCCAACCCCCTGGGAGGCTTAAGGTACCTCAATCCTCCTGTTGTTCCTTAAATTAGTCTTTTTTTTTTTAAACTAATTTCTAGCTAATCCAGACTGAAGGGATTTGCACCTCCACCATCTGCTGGAGACAGAGAAATACTGACAGACTCTAGGTGGCACCTCAGGGTATAAGGCAGAGTCCGTTAAAACTTCTGTCTCCATGTGCTGGAGGGGAGCAAAATCCAGGAGTCTGGATCGATCCGGGTACGTACAGGGAACTCACCCTTAAGATAAATCTGCTGGCAATGGACCAAATTGACCTTTGGACAAATGCAGATCCTAAGCCAGATGAATTAATATCAGCATGAAGTTAACTATCAATTTGCCTCCTTAAGGAGTCAAAACAAGTTTTAAAACATACTGTTTATACAAGCCAATTGCAGAAAAAAAAAAAAGAATGGATCATAGTATGCCATAAAGAGAGATAACTGGGGATGAACATGAAGTATGAAGGAGAATGTATTGTAACAGGTTCTGGATGTTACACTGGTTACTTAACAGCAAATGTAAACTGGTGACATATTACCACTGTTTAAATTATTTTAATATAGCATGTCAGCAGAACAGCAACTACAGGTACTATTTTCTCATATATTTCAAGTGGAAAATTATATTGAGGATTATACCAATAAAAATTGATTAAAATGAAGAAACATAACACAATATAATAAGTCAAGGGGCTTGTTCTTACTTGTAATGTACAGGTAGATCTTCAGAATTAATTACTCCCAATTTAAGAGAAGAGAGATGAGATGGAAGGGCAGCACTGTGCAAGGACACAGTAATCTTTTCATGATACCGGTCGATATCCTTTATTGCTGCTACAAGATACAAACAGATAAGCGATGTTAAGTTGGCAGCCCGGAGAGGCCATGGAGAGGCCATGGAGAATTAAAAAAAAAAAAAAAAAAAAAAGAGAGACTGACTAGCCAGTTCAGCTTCTTCCTGGCAGCACAGGAAAGATCATCCAGCAGAACATGCAAATTTGATGAAAAGCAGTTACCTTGTATAAGATCACCAGTTTGATAATATGACAATGGATCACCATGGCTGCCGTGAGAAGGCACATCTCTTAGCGGACAAAGAGCCTACGACAGAAAACAAAAAAATATGGCAATGTGTCAAAACCCCAAGGCCAAAGACATTTTTACTACTTATGTTTGGTAATATGGCAATGGCCATTTTTGCAGTAAGACAGGAAAAGAAAGAGTAAACAGACTGAAAACTGCTCAAGAATTAGCAGAAAAGAAAGGATTGAGAGTGATTTGTTTTGATCACAAACAGCTTGCAAGTCCTCTAAAGATATTCAAAGTCTCTAAACCCAGTGACATACACCTATGTGGAATTATAGCACAAAATAAAACTTAATACAAACCTCAAGTGGAAATGAGGTTAAGCAAATGCTGCGGAGAAACTGAAAACCAGCAGCTACCAAATATTAAACTCCTACAATAAAACACTGGGAGAGTAGATGATGTTCCAAGATCATATACACTGGTACTCTTGAATATGGTTGACACCCCCCCCCCCAGAAAAGAGTCAGATTGTTGGAAGCCATCCTGTCTCCGCAGATCTAGATTATAAGGCAAATGCATAAAAATATTAGGCTATTTTTCAGCTTTTTTATACGAAGGCAGTTTGGTTTGTGCATGTAACCTGCCCATCTTTTCAAACCAAAAACTTAGGCCTCTTGGCTTTAGATTAGGAAGTCAAGAAAATACCGTCTGAATACAGGAAACATCCAGAGCAGGGCCCTTCTTCACCTTCTGAAACTGAAAATGCCAGTTGCGTTTTTTGTGTCGCTTTTTCTTAATGTACTCTTTTGGAAAGTTATGTTGCAATTCTTCAGTAGCTATTGTATTACCTTCATAGCATGAAAGAAGATTAAACAGCAGTACATACACTCTACCTCCCAAAAATAGTTTATATGCTATATTTAAGAATTTTTCAAAAGGAATGTCCACTTTTGCTAAATGAATCCTATTTCTTTTGTCATTCATGTTTAAGCATAAAGTTCCTACCCCCTCCCGCACAGTTGTTATATATTCCACAGGACACCCACAAAGGGACAAGTGATTTTGAAGACAAAGAAAAAGGTTAATGCAAAGAAAAGGCTAGCCAAGCTGAAATAGTTAAGCGTAAGATGTTTTGTAAGCAATATTTTGTAATCAACTTAGAAAGCTGTAAGACAGTGATAACCTAGAAAATCTTGGAACAGCATATACCAGAAATCTTAGCCAGCAGTTCCTTCACCAATTGCTGGCCCAGTGAGAGTCTGTCTTTTTAAATCTACCCTCTTACAAGTGCCACGTGCACAACAGGAGGGTATCCCCACAAAAAAAAAAACCAAAAAACAACAACAACCCACTGGCTGGCTATGTTTAGTGCTGCATAAAGTACTGAAGCAGCTGTAGCCTGCCATTAGCCATTCCAAATCCACAATGTATGACTTAAGCAAACTGTTTATAACCTGCTCATTAGCCAGGTCTTCTGGGACAGGAATATTTTTCAAATATATTTCTAGTTACCACTTTTTTTTTTTTTTTTTTTTTTTTTTTAATATATTCATGCATGCACACATTATTTGGATAATAAATTGATGCGGCATTCTATAAGTCTGTCTCTGATTAGCAAGAGAGGTTGCAATACCAACAATGGCCACAAAGTATAACAGGAAAGCAACAACTGCTGCAGCTGGGACTGGTTAGGGAGAGCAGCCAATGAGATGAAACTTTTCCCAGGTTCTACTAGTATCTCCAATGTTTATCAGATATTAGAATTGTTTTACACTGAGATAATTCACTCTGGGGTAGATTTTCAAAGGGGTACGGGCGTAAGATACGCATAGGCTCGGCGGCGCACGTAAGTCCCGGAGCTTGCAAAAAGGGGCGGCCTGTGTCGGGGCCTGCCGCGCCTAACTTCTCCGATAAAGGTGGGGGGGGGGGGGGGGGGGAGGTAGTAGAAAGAAAGTTACCTCCGAGGCCGCTCCGATTTCGAAGCGGCCTTGGAGGGACCGGGCAGCGCACACAGGGCTCGGCGCGCACAAGTTGCACAAATGTGCACCCCCTTGCGCGCGCCGACCCCGGATTTTATAAGATACGCGCGTATCTTATAAAATCCAGCGTACTTTTGTTTGCGCCTGGTGCGCGAACAAACGTACGCGCGCGCGTATGTTTTTAAAATCTACCCCTCTGTGTGTACAATGGTAAGAATGGAATATTAAGTTTGACAAATAAAATTACATAAATATAATATGACTTAGCCAGACCCATAGCATTCTCATCCTGGCAAAGGTTTCTTACAGTTATTTCTAGTGGTGATACATCTCTGATGATGCTGCTGCCTAGACAGACCAGCACAATGAAAAATCCAAATTCCCGAATGGAACTGATTCGTCCGATGACAACATCGCCACGTTCCAGGTCTCGGAAAAACAGCTCTCGTTTGTCCCTAACGGGAACCTCCATGAACTGTTCCAGTGGTGGCATGGCAGCATAGAAATCTGCAAGGAGAGTCACAGGTGAAAAGCCTCCATCAGAACACTGACAGCACTCAACATTTCACAGGTGGATCATTTACAAATCTGTGTCATTCCAAGATTTCCCATTCTCTTTTATTCTAAGCAGTCAGTGTGATTTATGTAAAATACTGTGAAGGGAAAACATAAGAACATAAGAAATGCCATACTGGGTCAGACCATCAAGTCCAGTATCCTGTTTCCAACAGTGGCCAATCCAAGTCACATGTACTGGCAAGTTCCCAAACATTAGACAGATTGCTTATTAATTAATTACCGTAATAGCAGTTTATGGATTTATCATCTAAGAACTTATCCAAACCTTTTTTAAACTCAGTAACACTAGCTGCTGAAACCATATCCCCTGGCAAAGACTTGCAGAGCGAAAAAGAATTTTCTTTGATTTGTTTTAAATGAGCTACTTGCTAACTTCATTGAGTGTCCCCTGGTCCTTCTATTGTCAGCGAGTAAATAACCGATTTACATTAACTTGGTCAAGTCCTGTAACCATCTGGAAGTAGCAAGTTTACTGTCAAACTATAACTAAAATTATTTTTAGTTACCTTCAGTCTCCTCACTTGCTTCAGACACTGATGCAGTATTAGGCTTCCATGAAAGAGCAAAAAGGAGATCGGCTTTTCTTGCAATGAACTGCTGTATCTCAATATTATCAACTCTCTTTTCTTTCCTAATAAGAAAAAAAAAAGAACAGTAATCCTCATAGCCCATCTATCTGAATGCAATGCCTTTATTAGCTGGAAAACAATCAACAGACCAGCAAAACTTGGTCTGTTTCGGACAAGAATATTCTCTCTAAGCTGTATCAAGTTACTTCCACGTCATCTTCTGTGTTTGCAAATAAATATGCCCAATTAATTCCCAGTGATTTTTTTTTAACCATAAATCAGCCTGAGTTGCAGAAAATGAATCCAAACCTGAATCAGAAATGTGTACAGTCAAAAGCTAGAGAGCCAGGAGAAAACCAGTTCTGGTGTAGATCTAAAAGCTAGAACGCTGCACATTATGGGAGCAATTCTGAGTCATCCACACAAGGGCAAGGTCTGCTGACACTTTTGTACCTCATAGTTAATTTTCAATAGGAAACTAGATAAGTAATTTCTCTCTGAAAATTACCTACAAGGAACCTGCAATACTTGTGGAGCAGCCATGCATCCGAAGATGCCCGTGTGGATTTAGACATCAAATCCATCCGCGTTTCGCTCTCACAACCCATCTCCATCAATTTTCACCTTGGAGGGATCTATCAACATCATTTATTTATAATCACTCTTTTCCAACAAGCGAGCTCAAAGTAGGTTTAGGTTTACAATGGATACAAAGTACAGAATAAGAATGGTCAAGTACAGTACATACGTGCAGTTCAAGGCATACTGTTTACAACAGATATAGATAATACATAGAAAGTAGAGTAAATAAAACCTTGATGTCAGTGACATATAAGACTGCGACATGCAGTACAATAAACATTTAAATAAACTTGTTTTATTATGTATGTATCAGTTACCCACTGAATGCACTGGATCAAGTAGGATTTTTTTTTATAATAAAATAAATAATGCAATATGGAGATTCTGAAGAATAGGCCAAGCAGACAACCAAAAATACCCAGATGCCTCTGCTGTACTGTGGCCTGTCAGAGGTGAATGAACTCTGAGAGACTTTCTGATTATCACAGATTCGAAGGATGTAGAAGATTTAGGAAACTTGTAAGCTCTGCACAGCATATAAGTAAAGGCCAGAAAGGCATCAATGACTGTTTGCACCACAATACAAGGAAACCAGGATGCAAGCTTTTGTCTTACAAATGCATAATCTCAACGGACAAGAACCAGTTGAAAAGAAGATCCTGTGAGGTGACAGTTTTAAGTAAATCCTGGTGCCAAGAAACGGAATTCAGGCCTAACTTCTATTGAAGCCACAGACTTGCGATTTGTGTACACAACAAAGAAGAACAATAGGATACTAGAAGAATACAGTGCATCAAAGCCAGGGTGATACAGGAACTTTTATCATGGAAGGGTGGTTTCAGGAAAGACTAGTAAATGAATGATTTTTACAACTGAATGGAGGATGTCCTCACAAGCATTTCCTATACATGATAGATTGTCATGACAACAGCATAATGTTTCTTTGTAAAGAAGTCTTTGGGCAGTCACGTCATTCATTCTGGAAGCTTCAGGAGTGTTGTATTTTGATTATATAAGTCAGGGCATGTCAAATATTCACTGAGATGCTAGTTATTACAGATAGAGGGCATATCGCATCTCACAGGAACACTTGTCTTTTAAGAAGCCAAATAAATTGAATTTGAAAATCTCTTGCTGAGTAAAAAGTTTTCTTGTTGCCCTGGCTTTGAGTCCAGAAATTAAACAATTCCAGTAGAGGACTAAAGAAAGAAACATAAGACCTAGGAGTTCTAATTGACAATCGCCTGAACATGAAAGCTACCATCAACAAAACTACCAGAGACTGCTTTTATAAACTCCAAGTGCTGAAAAGAATAAGACCTCTGTTCCACACTCATGACTTTAGAACGATTCTACAATCAATCATCTTCGCAAAGCTAGACTATTGTAACACCATCTTGCTTGGTCTCCCCTCATCACACACCAAACCACTGCAAATGGTTCAAAATGCCTCTGCCTGTATACTCACTAACACCAGGAGAAGAGACCACATAACCCCCATACTAATGGGCCTCCACTGGCTACCCATCCACTTCAGAATAATCTACAAGGCCATTCTCACCATATACAAAAACATCCATCAACTAGCCCCAATTGACCTTCATTTCCCCCTCCGATTACACACTTCAACAAGACCGACAAGAGATGCCTACAAAGGATCACTTCAAGTACCCTCAGCCAAAACCACCAGACACATTACTCTAAGAGATCGGGCCTTCTCCACAGCCGGACCTACCTTATGGAACTCCATCCCCCCAGATCTTAGAATGGAACCCAGCCTTTCAACCTTCAAGAAAAGACTCAAGACCTGGCTGTTCATGCAGGCTTTTCCTAACTCCAATATTATTTAACTCTTAACAATCAACACACATCACCATAAATATCACTATTAGCTACCTCTTACATTGTAATAATATGTAATTATCTGGTTTTCCTTTTCCTTTTTTCCTTCTTACTCCAAGTTCTATTTTTCCTTGTTATTTGTAACTGCTTTTTCCGCACCATTGTTCAAGTTTAAGTTTATTTTGCACTCCTGTTCCATGTGAACCAGCATGATGGGACTATTGTCTTGAATGTTGGTATATAAAAAAAAAACTTAAATAAAATAAAATAAATAAATAAGACCGGACTCAAGTGCAAATAGTAAAATACATGGAGGATGTAGCCACATTTGGTCTGCTTGGGGTGATTTTCCTGTATGTCAAAGTAGGCAGAAGTTCCAGTAATGATGTTCATGATTGAAAGATGGGTGGGGGTATTCACTGGTCAGGGACTAAAAAATAGAGCTCACAAGGAGATACGGGGGTAGCTTAACATCAGATGGTAGAGTTCTGTAAGATCAGCACCGATCCAGTGCTGGTGAGGTGCATCTCCTTGGGGACTGGCACAACTAAGCAGGCTTGTGACAGTGGCAATAGTGTTGGGGGTGGGGAGAGAGGGGGTTGCAACATCTATCCAGGGAACTCCTTAGCTCAGGGGTGACTAACTCTGGTCCTCGAGAGACACCAGCAAGCCAGGTTTTCAAGCTATCTACAATGAATATGCATGAGATAGATTTGCATACAATAGATGCAATGCATACAACTCTCTTTCATTCATATTCGTTGTAGATATTTATTTATTTATTATATATTTCTATACCGGACTTCACGAATAGAATTCACATCAGGCCGGTTTACATGGAACTTAGGGGATGAACAAGTGTAACCAAAAACGAGAAGGCTGAATCAAGCAAAGTTACATAAAACAAGGGCATTGAACTTGGGGGCTAGAGTAGCCAGGAAGAAAGGTAGAGCGGAAAAGCAACAAATAAATAATATATAACTGGTTATGAGATTGGTAATTATCTCATTCCTTAGGCTGAGTTCGAAGTGACATTTTGACTAGGGGAAGGCTTGGAGGAAAAGCCACGTCTTCAGTTGTCTTCGAAAGGTATGAAGGCAAGGTTCCAGTCTTAGGTCAGTCGGAAGTCTGTTCCAGAGTACCAGGCCTGCTGTGGAGAAGGAACGTTCTTTGGTGGTTTTTAGACGGGTGTATTTTGAAGGTGGGACTTGAAGGGTCCCTTTATAAGCTTCTCTGATGGGTCTTTCGGACGAGTGGTGTTTGAGAGGGTTCTGAAGGTCTAGTGTGAGCTGTTGGTGAATAGATTTGTGGATTATCATGAGAGCTTTATATAGAATTCTATATTTTATTGGCAGCCATTGCAGGTTTCGAAGGATGGGGGTAATGTGAGCACGGCGGTTGGTATTGGATAGGATTCTAGCTGCTGCGTTCTGGAGCATTTGTATAGGTTTTGTGGCTGAAATGGGGAGCCCCAGTAGTAAGGCATTGCAGTAGTCTGTTTTCGAAAATAACGTGGATTGAAGGATGGTTCTAAAGTCCTGAAAGTGGAAAAGGGGTTTGATTCTTTTTAAAACTTGAAGCTTATAGAAACAGTCCTTGGTGATATTATTAATTGATTTCTTTAGATTTAGATGATTGTCTAGTATAATTCCTAAATCTCTAGTTTGAGAGATCTGTGGGTCCAGAGCTGTAGTGTCGGTATTGGTGGAGTGTTCAGGGGAGATAAGAAGGATTTCCATCATATCCTGAAAACCTGGCCTGTTTGTGGCTCTCAAAGACCAGCAATGGCCCTACTTCATCTGGTCAGGTAAATCCCTCTGAAAATTGCCCTTGTCTCACAGGATTGTACAGATAAGTTTTTAATAAAAAAAAATCAAAGTAAACGTTTAGCCTACTTTCTGAAGGAAAAGTAGTCTTATGAAGGGTAGGGTATGTGCAAATCACGGACGTGCTTCCCCGAAAGTGGGCTTCACTGATTCTGTCAAGAACTTCCTGTTTTAGAACTGCAAAACCAAACTTTTAAAATAAGTTAGAGAGAGAGAGCTACTCTGGTACCCCAATATTATAATTCTGTAACTGGCAGGCAGATCCACCCGAACTCACCGCTCCAGCCCCGCTGCATGCATATACCTGGAGTTCCGATAGTCCAAGGGGAAAAAAAAAAAAAAAGAAAAATAGGGTCACATCTCCACGCATGCAATCTAGCAAAATAAACAAACAAACAAACAAACAAAAATGGACTTGTTTTGATCCGGGTGAGATGTCACCTCTCATCTAAGAGCCGGAGCCCTGCTCCAAAAACAAGGCGCAAAGGTCCGGGGCCCCCATTTACCTGTACTGCTGGCCCCGGCCGATGTCCCCCAGCAGGCTGCCGAAGTGCGGGTTCTCGTACTGCTCGCACCGGAGCAGGGAGAGCAGAGAGGGTCCGTGCGCTGCCAGGCACTGCCGCAGCAAGTCCCGATCCATGGCGGCGGCGGCGTTCACCGGTCCCCTTTCAGGCCAGGCCGAACCAGCACCGTCCACTCTCACCGGCAAACTAAATAATAGTAATAATAATAATGGAAAAAAGCAGAGAGCAGGACCAGCCCGGCCCCCCCTCCTCAGGCGAGCGAGGGGATGTGTACAAATTCGAGGGCTGAAGTTAGGGACACCGGTTTGCCGAAGGGGAGGCGAGGCAGCCCATGGAAAGAGCTGCTATAACCCTTCCGCGCTTCCTTTCTAGCAGGAAGAATTTTACCTCATTCCCTAAACCCCAGGAATCTGCACAGCCTCGAAGGGCCCAGCTCTGAGTCCTTTCCGATGTATAAAGACAAAGCCAGTCAAACTATATAAACCGCACACACAGACAGAAAAAAAACATACAGCACAAAATAAAAGAAACTTAGATATAAATGAGTACTTGTTTTGGTTATATAGTTGTACACCTGACAGATGTGAAGGGATTAAAAGGGAATTTTTTTGTGTGGCTGTCAGGTCCTGTGAGAGAGTTCCTCCACCTATTGGAATTGTACTAGTCCAGAAGCGCAGAAAAACTTGCATCAAGATTGACAAAAAAAAGAGAGGTGAAAAGAAACAAGTCCAATTGACTTTATTATAATCAGATTTGGCAATACTGGCCACGTTGGGAGTGATCTCTCACCTCTCCCCTGGAAGTGAAGAGCTTGGACTGACGGGGCCAGAAGCAGAACAGAAAGAGAAACACCGCGGCCATCTTGTGCTTGGCGGAAAGGCACAGCCGCCATCTTGTGACATGTGACACTGGAAGAGGGTCAGTGGCAAGAGATGTTTAAGTTTTGGTTGAAAGTCGTTTGTAAAGCAAGAGGGAGAGGATAAAAAAATGTTTTCTTTATGAAATATGCTGTATATGAGACATAATTTCCTCCTGCTGCAGGGGCAGGAGCAGAAGGGCAAGAGTCCCTATATGACAAGGGGCTCCCCTTGGCAAAGCTGAAGGATGCTAGTGCGGCAGAGCTATAGGGCAGGAGTGACCAACTCTGGTTCTCAAGAGCCATAAACAGGCCAAGTTTTCAGGATATCCGCAATGAACATGCATGAGAGAGATTTTCATGCCCTGTCACCTCTGTATGCAAATCTATTCCTTACATTTTCATTGTGGATATCCTGAAAACCTGGCCTGTTTGTGACTCTTGAGGACATGAGTTGGCCACCCCTGCTTCTGGGCATCCAGCACTGGCTGAGTCCTTGCCTTAGTTTCTGCTTGCTAGCTCTGTCTGCAGAAAGTCACCTAATAAGGCAGAGGGAGGCAGGTGAATCCTGGCTGAGAGTTCTAGCTTTTATAAAATAGTGATTTAGAGCTTATTTTGCATGGGCCGTAACAAAGACATTGCTAGGTATTCAAAAGATTTGTAGTTTGGGTCCCATAGGCAGGGCCATCATTATCGGTGGGAACTGATTATTTATTTATTTTTATTTATTTAAAGCCTTTTCTATACCGTCGCTAAGTTATATACCATCACAATGGTTTACATGTAGGCAGATAAGTAAGTTTGGAGTAAGCGTACCATAGTACATTCTAACAGGTGCCATTAAGTTTTGGTTACATTAAATCATAAAAATACGTACAAATGTTTAGTGATGTAGGTTCTGGCCAGGTGTATCTAGATGGTACTTTTACAGGTCAAAAAAATCAGATTTACTGTGTTATATTATTATATTCATTGTGTACTCAATTTGTTAAAATATTGTAATGCACATTTATGAGAATAATGCTGTGTGCCGGTGCTCTTCTGTTTATTCCAGTGTATTTTCTATTCTCTGGTCTCTTTATAAAAGGCTTGTTTAAAAAGCCATGTCTTTAGACTTCTCTTGAATGTTTTGGGGTCTCTCTGTAATCTGATCTCCAAAGGCATTGTGTTCCAGAGTGTGGATCCTGCTAAAGACAATGCCTTTTCTCTTACCTGGGTTAGTCTCGCTGTCTTGACTGAGGGAATGGTTAAGAGAGCTTGGTTTGCTGAATGAAGGTTCCTGTGTGGGACATGTACCCGTAGTGGACTTTAGCCAGTCCACTTTTTCATCATGTATTAGTTTATGTATGGTGCAAAACTTGCTCAGGGTGCCCTTTTCTCAGCAATGGCCCTGGCCCGGCTCTAGGCCAAGTGACTGGTGTCTAAAATGTGGGTTCTTTTGACTGCCATTGTCCTGGTCAAAAAGTATTTGCTGTATCCAGCCAGCCATTATTCTGATGCAACACATAGCCGAATAGTTGGTAGCACCCTGTTAGACAGAGGGCTGCCTGGAAGGAGAAGGAGCCCCTTAAGTTACTTTCATGTAAAGCCAGCCTTGTGCATAGAGGCACCTACACCAAAATAATTTAACTTAATGTTCATGTCCCATCCCACCAGTCAGCCATCCCCACACCACTCTTCTACCCAGTCAGCTAATCATCTCTCCACACCAGCCAGCCAACCAGACAGCAGCCCCCCCCCCCCCCCCACACACACACACACACACATACACAGATATACTGCCTGCCAGTCAGCCAGCTCTTAGCCAGTCTTCATCCAGCCCAACCCTTTTCTCTCACATTCAGCCCGATCCAGTAAAGTCCGTGGGAGAGCGGACTAACGCCCGCTCTCCCGGCGCGCGCGATCCAGTATTTAAATTAGGCGACGCGGTGCAAACGAGGAAAGGGAGGCGCTAGGGACACTAGCGCGTCCCTAGCGCCTCCTTTTGGCCTGGAGCGGCGGCTGTCAGCGGGTTTGACAGCCGACGCTCAATTTTGCCGGCGTCGGTTCTCGAGCCCGCTGACAGCCACGGGCTCGGAAACCGGACGCCGGCAAAATTGAGCGTCCGGTTTTCGGCCCGACAGCCGCGGGCCGAATTAAAAAATTTTTTTTTTTTTTTTTTTACTTTTTTTTACTTTTGGGGACCTCCGACTTATCGCTATGATATTAAGTCGGAGGGTGCACAGAAAAGCAGTTTTTACTGCTTTTCTGTGCACTTCCCTGGCGCCGGAAGAAATTAGCGCCGACCTTTGGGCGGCGCTAATTTCTTAGAGTAAAATGTGCGGCTTGGCTGCACATTTTACTTACTGGATCGCTCGGGAATACCTAATAGGGCCATCAACATGCATTTGCATGTTGAGGGCGCTATTAGGTGCCGCGGGTGGGCCGCGTGTTTTCCTCCCCTTACTGAATAAGGGGTAAGGGAAAACACGCGTCCAGAGCAGGGTGACAGTGCGCTCCGACGGAGCACACTTTACTGGATCGACCTGATTGCTAGCTGCCACCTTTGCCCCCAGAACACCTAGTGTCTTCTGGCACCATGTGGCTCTCAATCGGGCCGATACAGTAAAGCACGGCCGGGCTTGCGTGCTTTTGAACGCAAATTAGACGCACGTTTTAGGCACGTAAGACGGACACACGATTTAGTATATGCTCTAACGCGTCCTTAGCGCGTGCTGAAAACGACGTGTTACCATTTACATGCGGCGGGCGCTAATTGTATGTTAATGGTATTTAATGACCAGATTAGCTATTCCTCTCGATACAGTAACGCGCGCCCAAAATATCACGTCTTTAACCTCTATTTTTACCGCCTATCTGACCCTGGCGATAATGTGGTGCTGTGCTCTTGACAGTCAGTGAATATCCAACTGACAGCATCGGACAGCGACATGGTCTGCATGTATATATTGGCTTTGGCGATCTTTTTTCTATGGGTGAGAGCCAGATTAAGAAATGCTCTGCGAGTGAGTTCTAGATGGCCTATTGGAGACAACAGCCAACAGGAGAACCCGGCACAAAGACCGTGAATATCCAATGGTCGCATTTTTCTGTCTGGGCGTCTCTGAGGCTCCGCGGGTCCAGTGGAGACACGGACGCCTCTACGGACGCCGGGAGAAGGACGCTGCACCCGACCTTCCTCAGGCGTCTAGAATTAGGTGTCCCTGAGGCTCCGCTTCTATATTTGTTAAATTAATAATCAAGATGTATTAGGTTATACTGATTTTCATGTGTTGTTTTTCATGCAGGCACAGCGGGACAGAGTCGTCTGTGCACAGGATAGGCCATCGGCACACCTGGATGTATCATTCACCCATGGACAACTCTATTTGGCATGTCCGAGCGAGTCTAGTCCGAACCTACCGGCTGAGCTCACGGGCAATCCTGTTCCTCTATGAAGATCTGCGCTGCAATCTTGAGCCCCTGGCCAATCACTACCATGCTGTGCCAGGGTTAACGAAACTTCTTGGTGTCTTAAATTTTTTTGGTACTGGAAGTTTTCAAACCCCCGTGAGTGTCATTGCAGGTATGACACAGGCCTCCTTCTCACGGCATCTGGCACAGGTCTTGAAGGCCATGATGAAACGGATGAGGAAGTACATCGTGTATCCTACGGATCCAGTGGAGCTGCAACAGATCCGCAGTGGGTTCATGGGTATTGCAGGGATGCCGAACATGTTGGGTGCTATAGACTGCACCGATAATGCGTTTACCCCCAGTCAGAGGAAGAGAGTTCGTTCCGGAATCGCAAGCACTTCCATTCAGTGAATGTTCAAGTAGTTTGCGATGCACACCTTCAGATTCTAAATGTTGTAGCGAAGTATCCTGGGAGCTGCCATGACGCCTACATTCTGGCACATTCATCTATGGGGACCCATTTCCCAGAGGGGAAGTACGGTGAAGGCTGGCTACTTGGTAAGTGACATCAGCTATGGCCTGGGATTCTATGTAATGTCTACCGGTCTGAGATGTTCGGTATACAATATGTGTGCATTTATATATCTGATGTGTTTAAGATGTTAAGTGCTGTGAAGTTGTTTTTGATGCATTCCTGATTATTCCCCCTATAGGTGATGGCTATGGCTGTAAGCCCTGGTTGCTAACTATACTCCAGTCTCCACACACTGCAGCAGAAAAACACTACATTGAGGCTCATGGCAGTACCAGAAACGTGATCGAGCGGACTTTTGGAGTTCTGAAAGGACGATTCCGATGTCTGATCACTCTAGGGGAGCTCTGCAGTACAGTGCAGAAAAGGTGGCGAACATAATTGTTGCCTGCTGCATGCTATACAACATTTGTCAGCGATTTGGTGTGCATGCAGAGGTAGCAGAAAACTTGCCGCCAGATCCACCTGTAGAACCGGCAGCTGAGGCGGACAACACTGCAAGGGGGAATGATGTCCGACAAAGGATCATCGAATCTTATTTCTCGTGTAAGTTCTTAACTTACATGGGGAAAATGAAGAAAAGATGATTTATATTCAGCATCAACCAACAAGGAATGAATTACATAGTTTGGGTAAACAAATAAGCATGGGTGTAGCTTGCTTGTTACGGCGGTTACTACCCTGAATCAATTAAGCCTGATACTTCACTTGGAATGCTTGTTACGGCGGTTACTACCCCAAACCAAATAAGCCTGATACTTCACTTTCAATGCACATCCAGCATAGCTCTCTGCTTCAATGGCAGAGAGAATGAAGAAAAGATTATTTATATTCAGCATCAACCAACAAGGAATGAATTACATAGTCTGGGTAAACAAATAAGCATGGGTGTAGCTTGCTTGTTACGGCGGCTACTACCCCGAATCAATTAAGCATGATACTTCACTTGGAATGCATATCCAGCGCAGCTCACTGCTTCAACAACTGGGGGGGAATGAAGTAAAGAGGATTTATATTCAGACAGCCAACAAAGACTGAATTGCACAGGTAGGGTAAACAAACGGGAGTAGCTTGCTTATTACGGCGGTTATTACCCCAAACCAATTAGCTAGATACTTCACTTAGATGCAGCTCCAGCACTGCTGTCTGCATTGATGGTGAGGGTGGAAGGGAATTGGAACCAAACAGTTACCAATAAGGGCCCTGACCTCAGCGGTCAGAGTAACAGATAAGTATGAAAACAAATAGGTGTGAAAGCTTGCTGGGCAGACTGGATGGGCCGTTTGGTCTTCTTCTGCCGTCACTTCTATGTTTCTATTTAACTGTTATACATTCATTTCTCCGTACTGATGTGGTGCTTTTATTGTAGTACATAGCTCTGCAAAATTTGAGATATAATCCTTTTAATGACTGTACAGTATATTTAATCTTGTGTTGTATTTCTTTCAGGAGCTGTGATCCATCCATCAAACCATTTCCCAGCAAGCTGATCCATCATCAAACCATTTCCCAGAAAGCAGAAAAGTAGATTTAAAATAACAAATAATAGTGAAACTAATACAATTTTTTCGGAATGTTCCCTTGTCTTCTCTGTGTTTTCCATTGCATCATTTATAGTTCTTGAAGTATAAAATCAATAAAGTGTGTTCCCATTTAATCCTCAATAAATTGCTTCCTTTCCTTTTATTATAGGTTCTTACTAAATGTTATATCGGCATCCATGATGCTCCGTGAACCAGCAGAGACATGGGCGCCTCTACAGATGCCGGGAGAAGGACGCCACGCCAGGCCTTCCTCCGGTGTCTACAATTAGGCGTTCCTGCGGCTCCGCGGAACGCCTTAATTTACCGCAGAACGCCTTAATTTACCGCAACCCCCCACCCTCCTGACCCCCCCAAGACCTGCCAAACGTCCCTGGTGGTCCAGCGGGGGTCCAGGAGCGGTCCGGGAACGATCTCCTGAGCGTGGGCCGTCGGCTGCCAGTAATCAAAATGGCGCCGACGGCCCTTTGCCCTTACTATGTCACTGAGACCGACCAATAGCAGCGGTCGGTCCCAGTGACATAGTAAGGGCAAAGGGCCGTCGGCGCCATTTTGATTACTGGCAGCCGACGGCCCACGCCCTGGAGATCGTTCCCGGACCGCTCCTGGACCCCCGCTGGACCACCAGGGACGTTTGGCAGGTCTTGGGGGGGTCAGGAGGGTGGGGGGTTGCGGTAAATTAAGTCGGCAGGTCTTGGGGGGGTCAGGAGGGTGGGGGGTTGCGGTAAATTAAGTCGGCAGGTCTTGGGGGGTCAGGAGGGTGGGGGGGTTGCGGTAAATTAAGTCGGCAGGTCTTGGGGGGGGTCAGGAGGGTGGGGGGTTGCGGTAAACTAAGTCGGCAGGTCTTGGGGGGGTCAGGAGGGTGGGGGGTTGCGGTAAACTAAGTCGGCAGGTCTTGGGGGGGTCAGGAGGGTGGGGGGTTGCGGTAAACTAAGTCGGCAGGTCTTGGGGGGGGTCAGGAGGGTGGGGGGTTGCGGTAAATTAAGTCGGCAGGTCTTGGGGGAGTCAGGAGGGTGGGGGTTGTTAATTTAAAGGGTTGGGATGGGGGGTTTTTTTTGGGGGGGGAGGGGTTCCCAGAGAAAAAAGTTTTCTGATCTGGGGAGTGGACCAAAATGGCCCTCCCCAGGCTCGAAAACAAAATGGGGAGGAAAAAAAAAGCTATGCACTCCCCTAATTTGCTCCATAAGACGCCCAGACGCAGAGCCGGTTTAGCACAATTTTTTTTTTTTTTAATTTTCCCCCTCTGAATCCTAGGTGCGTCTTATGGTCAGGTGCGTCTTATGGAGCGAAAAATACGGTATATATATTTTTGAATTTGAAAATTGTACGAGTTTCATTTTATCAATTTATTTTGAATAGTTATTGAATGAAACTATTGTGTGTTGTGAGGAGGGACATGCCACATAAAAAAGAAACATCAGTTTATGGACAAAAAATTTTTATTTAAAAATTATTATGGGTGGTTAATGGAACAAAAAGCTGAGGCGACATCTCTAACGGCACCGATCAATTCTGTCATCATTTCCTTCATCAAAATTGTATGAGAAGCCAGCGAACCATTGATGTCGGCTCGGATCAACCTTATTTCCTGGAGCATCAAGTCATTGTGTTGATCCTGTCGAGAGGTGATTCCATTCATACACTGCTCGCTTAGGCCGTCAATTCTGAATAATGCCTGTTCCAGATCCTCTGATACTGATGCCATTTCCTATGCCGGTGGAGCAGCAGCCTGTAGCGGAGATGGTTCTGACGCTAGAAATGGTTCCATGGCTACAGATGCCTCAGTTTGTGTTACAAATGGTTCCAGGGGTACCGATACCTCAGGTTGTGGCGTGGTCTGAGGCAGGCCTCGCTACCTTCCAACGTCCATGGCTGCTGCCTTGAGTGTCTGGAAAGGATCGGTAGCGGGGCCTCCGATCATGGACATCTGGGTGCTCAGGGCAGCGGCCATGGATGCTGGAAGGTAGCGGGGCCTCCGATCATGGACGTCCAGGTAGCAAGGCCTGCCTCCAACCACGCCATGGACGTTGGTCGGAAAGAGGCGGGAACGTCCATGGTTGAAGGTCCCCGCTACCTTCCAACGTCCATTGCCTTGAGCGCCCAGACGTGGAAGGTACTGGGGCCTCCGACTATGGACATCCGGGTGCTCAAGGCAGCGGCCTCTGAGCGTATATGATCCCGGTGTCCATGCGGGGTCTGTTGGACAGAAGCGTCCATTAGTATGCCTCTTACCTGCTGAAAGCGTTGCCGATCTTCCGAAAGATATCCAAAGGTACCACTGTAACCGCTCTGTCCTGGCCCGAACCAAATACAAAAGGACTTTCTTACTTGGCGATTGTTGCGACCGTCACTGCCCGACGGTTTCACTCCGCCTACCTTTGCTTTTTTGCGACTCCTCCTGCTCTTTATGGACACCTGCCTGCTGCGGCGTCTGCCTGCCATCCTCTCCGGCGTCCCCGGTCCGGCTTGGGCACTGCCTCCCGCCATGTTCTTATTCTTATTTCCTCATTGGTGCGTTCCTCAGGGGTGTCCCCCTGTGATGACGTCACACTGCCCGGATATTTAAGCCTACAGTTTATTGCTAGCTGTTGAGTTAGCAAGGGTGATTCTCCCCATACCCAGCTACTCTGCCTTCCAACTTCCATTGGACTCTTTCTGCTAACGGGGTACCCGCTCCTCAGGGGCCTCTTTTGCTTCTTTCAGGTCGCTATCAGGTAACCGGTATTCGCTTCTCGAGGGCCCATGTTCCCTGACCCGCTGCCTGCATCGCTACAGACACCATCAGTGAGTACTACTATCATCCACTCCTCAGAGCTGTCTCCCTGGAACCAGGTACTCGCTCCTCGAGGGCCTGCCTCCATTCCAGCGCCAGTGCCATCTCCTACATGGAATCGCTGTGTGAGTACTTTGCCAACAAGTCTCTCTGCTTCCAGGGATCTGGTACACACTCCTCGAGGCCCTGCCTCCATTCCAGCGCTAGTGCCATGTCCTACATGGAATCGCTGTGTGAGTACTTTGCCAACAAGTCTCTCTGCTTCCAGGGATCTGGTACTCGCTCCTCGATGGCCAGCTCTCCTTATCTCGGGGCTTCTCCATATTTGGGACTCTGAATGTTCTATTGTACTCACTTTCTCAGTTCTCTGCACTACAGCACTGCTACCGGAGGAACCGCTGTTCCAGCACCCTGGTGAATACTAGCCCAGCCGGGCTACATCTTCTACTCACTACTGCCACCTCTGGTGGCTTCTCAAGCTTTCTAAATAAAGAACTATCTGTCAGGCCGATACAGTAAGGATGCGGTAGAAAGAGTGCGGCAGTGCGGGGCGCACCCGCGTTTGCCGCTCGCACAGTTCGGATCACATACCGCTCGATACAGTATTTAAATGGCATGCAAATGCAAGCCGCGTCCAAGAAGCGTCCATGAAGCGCAATCCATTTTACTGTATAGGCGCTATACAGCGCCTATACAGTATCCTGGGTGCGTTGGTACCTGTCATTTCAAATGACATTTGAAATGACAGGTACCAGGAAGGGATGGTTCTCCTATGCTCGAGCATTGGGGATTGCCAGCTTGACAAGCGTCAGGCAAGCCCCAGCATTCCTTCTTCCGCTTTGGCTCATGTTGTCCCTTCACTTTCTCTTTCAGCATTCCTTCTCCTGCTTCAGCAGCCCGGGGCGGATCGGGCGCTCTCCGCGAGGCGGCTTCCAGCAGCCCCCGCCGGCGAAGATGCATAAACGCACGCCTGTACTTCCAATTTGGGCGCTCAAGGCACCAAATGGGACGTACAGGCGGTGCGAGCTCATCATGCCAAAAAAATTGCACCAGCAGGCAACTGAAAGATTGCCAGAGTGGCGGAGCCCAGGCCGGGGGGGGGTGGTGGCTCCCCTACCTTTCCTGCATGCGGGGCAGCTCCGGCTCGCCTGCCTGCCTGCCTCCCTCCGTTCCGCCGCTCACTGCCTCCCCAGCGCCATCTTGCAGCTTGTGACGTCACCCCTGACCCTTGAGCGCCCAAATTGAACGTACAGGCAGTGCATGAACACACGCTGTGGTCACGCCTGTACGTTCAATTTGGGCGCTCAAGGCTCAGGGGTGACGTCACAAGCTGCAAGATGCCATTGGGGAGGCAGTGAGCGGCGGAATGGAGGGAGGCAGGCAGGCAGGCGAGCCGGAGCTGCCCCGCATGCAGGAAAGGTAGGGGAGCCGCCGCTCTGGCAATCTTCCAGTTGCCTGCCGGTGCAATTTTTTTGGCATGATGAGCTCGCACCGCCTGTACGTCCCATTTGGTGCCTTGAGCGCCCAAATTGGAAGTACAGGCGTGCGTTCATGCATCTTCGCCGGCGGGGGCTGCAGGAAGCCGCCTCGTGGAGAACGCCCAATCCGCCCCGGGCTGCTGAAGCGGGAGAAGGAATGCTGAAAGAGAAAGTGAAGGGACATTTGTGAGTCAATGTCCCTGTCCCTGTCAGCGCGGGCCTGTATGGGAGACCGGCACCCATGGACGCGGCCAGGGCAGGTGAGCGGGGGCTGGGGGAAAGTTTGCCCGTGAAATTTCACGGGCAAACTTTACCGCCTACCCTCTAATGCAGGGGTAAGGGTAGGCGGTAATTTAGCAGGTTAAAGACACGGCTAAACTGCAGGTTAAAAAGGCGATAGTCGGGGCGCACGTTACTGTATGGGAGGGAATAGCTAATCGGAGCGTTTACATATCATATACATGCCGCGGGCGGAAAGGGTTACCCGTTGATTTAAAGAAGCGTAAGGATGGGTTAAAAGGGATAGTGAATCGTGGGTTGGACTTACGTGGCCAAATTGCAGGTACAAAGCGGGTTAGAAACAGGGTAATCGCGGCCGCGCTTTACTGTATCAGCCTGTGTGTTTGTGTGTCCAGAGCTAAGCCTGACCTGTGGCCCCTCACGGGACTTCCCCCCCGTGGGCGTGGTCAGCTGCCACAGTGTCCAAGGGTCCACCCAAACCTCACTAACTATAACAGCGATGCGACTTATATATATGTCCAAGGTAGGATTAAGACGCAGCGATGATGTCACAAAGGAGGAACAACGGGATAATTTTCCAGATCGATGAAGTTTGGAATTCTTTACATTTTCGTTATATTTTCAAAATGACATTTCCCGTTCCATTGAAATGACATGTATGGAAGCAGCGCACCCTGGATACTGTATAGGAGTTCTATAACGTCCTAAGAACATAAGAAATTGCCATGCTGGGTCAGACCAAGGGTCCATCAAGCCCAGCATCCTGTTTCCAACAGAGGCCAAAACCAGGCCACAAGAACCTGGCAATTACCCAAACACTAAGAAGATCCCATGCTACTGATGCAGTTAATAGCAGTGGCTGTTCCCTAAGTAAAATTGATTAATAGACTTCTCCTCCAAGAACTTATCCAAACCTTTTTTGAACCCAGCTACAATAACTGCACTAACCACATCCTCTGGCAACAAATTCCAGAGCTTTATTGTGCGTTGAGTGAAAAAGAATTTTCTCCGATTAGTCTTAAATGTGCTACTTGCTAACTTCATGGAATGCTCCCTAGTCCTTCTATTATTCGAAAGTGAAAATAACCGAGTCACATCTACTCGTTCAAGACCTCTCATGATCTCAAAGACCTCTTTCATATCCCCCCTCAGCCGTCTCTTCTCCAAGCTGAACAGCCCTAACCTCTTCAGCCTTTCCTCATAGGGAAGCTGTTCCATCCCCTTTATCATTTTGGTTGCCCTTCTCTGTACCTTCTCCATCGCAACTATATCTTTTTTGAGATGCGGTGACCAGAATTGTACACAGTATTCAAGGTGTGGTCTCACCATGGAGCGATTATAGAGGCATTATGACATTTTCTTTTTTATTAACCATTCCCTTCCTAATAATTCCTAACATTCTATTTGCTTTTTTGACTGCTGCAGCACACCGAGCTGACAATTTTAAAGTATTATCCACTATGATGCCTAGATCTTTTTCCTGGGTGGTAGCTCCTAATATGGAACCTAACATTGTGTAACTACAGCAAGGGTTATTTTTCCCTATATGCAACACCTTGCACTTGTCCACATTAAATTTCATCTGCCATTTGGATGCCCAATCTTCAAGTCTTGCAAGGTCCTTCTGCAATGTATCACAGTCTGCTTGTGTCCTATACAGTAAAATCAATAGCGAACGTCTGCCGCCTTAGGCGCCGCTTGGATTTGCATCTAATTTGAATACTGAATCGAGCAGATTGTGAACCAAAATGTGCGCACATCAAATGAGCGGGTGCTGGACACTGTCGCACTTTATTTTACGCGTCGGTACTGTATCAGCCTGAGTGAGATTGAGCTGTGTGGTGCCCAAACTCCTGCACTGTTCTCACAATCTTGTAAGACCAGCATGGGAGTTCAGGCTTCATGCAGCTCCAACTCTCAGAGATCCACACAGTGCTGCAAGGCACCAGTTCTTCTGAGGGCAGCAACAAAGGAGGAGCAATATTTGGAAAACTGGCACACACATTTGGAGCACAGGCCAGACCCCAAGCGCCAGTGCCTACCAGTGCTTCTGCACTGGACTCAGTTACAGCCATCAGGTGCATTTTTTTAAATCTCCTTATAAAGAGGACTTGGGGGCAGAGGTAATCTGTTCACTGTTATGGGTGGCTGGTGGAAGAAATTCTGGGCCATGAGTTAAAAACACTCCTCTGCTACTAACTCTTCATATCTCAGTTTATCCAATTTATTGCATTATTCTTTCTCCCCTATCCTCTTTGGAAGCAAACATGTAAATCTGGTGCCAAAAATGTGCTGCCAGTTCAAAGTACTCTACTTGAGGCTGAATTTATGAGTTTGAAGTGCTAAAAAAGATTTAAAAAAATTTCTGTCCTGGCTGGATGAAAGGTAATACACAAATCCAAAATATCTTTATTATTTTTATTAATAATCTTTGAATTGTATTACTAATGACACTGTATTGATAGTCCACAAGATGGCACTCTGTGATCATGCTGTCCGTCATCTCACACAGTAAAGCAATGTATAGTTATAATCATGTGATGATCTTAATTATTTATTTATTATTTATTTAACAGTTTTATATACAGAGGTTCAGGTAACAGAGTTACTAATCACTTCGGTTTACATTTCAACAATTACAATGACAGTATAAAGTATAATGTCTTACAATGAACGGGGAGAATACAATTTATATACAAAGAACTTGGAGGAACAATGTGTATAATCGCTGGGAATGAACTTGGCGGGGCCTAAAGCCAACTGTCATGACATTCACTGGGAGAGTAAGCTACTACGGATGGTTAATTAGTGCTGGATGAAACTTGTAGATATGTCACGGGCAGGGTCTACCCGTGGGATCTGTACTAGGATAATTGGGTTAGGAGAATGCTTGGTTGAACAACCAGGTCTTAAGTCTTTTTTTTAAAGGTGGGTGTCGATTGTTCAAGCCTGAGGTCTGGTGGGAGTGAGTTCCAATGTTTAGGGCCAGCGGTGGAAAGAGCTCTTTTACTTAGTGATGTTTTGACAGGATGGGCCTGTAGAGTGCCTCGCTGAGCTAGTCTCTTCGGTCGGGAGGTAGTGTGAGGCTGCAGTGGGATCCTGAGATCAATTCTTACGTTACAAAAATTAAAGACATGAATACTTGAAAGGAATTTTTAGAAATCTACATTCTTGAAATTTAGTGACCTTGCAATTAAATAATTCAAAACAAAAATTATTTGCACTTTAAGGTAGCATGATTTCAATATTAATTCATCTAGATATGTGGAAATAGAGGTCAACAAACAAGTTGAATGTGAAAACTTTTCAGTGAAGTCATTTTTGAGAGCTATGCTACCTTCTTCAGGTCAGGGCTTTGTGAATATGTGCTAAAATAAAAGCAGAGGTAAACAATGAAAAGATTAAGGCAAGTAGACAAAAATGAGAGCAATAGGGTTGCCATCTGGTCAGGGCTGGAGTAAGGGTATCAGGTGCCCTAGATAAATCTTTAACCATGTGCCTGCCCGCTCCCCCTCCCCCTAACTTATCTACTGACAACTGCTCCAGCACAACAATCCCTCCTACTGCTGGCTGCAGTTCTAGTACAGCACGCTGTTTTGGTGGAGGTGACTCCTACACAGCAGCCCCTCTCATTCTTCCCATCCTCTTTTCCCAGCATTTGTACTCCTGTCTACTCCTCTTTCTTTCCTCTTACCTCCTTCCTGCCCCCAGCATTCATCCTCCTTCCTCCACCTACTTTCCCAGTATCTATTCTCTCCCTCTCTCTCCACCTGTGCCTCTCCTCCCTCAGGTCAACTTAGTGGCGGGATCCTCTGCCACTTCTCCCCACTCCTATGTATCGGCACTTGAAGAATGTTCAATCACAGGCAGCATTTTCCTCTGCTAATCCTGATTTCAGCAGCGAGAAGTGCCAGCCAGTAAGTTTTGAACATTTTTGTGACACTGTTACAGAGTGGCAGGAAGCAGCAGTCACTGCTGGTGGATCTTCTGCCTTTTCAACTGGCAGGGCCAGGGAATCCCTGCTTGCTTCACTGCTTGGCTCAGCGGCTTCTCCATCTCTTCAGCTGGCAGGGCCTGAGGATCCCTGCCAGCTATGCAGCTCAGCCAGCTGTTACACCAGCAACCCTTTTGCAGCAAATTTTGCTGCCCCCCCTCCCCACTAATCTAGGCAACTGCTTAGTTCACCTAATGGTAGTTCCAGCCCTGCCTTTGGCTCCATTTTTGCAGGACTTGAATCAGTGTGTTGGCCCATACTATATACTTTCCACCTTTTGAAAGGTATGAGAAGAGTTACATTCTGTGGAGAAGATGACAAGTTAGACTTTGGTGATGCAGACCTGAAAAAGGTTCCTCTTCCTCCTCAACCCCCTACAGGAGCGATTCTCAACCGGTGTGTCGCAACACACCAGTGTGTCGCCAAGCACCATCAGATGTGTCGCAGCTCCTGGTGTCCCATTGCCTCCCCAGGGGCAGGGCCGAAGAGTGGAGAGATGCTGCGTGCCGCCACCAGAGGCCAGGCCGGCAGCAGCTGAAGAGTTGGAGAGACCCTGAGCGGCGCATCAGAGGCCAGGCCAGCGGGACCGAAGAGCGGAGAGACCCTGTGCGCCGCCAGAGGCCAGGTTGGCGGCAGCTGATAAGCGGAGGTCAGGGTTATTGGGCCAGTGAGAAGAGGCTCCATGTGAGCTTGTGTGTGTATATGAGTGGCAGCTTTGTGTGCCTGTGGTAGAATGGGTGCATGTGTGAGAGCTTGTGTGTATGTGATACAATGGGTGCATGAGTGGCAGCTTTGTGTGTGTGTGGTAGAATGGGAGCAAGAGCATTTGTGTGTGATTGAGAGCTTGTATGTAAGTGAGAGAGCATGTGTGTGATTGGGAGAGAGACTAGTCAGAGGTGATGTGTTTCTTTGAGAGACAGACTGGTCAGGAAGATGACTGGTGTGTGTGTGTGAGAGAGAGACAGAGACTGGTCAGCAAGGTGACTGATGTCTGTGTGAGAAGACAGAGACTGGTCAGGGAAGTAACTGGTGTGTGTGTGTGGGAGAGACAGACTGGTCAGGGAAGTAACTGGTGTGTGTGTGTGTGGGAGAGACAGACTGGTCAGGGAGGTGACTGGTGTGTGTGTGTGTGTGTGTGGAAGAGACAGACTGGTCAGGGAGGTGACTGGTGTGTGTGTGGGAGAGACAGAGACTGGTCAGGGAGGTGACTGGTGTGTGTGAGAGAGAGACTGGACAGGGAGATGACTGGTGTGTGTGAGAGAGAGACTGGACAGGGAGATGACTGGTGTGTGTGTGTGTGTGTGTGTGTGTGGAAGAGACAGACTGGTCAGGGAGGTGACTGGTGTGTGTGTGGGAGAGACAGAGACTGGACAGGGAGATGACTGGTGTGTGTGAGAGAGAGACTGGACAGGGAGGTGACTGGTGTGTGTGTGTGTGTGTGTGTGTGTGTGAGAGACAGACTGGTCAGGGAGGTGACTGGTGTGTGTGAGAGAGACAGTGACTGGACAGGGAGGTGACTGGTGTGTGTGAGAGACTAGAGATGTGCTTCGTTTAAAGATATCAGTTCGGGCTTCGGATTGGGTGCTTCACAGAAAATTTAGTTTTCCCACGGTTTGTTTTCCTAGCGTGTAGCAGATGGATTCAGGACCAATGGGTATAGTGTGCTCTTGATAGCAGTTGGAGACGGAGTCAGATTTCAAGCTGACATCAGCCTACATATACCCATGCAGGAAGCTTAGCTCTTCAGTATTTCTCCATCTCCTAAGCAGTTAGGGACACTACACATACTTGCACAGTGTTAGAAAATCCAAAACAAAGAAGAAAGAAATCTTACCTCTACAAGACGAGCCCCGCTCTCCTGCGGTGATACCTAAGGGCCCCTCCCCCAGTCGAGAATTCCTGAGGTGATTTCCGAGATCCCTCAGAGGTAAGTCTCGGTCCGGTAGCCGGTTCCTGGCGTGGACGTAGCCCCCATAGTGGCTGAGAGGCAGCGGGTGCGATACCAAGCGCGACGGTGAAGGTATTTTCCCTCTCTCCCTGCAGCCAGAGACTACCCGGCACGAGACCGGGAAGTGCCGAGACAAGGTAAGGTAGAAAACTTTCTTAAAGTCTCTAGTCTTCGAGGCTCAGTTAGCCACTCAGATCGTCCTTCCTGCGTCTGTCAAATCGGGTTGAGCAGCCTCGTCTGGGCTAGACCCCGATTTGGTGCAAGGGTACACACATGTGGAGACCCTCCAGGGGGTTCGCCATCTTGCTCGCGTGGTCGTTGGCACCATTTTCCCCCCCCTTGATCGCTGTATTATTCACACAACTGAGCCGTGCGCACAGCGGCGAGCCGGGTGCACAAACGACTTGTGCGCACAGCAGCACGAGCATCTGTGCCGTGCGCACAGTGACTTGCACAACAGTACCGGGCACACAGCGGCACGCACAACGGTGCCGGGTGCACAGATAGGCCTGTGCGCACAGCGGCAGGCGCAACCCCACTAAGCGCACAAATAGCAGCCTGCACGCACATCTTCCTCATTCTGCACGCACATCGTCGGCGCACCAGGAGCTCACAACTAAGTCTCCCAGCGTGCACACCTACGTGCACAGAGGAGTTTTGAGCCACTCCACATGCACAAATCATGGCACCACCGACCAAGGGACAAGCCTTCTGCCCAGCCTGCCACCTGAGAGCTGCGCAACCCGAAGTGGCCTCTGCCCTATGCCTGCAGTGCGAAGAGCCACAGGGGGAACCGATTCAAGGCCCCCCTCAGCCAGTAGAGGAATCCGGCTCCACCAATGATAGTACCCCGGACCTCTGTATCTCCGGCTTGACCTCTCCTCAGATGAGTACCTCGGGGAACTCCACTGGATTCAATATGGACCCAGGGACCTTTTCCTGGGTGGAATTCTTCAAAGGACTGCAAACCTTTGTCCAGGCGCAATCGGTACCACCTGCGACACAGCCACAGTCTCCACCAGAAGCGCAAGACCTTCCAAGCCCCTCTTGGATCCCTCGAGATGTGCCCCAGCTGGGCAAAAGCCTCCCCGTAGGGGACACAGACACCTCAGGGGAAGAGCCTGACTCCCTGGAGGAAGGGGAAATCCCTCCAGGGATGGAACCATACCGAACCATGATGCGGTTCTTCTCCAAAGACGAGTTACCAGATCTCGTGTCTCTGAGCCTGAAGACACTGGCCATTCCTGGCACAAGTACCACAGCGGAGCCAAAGACGAACCCAGTTTTGGTCAGTCTCTGTCAGGCCTCATGCTATTTCCAAATGCTGCAGGCCGTACAACAGCTGATTGACCTGGAATGGAATGCCCCGGAGGCCAGCTTCAAAGGAGGATGGGCCCTAGAAGCCCTATACCCCTGGAACCCACAGCCAAAGAACTCCTAGGGTTCCCAAAAGTGGACGCCATGGTCTGCGCTATCTCAAAGCGCATTACCATCCCAGTCAAAGGAGGAGCTGCACTCAAGGATGCCCAGGACAGACGTCAGGAATCCATCCTTAGTCATTTGATGTTGCAGCAATGACCCTGCAGATCGCCTCCTGCTGCACCGTTGTGACAAGTGTCTGCTTGCTCCTCTCCAGGGACGCAACCACTTCCGCCGAAACATTAGAACCGGCAATATTTTTCCTCATGGATGCGACCTCTGACCTGGTGCGCACCTCAGCCAGGGATGTCTCATTCATAGTGGCAGCCAGAAGGCAACTATGGCTCCGAAATTGGTCAGCCGACGCAACCTCCAAGACGAAACTCATGAGAATGCCTTTTAAAGGATCCCTCCCATTCGGAAGCGAACTGGAGAAGTTGGCCAACAAATGGGGTGAATCCCCAGTACCCCGGTTACCGGAGGACAGGAACAAAAGAACCCAGCGCTCCTCTCCCCGAACAACCAAGGGCAGAAGAGCTCAGCGTTTTAGACCATACAAAAATACATCCCAAGCACTTCGCCCCACAGGCAGGGCCCAGTCCTTTCGGAACAGACACAACAAGAGGGGAGCCGGCTCAGGTACAGGCCCCAGCCGCACCCCAGAATGAGAATCAACAGACCCATAAACAGGAAGAAGCCATAGGGGGCAGACTTTCCCTCTTCTACCAAAAATGGGTCGAGATAATGTCAGACAAGTGGGTCCTAACCATCATTCGAGAGGGATACTATCTGGACTTCCACAGCATCCCTCCAGAATAATTTGTGAGATCACCGTGCCACTCCCTCTCCAAGAGGATGGCAGTGGAAACCACACTGACAAAACTACTCAGCTTAAAGGTGATAACCTCAGTGCCCATGCACCAATAAAATACTGGTCACTATTCCATCTATTTTATCGTCCCCAAGAAGGAGGGAACGTTCCGGCCCATCCTGGACCTCAAGACCATCACTCGCTACCTGAGGGTGCCGCACTTCCGCATGGAAACCCTACGCTCAGTCATAAGGGCAGTACAACCGGGAGAATTCCTGACTTCACTGGATCTATCCGAAGCCTATCTCCACATCCCGGTCCACCACGACCATCAGCGCTTCTTACGCTTCGCAATACTGGACCATCATTACCAGTTTCGGGCGCTTCCCTTCGGACTAGCTACTGCTCCTCGGACGTTCACCAAAATTATGGTGGTAGTGGTGGCGACACTGAGGAAAGAAGGAATCCTCGTACATCCGTATCTGGATGATTGACTGATCAGGGCAAAATCTCCAGAGGAAAGTTACCAGGCGACCACCAGAGTCAAGAATCTATTGCAGAATCTCGGGTGGGTCGTCAACCCAGCCAAGAGCTGCCTGCAGCGCTCCCAATTGCTGGGAGTCCGGTTCGACACCAAACAAGACAGGGTTGTTCTTCCCCCTACAAGGAGAAGGAAACTGATGGACCGATTGCGAAAACTGTTGAACTATGCTCGCCCCAAGGTATGGGACTACCTCCAAGTTCTCGGTCTCATGACATCAACCCTAGAAGTCGTCCCGTGGGCAAGGGCCCACATGCGCCCACTACAAAGTTCCCTTCTGTCACAATGGAACCTGATGTCCCAGAACTACTCCATTCGCCTCCAGCTACTGGCAGAGGTTCGGACCCAGCTCCAATGATGGCTACAGGAAGACCATCTGAGCAAGGGAGTAAGACTATCCCCACCGACCTGGATCTTGCTCACCACGGATGTGAGCCTGCGAGGGTGGGGAGCCCACTGCCAGGAACTGACGACCCAGGGGTAATGGGACAAGGAAGAGTCGGGATGGAACATAAACGGACTGGAAGCTCGAGCTGTCAGACTTGCCTGTCTGCAATTCAGTCACAGACTCCGGGGCAAATCTCTCAGAGTCATGTTGGACAGCGCCACAACAGTTGCCTACTGTTGCGACCGTTGCTGCCCGACATCTCCACTCCACCTACCTTACCGCATTGGCGACTCCCTCCGGGGTTGATGGAAGGCTGGCTGCCACAGCGTCCTTCGGCCGTCCTCGTCCGGCGTCCCCAGATCTGCCTGACGCTGCAATCCGTTATGTTGACCTGATGCCTAGGGGCGCGCGCACGGCACGGCCCCGCCTCAAGTACCAGAAGTGGCGCGAACCTCAGGGGCATCCATCCCCCTGAGATGACGTCATCCGCTTCAGATATTTAAAGATCTCTGAATTGCTAACAACTCGAGTTAGCAAAGATAAGGATTCGTTCTATCTACGCTACTCTGCCTCCTCAGACTATCAGGGGTACCCGCTCCTCGGGGGCCTCATCCTCTCTTACTTTGTAGGTTGCAGTCTGGAACCGGTACTCGCTCCTCGAGGGCCCTTGTTCCCGGACTTCTTTGGAATTCACTTCTGCCTGGAAGTCATCGCTGCCTACTACATCTGTGAGTTACCATCGCTCTCTCAGAGCTTTCCCTGGAACCAGGTAATCGCTCCTCGAGGGCCTACTTCATTCCAGCTCCTGGGCTTCTATGAGACATTGTGTGAGTGTTACCATCAGGTTCTGTCCATGAACTCTGCATACCCTGCCTACTCACTATATTTCAGTTTCTCTACAGCTCAGCCTCCAGGGATCACTGTTCCAGTATCTGAGGGACTACAGCCCAGCCGGGCATTCCAGCTCACTACTGCCACCTCTGGTGGTTCAGTATACTGTCTAATAAAAGAACTAGTGTGTGTCTGTCTCCTAACTCTGAGCCTGACCGGTGGTCCCTCTCGGGATCTTCCCCCAGGGGCGTGGTCATCTGCCACCAGCCCAAGGATCCACCCACAACTCTCCTAAATAATAACACCTACATCAACCGCCAGGGAGGAACCAGAAGCCAACAGGTGTCCCTGGAAATAGATCCCCTAATGGCGTGGGCGGAAGCAAACCTGCAAGGGATCTCAGCTGCCCACATCGCAGGAAAAGACAACGTCACTGCGGACTACCTCAGCAGAGAAAGCCTAGACCCAGGGGAATGGACGCTGTCGACCACAGCCTTCCAGTTGATAGTAAACCGCTGGGGAACCCCAGCCATGGATCTTCTGGCAACCTGGTCCAACACCCAAGTCCCCAATTTCTTCAGCCGCAAACGAGAACCGCAATACCGGGGAATCGACGCCCTTGTCCAGACCTGGCCACAGGAAGTCTTGCTGTACGTCTTTCCTCCATGGCCACTACTGAGTGGGATCATCCACAAGATAGAACACCACAGGGGGCTAGTACGACTAGTGGCTCCGGACTGGCCAAGAAGGCCATGGTACGCAGACATGCGAAGACTTCTTGCGGGGAACCCTCTGTGCCTACCTCCACACAGGGACCTGCTCCAGCAAGTACCGATCCTCCACGAAGACCAACTCAATTCTCTCTTACTGTCTGGCTATTGAGAGGACACGCCTGAAGAAGAACGGATATTCTAAGGCAGTGACTGACACCTTGCTCCGAGCACGCATGTGTTCCATGTCTCTAGCTTACATACGAATATGGAGACTATTCGAAGCCTGGTTTGAGGACAGCGAGATACTTCCGCGGAGGGTCAAAATCCCCATGATCCTGGAATTTCTGCAGGATGGCTTGAAGAAGGGGTTGTCTCTCAACTCCCTCAATGTTCAGGTGGCCGCGCTGGCCTGTTTCAGAGCCAAAGTGGACGGCATCAGTCTATCAACCCATCCAGATGTTTCCTGCTTCCTGAGAGGGGTCAGACAAATCCGACCACCATTAAAGTGGCCGGTGCCCCTATGGAATCTCAATCTAGTACTAGACTTCCTAGCGGGAGCTTCCTTCAGACCTACTCACGGTCTGTCACTATGGCTACTGACCTTGAAGACTGCATTCCTTGTGGCAATATGTTCAGCCAGTCGCATCTCTGAACTTCAAGCCCTATCCTGCCAAGAACCATTCCTCAGGTTCACACCGGGATCCATACAATTACGCATGGTCCCCTTCTTTCTTCCGAAGGTAGTTTCTCAATTTAATCTAAACCAAACCATATCTCTACCATCTCCAGACGAACATAAGGACTCGGAAGACTCACACTGTCTTCACCACCTAAACGTCGGCAGACTCTAGGCCGATACCTGGAAAGATCAGAATCCGTACGAAAGATGGACCACCTATTCGTCCTTCACAACAGTAAGAACATAAGAAAATGCCATACTGGGTCAGACCAAGGGTCCATCAAGCCCAGCATCCTGTTTCCAACAGTGGCCAATCCAAGCCATAAGAACCTGGCAAGGGGAAGCGGCCTCGCGGACAACCATAGCCTGCTGGATCAAAGAAGTAATCAAGGTGGCCTACGTAGAGGCAGGGAAGCCTCACCTCTACAAGTCAAGGCCCATTCTACAAGGGCCCAGGCAGTGTCCTGGGCAGAAACCAAGATGCTGTCACCCGCTGAGATCTGTCGGGCGGTGACGTGGTCCTCCATACATACCTTCTCCAGGTTCTACCGCCTGGATGTCCAGGCCCGGGAGGACACATCATTTGCAAGGGAGGTACTAAGTAGGCCACGGGCAGCCTTCCACCCGGTTCGGGAGTAGCTTTTGTACATCCCATTGGTCCTGAGTCCATCTGCTACATGCTAGGAAATGGAGAAATTACTTACCTGATAATTTCGTTTTTCTTAGTGTAGACAGATGGACTCAGCATCCCGCCCACAGCTGCCCCAAAATCAGGAAACCTCGGGTGACAATCCCCGAGAGCCAAGAACTGGTAAGCCAGGTATTACCCCCTAGTTCAAGACACCCATAGTTGCCGGGTGTCGGCATTTTTCGGTTGAGTGCACTGACGGTCTCCAATTTGGAAATCAGTTGAACCAGTCCTAGTTAATCAAGTTAGCCAAGTTATTCAAGTTATCAAAACACACATATATCCACAATTGCTTTTCGAGGAGAATACTGAAGAGCTAAGCTTCTTGCACAGGTATATGTAGGCTGACGTCAGCTTGAAATCTGACCCCGTCTCCCAACTGCTATCAGGAGTGCACTACACCCATCGCTCCTGAGTCCATCTGTCTAAACTAAGGAAAATGAAATTATCAGGTAAGTAATTTCTCCATTTTTTTTTTCGGCAATTTTTGACGAAGTGTGTTAATGCGCACTAATGGGCCTTACTGCGCACTAACAACCAATTAGTGCGCACTATCTCAGCATTAGTGTGCAGTACACCAAACGAGATAGTGCACACTAGCTAGATGTTAATGCACATTAAGGCCCTTTAGTTAGTGCGCCCTAATATAACTTACAGCACATTAAGTATGTAATAGTGCGCTGTAACTAATGTTAGTGCGCACTAAAAAATGCAACTTACAAATTAAAAAGTATCAATTCAGAGGAGTTCGTTAGCTAGAAAAGCAGTGCACACTAATTGGTATTACTGCGCACTAAGAGATATGCAGTACACAGTAACTCCGTTAGTGCGCATTGACACGAAATATGAATTTTACCGAAATTTTGGCAAAAATCGCTTTGTATATCAGTGGTATTGAGCCGTGACGAATTAGACATTTTATAGGTTTAAACATACAGTGATGTCTTATGAGCCTATGATCGAGTATCACTTACGGAGTTTTGTCATATTAAAATAAGATGGACTAAGCCTATGCTAACCTGATCCCTTTTCACCCAAGTTAAGAACCCCCCTTGCTTAAGCCAGATGTTAGCAGCAATCCTCTGATAGGCCTTTGTCCTGTCAATCTTTTCATCCTCAGGGAGAATTGCTAACTCCAGTTCCACTAGGGCCCCTAAAGTTGAGACGGTATCCTGTGAGAACGTAACCTTGTCCATTTGCCCTTTATGACCTCATGACCCTCCATCATAAGTTTTGAACAACTCCAAATGCAGTCCAGATGTTTCCCAGAGTCTCCAATCTAGGGTCAATTTGAGGTTCTCATGGCCAGAATTTGCAGACAGGCCAGAGGCAGCAAAGGATTCTGGGTAAGCCAGAGTCTGAGCCATAGTCTCTATGCTGATTTCAAACTTCAGGCACACATATCAGTGTGTGTGAGGAAGAGAGACTGGTTAGGGAGGTTACTGGTCTGTGTGAGACAGAGTCTGTGTGTGACTGGTTGTGGGCCCTAAGGAAGAGGACCGTGAGGACAGAGCTTCAGCAGCCACTGCTGCTTCTGGTGTGTGCTATTGGCCTGCAAGAAAAAGGAGTAGGAGAGGGTAAATAAAGGTGGCTTTTTAAGTTTATTTTTCTTGATTGACTGCCATTTTAATTATTATTATGTGATATGTCTGCTGTTTTGAAATATTTTATTAATATTTGGACAGTTTTTAATTATTTTTATGAGTTTATAATTGTTGGATGTTATTCTGTTCATTAGCTGTTTTGTAACATTTATTAGTATAGTTTTACAATTATTTCTGAGTGGGAATCTATAGCGGCTTGGCTTGCTCCGTTTTCCTAATAGGAGGTGTATTAGTGTTTAGGGCCTGGTTAAATATTTGTTGTGTTGCCTTGTCATAGATAAGGTTATTACTGTTTGAGTGTGTACCATAATACAGGTTTAACTTTGTGCAGATTAGTTTATGTGCATTATTATCTTAAGTGCTATATTTCTCTTTCAATTTCTCCAGGTTTGCACTGCATACAGAGTGACATTTTTGGTTTTCCATTCCAGTTTGTCTCCATATTTATAATTTGTGGTCTTTCTGTACTTGCTGAAGGTCAGTTCTGGGTGTGTGACTGAGGTGAGGTATTTTACTAGCATGTAGGCATTTCTATCAATCTTAATGGTTGTTTTTTATCAATTGGACATGCATTAGTGGAAAATTACTGTCTTTTCACAAGGAGGGGTATTGTGCCTGCTAGTAAAGGGAGTTTGTTTTGCTTTTATTGAGATGTCATCAGAACCAGAATATCTTTTTTTGTATGGTGAGTTGTACGGGTAATGTCCTAGTTCTGCTCTGCACTCATTGTTGGGGGTCAAGGGGGTTCCTGAGAATACAGAATATATATTTATATTTTGCCTCATGACGGTCACATGTTCAGTGTTTCATGCATGTGAGAACCATCTGTCAGGTGTGTCCCGGCCGAAAAAAGGTTGAGAACCACTGCCCTACAGTGCCGTATTGCCAAAAGGGTTTCTCTAAGCTGTCACTATAGCAAAATATTTTTGGAAATGCATCCTAAAATGCTGCAGTGAAATCATGAGAAAGACCATGTGAAAGCTCTAGTGTTATACTAGCAAGTTAAAGACTTTAACAAGGACTGCCAAACTGAGGACTGCACAATTGCTGCAGACTTTTTACAAAAATATGTATGTATCTTTTTTAGGATGAAAAAAGGGCACTCAATGGAGAATGGGCTTAAAATTTTTTATAGGTGGTACTTTTCACCAGTGAGGCTGTTTCAAATGGGATGCAAAAAGGCTCTTCTTTGTTGGAGAGGTGTGGTAAGCAGTGCACTTTTTCCATGTTTGGTAGACTTGCCCCACTATCTCCTTATTTTGGTCTGAAATTCTTTCTTGTATTTATCGAATTACTAAGGTGAAACTCCCATGGAGAGTGTGACACAGTAAGTTATTTGGACGTTTTAGAATTTTGAAAGCCTATTTTGGATATGATGGGTAAGAAAGGGAGAGGTGAGCCTCTGGGGTTTGGTAGCTCCTTGTTAACTGGTTGTTTATTTCTCTTTGTCATCTTATATAAGGCATATATCTACTACATATTATTTTTTTATTCTTGGATATTGTGGCTTTAGGACCTTCTTAGCAGACTACAGGTTCTCTTTTTGCTTGTTCCTGTTCACATTTGTATGGTTTCTTTACGTTTACCATGAGGTTAGACCAATTTGACCCACACAGAAATCTGATTAGACTTCTGTAATGGGTATTATGATATTATGTATTCTGAATTGTTATGTATCTTTGTTCTTTGTTTCTTGTACTGACCCACTTTTATTCTAAGAAAAAAAATATATGAGTGCACTGCAAGGTCTGAAAATGTTCAAACAGGTAAAAAATGTGTCTTTTGTAACCAGGCCTGTCAGGGTTTACTATAACTTGGCCTGGTATAGCCTCTAGAAGGAGGAGCTCCCTCCTTGTTCTACCCTTCCCCCTTATGGGATGGGCTTTAGGCTCCCATATAAGGATGCATGAGCATATGCAAAAGGTCTTCACCATTCCCCCAGGTGGAATGACCAGATGGCATGAGGTTTGTCTGCTTCAGTGGATAAAGCCAAAGGAGACAGAGTTTTTGAGTTGGGGAGACAGATTTTGAGATTTTTGAGGAACAGTTACTTCCCACTTCCAGTTAATAGTGGTCTATAGCTGGTTCTGGGTTGTTATGCACGACCAGTGGTGGCAATTACTCTGAGGACTGCTTTTTGATTGTACAGCATTTTGAAGAACAGTTCTTGAGTTTTGGATTTTGTTTATAACCCTTTTTTTGAAGGTGATAAATTCTAAATAATTTATGTCATGAACTTTGTGGAGAAAAACAGGGACCTCTGGTTGGCAGAATATGTCACTCAGTTGCAGCCTGGTGCTCCTGGTGAAGGCTATTTCCCAGATCCAGAGGCCAGGTTACTGAAGATCTGCCAGTACTCTTCTAGAGCCAGAGAAGAGCTGCAGTGACACTGATATCCCAGAAGGTTTGGACATTTTGCAAAACATTATCTTTTGGTTGAGAGGAGGTCTTTTTGTCACCCCCTCCTTTCATTTGGAGAGTGGACAGGTGCCTGATCTTTGTCTATCAAGGCATTTTCTTTAGAGAAGTCCAATGAAGCAAGAAAGGAGAAAAGGAGCAGCACTGAAGACCCTCCACAGGATCTTCCTCCCAGGACACAAGCCTAACTGCTGAAACTCAGGTAGATGTGTAAAGGGGATTCCTTTACAGTGTAGGATCCCTCCAGAGTAGGGGACCCTGATGCTCTCATTCCAGGAGAGAAGAGTTCCCCAGGAGAAGGGAGGAGCCAAGATGGCGACCTGAACGGCTGTACTGTTTTGCTCGCTCCTGAAATTTCCTGAAAACTTTTTCTTTTTCAGCTATTACTAATGCCTTTGAAAAGGAAATGGAGAGTGAGGACCTACCCCTCAAGCCTCGCGATCCCTGTCGGGCAAAAAACGATTCTACAGCATGCCGGTTCGATTGTGAAACTTGGGGCGAGAGATCCTGCAGTCGGGCCAGACGGAGAAGAGCCCGCCCTGACCTCGGAGGAAGTCTCTCTCAGCCCTCTAGATGACCGACCACCCCCGGCTGCGTGGGAGGCCTCGATGCCGCACTCTGGCTGGACTCCCGAAGCTGGAGCCCAGGCTTTAGAGGTGGAGGGAGCTGCGTCGGAGTCTGACCCCACGCTGGGAGCGTGAGAGGCCTGAATGTGGTCCCCCATCCACTCCTGGAGTAATTTTGACATCGCAGAAACCCGCGATGGTCACTCTGGATTCCCTCTGGGACCTCACATCAGCAATGGTTAAAACACTCTCGGACTGTTCATTGAAAATTAACACTTTATCTCACCAAATAGACATAATAAATAATAGTGATACATATCGCCAGGAAACCTTGGAAAAATTCAAAAGTATGGAAATATACCATGTCAAAGCAGTGCAGTCTACCATTATTCAAGACTGTGGGGCTTTAAACAGAAAGGTAGAATTTATTGAAAATGCTCTAAAACATTTAAACCTATGAGTGCTAAACTTTCCCAGGGTTGTGGGAGAAATCCCTCGTATTACTGCCAGAAGATATTTCCTTGAAGTACTAGATTATACGTCAGAATCGGCTCCCCCTCCCCCAGATAAAGTCAACTTTTTACCTACTCGATCTAATGCACAAATGCAAGCTACACCGAATGATTTAGAGAATTTAACTGTTTTTCTTGAATCATCGAATTATGAAGTAGTGGAAAGAGCCACCTTGATATCTTCTTTTAATGAGAAAGATCTGAGTGATGTTATGAGGGCCTATTCTAAAAAATCCAATATTATATTTATGGGTCAGAAAATTAGGATTTTTCCTGATTTGACTAAAGCTGTTACGTGCCCCACCCGCAGCCGTCCCGCACATGGGACCGCTCACCTGCATAGTTCCTCAGCGGGTCCTGGGACGAACTCCCTCGTGGTAGTTGCTAGTCCAGCTAGGCCCCAGCATCCCGTGGTGGCGGTCGCCGGGCCTTTCACTGCGTGCCAGGCCTCACGCCGAGGTTCGGCGTCTCCTACCATGCTAACCACGCCCCTACACGCACGCAGACCCCCTAGACACTTGTAGGGTCGAGGGCGGGTCTTGGTTCCGGCGCGCGCCCTGATTGATCTAACAATATAAGGAAGTTCCTGTCTTCACTTCCTTGCCTTGGCAATCGGGTCGGCTTGTATGCTAGATTGTCTCTGCACTTGTTCCTGCTTGTTCCTAGTCTCGTTCCAGGATCCTTCTGTTCCAGTTCCATTCCTGACTTGTTCCTGCATCCTCGTTCCTGAGTCCTGCCTGTTCCTGTGTTCGTCTACCTGTCTCCCAGATAGTACCCTCGAACTGACTTTCTGGTACTGACCTCGGCTTGTTCCTGACCTGCCTGCCTGCCACCTGTCTACGACCTCAGCTAGTTCCTGACCTGCCTGCCTGCCACCTGTCTATGACCTCAGCTAGTTCCTGACTTGCCTGTCTGACTGCCGCCTGCCTCAAGACCTCTGCTTTCATCTGACTACGTCTGACCCTTGCTTCGTTGACCACTCCTCGGACTGACATGGACATTGACCTTTCGTCTGCCTGACCTCATCTTCAGATTCTGGCTCTGTTCCTCGCCTTGTCATCACCAACTCTGTTCTGGTTCTCCCTGTTCCAGCTCGAACCCAACCGCGCTCCTTCTGTGTCTGTGGGCACGCCGGACTTGAATTCTCCCAGGAGACCCTGCGAGGCCCACCTAAGTCCAAGTGGCCCGGGTCCCTACGGGCTCCTCCCGGGGGACCTTGGGCTTCCAGTGGTGAAGCTCTTCCTAGCCTCTGTCTCCTTCAGTGCTCCGCCCCCTGGGGGCAGTTACCTACTGTTTCCTTTAAGGAGCCATTCCATCCCTGCCCCAGGACAAGGGTCCACCCCCGAGCACAACAGGTTGCCAAGGCCATGGACTCGGCGGAGTCTCCCGCCTTCAGGACCCTACCAGGACTGGCTGCCACGGTAAAGCAACATCATCAAGCTTTAGAGATGCTGGCCTCTTTGATAGAAGAACTGCGTTCTCAATTACAAGATACAGCAATGGCCAATCCGAAGGGCCTCTCGGCCACTATGCTTCCTAAAGCAACTTTGGCACTTCCTGCACCCCCTCAGGTACAATGGGGATACACGCTCCTGTTGTGGCTTCCTTAGTCAGTGCTTTATGCAGTTCGCACTGCAACCTTCATTGTTTTTGAAGGAGATTATGTCCCTGTTGGAAGGGAAGGCTCTGGCATGGGCCTCTCCCTTATGGGAACGTTCTGACCCCACCCTTTCCAAGTTATCGGACTTCATTACTCTGTTCAAGCAGACCTTCAGAGACCCAGGTCGTATGGCTGTTGCCAGTCATAGTTTATTCCACCTCCGTCAAGGGTCAAGGACCCTCTCCGAATATACAGTGGAGTTTCGGACCTTGGCCACAGAACTTGGGTGGCAAGAAGATTATCTGCAAGCCATCTTCCTAGATGGACTCTCTAGTGCTCTAAAGGACGAGCTCACTGTCCGTGAGACTCCCACGTCTCTAGAGGACCTGATCTCTCTTGCCGGTAGGATTGATCATCGCCTCCGGCAAAGATGCCTAGAAGTAAAGGCTCCATGCCCTCCTGCTGCAGGCCCCACAAGTGCATCCTGCTCGCCAGTGAAGACACCGGTGTTACCACCTTCCTCCACTGTGGAACCCATGGAGGTGAATCATAGGCATTTATCCCTGACCAAAAATCTCCGTCAGGGAAAGAAAGGGCTTTGCCTTTACTGTGGCACATCTGGACATCGTCTGCAGTGTTGCCCCGTCCGTCCGGGAAACTGCAACGCCTGAGCCCAGTGGGCTTCCCGAGCTTGGGCGCGATTGTTTCTGGCCCTGAACTCTTGCTTCCTGTAACCTTGGGATTTAAGGCCCACACCTTCGCGACCACTGCTCTCATCGATACCGGAGCGAGCAGTAGCTTCATTACGGACAAAATCATCAAACTTCTGAAAATACCTCTTCAACCCCTCGAGGTGAATCTTCGTATCGCCTCCATCCAGGGGGAACATCTTCCAGGTCTTATTACTCACCAGACAGTGGCAATCCATCTCACTGTAGGTACGCTTCATCAGGAAGAAACATCCTTCTATGTCCTAAAACGCTCTACCCATCCAGTGATCCTGGGGCTTCCCTGGCTCCAGGCCCATGAACCTCAGTTCGATTGGCAGTCCCTGCAGTTGGTATAGTGGGGCCCAAAATGCCAAAAGACTTGTCTGCATCCAGTATCCCCCGTGATACCTGTCTTGAAATCGGTTACACTTCCAGGTTTACCTCCGCAGTACTCTGACTTCAGTGATGTGTTCTCTAAGCAGAAAGCGGATACCTTACCCCCATTACACAAGTTCAACTGTCCTATTGAATCCTGCCGGGCCCTACGCCTCCCAAAGGCAGAACTTACCCGTTGTCTCAGCCTGAGACCCAGGCCATGTCGGAATATATTAAAGAGAATCTTGAAAAAGGCTTCATTCATCCATCTGATTCCCCCGCAGGAGCGGGGTTCTTCTTTGTGAAGAAAAAGGATAGTGGACTCCGTCTCTGTATTGATTACAGGGGTCTGAATGCGATAACCCATAAAGATCGCTACCCGTTACCCCTTATCAGCGAATTGTTCGATCGCCTTGAAGGGGCATGAATCTTCTCCAAACTAGATCTGAGAGGTGTGTAAAATTTGGTACGCATTCAACCCGATGATATCTGGAAGATGGCGTTTAATACCGGAGACGGAAACTACAAATACGTGGTAATGCCTTTTGGGCTATGTAACACTCCAGCCGTCTTTCAGTGCCTCAGGAATGAAATCTGAGATCTCCTGTACAATTTTGTAGTCGTCTACCTCGACGACATCCTGATCTTTTCTAAGGATATAAAGTCACACCATGAACATGTCCGCATTGTTCTCCAACGTCTGAGGGAGAATCACCTGTATACAAAGCTAGAAAAATGTTTGTTTGAGCGGAACCACTTACCCTTCTTGGGATACATCATCTCTGCTTCCTGGATTCTTGGGATACATCATCTCTGCTTCCTGGATTCTCAATGGACCCAGAGAAGCTTCAGGGAATCCACGACTGGCCTCAGCCAATAGGCCTCCGGGCGTTACAACACTTCCTAGAATTCACTAATTATTACCGGAGCTTCATTGCAAACTACTCTTCGATCGTTGCCCCACTCACTGCTATGACTAGGAAGGGGGCCAACACCCGAGTTTGGACGCCTAAAGCAATTGCTGCCTTTCAGAGAATTAAAGAGGCCTTCAGCTCTGGGCCCTGTCTCTTCCACCCCGATCCCAGACATCCATTTATTGTGGAAGTCGATGACTCAGCAGTTGGCGCCGGTGCCATCCTGAGTCAACATTCTCCCACAGGCAAGCTAGTACCCTGCTTGTTTTACTCTTATAAATTTTCTCCCACGAAGCAATGTTACACCTTCGGCGACCGCAAACTTCTTGCGGTGAAATTGGTGCTTCAGGAGTGGCGCCCCTGGTTGGAAGGGGCGCAACATAAGTTTACCATCTTCACGGACCACAAGAACCTCGAACATCTCAAAGAAGCTCAACTTCTGAATCCCCGTCAGGCCCAGTGGGCTTTGTTCTTCAAGAGGTTTAACTTTAACCTTTGCTTCCATCCTGGTTCTAAGAACTTGTGCGCTGATGCGCTCTCCAGATCCTTTGAGCCGGAGGACATTCCAGAGACTCCCAGCTTCATTATTGACCCTGCTTGTATTTCCCTGGCTGCGACTACCACAGTCCCAGTTGGGAAGACCGTCGTTCCCCGCCGGTTACGTGAGCGTATGTTAAGGTGGGCACACGATTCCAAACTGGCAGGCTATCCTAGACGCGCCCAGATCTTGGAGATGCTGAAAAGGTATTATTGGTGGCCTAATATAATACAAGATTCCTGAAACTACGTGGACTAATGTCCCACTTGTGCTCAGCAAAAACCGCCTACGGGAAAACCTTGGGGCTTGCTTCAGCCTCTCCCAGCACCTACTGGTCCAGCATTTCTACAGATTTTATTAGGGATCTGCCTGCTTCCCAGAATAACACAGTGATATAGGTGGTCATCAACCGCTTCTCGAAAATGGGACACTTTATCCCTCTGCCGGGTCTTCCTTCAGCCCCGGAGCTTGCCAGACTTTTTCTGAAGAATATCTTTCATCTTCACGGACTCCCCAAGGAGATTGTATCCGACCGGGGACCACAGTTTGCCGCCAAGTATTGGTGTTCCTTGTGCCAAAATTTCAATATTACCCTGAATTATACGTCGGCCTACGATCCTCAGGCTAATGGGCAGTCTGAAAGGACCAATTGGACCTTGAAGACATTTCTACGTTCCTACATTAATGATCAGCAAGACAGTTAGTCGGAGCTCCTCCCCTGGGCCGAGCTGTCGCACAACACTCATGTCGCAGCAGCCACAGACACATCTCCGTTTGCAGTAGTCTTCGGATGGCAGCCCCGACTGCCACTTCCTGTACCGTTGACGGTTCCGTCTCCAGCAGCTCAATCTATGGCTCAAACCATTCGCCACGTGTGGACCCGAGTAAAGGAACAACTGGTGCAAGCTGCGGAACGTGCCAAGAGCACCTCTGATCTTCATAGACCTGCTCCACTCTTTCGTCCAGGCCAGAAAGTATGGTTGAGTGCTTGGCACATTCGCCTAAGACTACCCTCTCACCGTCTGGCTCCCAAATAGATAGGACCGTTTCCAGTAATCAGAAGAGTGGGAGCTGTTTCGTATCAACTCCAGTTACCTCGTTCATTGGGTATCCACAACACGTTTCACGTGTCCCTGTTGAAGCCATTGGTTCTCTCCTGGCCTTCTCGTAAAGACCCTCCTGTTCCACGTGTCTCTGCAGAACCAGACACGTCTCTCCAGGTAAGAGAGGTCCGGCGACGCCGAGGCAAGAGGGAATATCTCTTAGCCTGGGAGGGCTATGGGGCCGAGGAACGTTCATGGGAACCATCCCAAAACATTCTCGATTAGGATCTTCTGAGGACCTTCCATAGAATGCACCCTGAGAAAACATAGCCGCGTAGGGTGAGGCCTAGAAGGGGGGGTACTGTTACGTGCCCCGCCCGCGGCCATCCCGCGCACGGGACTGCTCACCTGCATAGTTCCTCAGCAGGTCCCGGGACGACCTCCCTTGCGGTAGTTGCTAGTCCAGCTAGGCCCCAGCGACCCGCAGCGGTAGTCGCCGGGCCTTCCACTGCGCGCCAGGCCTCATGCCGAGGTTCGGCGTCTCCTACCATGCTAGCCAAGCCCCTACGCACGAGCACGCGCGGACCACCCGAACACTTGTAGGGCCGAGGGCGGGTCTTGGTTCCGCAGCGCACCCTAATTGATCTAACAATATAAGGAAGTTCCTGTCTTCACTTCCTTGCCTTGGCAGTCGGGTCGGCTTGTATGCTAGATTGTCTCTGCGCTTGTTCCTGCTTGTTCCTAGTCTCTTTCCAGGATCCTTCTGTTCCAGTTCCGTTCCTGACTTGTTCCTGCATCCTCGTTCCTGAGTCCTGCCTGTTCCTGTGTTCGTCTGTCTCCCAGGTAGACCAAGGGTACTACCTGGGAGACAGACGAACACAGTCTACCTGGGAGACAGACGAACACAGGAACAGGCAGGACTCAGGAACGAGGATGCAGGAACAAGTCAGGAACGGAACTGGAACAGAAGGATCCTGGAAAGAGACTAGGAACAAGCGCAGAGACAATCTAGCATACAAGCCGACCCGACTGCCAAGGCAAGGAAGTGAAGACAGGAACTTCCTTATATTGTTAGATCAATTAGGGTGCGCTGCGGAACCAAGACCCGCCCTCGGCCCTACAAGTGTTCGGGTGGTCCGCGCGTGCTCGTGCGTAGGGGCTTGGCTAGCATGGTAGGAGACGCCGAACCTCGGCATGAGGCCTGGCGCGCAGTGGAAGGCCCGGCGACTACCGCTGCGGGTCGCTGGGGCCTAGCTGGACTAGCAACTACCGCAAGGGAGGTCGTCCCGGGACCTGCTGAGGAACTATGCAGGTGAGCAGTCCCGTGCGCGGGATGGCCGCGGGCGGGGCACGTAACAGTACCCCCCCTTCTAGGCCTCACCCTACGCGGCTATGTTTTCTCAGGGTGCATTCTATGGAAGGTCCTCAGAAGATCCTAATCGAGAATGTTTTGGGATGGTTCCCATGAACGTTCCTCGGCCCCATAGCCCTCCCAGGCGCTGAGACGACAATGGTCGGGCCGTCTACAAAGCTTTTAGCAGACATGCCTGGCCCCTCATCATTGTTTTCATTGTACTGCTTGCATCGCTGACACCTCCTGTTTGGGCCTGCACCTGAGCTTCTACTTGGTCAGCCCAGGAAGTTGACAGGGGGGTCTCCACTGATCGCCACATAGACTGGTTCCTCTGTCTCTGCCTCTAAGATGACATCCGGGACCTTTTCGAAAGTGAAAACAGGCCCAATGGCTCCACGTTTTGGAGGTTCGCTGATGGCAGGAGGGCTGGGCAGAGGTATTTCTGTTAGGCCCACATTCTAAGTCTTTGCTGTGTTTGCACTAGTACTGCTGCCTCTGCGTCCTTCCAAACCTATCATTAAAATTATCCATTGTACCTGAAGACTGGAGGGTGGCTAATGTAACCCCAATATTTAAACAGGGCTCCAGGGGCTTGTTCCTGACCTTCCTGCCTGCCTGCTGCCTATCTACGACCTTAGCTAGTTCCTGACCTGCCTGCCTGCCTGCTGCCTGTCTACAGCCTCAGCTAGTTCCTGACCTGCCTGCCTGCCACCTGTCTATGACCTCAGCTAGTTCCTGACTTGCCTGTCTGACTGCCGGCTGCCTCAAGGCCGCTGCTTGCCTCTGACTACGTCTGACCTCCGGTATCTGACCCTTGCTTCGTTGACCACTCCTCGGACTGACTTATGGACACTGACCTTTCACCTGCCTGACCTCATCTTCAGATTCTGGCTCTGTACCTTGCCTTGTCATCACCAACTCTATTCTGGTTCTCCCTGTTCCAGCTCGAACCCGACCGTGCTCCTTCTGTGTCTGTGGGCACGCCGGACTTCCATTCTCCTTGGAGACCCTGCGAGGCCCACCTAAGTCCAAGCGGCCCGGGTCCCTACGGGCTTCTCCCGGGGGAACCTCGGACTTCCAGTGGTGAAGCTCTTCCTAGCCTCTGTCTCCTTCAGTGCTCCACCCCCTGGGGGCAGTTACCTCCTGTTCCCTTTCAGGAGCCATACCATCCCTGCCCCAGGACAAGGGTCCACCCCGAGCGCAACAAAAGCCACGCAGCTGAAAAGGAAAGGCTTTTTGGCCTTGCGCCAAGAAACCTTAGCCTTGGGAGTGACCTTTTTGTTAAGGTTCCTTTCTAAATGCATTATAAAATATAATAGAGATAATTGTGTTTTTTTCTACCAGAACAGTTAAAAAACTTTATTGAGTCCAAGAAGGCTGTGCTACAAGTTAGCAGTATCTAGAGAAGTTCATCTAAAAATGAATGTGCAGTCGTAGAGAGTTAAGCCTTTTCCTTACTAGTTTTCTTTGTATTTCTTGTTGTTTGCTCAATGCTGCCTCCCCCCTACAAATTGTGGTCTAATGGGTAGTTAAAATGGAAGAGGTTATTGCTTGACAATGTTTTCCTATTTCTGTTTCATATTGTTTCTAAGTGAAATACTGCATTTCTGTACAAAGTGGATACTTTGATTGAAATTGAAAATATTAATAAAGATTACATTTAAAAAGAATTCCCCAGGAACCTAAGTCACCAGCACTTACACAGAGAGAAGGACACTCATCTATAAATTCATTCATTTCACCTTGCACTTAATTATTTTTGAAGAAATCAGTAAACATATTATTTGAACACCCAGACCTGTTTCCTGCGTTTTGTCCCAGCCAAGCATCAGCACCACACTACACAGCTGCACACAGAACAGGGATTCACTTCATTGCCATTAGAGCAATGAAGTGAACACTCTAATGCCATTAGAGCAATGGCATTAGAGTGCCAAAAGCACTCACTTCCCCCCACAAAATGTGTTACTCTGTGTGTGTGTGATGTGTCCACGTTCCACAATTTTTTATTTTTTGGGAGGGAAGGATGTTGGCCACTAGATGTCACCCAGTCTCTATAGATGAAACCAGCTAGAGGGCATACCGCTTTGTAGCTCCTCCTCTAGAGGCAGCTGAGTGGGTGGACCTTGTATATAATAGGTATTGTAAGCCATATATGGCTTTCACTTTCTACTACTACTACGTAATATTTCTATAGCGCTACACGACAGACACACACAGTGCTGTACAAGCATACAAAAAGACAGTCCCTGCTCAATAGAGCTTACAATTTAATAAGACAAACAGGACAACAGACTTTCCTGCATATTAGTCATTCTCCTTGGATGCTTTGTATAGATTGCCATCTCGCGCCACTTGACTTGGTATTACCCTGCTTTCTCTCTCACCAGGGGAGCCATGGGCTGATCCACTAATTCTTCTATCACTGAATCTGGAGCCCATAAGAACATACTAGGTCAGACGAAGAGTCCATCAAGTCCAGTATCCCATTTCTAACAGTGGCCAATCCAAGTCACAAGTACCCGGCAAGTACCCAAACATTAGATAAATCACAAGCTACCATTGCTTATTAATTACTGTAATAGCAGTTTATGGAGTTTTCCTCTAGGAACTTATCCAAACCTTTTTTAAACCCAGTTGCACTAACTGCTGTAATCACATCCTCTGGCAATGAATTCCAGAGCTTAACTATGCACTGAGTGAAAAAGAATTTTCTTTGATTTGTTTTAAATGAGCTACTTGCTAACTTCATGGACTGCCCCCTCGTCCTTCTGGTCATTTAGCCAGTGGGCTGTGCTGTTCACACACCAATATTCAATACTCTATAACCACGAGAGAATGCACAAGACAGCAAAATGGAGGTGACCTCAGAAAATCATAACCCTCAGCCCAAAAGGAAATAAAGCCATGGTGAGTTGACAATCAGGCTCAAAGGATGGCGATAGAGACTGACAGGCTTACCCATGCTTTAGTGGGAAGAGCACCTCTTCAACCGTGGCCATCCATCTTCGCACAATATCACCTGCTGAAAGAATAGAAACCTCTGTTTAGAAATGATTCCAGTGTTCCCAACCATGATCTAGCAAGGTGAGGCTCAGATCAAGCTTAGAAATGCAGTTACCACTCGTGGATGCAGTGACAGGGCCCGGAGTTTCTCCCCCACCATTATCACCATCCTTCCTTATTTCGACCTCCTCGCCAGTAAAAAGACAGGGCTCTGGGTAGCTGCTGACCACACTTTCCTCCAGGGAGATATTCTGAAACTCCTAGAATTGATGTATTCAAGGCCTCACTTCACATTCATTGTTCAGATCAAAGCCACTGACTGTGTGACACACAGATTCACTTCAGAGAGATACCAGTAGCCAGAGATATCACTGGCTACTTCAGAGAGATACCAGTAGCCAGAGATACCACTGGCTACTGAAGATGTAGCAGCCCCAATGGTGGGAACTGGTGAATCACTTTTTGGAAATTACCCTGCTGAGGAGATACCTGAATTGAAGGGAGCAGATGAAGTCTCCAAGGCCATTTTGCAAAGTTCTCTGAAAGTCTTGGGTCCTTTTACTAGCAGGTTACATATAGGAGCGTCTATCATGAAACTCTCCCTGGCCTGCGCTGGGCTTACTGCTAGGCACAACTCTTTGTTGTTGGTAAAACAGCTGATCACTGATGGCTTGGATTTCTCAGACCATGAACCGATGGAGCACTCGTCCAAGGAGTGGCCTCTGCCTCGATCTTTTCCCATCCCTCCAATGGGTTTGGACTTTGAGAACGTTCAGCGCTGAGACGACAATGGTCGGGCCGTCTGCAAAGCTTTTAGCAGACATGCCTGGCCCCTCATCATTGTTTTCATTGTACTGCTTGCATCGCTGACACCTGCTGTTTGGGCCTGCACCTGAGCTTCTACTTGGTCAGCCCAGGAAGTTGACAGGGGGGTCTCCACTGATCGCCACATAGACTGGTTCCTCTGTCTCTGCCTCTAAGATGACATCCGGGACCTTTTCGAAAGTGAAAACAGGCCCAACGGCTCCACGTTTTGGAGGTTCGCTAATGGCAGGAGGGCTGGGCAGAAGTATTTCTGTTAGGCCCACATTCTAAGTCTTTGCTGTGTTTGCACTAGTACTGCTGCCTCTGCTTCCTTCCAAACCTATCATTAAAATTATCCATTGTACCTGAAGACTGGAGGGTGGCTAATGTAACCCCAATATTTAAACAGGGCTCCAGGGGCGATCCGGGAAACTCCAGACCAGTTAGCCTAACTTCAGTGCCAGGAAAAATAGTGGAAGGTGCTCTAAATATCAAAATCACAGAACATATAGAAAGGCATGGTTTAATGGAACAAAGTCAGCATGGCTTTACTCAACAAACCAAACCCAAAATCCACTAATGTAGGTAATAATCACACTCATAAAATTGCAGAACCCACATCCACTAAACCTAAATTATTTTCTTTTTTCTTTTTTTATTTCAACCTTATATATCTCTAGAGAGAGTAAAAATTCACAAATCTTCTGTATAGACAAAAATTCTTCTGTATAGAAAAACTTTTTTTTAATGGAAAGTGGTTGTTTCATAAACATGGCTTTACCCAAGGCAAGTCTTGCCTCACAAATCTGCTTCACTTTTTTGAAGGAGTTAATAAACATGTAGATAAAGGTGAACCGGTAGATGTAGTATATTTTTATTTTCAGAAGGAGTTGACAAAGTTCCTCATGAGAGGTTTCTAGGAAAAGTTAAAAGTCATGGGATAGGAGGCGATGTCCTTTCGTGGATTACAAACTGGCTAAAAGACAGGAAACAGAGTTGGATTAAATGGACAATTTTCTCAGTGGAAGGGAGTGGGCAGAGGAGTGCCTCAGGGATCGGTATTGGGACCCATACTTTTCAATATATGTATAAATGATCTGGAAAAAAATACAACAAGTGAGATAATCAAATTTGCAGATAATACAAAATTGTTCAGAGTAGTTAAATCACAAGCAGATTGTGATAAATTGCAGGAAGACCTTCTGAGACTGGAAAATTCGGCATCAAAATGGCAGATGAAATTTAGTGTGGAGAAGTGCAAGGTGATGCATATAGGGAAAAATAACCCATGCTAATTACACAATGTTAGGTTCCATATTAAGAGCTATCACCCAAGAAAGAGATCTAGGCGTCATAGTGGATAACACGTTGAAATCATCGGTTTAGTGTGCTGCGACAGTCAAAAAAGCAAACAGAATGTTGGGAATTATTAGAAAGGGAATGGTGAATAAAACAGAAAATGTCATAATGCCTCTGTATCGCTCCATGGTGAGACTGCACCATGAATACTGTGTAAATTCTGGTCGCCACATCTCAAAAAAGATATAGTTGCAATGAAGATACAGAGAAGGGCGACCAAAATGATAAGGGGAATGGAACAGCTCCCCTGTGAGGAAAGACTAAAGAGGTTAGGACTTTTCAGCTTGGAGAAGAGACGGCTGAGGGGGGATATGATAGAGGTGTTTAAAATCATGAGAGGTCTAGGACTGGTAGATGTGAATCGGTTATTTACTCTTTCAGATAATAGAAAGACTAGGGGGCACCCTATGAAGTTAGCATGTGGCACATTTAAAACTAATTGGAGAAAGTTCTTTTTCACTCAAAGCACAATTAAACTGGAATTTGTTGCCAGAGGATGTGGTTAGTGTAGTTAGTGTAGCTGTGTTTAAAAAAGGATTGGATAGGTTCTTGGAGGAGAAGTCCATTACCTGCTATTAATTAAGTTGACTTAGAAAATAGCCACTGCTATTACTAGCAACAGTAGCATGGAATAGACTGTTTTTGGGTACTTGCCAGGTTCTTATGGCCTGGATTGGCCACTGTTGGAAACAGGATGCTGGGCTTGATGGACCCTTGGTCTGACCCAGTATGACATGTTCTTATGTTCTTACCCTCCGGGGAAGTTTGACCGGCTCGGATCCGAAAAAGAGATTGTACAAATTGATAAATCCAGGAAGGCCTGCTCCCCATGGGATTACAGGTATGGGCTCCGCTCCAATCTCCTTAAAGAAACTGGCGTTGCAGCGAAAACAATTTGTGTTCACTGGTTGAAGCCTCTGACAAATGTGGCACTTGGGAGTCGGGACATTCAGCGGCCACCGACACTCCACACCCCATGAGGTACATTTGTAGACAGCCCCAGTATTGCACTACCTGTGGCAGCTTGAAAATTACATAGAAACATAGAAATGATGGCAGAAAAGGACCAATGGTCCATCCAGTCTGCCCAGCAAGCTTCCCATGGAAGTATGTGTCACACAGATTACCTCCATGTATCAGTCAGTTTTGCTTGACATGTTTTGCTTATAGACTTGGCCATAGAAGCAGTCCTGTGTTTTTTCCTTAATGTCTGAGCATCAGCACCCCAAACTGTAAAAAACTCATGGCTCATGTTGGTTGTCCCTACATCCAAATTCTTTTTACTTTCAGCCCCCACCGCCCTCCTTTGAAGCAGAGAGTGGTTGCAATTGCATCAAAAGCATCAAGGCTTATTGGTTAAGGGCAGTAGTCCCATGCTTCTATTAAGGGTAAAAACCGCTGCTCTGTGCTGGTTACTCCCATGCTTAGCAGTTCAGGGCTCTTGATGCTTTCTAAATCCAATTCCCCTTTTCCCCTGACATTGAAGCAGAGAGTTGGAGTTGCATCAAAAGTATCAAGGTTTATTTGGTTAAGGGTAGTAACCACCGCACCAGCAAGTTACTCCATGCACCCTTTCTTCATTTCCTTTAGGACTTGGCCATAGAAGCTTTTTCCCTTATGTCCGCATAACAGTATCCCAGACCATGGAAGTTGGGCCCTCGGTTGTCATCTGAATCAAATTCCTCTTTTTCATCTGCCATCTCAGTGAGTAGCAATGTTGCAGTTGCATTAAAAGCATCAAAGTACCTGGTGGTATTATCATCCCACCAGGTACGAACGGGTTTGAGCTTACCACGCTGATTATGGAAGCTGCATTATCAGAAGCATGCCCTTCTTCAGGCTACAACGGTGGACTGCCGCCTCCTGAACTAGAAGGGTTTGATGCTAGGCTTTCGGCCATTTTTTGATTGCGGTTATCATCCGGCGTTGATGGTTCATTTGGCGGTATACCCCAATGGTCGTTCACTGAAATCAGTTGGCTTTGGTTCTCTCGGGACACTTTTCCAATCAAGGCCTCCGCTTCATTGAGTGTACATCTCTCCTCATGCAAAGCCATGCATCAAGTGCGTACCACCATTTTCATATTCTTTCACTAGCTGCACGTCGCCTATGTCATTGATGATGTCAGACGTACACGACACACACTCTGTCTTCTTTAGCGCACACACTTTCCCGCCAGGCATACAAAGTTATATATATACCGTATATTTCAATACCAAGGATTTCAACTTTTTCTACTCCTCCCGCTGCAATCCAGTTAGGGACCTTTCTGCTGTTAGATGCCAGGAGCTTCCCCTCCTTCTTTCCCCATGCTGTCCTCCTCAGTTTTATTTGTCTACCAACTCTGTATATCCGGTAGTTCCTTCCTAATAAGGTCACCACCTGGTTCCTGGTCTTGCACAATCTCCTTTTCCCACAGCCCTGTGGCCCTCTGGGAGGTATAGTTATCCACTCCCTCACCCCTAGTTCTGCCTACACTGCCTACGTCCCCTTCAATCCCCTTTAATCTGAGTAATGGTATGTACCTCTCATTACTATATGTGTGTGTATATATCAATACCTATAAACGACACTTGACCGACGTGCCGCAAATGCGCAGTAGAGACCAGCTCTACTGCGCATGTGCGGGCGAGCACGTCGGCCTCAGGCAGCGTCAGGGAAAACAATGGCGGCGTCGAGTGGCGGTTCGCGGCGGCGGTTCGCAGCGGCGGTAGCGACGGCGGCGGTTGGCGGTTCGCGGCGGCGGCGGTTCGCAGCGGGCGGTGGCAGCAGCGAGGGAGGGAGGAGAGAGAGAGCGGGAGGGAGGGAGTGAGTTCAGGGAGGGAGAGGGGGGACTGAGTGAGAGGGAGTGAGTGGGACTGAGGGGGGGAGGGAGGGACTGAGTGAGAGGGACTGAGGGGGAGAGGGAGGGAGTGGGACTGAGGGCAGAGGACAGAGGGAGTGGGACTGAGTGAGAGGGAGGGACTGAGTGAGTGAGTGGGACTGAGGGGGAGAGGGAGGGAGTGGGACTGAGGGGGAGAGGGTGGGAGGGAGAGGGGGGACTGAGTGAGAGGGAGGGAGAGGGGACTGAGTGGGACTAGGGAGGGAGTGGGACTGAGGGCAGAGGACAGAGGGAGTGGGACTGAGTGGGAGGGAGGGAGAGAGTGGGAGGGAGGGGAGGGAGACTGAGTGGGAGGGAGGGGAGGGAGACTGAGTGGGAGGGAGGGACTGAGTGGGAGGAGTGGGTGGGGGAGGGGGGTGGTGAAGAGTGAGGGGAGAGAGAATGAGGGGGAGGTGAGAGACAGAGGGATGTAGCCCGTTTTAACGGGCTTAACGGCTTGTATATATATATATATATATATATATATATATATATATATGCAGAAAAACAGAAATCTTTATTAATCATTCATGTGAATGATTAATAAAGTTTTCTGTTTTAATTAATACCATATCAACAATACTAGTGTGTTTTTGTCCATTCCTTTGGAATGTTTTTCTGCTTGTTTATTGAGCACCTTATATGATTTCATATTACCTGGTCTTTTGAATCTATATATATATATATATATATATATATATATATATATATATAAATAAGGGGCTGTCTTTCTCTACCACTTGACCCCTCTGATATTAGTGAGTCCCCTCTGATAGGTGAGTCCCTTCTGTGGGGGGAAGTGAGTGCTTATGGCCTGGGCGGTGAAGTGAATCCCTTTTCTGTGTGCAGCTGTGTAGTGTGGTGCTGATGCTTGGCTGAGACAAAACGCAGGACACAGGTCTGGGTGTTCAAATAATATGTTTACTGATTTCTTCAAAAATAATTAATTTTAAGGTGAAATGAATGACTTTACAGATGAGTGTCCTTCTCCTTTCTGTGTAAGTTCTGGTGACTTGGGTTCCTGGAGAATTCTTAACTCTCCTGGAATGAGAGCATCAGAGTCCCTTATTTCAAGGATCCTACACTGTGAAGGAATCTCCTTAAGTTTACACAGTCCTACCTGAGTTTCAGCAGTCTTCAACCAGTTACCCAGCCTGCGCCTGTGTCCGAGAGGAAGATCCTATGGAGGGTTTTCAATTCTGATTCTTTTCTCCTTTCTTGCTTTATTGGACTTCTCGGAGGGAAAGGTCCTGACTGACAAAGATCAGGCACCCTGCCCAATCTCCAAATGAGAGGAGGGGTGACAAAAAGGCCTCTCAACCAAAAGAGATTGCTTTACAAAATGTCCAAACCTTCTGGGATATCAGTGTCACTGCAGCTTTTCTATGGCTCTGGAAGTGTACTGGCAGATCTTCAGCAACCTGGCCTCTGGATCCAGGAAATAGCCTTCACCAGGCTGGAACCCAGCAAAATAATCCTCCAAGTAGTCAAAAATCCTAACAAAGTCTCATCTTCTAATTGGGAAAATCGCCCAACCAGGTAGGGTGTTAGCTTCGTGGACCCTTGAGCCAGCTGGGACGGATGGTGATGCTCTGTGGGAAGGCCCACAGTGGACGTCGAAGCCGGGAGGCGGCACAGGAGAGAGGACTCAAAGATTTTTCACTACTGGAAGCCCGAGGTCCCCCCGGGAGGAGCCCGTTAGGACCCAGACCTCTTGGACTTAGGTGCGTTCCTCTGCGACCAAGGATCCGAAGGGGTGTCCTGGAGAGAAAAGCCGAGGCCAGGAGGTCAACTGGAACTCACTCTTGGAAGCCCGCAGTCCCCCCGGGAGGAGCCCGTGAGGGCCCGAGCCGCTGGGACTTAGGTGAGACCTCCTGAAGGTGCGGCACGGGTACCGGTGGACGCTGAGAAGTCAGAAGCCGAAGACAGAAGCCAAGGGACGGAAGCTGGATCAGAAGTCGGTGGACGAGCCAAGGTCAGAAGCCAGGAATCAGAAATCGAAGTCAAAGCCGAAGGATGGAAGCTGAAACAAATCGATGGACGAGCCAAGGTCAGAAGCCAGGAATCAGAAGTCAAGTCAGAATTCGGGGAAGAGGAGTCAGGAACAGCAACTAGAACCTCCGTAGAGTGAACCTCGTTGCAAGGCGACGTCTAGGCCAAGCTGCAGGGTTTAAATATCCCAGCAGTGTCTGACGTCATCCAAGGGCTGTTCCTTCTTCTTCCCGCGCTGGCCCCTTTAAAGCTGGAACCCCCGTGCGTGCGCGTGCCCCAGGGGGTGGAGCCAAGTGCGTCAGATCGACGGCGTCTCCCTTGCAGATGGAGCGCCGCGGCAGAGGCCAAGATTGGGTCTAGATGGGCAGGAAGGCGTTTCAGCGGCCCAGGCTGGCCCAAAGTGAGTAGAGGTACCGGGACACGGCCCGGGACCGTAACACAGGGAGTACACAGGAAGGAATATTTCGCAAAAAATAAACTGAGTGAGGGCTGTAGGACTTACTAAAAAGAAACTATTCTAAAAGAGCTCTTCTCTTCTCAAAACTCCAACTCAAATGCCATGCCTGATCTAGCCATAGTACCTAGTTATAAACCAAATTCACCCACTCGGCTGCCTCTAGAGGAAGAGCTGCCAAATGGTATTGCCTCTAGTTGGGCTACATCTAGTGGCCAACACTTGGGGATGCCACATGTTATTCAGAGGAGAAAGTGAGTGGGATTTTTTGAACTTTTCCTCTCTGGCTCATACTGCAGGGACAGAACAATTTCCTTATCCTTTTTGGAGAGAGTTTTGTGGACATTGATCTAGAGGTACCAGCTAGAAGGAGAACGAATTGCAGGTTAGATAAGGACACTGTTGTTTTTCTTGTGATTTTCATAGTACTCTGATTTTTGCCATACTATCATGTATATTATTTTCAAACTTTAGTAAAGTTTATTTTTGTTGAACACCATCTCTGCCTCCACACTGCCTTATTGAGAGAGTTTCCAGCCAGCAATCTCTACCTCTGTGAGTACCAAGCATTCAGTGTCTGTGTTAAGGAGAGAGTGAATGCACAAGAGACTGAGTTCCACACCACAGTATAAAGGGACCCCCCCACCCCCCAGTGAACCCGGCCCTGCAGGGTTATTAATCTGATGTGTGAGAGCTGTTTGTTATCCTGGAGAGAAGCTATGACTCTGGGACTCTACTGTATCACCTCAATTAAGTGGCAGAAAACCAAGAGGGGGTTAAACATTAAAAAGTGTTTACTTCCAGCATTAATGTAATTGACAAGTTTGGAGCAGTAGCCTTTCTGTACCAGCAGCCTTCCAAGAGAAATCTACATAATTTACATGCAGTACTTTGGGCTGGATAATGATGTCTGATTAAATTTTAGACGAGACCAGACCCCTGCCATAATCCACTTCCTCAAATATGCAGCTCCCCTAAAATTTGATTCTGACAAGACAGCAACGCATTAATCAAAGTGCAACTGAATGTGTTTATTAAAGAGTAAGTATAATCTATTGCATTTTCTAAAATATATCTCATGGCAGGCGGTGGGGGGCGATATTTATTTAAAAGCTCAACATGGGGCATATTACTCATTGCTTAGCAAGGCAGAGCATATTTTTGACTGATGTATAATATGTAAAAAGTAGTTGAAGCATTTGGCTTGTCCCTACAAAGATTGCAAACTATGCTGATATTCACCTAGCAGTGTTTTTTTTTTGCTGTGAGCTCATGCAAGAGTGCTTACCAGTTGGAATATGCCCAGGCGACTAATAGAGAAGATGCCGCAGGCACGACTCCCTTAGTGGCAACATTCTGTCTTGCATTTCTTGCCGTGTTTGAAGAAAAATGCAAGGTTTTTATAGTACTGTCTTTTTATCTGACAATAGAGTTCAGATTTGAAGAATGTGTGTCAGAGCTTCTTCCCTAATTGGCTATAAAAAGTAGTTTAGCATTACAAAGGCCTATTCTGGTACATTTTCAAAACCTTTGATCTAGCAGACTAAGGACTAAGCCCTTATTTAGGTGGCTGAATGGCTTCAGCATTTTCCCCTAGTGATTAGCATGGTGCTTTATACTGGGGTAAACAGTCATTTATGTCAGCATGAATGTCCACACAATTTAGTGAATTGGTCCCATTAGGGGCAGATTTAATAGTCAGGGCAACATATTTTAGCAGGTACAAGTTTTTGTTTAGTGCCAAGTTCATGTTATTATGCAAAACTCATGTCATTTGAAAAGTGTGCCAGCTACATTACAATTTTTTGTTAAATGTTTCACATCTTTCTGCTTCCTTTCCCAGAGTCTCTCTCATTTCAGTCCTATCTTTGATTATGTCTCCTTCTTCCTCGCTCACTTTACACATAATCGGGCCGATACAGTAAAATGCGAGGGAGAGCCGGCGCTCCAAGGCGAGCGCCCGCTCTCCTGGGCGCGCGATTATGTATTCAAATGAGGGCCCGCGGTAATAAGGAGGCGCTAGGGACACCAGCGCGTCCCTAGTGCCTCCTTATTGGCAGAAGTGGCGGCTGTCGGCGGGTTTGACAGCCGACGCTTAATTTTACCGGCATCAGTTGTCAAACCCGCTGACAGCCACGGGTTCGGAAAACGGACACCGGCAAAATTGAGCGTCCATCTTCCAACCCGTGAGCCGCGGGCTGATTTTTTTTTTTTTTTTTTTTATTTTTGGGGCATCCGACTTAATATCACTATGATATTAAGTCGGAGGGTGTTCAGATAAGCAGTTTTTTCTGCTTTTCTGTACACTTTCTCAGTGCCGGCCGAAATTCTGAGAGTAAAATGAGTGGCTTGGCTGCACATTTTACTTTCTGGATCGCGCAGGACTAACTAATAGGCTCATCAACATGCATTTGCATGTTGCGGCCACTATTAGTTTTGGAGGGGTTGGCCACGCGTTTTCCACATGCTATTACCCCTTACTGTATAAGGGGTAAAAATAACACGAAAATGCGCGGCCAAACGGGGGCTAACAGAGTGCTCAGTCGTGCGCACCATACTGCATCGGCCCGAATGGTAGTTGTGAGGGTATGACAAGAGAGAGATAATCTACCCTTTAGAGTATGTAACCTTTGCTTCGTGATTAGGTTCCAAACCCTTCCCTGGCTACTATGTTCTTCAAATAATGGTTTAGTAGTTGGTGTAGTGGACCAAACCCAAGGCAAATTTTACTAGACAAGGTGAAAAGCTACCTGTGTCTAGAGATATACTCTTCTGAGTGGACATTGGTGCAGTTATACTTTTACCACTCTCCACCTCACTTGAACCCTGAACCCTCAGATTAAATTATGACAGACCATTTACACAGGCTTTACAGTGAACAAAAATACAGCATCAGCAGTACTTCACAGCAGAAAAAAAATGATCTCCTGCATGAATAAGATTATTTCTGGAGAACCAGCATGTCTTCCCTATTCAGTTTGCATAGGCACTTAATCAGTTTGGAACTCCCATATGAAAATGGCAAAAGTATTACGTGGTAGTCTTCATATTTTTCCTAGGAAATGGCTACTAGATAAGACAGCTAGCTTACTGCTCTGGTCTTACTGCAGCTTCCTCAAAGAACAACTCTATCATTCCACTCTGTGACTTCAGTTCTCTTCATGGTATCCTAGACTGCAGATCTCGCCACCTATATTTGTAAGGTGTGAACAAGAGTTTAAAGTCATAATAGGCCCTTGCAGTTATAGACATTTAGGTCCTGAAGAACCAGAAACAGGTCTGTTTCTCAGGATATCCACAATGAATCTGCATGGGATATCTTTGCACAGAATGAAGTCATTGCATGCAAATATAGTTCATGCATATTCATTGTGGATATCCTGAAAAACAGATCTGTCATGGCTCTTGAGGACTGGAGTTGGTCACTCCTGCCTTACAGGCCGGAGTGCTGCCTTACAGTGCACTCCGATGGAGCGCACTGTTAGCCAGCATTTGGACACGTGTTTTGGACGCGCTAGCTTTACCTCTTATTCAGTAAGGGGTAATAGCGCGTCCAAAATGCGCGTCCAACCTCCCCAAACAAAATAGCGCCCGCAACATGCAAATGCATGTTGATGGCCCTATTAGGTATTCCTGCGCTATTCAGAAAGCAAAATGTGCAGCCAAGCCGCACATTTTGCTTTCAGAAATTAGCGCCTACCCAAAGGTAGGTGCTAATTTTTCATTTCATTTATTTTTTTCATTTATTAAAATGTATTAATCGCCTAACACTGAAAGGCCTAGGCGATATACATAGTATACATACATAATAAAAACAAAATTAACAAAATACAAACAATACATTTAGTTTCACAGAAACTAAATAACAAAATGCCATAAGTTAATGGTAATTACATGTCATAATAATATCCAAGTACCATGAACAATATTTAAAGTTTTTAGACATCATAACATGTTCTCCAAAGAGAAAATCTCCACTTAATAGCACATCTATATTCACTTTATCAAACAAATTGAGACTCATTCATACCGCATTATTGCACATTATACACATGACAAAGCAGAAATTCTTAAAATGATGTTTTGAACTTTTTAACATCTTCCAAAGACCTAAGGTCAAAAGGAATAAGATTCCATTGAATGGGTGCTGCTATAGAGAAAGAAGTCTCCCTAGTACTAAATAATTGTGCATGACGAACTGAAGGAATCTCTAACAGATTTAATTGAGATGATCTCAAACTTCTTGCGGGTTTATATATTCACAACAATGCATTAAACCAGAAAGCAGAGTCTGACACACGGAGCTAATAAACTATCATGCCTATCTTGAACACTATACGTTTGTTCACTGGTAACGATTTGAGTCTACATAAAACAGGCAAAATCCTATCAAAACGCTTTTGAATGAGAAACCAACCTTGCAGCTGAATTCAATAAAAGCTGTAACGATTGAATTAAACCTTTGGGTAAACCAATGTATAGTCCATTGCAGTAATCGATATGAGGAAATATTATTGCCCGTACAATCGTCAAAAAATCATTATCATACAGCAAATGTCGTAAACCTACCAACAACCAAAGTTTGAAAAAACCTGTTTTAATAAGCGATCTGATTTGAGGTTTGAAAGAAAGTAGAATCAATCAGAATACCCAACTCTTAATAGGTTTAGAGAGAGAGAATGAAAAATTGTTTATTGAAATAGTGTCCTGTAAAGGTATAGAATGAGGTCGATGAATTAACAACATCGTGGTCTTACTGGTGTTAAGCAAAAGTTTATTATGTTTCAACCATCGATTAATGGTATCCATGCAAAGTGAAAGAGAATCAACAGTTTCCTGCCATGAATTCTGAACTTTTATATAAAACTGAATATCATCAGCATAGATCTTGAACCCGTCTGTGATGATAGCCAGCAGCTTGGTGATGGGGGCAAGATAGATATTAAAAAACATTGCCGAGAGGGCTGAGCCCTGTGGCACCCCAGCCTTCACTTGCTGAGATGAAGAACACGAATTATTAAATTTAATAGTTTGAGAACGCTCGGAAAGATAACTCTCAAACCACTCGAGCACAGTTCCTGCGATACCACATTCCCGAAGACAAAATAACAAAATTTGGTGGTCGATAGAGTCAAATGCAGAAGTAATATCAAGTGAAACTAGAATAAACTGTTGTCCACTATCAAGACTCCGTTTGATGGAGTCAACCAATGAAATCAGAAGTAATTCAGTACTAAGACCATGGCGGAAACCAAATTGATGAGGACTCAAAACTTCATTCTTCTCTAAGAAATCTGTCAATTGCTGTAAGACAATCCCTTCAATTACCTTAGTGACTAAGGGAAGCGACGAAATTGGTCTATAATTTACTGGCTTACCAGCATCTAGTGTAGATTTTTTAAGCAAAGGCTTAACCAGGGCAGATTTTAAAGCAATAGGCATTATCCCAGAACTAAGCAAAGATTAACAATATGAGTGAACGATGCTTTCATGATTTCAAATATATCTTTGAAAGTTACAGTTGATACTTTCAAGATAGGACACATGGTGTTATTAAAATTTGCAATAATATTTGCAATTTCAATAGAAGCTACCAGTTCAAATTCAGACCACAAGAGCGGACTACTTAAGGTCATTTCTAAATACCAAGGACTCACATCTTTAAAGGCCAAAAGCAAATTTTCCAATTTTGCAGAGAAATGATTAGCAAACATATCCGCTGAAAGAATAGAAAGGTCCTCACTCTTTTCTGATCTTTGCTTTTCAGTTAATCTATGTGCCAAGGTAAATAGAGCTTTGGAATTATTGCCAATTTCGTTTATCTTTCTAGAATAAAACTCCTTTTTGCAACTAATGTATCAGATTGATATTTTTTTAAAGACGAGCGAAACAAACTAGCATTCTCTCGAGAAGGATGCTTAGACCATTTTCATTCGTTTTTATGTAACTGCTGTCGTGACGATGTTAATGAAGAGGTATTCCAGGGATGAGAAACTTTCTTGTTAGATTCAGAGAATGAGAAACACTTCAAAGGAGCTATCTTATCAATGGAAACATTTAAATAAGAAGCCCACTCATTGAAGTAGCTATTAAAATCTTTACTCTCTACCTTTTCTGGAATACTAGTAAAAACTTCCCTCAACTTACTAATATCAACAAAAGATCTTTTCTCATAATTTCTACCAGAATCACATTTACTAGAACACCCAACTGAACCATGCAAAGAAAAACTAATCAGAAAATGATCTGACCAGGGAACAGGTTTCACTGCTGGAGAACCAACTAACTGAAGATTAGCACCTTCATTGATAAATACCAAATCGAGTATATTTCCTAAACGATGTGTAGAGATGAATCAATTACTTGCAACCATCCCAAATAATGCAATATGTCCCTACATAACTGAATCTGAGAATCAACCTTTAAAAGACTGAAAGATAAATTAAAATCTCCTAAGAGAATCATATTATTTAAACAGACTGAAGCTAAAAATAGCTGTTCAAATAATAGGGAAAGATTAGAATGCAATATCTTCTGAGGACAATAAACAAGACAGATGGAAAAAAAGGAATTATAAACAAGTAATAATTCCTGATTTGATGATCCACTAAGATCTTCCGATTTCAACTTCAAAGTTTCTCTACAAATGATTAATAATCCACCACCCCTACCTTTGGCTCTAGGCTGTGAAAAAAAGGTATAACCCAAAGGACAAATCTGGTTAATAGTAACAAAATCTGAATCCAATAGCCAGCTCTCAACAATACACAGTATATCAGGTTTCTCCTCAATAATTAAATCATATAAAATCTGAAATTTACTCCTAACTGACTGAGCATTAATTAACAGAATTTTTAAATCACCTACAGCTAGATCCTGCTTTAATTCTGACTGTAAAATACTCACTAAATAAGAAGAACGCTGCAACGACTTTTTCAAGGAGTTTTTCTTTTTCAATAAAGAACCATATAGACCGTTCCCAACAATTACAGGAATTTGCTGAACACAAACAGGAGATTCTTCAAACACCGCAACAGCACCCTCATCAACACTCATTGCGCACGAAGGAGCGCACAAAGGAGCCCCTTTGTCGTGCTCCTTTGTCGACGCGACAAGTCACGCGACGCTCAGGCGCGAAGCGCCTCCGGCGTCCCACGCTGGCTTTTGACCCTCCCCACAAGATGATACCATTGGGGGGGCGTGGCTTCCGGCCCGAAGAGCTGGAAACGGGGCCAGAAGATGTGGGAACAAAGTTCTTGAGCTTCCAAGCTCACCTCTCTCAAATTTTGTAGGGCTAAACGGTTTCTGTGCACTTTCTCCGGGCACCGGGAAAGTGCACAGAAAAGCAGTAAAAACTGCTTTTCTGTGCACCCTCCGACTTAATATCATGGAGATATTAAGTCGGAGGTCCCGAAAGTTTAAAAAAGTAAAAAAATAAAAAATAAAAATTTAAAATGGGCCCGCAGCTGGCGGGTCGAAAACTGGACGCTCAATTTTGCTGGTGTCCGGTTTCCGAACCCATGGCTGTCAGCGGGCTTGAGAACCAACGCCGGCAAAATTGAGCGTCGACTGTCAAACCCGCTGACAGCCGCCGCTTCCATCAAAAAAGAGGCGCTAGGGATGCGCTAGTGTCCCTAGCACCTCTTTTTACCGCCGGGCCTAATTTAAATAAATTAAAATACTGTATCGCGCGCACAGGAGAATGGCCTGTACGTGTGCCGCAATTTTACTGTATTGGCCCGTTAGATATTTATCTTACCCTAAAGGACTCTCTGCCCTGACATCTGTCAACTAAGAGATATTTGCTGTTCTGCTTCATCTCATTCTTTTTAGCACCTATGTGGGACTCATTCTGAAAAGGAATGATTAGATGTACTCAATGCCTTCATTGTTTTTAAATTACTTGTCTGTGCAATTCCATTACCAAATTAGACCAAAATCAAATTATCTATAATCTACTCTAATTTCTTAATTGAATCATAGTAAAAAAATGTTTTTCTTGTCAACTAGTAAAGGAGCTTCTGCAGATTAAATTATATATTTTTTTTTAATCCCACGGTTGCACTATTTATTTATAAGCATTTGGTAATCCATGTTTTCCTATAGGTAGGCCCAGGATGGATTACATAAAGTAGCAAGGCATTTAATACATAAGTAATGGATGAATACATGTTGGCTGTATTGTAACTTTCATTCATGTATTATTAACATTTATATGACAGTTCCATGGTAGTAATGGCCCAGGCCCTATCTATTTAATAGATTTTATTTCATTACATTCTTCAATAAAATTCTTAAATTCCTTGGGAGGAGGAATAGCCTAATGGATGGAGCAGTGGACTATGAACCAGGAGACCAGGTTTTGAGTCCTGCTGTTGCCCCTTGTGACCTTGGGCAAGTCACTTTACCCTCAATTGCCTCAGGTACAAACTTAGATTGTAAGCCCTCTGGGGATAGAGAAATACCTACAGTACCTGAATGTAAACCGATATGATATCCCGATTGAGATCAAATGTCAGTATATAAAAATAATAAATAAATATTTCTGGAGTTTGTTGGGTCAGAATTTAAGCTTCTATATTAGTTATTTTCACGGACTTCTGTTTAATTATATTCAAAAGTAAAAATGACATCTTTTGCCCCCTAAAGAATTATCATGATTGATTAATTAATTAATTAATTAATTAACTATCCATAAAACATGCATACAGGGCTAGGACAAATGTAATAGAAAGTGTCACAGCAGTAGCCCTGAATATCATTTCCTCAACAGCTAAGATAACAGAATGAATGTACTTGAGGTTAGGGCAAATTGTATGGATGTGATGCATTATGATTGGTTTAATGACCTTGTCACAGCTGCACTGGCTGATTTGAAGGTACCCCAAAGCAGAGATATTCAGGAGTCAGGAGCAGGCAGATCAAGTGTGAGGTCTTCTGCCTGACCAGCCTCCTTCCCTTCAGGTTGGGCCTTCCGGTGCTGGTGGCTGGCAGGTCAGAGACAGGGCACCCATGGTAGGCAGCGAGAGGCAAGGGACAAGGGGCCCTGCGCCACACTGAATACAAGCAGGAATGTGCAGCGACAAGACAGGGATGGATCAGTAAGCTCAAGGTGAGTAGGTCCACAGACCAAACAAGGGAATAGACAAAGCAAGGAACAACAGAAGAAAGTGCAAGGGATACACCAGGACAAGGTGGCTACTGGAAGGCCTAACAAGAGGACAAGAGCAAAGCTAGGAGCACACTGGCATAAATGTCACTGGAAGCCCTAGATACAGCAAGGAACCAGGCAAAGCATACAAGAACAAGGAATCCCAGAACAGGGATCTGAGGCAAGGAATACGAGGACAAGGATCCACAAACAGACTCCACACTGAGGAGCGGAGTAACTTGGGTGGGATGGGTTGTTGTTTTTTTTAATTCATATCTTTATTGATTTTTCATTGTAATACGGAAATAAAACAACAAAACTTGGTACAGTTTGATATTGCTTCAAACTCGTACCTACATCAATTTTCAAGTAATCATGCTTTTTTCTTATTAACATCAATAGAAAGAGCAATAATAAAAACCAGAGGCTATGGAATGATAGGGAGATTCTAAGAAATCTTGTCAATATGTAAATTAACAATCACAGTTCTGCTCTGCCATTTTCTATTTTATTCACTGGACAAAGGGGAAGAGGTGACTATTCTTTTCAGCTCTATAAAAATTTTCAAATGATTAGGTAGAAAGAATACATATACATCTTGCTCTTTCTTTAATAAACACTTACAAGGAAATCTCAGGATAAAAGAATATCCCATGGATATCACTTCCTGACGGAAGACCAGAAACTCCTTTCTTCTAAGCTGTGTAGCATGATAGGTCAGGAAAAATCTTTACTATAGTATCATAAAAAGAAATAGGGTATTTGGAAAAGTATCTTTTCATAACCTTATTCAGGTCAAGCAAATTTACAAAGGAAACAAGTAATACACCCCGATCTATAATTTGATTAGAGTTTTCTAGAAAATTAGTGAGATTCCCTTGAAAAGGCAGCTCCGTTGTTTCCAAATTTGAATTTCTCTTGGGAAGAAAATAACAGAAAGTAATAACTGGTAATTCATCTTCAACAAATAACAAAACTTCCCTTAAGAATTTTTTTAATGTTTCCATCGGCGTCTGCCCAACTACTCTGGGAAAATTAAGCAATCTTAAATTTAGACGTTTGGCGTTGTTTTCAAAGGTTTCTAATCACCAAGATAATAATTCTCTATCTTTTGCTACTGCTGCCTAAAATTCTAAATTCTTTTTATCTGTATCCTCTAGATTTTTAATTCTTTCCTCAGATTTTTTAACTTCATTGTGAATTACTAATATATCCTGCTGACTTTTCCCTGCAATAGAATCTATCTTCTTTTCTAACCCCCTTCATATTAGTAGCCATAACAGCCATCAAGTCCCACAATAGTTCCAGTATTACCACTGAAGGGCATGTCAAAGTTTCCAAGGCCTCACCTCCTGCAACCAGATCTATCCCTCCAGTAGCGGGTGCTTGGGGAATCCGCTCCTCCAACACTCCTATCGAATCCACTTCAGCTCCATCCGCAGCTGGGTTACTGTCACCAGGATTTACCAAAGAAGACTTGGATCCTGGCAAACTTAGCTGATCCAAGATATTGTCCTCTCGCACTGAGGACAAATCTCTGAGGGCTACTGCCCAGGAGGGAAGGGTTAGGCCGGCCATCATAGTTGGTGATTCGATTATTAGAAATGTAGATAGCAGGGAGGCTGGTGGACGTGAAGACTGCCTGGTAACTTGCCTGCCTGGTGCGAAGGTGGCAGACCTCACGCGTCACCTAGATAGGATTATATACAGTGCTGGGGAGGAGCCGGTTGTCGTGGTACATGTGGGCACCAACGACATAGGAAAATGTGGGAGAGAGATTCTGGAAGCCAAATTTAAGATTTTAGGTAGGAAGCTGAAATCCAGAACCTCCAGGGTGGCATTCTCTGAAATGCTTCCTGTTCCACGTGCAGGTCCCCAGAGGCAGGCAGAGCTCCAGAGTTTCAATGCGTGGATGAGACGATGGTGCAGGAAAGAGGGATTCAGTTTTGTAAGGAACTGGGGAAACTTTTGGGGAAAGGGGAGACTTTTCCGAAAGGATGGGCTCCACCTTAACCACAGTGGAACCAAGCCGCTGGCACTAACTTTCAAAAAGGAGATAGAGCAGCTTTTAAACTAGAACAAGGGGGAAAGCCGACAGTCACTCAGCAGTGCATGGTTCGGAGAAATGTATCCTTGAAGGATACTAATGAAGCAGGAGAGTTAGGGCATCCCAACAGAGAGGTTCCATTAAATGCAAACATAGGGGCGGATTTTAAAACGAGCGCGAATAGCCTACTTTTGTTTGCGCTCCAGGCGCAAACAAAAGTAGGCTATTTTTGGTTTTGGGCGGATTTACGCGAGCAGGGCTCTGAAAATCCGCCCCATAGTTCATATACCTATATGTAAAAAATCACCAAAGCTAATGATTTCCAAATTATCCCAAACAACTGAAAAGCAGGTTGTTAAAACAAGCAAAAAACACACTTTGAAATGCTGTATGCCAATGCCAGAAGTCTAAGATGTAAGATGGGAGAGTTAGAGTGTATAGCAGCAAATGATGAGATTGACATAATTGGCATCACAGAGACTTGGTGGAAGGAGGATAACCAATGGGACAGTGCTATATCAGGGTACAAATTATATCGCAATGATAGGGAGGATCAACTTGGTGGGGGTGTGGCACTTTATGTCCGGGAGGGTATAGAGTCCAACAGGATAAAGATTATACAAGAGACTAAATGCTCAGTAGAATCTTATATGGGTAGAAATCCCATGTGTTTTGGGTAAGAGTATAGTGATAAGAGTATAGTACTGTCCACCTGGACAAAATGGTCAGACAGATGATGAAATGCTAAGAGAAATCAGGGAAGCAAACCAATTTGGCAGTGCAATAATAATGGGAGATTTCAATTACCCCAATATTGACTGGGTAAATGTAACATCAGGACTTGCTAGAGACATAAAGTTCCTGGATGTAATAAATGATTGCTTCATGGAGCAATTGGTTCAGGAACCAACAAGAGAGGGAGCTATTTTAGATTTAATTCTTAGTGGAACGCAAGATTTGGTGAGAGAAGTAACGGTGGTGGGGTCACTTGGCAACAGTGATCATAACATGATCAAATTTAAACTAATAACTGGAAGGGGGACAATAAGTAAATCTGCAGCTCTAACACTAAATTTTAAAAAGGGAAACTTTGAGAAAATGAGAAAAATAGTTAGAAAAAAACTGAAAGGTGCAGCTGCAAAGGTTAAAAGTGTTCAACAGGCATGGACATTGTTTAAAAATACAATCGTAGAGGTGCAGTCCATATGTATTCCGCGCATTAAGAAAGGTGGAAGGCAGGAAAAACGATTATCGTCATGGTTAAAAGGTGAGGTGAAAGAGGTTATTTTAGCCAAAAAAAATCCTTCAAAAACTGGAAGAAGGATCCATCTGAAGAAAATAGGATAAAACATAAGCATTGTCAAGCTAAGTGTAAAACATTGATAAGACAGGCGAAGAGAGAATTTGAAATGAAATTGGCCATAGAGGCAAAAACTCATAATAAAAACTTTTTTAAATATATCCAAAGCAAGAAACCTGTGAGGGAGTCAGTTGGACCATTAGATGACAGAGGGGTTAAAGGGGCTCTTAGGGAAGATAAGGCCATTGCAGAAAGACTAAATTAATTCTTTGCCTCCGTGTTTACAAATGAGGATGTTGGGGAGATACCAGTTCCAGAGATGGTTTTCAGGGGTGATGAGTCAGACGAACTGAACGAAATCACTGTGAACCTGGAAGATGTAGTAGGCCAGATTGACAAATTAAAGAGTAGCAAATCACCTGGACCGGATGGTATGCATCCTAGGGTTCTGAAGGAACTTAAAAATGAAATTTCTGATCTATTAGTTAAAATTTGTAACCTATCATTAAAATCATCCATTGTACCTGAAGACTGGAGGGTGGCCAATGTAACCCCAATATTTAAAAAAGGCTCCAGGGGCGATCCAGGTAACTATAGACCAGTGAGCCTGACTTCAGTGCCGGGAAAAATAGTGGAAACTATTCTCAAGAACAAAATTGTAAAGCATATGGAAAGACATGATTTAATGGAACATAGTCAACATGGATTTACCCAAGGGAAGTCTTGCCTAACAAATCTGCTTCATTTTTTTGAAGGGGTTAATAAACATGTGGATAAAGGTGAACCGGTAGATGTAGTGTACTTGGATTTTCAGAAGGCGTTTGACAAAGTCCCTCATGAGAGGCTTCTACGAAAACTAAAAAGTCATGGGATAGGAGGCGATGTCCTTTCATGGATTACAAGCTGGTTAAAAGTCAGGAAACAGAGAGTAGGTTTAAATGGTCAATTTTCTCAGTGGAAAAGGGTAAACAGTGGAGTGCTTCAGGGATCTGTACTTGGACCGGTGCTTTTCAATATATATATAAATGATCTGGAAAGGAATATGACGAATGAGGTTATCAAATTTGCAGATGATACAAAATTATTCAGAGTAGTTAAATCACAAGCAGACTGTGATACATTGCAGGAGGACCTTGCAAGACTTGAAGATTGGGCATCCAAATGGCAGATGAAATTTAATGTGGACAAGTGCAAGTTGAAAAATAACCGTTGCTGTAGTTGCACGATGTTAGGTTCCATATTAGGAGCCACCACCCAGGAAAAAGATCTAGGCATCATAGTGGATAATACTTTAAAATCGTCAGCTCAGTGTGCTGCAGCAGTCAAAAAAGCAAATAGAATGTTAGGAATTATTAGGAAGGGAATGGTTAATAGAACGGAAAATGTCATAATGCATCTATATCGCTCCATGGTGAGACCACACCTTGAATACTGTGTACAATTCTGGTCGCCGCATCTCAATGGAGAAGGTACAGAGAAGGGCAACCAAAATGATAAAGGGGATGGAACAGCTTCCCTATGAGGAAAGGCTGAAGAGATTAGGGCTGTTCAGCTTGGAGAAGAGACGGCTGAGGGGGGATATGATAGAGGTCTTTATGATCATGAGAGGTCTTGAACGATTAGATGTGACTCGGTTATTTTCACTTTCAAATAATAGAAGGACTAGGGGGCATTCCATGAAGTTAGCAAGTAGCACATTTAAGACTAATCGGAGAAAATTCTTTTTCACTCAATGCACAATAAAGCTCTGGAATTTGTTGCCAGAGCAACTAAACTGGTGCAGGAATTGTAGTTACAATAAACAAGGAAGTATACAACTGGGAGAAGAAGAAAAGAGAATGATTGATAAAAACACATTTACAAAGAATATTTACAAAATATGCAAAATTAAATCCAAGTCTGAATGAAGTCGTGGACTGAATGAAGTCGAGGATGAAGAAGATGAAAGAGTGATGGTATTTACACTGGGATTATGGGATGACGGTAACTTGGGATGATGAAATTATGGGATGATGGTAACATGGATCAGTCTGAGATCTGATAGGCTTTTTTAAAAAGCCAGGTTTTTAGCCTTTTCCTAAAAGTTAGTAGGCACGGTTCCTGGTGCAGCTCGGATGGGATGGAGTTCCATAAACGTGGTCCTGCTGTTGATAGTGCTCTGTCTTCGAATGATTTGTGTTGGAAGGTTTTGGCGTGTGGAACATGTAGTGATTCTTTGTAACATTCCCTAATTGGTCTGACAGTGGTGTGTTTTTTGAAGGGAATTTATAAATTTAACGGTGCGTGTTGATGGATGACTTTGAAAATGGTGGTGATGGACTTGTACATAATTCTGTAGTGAATAGGTAGCCAATGAAGGGCTTTCAGGATAGGGGTGATGTGGTCGAATCTCCTGGAGTTGGTCAGAATTCTGGCAGCTGTATTCTGCACCATCTGTAAAGGTTTTGTATGAGAAGCAGGGAGACCTAGTAGAATGGAATTACAATAATCCATCTTGGAAAAGATTATTGCTTGTAAAATTGTTCTGAAGTCCTGGGAGTGGAAAAGTGGTCTGATTCTTTTAAGGATGTATAACTTGTGAAAACAGTCCTTGGTCGTTTGGTTAATGAATGGTTTTAGGTTTAGACGGTTATTGATGATTGCTCCTAGGTCTCTTACGTGAGAGGTTTGCAGGTTGGCTGGTGGGTTTGTGGTGATGTTGTTGTTTTCAGGGGCTATAATGAGGAATTCCGTTTTTGAAGCATTGAGAATCAAGTTCAGACTGTTGAGGAGGTGTTTGATCTCAGTTAGGCAGCTGTCCCAGAATTCTAATTTGTTTGTAATGGATTCTTTTACGGGGATTACGATCTGAACGTCGTCTGCGAATAGGAAGTGTTTCAAGTTTAGTTTTGTAAGGAGGTGGCAGAGTGGGAGCAGGTAAATATTAAAAAGGGTGGGTGAAAGGGAAGAGCCCTGTGGAACCCCTAGCGAAGATGGATGGTAATGAGATTCCTTGTTATGGATTTTGACCTTGTATCCTCTGTTATCCAGGAAGGTTTTGAACCAGGTCCGTGCAGTGCCTGTAACTCCGATGTTTGCCAGTTGGTTTAGTAGGATGTGATGGTTGACCGTTTCAAATGCCGCCGAAAAGTCAAGTAGAATTAGAAGGTAAGCGTGTCCTTTGTCGATGCCGGCTAGGAGGAAGTCTGTGAGAGAGAGTAGTAGTGTTTCTGTGCTTGCTGCTCTGCGGAATCCAAATTGGTTAGGGGATAGTATTTGGTGATCCTCAAGGTAATTAGATAATTGTGTGTTTACTAGTTTCTCCATGACTTTTGCTATGAACAGGAGGTTGGAGATGGGGCGGAAATTGCCGGGATCATTGGTGTTAAGGTTTGGTTTTTTGAGTAGTGGTTTGATTGATGCCGTTTTAAGGTCATCTGGGTAGATACCCTGGGCTAGGGAGCAATTTATAATGTTGGCTAGAGTTTTAGAAATAGTATCCGGGATTAGTAAGAGGATTTTGGTAGGGATTTGGTCGAAGGGGTGTGATGATGATTTCATTTTCTTCAGGACCGTTTGTATGTCAGAAGTAGAGATGGGTTCGAAGGAGTTGAGAGAGATGTCTTTGTTTGGGTGAAGATATGAAGTATTGGAGGATGCATTTGGGTTTGGTGTCAGCTGATTAAGGAGGTCAGAGATTTTTCTGTTGAAGTAGAGAGCCAGTTCGTCTGCTTTAGTCTGTGCTAGGTCATCTGGGATGTCTGGAGCAATGGTTTTTGTGAGACTGGAAATGTAATTGAACAGAGCTTTCGAGTCAAAGATGAGGTGATGGATCTTGCGGGCATAATAGTCCCTTTTGGTTTTCAATGTGCTGTTTTTGTAGAAGTGGAGGGAGCGTTTGTATTCAGCTAGGGATGCAAGTGAAGGGGCTTTTCGCCATTTTTTTTCCTTCTGTCGTAAAATATGTTTGAGTTTTCGCAGTTCCTCATTGAACCATGGTTGACTCTTAGGCGCATTGTGTTTGAGATTTTTTGTTGTTAGGGGACATAGTGTGTTTGCTACTGATTCTGTTATTTTAGACCAGGATTGGACGGCTGAGTTGGGAGTGGAGACGTCTATGAGCGAAGGATCTGGGGCTAGATACTTGGCGAGGTGCTCCGAGGGGCATGTTTTCCTGTATAGAAATGATTGAGGGGGGAGATGATTGTAGCTCGGTTTTAACAGTGAGAATGAGGTGGAGATTAATGTATGGTCTGACGATGGGACTTTATTGCACTCCGGGTGTTCTGGGAGTGAAATGCCGGAGTTAGTAAAGATAAGGTCCAGCGTATGACCCGCTTTGTGGGTGGGTTTGTTAATTTGTTGCTTGAAACCCAAGGCTGCCATGGCCGTGAGAAAGGCTTCGCAGTTGGGAGAGAGAGGGGACTTATCCACGTGAAGATTGAAGTCTCCCAAGATAATGGCTGGTGAGTCTAAGTTTAGGTGAGCAGCTATGATTTCCAGAATAGGAGAGGTATCGGATTCTAGAAGGCTTGAGGGGGCGTAGACTAAGAGAATTTGAAGAAATTCAGATTTAAAGAGGCCTATTTCGAGTTTGGTTGATGATTTGATAGGATGATGAGCCGGGAGGCTTAGGAATTTAAAGGTCTCTGCTTCCCTCCCTGATTGGCTGGCTGCCTCACAGGGGGCGCGGTTAACTCACCACGTTGTCTTGGTGCGTCTGGCCGCTTTTTTCACTGGGTTCCGGTGCCTCCTCAGCACGGCTCGCCTTGGATCGGCGGGCAGGCTCTAGCCCCGGGTGGGTCACGGGAGCCTCAGCCGAGGAGGTGGAGAGGCGCGGTCAGTATCAGGAGCGGGAAGGCGCGAAGTCCATTAATGGCTATTAATCAATTTTACTTAGGGAATAGCCACTGCTATTAATTGCATCAGTAGCATGGGATCTTCTTAGTGTTTGGGTAATTGCCAGGTTCTTGTGGCCTAGTTTTGGCCTCTGTTGGAAACAGGATGCTGGGCTTGATGGACCCTTGGTCTGACCCAGCATGGCAAGTTCTTATGTTCTTATTCTCAAGGGAGGCCTTACATGCCCTCTGCAAGGGTGGTAAACCTAGATTTGGACTCAGCGATCCCTCCTCTATAGATCCAGTTCTTCCTCCCAAATGATCTGGATCAGCAGTATCCTTAGTCGCTGGACGTGTGGGATGGTTTTATAGGATTGGTCTTGCTGCATCTTGCAGCCTTTAAGGCAAAGGCTAGAATGAGTCCAAGCATGGCCCACTGAGCACCCCTGCTGGCAGGGAGCTGCCTAACAAGCAGTATCATTACACCTCCCCATTATATTGACAAGCATATTGGCCAGTCTTTGCTAAATAAGCATTCAGTAATGCTAAAGGATTTCCACAGTAACAGACTAGACAACAAGTTATTTGTGTCTACACTGCAAAGATATATCCTGCAACAATCCAGTTAATTTGGACCCTAAGTCTTGCCACTAAGGAGTTGATGTACTAAAGTCCGCTAACATTGTCCATTAACATGCATACTAATAGCCAGTGTTAATGAGATGCAAACAAGACATACAGCAAAGTACACAGATAGTACATACAGAGAATATCACAAAAACTTAACTACAACTCAGCGAGCTTTTTTGTTAATGTGTCTGTGAAGCAGTTTGTGCACATTTTTTGTAGCATTAATAGGTAATCTGTTGTGCATAGCTGTGCATCTCATTACTTCATGTTTTATATTATTGCAAGCTAGTTTATGCACATTAACAGCATTGTTAATGCATGTTAACTAGCTTGCACATGCTAACAGTGCTTTTAATGTGTGTTGATGCTTGAGATAGTGCTAACACACTTTAGTGCATTAAGAACATAAAAAATGTCATACTGGGTCAGACCAAAGATTAATCAAGCCCAGCATCTTATTTATTTATTTATTTTATTTTAATGATTTTATATACCGACATCCGTTTGCACATCGCATCGGTTTACATGTAACTTATAACCAAAGTATAAAATAGGCATGGCCTTTACAATAAACAGTACAGATGTACCAGTACATGAACATCGGTATATAAAAGCCCTTAAATAAATAAATAAATATATCAATAAACCAAAAACTTTAGCTGATAACTTCTAGGGGTAGCTTACGTTAGGAGAGGGGGATAAAATCACTATAGGAGAGGCTAGGCTATAGGAGAGGCTATGTACAGGGTTCAAATAATAAGTTCATTACAATTACTGATTCTGAAGTTGGGATTGAAAATTAGGGAAGAAAGGGAGGCCTGACAATTGTGAGGAGGTATTTTTAGCAGTAAGTAACAGAAGGGGAAGAATTGGCATGAGAAGATAGTGATGGGTAGGCTTGTAAGAAGAGCCAGGTTTTGAGTTTTTTCTTGAATTTGGGTGTGGAGGTTTCCGTGCGTAGGTTTGAGGGCAAGGAATTCCAGAGGGTGGGGCCAGCAAGTGAAAGGGCTCTGTTTGTGGTAGCGATAAGTCTTATAGATTTTATAGAAGGGGCACAGAGGGTTCCATGGAGAGCGGTGCGAGTTGGTCTTGTAGAGGTGCGAGGAAGGAAGGGGGGGTTTATCCAGTGGTAATGCTCATTAGTAATACTTTTGTGAATAAGGGTAAGGATTTTGTAGAGGATACGAGATTGTATAGGAAGCCAGTGGAGATCGATCAGAGTGGGAGTGATGTGGTTCTTCTTGTTGGCATTTGTGAGGATACGTGCAGTGGCATTTTGAAGAAGTGTGTATGACAGTGGCAAATTCAGGTCACAAATACCTAGCAGGATCCCAAATAATAGATTCAATCCTTCTTGCTCATAATCAAGGATAAGCAATAGCTTTCTCAAATATACATGGCTAATAATTGTTTATAGACTTTTCTTCCCGGAACTTGTCTAAACCCTTTCTAAACCAAGCTATACAAACTGCTTTAACCACATTCTCTGGCAACAACTTCCACAATTTAATTGTTCACTAAGGGAAAAAATACCGTATTTTCCGGCGTATAAGACGACTTTTTAACCCAAGAAAATCTTCTCAAAAGTCGGGGGTCGTCTTATACGCCGGGTATCGTCATATAGGGCACACCTGCTCTCTGACCAGTTTCTCTCAATCACACACATGCTCTCAATCAAATGCATTCTCTCACTTACACACAGGCTGGCTGGCTGTTTTTCTCTCTCTCACTCACTTCCTCTCCCCCGCCCCCCAAGCACAAATAGTAGCTGCAGCCCCCGCAGGCCAAGAAAGAAGAATCCCATCGGCCGCGGGAGGCTCATAGTGCTGTCTCCTTTCCCTATTATCAGCTGCTTCGATTGCTTGGGGGCCGATGCTGCTGTCGCCGCTGCTATTTTTTCATGCGGCATGGCTTTCTCCTTCCCGCGCACCGCACTACCGTTGCCGCTGGGCTATCAGCACATTCAAGCCCAGCGGGAACGGCAGCGGTGCAAAAAAAAAAAAAAAGCTGTGGCATCCGTGGCTGGCCTTTTCTTCTTCCCGCCCCCCCCCCCCTTTGAACCGGAACAGGAAGTGATGCGCGGGAAGAAAGAGCCGTGCCGCGTGAAAAAATAGCAGCGGCGACAGCAGCATCGGCCCCCGAGCAGTCGAAGGAGCTAGTAATCGGGAAAGGAGACAGCAGCATGAGCCTCCCGCGGTCGATGGGTTTCTTCTTTCTTGGCCTGCGGGGGCTGGAGGAGGAGGCTGCTGCAGCTACTATTTGTGCTCGGGGTGGGGGAGTAGAGTGGAAGTGAGTGAGAGAGAGAGAGAAGCAGCCAGCCTGTGTGTAAGTGAGAGAATACATTTGATTGAGAGCATGTGTGTGATTGAGAGAAACTGGTCAGCGAGCTCATGTGTGTGTATATGTGAGAGACAATGAAAGTGACTGCTCAGAGAGATGACTGATGTGTATGTGAGTGTGAGAGAGAGAAAAAGCATGGAAGTGAGAAATCTGGGTATTTGAGAAAGCATGGGAGTAAGAAGCCTGATTATGTGAGAGAGAGCATGGGAGCGGGAGGGCTGTGTGTGTGTGTGTGTGTGTGTGCATGCATGCATGAGAGAGAGACTGGTTGATAAGGTGACGGTGTGTGTGAGAGAAAGAGACTGGTGTGTGTGAATGTGAGAGAAAGAATGTGATTCAAGGAATGAGAAGCCTGTGCACGTGGAGAGCAAGCATGGAAATGAGAGAGAGACTAGTGTGTGTGTGTGTGTGTGTGAGACAGAGAAAGTGATTATGAGAGTGAGAAGCCCGTATATGTACGGTAAGCAGAACACGAAAGTGGGAAGCCTGTGTGTGTGTATGGCATGAGAGAAACTGTTCAGGAAGGTGTCTGGTGTGTGTGTCAAAGACTGTTTGGGAAATGATTGGTTTGTGAGAGACAGAAACTGGTCATGGGGGCATGACTGGTATGGTGTGTGTGTGTGTGTGAGAGACATGGGCCCTAAGGAAGAGGACCATGAGTATAGAGCTTAGCCATTACTGCTGCTTCTGGTGTGTGCTACGGCCTGCATGGAAGAGGAGTAGGAGAGCTGCTGGAGGGGATAAGTAAAGGTGGCTTTTAAAGTTTATTTTTCTTGATTGACTGCCATTTTAATTATTTAATATTATGTGATGTGTCTGCTTTTTTGAAATATTTTATTGGTGTTTGGAGAATGTTTAATAGTTTTTATGAGTTTTTAATTGTTGGATGTTATTCTGTTCATAGCTGTTTTGAAACATTTATTCTGCTTATTAGTATAGTTTTACAATTATTTCTGTGTGGGGATCTATAGCTGCTTGCTAGTTCTGTTTTCCTAATAAGAGGTGTATTGGTTTTTAGGGCCTGATATACGGTATTTGTAGTGTTGCCTTTTCATAGATAGGGTTGCTCCTGTTTGAGTGTAAAATTATTTTTTTTCTTAAAAATATGTATAAAAAAGGAGGGGGTCGTCTTATACGCCGGAAAATACGGTACTTTCTCTGATTTGTTTTAAATGTGCTACCTATGGAGTACCCCTAGTCCTAGTACTATTTGAAAGTGTAAATAACTATTCCCTGTTTACCTGTTCCACTCCACACAATACTATATAGACCTCTATCATATCTCCTCTCAGCTGTCTCTTTGCCAGGATTTAGAGCCCTAATTCATTTATCCTTTCTTTATAAGTGAGCCATTCTATCCCCTTCATCAATTCTGTCACCCTTCTCTGAACCTTGTCTTGTTCCACTATATCTTTTTTATGATGGCGCAACCAGAACTATAAACAATATTCAAGGTACAGTTTCATCATGGATCTATACAGAGGAATTATGATATCCTCTGTTTTATTTTCCATTAAGAATATAAGGATATAAGAATATGCCATACTGGGTCAGACCAAGGGTCCATCAAGCCCAGCATCCTGTTTCCAGCAGTGGCCAATCCAGGCCATAAGAACCTGGCAAGTACCCAAAACTAAGTCTATTCCATGTTACCATTGTTAGTAATAGCAATGGCTATTTTCTAAGTCAACTTAATTAATAGCAGGTAATGGTCTTCTCCTCCAAGAACTTATCCAATCCTTTTTTAAACACAGCTACACTAACTGCACTAACCACATCCTCTGGCAACAGTTTAATTGAGCGTTGACTGAAAAAGAACTTTCTCCAATTAGTTTTAAATGTGCCACATGCTAACTTCATGGAGTGTCCCCTAGTCTATTATCCGAAAGAGTAAAAAACCGATTCACATCTACCCGTTCTAGACCTCTCATGATTTTAAACACCTCTATCATATCCCCCCTCAGCCGTCTCTTCTCCAAGCTGAAAAGTCCTAACCTCTTTAGTCTTTCCTCATAGGGGAGATGTTCCATTCCCTTTATCATTTTGGTAGCCCTTCTCTGTATCTTCCCCATCGCAATTATATCTTTTTTGAGATGCGGCGACAAGAATTGTACACAATATTCAAGGTGCAGTCTCACCATGGAGCGATATAGAGGCATTATGACATTTTCCGTTTTATTCACCATTCCCTTTCTAATAATTCCCAACATTCTGTTTGCTTTTTTGACTGCCGCAGCACACTGAACCGACAATTTCAATGTGTTATCCACTATGACGCCTAGATCTCTTTCTTAGCTGGTAGCACCTAATATGGAACCTAACATTGTGTAACTATAGCATGGGTTATTTTTCCCTAAATGCATCACCTTGCACTTATCCACATGAAATTTCATCTGCCATTTAGATGCCCAATTTTCCAGCCTCACAAGGTCTTCCTGCAATTTATCACAATCTGCTTGTGATTTAACTACTCTGAACAATTTTGTATCATCTGCAAATTTGATTACCTCACTCGTCGTATTTCTTTCCAGATCATTTATAAATATATTGAAAAGTAAGGGTCCCAGTACAGATCCCTAAGGCACTCCACTGCCCACTCCCTTCCACTGAGAAAATTGTCCATTTAATCCTACTCTCTGTTTCCTGTCTTTTAGCCATATCTATTGGTATGGTCACAAAGGCATAAATTTGTCCTCCTGCTATAATCGGACCATATATTAGAATGGCTCGATGTGAAGGGAGCACGACCTACTGATTTGTCTAGATTTTGGAGGTTCCCAAGCTATATTTATACCAATAAACAGTTTAAGGATTTCTTAATACACAAATGAGAAGAGTATGCTGAAAACAATAAAGAGCATAAACAATCAATCATCGACCCTCTTTTGGGAAACAGCTAAAGTTATCTTGGGGGGAGATAATTTCTTACAAGAGTGTGCAAAATAAAATCCTGACTAATGAAATTTTATGTTTGGAAGACTGATTAAAAACAACCCAAAAGGTGTATGCTGCCATTCCTACTAGGGATAAGAAAGCTAACTTTTTGATGGTCCAAGTCTCTTTGAATACTCTATTACATCAAAAGGCCAAAAGAAAATTTGACCTACTACAAGAGCAAATTTTTCCACTGTAGTAACAAATCAGGGAAGTTTCTAGCAAATGTAATGAGAAACTGGAAGGGAAAGAATTATATTGTGGCCATGAAAGAAAACATGGGAAGAGTAGTGAACTCTTGTAAAGAGAGTGCTTCCACATTCCTTTCCTAATAATACTTAACATTCTATTTGCTATTTTGACTGCAGCCATGCACTGAGCTGAGGATTTCAAAGATTTCAAGATCATTTTCCTGGGTGGTGACACCTAATGTGGAACCCAGCATCGTGTACCTATAGTTTGGATTATTCTTCCCTATATGCATCACTTTACATTTGTTCGCATTAAATTTCACCTGCTATTTAAACATCCAATCTCACAATGTCCTCTTGCATCACAATCGGCTTGTGATCTAATAACTTTGAATAATTTTGTGTCATTTGCAAATTTGATCACCTGATACATCACTCCCTTTTCCAGATCATTTATAAGTATATTAAAGAGCAACTATCCCAGTACAGATCCCTGGGGTTCTCCACTATTTATCTTTCTCCATTGAGGGAAATGACCATTCAGTCCTACTTTCTGTTTCTTATACTTTAGCCAGTTACCAATCCACAATAAGACATTGCCTCATATCCCATAATATTTTAATTGTTATGGGAACGCTGGAGGCGGTCCCATTTCTGGGAGATTGTGTACCCTTCGGCCATGACGCAACCGCAGAAGAGTTCCGGGAAGCGCCGAGGCAGGCAAGGAGTGTCCAAGCACAGGCTGAAGATGCAGAACCCTGGCCTCTGCCAAACCTGATCGCATCAAAGAGACCCAGAAACGCAATGTTGGTCTCTGGGGTAGCCCTCTGGCCACTCGATAGCCCTTTCAGACCTGCCGAACGGAACAGCAAATGCGACAGGACGGACAGAGGCTTAAGGGCGAATACATCAGACTCAGACGAAGACTCAGGATATGTGAAGGATTCACATGAAGAGTCAGGATACTTGAAGGTTGAAATGAAGACTTGAAGGTTGAGACGAGTCTCAGGATACTTAAAAGAATTGACACGAAGACTTGAAGAACTGAGACGGACAGGTTGCTTGACGAACTGAGACGGACTCAGTTTGCTTGAAGAGAAGGACTCTGAAAGAGTCACAAGTTGCTTGAAGAATACTGAGTAGGTACTGCCACATCACGCACCCTACTCAGCCAATCAGGGCTGGTCGCGGACCATGCTGATAGGCGCGCCCTACACAGCCAGTCATGGCTGGTCGCGGTCCACGTTAGTGGTTCCCCACTCAGGTTGATTGAAGAATCAAAACGAAGACTGATGAGGCCAGCACCGAGGCGCACCTTCCACAGCCAGTCAAGGAAAGGGATGAACCACGCCAACGGAACAGGTTTTAGGTAGAGTTCATTCGTATGGACGGAAGCAGGCGCAAGAGATTCCGAAGATCCGGACAGGATTCAGGGTTCAGAGAAGGGCTTCAGGATCCAAGGTCTCGGAGAACCTCACTCGGTGCGGGAGCTCGAGGGGACTCGAAGTATGGCACCTGAGGCTAAAAGCTTGGAGACGGGACTCAGAGTGAAGAACATTAAAAGCCGGAATCTTCTGGAGGCTTACGCTGCCGTAGCAGAGGACATCTGGATAATGAAGATCAGGATGTGAAGACATCCGAAGAAGAGGACATCAGGAGATGAAGGGAAGAACCAAAAGACATCAGAAGTCCAGAAGGTCTGAATAACGAAACATCAGCAGATCTCGAGGAGAAGGATGGTGGAAACATCAGGACGGCTGGAACTGATGAGACGAAGATGCAGGGTCAGACAAGAGACCACAATGAAGACAAAGACATGGAATTCCAACATGGAACAGAGTGCCAACGAGAAGCAAGATGAGAAGTCCTAAGGAGGACTGGCTCCTTGCGAAGGCAATGAAGGCAAGCCCTATTTATAGGGCTAAAGAGGAGACTCCCACAATGACATCACAGGAAGACCTCTCCCACGCTGGCCCTTTAAATACACAGAGGAGGCATAGCCCCATGGCTAAGGAGATGGAAGCAGGACCCTGGAGAGCGGCCATGCTGCAGACACCATGCAGGAGGAGAGCTGGGCTGCAAACCCAGACCCAGCATTGTTGGCGGCTCCAAGCCACAAAGAGAACATAGAAGGCGACTCCATGCCGCAGGCAAGGCTGAGGATGGAGGGCCCCTCCCACGGAGGGCACCAGGTAACGTTGGCGGTCTCCGGACCATGTAGGAGTGCTACCAGCGGCCTCCTGGCCGCAGGGACTGTACCCGGGAAACGTTGGACAGCGTGGTGACATTTCAGGACGGCCTTCAGGCCATGTGGAGGTAGTGTCTGTGGCCTCCTGGCCAAAGGGTGAAGAAGTAACGTTGGCGGCCCCTGCCGCAGCATGGAAGCAGAAATGTTGGCAGCCTCCGGGCCACGGTGCAGCACTGGAGCGGCTCCAGCCACATGAAAAGGATGTTGGCGGCCTCCGGGCCACGGAAAAAGAAGAGGAGAGAGGTGGAGAAGCTACCCGTGGTGCTAGCCAGGGCAGGTTCGTAACAATTTCTTGATGAATCTCTCATGAGGGACTTTATCAAATGCCTTCTGAAAATCTAGACACAGTATATTAACCAACTCACTCTAGTCCACCTGTTTGTTAACCTCTTCAAAAAATTCTAACAGATTTGTAAAACAAGATTCCCTTTTGCTAAAGCCATGTTGGCTCTGGCCCATTAGCCTGTGTCTACCGAGATGGTCAGTAATTTTGTTCTTCAGAATAGTTTCTATCATTTTGCTCAGCACCAATGTCTGACTTACTGGTTTGTAGTTTCTTGGATCACACCTGGAGCCCTTTTTAAAAATGGGCATTATGTTGACTATCCTCCAGTCCTCAGGTACAACAACTGATTTGAATAAGAAGTTAGAGATTATTAGTAATAAGTTTGCAGTTTCATTTTTTAGGTCTGTGTACCATCCAATCCTGGTGATTTGTTACTCTTTAGTTTGCCAATTTGCTCTATTACATCTTCCCAGTTCATCGTGATTTGATTTAGTTCCTCTGAATCATCACCCTCAAAGAATATTTCCAGGATAGGAATCTCTCCAAGATCTCCTGAGTAAAGACCAAAGCAAAGAATTAATTTAGTTTTTCTGCTATAGTCTTGTCTTCCTTGTTTTACTCCTTGGTCATCTAGTAGTCCATCTGACTCCTTCACAGGTTTCTTTGAATATACTTGGAAAAGTTTTGATTTTGCGTTTTTTTGTTTCTCTGGCAAACTTCTTTTCAAACTGTCTTTAGACTTGCCAGTCCTTAAGCTCTTTCCTATTTTCTTCATTTGGATCCATCTTCCAACTTTTGGAAGAAGTCCTTTTTATTTTTATTTATTTATTTATTTATCACTTTTATATACTAATGAATGGTGTTTAGCCTTCACATCTGTTGTGCACCCCGTCCGCACCCGGCCCACGCACAGGCCTGCTCACCTCACTAGCTCATCTGCAGGTCATGGGTTAGCCTCCCCAGCAGCAGCTGCGAGCTCCTCTAGGCCTCAGCGTCCCATGGTGGCGGTCACCGGGCCTTCCACTGCACACCAGGCCTCACGCCAGAGTTCGGCATCTCCAGTGGCGTTGGCCATGCCCCTTCCCACATGGGCGCGCAGACCGCCAGGCCTTTTGTAGGGCCAGGGGCTTGTCCTAGCTCTGCGGTGTGCCCTGATTGATGGAACGATATAAGGAAGTCCCTGCCTGCACTTTCTTGCCTTGGCAATCGGGTCGGCACTGTATTGTGTTCTAGTTTGCCTCCGCATTCACAGTCGTGTTCCAGCCTTGTTCCAGTATCCTACTGTTCCAGCCTTGTTCCAGCGTCCTCTATTCCTGCATCTGCCTGTCCGTCTTCCCAGGTAGTACCCTCGGACTGTCTCTCTGGTACTGACCTCGGCCTGTTCCTCGACCATCCTATCCGCTGCCTGCATCCTGACCTCTGCCTGCCTTGTGATCTCATCTGACCTCCAGAACCTGACCTCTGCCTCGTTGACTACTCCTCGGATTGTTCCTCAGATTCTGACCTCGGCTGCCATTGACCACGTCTCCTGATTCTGGCTCTATCTCTTGCCTTAACATTGCCTACGCTGTTTGGGCCTCTTGCCTCTCCAGGCCAACACCGTGAAGTCCGACCGCATTCCCTTGCTGATCGTGGGCATGCCTCTCTACTACCTCTCTGGGAGACCCTGCGAGGACCACCTAAGTCCAAGCGGCCCAGGTCCCTATGGGCCGCTTGGACTTAGGTGCCCAGGTCCCTACGGGCTAGGATGAGCTTCTAGTGGTGAAGCTCATCCTAGCCTCTGTCTCCTCTTGTGCTCCGCCCCCTGGGAGCAGGTGCTTCCAGGTCCCTATCAGGGAGTGGTTCTCCACTGCTCCAGGACAAGTGTCCACCTCCAAGCGCAATGGTTGCCAAGGCCATGGACTACCACAGTCCAAGAACATCACAGGGCTTGGAATCGCTAGCCTCTTTGGTGGAAGAGCTTCGTTCCCAGCTGCGAGATATAGCTTTGGCCAATCCCGTGGGCCTATCGGCCTCTATTCTACCCAAACCATCGTTGGTGCTCCCTGCACCTCCCCAATACAATGGGGACCCACGCTCCTATCGTGGCTTCCTCAATCAGTGCTTCATGCAATTTGCACTGCAATCATCCTTGTTCCCGAAGGAATCAATCAAAGTGATCTTCATCCTTTCCCGCCTGGAAGGGAAGGCTCTGACATGGGCTTCTCCCTTATGGGAACACTCTGATCCTATGCTTTCCAAGCTACATGACTTTGTTGTTCTCTTCAAGCAGACCTTCGGAGACCCAGGCCGTCAAGCTGTAGCCAGCCATAATCTATTCCACCTCCATCAAGGGTCTGGGACCCTCTCTGAGTACACGGTGGAGTTCAGGACCCTGGCTACTGAGGTGGCAAGAAGATTGTCTGCAAGTCATCTTCCTAGATGGACTCTCCAGCGCTCTCAAAGATGAACTTTCCATCCGTGAGACTCCCACGTCTCTAGAGGACCTGATTTCCCTCACTGGGAAGATCTACCATCGTCTCCGGCAAAGGCGTCTAGAAGTAAAGGCTTCTCGCTCTCCTACACCGTGTCCCATGCGGGCCCAGAGTCCTCCAGCCAAGATTCCAGCATCACCACCTTCTCCCGTGGTGGAACCCATGGAGTTGAACTGTGGGTGATTGTCTCCAACTGAACGTTTCCGTCAGAAGAAGGAGGGTCTTTGCCTTTACTGTGGCACTTCCGGACATCTTCGGCAGTTCTGTCCGGCCCGTCCGGAAAACTGCAACGCCTGAGCCCGGCGGGGGTCCCAAGCTTAGGCACTACTGTCACCGGCCCCCAACTCCTGCTTCCAGTCTCTCTGGGCATCCAGGCTCACTCCTTCGCCAGCTTCATCATCATCCTTCGGCAGCTTCATCATAGATGACATCGTCAAGCTTCTGAACATTCCTCTTCAGCCATTAGATATGAGCCTCCGTATCACCTCCATTCAAGGAGAACATCTTCCAGGGCTTATCAGCCATCGAACAGTGGCTGTCCATCTTACCGTGGGCACTCTCCACGAGGAGGAGGTGTCCTTCTATGCGTTAAAACATTCCACACATCCAGTCATCCTGGGGCTGCCTTGGCTCCAGATCCATGAACCCCAGTTCGACTGGCATTCCCTGCAGTTGGTGCAGTGGGGTCCCAAATGCCAGAAGACATGCCTACGTCAAGTATCCCCAGCAGTCTCTGCCATGAAGTCTACCACTGTATCTGGTTTGCCTACTCAGTATGTTGAGTTCGAAGATGTCTTCTCGAAACAGAAGGCGGATACCTTGCCTCCGTTACGCAAGTTCAATTGCTCCATAGAGCTTCTGCCGGGCACAACGCCTCCCAAGGGCAGAACTTACCCATTGTCTCACCCCGAAACTCTAGCCATGTCTGAGTATATCAAAAAGAAACTAGAAAAAGGGTTAATTCGTCCATCTGAGTCTCCCACTGGAATGGGCTTCTTCTTCGTTAAGAAGGACGGCGGTCTACGCCCTTGTATTGATTACAGAGGGCTCAACGCCATAACCCGCAAAGACCGTTACCCTCTGCCCCTTATCAGTGAGCTGTTTGACCGCCTTCAAGGGGCATGGATCTTCACCAAGTTGGATCTGAGGGGTGCGTACAATCTGGTACGCATCCAACCTGAAGATATCTGGAAAACTGCATTCAATACGAGGGATGATCACTATGAATATACAGAGATGCCCTTTGGGCTATGCAATGCCCCAGTGGTCTTTCATTGCCTTATGAACAAAATCCTCCGAGACCTCTTGTACTCCTTCATAGTCGTATATCTTGATGACATCTTGATCTTCTCCAAGGACCTTGAATCCCAACGAGATCATGTTCAAAGTGTCCTCCAATGTCTAAGAGAAAATCATCTATATACCAAGTTAGAAAAATGCCTCTTTGAGCAAAATCGCTTACCTTTCATAGGGTACATCATATCCGATCAAGGTTTCTCCATGGATCCAGAGAAAGTCTAAGGGATCCGAGACTGGCCCCAGCCAGTAGGCTTATGGGCCTTACAATGTTTCCTTGGTTCACTAATTATTACTGGAGCTTCACTGCCAATTATTCTACCCTAGCTGCTCTGCTCACCGCCATGACCAAGAAAGGGGCTAACACTCGTGTGTGGACACCCAAAGCACAAGCTGCCTTTCAGACATTAAAAGAAGTCTTCTGTTCCGGTCCTTGTCTTCAGCATCCAGACCCAAGATGTCCATTCGTCATCGAAGTCAATGCCTCTGCAATTGGAGCGGAAGCTGTCTTAAGTCATTTTTCTGCAAAGGGTAAATTAATACCTTGTTCATTCTATTCCCACAAGTTCTCTCCCACAGAGCAGCACTACACCGTGGGTGACAGAGAACTTCTCGCCATCAAGTTAGCGCTCCAAGAGTGGCGTCTTTGGTTGGAAGGGGCGCAACATAAATTTACCATTTTCACGGACCATAAGAATCTTGAGCACCTAAAAGAAGCTCAACTCTTGAATCCTAGACAAGCCCGATGGGCGCTCTACTTTGAATGGTTCAATTTCGTCCTACGTTATTGCCCAGGACCCAAGAACCTCTGTGCTGATGCACTCTCAAGATCCTTTGAACCAGAAGATGTTCCTGATGTTCCCAAACACATCATAGATCCTGCCTGCGTATCCCTTGCTGTGACACCACAGTTCCAGTGGGGAAAACCATCGTTCCACATAGATTACGTGAACGAGTTCTGAAATGGGCCCTTGATTCCAAATTGGCAGGACACCCAGGTCGTACCAGGACCCTAGAAATGTTGCGGAGATATTACTGGTGGCCCAACATGGTGCAAGACTCCCGTAACTATGTGGATTCATGTCCCATCTGTGCCCAACAGAAGCCACCTACCGGACAGGCCTTGGGGCTTACTCCAGCCGCTTCCAGCACCTACCGAGCCATGGTCCAACATCTCAATGGACTTCATTACAGACCTGCCTCCATCCCAGAACAATACTGTAATTTGGGTCATCATCGACCGTTTTTTGAAAATGGGTCACTTTAGTCCCTTGTCGGGCCTCCCGTCAGCCCCAGAACTAGCCAAGTTGCTCCTGAAACACATTTTCCGTCTCCATGGACTCCCAAAGGAGATAATATCCGACCGAGGACCACAGTTTGCCGCCAGATACTGGTGCTCCTTATTCAAGAAATTTAACATTGTCTTGAATTTTACGTCGGCCTATCACCCAAAGGCCAATGGTCAAGCTGAAAGGACCAACCGGACCTTAAAAACATTCCTCCGTTCCTACGTGAATGACCAGCAGGACAACTGGTCTGATTTGCTACCCTGGGCTGAGTTGTCGCATAATACCCACATCGCTGCTGCCACTGATGTATCTCCGTTCTCCATGGTATTCAGACGACAATCTCGGCTGCCACTTCCAGTTCCTCTGACTGTTCCTTCCCCAGTGGCACAGTTCATGGCCCATGCCATTTGTCAGGTGTGGAATCAAGTCAAAGAACGCCTTACCCAGGCCACTGAACGCTCCCAGCGTACTTCCGATGCCCACAGACGTCCTGCTTCACTTTTCCGTCCTGGTCAGAAGGTTTGGTTAAGCACCCGACACATAAGGTTGAGACTTCCTTCTCATCGCCTGGCTCCCAAGTACATCGGTCCATTTCCAGTACTTCGAAGAGTGGGAGCAGTGTCGTATCAGCTACAGCTACCACGTGCTATGGGCATCCATAATACATTCCATGTCTCATTGTTGAAGCCTTTGATCCTCTCCTGTCCCTCTGGTAGAGATCCTTCACCTCCATGGATCTCCACTGACCCGGACACATCTCTTCAGGTAAGAGAGGTCCTCGTTGGCGTCGAGGTAGATGGGAATATCTTTTAGCCTGAGAGGGTTATGGGGCCGAGGAGAATTCATGGGAACCTTCCCACAACATTCTCGACAAAGAACTCCTTAAAGCCTTCCATAGAAACCATCCTGACAAGCCACAGCCGCGTAGAGGGAGGCCTAGAAGGGGGGGGGGGTGTACCTTTGTGCGCCCCGTCCATGCTCAGCCCGTGCACAGGCCTGCTCACCTCACTAGCTCCTCTGCAGGTCACGGGTTGGCCTCCCCAGCAGCAGCTGCGAGCTCCTCTAGGCCTCGGTGTCCCGAGGCATTAGTCGCTGGGCCTTCCACTGTGCACCAGGCCTTCCACTGGAGTTTGGCGTCTCCAGTGGCATTGGCCATGCCCATACACGAGCGCGTGCGCAGGTGACCTCCCAGTCTCTTGTAGGGCCAGGGGTGGGTCCTAGCTCCGCGGCGCGCCCTGTTTGATGGAATGATATAAGGAAGTCCCTGCCTGCACTTCCTTGCATTGGCAATCAGGTCGGCACTGTATTGTGTTCTAGTTTGCCTCCACTTTCACAGCCTTGTTCCAGTCTTGTTCCAGTCATGTTCCAGCCTTGTTCCAGTATCCTACTGTTCCAGCCTTGTTCCAGCGTCCTCTGTTCCTGCGTCTGTCTGTCCGTCTTCCCAGGTAGTACCCTCGGACTGTCTGTCTGGTACTGACCTCGGCCTGCTCCTCGACCATCCTCTTCGCTGCCTGCATCCTGACCTCTGCTTGCCTTATGATCTCGTCTGAGCTCCGGAACCTGACCTCTGCCTCGTTGACTACTCCTCGGACTGATCCTCGGATTCTGACCTCGGCTGCCATTGACCACATGTCCTGATTCTGGCTCTGTCCCTTGCCTTGTCATCGCTTACGCTGTTTGGGCCTTCCTTGCCTCTCCAGGCCAACAGTGTGAAGTCTGACCGCGCTCCCTTGCTGATTGTGGGCACGCCTCTCTACTACCTCTCCGGGAGACCCTGCGAGGCCCACCTAAGTCTAAGCGGCCCAGGTCCCTATGCGCTCCACCCGGAGAGACCTCGGGCTTCCAGTGGTGAAGCTCATCCTAGCCTCCGTCTCCTCCTGTGCTCCTCCCCCTAGGGTCAGGTGCTTCCTGGTCCCTACCAGGGAGTCGTTCTCCACTGCTCCAGGACAAGTATCCACCTCCAAGCGCAACATCGGTTTACATGTTCAATAAAATCATTGACATTTACATAAAACAAATATAAATGCCAATTACCATATAAACAAAGTTAAAAAAAACTATCAATACCCATATTAAATATAAAATCAAAATAACGAAGTTCTAAAAAATAAAGTTCTTAAAACTAAGCTCAAGCAATATAAAATAGTAGAAATCGGAATTCAAACAAAGAACAAACATAAGAAAAAGAAGTTACTGGCTATTGTCTGTTCCATATGCTTGATTAAAAAGCCATGTTTTCAATGACTTTTTAAACACTTTCAGATTTTTCTGGAGTCTTAACTCAACAGGTAAGCTGTTCCATAGTTTTGGGCCAGCTTATCAGACAGCTCTTTCTCTGACTGCTGAAAGCTTAGCGGATGCCACCGAGGGAATGGAAAGTAAGCCTTTACTGGCTGAGCGCAGGTTGCATTGAGGAGTATGTATACGCAAGACTGCGTTCAGCCAATCAACATGATTGGCATAAAAAGATTTATGGATTAGGCACAAGGTTTTATATTTAATTCTGAACTCAACCAGTAACCAGTGAAGGGCAATCAAAACCGGATCAAGCTAGGTGGAGAGAACATTGCCCAAATCTCATCTTGGAGTGAGTTTCCTCACTCTGAGGGTCATCAAATGTTCACAAGAGACCACTGTTCTGTTCGTACATCTAACATTGAATGTCAAAGGGGCCTCTAACCCCCTGCACTGATACCTAAACCTCACCTCGAGTTACTAGGTGGGCCCACCATAGGGATACAAATACCTATCTAGGGAGATGACATTATGGCCAGGCTTGCTCTCTCTCTCTCTTTCTCTCTCTCTCTCTCATGGTGGGTGGAGGCTCTCCAGGAGCTTAAAACTACTATACATGGTCCCCCCAGTGGTTATATGTGGGAAATACAACAGGTTTGGCTCCTATCGCAAAGTCTGATAATGTTATCGCAATTTGCACTAACTTAGCTCTTCGCATAGGTAATTGCAATAAAATGAATATTTGCATAAACCACACCCCTTTTGCTATCGCATGCGATACTTACCGCATTTTGATAAATCCAGGTCTAAGTTCTGAATTGAGCCAGAAACCTAGATCGCGCACTTTGGAGCCTAATGTAATTGTAGAGTTGTCTAAGGTAATAACTTTGACTTGATCAGTGGGCAACTGCTTGCGTTCCAATAACATTATTTCGGTTTTTGTGACATTTCGACTCAGCTTCATCTGATTTAACAATTGTTTTATAATGTTTAAGTACATGATAGTCATTTTGAAAGTTTTTTCTATTGAATCGTTAATTGGAATGAGAACCTGGATGTCATCTGCATATATGTAATAATTGAGTTGTAGTCTAGATAATAAATGACAAATAGGCAACATGTAAATGTTGAAAAGAGTGGCGGAAAGAGATGATCCCTGTGGTACTCCTGTTCTTAAAGGAAAAATTTCAGAAAGTGTGCTATTAATGTAGACCTGATATGTACGGTTATTAAGTTAAGAAGAGAACCATGAAAGAGTTTGATCTTTGAGTCCTATTTCAGAAAGTCTGTTTAAGAGGATATTATGATTTACTGTGTCAAAAACCGCTGTCAGATCGAGGAGAACTAGAAGATAACGTTGACCGTTATTGAACCCTTTTAGGACTGTGTCTGTAAGTGAAAGTAAAAGTGTTTCGGTGCTGAAATATTTAGGAAATCCAAATTGCGATGGATATAAAATATCGTTATTATCAATATAAACCATGAATTGTTTGAGTACAACTGTCTCAATGAGTTTGGCCAGAAATGAGAGGTTGGAAATTCGCCGGTAGTTATTCAATACTGTTGAATCTAAAGTCTTCTTTTTAAGAATCGGTTTGATAATGGCGGGTTTAAGTGAATCTGGAAGAAAACCTTCATGTAAAGATTTATTTATAGTATCAGTGATAGCTGTGGCAATTAAGGTTGAAATCTGTTTCAGAGCCAGAATTGGAATTGAATCATTAGGATAACTAGCAGGGTTTAGATTATTAATTAGAATGTCTACTTCCTGTACAGAAATGTCATCAAAAGTAGTCCATACACTATCTTTGGGAATTAATTTTATTTCTTGAGAAGGTATATTATCAAGATCAGCTCTTAATTTATTAATTTTGTTGTTAAAGAATAAAGCCAATTTTTGGCTGAACTCTGTATCAGTTTCGCTATTTATTGGTGTTGGATCATTAGTAAGTTGTTTAACTATTTCAAAAAGAATTTTTGGATTTTGTGCATAATTAATGATTTTCCTACTGTAGTAATCTTTTTTTGCTTTATCAGTTTTTTATAAAAAGCCAAATATTTCCTGTAGGAGGTTAAAGAATCTTGTGTTTTAAGTTTTCTCTAAACTCTTTCTTTTTTGTGTAATGCAAATTTAATTTCCTTAATTCATTGTTAAACCATGGGTTTAACTTCTTAATTTTTTTTACATATATTTTGTTTTAATGGGGTTAATTTTATCAGCAATTCCGGCTGTTAAAATATTCTAGCTTAAAATTGCTTCCTTACAGTCTAATGAGGCAATGTTGCTTAATTTATTTTCAAAAGCCTGTTCAAGTTCATCTACTTTAAACGGGGGGTGAAAGGTAAATGATTTATTATCCAAAGGTTTGGTATCACCTAATGATTCAAAAGTGACATTAGACAATAATAACGAATGGAACCTGCTGATAGTCTAAAGCAAAATTGCGCAATAATGCCTGATTTGCAAAAATCAAATCAAGCATATGCCCTGCCTTTTGTGTAGACTGCTTGGTTAAAAGACAAAAACCAAGAGCATTTATCGCTGTTATGCACCCCGTCTGTGCCCAGCCCGTGCATGGGCCTGCTCACCTCCCTGGTTCCACGGCAGGTCCTGGGTTGGCCTCCCTAGCGGCAGCTGCGAGCTCTTCCAGGCCTCAGCGTCCCACAGCGGTGGTCACCAGGCCTTCCACTACGCAACGGGCCTCACGCCGGAGCTCGGCATCCTCGGTGGCATTGACTACGCCCCTAAGCACACACGTGTGGACCGCCCGGCCTCTTGTAGGGCCAGAGGCGGGTCCTAGCTCCACGGCACATCCTGATTGATTCCCTGGGAGGGGCCCTAAGAAGGGGGGACTGTTACACCTGTCGGTCGCAGACCGCTGGCGACCACTTCTGCTCACCTCTTTTTCACTTCCCTGACTCCATGGGGTAGATTGGCAGCCTCCGCTAGCTACTTACAACCTGCCTACCGCTTCTAGGCCTCCCAGGTCGGCACGGAAGCCACCGACCGCCATCTTGCCATCAGGTCCCTCTAGGCGCACACGCTCACAGGCCAGTCTTATCTACATCATGGCGGGAACCTCGGGGGCGTCCCCTCCAGATGACATCAGGATCTGTGGATATTTAAACCTGCTGGCCCTCTCCGAAGACGATTTGGCAAAGAGACTCATCCTTGCTATTTCCGCCTCGCTTCCTGAGGACCCTGCATTCCAGATTCCAGTTCCAATGTGGACATCTCAGGTACCCTCTCCTCGGGGGCCTCTCTCTCGTCCTGGCTATCTGCTCCTCGGAGGGCCTGATGCCTGGAACTCCATCTGCTCCGTTCCCCGGGGCTTCCTGGAACCAACTTGCTCTTTGTGAGTACTCCGCCCTGCGGATCACTTCCTACCTACCAAGTGCCTATCGGGTGTACCCCATTCTGCGGGCCATTACCATCGCTACAGAGAGCTGTGTCAGAAGTGCATGCTCTACTACGCTATCGAGGACCTCACAGGTGCACCCCGCCTTGCGGACCGCTACTAGACCAACCGAGGACCCTCACCGGTGTACCCCGAGCTGCGGGCCACTACTACTTCCATCTGGGGCCTCGACAGTGCTCCTCGCACTGCGAACCGCTGTCACCTCTTCTGAGGACTTCATCTGCATATCTTATTCTGCTGGCTTTTACCATCTCTACCGAGGACATCATTGGTGTACCCCGCCCCGCAGGCCATTACCATCTCCATCAAGGCCTCTTTAGTGTACCCCTCTTCGCGGGCCACTACCATCTCTACAGGAGACCTCTCTGGTGTACTCGCTTTACAGACTACTACCATCTCTATGGAGGTTTTCCCTCAGGGCACTACCTATCCCATTGACCCTGTGTCTCAGGGCCTGTGTGACCATCTCTCTCTCTGGCACCTCCCGCTCCGCTGGTAGTGCTGGTATCTCTTTAATAAAGACTATTCATTCTGTGCCTTCCTTAGCTGAGACCTAGCCAGGGGCGGATTGGCCTATCGGGGCTTCAGGCATGCCCCGGTGGGCCAGTCACCCCAATCACATGATAGGTGTTGGTCGCGGCGACCAACAGCAGCCATCCACTTAAGTGCTGCTTTTGTATTTTCCCCGCAGCACCAGCCCCGATTTCATGGACCTATTCGCCGCACTTCTCCCGTGCCCCATCATCACTGAGGCCCCACCGCTTCCATTCACGCCTGCCCTGCTTGCGTTTTTGCTGGCAGGAGGCAGCCAGCACACTTCCTGCCACTGCCTCACCGCAGGCTGAATGCCTGCCTCCCAGCTCCCACAGCTTTCCTCTGCGGCAGGCTCCTTTCATTCTCAAGCCGCAGCAAAAATGTATATAAAAACAAACAGCTTCATGGCTTACGTGGCTTAACAGACCTCAGGTCTTCCCACACCAAATGGCCACCCCCTCCCTCTAAAGCAGCGCTTCTCAACTAGTGTGTCGCGTGCTACCAGTCTCCCTCTGCTCTTCCCCCCTCTTCCCTCACCGAGCGAGAGGGACAATCTTCCACTGCTGCTGTTGCCGCCTGGGCTATCAGCACGTTCAAGCCTGGATGGAACAGCAGCAGTTTTAGTGGAGGCTGGCAACTGCAGCTGGGCCTTTTTTTCTTCCTGCACCTGCCCCGGAACAGGAAGTGATGTGCAGTGGGGTGCGCGGGAAGAAGAAAGAGCCATGCTGCACAAAAAAATAGTGGTGGCCCCAAGCAGTAGTGTGGGCCCGAAGCAAAATCAGAAGCAGCCAGAAATCGGCACACGAGACAGCAGAATTAGCCTCCCGTGGCCGATATGAATCTTCTTTCTTGGCATGCAGAGACTAGAGGAGGAGGCTGCTGCAGCTACCATTTGTGCTGGGGGGGGCAGGAAATGAGAGAGAGAGACAGCCAGCCAGCCTGTCTGTGAGAGAATGTATGTGTGATTGAGAGTGTGCATGTGTAACTGTGAGTGAGAGTCTGTGTGTAAGTGAGAGCATTTGATTGAGATCATCTATGTAAAGTGTGTGTGAGAGAGCATATGTGTGATTGAGAGAAACTGGTCAGAGAGGTGATGTGTGTGTGTGTATATAGGAGAGACAATGGAAGTGACTGGTCAGGGAGATGACTGGAGTGTGTGTATGTGAGAGAGAAAGTGATTATGGGAATGAGAAGCCTGTGTATTTGGAGAGAGCTACCATAGGAGTAAGAAACATGGGTGTGTGTGAGACACAGCATGGGAGTGAGAAGCCTGAATATGTAAGATAGAACATGGGAGTGGGAAGCCTGTGAGTGTGTGTGTGTGTGTGTGTGCATGAGAGAGAGAGAGACTGTTCGGGAAAGTGACTGGTGTGTGTGTGAGTGTGTAAGAGAAAAACTGGCCAGGAGATGATTGGTATGTGAGAGACAGAAACTGGTATGTGAGTGTGACTGGTATGTGTGTGTGAGAGAGAAAGAAAGTGATTTTTGGGAATGAGAAGCCTGTGCATGTGGCAAGAGCTAGCATAGGAGTAAGAAACTTGGGTGTGTGAGAGACACAGCATGGGAGAGAGACTGATCGGGAAGATGACTGGTGTGTGAGAGACAGAAACTGATCAAGGGGGTGTAACTGGTATGTGTGTGTGTGAGAGACAGAGAGACTGGTCATAGGCCCTAAGGAAGAGGACCATGAGTACAGAGCTTCAGCCACTACTGCTTCTGGTGTGAGCTACTGGCCTGAATGGAAGAGGAGTAGGAGAGCTGCTGGAGGGGGTTAGTGGCTTTTTAAGTTATTTTTCTTGATTGGCTGCCATTTTAATTACTGAATAGTATGTGATGTGTCTGCTGTTTTGAAATATTTTATTGGTGTTTGGAGAATTGTAAATAATTTTTATGAGTTTTTAATTGTTGGATATTATTCTGTTCATAGTTGTTGTGAAACATTTATTCTGCTTATTAGTATAGTTATACAGTTATTTCTGCGTTGGGATCTAAAGCTGCTTGGCTAGTTCTGTTTTCCTAATAGGAGGTGTATTGGTGTTTATGGCCTGATTTAATATTTGTAGTGTTGCCTTTTCATAGATAGGGTTGTTACTGTTTGAGTGCATTCCATAATACAAGTATAACTGTGCAGATTAGTTTATGTGCATTACTACAGATCCTGGGAGTATGTTAAGTCGGTTCTGTGTATGTGACCAAGGTGAGGTATTTTACTGTATCAGTCTTATTTGTTGTATTTTCTCAAGAGGACATGCATTAGTGATAAACTGCTGTTTTTCATAAGTAGAGCTATTGAGCCTGGTAGTTAGTTTGTATTGCTGTTACAGAAATGACACTAGAACCAGAATATATTTTTTGTAAGGTGAGTTGTATGGGGAATGTCATAATTCTGCTTTACATCCATAATTGTGCGTCAGGGGGGTTCCTGTGGATACAAACTGTACTTTTACATTTAGCCCTATGATGGTCATGTGTTCAGTGTGTCACCCATATGAGAGCCATCTGTCAGGTGTGTCCTGACAGAAAAAAGGTTGAGAACAACTGCTCTAAAGCCCACTCAGACTCTCCTCTCTTGGGCCCTGCCTGGATTTTCCCTGACCACCAATGTAAGTAAAAATGTTTTTTTACTTATTCACAGACAAAGGGGGAGAAAAGCAAACATAAGTGAGCATGACTGAATGTATGAGTCAGTGACGGTATGTATGTCAGCATGTGTGAGCGTTAAGAGTGCAAGTGTGCTAGTGAGCATGTGTGCATGTGTGCAAGGGAGAGAATGACAGCATGTGTGAGTGTGTATAAGTCTGAGCATGTGTATGAGCGTGACTGGACTGATGAGTCAGAGTTTGTGTGTCACTGAACATGTGTGAGTGTGACAGGGCGAGTGTGTCAGTGAGCATGTGTATGAGGGAGAGTGAATGAGTCAGCATGTGTGTGGAAGCATGCATAAGGCCATGAGTGAGAGCATGTGTGTCAGTAAGCATCTGTGTCAGAGCAAGCAAGCACATCAGTGAGAGAGGGAGACTGTGTGTATGCATGAGTGAGCATATGAGGGTGATGTGTGCTAGAGAACAACTAATTCATGAACATTTCAAGGTGACTGGAATTAAAAGTTCCCAGGTATGGAGAACCGGGGATTTTTTTCTATCCTTATTAGTTTTAATTATTGAATATTATTTGATTTCTGCTGTTTTTGAAATATTTTATTGGTGTTAGGGAAATTTTCAAAAATTTGTATATGAGTTAAATTACTGGAGGTTCTATTCATCAGCAGTTTTGAAATATATATTTTTAGTATGATTTTCCTATTGTGATTGATGTTTTATAGTTCTTTGTTTTTATTGTTTGATGTTTTATGAGGAATGATGGTATTTTCTGTTTTTCCATTGCTGCATTACATACAATCTAACTTGTGATTTCCAGTTCAGTTTGTCTGTGCATTTCTGTGTATATTTTGCAGTCCCTTTATTCTGTTTTTGGTGACTCACCAAATTGTATGTGTAATTGGGTACCCATGGGCCAGTATGGAGAAAAATCCCCCGGGCCACTATTTTCCCACAATCTGCCGCTGGACCTAGCCTCCGGACAGTGAGGCTCACAGGGCTCCTCCCCATGGGCGATAACACCTCTCACTTCGGCCCAGGGTTCACATCCCTTCTGACATCACAGAATCCTAACAAGCAGCGGGGAAGTAAATAGGGCGAGTTCATTTAGCATGGGCTTTTTACTATCTGCAGGCTGCATATATCATTGACTTAGTGAATCAGCTGCAAATGCTAATTTTAGCGTGCACATTACAATTTGTTTGTGTTCCATTTAGTGACTCAGACCTAGAAAGAAACGCTATCATCCATGGAACTATTTTGCTTTTCTTTAGGTCAGAAAACTATGGTTGTTCCTACTCTGGTGTTCTTGTTTCTCTTCATTATTAATTCTAAGTTGTGTAGAGTCCCTTAAAGATTAGCTTGCGATGCAGACAATTCATCTTCACACCGTTGCCTTGCCTAGTTGTTCAGTCCTAAGGGTATGGTGTCTTCTGGATGTTTGGACCAGGAGACCCAATTACAGATTCCCTATGATAATTCATAGCACTGACCTAGTATCAATTGGTCTGTTAGGAATACTCTGATGGAACTGATACAGGTCCCTGGAGTGTGGTATGAGAAGTCTCTTAAGAGTACTTGTTCTGTACATAAAAGCTAGTATGGAACAATCAGGGTCAGTAAGTTACAAAAAGCATAAATCAATAACAGAGAAGAATGCACAATGTATGCTTATGTTACCAAAGAAAATAAGAACAGCAAATCTATTGTATACTGAACAAATGGTGTGCCTAGGAAGAATGCGGCTTGATTAACCCAAATTTGTGACTTAGAAAAATTTTCAACAGGAAAAGATTTATTTGGTTTGGTAAATTAAAAAAAAAAAATCGCAATCTTTGTTCAGAGAAAACAAAACATAGCTCAGTAGGCCTGAGGATCTCATAAAATGTATGTGAAGTGAATAATGAAAAATGTACATTATTTTTTATTACAGGTGCTCTTCACTAATGGAGAAGTAGCCTAGTGGTTAGAGCAGCAGGCTGTGAAGCAGGGAATCCAGGTTCTAAATCATGCTGCCTCTCCTTGTGACCTTGAGCAACATTGAAAGCCCAGCCCACTCATCCCAAGGCAGCCCTCAAGTGAATAAAGTTGAAATAAATTAAAAGTTGCATTGCAACACCCTGTCCCGTTACCCAAACTCTCACTTTCAACCCCCCTCGATCCAAATACTGGCACCACCCTGACCCATTCCCCTGGGTACACCTGGTGGTCTAGCCAGGCTGGCTGCTCACTCTAGTTAAAATGGTGCCAGCAACGTGAGGAATCTAGCTGTTACAATAGACTCCCACCTTTTGCTCGTCACTGGTGAAAAAGGTTGCAAGAACTGCTTTCTACAAACTGCGATTACTTAAATCTCTTACTACGTTATTGTCCTCAGAAGATTTTAGATTAGTAGTGCAAGCAATTGTACTTAAAAGTCCAGAGGTCCATATTCAAAAGCATTTAGCTGGCTAATTCAGAAGTTAGCAGGCTAAATGAATATTTAGGCACAGAACCGGCTAATAAGTTAGGTGGCTAGAACTTAGCTGGATAATTAAGGGATGTTCTTAGGGCATAAATGGGATGAGTTGAGTTAGCCGGCTAAGTCTGGTTGGGCCAAAAAGCTTTCCTAAAACTAGATGAATAAAGTTAGCTGGCTAACTAAGAGATAGCTGGCTGCATTCAGTAGTGCAGCTACACTGTTGAATATCCTCTAAAGTTAGTTGGCTAACTTTTCTATTCAGACCGTGTCTGAATATGGGCTTCCTAGATTATTGCAATGCTTTATATTTGTGATTGCCCAAATATTTACTCCATGCGCTGCAGTTAGGCCAAAACGCAGCTGTATGGATAATGCTAGGCTTGCGGTGGAGCACAATAATAACTCCTTTTATGAAAGAGCTCAATTGGTTCCCGATCTCTGAGCGAATTACTTTTAAAGTTCTCACAATTGTACATAAGGCAATATATTCAGTAACCTTTTGTTTAAAAGAAAGGATGAACTGGCATGTTCCGCTCTTCTTCATAAAATCTTTGGGTATTTTTTATTTCCATTTAAAAAAAAAAGGCCTCCTGTTCTCCTGCAGGTCCACACTGCTGTTTCCAAGGGCTTCCCCAGTGCCTTCCAATCACCCTCCTGCCCCCAAAGAAAGCTGCAAGGACTTGGCCTACCTAGTTAGGGCCTCCTTTGACCCTCATCACCCCCTTCCCATCCCAAAACATTTGCCAGGGCCAGTGACCAGCCCAGCTCCCATTTAGTCCATCCATGATAGTCCCAGAAAATGAAAGGGGCAGGGGCGATGCCCACGTATTCCTGTCCTCCCATGAGCCTTTAAAAATGATGCCAGTGGTGCTGAGGTCAGTGTCAAAATGACATCACTCTGACACCAGTTTCAGGGCGGCCGGTGCCTTATGTTGTAAAGCTCAGTTGGGTAGACCTAGGACTCACAGCTTTCTTGGGGGGCAGGAGGAGGCTTGGAGATCCTTGGGTAGGTCCCATTCCATCTTTTTTATTTGCTTATTGTGGGGGGTTTTAAATGTTTATTTAAGTTTGGGAAATTAGCTGATCTTAAATAAACATTAAACGAACTGAAAAATGAACAAAAAGCAAACCCTGAAACACAACCGAAACTAATTTCTTAGGCCTGTACATCCCTGGTAAATTAAAGGTGCCTGAATATATTGTTCAAGCAGTCCTCATGATAGGATCTAGTGCAGGTCCATGTGAATAGATGAGGGCTTATCCTCGGGCAACTTAAGTGATTTGTTGTCTCAATAATGTCTTTCTAGCTTTTCAAGGTCCTCCCCAAACATCAATTTCCCTTTAAAGGATAATTTACTTAACATTGTCTTATGCAACCATTGTTTTACTAAAACGGCATGCAGCTACCAAGAATGGCATGCTTCTAGCTGAAGTATGAATGAGATCATGCAGAGCATCAGTCACATAGGCCACACCTGGCTCTAGCCTCTCTGAGAGAGTGACAGAAGAATCTCCCACTGGAATCTGCTGCACCCAATGTAAATATGGCCAAGACATAAAACTACTGCAAACTGCCGTCTGAAGAGCAAGGGCTGTAACCTCAAAAGATTAATTCAGCAGCACTATTCTCCTATATAAGGCATCCTTCAAGGCTGCACTACCTTCTACTGGAATGGTCATCTTCTTTATGATCACAGCAATCAAGGAATCCACGTCTGGATACCTGCTTGTCTCCAAATATTCAATGGGCAATGGGTATAATTTTGGCATTGTTCTATCCATACATAAGCCTGACTCAGGCGAGTCCCATTCAGCCTTCACTAAGGCTTTTTCTGTTCCATGGAAAGGAAAAGTCCTGATTGGCCTGCGAAGACCCTCTAAAATGGGATTCTCTCCTTCTACCTCAGGTTCCACAGAGACCGCTTTTATCCTTAACTCCACTAAGGCCTGGGCCAGTAAGGTGGGAAGCCCATCCCTTCTGAGCAATCTGACCACTCCCTCTCCACCGAAATAATTTCCCCCTATTCTAGGTCTTTCCCTTCTTGGTTGCTATGTCCCTCAGAGAGATCACCTAAGGACTCCACCTCTGAAAATAGTTACAGATGCCTTATCAGGATCCTCTTCCTGCTCTAATCAGGATCTGTTTGATAACCTATAAGAAAGATCTTCCTTTTCACTTGAACTAGGAACAGACCTTGCCAGGGGTTTTAGAGAAAATGCTTCATACATCAGAAGAACAAACTCAGCACAAAGGAGAGAGGAGAATTCCTGTGATCCCTAATCTAAATCCTTTCTTCTGAGGCTCCCCTCATCACATTTATTTTTTAAAGCATTCGGGAATGTAGAACTGACTAATTAACAGCTAAAACTGCTAGGAAACTACTTTGCAAATAATACTTTTTAAGGACTAGAAGATATCCTTAACTACTCGTTAACCTATCTGATTTCCCCCTCTTTTAGTTTTTAAAGTAATGGCCAAGTATCTTTAACTTTTAACTCATCCAATTTTTATGTTATTGATCATGTTTTAAATTGTATTTTTATTCAAATTCTGTTTATTTTCATTATTTTTCTTTGTTATTTTTAAAGACACATTTTATGTTGGTTTGATTATAATTATGTTGTTGTAAACCGCTTTGGTCAATGTCATATTGGTAAAACGGTATATAAATACGTTAAATAAATAAATAAATAAAATCACAAGGTCTAGAGCCATCCCTCCTGATTGATTCTACATTTGGAGGCTCGCAACCCTCTAGTCTTGCTGTTGCGAAGCCTTCTTTTGCTTTCAAAATGGTCTCCACAACTGACTCTGATGGCTCTCCTCCTCTGGAGGAACCTGAATCCACCCCAGCTTCTAGAAATGGTTGGGCCCAGCTGCACTGCAGCCGCTTGGAACCATTCAATCTAAGCAATCCCGGCATACTCCTGCTACAGCCATGCTCCTGCACCATGCTCCACACACAGAACAGTGCTTTGTATGATCTGCAGAGGCCACCATTAGAGCTGTCAAAAATTATCTGCTGCTGCCTCCCAATACTTACCCCATTTAGACAACACCTCAGATCCCCCCCCCTTTTTTTTTTTAATATAGCTTTACGACGAGTGAGATAATCAAATTTGCAGATGACACAAAATTGTTCAGAGTAGTTAAATCACAAGCAGATTGTGATAAATTGCAGGAAGACCTTGTGAGACTGGAAAATTGGGCATCCAAATGGCAGATGAAATTTAGTGTGGAGAAGTGCAAGGTGTTGCATATAGGGAAAAATAACCCTTGCTGTAGTTACATGATGTTAGGTTCCATATTAGGAGCTACCACCCAGGAAAAGATCTAGGCATCATAGTGGATAATACTTTGAAATCGTAGGCTCAGTGGGCTGCAGCAGTCAAAAAAGCAAACAGAATGTTAGGAATTATTAGGAATGGAATGGTTAACAAAATGGAAAATGTCATAATGTCTCTGTATCGCTCCATGGTGAGACCGCACCTTGAATTCTGTGTACAATTCTGGTCGCCGTGTCTCAAAAAAGATATAGTTGCGATGGAGAAGGTACAGAGAAGGGCAACCAAAATGATAAAGGGGATGGAACAGCTCCCCTATGAGGAAAGGCTGAAGAGGTTAGGGCTGTTCAGTTTGGAGGTTCTCCTGTAATGTATTACAATCCGCTTGTGATTTAACTACTCTGAATAATTTTGTATCATCCGCAAATTTGATAACCTCACTCATCGTATTCCTTTCCAGATCATTTATCTATATATTGAAAAGCACCGGTCCAAGTACAGATCCCTGAGGCACTCCACTGTTTACCCTTTTCCACTGAGAAAATTGACCATTTAATTCTACTCTCTGTTTCCTGTCTTTTAATCAGTTTGTAATCCACAAAAGGCCATCGCCTCCTATCCCATGACTTTTTAGTTTTCTTGGAAGACTCTCATGAGGGACTTTGTCAAATGCCTTCAGAAAATCCAAATACACTACATCTACCGGTTCATCTTTATCCACATGTTTGTTAACCCCTTCAAAAAAATGAAGCAGATTTGTTAGGCAAGACTTCCCTTGGGTAAATCCATGTTGACTGTGTTCCATTAAACCATGTCTTTCTATATGCTCTACAATTTTGATCTTGAGAATAGTTTACACTATTTTTCCCGGCACTGAAGTCAGGTTCACTGGTTTGCCCCTGGAGCCTTTTTTAAATATTTTGGTTATACTGGCCACCCTCCAGTCTTCAGATACAATGGATGATTTTAATGATAGGTTACAAATTTTAACTAATAGATCAGAAATTTCATTTTTTAGTTCCTTCAGTATCCTAGGATGCAGTCTAGGTGATTTGCTACTCTTTAGTTTGTCAATCTGGCCTACTATATCTTCCACGTTCACAATGATTTCGTTCAGTTTGTCTGACTCATTACCCCTGAAAACCATCTCCGGAACTGGTATCTCCCCAACATCCTCATTAGTAAACACGGAAGCAAATAATTCATTTAGTCTTTCTGCAATGGCCTTATCTTCCCTAAGTGCCCCTTTAACCCCTCGGTCATCTAATGGTTCAACCGACTCCCTCACAGGTTTCTTGCTTCGGATATATTTTAAAAAGTTTTTATTATGAGTTTTTGCCTCTATAGCCAACTTCATTTCAAATTCTCTCTTCGCTTGTCTTATCAATGTTTTGACAATGCTTATGTTTTATCCTATTTTCTTCAGATGGATCCTTCTTCCAATTTTTGAAGGATGTTTTTTTTTGGCTAAAATACTCTCTTTCACCTCACCTTTTAACCATGACAGTAATCGTTTTGCCTTCCTTCCACCTTTCTTAATGTGTGGAATACACATGGACTGTACCTCTAGGATTGCATTTTTAAACAATGTCCATGTCTGTTGAACACTTTTAACCTTTACAGCTGCACCTTTCAGTTTTTTTCTATTTTCCTCATTTTATCAAAGTTTCCCTTTTGAAAGTTTAGTGCTAGAGCTGCAGATTTACTTATTGTCCCCCTTCCAGTTATTAGTTTAAATTTGATAATGTTAGGATCACTGTTGCCAAATGGCCCCACCACCATTACCTCTCTCACCAAATCCTGCGTTCCACTAAGAATTAAATCTAAAATAGTTCTCTCTCTCGTTGGTTCCTGAACCAATTGCTCCATGAAGCAGTCATTTATTACATCTAGGAACTTTGTCTCTAGCAAGTCCTGATGTTACATTTACCCAGTCAATATTGGGGTAATTGAAATCTCACATAAACATGGTGCAGGAAAGAATATATAGTTCCATCGAAAATTCAAATATACTTTTATTATATCTTCAGGCATTCAAAGTTCAGTTAAGTGCGGCAACTCCATTTCGGGTAAACAAACAGAAATTTTTAAAGTCTGTTTGTTTACCCGAAATGGAGTTGCCGCACTTAACTGAACTTTGAATGCCTGAAGATATAATAAAAGTATATTTGAATTTTCGATGGAACTATATATTCTTTCCTGCACCATGTTTATGTGAGTACTTGCTTATGTGCAAGGTTTGCTTCGGTTGATTTTTGGTAATTGAAATCTCCCATTATTATTATTGCACTGCCAAATTGGTTAACTTCCCTGATTTCTCTTAGCATTTCATCATCTGTCTGACCATTTTGTCCAGGTGGACGGTAGTATACACCTATCACTATACTCTTACACAGCACAGATGGGATTTCTACCCATATAGATTCTACTGAGCATTTAGTCTCTTGTATGATCTTCATCGTGTTGGACTCTATACCCTCCCGGACATAAAGTGCCACACCCCCACCAAGTTGATCCTCCCTATCATGATTTGTACCCTGATATAGTACTGTCCCATTGGTTATCCTCCTTCCACTGTCTCTGTGATGCCAATTATATCAATCTCATCCTTTGCTGCTATACACTCTAACTCTCCCATTTTACTTCTTAGACTTCTGGCATTGGCATACAGACATTTCAAAGTGTGTTTTTTGTTTGTATTAACAACCTGCTTTTCAGTTGTTAGGGATAATTTGGAAATAATTAGCTTCAGTGATTTTTTATATATAGGCACATGGACTACATTTGCTTTTATTGGAACCTCTCTGTTGGGATGCCCTAACTCTCCTGTTTTATCAGTATGCTTCAAGGATACATTTCTCCGAACCATGCACTGCTGAGTGACTGTTGGCTTTCCCCCTTGATCTAGTTTAAAAGCTACTCTATCTCCTTTTTGAAAGTTTGTGCCAGCAGCTTGGTTCCACTGTGGTTAAGGTGGAGCCCATCCTTTCGGAAAAGTCTCCACTTTCCCCAAAAGTTTCCCCAGTTCCTTACAAAGCTGAATCCCTCTTCCCTGCACCATCTTGTATTGCTCCAGCCGGAGGATATCTGGAAGACTACTTTCAATACAAGGGACGGCCACTATGAGTACGTAGTAATGTCTTTCGGACTTTGTAACGCCCCTGCGGTCTTTCAGCGCTTGATGAATGAGATCTTCTTGGACCTACTATACTCATTTGTCGTGGTGTATCTAGACAATATCCTGATCTTTTCCAAAGACCTGAAGTCCCACCGCTCACAAGTTCAAACAGTTCTCCAACGTCTCAGAGACAATCGTCTCTACGCAAAATTAGAGAAGTGTATCTTTGAACAGACGTCAACCCACTAATGTATTTAAGTGAACCAGCCCTTGCCTTCATCGAGTTAGCAAGGAGTTCTGTCTTGCTGTGCTCTGCTCATTCAAGGACTTCCTGTTCCTATTTCGGTTTTGGCATTTGGACACCTGGACTACCTGCTCCTCGGGGGCTCCCCGGCTATCCGCTCCTAAGAGAACCTTCCTGCTTGCCTACTGCTGATCTGCCTCTCAGATCTATCTTGTTCCAGGAACCACCAGTCGTGAGTACCTCTACAGACATCTTCATTTCTACACTACACTGAGGAACTTAAGCGGCGTACCCCGAGCCTCGGGACACTACCGCTCATCTTCAGTAAGAGCCTGCTCTACAGTATTCCTGCTCATCATCTCCACAGAACCACTTCCAGATTCTGGCATCGCTACATACAACAACTGTACAGACTTCCTTGGTGTACCCCGCCCCGCGGGCCACTACCAGCTCGCTATCCTGAGGTGCCTACTCTCGCCGCGGGCCACTACCGGATCTTCTCCACTTTGTCTCATTTCTTGGTAATATCATTGCCCAGGACTGTATTTCCATATTGCTAATACTGTGGACATTACTTTCCTTCCTATATAATAAAGTCTCCTATTCTAGCTGTGTGCTGCGCCACTGAGACAATGCCTGCTGATGGTGAGGCTCACAGGGCTCTTCCCTCAGGGCAGAGTCATCGCTCATCTCAGCCCAGGGGTTCACATTCTTCCTCAAACATAACAGTTATCTCCCGGCAACATGGTCCTCTTTACACACCTTTTCCATGTATTATCATCTGGATGTGCAGTCCCGGGAGTATGTAGCCTTTGCACATGCTGTTTTGACTGGACTGCAGGAGTAGCTTGGGTACATCCCACTGGTTCTGGATTCATCTGTCTAGACCAGTGGTTCTCAACCTTTTTTCAGCCGGGACACACCTGACAGATAGTTCTCACATGCGGGACACACTGAACATGTGACCGTCACGGGGCTATATGTAAACATACACTCTGCATCCATGGAAACCCCCTTGACCTCCGACAATGGATGCAGAGCAGATATTCTGGTTCTGATGACATCTCAGTAAAAGCAAAACAAACTCCCTTTACTACCTTATGAAAAGGCAATAATTTACCACTAATGCATATCCAATTGAGAAAACACAACAAATAAGATTGATACAATTGCCTACATGCTAGTAAAATACTTCACCTCGGTCACACACACAGAACCGACCTTCACCAAGTACAGAAAGACCACAAATTATAAATATGGAGACAAACTGGAATGGAAAACCAAAAAAGCCATTCTGCATGCAGTGCAAACCTGGAGAAATGGAAAGAGAAATATAGCACCTAACACAGTCCCAGGATCTGCAAGAATGCACAGAAACTAATCTGCACAAAGTTACACCTGCATTATGGAACACTTAGCAACCCTGTCTATGAAAAGGCAACACTACAAATATTAAATCAGGTCCCAAACACTAATTCACCTCCTATTAGGAAAACAGAACAAGCAAAGCTGCTACAGATCCCCACACAGAAATAATTGTAAAACTATATTAATAAATGTTTCAAAACAGCTGATGAACAGAATAAGGTCAAACAATTAAAACTCATAAAAATTATTAAAAATTGTCCAAATATCAATAAAATATTTCAAAACAGCAGACACATCACATAATACTCAATAATTAAAATGGCAGTCAATCAAGAAAAATAAACTTAAAATGCCACCTTTACTTACCCTCTCTAGCAACTCTCCTACTCCTTTCCCTTGAAAGCACATACCAGGTGCAGCAGTGGCTGCTGAAGCTCTGTCCTCACGGTCCTCTTCTTTAGGGCCCACAAGTCGCTCACACACACACACACACACACACAATTAAACCCTACGACCAGTCTCTGTCTCACAAAAAGAGACCAGTCACCTCCCTGCCTAGTTTCTGTCTCTCGCACACAACCCAGTCACTTCCCTGCCCAGTCTCTCTCTCTCTCTCTCACACACACACCCCAGTCACCTCCTTGCCCAGTCTCTGTTTCTCACATACACCCCAGTCACCTCCCTGCCCAGTTTCTGTCTCTCACATACACCCCAGTCACCTCCCTGCCCAGTTTCTGTCTCTCACACACACCCCAGTCACCTCCCTGCCCAGTCTCTGTTTCTCACATACACCCCAGTCACCTCCCTGCCCAGTTTCTGTCTCTCACATACACCCCAGTCACCTCCCTGCCCAGTCTCTGTTTCTCACATACAACCCAGTCACCTCCCTGCCCAGTCTCTGTTTTTCACATACAACCCAGTCCCCTCCCTGCCCAGTTTCTGTCTCTCACACACAACCCAGTCACCTCCCTGCCCAGTCTCTGTCTCTCACACACACACCCCAGTCACCTCCCTGCCCAGTGTCTCTCACATACACCCCAGTCACCTTCCTGCCCAGTTTCTGTCTATCACACACAACCCAGTCACCTCCTTGCCAAGTCTGTCTCTCACACTCACCCCAGTCACCTCCCTGCCCAGTGTCTCCCACACACACTGCTTTGAGCCCCAATGCTGTGTTCCCCTTTAATTTCGCAGTGGCAGATTTCCCAGTGCTGCTGCTGCCTTCTCAACCGCTGCCTTCTCAGCCGCACTGAAGCAGCAAACATTTATTTTAGAAAAATATGCCACAGCACTCAAGCCTTTCTTCTGGCTGTCAGGATATCCCTAGGCTCCCACAGCCCCCCACCTGCCTGCTTTTACAGCCGCTGGGAGCTTCAATTGCCCCCATCTGTAATCAGCATGGCTAAGTGCCACTTTTACTTTAATCTCGGCTTTGCCACGCTCACTATTGCATCGGGGGGAGGGGGGATCCCCGGAGCAACCGGCCTCTTCGTGCTTGCGACTCACTGCCGCTTTGAGGAATTCCTACTCTCACAATTCCCTGCTGCTTTGGAAGCGGGAAATCCTGGCACGGCTGGCCTCTTTTCTTTCTGGCTCGCCGCTGTGGTTAATTTCAGCACTTCCAGCCCATGGCGGCCACAGGGTCGGGCTTCTTCGCTGCCAAGGGCCTGGATACTGCCACTCCTCCCAGCCCCCCCTCAAACCATCCCACCCCCGGGCTGAATGCCCCACTTCTTACTGCCCCACTGGCCAATCAGCAGCTTCCTCCTCCCTCTGGCAGGAAGAAGGGAAGAGGCTTCCGAATGGCCCGCGGGGGCAAGAAGAAGGGAGGAGGCTTCCCATTGGCCCGCGGGGGCAGGGAGGAGGCTTCCCATTGGCCCTCAGGGGCAGGAAAAAGGTAAAGGGAAGTATAACTATGGCTGTGGGACACCAGGAGCCGCAACACACTAGCTGGTGCTTGGCGACACATTGGTGTGTCGCGACACACTGGTTGAGAACCGCTGGTCTAGAAGCTAAGAAATGAGAAATTATTACTTACCTGATAATTTCCTTTTCTTTAGGATAGACAGATGAATCCAGCTTCCTTCCCTTGGCTGCAGAATAATTGTGCTTTGGTCCTTCTGCGTGGCTATATATATATAAGGGTTAATCCAGTCCTTAGACTAGTGTTAATACATTCTTTGTCTGAGCTCAGTGTTTCCTGTGCCTGAGTACTGGAATGGTTACATGGTGTTAATCATGTTTTGTTAGTTTGTCCACAGTTGGCTTTTGCAGAGAATACTGGTGTGCTGATGTCACTGCAGGGGTATATATACTGCGATGTCAGCTTTGCTCCATCTCCATCTGCTGGTAGAGGTGGTAGAGGCTGGTTCTGGATTCATCTATCTATCCTAAAGAAAAGGAAATTATCAGGCAAGTAGTAATTTTTCATTAGGTAAGCAGCAAAAATCAGGCAGACTTTACCCTATTGAACCTACAGTTTGGGAAATAATCAAAACTTGAATGGAAAAATCCAAACTGTGATTCAATTGCCTTTATGTAGATTCAGCTCTTACCATTTTATCTATCTCTACCACAATCCCTATCAAAACTTCTTCTAATTTAAAAGCTTCCCTTTTTTTTGAAAATTCTAGATGCATAGTCAAGGAGAATAAATGACATGAACAGTTTATCTATTCAGTCTGTGTTATCTTCTTCCTACACATCCAGGGCAATGATTAGATAGATCCAAAATCTGGAACAGGAAATTGAATTGGTTCCCACTCTTTATTATTACCAATTATAATGTACGCTCAGCTTGTCAGCGAGGTTTATAGCACGCTCTGCTCACGATCTCACTCTGTCTGCCAAAGCCATAGCAGCTAACATAACAGGCAGCAAGAGCACGCTGGCTCAGAAATGGGTCTACTGATTTTTTTCTACATTTAATCAGCATTTCATATGAAGAAGAACAGATTTTATTTGGGCCACAACTGGAAAAGATAGTTCAGGATTTAGCTGAAGACAAAAAGTTTTGTCTTCCCCCTGTATAATCCCTGAACCAGGTGCTAATTTAGTTTATGCATTTTTTTTACTCCATACCCATTTTACTTTTCTTAATTTAGTCCTGTATTGCTACCCAATATACCAAATGGCCCCTCTCTTATCTATTTGTTATGCTATCTATACCCAAGATACACACTTGCAATATACTTAGTTTCTTTAAGTAATTTCTGTGTAGTTGCATCAGTTATGCGCTCATGTTCTTTATTTTAATATAATCCTCCTTGTGACTAATTTATACTGTACACTCCCTATATGTTCATGTCTTTATTTGAATGTAATCTGCCTTGCAACTAATTCAGGTAAAAGTGGAATATCAAATGTTTATAAGCAAAATAAACCTATATAAGAAGTGTTAATACAGTCAGATTTCTTCTTAGAACATCCAAGACAAGGCAAACTCAGATTTTCTGTCCATACAGAAGTTAACTCTCTACAAGAACATTTGCTCCATCAAAATTTCAAAGGTGAGCACACCTAACGCTAAGTAGGCTCAGATATAGGCAATTGCCTCTAACATAGGGTTGCCAACTGGCTCCAGATTTTCAGGACTGACTGATCCAATTTTGGTTTTACTTGAATGTCTACACAGGCTTGTAGCTCTGGTGTCTCTATTGATTTGTTTAAGAAAAGCAAGACTACAAGTCTATGCAAGCAGTGGGATAAAACCAGGATTGGAAATACCTGTCCTGAAAATCTAGTGCCAGCTTACACCCCTATTCTTAGTGTCAAATTTTTATAGATGCCAAAGCATCGCCACCACTGCCATGCTTCTATCTGGGCCTGCTGCAATGTTGCCACTTGTCTTCTCTAGTGGCACTGGCTCCATAGCAGTAGCAGCAATTATGCACAGACAGGCCCTGCGTGTCCCACCTCCTCCTCCCATACACACACACTTTCTGTTACCATGGAAACCTATGGGAGACAGAGGGTACTTCAGGGTCTGTAAGTATATGATGGCTGCAGGAAGCCCCATACTGAATTTTTTTTATGTCCAATTGCTGATAATGCTGCAGGGCCAGTTCTGCTAAAGAGGTCAATTGGTAATGTGACTTGGAGGTGAGTAGTGCAGGACCTAGCCCAGGTCATCCTTAAAGGAGCTATGCATGTATCAGTTGGACCAAACAAGTTGGTTCCAAACCAAAATAATAGAAGCTACTGAATTATATGGGACAAAGAACTTCTATTGTTCAATAAACAGGACACTTTCTGAAATACATATATCTGGGAACTTTTCCGGATTTGGCCCTGAGACTGGAATTTTAAAGAAATTGCTGGGTCTTTGACCCAAAACTGAAAAACTCCAGGTATAGCTGGGAAGTGCCTGCATGGGCCTGGAAGAGGGAATCACTGGGGCTCGTGCAGGCAGAAAGGAGCAACAGCGTCGTCGGCCACACAGGTGAGAAGAAATGAGAAGAATTCCATTGGCCTGCCCGGCCAGAAGGAGCATAAGAACGTAAGAAATTGCCATGCTGGGTCAGACCAAGGGTCCATCAAGCCCAGCATCCTGTTTCCAACAGAGGCCAAACTAGGCCACAAGAACCTGGCAATTACCCAAACACCAAGAAGATCCCATGCTACTGATGCAATTAATAGCAGAAGCAGCATCAGCTGCAAAGGTGGGAAAAAGCAAGAAAAATCCTCTTCCATCCGCATAGCCAGAGAAAGGAACAGAAATAGAATTGGCTCACATGGCCAGAGAAAACGGAGGAGAAGTCTTGTCCACTGCACGGGCCGAAGAAGGGAATTGCTGTTTTTGGAAGGCTCCAGGCGGGAGAGGTAGAATTTTATTTATTTAAAATAATTTGTTAATCATCTAACTGATAAAAATCTTCCTAAGTGATGAATAATATATATCAAAACAATCTAACACTGATCATAATTTATAAACAATAATATAATAATTCTTAAAAAAAAATAAAAACCACACTCAGGAATATTGCACATCAACCAGTTATTCAAATAAATAATTGAGCATGTGTATGTAAGAGAGAGAGTGTGCGAATGGGAATGTATGTGTTTGAGTATGTATATGTGAGGGAGAATGAGTGGCCACATGTCTGAGTGGGCAGTTGAGTGTGTGGGAGAGTGTGTGTTTATGATGGACTGTGTGTAAGTGGGTGTATGTGACAGAATGAGAGGAGTGAGTGTGTACATGCATGTGTGTGTGTGTGTGTGAAAGAATGAACATATATGTCTGTAAGCGAACATGTAAATGTATTAGCGTGTGTGTTTAAAGAAGAAAGTTTGTGTGCATAGCACCAGCCCACTCCCCCTCCCCTCCTCCCCCGCCCCCTGCTAATTGCTGACAATCTCAGGGTAACGCCACATGAAATGTTCCCAGGACAAACTTGTTGGAGCTGCAATGGCCTTGACAAACATTGTATCCATCTAAGCAGACCATCTAGGGTCTGAGTCAGCTATAAACTGCTCTTGGCTAAGTTCACTACCCAGCCTAGCTCCTGAAGCAGGGAGACCCCTTTGCAAAATGCCAACTGACTCTCTAACTCACTGTTGGCCTGAATCAACTAATCATCCAGCTATGGATAGACTAGAATGCCCTCCTTGTGCAGAGATGCTGCTACCACGACCATGACCTTGGAGAAGGTACTGGGCACAGTAGCCAGTTCGAAGTGTAGGGCTTGATGCCCTAGAATGGCAAAACGAAAGAAACAATGTTCCCGTCAAATGGGGATATGTAAATAGGCCTCTGTCAGATCGAGAGACTTAAGAAAATCCTCTTTCTGTATTACCATAATTATGGAGTGTAGAGTTTCCATCCTGAAGTGAGTCACATGCAAATGACGATTGACACTCTTCAGATCCAAGACGGGTCGAAAGGAACCCTCTTCCTTTTTGGGAATGACAAAATAAATGGAATAGCGCCCCATATTTTCTTGTGATCTGGGAACTGGAATTACGGTCTTCAGATCTATCAGCCTTCTTAACATTGCCTTCACTGCCATTCTCTTCACTAAGTTATGTCTCCCAGCATGTGATGTCACGTGAACCTGTTGCTACAGAAAAACTCAGATTCTAAAGCCCACTAATGATATACTAATAGACTCTTGTGTATCCAATCAGCACTCACCTTTGGGAGATCTTGGGCATTTATGTGAGGACTTGAAGGGGTCATGACAGTCTAGGACAAAAGAAGAAGAAAAACCTAAGAAGGGTGGAGTTTTCCTGCTATACTTATTCCTAAACCCCTTTCCGTACTGCTGCCAAGCAGTCTGGCACACCAGTACACTCTCAGTGGTCCCTGCCTATCTACTTGTGTGGGAAGTCATATACCAGTCCATAAGGACTTATCTATAACTTGTTGAGAGCAGTTGGTAATCTTTTTCTCACTGGAAGCTGTCTGCCATTCTGGGATTGCTGCTGAGAGATTGCCAGATGCTACATGCTCCTGCTGCGCAGGAAAGACCTGAACTAGTTTATTCCTTATATGCTGGGTAGTTAGCTTTGCAGTGCATGTGTGAGAAGTGTGGGCTTGGAACAGTGATGATGTAAACGCTTTTGAATCCAGAATGATGCATAAGTGTTGCATAGTAAGTCTAAGCCATGTATCATTGTGAAGTATTTAATATCATAATAAACAGAAAAGATGTAAAGTAATTCTGACCCCTAATGAGCTTGAGATTGTATTGGCTGGGATCCAAAGTCTCAGCTATTATGTGTGGCTCTAGTCTGTCCTCAAACAGTATACAATTAAAACTAACCACTATAGGTTAGCAATGAACCAGTCTAGTCAGTCCTACAGGAGGGATTCTCTGAGATGGGAGGATTTGGGCGGGGGTGATCGATGGGGAGTCATCCCTTCATCCATGGGAGTGGCAGGGGTCAACTCCCTCATTTCCTATGGGCACTTGCAACTTAAACCCAACTCTAACACCAGTTCCATCAGCAAACAGCAGAAATGACAAACAATTTTTCAGATAATAGGAAAGATTGCTAAATTTTCAACACATCTGGGAAAAAGCAATTTCAGATGTTATTTATTTATTTATTTATTTATTTTTAATTTTTATATATGTGTGAGTTCTAGATAATTTTTAATTTTTTATAGATGTGTGAGTTCTAGATAATTTTTAAAAAATGGATATCAGATACAATTTTTTAAAATCCCACACAAATTTATTTCCAGTTCAGTCCTCCAATAACAATATTAGAATCAGAGCAACACCTTTGGCAAATCCAAGCAATTAAACCAATCTCCCAAAAGGAAATTGCCATAGGGACATTAACTTTTTATTGTCCCAAAGAAACCAAGAGGTTTATGTCTTGTACTAAACCTAAAAAGGCTAAACAAGTTTGTCATCACAAAATATATTTCAAATTGTTCTGCTCCTATTAACTGTGAGCAGATTTGTTACCAGATAGATACTAGACACACAGTCAATAAGTGCACACAGTAGGTGTACTTAAATCTTCAGTACAATTGCTACAACAGCTATTTCAACTCTAGAGTCAGTACTCTGAACCTGAGATCAATCTCTCCCCTTCCCCTCAAGACTGCAACCAGTAAGTTACATGTTTTGATTACTTGTTGGAATAAACACTGTTGGAATTTAGACAAGGTGTCTTCATTGGAGATTCAGTATCTGGTTTAGCTGCCTGATTAGCAGTGCATGGGTGCTGTGAGATCTGAATACAAATGGAATCTCCCAGATTCATAATTCAGGCCATCAAACCTGGTTACGTCCTGTATGCAGTAGATCTATAAGAAGTATTTACTCACATTCCCATAGTCAAGTGTCACCAGAAATATTTGATTTTCCTAGTGTGTAGACAGATGGAATCAGGACCAGTGGGTTTATGTTCTCCTGCCAGCAAATGGAGGAGCAAGCTGACATCACAATATATAGCCCTGCAATGACCCCAGTCTGCCAGTATTCTCTGTCTCCAGCAGATGGTGGACGTGCATCGCCCTATGAGGATTGCTTTGAGCTTTTTGGAAGGAGAAATTGAAATTCTAAATTCAGGAAAAGAAAGCCCTGCTCTCCTGCAGTTATACCTAATGGTCCCTCCCCCAGTTGAGAATTCCTAAGGCGATTTCTGTGGTCCCTCAGAAGTAGCTGGGTTTCCCAGCGTGGACTTAGCTGCTAGTTCAGCTGAAAGGCAGTGGGTGCAGGAGGCCGAGCGTGGTGGTGACAGCAATTGCCCTCTTCCCCTGCAGCTGGAGACTGTCTCTGAACTCAGCCAGTAAGCGCTGAGCTCAGGTAACATTTAAAAAAAAAAGTTTTACCCTGAATCAGAGACAGAGGGGTTTCAGGACTTCCACTGGTCTCCATTCTCGGTGTGCTGAACCGACATTCATTCCTGCTTCTGTTGGGGTTGGGGAACTGGGCAGCCTGGTGGGTTAAGCAGTCCCCAGTGGACTAGGTCCCGTACTTAGGCTTTTTTCTTGCACACCGCATGGTAGGCCTTGGCAGCCATTTTTGTACGCTCCTGTGCATGTTCTGCTGCCCTCTATAGGCCGTTGGTGTGCATCGTGCGCTTCGTTTTGGGCACACTTTTTATGCGCACAAACTCTTTTACATGCTTAACTCAGTGCACAGGTTGTATGTGTGCCTTGCCGCGCTTTCTTATAGGAGCTTATTTTTTGGGCGCATGTTTACCGCAGCGAAGGTGCCGGTAAGCAAGAAGCCAAAGTGTCTTCCTATTTGTGTTGCCTATTATATTAGGGCTTCTCAGCCTGACCTGGCTTCTAACCTGTGTCAGTGCTGCTCGAACGCTCAGAGACAGTTGTCTTCCTCAGATTTTGCTAAACCTGGCTCTTCCCATTCTGCTGATGGGTTGGTCACAGCCTTGACTGGAGGGATACCAGATCTTGGTTCTCTCTTGACTGGCTCCTCCACTCTCGAGGGCAGTTCTGTGGGACCAGCTCCAGTTCCTTCTGGGCTTGGTCTGGACCTGGCTGCTTTTTCTATGGTGAAAATATTTCAAGGCTTTCAAACCTTTCTTCAGGTGCAGTCCTCTTCTTCCCCCATTTCTGTCCGGTCAGATCCTCAGCTGGTAGCTCCACCCTGTTCCAGTCCTATGCTTAAGTGCCGAGATTCAATTTGGCTCCCTGCAGGTGTTCTCAACAGGAATCCGGATGGCACTGATGATGAGGTCGATCCTGATTCCCTGGAAGATGCAGAAATTCCTCCAGGACTGGAACCATGTCAAACCATGTTGCAGTTCTTACATAGAGATGAACTGCTGGCCCTGATTTCCCAGACCTTGAAACAGCTGGGTGTCCAAGAAGGATGTACATGCTGGTTCAGATGCTATGCCAGAGCCGAGGAAGAATCCCATTTTAGTTTCCTTACGTAAAAGCCTCTTGTTTTTTTCCCCTGTGATGGATGCCATTCAGGAATTCATTGATCTGGAATGGAATGCCCCAGAGGCAAATTTTAAAGGGGGTTGGACATTGGGAGGCCTGTACCCCCTGGTGTTACGGCTATGGCTGCAGTGCAACCGCCTCACCACCAGGGGTCCCTCTAGTGCTGGCTCTCCTGACAGGCCCAGTCCATCTCCCCTGTCCACTCTATGTTCTGGGCTGTCCCTTATAACCCTGCCTGACAGTTCCCTCGGTGCTTCGGCATCGAGCTCGCCTGGGCTCCCTGCTCTAGCCTTCCTTCCCTGCTTGCTGTGCGTTTGGTCCCAGGACCTTGCCTTGCGCGGCCTTCGGGCCTTATTCCTTGCCTTGCGCGGCCTTCGGGCCTTATGCATTCCTTGCTTTGCCTTGCCTTGCGCGGCCTACGGGCCTTCTGACCTGCCTTGCCCTGCTTACTGTGTATGGCCTACGGGCCTTCTGTGTGTGTGTGGCCTACGGGCCTTCTGACCTGCCTTGCCCTGCTTACGGTATGTGGCCTACAGGCCTTCTGTGTGTGTGTGGCCTACGGGCCTTCTGACCTGCCTTGCCCTGCTTACTGTGTGTGGCCTACGGGCCTTCTGTGAGTGTGTGGCCTACGGGCCTTCTGACCTGCCTTGCCCTGCTTACGGTGTGTGGCCTACGGGCCTTCTGTGTGTGTGTGGCCTACGGGCCTTCTGACCTGCCTTGCCCTGCTTACGGTGTGTGGCCTACGGGCCTTCTGTGTGTGTGTGGCCTACGGGCCTTCTGACCTGCCTTGCCCTGCTTACTGTGTGTGGCCTACGGGCCTTCTGTGTGTGTGTGGCCTACGGGCCTTCTGACCTGCCTTGCCCTGCTTACGGTGTGTGGCCTACGGGCCTTCTGTGTGTGTGTGGCCTACGGGCCTTCTGACCTGCCTTGCCCTGCTTACTGTGTGTGACCTACGGGCCTTCTGTGTGTGTGTGGCCTACGGGCCTTCTGACCTGCCTTGCCCTGCTTACTGTGTGTGGCCTACGGGCCTTCTGTGTGTGTGTGGCCTACGGGCCTTCTGACCTGCCTTGCCCTGCTTACGGTGTGTGGCCTACGGGCCTTCTGTTTGTGTGTGGCCTACGGGCCTTCTGACCTGCCTTGCCCTGCTTACTGTGTGTGACCTACGGGCCTTCTGTGTGTGTGTGGCCTACAGGCCTTCTGACCTGCCTTGCCCTGACCCAGCCTGAACCCAGACACTGCTATCTGCCGCCTGCCCTGACCCAGCCTGGACCCAGACACTGCTAATTGCCGCCTGCCCTGACCCAGCCTGGACCCAGACACTGCTACTTGCCGCCTGCCCTGACCCAGCCTGGACCCAGACACTGTTTCAAGCCATTCCTGTCTCTCTCCACCTGGAGCCACCCTTCTGGGTGGTGTTCACGACTCCTGACCGGAGCCCATTTGTAACACCTGGATCCGGCTGTGAGAGAGCATTTTCCCCAAAATAGATGCTTTGGTATGTGCCGTTTCTAAGTGGATGACTATCCATGTAGAGGGACGAGCTGCCTTGAAGGATGCACATGATAGAAAGATTGAGGCTATTTTTAAGCAAGCCTTTGAGATAGATTGCCTCCTGTTGCACCCTAGTGGCAAGATCTCGTCTGCTTTTTTCTCAGGAGGTTGATGAGTTTAAAGGGAATTCCAGAGCGGTTAAGGAGACGCAGGCAGTGATTTGGTCTCCCGGCCAGAGGGAATGGTTTTGGTGATAGCAGCCAGGCATCAACTCTGGTTGCGAAATTGGTCAGCTGACACAACTTCCAAAGCCAATCTTGCCAAGATGCCTTTTAAAGGCTTGCTCTTGTTTGGGAGCGAGTTGGAGAAACTGGCCAGTAAGTGGGGTGAGTCTCTGGTGCCTCAGTTGCTGGAGGATACACATTTACAGTTCCCCTTTGGTATGAGGGGTCGTTTCCAGGGTTCCAGGTGTTTTCGTCCCTACAGAGGTGCGACCTTTCAGTGGACAGTCTTTCGGTAGGTCTCAGTCCTTTCGTCCCTGACAGCCCAAGAGAGGAGAAGTCTCGGATGGTGGACCTTCCCAAGCTTCCCAATGAAGGTTTGCTGACCCACCTTCTGGAACAGGAAATAGGGAGACGTCTCTCTCTTATCGGAGGTGGGTCGAGATCACATTGTACCAGTGGGTCCTGGAGGTGATATGTGAAGGGTATGCACTGGAATTTTGCAGTATTCCTCAGGACATGTTCATGGTGTCACCTTGCCACTCCCCACAGAAGAAGCAGGTAGTGGAGTTGATGCTTCAAAGGCTTCTCAGACTTAGGGCCCACATATCAAGAAAGTATGGGGCAATATTCTATTTCCTGGCGTGTAGCCAGATGGACTCAGAACGAATGGGTATAGTATGCTCGTGCTAGCAGTTGGAGACTGATCTGACGTCAGCACGGGTATATATACCCCCACAGGAAGCGTAGCAACTCAGTAATTTCCGTCTCCAAAGCAGTTTGGAGAGCCTGCACGCTCGCTGAGTGTGTTTCCAATCTACTTTCTTCTTACTAAATTTCTACTGCAACATCGAGCCCCGCACTCCTGCGGTGATACCCTTGGGGTCCCTCCCCCAGTAGAGTTTCCCGGGGTGATTTCCATGATCCCCCGGAGGTTTAAGACCTCGGTCCGGTGGCCGAATCGCGGCAGGTACATAGCCCCCGGGCGAGGCTCGGGCGTGGCGAGTGAGGCGCCTCGGTCCCGGCGTGGACAAGGCAGCGGGTGCATATCCTCAAACGCGGCAGTGAAGGTACTTGCCCTCTCCCCCCGCAGCTGGAGACCGCCCGGGTTCCAGCTGGGAAGCGCCGAGGATCAGGTAAGGCGTACATCTCTTGCTTTTGGTCTCCGAGGAACCGAGGATCAGCGGCGTGGCCTGTAGGCGGCACGCCGTGGAGGGTGCCATTTTGTTGGCCTTGTTCAGGTATTGAGCGCCCGTGATAGGCGCCTGTCTATGACTAAGCGCATATTATATACATCATTGGGCGTATATTGCTGACCGCTTATTGCTGAGAGCATATTGAATACCATTGAGCGTGTATTGCTAACCGCATATTGCTGAGAGCATATTGCATACCATTGTGCGTATATGGCTGACCGCTTATTGCTGAAAGCATATTGAATACCATTGAGCGTGTATTGCTAACCGCATATTGCTGAGAGCATATTGGATACCATTGAGAGTATATTGCTAACCGCATATTGATGAGAGCATATGGAATACCATTGAGCGTATATTGCTGACCGCATATTATTAAGCGCCTGTTCTATTAAGCGTATATTGCTGCCGAATATTATTGTGCGCCTGTTATATTAAGCGTATATTGCTACCGAATATTATTGTGCGCCTGTTATATTAAGCGTATATTGCTGCCGACTATTATTGTGCACCTGTTTTATTAAGCGTATATTGCTGCCGATTATTATTGTGCGCCTGTTTTATTAAGCGTATATTGCTGCCGCATATTATTGTACACCTGTTATATTAAGCGTATATTGCTGCCGAATATTATTGTGCGCCTGTTATATTAAGCGTATATTGCTGCCGCATATTATTGTGCGCCTGTTATATTGAATACATTTTTCTGCCGCATATTATTAAGCGCATACTTTTCAATGGAACAGAACGCCTCAGCGTCTTCAGCGGGGGCGCCTCCTGCCTCCGGCATTAAAGCCCTCGGCCTCTGCTCCGCATGCCAGCTTCGAGCCACGCACAGTGAAGAGCCAGACTCCCTATGTGCCCAATGTGAGGAGGCAGTGGGACCCTCGGGCCAGGACCAGTCTCAGCCACGATTTGCTGACAGTTCCCCAGGGGCTACCCCAGATTTAGCGGGCAGTCTCGACCAATCTGGAATCCCGGGGGATCTCGTACCCCGGCGATTAGAGACCGCTCCATTTCCTGGTTGGATCTCTTTAAGGGGATTCATGCTTTTGTGCAGATGCAAACAGCTTCCCGTCCAGGCCTTGCTGTACCTGCTGTTTCTGCTGTTCCTGCTGTGGCTGCGACGGTTGCTGCGGCTGCTGCTGCGGTTGCGGCTCCAGCGGATCCTGTTCCTGGACCCTCACGCCCTTATCGTGAGCGGGACCTCCTGCCGCTAGACAGTCCTGATCAGTCGGACCAGGAGGTTTCACCGGACGAGTCCGAACTCCCGGACGAGGGGGAACTTCCCTCAGGGATTGAGCCATATAGAACCATGAGGCGGTTCTTCCCTAAAGAGGATCTCTCCGACCTGGTGTCTCAGTGCCTGGCGGAGTTGGATATTACAGGTCCCAGCGCTACGGTACCCTCTGCGCAGAACCCCCTGCTGGAAGGTCTTCGTCCTACAGCCCGCCATTTTCCATTCTTGCAAGCGGCACAACAACTGATAGATTTAGAATGGGCTGCACCAGCGGCCTCATTCAAAGGGGGTCGGGCCCTGACAGGCATGTACCCCCTGGCACCGGCTATTCAGGAGCTGCTGGCGTGCCCTCAGGTGGACGCCTTGATTAGCGCTGTGGTCAAGTGCACTACCATTCCAGTTGGGGGGGGGGGGGCAGCCCTCAAGGAGCCTCATGACCGGCGACTGGACGCCATTCTGAAACAGACTTTTGAGGTGGCAGCTCTATCTTTGCGGATCGCAACCTGCTGCACAGTGGTGACGCGTTCCTGTTTGTCACAGGTCAGGAACAACGCTCCAGCAGCAGACATGGAGTCAGCTCTCTCATTCCTCACGGATGCGGCATCAGATCTAGTCCGGACAACAGCCAAGGGGATCTCATCCTCCGTAGTCTCACTACCAAGAGAAGGTTAAAACTTCAGACGCGTATCCGGTACTTGATGGGAGCCAGTCGGCCCATAGCTTGGGATTATCTGCAGGTTCTCGGTCTCATGACATCCACCCTGGAAGTGGTACCTTGGGCAAGGGCCCATATGAGACCTCTGCAACGCTCCCTGCTCTCTCGCTGGAGCCCCCGTCTACGGAACTATTCCATGCACCTACCTCTGCCTGCCAGAGTACGGACCCAGTTACGGTGGTGGTTGCAGTCCAACCACACGAGCAGGGGGTTGAAGATGTCCTCCCCCACGTGGACTCTGCTCACCACAGATGCCAGCCTGAGCGGCTGGGGAGCACACTGCGAAGGACTCACCTCACAAGGGCGGTAGAACAGAGAAGAGTCAGCGTGGAACATCAACTGTCTAGAGGCTCTGGCAGTCCGATTGGCATGCCGATTTGCTCACAGACTGAAGAACAGAGCAGTCAGAGTGATGTCCGACAACGCCACCATGGTGGCATACATCAACCGCCAGGGCGGAACCAGAAGCCGACAAGTATCTCTGGAGATCGCCCCACTGATGGCTTGGGCAGAGGCGAATCTTCAGGACATCTCCGCCGTCCACATTGCCGGGAAGGACAACACCACGGCAGACTTCCTCAGCAGAGAAAGCCTAAATCTGGGAGAGTGGCAGCTGTCACTCACAGCCTTCCAGATGATTGTGGATCACTGGGGGATTCCGGACATAGACTTACTGGCGGACAAGTCCAATGCTCAAGTACCCAGATACTTCAGCCGCAAGTGCGACCCGTTCTCACATGGAATCGATGCCCTGGTTCAGCCATGGCCTCCAGGGACTCTGCTATACGCCTTTCCTCCGTGGCCTCTGCTGGGCACCATCATCCACAAGATTCAGAAACACCGGGGCCTAGTTCTTCTAGTGGCATCAGACTGGCCAAGAAAACCCTGGTACGCGGACATGAGAAGACTACTGGCAGGGGAGCCCCTTCCCCTGCCTCCTCTCTGGGACCTTCTACGCAAGGTCCCATCCTCCACGAGGATCCAGCTCAATTCTCTCTTACGGTCTGGCCATTGAGAGGGCTAGACTGAAGAAAAGAGGTTACTCGGAGCCCGTGATAGATACACTCCTCCGAGCTCGCAAGTTTTCCACATCCCTCACCTACGTAAGGATTTGGAGAGTATTCGAAGCATGGTGCGACACTCATGGCACCAATCCACATGCGACCACAATCCCTATTGTGTTGGATTTCCTGCAAGATGGACTTCAGAAGGGTCTCTTCCCTCAGCTCCATCAAGGTTCAGGTGGCTGCGCTGTCTTGCTATGGTCCCAGGAGGGATGGCAAGACCATTGCCACGCATCCAGATGTTTCTCGCTTCCTGAAAGGAGTCAAGCACATTCGTCCGCCACTGAAGTGGCCAGTGCCTTTGTGGAACCTCAACATAGTTTTGGATTTCCTCGCGGGATCCACCTTCAGACCCCTTTGGGGCCTGTCTCTCCGTTCTCTCACTTTGAAGATGGTGTTCTTGCTGGCTGTATGTTCAGCACGCCGCAGCTCAGAGCTACAAGCACTGTCCTGCCGTGATCCATTTCTCAGAATCACTCCGGAGGCTATCCATCTTCGCACGGTTCCCTCCTTTCTACCTAAAGTGGTCTCACAATTTCACCTTAACCAAACCATATCCTTGCCTACCACGGCGGGTTTGAAGAAATCTGAAGAAGGGCGTTTACTGCGCCATTTCGATATCGGTAGATTGCTGCCCAGATATCTGGAATTGACACAAGAAGTACGAAAGACAGACCATCTGTTCGTCCTGCACAGCGGAAAGAAACAAGGCGAAGCGGCCTCTCGGCCCACCATCGCCCGCTGGATTAAAGAAGTTATCCGAGCAGCTTACGTAGAGGCCGGGAAGTCTCCGCCTCTATAGGTCAAGGCTCATTCTACCAGAGCACAAGCGGCATCTTGGGCAGAATCCAGGATGCTGTCGCCTGCAGAAATATGTAAAGCAGCGACATGGTCCTCCCTCCATACCTTTTCCAGGTTCTAACGTCTGGATGTCCAGGCCAGGGAGGACACAGCATTTGCGAGGGCAGTCCTACACGGTCCTCAGGCAGCCTCCCACCCAGGCTGGGAGTAAAGCTTTTGTACATCCCATTCGTTCTGAGTCCATCTGGCTACACGCCAGGAAATGTTGAGATTACTTACCTGATAATCTCCTTTTCCTTAGTGTAGACAGATGGACTCGGCATCCTGCCCAGCTGCCAGTGTACATGGGTTTCACCGATTCAAGGTAAGCCATGTCATTTGTTTACATAAGAGCGTCCCCTTTTGCCAGGTGTCGACGCCTTCCGGTTGGGAATGCTGGTGGTCTCCAGCTACTATCAATCGGTCAGGGGAATCCTGTTTCACTATTTCACTGAGCGTCAGTACACACATCCATAACAGCTTTTGCAAGGAAGATTACTGAGTTGCTACGCTTCCTGTGGAGGTATATATACCCGTGCTGACGTCAGATCCGTCTCCAACTGCTAGCACGAGCATACTATACCCATTCGTTCTGAGTCCATCTGTCTACACTAAGGAAAAGGAGATTATCAGGTAAGTAATCTCAACATTTATTTTGTTGTGCCCAAGAAGGAGGGCTCTTTTCGTCCCATGCTGGATCTCAAGAGGGTCAACTGTCACTTGAAGGTGACTCATTTTCACATGGAAACCTTATGCTCTGTTGTAATGGCGGTGGCAGTTAGGGGAATTTCTGACCTCCTTGGATCTATCTGAGGCTTACCTTCATATTCCCATCCAATTGGGACACCAACGCTTTCTACGCTGTGTGGTGTTGGGGTGCCATTATTAGTTTCGGTTGCTGCCTTTTGGTCTAGTCATGGCTCCCAGAACATTTTCCAAGATTATGGTGGTAGTAGCAGCGGCCTTGTAACAAGAAGGAATCCTGGTGCACCTATATTTGGACGACTGGCTGATTCGAGCCAAGTCTCAGGAAGAGAGCTGCCTGGTGACACACAAGGTGATATCCTTATTTCCTACCAGAAGTTCTGATCCAGAGATTGATGTCTCAAGTGTGTCAGTTGATGAACATCATACACCTGAAAGTTTGGTCCTACCTATAGGTATAGGACAACCAATGGGACAGTGCTATACCAGGGTACAAATTATATCGCAATGATAGAGAGGAGCACCCGGGAGGCGGTGTGGCGCTTTATGTCCGGGATGGCATATAGTCCAACAGGATAAACATCCTGCATGAGACTACATGCACAATTGAATCTTTATGGGTAGAAATCCCTTGTGTCTCGGGGAAGACTATAGTGATAGTATATTACAGTCCACCTTATCAAGATGCTGAGACAGACAGTGAAATGCTAAGAGAAATTATGAAAGCTAACCAAATTGGTAGTGCGGTAATAATGGGAGACTTCAATTACCCCAATATTGACTGGGTAAATGTATCATTGGGACACGCTACAGAGATAAAGTTCATGGATGGAATAAATTGGTTCAGGAACCGACAAGAGAGGAAGCAATTTTAGACCTAATTCTCAGTGGAGCACAGGATTTGGTGAGAGAGGTATCGGTGGTGGGGCCGCTTGGCAATAGTGATCATAAAATGATCAAATTTGAATTAATGACTGGAAGGGGGACAGTAAGAAAATCCACGGCTCTCGTGCTAAACTTTCAAAAGGGAAATTTTGATAAAATGTGAAAAATAGTTAGAAAAAAACTGAAAGGAGCAGCTACAAAAGTAAAAAGTGTGCAAGAGGCGTGGTCATTGTTAAAAAATACCATCCTAGAAGCACAATCCAGATGTATTCCACACATTAAGAAAGGTGGAAAGCAGGCAAAACGATTACCAGCATGGTTAAAAGGGGAGGTGAAAGAAGCTATTTTAGCCATAAGATCTTCATTCAAAAATTGGAAGAAGGATCCAACAGAAGAAAATAGGATAATGCATAAACGTTGGCAAGTTAAATGTAAGACATTGATAAGACAGGCTAAGAGAGAATTTAAAAAGAAGTTGGCCGTAGAGGCAAAAACTCACAGTAAAAACTTTTTAAAATATATCCGAAGCAGAAAGCCTGTGAGGGAGTCAGTTGGACCGTTAAGATTAAATGATTTCTTTTCTTCAGTGTTTACTGAAGAGGATGTTGGGGAGGTACCCGTACTGGAGAAAGTTTTCATGGGTAATGATTCAGATGGACTGAACCAAATCACGGTGAACCTAGAATATGTGGTAGACCTGATTGATAAACTGAAGAGTAGTAAATCACTGTTGTGTTTCGCGCCAGCGGCTGACCGCGGGCACGCCCTCCCTACCTGGCCGTGGCGGCGACCTGCCGCAGCAAACAGCCCGAAGGAAGCCCGGACCCAGGGCAGTCGTTCCTGCAAGCTGGAGTGGGCCCGCGGGGTACCCACTCGCTGGGAGCCCTCCTACCCTCAACTCATTTGCATTTAAAGGGACCTGGTCCCTTTAACTAGACTCACCTGCTTCCAATGATCCAGAGCAGAGGAAGTATATAGGGAGGCTTCCTCTCTCATTCTTCGACTTGGCAACGTCTCTTGCGAGTGTTGTTTGAGTCTGCTTGCCTCGGTGAGTTCCTGCTTCTTGCTCCTGTTACGTCTTGGTGTTCCTGGTTCCTGACTTCGGATTGGCTTACGGTGATTCTCTGGTTCTTGACTTCGGATTGGCTTACGGTGATTCTCTGGTTCCTGACTTCGGATTGGCAAGTGGCGATTCTCTGGTGCACGACTTCGGACTGGTGAGCGACGACCCTCTGGCACTCGACCTAGGACTCCTCCAAGACTCTGTCTCCAAGGGCCCACCTAAGTCCCAGCGGCCCGGGTCCCTACGGGCTCCTCCTGGGGGGACCGCGGGCTTCCAGGGCGAAGCTCCAGTTGGCCTTTGCACCATTGCTCTGACCTCCCTAGGTCCGCCTAAGTCCCAGCGGTCGGGTCCCTACGGGCTCCTCCTGGGGGGACCACAGACAACCAGTGGTGAAGACTCAGCGCCTCATCTCGTCTCTTCATCGCCTCTGTATTCGCCTCAGCCTCCAGTGCCAAGGGTCAGCTGGTCCCGCCTCCTGTTCTGCCTCGCCACCCGACGAGAGCCTACGGACCTTCCGAAAGGTATACCATCCTCTTGTCGGCCAAGGATCCACAAGCCGGAGCATAACAGATTGCCAAGTCCATGGACCCGGCGGAGGTATCTGCCCGCCAGACCATTCCTGGGATGGCCCAGCGTCTGAAAGACCAACAACAGACCCTCGACACCCTGGTCTCTGCGGTACAGGGCCTGACCCAACGCCTGGAAGCACTAAGGCCTATGAATCCCGCGCTTCCATCTCCGTCTGGGGCGCAAGGAGGTCGCCCTGCCCAACCCCACTCCGTCCAGGCCTCCGGAAGCGACCACAGGCAAGTTACTCCCACACAACTCCCGGCACCCTCTCGATACGCCGGAGACGCAAAGTTGTGTCGAGGATTTCTCAGCCAGTGCCAGGTTCACTTCTCCTTACTGCCGGCACAGTTTCCCAGTGACCTGGTCAAGACCAGCTACATCATGTCCCTGCTCGACGGGAAGCCCCTAATTTGGGTCTCTCACCTATGGGAAAGAAGTGACCCAATCTTTAGAGACTTGACTCAGTTCCTGTCTGCGTTTCGGCAGATGTTTGACGAACCCGTCCGCAAGTCCACTGCGGTCTCCGAACTGCTCCGGTTGCGGCAGGGCACCCGCACTGTGGCAGAGTATGCCACAGAATTCCGCACCCTGGCCGCAGAGCTAAATTGGAGAGAGGACTGCCTGCATGGTATTTTCCTGGAGGGCCTAGCATCGCGCCTCCAAAATGAGTTGGCGGCGAAGGAACTCCCCGACGATCTTGACGGCATGATTGAGTTGGCCAATCGTGTAGACCGTCGCATGAGGTTCCGCATCCCGGTGACTAAAGCAGCAAGGAGGCCCTCTCCTCCGCACAAGAGTGCTCCCGAAGTCCCTCGGGCACCTGCCGACGAACCCATGGAGTTGGGTCGCAGGAAAGTATCTCCACAGGAGCGGCAACGGCGCACGAAGGAGGGACTCTGCTTTTATTGCGGTACGGCGGACCACCGAGTAGCCTCCTGTCCAGAGCGATCGGGAAACTCTCGGGCCTAGGACATGGCGGAGGTATCTTCCTGGGCCGTACCACACCTGCACCTCCACTGACACTGCCAGTGTCACTATCCACGACCGAAGGAGACTTCCACACTTTGGCATTAGTGGACTCCGGTGCCGGCGGAAACTTTATAATGAAAGGCCTGGTGGAACACCTGAAGACCCCACAAGTCCGCCTTTCTACTCCCATGGTCATCTCCTCGATCTAGGGGAAGCCCCTCCCAGAACAAGTGACACACGCCACGATTCCCGTCCAGCTCAGAGCTGGGGCCCTGCACCAGGAACAAATCTCATTTTACGTCCTGGAATATTCCATCCATCCGATTGTTCTAGGACTCCCGTGGCTCCAGGATCATGAGCCCCAGTTTGACTGGAAGACACTGCAGCTGGCTCGTTGGGGACCGAATTGCCACGGCAAATGTCTCCACTCCATGGTGCCAGCATCTTGTTCCATAGCTTCCACCAGTCTCCCGGGTCTACCAGCTCCTTATGCCGCATACACGGACGTCTTCTCTAAACAAAAGGCCGAAGTACTGCCACCGCACCGATCCTTCGACTGCGCCATCACTCTTCTCCCAGGGACAGAACCCCCTCAAGGACGCACCTATGCCCTTTCTCTGGCCGAGACGCAGGCCATGAGGGAGTATATTGAGGAAAATCTGAAGAGAGGATTTATCCGGAAATCCCAGTCTCCCGCAGGAGCGGGGTTCTTCTTCATCGCCAAGAAGGACGGGAGTCTGCGTCCGTGCATTGATTATAGAGGCCTGAATGCTATAATGGTCAAAGACCGATATCCGCTACCCCTCATTTCGGAACTCTTCGACCGTTTGCAAGGAGCACAGATCTTCTCCAAGCTTGACCTCCGGGGAGCTTACAACTTGATCCGCATCAAAGAGGGCGATGAGTGGAAGACGGCATTCAATACCCGAGACGGCCACTATGAATATTTAGTAATGCCGTTCGGGCTCTGCAATGCTCCCACAGTGTTTCAGAACACTATGAATGAAATCCTACGCGACCTCCTGTACCGATGTGTGGTCGTATACCTGGATGACGTACTGATATTTTCAGATACCTTATCCGCTCACCGCCAGCACGTCATTCAAGTACTATAGCGTCCTAGAGAAAACAATCTGTACGCGAAGCTAGAAAAGTGCCTTTTCGAACAGGAATCCCTTCCCTTTCTGGGATATATAGTCTCCAAAGAAGGATTCCGCATGGACCCACAGAAGCTGAAGGCCATTCGGGAATAGCTGCAGCCGTCAGGACTCAAGGCACTCCAGAGGTTTCTGGGGTTTGCGAATTATTACCGATCTTTTATCCCGCATTATGCAACCATCGTTGCCCCGATGATGGCCCTGACCCGGAAAGGCGCGGACCCCAAGAAATGGCCCCCCTGCGGCAGAAACCGCCTTTCGTCGCCTCAAGGAGGCATTCTCGTTACAGCCATGCCTTCAACATCCAGACCCGCAACGGCCGTTTGTCATCGAGGTAGACGCCTCTTCTGAAGGCGTTGGCGCAGTTCTGAGTCAGACCTATGAAAGGCACAAGCTACGCCCATGTGCCTTCCTCTCCCACCAGTTCTCCCCGGCCGAACGGAACTATGCCATAGGAGATAAGGAACTCTTGGCGATAAAGGTAGCCTTGGAAGAATGGTGGCCATGGCTAGAGGGGGAACAGCACCAATTTACTGTCTATACGGACCACAAAAATTTAGAGTACCTGCAGCGGGCTCAACGGCTTAATACACGGCAGGCTCGTTGGGCTTTATTCTTCACAAGGTTTAACTTTGTCCTCCGCTATAGACCCGCCGGGAAAAATGTCAAGGCCGATGCCTTATCGCGTGTCTTCGAATCTACAGAAGGCACGGAGGAACCACGCTTCATCATTGAACCGTCTCGGGTCCTCCTGTCTGCCACCACTACCATCCCTCCTGGGAAGACCTTGGTCCCACAGCACCTGCGCAAAAACGTCCTCGCTTGGGCCCACGACTCCCGTTGCTCGGGCCACCCTGGACAAACCCGGATGTTACAAAACCTGCGCGATACTATTGGTGGCCTAAACTCAGCCGGGACGTTCGGGCCTACGTGGAGTCCTGCCAGGTATGTGCCCGGCACAAGAAGATCCATGGCGCGACCCCAGGTCTACTCCAGCCTCTACCAGCGCCCGCGGAGCCATGGACCCACGTGGCCACTGACTTCGTGGTCGACCTACCATTGTCCAGCGGCAATACAGTTATCTGGGTGGTAGTGGACCGCTTTAGTAAAATGGCACATTTCGTGCCCCTTCCAGGGCTGCCGACTGCCCCTCAGTTGGCCCAACTCTTCGTGCAGCATATCTTTCGCTTGCATGGTCTGCCTAAAAGTATCCTGTCCGATAGGGGACCTCAGTTCACCACCCACTTTTGGCGGGCCCTATGCCAAAAGTTTGACGTCACCTTGGACTATACATCAGGCTATCACCCTCAGACCAATGGTCTCGCAGAAAGAACTAACCAGACGTTGAAACAGTTCCTCCGTTTGTACGTGAACGAAAAACAGGATGACTGGGCTAGTCTGCTACCATGGGCCGAATTCGCCATGAATTCCCACATCTCCGCGGCTACGGGGTCCTCCCCGTTTCAGATTGTTTATGGGAGACAGCCACGACCGCCCATGCCTGTCCCTACTACGGTACCGTCTCCCGCAGCCCAGCTCTCAGCTGAAGAACTGCACCAGCTATGAATATCCACGCAGCGCGCCCTGGTCAAGGCCGGCCAGGCAGCTAAGAAGTACGCGGATCAGCGCAGAAGACCGTACCCGCCTCTCCGCCCGGGCCAAAAGGTTTGGCTAAGTACACAATTTATCCGCTTGAAGCTGCCATCTTCACGACTGGCTCCACGATTCATCGGGCCATTCCCTATCATCCGGCAGGTGGGTGCAGACTCTTACCAGCTTCGTCTCCCTCCGTCTCTTAAGATACATAATAACTTCCATGTCTCTCTCTTGAAGTCTCTGGTGTTGTCATGGCCCTCCAGCACGACTCCTACTCCCCAACCTGTCGCCTCTGAAGACGACCTCACCTACCAGGTTCGGGAGGTCCTAGATGTGAGAAAACATCGCAAGAAATGGGAATACCTGCTGGCATGGGAGGGCTTCGGTCCCGAAGAGAACTCCTGGGAGCCCATGGCTAACATTCTGGACCGGAGTCTATTGGACCAGTTTCACAGAGACCACCCGTCCAAACCCAGACCTCCAGGGAGGCACCCTAAAGAGGGGGGTACTGTTGTGTTTCGCGACCGTGGGTGCGCCCCCCCTACCTGGCCACGATGGCGACCCGCCGCAGCAAACAGCCCGAAGGAAGCCCGGACCCAGGGCAGTCGTTCCTGCAAGCTGGAGTGGGCCCGCGGGGTACCCACTCGCCGGGAGCCCTCCTAGCCTCCCCGGGGCTCAGCGTCTCACTGCCGGGAGAATCCAAGATGGCCGCCGCCATGGGATCCAAGATGGCCGCCGTCAACTCATTTGCATTTAAAGGGACCTGGTCCCTTTAACTAGACTCACCTGCTTCCAATGATCCAGAGCAGAGGAAGTATATAGGGAGGCTTCCTCTGCTCATTCCTCGACTTGGCAATGTCTCTTGCGAGTGTTGTTTGAGTCTGCTTGCCTCGGTGAGTTCCTGCTTCTTGTTCCTGTTACGTCTTGGTGTTCCTGGTTCCTGACTTCGGATTGGCTTACGGTGATTCTCTGGTTCCTGACTTCGGACTGGCAAGCGGCGATTCTCTGGTGCACGACTTCGGACTGGTGAGCGACGACCCTCTGGCACTCGACCTAGGACTCCTCCAAGACTCCGTCTCCAAGGGCCCACCTAAGTCCCAGTGGCCCGGGTCCCTACGGGCTCCTCCTGGGGGGACCGCGGGCTTCCAGGGCGAAGCTCCAGTTGGCCTTTGCACCGTTGTTCTGACCCTCCCTAGGTCCGCCCAAGTCCCAGCGGTCGGGTCCCTACGGGCTCCTCCTGGGGGGACCGCAGACCACCAGTGGTGAAGACTCAGCGCCTCATCTCATCTCTTCATCGCCTCTGTATTCGCCTCAGCCTCCAGTACCAAGGGTCAGCTGGTCCCGCCTCCTGTTCTGCCTCGCCACCCGACAAGAGAGCCTACGGACCTTCCGAAAGGTAAGTTCTGCACATCGGATTTCTGAGCTGTAGCCCTTGTCTTGCTGGGAGCCATTCCTTTGGATGACTCTGGGGGTGTTACATCTGCATACTGTTCCATCCTTCTTGCCCAAGATAGTCTTGGACTTTCATTTGAATCAGTCCATCTCCTTGCCGTCCCTGGATAAGGTCAGGGATGCAGAGGAGTTTTGCCTTTTTCGCTCCTTGAATGTTAAGAGTCTTGTCGTGCAGTATCTAGTGGTCTCTGAGTCTTTTCAAAAGATGGTTCGCCTGTTTGTTCTCCTTGGTGGGAGTAAGCAGGGCACTCCGGCTTCACAGGCTACCATAGCTCGTTGGATTAAGGAGGTGGTCACAGCCGCGTATGTGGATGCTGAGAAGCCGTTGCCTACTCAGGTTAGGGCCCATTCCACTAGGGCTTAGGTAGTGTCATGGGAGGAGGTAGTCTGTTATCTCCCATCGATATCTACCGAGCTGCAACGTAATCCTCCTTACACACTTTTTCCAGGTTTTATCTTCTGGATGTGCAGGCCCGTGAGGATGCAGTCTTTGCACGTGCAGTGTTGACTGGACTTAGAGACAGCCTCCCACCCTGTTGGGGAGTAGCTTTGGTACATGCCACTGATCCTGAGTCCATCTGTCTACACCAGTGGTTCTCAACAGGTGTGTCGGGGCACACGATTGTGTCGCGAAGTCCCTGGAGGTGTGTCACAGAACCAGCAGAAGACTGATCTTTCCTCATCAGTCTGGGCAGAAGTTGGCTAATTTTCTTTTATTGGATATGACAGGAAGCTGCTCTTGCTTCCTTCTCCTCTTTATGGCCAGTGTGAAGTTGTTCCTTCCTCCTTCACCCAAATCAGAGTGCCATATCACCAACTCCTGTTCATATGGGCCCGGCAAGACACCAACTTTATCTTCCTCTGCCTGGCCTGGCAGTGAGGCTGCTGATGCTCTCTTCACACTATGGGGCCTGGACGTGAAAGCAGGTGTATAAGGGAGAAAGGTGCATGCTCTGTAGATCTGCTGCTGCTGCTGCCTCCTCATCCTCCTCTCCTCAATGCTTCTTGCCCTCATCTGCTGCAAATAAAGAGAGGGAGGGAGACTCTAGACCGGACTGGTCTTTTCTGCTGGTTGGGAGCCAGGAGAAGGGGGGGGGGAAATGTACTGGGCAGAAAAGCATGGGAAGATAAGAGTTTGAGAGTCTGCTGGGCAGGAGGGTATGGGAAGATAGGGAGTCAGGGGTAGGGGAAAGGAGGATGGGGTTGCTGGTAGGGAGAGGTGGAAGAGGGCGGGGTTGGGTCTGCTGGGCAGGGAAGAGAGATGGAAGTGGAGAGATGGAGGTGTGGGGCTGCTGGGTTGGGAAGAGGGGAGTGGGGGATATTGAGCAGGAAGAGTAGGAAAGAGGTGGTCAGAGGTATTCTGGAAAGGGATGGGGAGAGGGAAGGACAGAAAGAGTTGAACAGGTGAGAGAGGGAGCACAGGGAAGAGGATGTGGTTTGGGGGGTTTTGGCAATGTTGGACAGGGATATGAGCATGTGAAGGGATGATTGAGTAGATGGGAGAAGTGAGGGGTGATGGGGAGTGGCTGGGTACAAAGCCCATACTATGTCAGTTTTGAGAATATGCATTTCTTCTCTCTTTGAACTTTGCTTAGTGTAGGAGGAAATATATTTTTGTTTCTAGTCTCCAGTTTTGCATTGCATGCAGAAGGTGGTCTTGGGATTTCCATTCCAGGTTTTTTTGCACATTTGTAATTTTTGGTCGTTTATTCTATATTTGATGAAGGCAGATCTATCTGCTGCGCCCATCGGTCGCAGACGGCTGCGACCTCTGTTGCTCTCCTCGCTTTTCCCTGCACCAGCAATTCTCAAAGCCATGGCGGCCTCAGCCTGCAAATGCCACCTTCCCCAGCATCCCCGGGATGACGAGGGCGATCCCGTCCGCCATCTTGAATAAGGGATTACCTAGGGCACGCAAGCGTGCGCCAGGCCCTCTCTTAATCACGTCATGGCAGGAACCTCGGGGGCGTCCCCTCTGCATGACGTCACCCGCCAGAAGTATTTAACCCATCCAGCCTATGCTTCCTAAGAGTTAGCAAAGACTTCCTTCCTGCTTATTCCACTCCTTTTGGAGACACTTCATTTCGCTATGCTGAATTGATTCCTGAACTCCTAGACTTAGAACACCTTAGGTACCCGCTCCTCAGAGGCCTTGTCACTGTTATGGTTTTGAGGTGTTTGAGTGGATTCTTGGGTACTGTGGAGATGACCACGCCCACAGGGAGGAGCCCCGTGAGGAACCACAGTACTAGGCTAGACTCGAGATGCGCAAACACAGAGATTTGTCTTTTATTGTACAGCTGAGGTATACCACCAGAGGTGGCAGTAGTGAGGTGATCCAAAGGTAGCAGTCCAGGGACTCTCGGCAGAGGGGACCCGTCTCATAGAGATAGTATAGGGAGATCCGGATGGAGGTTCCCAGTGCAGCAGAGCTTTAGATGAGACAGAATGAGAATGTAGATTACTCACTAAGTTGGTAGCTGTATAGGTGGAGATCCCAGCAGGCAGAAGTAGTTGAATACAGGCACCGAGCCAGGCAGAGCAGGCCCTCGAGGAGCGAGTACCTGATCCCAGATAGGCAACTGAAAGAAAGCAAAGGGCCCCCGAGGAGTGGGTACCCAGGTTAGAGAAATACCCCGAAGGACAGAGAGAGCTTCCAGCAGCAGCAAGGAAGCGGCAGAGTAGCTCAGACCAGAGAACATAAGAACATGCCATACTGGGTCAGACCAAGGGTCCATCAAGCCCAGCATCCTGTTTCCAACAGTGGCCAATCCAGGCCATAAGAACCTGGCAAGTACCCAAAAACTAAGTCTTTCCATCCATTCACTATCCTTGCTAACTCGATTAGCTAGCAAATAAGGGTAAGCTAAATACCCGGAGGACACCCCCGAGGTTCCTGCCATGACGTGGATAACGACGTGGGCGCGTACCCTAGGAGGCCCTTAGGAGAAACATGGCGTCAGGCTTTGCCATTGCCGTTCCGGGGACGCCGGAGAGAGCGGCATGCAGGCGTGGCGGTAGCCATCTTCCCAAGACTAGCGGGGAGAGCAGAGAAAAAGGTGAGGCACAAAGGTCGAAGCCATCTAGATCAACAGACGCAACAGTCATGTTCCGGCTGTCTGCTCCTCGGAGGGCCTTCCTGCCTGGAGAATCCATCTCCCTTGTCTGGGATCCTGCCTAGTTCAACCTTGTGAGTGCAATTCTCATTTCTATCATCTTGCTGACGGAACCGCCGGTGTACTCCGTGCCTCAGACCACTACCGTGCTCATCTCAGCTACGTTCTTCTACAGTTTGGAGTGAGTACCATCATCAACCTTGCTCTGCTGACCTCCTGCACCTCTCTGAACTACAACTCGCTGATTCTCGGCATACCCCGTGCTGCGGGCCACTACCAGATCTACTCTGAGAGTATGTCACCTGGAGAGGAGTTTCCTGGTGTACCCTGCTCCACGGGCCACTACCAGGGATATCATCATTGAGCAATCTTACTACTCTGGACTGTGTCTTTATTCCACTCTGTGGGTACTACCCATACTCCAGTCTAATAAAGTCTCTTACATCTGTGTCTGTCTCAGCTGAGGCCACGCCTATCGTAGTGAGTCCCCACAGGGCTCCTCCCTGTGGCTGGAGTCAGCTCTCACTACGATCTAGGGTCCACAACCATACCAGATTATAACACTATCTGTATTCTTTATGTGACTGAGATAAGGTACTTTACTAGAGGTTTGTATCAGCCTTATTTGTTGTATTTTCTCAATAATATTTTGCACTGGTGGTGAACTGCTGCCTTTTCATGGGTAGAGCTATTGCTGTTTCATTTCTTGAGTTAGTGCTGCTGAGGTATGGCAGGTTTGATAGACACGTACAGAATGGGGTTTGTTTGTATTATTTTACAATGCACCTGGTAGTGGAAGGAGTATGTAATGCACTGAGAGGAGAGGATCACCTTGCTGGTGGCTGAAAGGAATCAGTAAGTTTTGCTTGGGAATTTTTTTTTTATTGTGAAGTATTGGAGAGAAGTAAACTATTGGGGTATATTATTTAGTGTGTTTTTGTATTTGTGCTTTTAATAGTCAAGTAAGGCAGCTAATAAACAGAAGTTAGAGTGTTTGTATTTCCCAACCCTCCCACCCCTCACCCAGCCTCCTCTAGCTCATCCTTTAATTAATAGGCAAGTGTCACTTTCACACTAAAAAAAAAAAAAAAAAAAATCAAATCAGCCTTTTAACTTCACTTCACGAATTCCCTACACCTTATTGAGAGTTTGTTCATTCCCCTGTAGGCCACTACCAGACATATAGGGGCAGATTTTTAAAAAATACGCGAGCGCGTACTTTTGTTCACGCACCAGGCGCGAACAAAAGTATGCTGGATTTTATAAGATACGCGCATAGCCGCACGTATCTTATAAAATCCGGGGGTCGGCACGCGCAAGGGGGTGCACATTTGTGCAACCTGCGCGTGCCGAGCCCAGCGCGGCCTGCCTGTTCCCTCCGAGGCAGCTCCGATTTCGGAGCGGCCTCGGAGGGAACTTTTCTTCGCCCTCCCTTCCCCTACCTAACCCACCCCCCCGGCCGTATCTAAACCCCCCTCTTACCTTTGTCGGGAAAGTTACGCCTGCTGAAAGCAGGCGTAACTTTGCACGCGTCGCCGGCAGCCCCGCTCCGTCCTCCGGTCCCGGGGGCTGGTCAGGAGGCCTTGACCACGCCCCCGGGCCGGCGCCACGCCCCCGCCCCCGAAACGCCGCAGCACGCCCCTGAAACGCCGCGTTGTTTCGGGAACGCCCCCGGACACGCCCCCTCCCTCCCCTTTTCGAAAACCCCGGGACTTACGCGCGTCCCGGAGTTTAACGCACGCCGGCGGCCTATGCAAAATAGGCGCGCCGGCGTGCGCGGGCCTTTAAAAATCCGCCCCTTTGTGAATTCACTAATACATTTAAGGGACGCTAATTAGACACATTCCTACTCCCATAGCAACCTAAAACAACTAGGAACTGCACAAATTTGAGATGAAGACCGAAGTCCAGCAGCAAGAGGGAGGCATCCCAGTCTTTTGCATCGAGTGTCACATGTATGATTTTTTACCCGCCCGTGAGAAGTTGTACGTGTGCATCTGATGCAAAGATGCACACGTCTGTCTCTCAGAGAATGAGTCCGATCTCTGGAGGCTAGAGTGGCAGACCTGGTGTCGCTGAGGCAGACAGAGAGGTATATAGATGAGACCTTCAGGGACTTAGTAGCCAAGTCCCAACTTCAGACTGGCAGAGCTGGTGCTGCCTTGGAGGAAGAAGGCCTCATGATCAGAGAGCATCAACCTGGTGCAGCAGGAAAGGATCCTGTAGCAAGGACCTGCTCTCCAGGTGGTGCATTGTCCTTTTGCACCGAGGATGTGCCTCCAAGGACTACTGCCCAGGAGGTAAGGGTTGTGTCGGCCGTCATAGTTGGTGATTCGATTATTAGGAATGTAGACAGCCGGGTGGCTGGTAGGCGTGAGGATCGCCTGGTAATATGCCTACCTGGTGCAAAGGTGGGGGACCTCACGCGTCACCTAGATAGGATTTTAGACAGTTCTGGGGAGGCGCCGGCTGCCATGGTACATGTGGGCACCAACGACATAGGAAAATGTGGGAGGGAGGTTCTGGAAGCCATATTTAGGCTCTTAGGGCCTCATTTACTAAGCATTTTTCCCATAGAAACAGAATGGGAGAAAACCTTAGTAAATCAGGCCCTTAGGTAGAAAGCTTAAATCCAGAACCTCCAGGGAAGCATTCTCTGAAATGCTCCCTGTTCCACGCGCAGGTCCCCAGAGGCAGGCAGAGCTCCGAAGTCTCAATGCGTGGATGAGACGATGGTGCAAGGAAGAGGGATTCAGTTTTGTAAGAAACTGGAACCTTTTGGGGAAGGGGGAGTCTCTTCCGAAGGGATGGGCTCCACCTTAACCAGGGTGGAACCAGAGTGCTGGCGCTAACCTTTAAAAAGGAGATAGAACAGCTTTTAAACTAGAACAAAGGGGAAAGCTGACAGTCGCTCAGCAGCGCATGGTTCGGAGGGAGGTATCTTCAAAGGATACTAATGATGCATTAGAGTTAGGGCATCCCAACACAGAGGTTCCAATAATAAGAAAAGTAGTCCAAGTGCCTGTAACTAAAAACTCACCTGAGCTAAAAAAATTCTAATTTATCCCTTCAATTAAAAAGCAGAATGAAAATACATACAAAAAACACACTTTGAAATGTTTGTATGCCATTGCCAGAAGTCTAAGAAGTAAGATGGGAGAATTAGAATGTATAGCAGTGAATGATGACATACACTTTACTGGCATCTCAGAGACATGGTGAAAGGAGTATAACCAATGGGACAGTGCTATACCGGGGTACAAATTATATCGCAATGACAGAGAGGAGCATCAGGGGGCGGTGTGGCGCATTATGTCCAGGATGGTATAGAGTCCAACTGGATAAACATCCTGCATGAGACTAAATGCACAATTGAATCTTTATGGATAGAAATTCCTTGAGTGTTGGGGAATAGTATAGTGATAGGAGTATACTACCATCCACCTGGCCAAGATGGTGAGACAGACAGTGAAATGCTAAGAGAAATTAGGGTAGCTAACCAAATTGGTAGTGCAGTAATAATGAGAGATTTCAATTACCCCAATATTGACTGGGTAAATGTATCATTGGGACATGCTAAAGAGATTAAGTTCCTGGGTGGAATAAATGACAATTCGACGTTGGGCAGCGCGGTCGCAACAGTACCCCCCTTCAAAGGACGATTTCCTCTTCGGGTACCAGGCTTGGAAGGATGCACGAGGTGAAACTGACGAAGCATCTCTTTGTCCAGAATATTGGTCTGAGACTCCCAAGAGTTTTCTTCGGGGCTGAAACTTTCCCACTTTAGAAGGTATTCAAAAGTATTGCCTCTTTCATGAACATCCAGGATCTCTTCGACTTTGAATTCTAAGTCGTCTTCTGCATTGATGACAGGTGGGTCTTGAGGTTTGGAAGAAAATTCGCTGAGAATGAGTGGTTTCAGAAGTGAAACGTGGAAAGCGTTATGAATGTTGAGCCCAGGCGGTAGCTTCAGATGGTAGGTGACATTGCCAATACGTTGAAGGACTGGGAATGGTCCCATGTAGTGAGGAGCAAACTGAGATGAAGGTAGTTTAAGTCTGAGGTGCTTGGTTGACAACCAGACCTTGTCTCCTGGTTTGAAGACTGGGGCTTGCGAATGGTGCGCATCGTAGTATTTCTTAGCACGATCACTCGATTTGATCAGCATGTCCTTTGTCTGAACCCACAAATTATGGATATCATCAGCAGTGGATTGAGCTGCTGGAGATGTCACTGAGAGTTTCAGTGGAAGTGGCGGTGTTGGGGAACGTCCATAGCCCACTTCAAATGATGACACAGTAGTCGATCTTTCAGCTTGATGAGGGGACTCCTCAAGTCTTCCACTATACGTCTGAGAATGAAGTTGCCTTCTACCCCTGATTCCACCAGGGCAAGAGTCTGACCTGTGACCGGTCCGTAAGTTAAAGAGACTGGAAGAGAAAGCGGAGGAGAGGGCGCGGTATGGCCTAAGAACAGTCCTCCTGCAGGACTTAGGCCCATCCGTTTTCCGGATGACTGGAGCATGTAGAGACATTATTGCCGGGCTGACCACAATACATGCAAAGGCCGGGCTTTTCCTGAAATCTTTCTTTGGACGTTAAATGTCCATGACCAAGTTGCATCGGTTCTTCTTTATTAGCAGCAAGATTTACTGGAACCATCCGAGGTGTGGATATAGAACTAGCCTATTTTAACCCAGGTAACACCTTAGGCCGGAGTTCCTTCACCTTGTCCCGGAGCCGGTGATCAATCCGAGTGGCCAAGGCTACTAATTCGTCCAGCGAGTCCAGTGTTTCACGAGCAGCCAGCTTGTCCTTTAAACGGGTTTCCAGGCCTCTGCAAAAGAGTGTCTTGAGACATTTGGGGTCCCAGCGGAGTTCTGCCGCAAGAGTTTTGAACTCGATGGCAAATTCAGCCAATGATCTGCTGCCTTGCTTCAATTCCACCAAAGCAGAACCGGCTACAGCAGTTCGAGCAGGGACATTGAAAACAGATTTAAACAAGTCCATAAATCCTTCTATGTCCTGCAAAATGGGGTCCTTGTGCTCCCACAAGGTAGATGCCCAAGACAAGGCCCTACCATCCAGGTATGAAAGGATCTAGGTAGTCTTGGAAAGAGCTGTAGGAAATAAAGATGGCTGTAAGGCAAAATGCATGCAGCACTGGTTTAAGAAGCCCCGGGCCTTCTGAATTTCTCCGGAAAAGCGGATTGGAGCTGCCAGTCATACAGCAGTTTTTAAAGTTACCTCCTGTAACTGGCCTTCATGGTTGGAAGCTGTGCCTTGAACCTTCGGTGTGTGTAGCTGATGAAATGCTGAAGTAAGTTTCTCCAAGGCATCTTGCTGCTCCACAATGCGCTGGGCCAGGCCCGGTATGGCATGCAAGGCATTGAGTTGTGCCGGATCCATGGAGTTAGCAATCTGTTAGTGTTCGTGGTAGTTGTGGGTGGATCCTTGGGCCGGTAGCAGATGACCATGCCCCCGGGGGAGTGGTCATCTGCTACGGGCCCAAGGATCCACCCACAACTACCATGAATACTATTTTGGCCTCCTGTGACCTCTGAACATTCTCGTTTGGACATCGACCGCGCACCCTTGTTCATGCTGGGCACGCCCCTACGCTTCCTCTCTAGGAGACCCTGCGAAGCCCACCTAAGACCAGGCGGCCGGGTACCCAAGGGCTCAACCTGCGGAAACCCCGGGTTGCTATTGGTGAAGCTCCCGCTAGCCTCTGTCTCCTCTTGTGCTCCTCCTCCTGGTGGTAGGTGCTCTCTGGGTCCGACCAGAGAGCCGTACCAATCCTGCACCAGGCCAAGGGTCCACCTCCAACGCATCACTAGAGACCTTCGTTTCAAGCTTTTATTTTTTTTCCCTTGGAATTTCAATGTTACAACAAAAAAAAAATCGGTGGAAAAATGAATTTGTTATAACACACAGGAGAAAAATCAGTGGAAAAGTTATAACATAGAAATTCCCAGCAAAAATAAAATAAAAACTGAAAACGAAGGTCCCTATGCATAGCACACCACCACCACCATCTCAGTTCAAGACCAGTCACAACACCTTTTGCTTTATTATATACAAAATATTCAACAAACAATTCCTTCCTTTTTAAAAGCCCACTCAAGAACAAATGTAGCTACTTTATATGCTGCAAAAGCTCGTTTCATTTGAAGAAATTTGTAAAACAGCAACATGAATTTCAGTCACGCATTCATGAAGCATTTACAGATTAGATAAATGGCTTTCTGCAGGAACACAATTTGGAAGGAGAAATTTGCAGTTGGTAATCAACCCATCCCCTTAAAATACTGCTTTTATAAGTCCCATGGTGTTCACTGGGGTGGGAGTGACAGGATTGAAATGTTCTCTTACTCTGTTAACTTGCTCTGTTAACTCTCACATCAGTTTCCATCATCCTTCCCATCTTTTTAAATCGTTTTTTTTTTCTCACCAGTATCTGTATTGCTACAAGGTATTTTTGATGGGATACAGGGTTTACTTTCAGAATTAATAGCTTCTCTCGCTTGAGAAGCTGGAGAAGATGTCAGAAACTGAGGCGGAAAAGGCTGAGGTAGTAGCCTCATTGGGATGCTCAGGTTCCCCACAAGGGTGCAGCAGGAAGAAGCCATTGGTTGGACTTTCCGCAGCTCTGTTCAGCTCTTGGTAGTGTGGGAGGTAATAGAATAAGAACTGTGGTGACTCCTTGGTGGGATGATGTGCTGCAAACTCCTGTTGCTTAAATTTCTTTTTTTATTTTCACTGTTGCAGTTTGTGTTGGGACAGATAAATGAGATGCAATTAAGTCTGTAGTTTTGTATTATGTTTTGGTGGTATGGGTTGTTTTCCTTTTGTACATAAAGTTCAGTTACAAAAAAAAAAATTAACAAATACAGAAGATTTCTAATTATTTCATGCTCCAGATCTAAGAGCTTTACATTGGGAGCACACTGTCTGCTTTCTTGTCCTTTACATGAAGATACATTCGGTTTTCACTGACAGCTCTGAAGTTGCTTCAAAGATGGCACAAAAGCTACATGAAAGCTTCTAGAAAATAAACCTAGCCATGTAATATTTATTTACAATTTCTAAAGGTGACTTACGTAAAAGTGAAATGGCTTTCAAATAAGTAAAATAAAAAAGAAATGGCAGCTATTACCAAACTCTATTTGTTTTGTGCCCCACTTTCCTGGCCAAGGTTTGATTGAGTATTAGACAATAGTTTTCAGAATAATGTTTGCTTTTGAATTCTAAGAACTCCACCATCACTGAATGTTCTTGAATTGTAGAAACATGTTTGCAGTCTAAATAATAATGAACAGTAGTTTTATTTGTTTCATGACATTTGTGAAGTAGGAGTATGCAAATTTCACCCAGATTTGCTAATATGAAAAAAAAATGGTATAAAGCATATTTGGTCCTATTTTGAAAGGCATTTTATCTTACTCAGAATAGGAGAAACCCTTTAGATAATAGTGTTACATTATTACAGAGCCTTGTGGTTAGGCATGGGGGTTCCAAGACAGTGTCAGCTGATATGTGCAAAGAAGCTCCTGAGATCAGCCAGTGCCATTTTGAAACTGGGTGGTGATAGAGCAGGAGTCAGTAGAAATCTTTCCTTTCCACAGAAGTTAACCTTATTGCTTGGGTAGGCTTTAGGGGCATGGTGGGAGCCAATCCCAAACTGAGGTTTAATGTGATTTTGGGGGACAAGGGGGTGGGGGGCAAAGGGAGCGGGATTTAATAAAGGGTTATGAATTGTACATTTTCGACCCACAAGAGACATGGGGTGCTGATGGGGGCCCAATAAGGCCACCAAGGACTTTTGTTAGCACCTGTTTGGAGGACCTGGCACAGGTCTCTTTAAATCCGCTTGGTGGTTCATGCAAACCACTGCATTCCACGTCAGTTTTGTGCTTTTCAATAGCCAAGAAATGCACAAACGATCTGGCCAAGGCAATGCACAAAAAATGTCTTGTATGATTTTTTGCTGTAGATGTTAATGAGCTCTGAGCAAAATTACATGCTAAACGTTTGCTAACCAGTGGTAAATATCTTGTGTTAGTACATTGGGAAATGTCTTTGAACTTCCTAAGTACAATTACATTATCCATAAAAGACATATTATATATTATAAGCTATACCTGAAGTAAAATCTTTATCAAACCAATATCAACTGATTTACAGTACCCAAACATGCAACTACTAAGGTAGACAACCTCTAACCAATTACACAATGAGCTACCAAACCAGGATCATCGATGGTAAATTAATAAAAATGAGACCTTCATAATTCATCAAGTGAAGGTCTTGTTTTTAAAAATGTACTATCAATGATCCAGGTTTGGTAGCTCATTGTGCAGTTGATTTGATTTACAGTAACAGTGTCTTTATCTGTCAGGTTAGCAAGAGCTCATTACATAGACTACACTTGCTATGCCTTTACATCTTCCCATAAGATATTCATGCTGACAGAAGAACACAATTCGTCAGTCCTTTCAAAACATATAGCTGACTGTTGGGCAGAGAGTTAAACATGGATCTGTCAGAAAATGCATCAAATGGGCAAAATATCTGAGGTGCCTGGGCTTGTTAAGATGGTAAGTCAGCTCCTGAGGTGTCTGTGGTATACTCAAAAGTCAGAGCAGTAAAACAAGATATTATTAATGTTTTCAGCTAATGTAACCTCATGTTTAGCAGCAATTTCCTTGCATACTGCTAACAAACACTATGCAAGGGGGAATTCAAAAGGAAGTTTGAAACAAAGTCAGCATGGAAGTAACCAGTCTGACCCAGTGCAACTCAGTAAGACTCCACATTTCTTTAAATCTGATGATTATCAAAATGGGTTATAAAAAAAACCCCAAACCCTCATTCATCACATACAGTGCAATTTGCATACTAATGAAAAATACCAGCCCCCAAGTGTTCGCTCTTACACAAGCTTCACAAGAAGCATCTATGGTACAGTGTCTGGATCAGACACATCTCAGTGCTTCTGACTGCTCCTCGCAGTTCCAAACAATGCAACTTTGGATCCTGTGTACTAAACATTTTCTCTATAGACACAAAATGAAAAAACCCTTTAATACAGGAAGCTTCCTTTGTGTTCAGCACAAGTCTACTGTTCCCAACGATATCTTTTCCATGTATTGCAATGTTCCTGATAAACATGCTAAGAGGAGAGGGTGGAGGAGACTCAGGAGCAATGCAAGGAAGCATTTTATTTTTTTTCAAAGGGTGGCAAATTCAAGGAACAGCCCTCCATGGAGGTATTGGTCAGAAACATCACAAGGGCCTCATAGCCTGGATCTGTGTGCCCGTGCCCCAGATCTCATTCCTTGCTTGCTGTCCAGAACAACTCTTGCCTTCTGGCTTACCACATGGCATGTTTGAGCTAACTAATGTCTGACCTCTTGCGTTATTCTCACAGTCTTACAGCCTCATAGAAAAGCGCGGGCATCTTGGCACTGCTTGGCTCAAACTCACTAAGGGCAATGAAGTTCTGGCAGGCAACAGCTATTCTGAGGTTGGCAGCAGCAGCAAGCAAGCAAACATCAGAGCAACGTGAGAGAGGGAGTAGAGAGACTGACAGACTGGCAGGGACCGGTTGCGGGCAAGGGTGTTGGCATCTGGAGACTGGCTGAAGGGTTGGGCTGAGGGTGGCTGAACACTGGCTGGGGAAGGGGCTTTCTGGTTAGCTGGGGTTTGGTGGACTGACTGGCTGGCAGGTGTGGTGGGAGGGTGGCTGGTTGACAGAATAACAGTAGAAGGAACAGATTAGGTGAGCTTTATGATCATTTATCTGTCCTCACATTTCTTATTTCTGTGTTCTTATTGAGGTCATTTTTGCTGTAAAGGAGGAATGCCAGAAATTGTTTTTTTTAAGAATATTACTATAAACGAACAATGCTATGACTTGCCATAGGAAGCTGTGATTTTGGAAAAAGGATCAGTCCTCCCTTTTCACATTTTTGAATGTGGTACAGCCAGCCAGTCATGGGAACTTGACTAGTCACATCATACCAGGGAAAGTCTCCAGTGCCATGCAACACTAGGTTCCCAGGACTGGAGAATCATTTATTTATTTATTTATTTATTTATTTATTTATTTAAAATTTTTATATACCGACATTCATCCAGGATATCATATCGGTTCACATTGTAACATAAACTGGCGCTAGGCATGGCGCTTTACATTGAACGATTAAAACATGCGAACAAGGTATTAAAAGGGGGTGGGAGATAACATGGGAAATCATAACATGGGAAATCATGTTAAAATATTGAAAAAAAGAACAGATTTTTAAAGCAGTTCATCTCTGGAAAGCACTCTTATAGCCATAATTTGCCTGCACTTTAAGAATTACATTGGTCACCAATACTAAGTAGGATTAAATTTAAAGTGTTGTCAGTACTATTTAAAGCTTTACATGGGTTAGCAGTGTAGTATTTATTAGATGGTGACAGTTTATAGACCATGTGTAATGGTTTGTAGGTTTGTGGACCCTTGGCCCGAGGTGAGCGTTGTTACCACCCATGGAGAGGGGCCCCACAGGTCTACACCGTCAGGAGGCGAGGTCAGGCACAGCAGAGAACTCTGGGAAAAAATGTGGAGGGGTCCCGAGGAGCGGGGCAAGAGACACAGCAAGGAGGGATCCCCACAGTTCATGGGCAGGCTGGAGATCAGTACCTGGGCAGAGTCCTCCGAAGGAGATGGCGCTAGGCAGGCCTGCGGAGCGGGGAGCGTGACACAGGACGTGCAGGAGATATTCCGGAGAGACAACCCCGAGGGGCGGAGCTGCACGGTAAAGGAGGTACTGATGCGATGATGTAGACCAACCCGCAGAGCTGGGAAGCCTGAGACAGGTCTCCAGATGATGACATAGGACAGCCCGAGGAGCAGGAGGCACTGGCAGAGACCGATGGCAGAATCAAGGATACTGCCCCAAGGAGCGGGAAAGCACCGGTAGTCCCAAGTGTGGAATGTAGGCACTACCCCGTGGAGTGGGAAAGCGCTGACAGTCATAGAATAGAATGTAGGCACTTCCCCAAGGAGTGGGGAAGCCCTGACAGTCTCAGTAAGAAACGTTGAGCGAGGAAGCACAGAGGTAGAACTCCCAAGTGGTGAAGGTGTTCCCAGAGGCGGCCCCGAGGAGTGGGGAGCCAGCAGGATAGGACTTACTGGAAGGCTCAGGGCTAGCTCAAGGATTGGGGGAAACCAGGAGACCAAGTCCTCGTAGAGTGTGCACGCTGGCCCCTGAGGAGCGGGTACCAGGCAGGGTCCAGAGTCCAAGAAGGTCCAATAGCATCACCACAGGAACGGCAGAGACAGGAGCTCGTAGAGTAGTAATGGAACTCGTTGCCAAGTCGGCTAGCTGAGGGCGAAGGTGGAGCTTAAGTACTCTGATGCAATGATGTCATCAATCCGGGACGCCCCCGAGGTTCCTGCCGAAGAGGCTTTAAAAGAGGCTTCAGTGGCGCGCACGTGCCCCTAGTAAGGCCCAGAGTTGGCGTGGAGGATGGCGGCATCTAGCCTGCCACGAAAAGCCATGGGGAACGCGGCGGCAGAGACTAGCCCACACTGTTAGCAGGCCTGGGAAGGGAAACATGACGGTGCAGGATGTGAGTAGATGCGGTCGCAGCTGTCTGCGATCAATGGTCATAACACCATGCAGGGCTTTACACTCTGCGGAGGCTTGGTTTAAAAGCCGAGATTTGGCCATGCAGTAGAAGGTCACATCTAGTCTCTGTTGGGAGAAAATTTCAAATCCTGAGGAGGAACAGGGAAAAGATGTGTTCGCTGGAGTCTTTGGGAGCAGAGACACAGAAGAGCACTTGTTTTGGATCTTAGCTTGTAGGTAGGCTTATAGGGGGACAGGCAGTTTCTTAGATAGGTAGGGCTATACATAGGGGATTAAATTGCGCCTGGTAGGGACTTTGAAGCCAGTGGAGTTCTCAACATATTAGAATAATGTGTTCCCTGTAATTGAACCCATATAGCATACAGGTGGCAGGCTTCTGTACGAGCTGCAGATGATGGAGGAGTTTGTGTGGGAGACCCATGCTCAGTGTGTTGCAGTAGTCCAGTCGGGAAAGGATGAACGCATATCAGGTTAGCCAGGTGGCCTTTCTTTAAGTACATTTTTATTTGTTGAGGTGGTAGAGGGTTCTTCTAGCAACAGTGGATATTTATGAGTCCAAGTGTAGCCTGGAATCTAGAATGACACCCAGATTATGAACTTTGGGTTTTATTGTGGGAGGGGGTGATGTTGAGCACCTGCTTGAAGTCATCAAGTGGGGTCAAGGCCTGTGTCTAGGATTAGAATCTCAATTTTGTTGGACTTTAAGTTTGTTGGAAGAGGCCCATTCAGAGGATTGTTCTGTGCATCATGACAAAGTATTGGAGCCCAGATTTTCTGATCGCATCCATTAGGGCTCTGAGATAGATGTTGAACAGGGTTGGGGAGAGGACTGATCCCTGTGGGACACCGTCTGATAGGGGTTTGGTGAATGAGGAGTCGCCGCCTATGATGAGTTGTGTTTTTTTGTTACAAGTGATTGGAATCAGTTTGGGGTTGAGCTCCCTGATACCAGTGTTGGCCAGTCTACATCAGCATGTGTGAGGGAAGATTATTTTATTGGGGGAATGTGTGGGTAGTTAAATATTGTATGTTGTCACAAGAAAGTTCTTTGGGATTGGGGTGGTTTGGGGAATTTTTTTATGTGGGAGGATATTTGGGATTGTGATGGATGGTTACAGATTATTTTGTTATATATATACCTCTAAAAGGATGTATGTTTTTGTATGCTGATTTTTTGCACTGTTATTGTATATATGGTTCTCTATATGGCCTATAAGTACAAGCAAATAAATAGTTGAGCATTCTGAAAATATCTGTGGTAGTCCTTCTTTAAATACCAAATGCCTGGGCTTGTCACATCTCAATGCACAAGAATTAAGTCATTAGAAATCATTTATGTTTTGAAAACTGGCATGCAAGTAATTCAATCAGCCATTTGGGTTCTCTCCCAAATAGGACACTGTTATGTATTTGTTGGCAGAATCCCTGCAGTCTTCCAGGAATTTATAGAATAAATTATCGATATCTCACAATTTTCAAAAGAAGAAACGAGCTCTGTGATTTGTAACTGTGGTTTCTCATTTGTGAGACTGAAGGACACTCCCCACACAGTGCTTTGTATGAACATTGCATTTTCCTTTTTTTTTATTATTATTATCCTTGCAAAAGCAGAACAAAAAAAGTATAGAAACTCTGCAAGTCCATTTGTTCGCATTGTTTTGAAATAACACCTTTGGCTCAAGCTTTTAAATTCCCTCAACTTAGAAAGGAACAAAAATCCACTGAACAATTCTTCAGGCAGGAGATTTCACAGAAGCTTCCCACGGGACCACTGCCTACAAATACTAAATTTAAGAATGGGGCAGCAATCCCTCCCCCACCCCAGTACTTTTTGTACAGATTTCAACTCACATATTTCCCCATACAGTGGGCTTGATTTGGAAAAGCCTTTACACACTTAAAACTGGATTTTACACGTGTAAATGCACGTTGCCCATGTAAGTGGGCTTTTGAAAACTGCCACAATATATGCCATTGCATTGTCCAGGGGAGATTCACGTGGAAGTGCACTTTACACATGTAAATGGATTTTTAAAATTGCTAAGATAGTATGTTACATGTACGTATGGAACGCCTTTTAAAATTACTTCCATCATTTTTACTTCCAGGGGGTTAGAGGAAATGAAGAGGATCCTTTTCAGCAGCATCTAGCTGCGATCATGATAAATAACAAATTGTTCCTCTCCACCCTCAATGACTGCATGTTGTTTCAAAGCACGCATGTAATTTTAGCTGCGCTGGAAAGGGAGAGCCCCCAGGAACAGCCTTAGAAAGGAAACAGGAATGCTCGTGCAGGGGCGTTCACTAAGGTAGGCCGGAGAGCTCCTCATGGTTGTAATTTTTTTCTGCAAACTTAATCTGTTTCTTACGGCTTAACAATTTGAATTTCAACACTTCAGAGCCAGACTAGCTCTTAAACAAACGTGACCGAAAATATCAACAAAAGCAATTTTAAAAGTAAGAATATCAAGTTCAAATCATTTGCTGGAGGGGAGGAGAGGCTATTTATCAAAATGCAATACAGCACTAACTCGTGTTAATGTGTGGCTTTTAGTAACTAGCCGATTTTCTAATGCCCCATCTTAACACATTAATGTGGAGGAGTAGCCTTGTTGTTAGAGCAGTGGACTACAATCCAGGGAAGCTCAGTGTTCAAATCCTACTGTCGTTCCTTGTGACCTTGGGCAAGTCACTTTACCCTCCATTGCCTCAGGTACAAAATTAGATTGTAAGCTCTCTGGGGATAGGGAAATACCTACAGTTCCTGAATGTAAAAATCTAAATAAATAAATAAATAGGCCCCTTAGTTTGTAGTCACAGCTAGTCCAGTTATGGCTAAAACTTATTTTAACCCAGGATGCTTTTTAAATAGCCAGACTAACTGGTGTGCTAATGCAATTTAGCTTCCTCCGGCTAATTCAGAACGAAGGTAGGTCTCCCTGATGAGAACAAGGTGAGAAGTTATATTAAAAAGAGAAAATATGTACAATGGGGGAAAACCTATTAATCAATCCATGTAACACGGAAGTGGAGAGAAAGCTTTCAGTTGCACCATGTAAATGAATAATATGCCAGATGGTACTGTGAAATCAATATGAAATGAGCCAACAAAAGTTATTTGAAGCCTCGTCCTTTCCTTCTTTAAGCTCCCCCCCCCCCCCCCCCCCCCCCATGCACAGGTTTACAGAGAAGAAGTAACAGAAAGTACAGCAAGCAGCTAAAAATAAGTGACCTGCTGCTTCAGCTTCCAGGAGACCTGGTGATTAAGTACAGCAGCTCCGGTCTCCAGTCTGCCGCATCAGCAGAAATAAATCTGTAACACAGAAAACACCTTCGAACAGCTTCCCTTCAACTTCATAATAAAAGAAAAATCATTGCTTTCCTCTATTTGCAGTTGCTTGATAGCAAATAGGGCTTTTTCGAGTTCACGGTATTGCAGTAGCAGATGTTTCCCACAAAATATGTCCTCTGGAAGAGCTGCTATAAATTTTCATTGTATAGAGATGTATTTATAGCTCCATTCACAGCGCTGGCTGGCTTACAGCCTGCTGACAGTCCATGATCGGCTCCCTTGACATCCATGGAACTGGTGTAGGCGGCTGCCACAACCTGAATGCTAGGACGACTGAAAGTTTTTAATTACCTTTTTTCTTAACGTGGGCACCATAGGACCCGGTCCACTGCAGCACCCTTGCCCCCTGCGGCACATAAAAAGAGAGCACAGTAAAAGTCAGCAGGCAGTCTCTAATTGGAAGAATTCTGGCTGCAGCTTTATTTATAAACCAAAGGTACAATTACATCTTATATATCCTAACTATCTAAGGTTTGTCTTACAAAATATGTATTTCAGTCAATCAGTCAATCTAAATCATCACTCACAGTCAGCCCGGCTGCCCTCCACTTGCCCTACCGATGCAGCCAAGACAGGGAGCGCGTAGTTTGCCTGACCGACCCGGTTATACCTGCCCATGATTGTCCTCAACGCTGTTGCATGCAGCCTGCCAGACCGACCCAGCTGCTTTTCTGCTTTATGTTTACTGTTCTCACAGTTTGCCAGACCAACTTGGCCCTGTACCTAATTGAATTGGCTTAAATTCTTCCTTTCTGGCCTGTTTCAGGGAGGGTTTAGAGCATTGTTAAGTCCTCTACATTCATCCTTCTTGCTACCATCCTGTCAAAACTGTGATCTAAGTCATCTCCCACCAAGAGATAGGACAGCACTCTTGCTTCCTATCATCCCCCACGTACTATGGTTGAATTTGTGGCATGAGAGCTGCCTGCGCTGTGCCCTGCACAATAGACTGTCCAAACCAATATTGGAGAGATGAATGTCATCCGGCCTGTATAACCCTGGGCAATCCATCACAATCAGCTCAAACCTCAGGGCCATACCACCTAAACTTTGTGCAGGAGGAGGAAAACAGCTGCTAACCTATTTGATAAGCTTTCCAGGTCCTGGGAGCCAGGGCTTTCAATATTAGCCTCTCAACACCATGTCCCCCAAGGGCCCATAGGCTTCATACCTTGCTCGTTTGCTGTCGGTGACAGTGACCTGAAAACTGTCCACTGGAAGCAAGACAAAGCATCCACCACTATGTTGTGCAAACCTGGGGTGTGTTTAGCCTTCATTAGCAGATTCAAACGTAGCGCATGCAGAAATATTGACCTCATTAGCCCTGCTAAGAATGGACATTTAGCTGTCTACTTATTGATGGCTACCACTAAAGCAGTGTTGCCCAAGCAAAACAAAACTCTCTTATTGCCAAGCCTTCTACCCCATAGCTCTAGTGCCACGAGTATTGGGAATAGTTCTAGATAGGCTATGTTCCTTGCTACATTCATATGCCAATTCACCAGCCAGGGCTCCATGTACCAAATTCCTTAGAAAATTACACCAGAACTCTGACCTCCCGACACATCAGAGAATAACTCCAAGTCTGTATCGGTGACCTCTGATGCCTGCCATAGTGAAATCCCATTGTAGTGGTCGAGAAAATCCCAACAGACTTCCAAATCCTTTTTTAGAACACTTGATAGCCATATGCAGTGATGCTTTGCTTTGACCTCCAGCTGTAGCTGCAGCCAGTCTATGAAAGAAGACTGTGCCCTGCATGCAACCCTGCATGCAAAATTCAACTAGCCCATTAGAGATTGGATATGTCTGAGGGATAACTTCTTGTGCTGCAAGGCGAGATGCACGAAGTCGAACAACCTCTGTCCCTTATCCGCAGGTAGTTGAGATACCATTCTTTTAGAGTCCAGCTCTATGCCTAAAAAGATCAATCTGTGGGTGGGGGACTTCCATCTCGTCTTCAGCAAGCAGGATGCTGAAGTCCTGGCAAATCCCAGACTGGCTAGGGCCAACAAACAAGAAGTCATGGAGAAAATGTGTAATAAACCCTGTTCCTGCTCACTGCTGTGTCACGCAATGTACAAATGTACTAAAGGCCTCAAAATATGCACAAGAAGCAGAACACTCCATGGGCTTGCATTTGCCAAAATAATACTGGTCACGGAATGTGAAATCCAGAAGTCTGAAGGAATCAATATGTACGGGTAATAATTTCAAAGCAGACTTGATGTCGGCCTTTGCATTAACGCCCCAGACTGCAATTCCTCACCAGACTGACAACAGAATCAAGGGATGTGTGCTGTACTGCACAATCCACCTGATCCAAGTGGCTATTAACCCCCAGCCCTTCAGGACAAGATATTGGTCTAAACTTGCCCTTCTGCTTATTGGGAACTAGACCCAGAGGGGATATCCGCAGATTGGCTATGGGGGGGGGGGGGGGGGGGCCTGAAAAGGGCCCGCAACCCTACCTAAATCAATTTCCTTCTGTAGCTTTCTCTGGACCTACCCTTCATTAGCTCTAACAGACTCCACATTCCTCACAGTAAATGTGCTCGCCTGGCCCATTATATGGGATTTGGAATCCTACTGCAAAACTCTCCCATAGCAACTTTGCAGTTTTCCAGTCCAGGTATTTAACGAGCTCATTGCTGGTAAGGATACCGGAGTCTCAGCTTTTTCAAATGGCCTGCTGCGGGCATGCAGGGAGTCCCTGAGCTCCCTGTTGGCAGTGCATGGCCGGGTGCCCATCTCCACAGTTAGCACATTTGTGTTTGAACATGCAGGCCTGCATCCAGGTGCATTGGCCATTGTTGAACTGCCAACAGGGTGCCTCAGAGGATGCTGCTCAAGGATCAAGTGTCAAGGGCAGATTCCACTGCCCAGTCCCACCATTCACAGGCAAGAACTGGGCAGTCCCAGCAAGCCCAGACCCTGGCTGAAAGGCCTGTGGCCACTGCAGAGTCATTTCACCGAGCCATAGGTATATATCTTTAAATTCTTAAGTTGCTGAATTGCTACAAGCTGGCTTCTTTCTGAATTTTTCATCATAGTTTAACCAGGCCCAACCCTCGTAGGTTCTGTGGGCTCTGATTATCATGTCAGAGTACTTCTATAGCCCTGGATGCAAATCAGGCTTTTCTCTCCTATAATGCTGCCTAATATGTGAAAACCTAAGATCCGTAAGAACATAAGAATATAAGAAATTGCCATACTGGCTCAGACCATGGGTCCATCAAGCCGAGCATCCTGTTTCCAACAGTGGCCAAACCAGGTTACACGTACCTGGCAAGTACCCAAACACTAACTATATCCCACGCTACTGATACTAGTAATAGCAGTGGCTATTCCATAAGTCAGCTTGATTAATAGCAGTTAATGGACTTCTCCTCCAATAACTTATCCAAACCTTTTTAAACAAAGCTACACTAACTGCAGAAACCACATCCCCTAGCAACAAATTCCAGAGTTTAATTGTGCGTTGAGTGAAAAAGAATTTTCTCTGATTAGTTTTAAATGTGCTACGTGCTAAATTCATGGAGTGCCCCCTAGTCCTTCTATTATCTGAAAGAGTAAATAACTGATTCACATCTACCCGTTTTAGACGTCTCATGATTTTAAAGACCTTTGTCATATCTCCTCTCAGCCATCTCTTCTCCAAGATGAACAGCCCTAACCTCTTTAGCCTTTCCTCATAGGAGAGCTGGTCCCTCCCCTTTATCATTTTGGTCGCCCTTCTCTGTACCTTCTCCAGTGCAACTATATCTTTTTTGAGATGCGGCGACCAGAATTGTACACAGTATTCAAGATGCGATCTCACCATGGAGCGATACAAAGGCATATGACATTTTCCGTTTTATTAACCATTCCCTTCCTAATAATGCCTAACATTCTGTTTGCTTTTTTGACTGCTGCAGCACACTGAGCTGATGATGTTAAAGTATTATCCCCTATGATGCCTAGATCTTTTTCCTAATATGGAACCTAACATCGTGTAACTACAGCATGGATTATTTTTTGCTATATGCATCACCTTGCACTTATCCACATTAAATTTCATCTGCCATTTCGATGCCCAATCTTCCAGTCTCGCAAGGTCCTCTTGCAATTTGATAATTGCAAGAGGACCACAAGATAATCCGCTTGTGATTCAACTACACTGAATAATTTTGTATCATCTGCAAATTTGATAACCTCACTCGTTATATTCCTTTCCAGATCATTTTAAAATATATTGAAAACCACCGGACCAAGTACAGATCCCAGAGGCATTCCGCTGTTTACCCTTTTCCACTGAGAAAATTGATCATTTAATCCTACTCACCGATTCCTGTCTTTTAACCAGTTTGTAATCCATGAAAGAACATTGCCTCCTATCCCATGACTTTTTAGTTTCCTTAGAAGCCTCTCATTAGGAAGTTTGTCAATCGCCTTTGGAAAATCCAAATACACTGAATCTACCAGTTCACCTTTATCCCCAGGTTTATTAAGCCCAGTTATTAAAAGATCTGGGCACCCACTGTTTTTTCTTAGCCCCCTCCCCCGCTTTTTTTATCTGATGCTTTTCCCTCATCCTCTCAGCTATAGCTTAAACACATCTATGTATCTCCCTTTCAACGTCTTTCACTTTATCTTGAGCAGTGAAATTGGACATGGGTCCCAACCCCCACGCCACCTATCGTCACTGGGTCGCCACAAGTTGTAGCCTCAGATTCCAAGTCTGAAGATGAATCGCTAGTGGTGATCCCAAACATTAAATGCGCCTCTAACCCATCTTTTTCTTTTCAGTGTCTAAGTTTAAATAATGCCTTCATTCCCTTCATCATCTTTGTCTCACCCTTTCTACACGCTCTTTTCTACTAGTCCTCTCCACCTTCCAGGTCCTCACATCACTCCTCCCTAAATTCCCATCAATCCCCATCTCACTTGCAACATCATCCTCGTCCTCATAAAACTCATTAAGGAACTCACCTGGAGGTGACTTTTCACCAGTATCACTCTGGACCAGTGTGGCGTACTGGGATGGTACCTCCTGGTTTGCTGCGTCCTTCTGTGCTCTTGTAATGGAATTATTTCTGACTAATCTGGCTGAGGATGTATTTAGAGGTTAGGCTGTATGGATTCAGAGTTCTCTCCCAGACACAGGCTAGTTTGAAGGCTACAGGCCAACCTGAGTGAATTCATATTTACTGTTTTTCACTGTAAAATGCTTATGAACAGGCAAGAATCTGTTTATTGTAGTTATGCCAGTAGTTCTATGCTGAGAAAGTAAGTAATTAACTGATACTAAAGCCTGAGAGAGTGAGGGCCACACAGCTGTGACAGAAATTGATAAGAACACAGAGGGAGAGTGGGTGTTCCAAAATGGTGTCATGAGGAGAGGACGTGGAATGTAGTAGCTCTCGTGTTGCTCACTTTTGTAACTATTTCCTAAATGCCTCATACAAAGAGAAAAGGACAGGTTAGAGAAGAAACCTCGGCCTCTCTAAAACCTGCACTTGTTCAGATGAGCATAGCCGGCTTCTACCCACCTGCAGATGTGAATGCTCTGGAGGTCCCTGCGAGAGCAGAGGGAGGAAAGCAGACCACCCCCCCCCCCCCCCCCCCGCCACTCATGGGAGAGACATCATTGAGTCCTGGAGCCCCGACGATGCTCTCTCCACCGTTGCGCGCTGTGACTGTGGGCCCGGACATGCCCCAGAGATGGAAGGTGTCTTTAGGGGTGAGTGTCTCCAAGGAGGGTCCTGCAAGGGCTAAAGTGGTGTATGTTATTGAGGGTGAAATGTTATCTTCCACTCCGTGGTTGGAAGAGCTGACTCTCGATTGTGTGCAAAAGGGAGGTGGCGTTTGGGCCACTGCGGAACGGAGTGAGACGGAGCAAATGGCCTGGATCCATGATGGACATTTTCCTCAAACATCTCAATCAGTAACTTTTACTTCTTAATCATTATTGGTGAAACCAAGGCCTGGATTTTCTAAGGTCACAGACCTTAGAGAATCTAGTGGTAACGGGGGCGAAGCAGGGGGGCGGGCCTGCGAAAGCCGGCAGCGATCGCACCTCTGCGGTGCAATCACTGCCGGCTTTCGCACCCAATAGCGCCATCAGAAAAGGTGGTGCTGTTTGGCATGCTACTGGCAGCGAAAAGGGTTCTTATCTTTTCGCCACCAGTGAAGTTTCCACCACGTCCGCACCGATGATGCCCCGACTCTTCCTTTTCCGAGGCCGACTCTGCCCCAATCTAGCTATCGCATGCGATACGCTATGAAAATGACCCCCCAAGTGTAGTGACTTTAGACTCATTGTGGCAAGCTGTTTCTCTGTTGGAAAACTCAATAAAGCTTTGACCATGGCTATTAAAGGTACTCAAGCTCAGTTTAATAACTCAAACCCCGTTGTGTCTTTGCATACAGAAAAAATTGAAGAAATGGACTCAAAGATTACCCAAATAAAATCTGTCCAGAATGGTTTGATACAAGGTGAAACAGCTTTAATTTTATATTCCTTTTGTTAATTATTTTAACTATTTTACTTCTAGAACTATGTATCATTTATTATTGTGTTTTATTGACTATTTTATGTATTTTATTTCCTGTTATTGTAAACCGTCATGATGGTTTTTCCGATACGACGGTATATAAAATTTAATAAACTAGAAACTAGAATGGAACATTTAGAGAATGCCGTAAGATATCTAAATTTAAGAGTCTTGATTTTCCAAAGTGCAAGATGGTCTTGCTGAGGGAACAATTCAGATGTTACCTACAAGAAATATTGCAAATTTCAACAGAAGTACTACCACCGATATCCAAAGTGTATTTTCTTCCAGAAACCAAGATGGAAGGAGAAAATCAACAAGTCAATGGGACAGTATCTTTGAATTTTACAGAGTTTTTAGAATCCTCCTTAGAGGCACAGATAGAGAAAAGGGGTACATTGCTGGTAAATTTTGTGTTGTCTTCTGACCGGGACAATATTTTGAAAATATTTCTTCATAATAGGAATACCCACTATCTGGGCCAAAAGATTTGGATGTATCCAGATTTATCTAAGCAACCCAGCAACGACGGAAGAAATTTTTTAGTTCTATGTATGCGTGCACGACAGATGGGGGCTCAGATAGTTATTCGTTTCCCATGTAAATGTGTTATGAAGATAAATGATGCCAGATATATTTTTTATGACCCTTCCCATTAGAGTTGTTTCTGGACTCTCATCAATGGAACCAAGAAGTAGCTCATGTCTCCGTTGTCAGTGAATGATTAGAGATCTGCATTCTCTCCTCTTTCCTTGTTATATTTGTATGTTGTACTGCTCTTCTGATGATTGCTCCCCCACCCACTTTATTCTTGTTGTGCGTCCCGGCCGCATGGGTGCCGTGACCATGCCTGCTCACCTGGCATTACCATTCACTAGCACAGGCTTACTCACTGCTGCTAACCCCCAGTGTCCCCATCGCTCTCTGCGGCCTCCCTCGGCACCTCCATCCCTACAGGCCTCACAGCGAAGCTCCCGTCGGGGCTCCGCGTCCTCAGCCGGCTTGGCCCCACTCCTAGGCACACGCTCGGCCGACCTCTCAATACTTAAAGGGCCCAGCGCGGGAAACCTCCCGGAGGCACACCTCGATGACGTCACTAGCCTTTCATATATAAGGTAGGGCTCAAACCTCTGATCCCTGCCTTGGCAATCGGGTCGACACCGTTGGTGTAGTGAGTTTGCCTTCGTGTTCCAGTGTGTCTTGTTCCAGTGTCTCCTGTTCCCGTGTCCTTCCCAGGTAGTACCTATCCAGACTGACTTCTTGGTACTGACCTCTGCCTGCCTGACCATTCTTCTGCCTGCCGCCTGGAACTGACCATTGCCTGCTTGACCATTCTTCTGCTTGCCACCTGGAACTGAACTCTGCCTGCCTGACCATTCTTCTGCCTGCTGCCTGGAACTGACCACTGCCTGCCTGACCATTCTTCTGCCTGCCGTCTGGAACCGACCTTCACTTGCCACGACTATGCACGGACTGACTTTGGTATTGACCCCCACTTTGGCTGACCTCTCTTGGACTGATATTCTGGCTTTGACCCTTGTGCTTCACTCGGACACTCTCTTCTGGCCCCCAGTGACCTTCGGGCCTACGTACTTGAATAACAACCATGGCTTCTACATGGTTGGACCTGCAGGTGCTGCCTGTCTCATCCGGAGGACCTCTCTGAACTGTTGCCTTCCCGAGGTCTCCGGAACTTCTGGTCCTGGTGTAGTCCACTCGCTCTGCAGCAGCTGCGCACCCTTGCTCGTGGTGGGCACACCTCTCCGATACCTTACCAGGAGACCACCGGAGGCCCACCTAAGTCTAGGTGGTCCTGGAACCCAAGGGCTCAACCTGCGGAAACCCCGGACTATTATTGGTAAAGCTCCAGCTAGCCTCTGTCTCCTTGTGTGCTCCACCTCTTGGTGGCAGGCGCTCTCTGGGTCCGACCAGAGGGCCATACCAATCCTGCAGCAGGCCAAGGGTCCACCTCCAGTGCAACAATTGTAACTTCAGATTATGGGTAAATTGGTGTATTTGATATTATGTAAAAGTTAAATGGTTTCCTTCCATGTTGTACCTGATATTTTCTGGGGCATGCTTTTTGCTGTCTGTAAATGTGAAAAATTTAATAAAAAAAAAAATTAAAAAAAAAAGAACACAGAGGGAGGGAACATTAAGGAAAAATAACAGCTAGAGAGAGAGGGAAAGAGCACTTCTGGACCAGGCAGCACAGACTGATCCTTTGGAAACATGTAAGCTTATATATATGTAGCAATTGTTATTATTTGCAACTAATTCTTCTGTATGATCTATTTGTTCTATCCTGTTATTGCTCAATTTGTTAACTTATACCATGTTATAATGTAATCTGTTAAAGTATTTGTTTTAATCTGTTAAAATTTAACATGTTACAGTGTACCATGTCTCCAAAGGCTTGCCTTCGGACAACTCGTTATATGTAAACCGGTATGATATTTCGAATCGAATATCGGTATAGAAAAATAAATAAATAAACGTCCTATCCTAAATACCTGGAACCGTGATGTGCTAAATCAAAGTTTTTGTGTGAGGAATAAGCTCCTGGGTTCAAGCCCCTAGATATAATCCCAGTAATTGTGTGTGTGCTTACATTGAGTAAACCCCCCCCCCGAGGCAGTCCTGCGTGCATGCAGATGGCAAGCCCCTCAGGTAACTCCCAGTGTACACCCCAGTGAGATTAGCCCCTAGGTCAGAGGCCCTGAGGAGAATGCCAGTGTGCATGGTCTGTCCCTTTCTTTTCACAGGTGGTTCCCACTCCATTCCTTTGCGGCTTCCATCTGCTTGTGGACCCACTCTGTATTCTGTAGTGCCATGTCTCCCTCTGCAGAATTAGCTGCTCTAGGTCATCTTCTTGCTGTTTGGAAGGCTGCCCGTATTCTTGATTGGCTGCCTGCTTTGCCTGACACTGGTGTTCTTCCCGGATGCTGAGCTCTTATGTTTGAGGAATGCAAAGGCGCTGTGCTGAGAGTTGGCTTCTTGATCCTTTTTCCTCTGCCAGTGTTCTTACTTGCAGCAATTGTCACCATGGTTTCCTCCTGAGACTCCTTAGGCACTTGGTTCTCAGACACGTGGTTTCCGTCCAACTTGCAGCTTCCTGGGCTGCTCAGGGGGCAGGGGTCTTCCATGTGCTGAATTGCAGCCCCCTCTGATCCTTATGTTGCTCCACGTGCATCTGTCGCACCTTCCTCTTCCTCTCTCCCTTCTGCCCTTCTGATTGCTTTCTCCCTGCGAACGCCAACTTGACTCGGCTTGCTCCTGCCTCTGTAACGAGCACCAGCTCCACTCAATTGTTTAATCGTGCTGGAGCTGGATTGCTCTGCACTCCGACATCTAGACTTCCAGCTTCTGAGCAGTGGCCCTGGATCCGGTGGTGCTGCAGCCTAGTTCTTTCCTTCAGGGAGTGGGCTTACAATTCCTAGGTAGGGCTTGTGAGCAGATTCCTTCGGCCTGCTGCAGAGAAAGAGGAAGCCGCTGTGGAAGCGACCCCTCTTTATGCCATGGAAAGGCCATCCTGCCCCCTTCCCTAGAGCGTCAGCAGCTGTGTCAGCATGCACCACTCCTGTGCCTTACCTAGCTACATGCCGCACGGGGCCAGCCACATGGCCATGGCCATGTTATGGCCTCAAGGCTGAGCCCAGTGAGGCTCTTCTAATTCTATTACTTTTCTTGCTTATGCACCTTCATTTCAGAAGAAAGCAAAAAGTAACCTTGTAGATTCACTGTGGAAGAGTGAATCTTTGCTGGCAAGATTGATTCAGATTGCAGCATTTTCATAAAAGAGCTTTTACAAGCATTGCTCCACAATTCTGGAATATGATACCAATTGCAATGCAGTGAAAAATGAATTATCAAAAATTCTGGAAAAACGTCAAGGCTTTTCTGTTCCCTGATGTTTGAGTGGGTGGGGATGCAGAGGTATATGGTGTAGCAGTGAAGAGGATGATCATGTTTGTTCTTTATTTTTATAATTTTACAAATGCTCTTTTATCGTAAACCGCTCTGATAGCTTTGCTTATGGTGCACCTTATACATTTTTAAGCAATACATATATTTTAGGAACATAAAAATATAGAACATATCAAACAATTAACCCTGTTTTAAATGTGGATGCAGGTATTTTTTAAAATATGCACATATACTGTTCTGAAAATATTTACTTGCATGTGTACTTGGACTCACTGGTTTGCCAGTACCTCTGCCAATTCACCCAGTCCTCCTCCAGTTTATCTTGAACCTCCAGTTCTTTCCCTGAAAACCCCTCCAGCTCAACCAGTCCCACCAAAAAAAAACTACTGACAACAGACAATTCCAATTGCGCGAGCCCATTAGCAAGTGTAAAAATGTTCAGACAAGTTCAGTAACGTCTGTGCGCAGAGCTCTTACAAAATAGCAACTTGTGCGTATACTTCTGTACCATGCCCTGGACCACCCCCAGAAGTTTATAAAAAAAAAGCATATACATATGAATATGATGCTTAATTCATTACATGCGAACCCCCTTTGAAAATTCACTCCGGGCCGATTAAGGGCAGACAAAGTTCTGCTAATCACATAAGCCAGAAGCACGAAGCCTGACGTACAACTCTACCGAGCACATGCAATACTTTCCTGTAGAATTCTTAACGGAAGCTACTTTCTTTTTCTTTTTTGGGGTTTGCAATAGGTTTATCAATTATCTGCTTTTTAGTTCATGTGAATAATTTCTTTTCTTTAACTACAGTAGTGGCAGCTGTTTAAACTCAGTTGAAGATGGGCCTTCCCCATCCTCTCCGGGCCAAGCAAAGAGCAGCTCCCAGAGTAGGACTGGTTGGCTTATTGCCCAGCTCAGTGTGGTGGTTGGAAAGCAGTCAAGGACTGAAAAACAGCAGGCTTAAATATGAAGTTATTTTTGGTAACTTTCTATGTTAATTTAAAAGAGATTATTTTTTTCTTTTTAAAGGCAGTGAACACTCTGTATAATCCTGTAAAGTTTTTAATGTGGACAAAAAAATGCATCAGGATGAAATTGCATTGCTCTCAGTTGTGTTCTTTCCAGAAGGCGTCATTTCACAATAGCTACAGTCCCGCACATAAATAAAAACTAGAACCCCTGAAGGTTATTTTTAATAAACTTTTTATTGGCAATTTAAACAGTGCATATGCAGCAACATCTCCTACTGTTGTGGGACCTTTACAGGCATTGGCCCACACAGCAATAAAAGAAGTTTGAAAAAGAATTTGTATAGAATTGTGATATAACTGTGGGGACCCCCTTGCCACCTACTAGATGGCCCTACATACCTGCCCTGGTATCTCAGCTAGGAGAGAGAAATCATTTCCTACAGCACCTCCCCTTGAGGATTGCTGCAGTAGTTTAATCCTTGCCCAGAAAAGAGGGTTAGGTTAGGAGCATGAATGATCTTTTGAGTTAGCTATTGAGGATTAAGGTGCTTTTTTGGTTTCCCTTTCAGAGTGCGGCCATTTTGTTTGAGGGGAATTTCTTACATGCACTGTCTGCCAGGGTGGGACTGCCTCCTAGGTTAATAAAAAGGCTTTATTGAGATTTGTAATTATTTTGAGGGTTTTGACTGGAGATGAGAACCTGGAGCCTCCATGGTAAAGGCCATTCCCTGGATCCGGAGGCCAGGTAACTGAAAATCTCTGAGTACCTGCTTAAGGAGAAAAGAGGTTGCAGTGACAGGATTCACTCTAGAGGAGATTTTTGGACTTTTCAGTGGTTTTTCCTCTTTTGTTCTGAGGAGGTTTTGATCCACCCTCCTCTCCCTAGGGGTGGGGGGTGGGGTGCTGCAATAGCCCAATTCCAACCTCTAACATCAGGCCTTTCCTCCAGAGAGATCACATCCATCAGGAGAAAAACAAAGGAGACTTGCAAAGGGATCTCCATCCTAAGGGGAATGGGTGAAAGAAAAGTAAACCTTGGATTCAGGTAGGGTTTTCCTTTGCTAAAGCTGGTAGCATTTCCTTAGTCATAATGGACACTTATGCACTCAATACAAGAGTGGTAAGCTCAACACCCAGGGAGCCTGAGCTCAGAAACACCTACACAGAAGTAGACTAACCTGCAGCTGTAACTCATGCCGTTATACCTGACTGGACATAGATTTAACCTTTTGCAGAAATCCGTAAATGTTATTTTGGACTCCCAGTACTGTGGTCTGCTTGTCTGTCCCTGCAGCACAGCAACATAGAACATTAGCCAAGTGATAGATACACCCACACAGCTAGGAAAGAACCACACCACCGCCTGGGCCACGGAGGTCCGCCTTCATTCCCACAGAAAGGACCCACACCTTGGGGAAACAAGCAGGAGAGGACAGTTGTTAGTGAAGACAGCCCAGATACAAATTATGTTTGGTGTGCCCTTTGAGAACCTATCAAACCCATAGAAAAAGGGTTACATAACAATAAAGAAAATATAGTAGGCACAAACAAATGCTGTAAATTGTTTTTTTCATCAGTGGTCTTGGAATCAGTCTGACGTAGCACAAACAAGACAGAGGCTGATGGCACCTTTATAGACTACAGCTGACAAAGTGGACTTTTGTCCTTGAAAGCTTATGCCTCAACAAATCTAGTAGTCTAGAAGATGCCACCAGTCTCTGTGTCTTATCAGGTAGAATATGATGATCTATCTACATGCCAAGGGTGTGTAACCCTTTCTCCTAGGGCCATAAAAGTATTTTATTTCAGGCCTCCTCTCTCCATCCTTCCCCTTCTCTCTATAACTGCCAGGGAGTGCGCTCTTTCTGTGTGGAGGGGGGGGGGGGGGGGGGGGAAGGAAATCCTTTGTGGCCCAGATGATGGAGTGTTTCTTCTGTTGTGTTTGTATCTCTTAGTTGCAGGATTCTCCTACAGGGACAAACAGGCTGGACACAGACGGATTATTTCCAAAACGTCAATCACTGTCCCATAAATTTCCAGAAATGAAACTGTACATCTGAATTATTTACATTATGTCTCTGCTGTGGTGCTTGTGTCCATCTCTCTAACTCCTGGGAGGGAGCTTGTCACTGTTTCCTCATCTGTGTGCAAACAGCCCTATAAAATGGGGAATCCTAGGGGGAGCCCCATGCCATGACAAGATCCTACCTGAGTCTGATGCCCACAGCCTGTGTCCTGATCCCTTTGGGTTGGAGATCAGGTTGGGAGTCTCCATATGTTGATGTTTTAAATTCCATTCTCTCCTTCATCTCTGTGACTTCTCTGGGAGAGAAGCCGGATGTTCCAGTCTTGACCAAAGCTCTCCATCTCCTTCCTCCAAGTTGTGAAAAGGAGTGGGAAAATACCTCAACACTACCAAAAAGGGAAAGAAATCCAAATGTCTTTGTCCAGAATATCTTAAGCTAGGTAGTACTGTCTCTCATCTTGCTTCCTCTAGGCAGGGCTGGTGCGTCCATTAGGCGAACTTCGGCAGTTGCCTAGGGCACCAAGCCGTAGGGGGCACCAAAGAGCAGCCACGTAGTGCCACAAGTGGCCCTGAGAAGCACACAGTCTCTATTTCTGTTTGCTGTGAGCAGGATAGGCCCCGCTTGCGGCACCACGTGACTGCTCTTCGGTGCCCCTATGACTCAGCGCCCTGAGAAGCACAGTCGGCGTCGAAACAGGTGGGGGGGGGGGGGGCGCGGCCGGTGGAGGTGTGACTGGAGGGGGGCGGCGGCAGCGCAAGGATCACCTAGGGCGCCCAATACCCTTGCACCAGCCCTGCCTCTAGGGAGTAGAAGGATTAGCTCACAGGCCTCCAGCCTCTGCTCTCAGGATTGGGGGGGGGGGGGGGGGGGAAGTTGCCCCTCTCCAAAGCACAGGGTGTTCCCCAGAATAAGAAAAACTAATCCAAAACCTAACCAGAATCTCCAAAATTCTCTCTTCGAAAAGGAGGCACACCCTATCAGACAGGGGGTGTACTGATGAGAAATCTCCTCTGAATGCAATAAAAAAATACCAGGTTGGAGTTAGAGGGCCCAACTCAGCAGAGTAAAAGGAAAAATAGCTTCTTACTCTTCAAGAGCCAACTCAAACTGACCATGCTCTCTCTACATATAGCTCCACCTTATGCCCTTGGGATAACCAATCACAGTCGGCTCATTAGAGAGACTGAAAAGAGAATAGAAAATCCCACTAGCTGTTCCTAGTCCTGATGGTAAGGGGCTTGGGGCCATCTAGTGGCTCCCTGCAGAACTGGGCTACATTCTCGCTTTACAAGAACCAACTAGAACACCATGTGAAACCTTGGAAAGATGCTAATTTGAACATATATGGTGCTTGAGTAAGAAAAATGAGTTTCCATAGTAAACGTTGCTGTAAAAGAATGTACACATGTACACCCTTCCCTTAGCTGTAGTAAGCTGCTCTGTATGAGATGTTATATCATTTGGGAAGTCCAAAGTGTGTTTACAGTCATTAATCCAGGCGTATGGGGATGGTCTGGTTTAAAGCAGAGCAGTGCTTCACCTTTATAGCTCCACCTGGCCCATCAACAGATTTAAGAGCAACACACTGACACCAGCTCACAGCTCGGTCAAAATTACATGAAGGAGATTTATGAGACACCGGGGACTGACGCTCAGGCAGACACAAAGGGAGAAATGTTCAATGTGCTTCTTTTGCAGACAGAAGCAGAATTCAACCTATCTAAAACCTGAAGGTGAACATTTTACAGCACTACAGCATAAACCCTTTGTATCAGTGGGGCAATGGTCCAATTAAACTAATATCCTTAATAACAGACATTGAAGGGAGACTTATAAAGACCCATATGGCAGACAGCAGTGCTGTTATCTTTTTATTTGTGCTAGGTATTGCAGTTTGAGATGACAATAAATATCTTATGCTTTTCCATATCCAGTTCCCAGAAATAATGGTCAATAAACACAAAAAATAAAGGGCCTGGTAGTCCGCACCACTTAGCCAGCTCAGTGGCATCATTTGACTAACTGGGCACAATCAGCAGCTGCCACTTAGATGGCTCACTTTTCATCCAGCTAGCTAAAAAGGTAGCTGGCTAAGTGGGGGGTAGAACAGAGGTATTTGGGGACAGGAACACTTGTCCAGCTAACTTACAGGCTCATTCTTTATTGTACGATGTGCTGCTATCACACACAATTAGACCCTACCACACGCGATACCAGTGCATCGTGGCGGTATTATTCAAATTAGAGGAAGGGGAGGAGTATGGGCAGGGTTTGGGAGGAGTTATCTCCCGGCAGCACCGTGGGAAATAACTACACCTTGTCCCGTGGTGCTAGGGGGCTGATAGTGTATGATGCAGCCGGCTGCTCATTATCTCCCCCCTCCCGCCCCCTTTTTTTTGCGACACAGAATGATGAATCTAGGGGTTACTCAAACATATTGTAAGAGAAAAGTTCGATGTTTATTATCATAACAACTTTAAATGATTCAGCAGATATCGTCTTGCTAAGGAGTAGCAATCTGTAATGAATCTGATATAGTTGTAGGTGGGTCCCTGGGCCGGTGGCAGAAGACCACGCCCCCGGGAGGATGTCCCAAGAGGGACCACCGGCTAGGCTTCAGTATGGAGACAGACACACATTAGTTCTTTTATTAAACAGGTTTTGAAACCACCAGAGGTGGCAGTACGTAAGAACATAAGAACATGCCATACTGGGTTAGACCAAGGGTCCATCAAGCCCAGCATCCTGTTTCCAACAGTGGCCAATCCAGGCTATAAGAACCTGGAAAGTACCCAAAAACTAAGTCTATTCCATGTTACTGTTGCTAGTAATAGCACTGGCTATTTTCTAAGTCAACTTAATTAATAGCAGGTAATGGACTTCTCCTCCAAGAACTTATCCAATCCTTTTTTAAACACTGCTATACTAACTGCACTAACCACATCCTCTGGCAACAAATTCCAGAGTTTAATTGTGCATTGTGAAGAACTTCTTTCTCTGATTAGTTTTAAATGTGGCACATGCTAACTTCATGGAGTGCCCCCTAGTCTTTCTATTATCTGAAAGAGTAAATAACCAATTCACATCTACCCGTTCTAGACCTCTCATGATTTTAAACACCTCTATCATATCCCCCCTCAGCCGTCTCTTCTCCAAGCTGAAAAGTCCTAACCTCTTTAGTCTTTCCTCATAGGGGAGTTGTTCCATTCCCCTTATCATTTTGGTAGCCCTTCTCTGTACCTTCTCCATCGCAATTATATCTTTTTTGAAATGCGGCGACCAGAATTGTACACAGTATTCAAGCTGCGGTCTCACCATGGAGCGATACAGAGGCATTATGACATTTTCCGTTTTATTCACCATTCCTTTTCTAATAATTCCCAACATTCTGTTTGCTTTTTTGACTGCCGCAGCACACTGTACTGACGATTTCAATATGTTATCCACTATGACACCTAGATCTCTTTCTTGGGTTGTAGCACCTAATATGGAACCCAACATTGTGTAATTAATATAGCATGGGTTATTTTTCCCTATATGCATCACCTTGCACTTATTCACATTAAATTTAATCTGCCATTTGGATGCCCAATTTTCCAGTCTCACAAGGTCTTCCTGCAATTTATCACAATCTGCTTGTGATTTAACCACTCTGAACAATTTTGTGTCATCTGCAAATCTGATTATCTCACTCGTCGTATTTCTTTCCAGATCATTTATAAATATATTGAACAGTAAGGGTCCCAATACAGATCCCTGAGGCACTCCACTGCCCACTCCCTTCCACTGAGAAAATTGTCCATTTAATCCTACTCTCTGTTTCCTGTCTTTTAGCCAGTTTGCAATCCACGAAAGGACATCGCCACCTATCCCATGACTTTTTACTTTTCCTAGAAGCCTCTCATGAGGAACTTTGTCAAACGCCTTCTGAAAATCCAAGTATACTACATCTACCGGTTCACCTTTATCCACATGTTTATTAACCTTCAAAAAAGTGAAGCAGATTTGTGAGGCAAGCCTTGCCTTGGGAAAAGCCATGCTGACTTTGTTCAATTAAACCATGTCTTTCTATATGTTCTGTGATTTTGATATTTAGAACACTTTCCATTATTTTTCCTGGCACTGAAGTCAGGCTAACCAGTCTGTAGTTTCCCGGATTGCCCCTGGATCCCTTTTTAAATATTGGGGTTACATTAGCTATCCTCTAGTCTTCAGGTACAATGGATGATTTTAATGATAGGTTACAAATTTTTACTAATAGGTCTGAAATTTCATTTTTTAGTTCCTTCAGAACTCTGGGGTGTATACCATCCGGTCCAGGTGATTTACTACTCTTCAGTTTGTCAATCAGGTCTACCACATCTTCTAGGTTCACCATGATTTGATTCAGTCCATCTGAATCATTACCCATGAAAACCTTCTCCAGTACGGGTACCTCCCCAACATCATCTACAGTAAACACCGAAGCAAAGAAATCATTTAATCTTTCTGCGATGGCCTTATCTTCTCTAAGTGCCCATTTAACCCCTCGATCATCCAACGGTCCAACTGACTCCCTCACAGGCTTTCTGCTTCAGAAAGATTTAAAAATGTTTTTACTGTGAGTTTTTGCCTCTAAGGCTAACTTCTTTTCAAATTCTCTCTTAGCCTGTCTTATCAATGTCTTACATTTAACTTGCCAACGTTTACGCATTATCCTATTTTCTTCTGTTGGATCCTTCTTCCAATTTTTGAATGAAGATCTTTTGGCTAAAATAGCTTCTTTCACCTCCCCTTTTAACCATGCCGGTAATCGTTTTGCCTTCTTTCCACCTTTCTTAATGTGTGGAATACATCTGGACTGTGCTTCTAAAATGGTATTTTTAACAATGACCATGCCTCTTGCACATTTTTTACTTTTGTAGCTGCTCCTTTCAGTTTTTTTCTAACAATTTTTCTCATTTTATCAAAGTTTCCCTTTTGAAAGTTTAGCATGAGAGCCATGGATTTGCATACTGTTCCTCTTCCAGTCATTAATTCAAATTTGATCATATTATGATCACTATTGCCAAGCGGCCCCACCACCGTTACCTTCTCACTAAGTCCTGTGCTCCACTGAGAATTAGATCTAAAATTGCTCCCTTTCTCATCAGTTCCTGAACCAATTGCTCCATAAAGCTATCATTTATTCCATCCAGGAACGTTATCTCTCTAGCGTGTCCCGATGATACATTTACCCAGTCAATATTGGGGTAATTGAAGTATCCAAATATAACGTGCAAGGAAAAAGTTTCAGTTCCACCACAAGATATAATAAAAATTTTTCAGTTTTAATTCTTACAGTCAGTAGAAACCGGCAACTCCACGTTAGTGTATATAAACAGGTATCAGTCCCCCGACACGGTCCCGTGTTTCGCTGGTGGCTGCATCGGGAGGGACCACACAGAATATAAATTCTAAAATACAAACACAGTCAGTCAGAGTGGAACATAACATAAGAGGCTATAACAGTAACAGAGATACAATGTATACTTACATCCTTTAATCATATCATGGAGCGCAAACACCCTCACTATGTGAACACAATTTAAAGAAGAAGCCTTGGCGCCAAAAACAGGTGTCATCGCGAGATCGTCAAAAATAAGTCCCGCCCCCATTTACACGAATAAATGCCATTCAATGTCCTTATTGTTCCAACATTGTTCCAACATTGTTGGAACATTGTTCCAACATTAGACTCCTTAGACTTGAGGAACCCCTGGTTTCCCACTGGACCACCTCGGGCCATTCCATCTCTGATCTTACCTTTTCAGTTCTAGAGATTGTTTCCCCCTCTACCCGGGGTGGGGATTACGCTGAGATGTTAGGTAAAAGAGAACAGAGATGGATTTACACTTTAAAAACCATTCACCCTCACGGACTCAATAAGGACATTGAATGGCATTTATTCGTGTAAATGGGGGCGGGACTTATTTTTGACGATCTCGCGATGACACCTGTTTTTGGCGCCAAGGCTTCTTCTTTAAATTGTGTTCACATAGTGAGGGTGTTTGCGCTCCATGATATGATTAAAGGATGTAAGTATACATTGTATCTCTGTTACTGTTATAGCCTCTTATGTTATGTTCCACTCTGACTGACTGTGTTTGTATTTTAGAATTTATATTCTGTGTGGTCCCTCCCGATGCAGCCACCAGCGAAACACGGGACCGTGTCGGGGGACTGATACCTGTTTATATACACTAACGTGGAGTTGCCGGTTTCTACTGACTGTAAGAATTAAAACTGAAAAATTTTTATTATATCTTGTGGTGGAACTGAAACTTTTTCCTTGCACGTTATATTTGGATACTTGCTTAGTGCAAGGCTTGCTTCTGTGTATTTTCTGGTAATTGAAGTATCCCATTATTACCGCACTACCAATTTGGTTAGCTTCCCTAATTTCTCTGAGCATTTCACTGTCCGTCTCACCATCTTGACCAGGTGGACAGTAGTATACTCCTAACACTATAGTCTTCCCCGACACACAAGGGATTTCTACACATAAAGATTCAATTTTGCATTTAGTCTCATGCAGGATGTTTATCCTGTTGGACTCTATGCCATCCCGGACATAAAACGCCACACCGCCTCCCGGGTGCTCCTCTCTGTCATTGCGATATAATTTGTACCCCGGTATTACACTGCCCGGCAGGGCTGTAGTCTGTCAGGTACTGGAACAGCGATCCAGGATGGCTGAGCTGTTGAGAAACTGTAGAAAGTGAGTAGGCAGAGTAGGCAGAGTTCATGAACAGAACTAGATGACAAAACTCACATAAGGTCTCAAGGAATCTCAGGAGCTGGAAAGGTTTAGGCCCTCGAGGAGCGAGTACCTGGTTCCAGGGAAAGCTCTGAGATAGCGATGGTAACTCACAATTGTTTGTAGCAGCGATAGGTTCAAGCAGTAGAGAATCTTCAGAGTGTCCAGGAACATGGGCCCTCGAGGAGCGAGTACCGGTTCCTATTTGTAATCTGAAAGAAAGAAAAAAAGCGAGGCCCCGAGGAGCGGGTACCTCTGGTAAGTCCGAGGAGGCAGAGTAGCTTGGAAGGTGTAGCCAAAGCAATCCCCCTTGCTAACTCAGTTAGATAGTGAAATGGAGACCTTTAAATATTGGAAGCAGATTATATCATCTCAGGGGAACACCCCTGAGGTTCGCACTCTTGCTGTTACTTCAATCAGGGCGCGCGCGTGCCCTAGGTCCAGGCAACATGGCGGATCTGCAAAATCGAGCCGGTCCAGGGATGCCGGAGGGAGACAGCATGGAGACACCGTGGCAGCCAGCCATCCATCAGACCCGGAGGAGTCGCCACAGAGGTAAAGAGGGCGGAGTGAGGACGTCGAGCAGTGATGGTCGCAACACTACCCCCCTTCAAAAGTCGATCTCCTCTTCAGGTACCAGGCTTAGGTTTAGAAGGATGCACGAGGTGGAACTGATGAAGCATCTCTTTCTCCAAGATATTGGTCTGAGGCTCCCAAGAGTTTTCTTCAGGGCCGAAACCTTTCCATTTTAGAAGGTATTCAAAAGTCTTGCCTCTTTTATGAACATCCAAAACCTCTTAGACTTTGTATTCTAAGTCATCCTCTGCATTGATAACAGATGGATCTTGAGATTTGGAAGAAAATTCACTGAGTATGAATGGTTTCAAGAGTGAAACGTGCAAGGTGTTTTGGATATTTAGTCCAGGTGGTAGCGTGACCTGGCCAATACGTTGAAGGTCTTGGAGTGGTCCCACGTAGCGAGAAGCAAACCAAGAGGAGGGTAGTTTGAGTCTTAGGTGCTTGGTAGACAACCAGACCTTATCTCCTGGCTTGAAGACTGGAGTTTGCGCAAGGTGCGCATCATAGTACTTCTTAGCACAGTCACTCGTTTTAATTAGCATATCTTTAGTCTGAATCCACAGTTTATGGATATTATCAGCAGTGGATTGAGCTGCTGGAGACATCACTGAGAGCTTCAGTGGAAGTGGCGGTGTAGGAGAACGTCCATAAACTACTGCAAATGGTGATTTCCCAGTAGAAGTTGCTGGATGAGCATTGATGGCGAATTCAGCCCATGGAAGTAATTCGGCCCAGTTGTTCTGCCGAGATGTGACATAGGCTTGTATAAATTGCTTCATTGTACGATTCATCCGTTCCGTCTGGCCATTCGACTGCGGATGATAGGCTGAAGTGTAATCCAGTTGTAATTCTGCTGTTGACTCTCTTCCTTTGTATTTTGCATATTACCCAGTTAGCCCCTCCCTTGTTCATTGTAATTTCCCTTCTCAGTTACTTGTAAACCGACATGATGTGTCCTACGAATGCCGGTATAAAAAAAGTGTTAAATAAATAAATAAATAAATAAATAAATAAATAAATAAATAAATAAATGTCGAACAGCTTGCACAAGGCCCTCCAAAATCGTGCAGTGAATTGAGACCCAAGGTCAGAGACGATGTGTGGAGGTAAGTCATGGAGGCGGAATATGTGTGTTATAAAGAGCTTTGCAAGCTCCAAAGCTGAAGGTATGCCAGGGAGTGCCACGAAGTGTGCCATCTTGCTAAATCGATCCACCGTCACCCAAATGGTGTTCATTCCTCCGGAAGTAGGTAAGTCAACTACAAAGTCAGTGGCGATGTGTGACCAGGGCCGATCCGGAACTGGCAGAGGTTGCATCTGACCCCACGGTTGTTCAGAAGCAGGTTTGTTCTTCGCACAATTGGTGCAAGATGCTACATAGGAATAGGTATCCTTTTTGATGGTAGGCCACCAATACAGCTCTTGAATTTTGAGCAGGGTTCGGCATTGACCAGAGTGGCCAGCCAGCTTGGAATCGTGCGCCCAAAAAAAGCACCTTCTTCCTAAGATTCTTTGGAACGATAGTCTTTCCAGCAGGCACAGACTGGGTGGATGCCAAAAGGATTTTCTTCGGGTCAATATGCTGTGGTTTGTCAGGTACATCTTCCCACATTGCTTCCTCGGAGAGAACTGAGGAATGATACACTCATCCTTCTGTTGGCACCGTATTGATTCTCAGACCCAGGGCACCATCATAAGCCCTATGTGGAGGAAGTATACCGACCGCCTCTTTGGAGAATACTTCTCCAAAGGGATGCATCTTGGGGCGACAGTCCTGTCCTCACTGGAGTTGTAGGCATGCATATGATAGGCAAGATCTCCTTAAGGCACCTCCCATGACACTCTGGGTCCCATCGTGAGAGATCCAGGGATGCCCAGTCAAACTGGGGTTGGTGCATCTGTAGCCAGGGTAACCCCAGGACGATAGGGTGCATAGCCTTTTCCAATACAAAGAAAGAGATTGTTTCCGTATGGAGTGCTCCAATGCGAAGCGTAACTGGTACGGTTTCGCAAGTCACGTTGCCCGGCAAGGGCTCCCCATGCATGGAGGACAACAGTAATGGATCTTTTAATCTGATGAGAGGGATCCTCAAGTATTCCACTAAACATCTGAGAATGAAGTTGCCTCCTGCCTCTGAGTCCACCAGGGCAGGAGTCTGAACCGTGACTGGTCCGTAGGTCAAGGAGACTGGGGGAGAGAGACGGAGGAGAGGACGCGGTAAGGCCCATGAACAGTCCTCCCGCGGGACTTAGACCCGTCTGCTTTCCGGTCAAAATGGAGCATGTAGAGACATCATGGCCGGGCTGAGCACAGTACATGCACAAGCCGCGTTTCTTCCAAAATCTTCTCTCCTTGGAGGTCAAGTGTCCATGACCAAGTTGCATCGGTTCATCTTTATCAGCAGCAGAAGTTACTGGAACCATCCGAGGTGCAGTGGTAGTACAAGCCTGTTTCAACCCAGGTAACACCTTAGGCCGGAGTTCCTTAACTTTGTCTCGGAGCCGGTGATCAATCCGAGTGGCCAAGGCTATTAATTCGTCCAGTGAGTCAGGTGTCTGGCGAGCGGCCAGCTCGTGCTTTAAATGGGTATCCAGGCCTCTGCAGAAGAGAGACTTGAGACATTTGGGGTCCCAGCTGCAAGAGTCTTGAATTCTATGGTGAATTCAGCCAGTGATCTGTTGCCTTGCTTCAAGTCCACCAAAGCAAAACCGGCAACAGAAATACGAGCAGGGTCATCAAAGACGGATTTAAACAAGTCCATAAATCCTTCTATGTCCTGCAAAATAGGGTCCTTGCGTTCCCACAATGTAGATGCCCACGACAGGGCTCTTCCATCCAAGTATGACAGGATGTAGGTGGTCTTCGAAAGAGCCGTGGGAAATAAAGTTGCCTGTAAGGTGAAGTGCATGCAGCACTGGTTCAGAAAGCCCCGGATCTTCAGGTTTTCTCCAGAAAAGCAGATAGGAGCCGCCAGTGGTACAGCAGTCTTTAAAGTTACCTCCTGTAACTGACCTTCTTGGTTAGAAGCTGTGCCTTGTATCTTCTGTGTGTGTAGCTGATGAAATGCTGCAGTAAGTTTCTCCAAAGTTTCTTGCTGCTCTGAGATGCGCTGGGCCAGGCCCGGTATAGCCTGCAAGGCAGAGAGATGTGCCGGATCCATAGAGTTAACAACATCCCATAGTAAAGCCAGATCCACTGGAGTTAACAACATCCCATATTTTAAGCCGGATCCACTGGAGTTAGCAATCTGTTAGGATTCTGTTATGTTCTGCTATCTGATGGGAGGAGCAATCAGATAGGAGTTAGCAATCTATTAGGAAAGCTCTGTAATAGAGCTGTGAGTTAGTAATATCATGTAATGGCTCCTAAAGGAGGAGGAGTCAGCAATCGTAGTGTGTCAGATATCGTCTTGCTAAGGAGTAGCAATCCGTAATGAATCTGATATAGTTGTAGGTGGGTCCCTGGGCCGGTGGCAGATGACCACGCCTTCGGGAGGATGTCCCGAGAGGGACCACCAGCTAGGTTTGAGTATGGAGACAGACACACATTAGTTCTTTTATTAAACAGGTTTTTGAAGCCACCAGAGGTGGCAGTAGTGAGCTGATATGCCCGGCAGGGCTGTAGTCCCTCAGGTACTGGAACTGCTATCCAGGATGGCTGAGCTGTTGAGAAACTGTAGAAAGTGAGTAGGCAGAGTAGGCAGAGTTCATGAACAGAACTAGATGACAAAACTCACATAAGGTCTCAAGGGATCTCAGGAGCTGGAAAGGTTTAGGCCCTCAAGGAGCGAGTACCTGGTTCCAGGGAAAGCTCTGAGAGCAATGGTAACTCACAATTGTTTGTAGCAGTGATAGCTTCCAAGCAGTAGAGAATCTTCAGAATGTCCAGGAACATGGGCCCTCGAGGAGTGAGTACCGGTTCCTATCTGTAATCTGAAAGAAAGAAAAAGAGCGAGGCCCCCAAGGAGCGGGTACCTCTGGTAAGTCCGAGGAGGCAGAGTAGCTTGGGAGGATTAGCCGAAGCAATCCCCCTTGCCAACTCAGTTAGATAGTGAAATGGAGACCTTTAAATATTGGAAGTGGATGACGTCATCTCAGGGGAACGCCCCTGAGGTTTGCGCTCTTGCTGGTACTTCAATCAGAGCGAGCGTGCGCCCTAGGTCTTCAGACAACATGGCGGATCTGCAATGTCGAGCCAGTCCGGGGACGCTGGAGGGAGATGGCATGGAGACGCTGCGGCAGCCAGCCATCCATCAGACCCGGAGGGAGTCGCCACAGAGGTAAAGAGGGCGGAGTGAGGACATCGAGCAGCGACGGTCGCAACAATCTCATACACGCACACATACACACTCTACAGGCCCTTAGCCTCTCTCTCACCTCTGGGCCTCTTCTTTACGGGTCGCCATAGGATGGGCTCTCAGCAGCCCTGGTCTTCTCGGGCCGCGCTGCTCCTCTTCTGCACGTGGCTGATGCTCCTCCTCCATCCTGCCCGCGCGGCTCCAGCAACATTTTTCTTCCGGGGCAGCACGGGCAGGAAGGAGGGGAGCACCTGCACGTTTAGACGTGACCTTTTTCTTCGGGCCGTGGTGACGTGAGCTCCACCACGGCCCTGCTGATCTTCTTGCTGTGTGTATCTGGCACACAGCACAGCAGTAGTTCACAGCTCAGCCGCCAGTGGGATGAGGTCCACTGGCGGCCATCGGTGGCTCGGCGCACCCTAATGCTCGGCACCTTAGGCAATCGCCTAGTTCGCCTAGTGCTTCCACCGGCCCTGTCCTGAACCCAATGCAACTCATTACTTTCTTTGGGGTAGAGGTTAAGCATAAGTTAGGTAGAGGTTAAAGATTGAAAAGATTAGTGGCATATGGTCCAGAATTGGGACCTGGGCCACACATCTATTTACATACATACATAGGAAATCTGAATAATCAAAAATACATTTCTTTGTAAAGAGAGATTTCTGGGCTTTTGGTTTTCAGTATTCTTTTATATAACTGCATCTGTTCTATAAATACAAGTGCACTCATAGATTTGGAATGAAAACTTTAGATTATGACACATATATATAAACTTGAATATTTGGAAAGGAGTTTAGACTGTTAAACTGAATTTGATTTATCCACCCAGCTACAATCTCAGGCAACACTTCAAGCAGTTCAATGTATTGAGTGACAGCTTTGCTTCTAAACATATTTACATTATTAAGATTTTAGTGATAGGAAAACCCACACCTGGAAAGTGCTATTGTCCACTAACATACCTGAACAGTTGAGCGGCAGGGGAGTATTACGGTTATCTTGCAGGATTGAAAAGATGGCTCATCTCTGTATATGTTATGCTTCGTATGTATAAGTTGTTGTGGTATGTTATTCTGTTGTATCGCTGTCAGACGATTGTTCACTGTAATGTAGAGTGTTTAATAAAAAGGCATGTAAAAAAAAAAGATTTTACTGATATTGTAATGAAGGAAAATGTAATTAGGTGTTATTTTATGTAGTTTGCTGTGTAAGAGAAATTTTATCTCATTAGATTGTAATATAACGACAAGAAAAATATACACCTCCCCTAAGAGCAGCATTGCTGATTTAAGAATGTCTTTAATAAGTCAGCTGGTGATTCAATTAAAATCATGAAGAACCCCCTTTTCTTAATTTATTTCATACCTGTAGAGACATTAGTTGAAAGCTTCTCCTACTGAACTACTTCCACCACTATGAATCAGAGCAGTGCTGTGCTGATTGTTCTCAGCATCTCATGGAGAGAGCACACTGGCACGGACAAAGCATGAACATCGCCTTAATCATTGAAGGCTCTGCTGGGGGAAAAAGACCTTTCACAGCAAAGAGTGTGAATGCTTTTTATTAGGGATGGGTATTTGGAAATAAAAGAAAAAATGCAATGAAACACTCATGCTTTGCTTTGCACAGTAATAAAGGTTAACAAATAAAACAATAATATATATATAAGACAATGCCTTTGCATTAAACTAACTTAATGCATTTGTTAACTAACTTTCAAGAGCTAATGTTTCTGTGCATTCAAGTGGACTAACACAGTAGACAAACTACTTTGTTTTGTTTATAATGAAAAAAATCCTGCCGAAATTCTGATGTTCTTTCTTTTCTTTCATTTTGGGAAATAGTGTATACTCTTTCTGAATAGTATGCACTATTCAATGAAACTGATAAAAAGCCCTCCAATGAAATAATATTCAACTGAAAAAACCCTGAAAAGAAAGTTTTTGGCCTGCATTTTATTCCAAAATAAAATGCTATAGATTAATGTTATATTATATTAGGAAGAAGGTTTGGTGCAACTGCATAGCTATATTAACTAAGGGGGAGGAATGCTTGGTAACTAGGACTCTAAACATGCAGGGACCTTTAGCTGATTGTGAAGTGTGGAGAGTCTTACTTAATTACCGCCCACTCCATTGCTTTTTTTCTTATATAGGCTTTTTAAAAGGATAGAAGATTGATTTCTTGCATCTCTATTCAGTTTAAGTGTTCACATTTAAATCCCACCCCTCCTTTCAGTCTGCTCTTGGGGTCTTGAAACTTGGTTCTCCATAATCATGGTCTTATTGATTTTAACTCAAAGGATCTAAATTGTCTTGTCTCTCTTGACTAGATTGTACACTCCACAGAGCAGGAGCTGCCACTTATAAATTTTTGTACAGTACTATATATACTTAGAGGCACCAAAGATAATAGCAGTAGGAAGATTATCAAGGAAGTACACACAGGAATAAAACCAACAGAGGAAGCATAGTCACTAGGAAAAAAAACAAGCTCCTGTCCAGATAAAGATAATACAAGAGACTAAATGCTCAGTGGAATCTATATGGGTAGAAATCCCTTGATGTTGGGGGAAGAGTATAGTGATAGGAGTATACTACTGTCCAACTGGCCAAAATGATCAGACAGATGATGAAATGCTAAGAGATATCTTGAAACTAGCCAATTTGGCAGTGCAGTAATAGGAGATTTCAATTACCCCAATATTAACTGGGTAAATGTAACCTCAGGACATGCTAGAGACATAAGGTTCTTAGATGGAATAAACGACTGCTTCATGGAGCAATTGGTTCTGGATCCAACGAGAGGGAGCTATTTTAGATTTAATTCTTAGTGGAATGCAAGATTTGGTGAGAGAGGTAACGGTGGTGGGGCCACTTGCAATAGTATTCATAACATGATCAAATTTGAGCTAATGACTGGAAGGGGACAATATGTAAACCTACAGCTCTAACACTAAATTTTCAAAAGGGAAACTTTGATAAAATAAGGAAAATAGGAAAAAACTGAAAGGTGCAGGCATGGACATTGTTTAAAAATACAATCTTAAAAGCGCAGTCCAGATGTATTCCACACATTAAGACGGAAGGAAGGCAAAATGATTACAGGCATGGTTAAATGGTGAAGTGAACGAGGCCATTTTAGCCAAAATAAAACCATCATTCAAAAATTGGAAGAAGGATCCATCTGAAGAAAATAGGAAAAAGCATAAGCATTGTCAAGTTAAGTGTAAAACATTGATAAGGCAGGCTAAGAGAGAATTTGAAATGAAGTTGGCCGTAGAGGGAAAAACTCATAATAAAAACTTAAAAAAATATATCCAAAGCAAAAAACCTGTGAGGAATTTGGTTGGACCATTAGATAACTGAGAGGTTAAAGAGGCTCTTAGGGAAGATAAGGCCATTGCAGAAAGACTAAATTAATTATTTACTTCTGTTTTTACTAATGTGGATGTCAGAGAGATACTAGTTCCGGAGATGGTTTTCAAGGGTGAGGAGTCAGATGAACTAAACCAAATCACTGTGAACCTGGAAGATGTAGGCCAGATTGACAAGCTAAAGAGTAACAAATCATCTGGACCAGATGGTATGCACCCCAGGGTTCTGAAGGAACTCAAAAATAAAATTTCAGATCTATTAGTTAAAATTAGTAACCTATCATTAAAATCATCCATTGTAGCTGAAGACTGGAAGTTGGCCAATGTAAACCCAATATTTAAAAAGGGCTTCAGGGGTGATATAGAAAACTACAGACAAGTGAGCCTGGCTTCAGTGCCAGGAAAAATAGTAGAAACTATTCTAAAGATCAAAATCACAGAGCATTTAGAAAGACAAGGTTTAATGGAATACAGCATGGATTTACCCAAGGGAAGTCTTGCCTCACAAATCTCAGACTTTGTTTTGAACGAATGCGCAATCCGAGCCGGCCGTCCATTGCTCCTACCATGTGACAGGGGCCGACCAATGGCACCGGTAGCCCCTGTGACATAGTAAGGGCAAAGGCTATCGGCGCCATTTTGAATACTGGCAACCGACGGCCCGAGTGCAGGAGAATGCTCCAGGATCCCCAGGGACTTTTGTCAAGTCTTGGGGGGGGGGGGGGGGTCAGGATGGTGGGGGTTTGTAGTTAATTAAGTTTAAAGGGTTGGGATGGGTTTTTTTTTAAATTTAATGGGAAACGAATCCCATATGTAACTAATGGACGAATCGGGGTCCCCCGAAAACGGATGTAATGGATTTGGGTCCCGACGAATATGAATACCAAATCGAACGTATCCGTCCCTGCTGCACATCCCTACAAATCTGCTTCATTTTTTTGAAGGGGTTATTAAACGTAGATAAAGGTGAACCGGTAGATGTAGTGTATTTGGATTTTCAGAAGGTGTTTGTCAAAGTGCCTCATGAGAGGCTTCTAAGAAAACTAAAAAGTCATGGGATAGGTGGTGATGTCCTTTCTGGATTACAAACTGGTTAAAAGACAGGAAACAGAGAGTAGGATTAAATGGTTAATTTTCTCAGTGGAAAAGGGTAAACAGTGGAGTGCCTTAGGGATCTGTACTTGGACCAGTGCTTTTCAATATATTTATAAATAATCTAGGAAGGAATACAGTGAGTGAGGTAATCAAATTTGCAGATGATACAAAATGATTCAGAGTAGTTAAATCACAAGTGGATTGTGATAAATTGCAGGAGGCCCTTGCGAGATTGGAAGATTGGGCATTCAAATGGTAGATGAAACTTAATGTGGACAAGTGCAAGATGATGCATATAGGGGAAAATAACCCATGCTGTATTTACACGATGTTAGGTTCCATATTAGGAGCTACCATCCAGGAAAAAGATCTAGGTGTCATGTGGATATTACATTGAAATCGTCAGCTCGTTGTGCTGCGGCAGTCAAAAAAAAGCAAATAGAATGTTAGGAATTATTAGGAAGGGAATGGTGAATAAAACAGAAAATGTCATAATGCCTCTGTAATGCTCCATGGTGAAACTGCACCTTGAGTACTGTGTACAATTCTGGTTGCCACATCTCAAAAAGATATAGTTGCAGTGGAGAAGGTACAGCGAAGGGCGACCAAAATGATAAAGGAACAGCTCCCCTATGAGAAAAGGCTAAAGCGGTTAGGGCTGTTCAATTTGGAGAAGAGACGTCTGAGGGGGGATATAATAGAGGTCTTTAAAATCATGAGAGGTATAGAATGAATAAATGTAAATTGGTTATTTCCTGGCGTGTAGCCAGATGGACTCAGAACGAATGGGTATAGTATGCTCATGCTAGCAGTTGGAGACGGATCTGACGTCAGCACGGGTATATATACCCCCACAGGAAGCGTAGCAACTTAGTAATTTCCGTCTCCAAAGCAGTTTGGAGAGCCTGCACGCTCGCTGAGCGTGTTTTCCAAATCTACTTTCTATTTTCTACTTTCTACTTTCTTTCAACTAAAACTTCTACAACATCGAGCCCCGCACTCCTGCAGTGATACCCTAAGGTCCCTCCCCCAGTAGAGTTTCCCGGGGTGATTTCCGTGATCCCCTGGAGGTTTAAGTCCTCGGTCTGGTGGCCGAATCGCGGCAGGGACGTAGCTCCTGGGCAAGGTTCGGGTGAGGCATACGAGGCGCCTCGGTCCCGGCGTGGACGAGGCAGCGGGTGCATATCCTCAAACGCGGCGGTGAAGGTACTTGCCCTCTCCCCCCACAGCCGGAGACCGCCCGGGTTCCAGCCGGGAAGCGCCGAGGATCAGGTAAGGCGTACGTCTTTTACTTCTGGTCTCCGAGGAACAGAGGATCGGCGGCGTGGCACGCCGTGGAGGGCACCATTTTGTGGGCCTTGTTCAGGTATTGAGCGCCCGTAATAGGCACAGCTCTATGACTAAGCGCATATTATATTCCTCATTGTGCGTATATTGCCTTATTACTGAGTGCATATTGCATACCATTGCGAGTGTGTGAGAGCCTATTGAATACCATTGAGCGTGTATTGTTAACTGCTTATTGCGAGAGCCTATTGAATACCATTGAGCGTGTATGGCTAACCGCTTATTGCTGAGAGCATATTGAATATCATTGAGCGTGTGTTGTTAACTGCTTATTGCGAGAGCCTATTGAATACCATTGAGCGTGTATGGCTAACCGCTTATTGCTGAGAGCATATTGAATAACATTGAGCTTGTATTTCTAACTGCATATTGCTAAGAGCATTTTGCATACAATTGAGCGTGTATTCATGGCCGCATATTGCTGAGAGCATAGGGGTAGATTTTCAAATAGCGCGATTTGGCGTACTTTTGTTGGCGCATCAGGCGCAAACAGAAGTACGCTGGATATTAGTAGATACGCGCGTAGCCGCACGTATCCGCTAAAATCCGGGATCGGCGCGCGCAAGGCTATCGATTCCGTATAGCCGGTGCGCGCCGAGCCGCGCAGCCTACCTCCGTTCCCTCCGAGGCCGCTCCGATTTCGGAGCGGCCTCAGAGGGAACTTTCTTTTGCCCTCCCCTCACCTTCCCCTCCCTTCCCCTACCTAACCCACCCGCCCGGCCCTGTCTAAACCCCCCCTTACCTTTGTCGGGGGATTTACGCCTCCCGGAGGGAGACGTAAATCCCCGCGCGCCAGCGGGCCGCTAGCGCGCCGGGACGCGACTTGGGGGCGGGTCCGGAGGGCGCGGCCATGCCCCCGGGCCTGCCCCCAAAACGCTCCCGACACGCCCCGAAAATGCCGCGCGTATCGGGCCCGCCCCCGACACGCTCCCGACACGCCCCCCTCTGAAAACCCCGGGACTTACGCGAGTCCCGGGGCTCTGCGCGCGCCGGTAGGCCTATGTAAAATAGGCGCACCGGCTCGCAGGGCCCTGCTCGCCTAAATCCGCCCGGATTTGGGCGGATTTAGACGAGCAGGGCTCTTAAAATCCGCCCCATATTGCACATCATTGAGCGTATATTGTTAACCGCATCTGGCTGAGCACCTGTTGTCTTAAGCGTATATAGCTGCCGCATATTATTATTAAGCGCCTGTTGTACTAAGCGCATATTGCTGCCGCATATTATTGTTGAGCGCCTGTTGTATTAAGTGCATATTGCTGCTGCTTATTATTAAGCGCCTGTTGTATTAAGCGTATATAGCTGCCGCTTATTATTATTATTATTGAGCGCCTATTGTATTAAGCGCGTATTGCTGCCGCATATTGGGGCGGATTTTCAGAGCCCTGCTCGCCTAAATCCGCCCAAATCCGGGCGGATTTAGGCGAGCAGGGCCCTGCGCGCCGGTGAGCCTATTTTACATAGGCCGCGCCCTCCGTACCCGCCCCCAGGTCGCGTCCCGGCGCACTAGAGGCCCGCTGACGCGCGGGGATTTACGCCTCCCTCTGGGAGGCGTAAATCCCCCGACAAAGGTAAGGGGGGGGGCTTAGACAGGGCCGGGTGGGTGGGTTAGGTAGGGGAAGGGAGGGGAAGGTGAGGGGAGGGCAAAAGGAAGTTCCTTCCAAGGCCGCTCCGATTTCGGAGCGGCCTCGGAGGGAAGGGGGGTAGGCTGCGCGGCTCGGCGCGCGCCGGCTATACAAAATCAATAGCCTTGCGCGCGCCGATCCAGCTTTTTAGCAGATACGCGCGGCTCCGCGCGTATCTACTAAAATCCAGCTTACTTTTGCTTGCACCTGATGCGCCAGCAAAAGTAGGCCAATTCGTGCTATTTGAAAATCTACCCCATTATTATTAAGCGCCTGTTGTACTAAGCGCATATTGCTGCCGCATATTATTATTGTGCGCCTGTTGTATTAAGCGTATATTGTTGCCGCTTATCATTCAGCGCATACTTTTCAATGGAACAGAACGCCTCAGCGTCCTCAGCGGGGGCACCGCCTGCCTCCGGCATTAAAGCCCTCGGCCTCTGCTCCGCATGCCAGCTTAGAGCCACACACAGTGAAGAGCCAGACTTCCTATGTGCCCAATGTGAGGAGGCCGTGGGACCCTCGGCCCAGGACCAGTCTCAGCCACGATTTGCTGACAGTTCCCCAGGGGCTGCCCCGGATTTAGCGGTCAGTCTCGAGCAATCGGGAATCCCGGGGGATCTTGTACCCCGGCGTTTAGAGGCTGCTTCAATTTCCTGGGTGGATCTCTTTAAGGGGATTCATGCCTTTGTACTGATGCAAACGGCTTCCCGTCCAGGCCCTGCGGTTCCGGTTGTTCCTGTTGTTCCTGCTATTTCTGCGGTTCCTTCGGTGGCTGCGACTGCGGCGGCTGCCGCTGCGGTGGCGGCTCCTGCGGATCCTGTTCCTGGACCCTCACGCCCTTATCGTGAGCGGGACCTCCCGCCGCTGGACAGTCCAGATCAGTCAGACCAGGAGGTTTCACCGGACGAGTCCGAACTCCCGGACGAGGGGGAACTTCCCCCAGGGATTGCGCCATATAGAACCATGAGGCGGTTCTTCCCTAAGGAGGATCTCTCCGACCTGGTGTCTCAGTGTCTGGCGGAGTTGGATATTACAGGTCCCAGCGCTACGGTACCCTCTGCGCAGAACCCCCTGCTGGAAGGTCTTTGTCCCACAGCCCGCCATTTTCCATTCTTGCAAGCAGCACAACAACTGATAGATTTAGAATGGGCTGCACCAGCGACTTCCTTCAAAGGGGGCCGGGCCCTGACGGGCATGTACCCACTGGCATCGGCTATCCAGGACCTGCTGGCGTGCCCTCAGGTGGACGCCTTGATTAGCGCTGTGGTCAAGCGCACTACCATTCCAGTTGAAGGGGGGACGGCCCTCAAGGAGCCTCATGACCGGCGACTGGACGCCATTCTGAAACAGACTTTTGAGGTGGCAGCTCTATCTTTGCAGATCGCAACCTGCTGCACAGTGGTGACGCGTGCCTGTTTGTCACAGGTCAGGAACAACGCTCCAGCAGCAGACATGGAGTCAGCTCTCTCGTTCCTCACGGATGCTGCAGTAGACCTAGTCCGAACAACAGCCAAGGGGATCTCATCCTCCGTAGCTGCCAGGAGGCAGCTCTGGATCCGGAAATGGTCAGCCGATGCGCCTTCAAAGACACGCCTCACCAGATTGCCCTTTAAGGGCTCTTTCCTGTTTGGCAGTGACCTTGATAAACTGGCCAGCACGTGGGGCGCTTCTCCAGTACCTCGACTGCCGGAAAATCGGTTCAGAAGCAACCAGCGCGCCTTTCCAAGGCCCTCCAGGGGTAGAAGTTCCCAGCGCTTCGTTCCCTACAGGAGTCGCTATCAGGCACCTCGTCCTCAGGCCCGGAATCAGTCCTTTCGGACCAAGCAGCGCAAGAGGGGAGCAGGCCCGGGCTCAGGTCCTGGCCGCGCCTCACAATGAGAATCCGCCGATCCATCTGGGGGACGGAGCCATAGGGGGCAGGTTAACCCTCTTCTACCCCAGATGGGTCGAGATTACGTCGGACCAGTGGGTCCTCGCCATCATCCGAGAGGGGTATTATCTGGACTTTCATCACCTCCCTCCGGACAAGTTTGTGGAATCTTCCTGTCCCACACACAAGAAGGCAGCATTGGAAGCTACCTTGGCGAGGCTCCTGTCCTTGAAAGCCATCATCCCAGTACCTGCATGGGAAGTGAATTCTGGACACTATTCCATTTATTTCATGGTACCCAAGAAAGGGGGCACCTTTCGGCCCGTACTGGACCTCAAGTCAGTCAATCGATACTTAAGGGTCCCGAGGTTTCGCATGGAAACTCTGCGCTCCGTCAAGACTGCAGTACAGCCAGGAGAATTCCTCACGGCCTTAGACTTGTCGGAGGCCTATCTGCATATCCCGATCCATCCGGATCATCAGCGCTACCTACGCTTCAAGGTTCTAGGATGCCACTTCCAATTCCGGGCTCTGCCCTTCGGGTTGGACACGTCACCGCGGACCTTCACCAAGGTGGTCGTAGTGGTAGCAGCGGCACTCAGACGGGACGGAATTCTGGTCCATCCCTACCTAGACGACTGGCTGATAAGGGCGAAGTCACGAGAGGAGAGCCATCGGACAACCGACAGAGTGATCGCCCTTCTGGAAAGCTTGGGTTAGGTAATCAACCTCAGCAAGAGTTGCCTACAGCCTTCCCAGTCACTGGAATACCTGGGAGTACAGTTCGACACCTAGGCAGACACAGTCAGTCTCACTACCAAGAGAAGGTTGAAACTTCAGACGCGTATCCAGTACTTGATGGGAGCCAGTCGGCCCATAGCTTGGGATTATCTGCAGGTTCTCGGTCTCATGGCATCCACCCTGGAAGTGGTACCTTGGGCAAGGGCCCATATGAGACCTCTACAACACTCCCTGCTCTCTCGCTGGAGCCCCCGTCTACGGAACTATTCCACGCACCTACCTCTGCCGGCCAGAGTACGGACCCAGTTATGGTGGTGGTTGCAGTCCAACCACATGAGCAGGGGTTCGAAGATGTCCTCCCCCACGTGGACTCTGCTCACCACAGATGCCAGCCTGAGCGGCTGGGGAGCACACTGCGAAGGACTCACCGCACAAGGGCGGTGGAACAGAGAAGAGTCAGCGTGGAACATCAACCGTCTAGAGGCTCGGGCAGTCCGATTGGCATGCCTTCGATTTGCTCACAGACTGAAGAACAGAGCAGTCAGAGTGATGTCCGACAACACCACCACGGTGGCATACATCAATCGTCAGGGCGGAACCAGAAGCCGACAAGTATCTCTGGAGATCGCCCCACTGATGGCTTGGGCAGAGGCGAATCTTCAGGACATCTCCGCCGTCCACATTGCCGGGAAGGATAACACCACGGCAGACTTCCTCAGCAGAGAAAGCCTAAATCCGGGAGAGTGGCAGCTGTCACCCACAGCCTTCCAGATGATTGTGGATCACTGGGGGATTCCGGACATGGATTTACTGGCGGACAAGTCCAATGCTCAAGTACCCAGATACTTCAGCCGCAAGCGCGTCCCGTCCTCACACGGAATCGATGCCCTGGTTCAGTCATGGCCTCCAGGGACTCTGCTATATGCCTTTCCTCCGTGGCCTCTGCTGGGCGCCATCATCCACAAGATTCAGAAGCACCGGGGCATAGTTCTTCTGGTGGCACCAGACTGGCCAAGAAGACCCTGGTACGCAAACATGAGAAGACTACTGGCAGGGGAGCCTCTTCCCCTGCCTCCTCTCCGGGACCTTCTACGTCATGGTCCCATTCTCCACGAGGATCCAGCTCAATTCTCTCTTACGGTCTGGCCATTGAGAGGGCTAGACTGAAGAAAAGAGGTTACTCGGAGCCCGTGATAGATACACTCCTCCGAGCTCGCAAGTTTTCCTCATCCCTCACCTACGTAAGGATCTGGAGAGTGTTTGAAGCATGGTGCGACACTCATGGCACCAATCCACATGCGACCACGATCCCTATTGTGTTGGATTTCCTGCAAGATGGACTTCAGAAGGGTCTCTCCCTCAGCTCCATCAAGGTTCAGGTGGCTGTGCTGTCTTGCTACGGTCCCAGGAGGGATGGCAAGACCATTGGCAAGCACCCAGATGTTTCTCGCTTCCTGAAAGGAGTCAAGCATATTCGTCCGCCACTGAAGTGGCCTGTGCCCTTATGGAACCTCAACCTTGTTTTGGATTTCCTCGCGGGATCCACCTTCAGACCCCTTCCGGGCCTGTCTCTCCGTTCTCTAACCTTGAAGATGGGGTTCTTGCTGGCTGTATGTTCAGCACGCCGCATCTCAGAGCTACAAGCACTGTCCTGCCGGGATCCATTTCTCAGAATCACTCCTGAGGCTATCCATCTTCGGACAGTTCCCTCCTTTCTACCTAAAGTGGTTTCACAGTTTCATCTTAACCAAACCATATCCTTGCCTACCACGGCGGGTTTGAAGAAATCTGAAGAAGGGCGTTTATTACGCCATCTCGACATTGGCAGATTGCTGCCCAGATATCTGGCAGTGACACAAGAAGTACGAAAGACGGACCATCTGTTCGTCCTGCACAGCGGGAAGAAACAAGGTGAAGCGGCCTCGCGGCCCACCATCGCCCGCTGGATTAAAGAAGTTATCCGAGCAGCTTACGTAGAGGCTGGGAAGTCTCCGCCTCTACAGGTCACAGCTCATTCTACCAGAGCACAAGCGGCATCCTGGGCGGAATCCAGGATGCTGTCGCCTGCAGAAATATGTAAAGTGGCGACATGGTCCTCCCTCCATACCTTCTCCAGGTTCTACCGTCTGGATGTCCAGGCCAGGGAGGACTCAGCATTTGCGAGGGCGGTCCTACATGGTCCTCAGGCAGCCTCCCGCCCAGGCTGGAAGTAAAGCTTTTGTACATCCCATTCGTTCTGAGTCCATCTGGCTACACGCCAGGAAATGTTGAGATTACTTACCTGATAATCTCCTTTTCCTTAGTGTAGACAGATGGACTCAGCATCCCGCCCAGCTGCCAGTGTACATGGGTTTCACCGATTCATGGTAAGCCATGTCATTTGTTTACATAAGAGCGTCCCCTTTTGCCAGGTGTCAACGCCTTCCGGTTGTGAATGCTGGCGGTCTCCAGCTACTATCAATCGGTCAGGGGAATCCTATTTCCACTATTTCACTGAGCGTCAGTACACACATCCATAACAGCTTTTGCAAGGAAGATTACTAAGTTGCTACGCTTCCTGTGGGGGTATATATACCTGTGGTGACGTCAGATCTGTCTCCAACTGCTAGCACGAGCATACTATACCCATTCGTTCGGAGTCCATCTGTCTACACTAAGGAAAAGGAGATTATCAGGTAAGTAATCTCAACATTAATATTTACTCTTTCGGATAATAGTAGGACTAGGGGGCACTCCATGAAGTTAGCAAGTAGCACATTTAAAACTACTAGGTACTGTGGAGTAGCCTGCTCCAAGCAACATATTTCTCTGAAACTAGCTATCCAATAGGATAAGGAGTTATCTCACCCAGTCATTGAGTCAGTGACCTCTTCTCCTGGCCAAAGACACACACACACACACACCCCCAAAAGATTCATGACTATATTTGGAATGGTACTTTGTTCTTTGCATGGAAATGGCAGGTGTGCTTTGTAGTTATGGCTGGCATCCTTGTTCTTGACAATAATTGAGACAAAAAGGCAAAGGGGGAGCTCACCTTCCTCTGAATGGATAAGAGGTTATGCCCATGACCAGGGCATGAAAATGTATGTTGACATGTGGTGAGGCCCTTGCACCTGCAGAAACTGAGATCTCTCACTTCTGATCTCACGGCAAGACCTCTTTCTTCAACATGCCCTGTTTTTCCTTTGCAATTTCCTTTACTTTACAAGCTGTTTTATTTCCGTTTGTGGTCATACACACTGACTAACTTGTCTATTTCAGGCAGTCATACTTCCCACTTTCTTCAAACTATAGCCAAGGGACTTTTACTCTGTCTGCTGTAACATCCACATGCTGTTCATAGAATCGAAACTAGTGAACGTCCAGTTCTGTTATGGTTTTCTGTGTAGCTTTGGCATGCTTTGTGTTGATAGAGAAACAAGGCATCCTAGACTTGTTGGATTGATATATGGCCCAGGGGAAGGCAGGCTAACTCTGGTCCTAAATGTATCTGCAGTATAATACACCCAAGCTGTATACTAACAAGATCTGGGAAAATTAAAACTTTCCAATTCTTGTAACTTACGTGGCTGGATTTTCTTGAAAGTTGGATTCTTTGTCTTGAAATTGAAGCATTTTTACTATTATGGCTTTTGTTTTTTCATTTTCTTGTGGTCTTGGTCCTTTCTGTGAGTTCTTTCAACCTCATATTTTGGGAGGTCAGATTGATTTGGGGAGCCGTTTCATAATAAAGTTCTGCTAAAGTTTATTGTACACAACAATTCAGCTCCTTCTGCTTTTCCAAATAGCCTCAGGTTTGAACTTCTCTTTCAGTTCTTCCTCTCCTCTGCCTTTTCTGTGAGGAATTCAGTTTTTCTCAGTTCTTTTATTTTTTTTTTCTGGTACGTTTTAAATTCATTCTTTAGCACTCCGATTGTAGCTTCTGCTTCTGAGATCTTTGTCTAGTTGCCTTCTAAATTTATTTCCATCCTTTCCACTGGAAGTGTTTTGGTTTCTCTTTCTTCTCCGAATAGAACTTCAGTGTTCAACTCTGTATTAGCTTTTGGTGGGTCTGCATTGCTTTACTTTCGCATGCTTTTGGCTGAATTGATGGAGGAGACATGTGACTGATGTCTTTGTTTTTTTCTGTGTATATTTCCTTAATTGTTTTCTCCATTTTCAGCTTTAGCTGCTTCAGCATTACCTCCAGTTCTCACCATGGTGTTCTTTGCCGGTATTTCGTCTTTGAATTTCGTTTCTTGGGGGTGGGCAGGGAACTCCCTCCCAGCACGTCTGCTCACATCCCTTGCTCCATCAGAAGTCCCCAGCTGGGTACATCTCTGATCTGTTTTCTATTTTCCAAGTGCCCAACTGTATTATTGCTTGTGACTATGTAAATTTGAAAACTTGTAATAAAAGATAAGCAAACATCTGAGATGTGTCTGAACTTAAACTACTGTTTGTATTTGCCTTGTTCACGTTTTCAGGCTGTCCTCACTGATCTAGCACTAAATGATGTACTTTGTGTCAGTTGTACTAACAAGGGGACATCCATAGCTTGGCATCCATAGGTCTCCTCACACCATCTACTCCACCCCACAAATCTCAATGTAAGATCATGTCTTCAGCAGGGTTAGATGCTGTGTCACTTCATTTCTCATTATCTCAAAGGCTTCAGCTCTGCAAATTTCCTTGGCCACATAAACAGCAGAATATCTAGAGATATTTGATCTATAGCAAATTGTGAGCAAGATATTTGGGCCAGTTCCAGGGATATTCAGCTCTGTCCCACAGAGATCTAATAATATGCACAATTGATTTACATACCTCCAAATATTGTAAAGATGAGTCCATTTTGATCCCACTTGTAGATAATGGGTGTTTATGGGACATAATGAGTGATCAATATTCCTTCAAATTCCTGAGAGACTATGCATGCAAAAATTTTCTTTTTGCGCAACTTTTTATAAGCCAAGTTCAATTTTTTGTACTATGAGCCAGTATAATGCAAGTAATAACATGATTTCTTGTGTGTGCTATGTTTTGCTGTGTGCATGGGGTTCACTGTGGCTGCTTCAATTGCTCGGGGGCCGATGCTGCAGCCGCCGCTGCTACTTTATCACGCGGCACGGTCTTTCTCCTTCCCGCGCACCGCTTATCACTTCCTGTTCTGGGTCGGGGGGGGGGGGGGGGAGATGCAGGCGCGGGAAGAAGAAAAGGCCAGCCGCGGGTGCCACAGCTTCTTTTAGCACTGCTGCCGTTCCCACTGGGCTTGAATGTGTTGATAGCCCGGCGGCAGCAGGAGAGACCGGGAGCACGCGACACACCAGCCGGTGCTTGGCGACACACTGGTGTGTCGCGACACACCGGTTGAGAACCGCTGGTGTAGAGTAAGACCTTTTTTCTAAATGTAGCTCTCAGGAGCGCTCCTGAAGTCGGTGGTCGATGTGACTTGTTAAGTCAATGAGGGCCTCGAGGGTGGAGGGTAACTCTCTGGCCGCCAGCTCATCTTTCAAGCAGGCCGCTAGACCATCCAGGAATATGGAGCATAGACAATTCTCACCCCAATGGAGTTCCGTGGCCATGGTCTGGAATTTGATGATGTAGTCAGCCAATGGGTGAGAGCCCTGATGAAGATGCAGGAGAGAAGAGCCTGAGGTAGCCTGTCGTCATGGGTCATCAAAGACAGTGTAGAAGAGGGCCAGAAAGCCGGATAGGTCCCTTAATATTGGATCCGCACGCTCCGACAGGGGGGAGGTCCAGGCTAGGGTCTTACCATCCAGGAGGGAGAGGATTTAGGTAGTCTTGGTGAGCTCGTCAGGGAAGAGTGCGGACTTCAGGCAAAAGTACATATTGCACTGGTTTAAGAAGCTGCGACAAAGTGCTGGATCCCCAGAAAAGCGCGGTGGAGCCAGAAGTGGAATAACCGAGTGGGAAGCTGGTAGGGGAGCGGAGAATCCCAATGCTGAGGCAGAAGAAGAGGCCGCGGGAACTGAGGAGTCCAGGCACGCGCTGAGCCATTCCACAGCCGAGGCCAGACTTTCCAACACCTTCTGCTGCTCGAGTATCTTTTGAGCCAGGCCTGGAATGGCCTGTAGAGCAGAGACCTCTGCCGGGTCCATGGATTTGGCTGTTATGAATCCGGATAGGATTGTGGATCCTTGGCCTGAGGCGGAGCTAGCGCAACCTGAGAGGGAGAACCCCTGCAGGTCTCCACCATTGGGAGGCAAGGCCGGAGAGACACAGGGGCCAGCTGGAGCTTCACCACTACCAACCCACATTCCCCGCGGGTTAAGCCCTTGGGTGCCGGGGACGGCTGGACTTAGGTGGGCCCATGGGATGATGGGAGACGAGAAGGTGAGCTTCAAGAGGTGAAGCAGAATCCGGACTGGAGCAGAAGGAGAAGAGCAGAGAATACCACCGTCCAGTTCCGAACAGAGGCAACGGAGAGAGGGCCGAAGAATCTGATCCGAGGTCAGGGCTGCCAGAGGGAGACAAGACGAGATCCGGTCTGAGGTCAGGAAGCCAGAAGATCCGTCCGAAGGGAGAAGACCAGGAAGAGGAACAGGCAGGCAGGATCTGGAGCTGGAAGGCTGGAACAGGAATGGAAGCAGGAACAAGGCACGCTGGAACAAGGAACAAGGTATGCTGGATCAGGAGACCTGAAGCAGGAACTCTGGGAAAAAGAGACCTGTAGCCAAATCGCCTGCTGATGGTTTTGGGCAGGTTTAAATCCCTGCAGAGTTCTGACGTCATCTGGAGGGGCAGATGGAAAATTCCCACTGCGGGCCCTTTAAAACTCCCTAGGTAGCGCATGTGCCTAGGAGTTAGCCAGGGAGGGGCGGAGTCGACGGTGTCCTGCAGCAGGGAGGCCCGGGATGGCCCCGGCGGCGTGGAAGGCCTGCCGCCTGCATCGGAGGGGCCTGGGAGGTGCGGGTTGTGCTGGTGGAGAGCTGGCGCGTTGGGCAGCCGGCAAGGATGGCCGGGACAGAGAGTGGCAGCGACCGGTGAGCCTAACAATACCTTAACTTTCTCTCTGGCAATGGATGTGAATCCATTCCTCTGCAATGACACAATTCTTTCTTAAGTCCTTCTAGATGAATGACACCTCGTCCTCTAGATGACAAAACTTCTGAGTCCTTGGGTGCTAGACAAATATCTTACTTAACAAGGGTAACAGAATAAGAGAAAAGAGTAGAAAAACTTCCTTTTTCAGTAACAAAAAGGTTTCCAAAAACCTGGACCAAAAAAATAGGGTTAAGACAAATAGGGTTAAGACAACGACAAACCTTTTCCGTAGGAAAAAAATCACCAGAACCAGGGGTCACGATTTGAAGCTCCAGGGAGGAAGATTCAGAACCAATGTCAGGAAGTATTCTTCACGGAGAGGGTGGTGGATGCCTGGAATGCCCTTCCTGAGGATGTGGTGAAGACCAGAACTGTGAAGGACTTCAAAGGGGCGTGGGATAAACACTGTGGATCCATAAAGTCAAGAGGCCGCCAATGAAGAGTGGGTGACTCGCCAGAATGAGGGCTACTGCCTGGAGTCAATACCCTTATTAAATAAACATACACATGCTTACTGTGACTCCAACATCGCTCTAAGCTTCAACAGCAAGAGGAAATGTGGAAAAAAGGATTCACACTCACAAAGAGGGGAGTAGCTGGCTTGTTACGGCGGTTACTACCCCAAATCAAATAAGTCTGATACTTCACTTTCAATGCATATACAGCATAGTTCTCTGATTCAACGGCAGGGGAGAAGAAAAAACCGATACTTCACACATCCAGCAGAGCTCTCTGCTTCAACGGCAGGGGAGAAAATGAGGGTTCGCACTCACAAAACGGGGAGTAGCTGGCTTGTTACGGCGGTTACTACCCCAAACCAAATGTGCCTGATACTTCACTTTCGATGCACATCCAGCATGGCTCTCTGCTTCAACAGCATGGGAGAAGACTGATACTTCACGTGTATCCAGCATAGCTCCCTACTTCAACGGCAGGGGAGAAGAAAAACAACCAATAAGGGCTGTATAACATAGGCTGGGTAAAACAAATAAGCATGAGTGTAGCTTGCTTATTGCGGCGGCTACTACCCCGAACTAATCAAGCTAGATATTTCACTTGGATGCAGCTCCATCACTGCTCTCTACATTAAAACTGGGGGTGGAAGGGAAATAGAACCAAGAGCTAAGAGAAACAGATAAGTATGAGAGAAAAAATGTGTGAAGCTTGCTGGGCAGACTGGATGGGCCATTTGGTCTTCTTCTGCCGTCATTTCTATGTTTCTATGTTTCTATGTTTCTATGTTTCCACTTCGTTATCCAAGACTCCCTGAAGAAGACTCAGAGTTCTTTCCCCAAAAAACAAAGTAGGACTGATCAGACAGGATTGTCCCATAGCAGGGCCACTCAGGAAAACTTGAACTAAGAATCCACACACTAAAATGGTGGCAAGTGTTTATAAAAATTCAAGCACACACCATTTACTTCAACATGGGGAAGCCCAACCACAACCTCTACTCAATAATCTCTTTGTACCTCCCCAGGAAGATTGGTTCACTCCTTCTGATAAGGAAACCAAGAGTTCCTTACATGCACAAAACATTAATTTTATTTTTTGCCATGAATTTCTGGTGACATTTCAGAACATTATCATGAAACATATATAGTTACAACAATTATTTCCCCATTTTAAGTAGTTTATCTTTTCTGCTGGTCCAGGTGTCTGGCTCAGGCTGTAGAATTGTGTGATGTGGTGCAGGGGATCCACTCATCTATCAAGGCCAGTTGGACTTGGGTGTGCTATGGAGGTGGCATGCTCAAACCTTGGGAGAGAAGATGCATTGCAACAGCCTCCTGCAAGGTAATCATTGGTTCTCAGAGTTGGCCCTCGAGAAGGCACCCCTCTAGCCCTCAGGCTGGTGAGGTCCCCTGAGTTGCCTGGTGCATGCTATCTAAGGGGTTCAGCAGAGACCGCTAAGGAAGAAAACAAGGAAAAGAACACATGCAAGGAATAACCTAAAAAAAAAAAGATGTACTTTTCATCGAGGGTATGCCTATAGTATGTTTTAAAAAAGATCTTTCTTCATTTTTATGCTATATTCATAGTTGAATGCAGGTGTGTTGAGCTGTGGTAACACAGCTTTTTGTAAGATGATCAGTACTGCAAGATTCCCAGTTTATTTAGGTCCTTGCAGTTAGGGTGTGACAGCCAGAAGGAAGATTTAAAAAAACTTCCAACTCTCCTTTCCCCTTAGGAATGAGATAGCAAACAGGATAAAATGGGATCAGCTCAAGTAATTGTATTAACTCTCGCTGGAAACTGCTTTTTTTTTTTTTTTTTTAAGCAAATATTTTCAGGATAATTTGTACTTTCATATTTCCGAAGGAAATTATCTGGACCAGAAAATGAAATTGTAAAGACCGTTTGCAAAGTAATTGGCATGGAAGCAAAGCCCACGTCAGCAGGACTGAAGTTAGATCAACACAGCATGCCCTACATTCATAATGAGAATGACCTTTTTTCCAAAGCTAGAGAATATCATTTACATAATTGATTTAGGGATTATTTAAAAACATCATGTAAATTATCTTGATGGGAAAAGCACAATAATGAGTATTTCATTTCATTCTTTTTAGTATTTATATACCGCCTTATTAGACCACAGTCTGTCCAGGGTGGTGTACAACAATACAAACATTAAGTAGAATTCACATAAAAATAAAAACAACCCTATGCACCCAAAAAAACTTCCATTGAGTTAAAGTTTGGGCCGGAGAAGTGGAGGGTCTTAGCGGTGAACTCTCTCCTGCCCATCCACCTACCCATGTTAAAAAAAATAATGGCCAGGGCACCTATGTTCCCTCTAGGTCCCCCAATCCAGCCAGAGGAGAAGAGCTTACCACCTCCCGCTGAGCAGCCTGGTTCAGCTCTCAGCGCAATATTTAGTTATTTCACTGGCTGGCCACTGATTGGTCTCTTCACTGATAGTGTTACCAGTGGGTCTGGAAACACTATCATCTGCCTCCTAATATTTCTATCTATCTCCCAATTAGAGGCAATAACATATGTAAACCTGGTCTGGAGCATGACGTTTTTTGTATTTGGGAAGAGAGAGGCTGTGTCAGAATTGGTCAGATACTAAAGGAATCTCATCAAACATGTCTCACTTTTCAAACATTGCGGGATAATTTTCATTTGGATAATAAGCATTTTTTTTTATTATTTACAACTACAACATTATATTTTGTCTCTTACAAGATCAGAGAGACATTTCAGGGCAGGTGGTTTTGAAGGGGTGTTGGTAACAATTATATATGAGAAGGGCCTGCTTTCTAATTATATAAGCATAAAAACATAAGAACATAAGAAATTGCCATCTTGGGTCAGACCAAGAGTCCATCAAGCCCAGCATATGGACCCTTTAGCTAATTTAATGGGGAAATGGTTGACGGATTTAGGTACTCTTATGGACGAGGATGATGTAAGCTTTGCCTTTAATTAGGTAAACAAACTTTTAGAAAGTGCCAGCCTTCAGGAAATGCTATTTAAAGTGATTCACAGATGATATTTCTGGCTGCTATATGCTTTTAAAGCACAGGTTGCGACAGATAGTAATTCTTTAAAGTGCAGAATTCAAGATGGGACCTTTTTAAAATTGTTTTTGGGGATGTGTGTCCATCAAACCTTTTGGACAACTATCTTTAGTCATATTTCTACCTGGATAAAAAGCCCAGTGCCATTGGATGCGGCCTTAGGCTTACTTGATGTTTTTGATCATTATGATATGTCAGATGTTATATTATTAAAAAATGCATCTTGGTACAATGGCTAGGCAAAGATTCCCCCTACTTTAGAACAATGGAGAATTCAAATGCACCAATTACTACTTATGTAAAAGCTTTCTGAACATCCCAAACACAAGAGGAAAAGGAAAAGGTTTTTAGATATTTAATACCCATAACTGGTGTCCTTATCTCCTAAGCTGCACAGTTCCATTGTCAATTCTGTATCACTAGATTGATTACCTATGTGGGGTGGGGTGTGTTGTACACAGTAAGAGAGCATTGTGGACTTGTGGCTTTGATATTATTTGCAAGTATCATTTAAGGTATTTCAAACTCTACACATGTATTTTCTGGATTTGTCATGATAGGTTACTGACATCTCTTGCTTGATAATAATAAAAAGATTTTCGTAAAACCTTTTATTTTTCACCTGTTTAGGGTGATAAATATGACAGATGCATAAGATAACTAGAGGTAAACAGCAGCACAGTCTTGTTAGGATTATGTCACCATTGCATCTCTTTTTTGTATTGAGGCCTAGGGTTTTGCAGTGCTGTTCCTCGTCCTTTGTTCATACATCCTCCTGCTATTCACCTGTTTAACATCCTTTCCTTTCTTTAGAGTTTATCACAATCTTCTTCATGCTCTCTTCCTTTCCTGACTAGATTATTGCAACAGATAAGTCCCTCCATCCTCTCCAACTCCTACAGAACTCAGCAGTCCACCAAGTCTATCATTCCCGTTGTCACTCTCTCATGTTACTCCCTTCTCTCGTACATGACTGATTTTTCATTAAGTACTGTATAAATGTTTAAGCTGTTAACATTTATATTTAAGAGCGTATGTGACCTTGATCCTGCCTACCTTTCCTCCCTTCTTCTCCCTTGTCATCTCAGTCACTCCAAGTGTTATAGGCTTGCTTATCTCAGTTCTGAGCCTTTTCATGTCTAGGTTCTGCTTTTTTGGAATAAATTCCCCTCAGATGTTCATGATGCCACCATTCTTTCTGCCCTCAGGACTAAACTTAAAACCCATTTATTCTACCTGGCTTATTCTGGTCTGTAACTATTCTGACTTTGTCTGTATTCCATTTACCATGTAACTTTGTACAGAATTCCATAATAAAGTGCACATAACACGACTAATAATACTCACTCCTACTCTGTGTAGCCAAGATATGGATCTTATACAACAAAGACGTGGAAATAAATAACTTTTTTCTTTGTGCATAACATGCATCAACTGGCACTCCCACTGAGCTCAGGCAGACCCAATTTTCAGAAGAGATTTCTTCTGTTTCACATATATGGAATTTTTTTTTTTTTAAAAGCCTCCTATGTCTCCACAGTGGCAATTTCTCTGTTTACCGTATTGACCCAATTATAAGACAGATTAGTTATTTTTATTTTTTTTTGCTTTCTATTTATTAAGACAAGGGATTTTTGGGGGTATTTTCCATGTCCAAAAATGAATCTCATCTTAAAATCGTGGACAAACCACTGACCAGCTCTTGCTGCGTTGCCTTCCCCGCAGCAGAGATTGTACTGCTGCTCCTGCTCCACTGTTTCCTGGCTCCCCACTCGAATCTGCTCAAGGCCCCCACTTTGATGCCCTCTTACCCCCGCTCCCCCTGAACATGTCAATCATCATGCTGCTTCTTAAGATGAGCACCCTCCCCCCGTCTCGTAAGACATGATCCTGCAGGGGAAGAGGAAGTAGCAGCATCCCACTGGCCCCTGCAATGAGGCAGAGGCAGCGACAACATCCCACTGAGCCTGGCAAGGGAAGAGGTAGCATCGCTGGTGTCATGACCGGGAAAGAAAGTGACCTCCCAAGCTTTTATTTATTGTATTGGACCAGATATAAAAGGGTTGCCTCATATTTGGAACTATCCTATTAGAGGGCCATTATGGCATGCTCTTTGGTCCTGATTTCTAAAAATTATTTTCTCGTGGGGATAAAATGGGAGAAACCCTGTAACAAGATCTGGCCTTTTGGGCTCTGCCTCCCTGACTGCACACGTAGAGCTTTCTCTGCTGTCCTTGCAAACGGATCCTGCTGGCTCATCGCATGCGTTTTGCCTCCTACATGACCTTAGTTTCCCAGGACTATACAGACATGCAAGCAGACATTTGGCAGCTGCACATGCCTGAAAGTCGCACACTTCCCTCCCTTCTGCTGCTTAGGAATACTGTTTTTTTTGGCAGGCATCAATAGGTATGATTGAGGGTAATGAGGCATGTGACAGCAATGCAACATTATTGTCACAGAGGAAAACTCTTCTTGCAGAGATGAAGTACTCTGCAGAATTATGCAAATTCCAATGTCGCTGTCTACTTATATTTGTTTGGCATCCACGCAAAGGAGCACAACACTTGCTATTTATTTTGTGCAAGCCATTTTGCGTGGTTAAAAAGCTTTTTACCCTTGTAAACAAGTCATCTGATAACCACCCTCCTTCCATGCATTGTCCCACAGTGCATTACACTTTTAGTCACATTAACAGGAGGCCTTCCCATGGGGCATCTTCAAATCCAAAAACATTGTTTTTCATGAGGAAAGCACCCACAGGGAAAAAGGAGTTGCAAATGTCTACCGGTGGTTTGCACCTGCAGCAGGGTTTGAGGTCAAAAAATGTGCGCCCTTTCATGCTGAAAACCAGAGCAAAGTCCACAGGTCCATAGAAGCAAGGAACGAAGAGGAGGATGAAGGACCACAGGAGCAGGGAACACTGACAACAGACGAAGAGGGACAGACCATGAAGACAAGAACTCAAGATGAACAAACAGCCACGGAATCAGGGAGGAGACACAGAAACGCAGGAACACACAGCAGGAACAGGAATCAGGAACACTGTGGCAAAGCACACTCACAACAGGGTGACCTATTGCCAAGGCATCTGAATGCAGAATGAGGCTGATTTCATCAGAAGGCACCACAGGGATTTTCCTGACATGGGCCCTTTAAATCACTGACGTTAGGGAGCTGGTGCACCTAGGGGCAGCTCTGGAATGCGTCAGTGCGGACTGTGTCGGAGGATCTGCTCCGGCATTGGAAGATCTGCCCCAAGACAGAGGTATCTGACAGCTGCAACATTTCCATTTCATCTCCATTTCTTTCTTCTGACTATTTTCTAATAGTTAGATTTCACCCCTCCCCTTTCCCCTCCAGTCCTCTTTTCATCTTTAACGTTCCTACCAGCTTTCAGCTCCCGCTCCCGCTTTCCCTTCTCTGTCTCATACTCCTTCCCCAGCTTCCTATTCCCCCTCTGTCTTTTACCCACTCCCTAGTCCTCCATTTCCACCCTCTGTACTGGCTCCTCCGCCCCTATCACTGCTGCTCATCTGCAGCTCCAGGGAGGCTGATGGTAGCGGCAGGAGCTTTGAGGAAGCTCCAGTCACTCAAATGAAGGCAAGGCCAGGCCCGGCAGCGACATCTGTGATGTCATATGAGTGACTTGGGTTGTGGGCACCGCCAAGTAAAGGAAAATAAACTAAATTAATTTAAAATATAGACTTGGGAGGCACAATACGTTCACTTATTGTGCCTCCCAAGTCTGTATTTTAAATTAATTTAGTTTATTTTCCTTTACTTGGTGTAATTCAGTCAGTGTCATGGTCCAGGCTGTGGTTAAGGCAAACTGGATTGGACCCAGTTGCTGAGTAAACTCAGTTTGCCTTAACCACAGCCTGGACCATGACACTAACTGAATTAATTTAAACTAAATTAATTTAAAATATAGACTTGGGAGGCACAATACGTTCACTTATTGTGCCTTCCAAGTCTGTATTTTAAATTAATTTAGTTTATTTTCCTTTACTTGGTGGGGAGGAGTAGCAATCTGTTATAAGTCTACTAGGGAGTTAGCAGTCTTTTATGGATCACCCCGCCAAGGAGAGGAGTTAGCAATCTATTCAATGCTACTCCCCCAAGGGGAGAAGCTAGCAATTTGTAATGCTCCATAGGCGGAGTTAATGATCTATTGTGGGTTGGCTCCCACAGAGTGGCAGTCTATATGATACCGCTCAGCAGTGTAAGGAATAAATACTTAATGTAAATTGGTGAATCCTTGGGCCGATGGCAGATGACAGCGCCCCCAGGAGGATATCCTGAGAGGGACCACCGGCTAGGCTGGAGTATGGAGACAAACACAGATAGTTCTTTATTAGACAGGAAGTAGAACCACCAGAGGTGGCAGTAGTGAGCTGATGTGCCGGGCAGGGCTGAAGTCCCTCAGATACTGGAATTGTGGACTCTGGGTTGCTGAGCTGTAGAGAGAGACTATAGGTAGTGAGTAGACAGGGTATGCAGGATACATAACCAGTAGCAGATGATACACTCACAATTGTAGATATCTGTAATGGCTTCTATGCAACAGAGAGTCTTCAGTATATTCAGGAACAGGAGCCGTAGGCGAGTACTGGTTCCTATATGCAGTCTGGAATGAGAACTCACAATATCTGTGTATGAGATGGCTTCTGGAATAGAAGAGTCTTTGGAGGGTTTTAGGAACATAGGCCCTCGTGGAGCAAGTACCGGTTCCTACCTGCAATCTGTAATAGTAATTCACAAGGTATAGGTATGTGATAGCTTCTGAGATAAAAGAGAGTCTGTGAAGGGTTTAGGAACATGGGCCTTCGTGGAGCGAGTACCGGTTCTTATCTGCAATATGAAATAGTAATGTACCAGATATAGGTATGCGATAGCTTCTGAGATAGAAGAGAGTTTTTGAAGGATATTAGGAACATGTGCCCTCGTGGAGCGAGTACCGGTTCCTATCTGCAATCTGCAATAATAACTCACGATCTCCGTACCTGCAATAACGTCTTAGACAGAAGGGAGTCTTCAGAGATTAGGAACATAGGCCCTCGTGGAGCGATTACCGGTTCCTATCTGTAATAGAACTCAGTGTTCACGTCTGCGATCGCTTTCAGGCAGTAAGGAGTCTTCTGAGCATTCAGGGACATAGGCCCTTGAGGAGCGAGTACCGAATCCCGTCTTAGCAATCTGAAATCAAGACGAGAGAGTGGGGCCCCCGAGGAGCGGGTACCCCTTGGTAAGTTGAGGAGGCAGAGCAGCAGTGAGAGAGTTATCCCCCTTGCTAACTCGATTCGTAGTTGCAAGCAAAGACCTTTTAAGGTGGAAGCGGATGACGTCATTACGGGGGGGCGCCCCCGAGGTTCGCGCCCTTGCCAGTACAAACTCTGGAGCGTGCGCGCACCTTCACGTCATCTAGAACATGGCGGATCCACAGCGTCAGGCCAGCCCGGGGATTCCGGGGAGAAGCAGTGAGGAGAAGCTGCGGCAGCATCTGTCTGAAGGGAATCGCCACAAAGGTAGAGAGGGTGGAGCGAGGGCAAGAACAGCCACAAACGCAACAGGCTGACATTGACTCAATTACATTAGAGTTCAAGATGTGAGGGTGAAGATCCGAGACGAAACTCAGATGGGTTGAAGATGAAGATCTGAGACGAAACTCAGATGGGTTGAGGATGAAGACCTGAGACGAAACTCAGATGGGTTGAAGGTAGAAGCAAGTACAATTACTCTGAAGACCCAGGCAAGATATGAGAAGAAGGATGAAGCTCGAAGACGGAACTCGGAGCCAGGATGAAGCTTGGAGGCGAAACTCGGAGCCAGGGACACCAAGACGAAACCCGGTGTAGGAACACTGAGATGAAACCCAGTACAGGGAGAATAAGAACTGGGGTCCTCAGCTGCTTGAACTGCCACAGAGAAGGAGATCCACAGATGGATGATGAGGATCTTCGGTCCGTGAGATGGAGGAAGCCCATCTGCACCCTACACACCCTAGCGTGGGTGTTCGCGGACCACTGGGCCACTAGGCGCCCTACCAGCCCAGCCGGGCTGGTCGTGGACCACGAGGGACGGGAAGACGGAACCTCAGGAACCTCTGGACTGGAGTGGAACATCAGGATACAGAAGACATCAGGGCTGGAACAGAACATCAGGAGAACATCTGGATAAAGGACGAAGACAGGAAACCAAGGAACAAAGAAAATCTAGATGAAGACTCAGGATCCCACATGGAACAGACTGCCTAGGAGGAGCAACAGATGTGGAGTCCTAAGGAGGACTTACTCCTTGCAAAGAAAAAGCTGGAATGATGGTGATGCCCTTTTGTAGGGCAGAAGGGACGATTTCCAGATGACATCAGCAGGTGGAGCCAGGAGGGACACTTCCTCACTGGCCCTTGAAATTCAGGAAGAAGGCATGGCCCCATGCCTAAGGAAGGGAAGTAGAGAGTCTGCAGGACCCTGGACAGGGGCCCTGCAGACGCTGAGAAGCAGGAGCAGAGCCTCTGCGCAGGCCCCGATGTCAGCGGCGGCATCCCTGCCGCCCAAGAAGGAACAGGGGCAGCTTCCTGCCAGAGGAGAGCGGGGATTACGGCCTCCAGGCAGCGAAGAAGATAGCGGCATCCTGCCATGGATGGAAGGCCTCCTGGCCTGCTAAGGACAACGTGGGCAGCGGCTCCATGCCGCGCAGAAGGGCCCTGAAGTCCACGGCTCCCGCCGTGGTGAAAGAGAAGTCAGCAGCAGCCTCCTGCCATGTGGAAGGACCCTGACACGGCTCCAGCCGCACCGGCACACTGGCAGCCTGGGCCACGAGGTCTCCCATGGCTCAGGCCACGGGAGGATTTGCAACAGCAACTCCCCTCAAAGAAGGTCCCCTCTCTTCTGTCAGGAGGTCAAGAACAAGGCACAGGACATCTAGGACAAAGATGCAGTTCATGAAAAGAAAATCCCCTCCAAATATTTCTTGAGACCAGAAGGAAAGTCCAGAAACAAGACCCGGGACAAGGTCTGTCCCACCGGGCACATGGCCTTTGCAGCATGTTGCGCAGTAGACAGAAGGGAGCACCAGGGGGTGCTCCCCAGCATGGGAAAAGAGATGTGTGCTCCTGCGGCGAGATGGTCCAAGTCTGGGAACTGAGAACGAAGAGCCTCTACCGAACCTGCACGCCCAGGGGAGACCATCAAAACAATGATGGTCCCTTGAACAGTCCTCCGACCATTCCTAGTCCTTTTGGACTGCCGCTGTGAACAATAAGGGCGGCAAGCTGGACAGAGGACAAGGGCAGATGGAGAAATCTGGCACAGGACAAGACTCAGATGTAGGTAGACGAAGACTCATGCTTGGAGGAAGACAAAGACTCAGGCTTGGAGGAAGACTTGAAAGGAGTGCTGCGATGCTACGCGCCCTACACACCCCAGCCTGGATGGTCGCGGACCATGATGGAGACGAAGCAGCAAGGCTGACATCAACTTTTACATTAGAGTTCAAAATGTGAGGGTGAAGATTCGAGATGAAACTCAGATGGGTTGAGGATGAAGATCCGAGACGAAACTCAGATGGGTTGAGGATGAAGATCCGAGACGAAACTCAGATGGGTTGAGGATGAAGATCCGAGACGAAACTCAGATGGGTTGAGGGTAGAAGCAGGTACAAGTACTCTGAAGACCCAGGCAAGATATGAGAAGAAGGATGAAGCTCAGAGATGGAACTCAGAGCCAGGATGAAGCTCGGAGACGGAAATCGGAGACAGGATGAAGCTCGGAGATGGAACTCGGAGCCAGGATGAAGCTGAGAGACGGAACTCTGAGCCAGGGACACCGAGATGAAACCCAGTGTAAGAACACTGAGACAAAACCCAGTTCAGGGAGAATAAGAACTGGGGTCCTCAGCTGCTTGAACTGCTGCAGAGAAGGAGATACACAGATGGACGATGAGGATCTTTGGTCTGTGAGATGGAGGAATCTCACCAGCGCCCTACACACCCCAGTGATCATGGTCACGGACCACTGGGCCACTATGTGCCCTACCAGCCCAGGTGGGCTGGTCACGGACCACGAGGGACGGGAAGATGGAACCTCAGGAACCTCTGGACTGGAACAGAACATCAGGATACAGAAGACATCAGGGCTGGAACAGAACATCAGTAGAACATCTGGAACAAGGACGAAGACAGGAGACCAAGGAACAAAGAATATCTAGACGAAGACTCAGGATCCCACATAGAACAGAGTGCCTAGGAGGAGAAACAGACGTGGAGTCCTAAGGAGGACTTACTCCTTGCAAAGGCAAAGCTGGAATGACGGTGAAGCCCTTTTGTAGGGCAGAAGGGACGACTCCCACATGACATCAGCAGGTGGAGCCAGGAGGGCCCTTGAATTTCAGGAAGAAGGCATGGCCCCGCGCGTAAGGAAGGGAAATAGAGAGTCTGCAGGACCCTGGACAGTGGCCCTGCTGACGCTGAGAAGCAGGAACTGGGCCTCTGCGCAGGCCCCGACGTCAGCGGCGGCGTCCCTGCCACCCAAGATGGAACAGGGGGGGACTTCCTGCTGGAGGAGAGTGGGGATTGCGGCCTGCAGACCGCGAAGAAGATAGCGGCATCTTGCCATGGAGGGAAGACCACCTGGCCTGCTAGGGACGACTTGGGCAGCAGCTCCATGCCGCGCAGAAAGGCCCTGAAGTCCGTGGCTCCTGCCGTGGTGAAAGAGAAGTCGGCAGTGGCTTCCTGCCACATGGGAGGACCTCGATGTGGCTCCAGCCGCGCCGGCACGCTGGCAGCCCGGGCCGAGAGGTAAGAGGCTTCCCATGGCTACAGCCACGGGAGGATTTGCAACAGATTTCTTCCCGTTCCCAATTAACAGGTCTACAGCAAAGGGGATGAAAACATTGTGTGAGATTACAAGGTGGGGAAGAGGGGACAGGGGCTGAAAGCATGGTTTGAGATTACAGGGTGGGGAAGGGGGGATAGGGGATGAAAGCATGGTGTGAGTTTACAGGGTGGGGAAGAGGGGACAGGAGATGAAAGCATGGTGAGAGATTACAGGGTGGGAAAGAGGTGACAGGGGATGAAAGCATGGTGTGAGATTACAGGGCAGGGAAGAGAGGACAGAGGTTGAAACCATGGTGTCAGATTACAGGGTGGGAAGAGGGGACAGACAGTGAAATCATGGTGTGAGATTACAGGGTGGGGAAGAGGGAACAGGGTGAAATCATGGTGTGAGATTACAGAGTGGGGAAGAGGGGACAGAGGAAGAGGGGACAGGAGATGAAAGCATGGTGAGAGATTACAGGGTGGGAAAGAGGGGACAGGGGATGAAAGCATGGTGTGAGATTACAGGGCGGGGAAAGGAGGACAGGGGATGAAAGCATGGTGAGAGATTACAGGGTGGGGAAGAGGGGACGGGGGATGAAAGCATGGTGTGAGATTACAGGGTGGGGAAGAGGGGACAGGGGATGAAAGCATGGTGTGAGATTACAGGGTGGGGAAAGGAGGACAGGGGATGAAAGCATGGTGAGAGATTACAGGGTGGGGAAGAGGGGACAGGGGATGAAAGCATGGTGTGAGCTTACAGGGTTGGGATGGGGAGATATGAAATGAAAGCATAGTGTGAGATTACAAGATGGGGAAGGAGGGACAGGGTTTGAAAGCATGGTGAGATTACAAGCTGGGGAAGAGGGGACAGGGGTTGAAAACATGGTGTGAGATTCCAGGGTGCAGAAGAGGGGTGTTAGGATTTGTGTGTTTGTGGGCCCTGGGCCGAGGTGAGGGACGGTACCACTCACGGGGAGGAACCCCGTGAGCCTCAACGTCAGGAGGCGAGTCTCAGCTTCTGGATGTGCAGGACAGCAAGTACTGGATAGGGAGCAGAGAGAGGGGCACTGTCCGCGGAGCGGGGAGTGTAGCAAGAAAGTCACACAGACACAGAGGTAATGGACGGCCGGCGCCATCTTTAAAAATGGCGCGCGCCATCCAGTGCTCCTACCATGTGACAGGGGCCGGCCAATGGCACGGATACCCTGTCACATGGTAAGGGCAAAGGGCCATTGGCGCCATTTTGATTAGTGGCAGCCTCCGGCCCGAGAGCGGGAGATGGCTCCCGGGACCCCCACTGGACCACCAGGAACTTGTAAAAGGTTTGGGGAGGTTCGGGAGGGTGGGGGAAGCTAAGGGAACAGTTTTAAAGGGTCGGGGTGGGTTTAGGGATTGTTTTGGTGTGCCGTTTTTCCTGCCCTCCCCCAAAACGATGAGAACCCCAGGAACAAAATCATGGGGTTCTCTTATCGGGAGCCCCTGATTTCTGACGATTTTGAAAATATCATCCGATATTTTAAATCGTCCGAAGCCCGATTCACATCCCTAGTTTTAAGCGAAGAAAGCGAGTGCTGAGCCACACTTTGTCTCCATGGTTAAACTGAGGAGCTGCCCAATGATGGGCATTGTAGAACTTCTTTGATTTCTGGGCGGCTTACTGTAGAAGTCTTTTAGTGTGCTCCCAAAGTTGATGTAACTCTAGTGCAGAAGCCTGCACCGCTGGAGAAGACACAGACAGAGGTAGTGGAAGAGGAGGCAGAGGTTGGCGTCCGTTCACTATTTGAAAGGGTGATGACCCCGTAGATGCAGACTGCTGGGAGTTTAAGACGAACTTGGCCCAGGGTAGTAAGTCAGACCAGTCATTTGGCCGAGAGTTCACATACGCCCAAAGAAATTGTTTCAGGGTTCGGTTTGTCCTCTCTGTCTGACAATTGGCCTGCGGGTGATAGTCTGATGTGAGGTCTAAGGCGATATCAAACTTTTTACATAGTGACCTCCAAAATCTGACCATGAACTGGACACCTTGATCCGAGATTATATGTCTCGGAAGTCCGTGGAGGCGAAAGATGTGGCGGATGAATAGTTTATCCAGTTCCGGGGCTGAAGGAAGACCTGGTAATGCCACAAAGTGAGCCATCTTTGAAAATCGGTCCACGGTAACCCATATGGTGTTGTTGCCATTGGAAGGAGGTAGGTCCACTATGAAATCTATAGCTATGTGTGTCCACGGCTTACTAGGTGCAGGAAGAGGTAAGAGACCCCAAGGACGGCCCATTGGCGGTTTCTGACGAGCGCAAGTGGGACATAATTCCACATACGCTTACGTGTCTTTCTTCATGGTTGGCCAACAATAGAATCTCTATTGCGGCCCAATAGAGTCAAGTATTTATGTTTAAGAGTCTATGACTGACGGAGGACATTTTAAGAAAAAAGAAAAAAATTCTTGAACAAAAATTATTTTGAAAGTAAATAAATTTAAAAGAAGGCGAATGATTGAAAAGACCGGTTGGTGTCTTTGTAAAAATTCACACAACGTCAGGCTTGCTGACGCCTTCTTTAGCCATTTTCTTTAAATACAATTTGGTTCCACTTTTGCTGTTGATAATATGGATCACAGTGGATAATTATTGACTCTTTGTGTTATTAGACTTCAATTACCCCAATATTGACTGGGTAAATGTATCATCGGTACATGCTAGAGATATAAAGTTCCTGGATGTAATAAATGACATTTTTATGGAGCAATTGGTCCAGGAACCGACAAGAGAGGGATCAATTTTAGATCTAATTCTGTGGAGGACAGGATTTGGTGAGAGAGGTAACGGTGGTGGGGCCGCTTGGCAATAGTGATCATAATATGATCAATTTTGAATTAATGACTGGAAAGGGGACAGTAAGTAAATCCACAGCTCTCGTGCTAAACTTTCAAAAGGGAAACTTTGATAAAATGAGAAAAATTGTAAGAAAAAAACTGAAAGGAGCAGCTACAAAGGTAAAAAGTGTGCAAGAGGCGTGTTCATTGTTAAAAAAAATACCATCCTAGAAGCACAGTGTTATGGATGTTGCTAGGGAGTTAGCAACCTGTTATGCATCGGTTCCTGAGGAAGGAGGAGTTAGCAATCTGATATACTCAGCTCCTGTAGAGGGAGTAGTTAACAATCTGTTAAGGTATAGACTGCGGAGTTAGCAATCTGTTATGAATCTGTTTCTGAAGACTCCTGATGGGGAAGGAGTAGCAATCTGTTACCAGCGGAGTGCTTGGAGAGGACACTCAGCTGTAGAGGAATGTAGAAAGGTGGATCCTTGGGCTGATGGCAGATGACTGCGACCCCAGGAGGATATCCTGAGAGGGACCACTGGCTAGGCTTGGATATGGAGACAGACACAGATAGTTCTTTTATTAGACAGGTTAGTAGAACCACCAGAGGTGGCAGTAGTGAGCTGATATGCCCGGCAGGGCTGAAGTCCCTCAGGAACTGGAAAAGCGATCCAAGGGTTGCTGAGCTGTAGAGAAACTATAGATAGTGAGTAGACAGGGTATGCTGTGTTCATAGCCAGAACTGGATGACAAAACTCACATAAGGTCTTAATGACTGGAAAAGGAACAGTGTGCAAATCCAAGGCTCTCGTGCTAAACTTTCAAAAGGGAAACTTTGATAAAATGAGAAAAATTGTTAGAAAAAACTGAAAGAAGCAGCTACAAAAGTAAAAAATGTCCAAGAGGTGTGGTCATTGTTAACAAATACCATTCTAGAAGCACAGTCCAGATGTATTGCACACATTAAGAAAGGTGGAAAGAAGGCAAAACGATTACTGGTATGGTTAAAAGGGGAGGTGAAAGAAGCTATTTTAGCCAAAAGATCTTCATTCAAAAATTGGAAGAAGGATCCAACAGAAGAAAAAAGGATAAAGCATAAAACACTGGCAAGTTAAATGTAAGACATTGATAAGACAGGCTAAAAGAGAATTTGAAAAGAAGTTGGCTGTAGAGGCAAAAACTCACAGTAAAAACATTTTTAAATATATCCAAAGCAGAAAGCCTGTGAGGGAGTCAGTTGGACCGTTAGATGATCGAGGGGTTAAAGGGGCACTTAGAGAAGATAAGGCCATCGCGGAAAGATTAAATGATTTCTTTGCTTTGGTGTTTACTGAAGAGGATGTTGGGGAGGTACCCGTAATGGAGAAGGTTTTCATGGGTAATGATTCAGATGGACTGAATCAAATCACGGTGACCTAGAAGATGTGGTAGACCTGATTGACAAACTGAAGAGTAGTAAATCACCTGGACCGGATGGTATACACCCCAGAGTTCTGAAGGAACTAAAAAATGAAATTTCAGACCTATTAGTAAAAAATTTGTAACTTATCATTAAAATCATCCATTGTACCTGAAGACTGGAGGATAGCAAATGTAACCCCAATATTTAAAAAGGGCTCCAGGGGTGATCCGGGAAACTACAGACCGGTTAGCTTGACTTCAGTGCCAGGAAAAATAGTGGAAAGTGTTCTAAACATCAAAATCACAGAACATATAGAAAGACATGGTTTAATGGAACAAAGTCAGCATGGCTTTACCCAGGGCAAGTCTTGCCTCACAAATCTGCTTCACTTTTTTGAAGGAGTTAATAAACATGTGATAAAGGTGAACTGGTAGATGTAGTATACTTGGATTTTCAGAAGGCGTTTGACAAAGTTCCTCATGAGAGACTTCTAGGAAAAGTAAAAAGTCATGGGATAGGTAGCGATGTCCTTTCGTGGATTGCAAACTGGCTAAAAGACAGGAAACAGAGAGTAGGATTAAATGGGCAATTTTTCTCAGTGGAAGGAGTGGACAGTGGAGTGCCTCAGGGATCTGTATTGGGACCCTTACTGTTCAATATATTTATAAATGATCTGGAAAGAAATACGACGAGTGAGATAATCAGATTTGCAGATGACACAAAATTGTTCAGAGTGGTTAAATCACAAGCAGATTGTGATAAATTGCAGGAAGACCTTGTGAGACTGGAAAATTGGGCATCCAAATGGCAGATTAAATTTAATGTGGATAAGTGCAAGGTGATGCATATAGGGAAAAATAACCCATGCTATATTAATTACACAATGTTGGGTTCCATATTAGGTGCTACAACCCAAGAAAGAGATCTAGGTGTCATAGTGGATAACATATTGAAATCGTCAGTACAGTGTGCTGCGGCAGTCAAAAAAGCAAACAGAATGTTGGGAATTATTAGAAAAGGAATGGTGAATAAATCGGAAAATGTCATAATGCCTCTGTATCGCTCCATGGTGAGACCGCAGCTTGAATACTGTGTACAATTCTGGTCGCCGCATCTCAAAAAAGATATAATTGCGATGGAGAAGGTACAGAGAAGGGCTACCAAAATGATAAGGGGAATGGAACAACTCCCCTATGAGGAAAGACTAAAGAGGTTAGGACTTTTCAGCTTGGAGAAGAAACGACTGAGGGGGAATATGACAGAGGTGTTTAAAATCATGAGAGTTCTAGAATGGGTAGATGTGAATCGGTTATTTACTCTTTCGGATAGTAGAAAGACTAGGGGGCACTCCATGAAATTAGCATGGGGCACATTTAAAACTAATCGGAGAAAGTTCTTTTTTACTCAACGCACAATTAAACTCTGGAATTTGTTGCCAGAGAATGTGGTTAGTGCAGTTAATATAGCTGTGTTTAAAAAAGGATTGGATAAGTTCTTGGAGGAGAAGTCCATTACCTGCTATTAAGTTCACTTAGAGAATAGCCACTGCCATTAGCAATGGTTACATGGAATAGACTTAGTTTTTGGGTACTTGCCAGGTTCTTATGGCCTGGATTGGCCACTGTTGGAAACAGGATCCTGGGCTTGATGGACCCTTGGTCTGACCCAGTATGGCATTTTCTTATGTTCTTATGTTCAGTACCTGGAAAGGGTTAGGCCCTCGAGGAGCGAGTACCTGGTTCCAGGGAAAGCTCTGAGAGAGCAATGGTAACTCACAAATGTCTGTATCTCCGATAGCTTCCAGGCAGTAGAGAATCTTCAGAGTGTTCAGGAACATGGGCCCTCGAGGAGCGAGTACTGGTTCCTATCTGCAATCTGAAATAAAGAAAAGAGAGCAAGGCCCCTGAGGAACGGGTACTCCTGGTAAGTCCGAGGAGGCAGAGTAGCTTGTGAGTAAAGTCGAAGCAATCACCCGACAGAGTAGCTTGGACAGCCGATGTTGCGATCCCCCCTGCTGCTGCGCTGCAGGAGGTCTCTTACCTTCCTCCAGAGGCCGCTCTGAAGCCTGGGCCTCGCCTGCGCATCATCCAGGACTTGTTCCAGGGCCTGAGAGGCCTAGCTGTGCCGGTGGCTTGCAGCCTCAGTGTTTGGACTTCCTGTTGGGCGACGCCTTTCCCTAGGGGCTGGCCCGCAGCTCTCTACCCTAGTTATAGGACCAGCGGTGGGCGGTCCTGGCAAGCTCCTCCCAGGGAGTTGCCTTCTACCTCCAGTATTTAAGGACCTTCTGTTCACTGTGTCTTGGCCTTGGATCTGAGCATTACAGTCGCCTGTAACCTAGCCGATCCAGGTCCTCCATGTTTGATGGCGCCTTGTCCTGTCTCTGCTTGATGTTCCTGATGTCCAGTGTCTCTGCCTTGATGCCTGTCTCTGACCCTGCCTAGATGTTTGTTCCTGTGCCTGCCAGCCGTAAGGGCTTCGGATGTGAGTTTCCCAGCATCGGAGTCCTGTTCGCCTGGGTCTTCCCCGCGCCCTCCTTCTCAGCGTGGTCCGCGACCAGCCTCTCAGGGCTGTGTAGGGCGCGTCTGGGACAGGGTGGTCCGCGACTCAGTCCCACGGGTGGGCTGAGTAGGGCGCCCTGATGGACAGTGCAATGTTCCCGTCCAGCCTTGTCTACAGTGTCTGCTTCAGCCCGTACCCTGATGTCTTCCTCTGCCAGCCGAGGGGGCTTCGGATGTGAGTATCCCAGCATCGGAGTTCCTACTCGCCTGGATCCTTCTAGTGTCTCGCTTCAGCCCTTGTCCTGATGTCTCCGTCTGCTTCAGCCTGCTTCTGCCCTGTCTGATGTTGTCTGTTTAAGGACTCTGTCTGCCCTCGCCTCTGTCCGGCCTGCTGCCCATTGCCGTTCCCTGCGGCAGGTCCGAAAGGGCCGGGAACAGTCGGAGGACCGTTCATTAGTCAACTTCCCCGTGTTGGCTACCATGGGCATGCAGGTCCGGCTGAGGGCCGGACTTCCTGCTTCTGTTCCTGCCTGCCTGGCTCACCATGCCTGCTCAGCTCACCTCCCACGGTGTGGCCTTGGGCTCCTCCTGGGGTCCTGCCGTGGCCCAAGGGCTCACCACCCGCCCGAGACGACCGCGCCTGCGCGCGCTCGTAACAGCCGAAGTGAGTTCTTGCTAACTCCTTTTGTTAGCGAATACTGAGACCTTTTATATTGGAAGTGGATGATGTCATCTCAGGGAGCGCCCCCAAGGTTCGCGCCCTTGCTGGTACATCAATCGGAGCGCGTGCGCACGCGTGCCCTACGTCATCAGGTAACATGGCGGATCCGCAGTGTCGTGCTGGTCCGGGGACGCCGGAGGAAGACGGCAAGAAGACGGCGCAGCAGCTAACCATCCATCAGACCCAGAGGGAGTCGCCACAGAGGTAAAGAGGGCGGAGTGAGGGCGTCGAGCAGCGACGGACTCAACACACAGTCCAGATGTATTCCACACATTAAAAAAGGTGGAAAAAAGAACAATACAATTACCGGCATGGTTAAAAGGGGAGGTGAAAGAAGCTATTTTAGCCAAAAGATCTGCATTCAAAAATTGGAGGAAGGATCCAACATAAGAAAATAGGATAATGCATGAGCGTTGGCATGTTAAATGTAAGACATTGATAAGACAGGCTAAGAGAGAATTTGAAAAGAAGTTGGCCGTAGACGCAAAAACTCACAATAAAAACTTTTTAAAATCCGAAGCAGAAAGCCTGTGAGGGGGGTCAGTTGGACCGTTAGATGATCGAGGGGTTAAAGGGGCACTTAGAGAAGATAAGGCCATCGTGGAAAGATTAAATGATTTCTTTGCTTTGGTGTTTACTGAAGAGGATGTTGGGGAGATACCCGTACCGGAGAAGGTTTTCATGGGTAATGATTCAGATGGACTGAACCAAATCACGGTGAACCTAGAAGAACTGGTAGGCCTGATTGACAAACTGAAGAGTAGTAAATCACCTGGACTGGATGGTACACACCCCAGGGTTCTGAAGGAACTAAAAAATGAAATTTCAGACCTATTAGTAAAAATTTGTAACCTATAATTAAAATCATCCATTGTACCTGAAGACTGGAGGATAGCTAATGTAACCCCCATATTTAAAAAAGGCTCCAGGGGCGAGCCGGGAAACTACAGACCGGTTACCCTGACTTCAGTGCCAGGAAAAATTGTGGAAAGTGTTCTGAACATCAAAATCACAGAACATATAGAAAGACATGGTTTAATGGAACAAAGTCAGCATGGCTTTACCCAGGGCAAGTCTTGCCTCACAAATCTGCTTCACTTTTTTGAAGGAGTTAATAAACATGTGGATAAAGGTGAACTGGTAGATGTAGTATACTTGGATTTTCAGAAGGCGTTTGACAAAGTTCCTCATGAGAGACTTCTAGGAAAAGTAAAAAGTCATGGGATAGGTAGCGATGTCCTTTCGTGGATTGCAAACTGGCTAAAAGACAGGAAACAGAGAGTAGGATTAAATGGGCAATTTTCTCAGTGGAAAGGAGTGGACAGTGGAGTGCCTCAGGGATCTGTATTGGGACCCTTACTGTTCAATATATTTATAAATGATCTGGAAAGAAATACGACGAGTGAGATAATCAGATTTGCAGATGACACAAAATTGTTCAGAGTGGTTAAATCACAAGCAGATTGTGATAAATTGCAGGAAGACCTTGTGAGACTGGAAAATTGGGCATCCAAATGGCAGATTAAATTTAATGTGAATAAGTGCAAGGTGATGCATATAGGGAAAAATAACCCATGCTATATTAATTACACAATGTTGGGTTCCATATTAGGTGCTACAACCCAAGAAAGAGATCTAGGTGTCATAGTGGATAACATATTGAAATCGTCAGTACAGTGTGCTGCGGCAGTCAAAAAAGCAAACAGAATGTTGGGAATTATTAGAAAAGGAATGGTGAATAAAACGGAAAATGTCATAATGCCTCTGTATCGCTCCATGGTGAGACCGCAGCTTGAATACTGTGTACAATTCTGGTCGCCGCATTTCAAAAAAGATATAATTGCGATGGAGAAGGTACAGAGAAGGGCTACCAAAATGATAAGGGGAATGGAACAACTCCCCTATGAGGAAAGACTAAAGAGGTTAGGACTTTTCAGCTTGGAGAAGAGACGGCTGAGGGGGGATATGATAGAGGTGTTTAAAATCATGAGAGGTCTAGAACGGGTAGATGTGAATTGGTTATTTACTCTTTCAGATAATAGAAAGACTAGGGGGCACTCCATGAAGTTAGCATGTGCCACATTTAAAACTAATCAGAGAAAGAAGTTCTTCACAATGCACAATTAAACTCTGGAATTTGTTGCCAGAGGATGTGGTTAGTACAGTTAGTATAGCTGTGTTTAAAAAAGGATTGGATAAGTTCTTGGAGGAGAAGTCCATTACCTGCTATTAATTAAGTTGACTTAGAAAATAGCCATTGCTATTACTAGCATCAGTAACATGGAATAGACTTAATTTTTGGGTACTTGCCAGGTTCTTATGGCCTGGATTGGCCACTGTTGGAAACAGGATGCTGGGCTTGATGGACCCTTGGTCTGACCCAGCATGGCATGTTCTTATGTTCTTACAGGGTGGGGAAGAGGGGATGAAATCATGGTGTGAGATTACAGGGTGGGGAAGAGGGGACAGGGGAGGACAGAGGAGGAAATCATGGTGTGAGATTACAGGGTGGGGAAGTGGGGACAGGGAAGGAAATCATGGCGTGAGATTACAGGGTGGGGAAGTGGGGACAGGGGAGGAAATCATGGCGTGAGATTACAGGGTGGGGAAGAGGGGACAGGGGTTGAAAGCAAGGTGTGAGAGTACAGGGTAGGAACATAAAAGCATAAGACTTGCCATACTGGGTCAGAATAAAGGTCCATCAAGCTCATTATCCTGTTTCCAAATGTAGCCAAGCCAGGTCAAAAGTACCTGGCAGGATTTTAAGGGGTAGATCGATTCCAAGCTGCTTATCCTAGAGATTAGCAGTGGATTTCCCCAAGCCCACTTTAATAATTGTTTATTGACTTTTCCTCCAGGAATATGTCCAAAACTCTTTTAAATGCAGCTACACTAATAGCTTTCACCTCATCCTCTGGCAACAAATTCCAGAGTTTAATTATGCGCTGAGTAAAAAAATTATTTTCTCGTATTGGTTTTAAATTTATCACCTAGTAACTTCAATGTGTCCCCCCTGGTCTTTATACTCTTTGAAAAAGTAAACAATCAATCAATGTTTACTTGTTCCATTCCTCTCATTATTTTATAGACCTCTATCATATCTCCCCTCAGTGTCTTTTCTGCAAGCTGAAGAGTCCTAAGTTCTTTAGATCTCCTCCTAGGGGAATTATCCCATCCCCTTTATCATTTTGGTCGTCCTTCTCTGTACCTTTTCTAATTCTGCTATATCTTTCTTGAGATGTAGAACTGAAAATAATACTTAAGATGAGGTTGCACCATGGAGTGAAACAGAGGCATTATGATATTCTCTATTTTGTTCTCCATTCCTTTCCTAACAATCCCTAACATTCTATTTGCTTTCTTGGCTGCTGCTGCACACAGAGCAGAAGATTTCGATGTATTATCAATGATGACATTAGATCCATTTCCTGAGTGGTGACTCCTAATGTGGAACCTTGCATTGTGTAGCCAGAATTTGGGTTACTCTTCCCTAAGTGCATCACTTTGCACTTGTCCACATTAAATTTCATTTGCATTTGCATGCCCAGTCTCCCAGTTTTGCAAGGCCCTCTTGCAATTTTTCTCAATCCTCTTGTGATTTAACAACTTTGAATAATTTTGTGTCATCAGCCAATTTGATCACCTCACTCGTTATCCCCATTTCTAAATCATTTATAAATATATTAAAAAGCAGTGGTCCCAGAACAGATCCTTGGGGCACTCCACTATTCACCTTCCTCCATTAGGAAAATTTACCATTTAGCCCTACTCTGTTTTCTATCTTTTAACCAGTTCACAGTCCGCAATAGAACATTGCTCCCTAAATCATGACTTTCTAATTTCCTAAGAAGTCTCTCATGAGGGACTTTATCAAATGCTTTCTGGAAATCCAGATACTCTATATCAACTGGCTCACTTTTATCCACATGTTTGTTTATGCCCTCAAAAAAATCTAGCAGATTGGTGAGGCAAGATTTCTCTTGGCTAAATCCATGTTGGCTTTGTCCCATTAAACTATGCTTATCTATATGCTCAGCAATTTTTTTCTTTATTATAGTTTCTACCATTTTCCCTGATACATAGAAACATAGAAATGACGGCAGAAGAAGACCAAACGGCTCATCCAGTCTGCCCAGCAAGCTTTGCACTTTTTATTTTTTTTTCTCATACTTCTGTTAGTCTTGGCTCTTAGTAACCTTTTGGTTCTATTTCCCTTCCACTCCACCATTAATGTAGAGAGCAGTGTTGGAACTGCACCTAAATGAATATCTAGCTTAATTAGTTAGGGGTTGTAACCGCCGCAATAAGCAAGCTACACCAATGCTTATTTGTTAACCCAGACTATGTAATTCAGTCCTTGTTGGTTGTTGTCTGTATATAGATCCACCTTTCTTCGTTCCCCCTGCCATTGAAGCAGAGAGCTATGTTGGATATGCGTGAAGTATCGGACTTTTCCCCCTGCCGTTGAAGCAGAGAGCTATGCTGGGTATGCAGGAAGTATCGGTCTTTCTCCCCTGCCGTTGAAGCAGAGAGCTATGCTGGGTATGCATGAAATATCGGTCTTTTTCCCCTGCCGTTGAAGCAGAGAGCTATGCTGGGTATGTATTGAAAATGAAGTATCAAGCTTATTTGGTTTGGGGTAGTAACCACCGTAACAAGCAAGCTACTCCCTGCTTTTTTGTGAATGCAAATCTTTTTCCACATTTCCTCTTGCCGTTGAAGCTTAGAGCATTGTTGGAGTCGCATTAACCATGTGTATGTTTATTGAATAAGGATATTATCTCCAGGCAGTAGCCGTCATACCCGCGAGCCACCCACTCTTCATTCATGTCCCCTAGACTTTATGGATCCACAGTGTTTATCCCACGCCCCTTTGAAGTCCTTCACTGTTCTGGCCTTCACCACTTCCTCCGGAAGGGCATTCCAGGCATCCACCACCCTCTCCGTGAAGAAATACTTCCTGACATTGGTTCTGAGTCTTCCTCCCTGGAGTTTCAAATCGTGACCCCTGGTTCTGCTGATTTTTTTCCGACGGAAAAGGTTTGTCATTGTCTTTGGATCATTAAAACCTTTCAAGTATCTGAAAGTCTGTATCATATCACCTCTGCTTCTCCTTTCCTCCAGGGTATACATATTTAGATTCTTCAGTCTCTCCTCATAAGTCATTTGATGAAGACCCTCCACCTTTCTGGTTGCCCTTCTCTGGACCGCCTCCATCTTGTCTCTGTCTCTGCGGAGATACGGTCTCCAGAACTGAACACAGTACTCCAGGTGAGGCCTCACCAAGGACCTGTACAAGGGGATAATCACTTCCATTTTCTTACTCGATATTCCTCTCTCTATGCAGCCCAGCATTCTTCTGGCTTTAGCTATCGCCTTGTCACATTGTTTCGCTGACTTCAGATCATTAGACACTATCACCTCAAGGTCTCTCTTCTGTTCTGTGCACATCAGCCTTCCCCCCCCCCCCCCCCCCCCCCCCCCCCATCGAATACAGTTCATTCAGATTTCCACGCCCCATATGCATGACTCTGCACTTCTTGGCATTGAATCTCAGCTGCCATATCTTCGACCACTCTTCCAGCTTCCTTAAATCCCATCTCATTCTCTCCACTCCTTCCAGCATGTCCACTCTGTTGCAGATCTTAGTGTCGTCCGCAAAAAGACAAATCTTACCTTCTGTCCCGTCCGCAATGTCGCTCACAAATATATTGAACACTGATCCTTGCGGTACACCGCTTAAAACCGCTCTCTCTTCAGAGAGAGTTCCATTTACCATCACACATTGTCTTCTGTCCTTCAACCAGTTTGCAATCCAGGCCACCACCTCGGCACTCACTCCTAAGCTTCTTATTTTATTCACCAGTCTCCTGTGCGGGACCGTATCAAAGGCTTTGCTGAAATCCAAGTAGATGATATCAAGTGCTCTTCCTTGATCCAATTCCTTGGTTACCCAGTCAAAAAAGTCAATCAGATTTGTCTGAAAGAACCTTCCCCTGGTGAATCCATGCTGCCTGTGGTCCAGCAATTGTCCCGACTGTAGATATTTCACTATTCTCTCTTTCAACAACGACTCCATTACTTTTCCCACCACCGAAGTGAGGCTAACCGGTCTGTAGTTACCAGACCGGTTAGCCTCACTGGTCTATTGTTTCCTGGATCATCCCTTGAGCCATTTTTAAAAATTGACATTACATTGGCAACCCTCCAGGATACCATAGACATTTCAATGATAGTTTACAAATTACTAATAGCAGGTTTACAATTTCATTTTTAAGCTTTTTCAGCACTCTCGGATGTATACCATCTGGTCCAGATGATTTGCTACTCTTTAGTGTGAAGAAAGGAAGAGGGGACAGGAATGAAATCATTGGGGTGGAGGTGGGGTCCCATAAGATGGGGGGGGGGGGGGGGGACGGTTGTTGGGGGCCCATAATGAAAACTTGTGCCAGGGCACAAGTGATCATTGCTTCACCACCAGTCCTCTAGAATCTGTCTGTAAATTCAAGTCATTTAAATCAGAAATGTTCTTTTTTTCTTTGCTTTCTTGCTTATTGTACAAGAGAACTCTTGCAATTTTAGTTTCTAATGATTATTGATGCCTACAGTTTGAAGAAATTGTTCAGTTGAAGACAAACTAGATAGTTATTTAGACTTGAATTTAATTATAATACCCTGGAGATTCATGTACCCAAAATGGAAAAATTAATTCAAATTTTTTCTGTTTGGGTTACCTTTTATTATAGCAGCATAAGAATAGTCAAAAAATGTAGTTTAGGAGCTGTGAAGACCACATAGGATTCCTGAAGGTACTTATGTACTTTAGCATCTTTTGATTATTCTTATGTTGGCCCAATGAAAGGTATCAGAACAATTTATTAAAATGTATGTTTCCCATGGGTATTTACTTTTTTAAGCACAATTCATCTCTATTCCCCCCCCTTCCCATACCACCTGGTACCCCCCTCCATCATTTGTCCTCAATTACCTCCTCCCTCCATGTACTCCTCTACCTACCAGCATCCTTCTCTGGTTTTTGGTTTTTTTTTGTAGCTCCAGTCTCTCAATTAATTTTGGGTTCTGTAATTGAACTGCCAAACCTATGCATGAGCTGCCGCTGCTTATTATGAAAGATATTAGTGCAGAGTGTTTTCACCCAGGCTGGTTAAATGCCTGATGCAAACTTTGCAGTCTGCCTCAAAGACAGTATCAAAAAGGACTTCAGAGAAGGAACCGTACAGCTTTAGCCGATATTATTAACTGAATTTTCATCCAATATAGAAACATAGAAATGACGGCAGAAGAAGACCAAATGGCCCATCCAGTCTGCCCAGCAAGCTTCACACATTTTTTCTCACACTTATCTGTTTCTCTTAGCTCTTGGTTCTATTTCCCTTCCACCCCCAGCTTTAATGTAGAGAACAGTGATGGAGCTGCATCCAAGTGAAATATCTAGCTTGATTAGTTAGGGGTAGTAGCCGCCGCAATAAGCAAGCTACACCCATGCTTATTTGTTTTACCCAGCCTATGTTATACAGCCCTTATTGGTTGTTTTTCTTCTCCCCTGCCGTTGAAGCAGGGAGCTATGCTGGATATGCGTGAAGTATCAGTCTTCTCCCATGCTGTTGAAGCAGAGAGCCATGCTGGATGTGCATCGAAAGTGAAGTATCAGGCACATTTGGTTTGGGGTAGTAACCGCCGTAACAAGCCAGCTACTCCCCGCTTTGTGAGTGCGAACCCTCTTCTTCTCCCCTGCCATTGAAGCAGAGAGCTCTGCTGGATGTGTGAAGTATCAGTTTTTCTTCTCCCCTGCCGTTGAATCAGAGAACTATGCTGTATATGCATTGAAAGTGAAGTATCAGACTTATTTGATTTGGGGTAGTAACCGCCGTAACAAGCCAGCTACTCCCCTCTTTGTGAGTGTGAATCCTTTTTTCCACATTTCCTCTTGCTGTTGAAGCTTAGAGCGATGTTGGAGTCACAGTAAGCATGTGTATGTTTATTTAATAAGGGTATTGACTCCAGGCAGTAGCCCTCATTCTGGCGAGTCACCCAGTCTTCATTGGCGGCCTCTTGACTTTATGGATCCACAGTGTTTATCCCACGCCCCTTTGAAGTCCTTCACAGTTCTGGTCTTCACCACATCCTCAGGAAGGGCATTCCAGGCATCCACCACCCTCTCCGTGAAGAAATACTTCCTGACATTGGTTCTGAATCTTCCTCCCTGGAGCTTCAAATCGTGACCCCTGGTTCTGCTGATTTTTTTCCTACGGAAAAGGTTTGTTGTTGTCTTTTGATCATTAACACCTTTCAAGTATCTGAAAGTCTGTATCATATCACCTCTGCTCCTCCTTTCCTCCAGGGTGTACATATTTAGATTCTTCAATCTCTCCTCGTATGTCATCCGATGAAGATCCTCCACCTTCCTGGTCGCCCTTCTCTGTACCGCCTCCATCTTGTCTTTGTCTTTTTGAAGATACGGTCTCCAGAACTGAACACAGTACTCCAGGTGAGGCCTCACCAAGGACCTGTACAAGGGAATAATCACTTCCCTTTTCTTACTCGATATTCCTCTCTCTATGCAGCCCAGCATTCTTCTGGCTTTAGCTATCGCCTTGTCGCATTGTTTCGCCGATTTCAGATCATTAGACACCATCACCCCAAGGTCCCTCTCCTGCTCCGTGCACATCAGCCTTTCCCCGCCCATCGAATACAGTTCATTCGGATTTCCACTCCCCATATGCATGACTTTGCACTTCTTGGCATTGAATCTCAGCTGCCATATCTTCGACCACTCTTCCAGTTTCCTTAGATCTCGTCTCATTCTCTCCACTCCTTCCGGCGTGTCCACTCTGTTGCAGATCTTAGTGTCATCCGCAAAAAGACAAACCTTACCTTCTATCCCGTCCGCAATGTCGCTCACAAAGATATTGAACAGGACCGGTCCCAACACCGATCCTTGCGGTACACCACTTAAAACCACTCTGGCTGTTTCCCAGGTGCCTATTCTATTTTGATGTAGCTTGCACACAAAAAATGGAACAAACACAGTCCAGTCTCTGAAGTAAAAGGATCTCCATAAATCAGAATTTGCAGTTGCAGATTTAATTTAGTAATAAGTAACAATGAAGAGGGTGAAAATAGCAGGGTCCTGTTCAATTCAGATGCATTAAGAGGTATAGGTTTACACTTCAAAGATGCAATTTGTCTCTCTGCCTCCACATCATAAGAATATCTCACCCATGGCTGAATAAGCACCTTCCAATGGTCTTTAACCACAGTCATCCCAAGCCAACAGGATTCTAGGATTTTTGCTTTCATTCCAGGTAAGCATGGTTACAGAGGGCTCAGCCCCATCCCATAAATAGATTTTGGTAAAGCCTATCAGATGGTTGTAGTTGCAACATCCAGAGTTCCTTAGGCTTGACCCTTTCAGGAAGATTGTTTAAAGTGTTAGAACTACTGAGCTGTAGAAATGGTCCCTCTTTGCCAGCTAACAGGTTCCAGCTCCAATCTAGATCCACTGTAAGTCTTGGGTTCCAAAAGCAGAACAACAATCACTGTGACTACACCCTCCGAGCCATTGCAGAAGCAAAGCACACTGAGGTCAATATTTGCCAAGGTTACTTTTAGTTACCTGCAGGCCGTTTGGACGCGCGTTTGACGCACTAGCTTTACCCCTTATTCAGTAAGGGATAATAGCGCGTCGAAAACGCGTGTCCAACCCCCCCAAAACTAGTAGCACCAGCAACATGCAAATGCATGTTGATGGCCCTATTAGTTGTTCCCCGCGCGATTCAGTAAGTAAAATGTGCAGCCAAGCCGCTCATTTTACTTTCAGAAATTAGCGCCTACCCAAATGTAGGCGTTCATTTCTGCCAGCACCGGGAAAGTGCACAGAAAAGCAGTAAAAACTGCTTTTCTGTACACCCTCCGACTTAATATCATGGCGCTATTAAGTCGGAGGGTCCCAAAAGTTAAAAATAATTTAAAAAATAAAATTTTTTTTTAAAACAGCCTGTGGCTCACGGGTTGAAAACCGGACGCTCAATTTTGCTGGCGTCCGGTTTCCGAACCCGTGGCTGTCAGTGGGTTTGAGAACCGATGCCGGCAAATTTGAGCATCGGCGTCAAATTTGAGCATCGGCTGTCAAACTCGCTGACAGCCGATGCTGTCAGCGAGTTTGACAGCCGCCGCTCTTGTCAAAAAAGAGGCGCTAGGGACGCGCTAGTGTCCCTAGCGCCTCTTTTTACCATGGGCCCTAATTTGAATATATTTTTTTAGTGAATCGCGTGCACAGGAGAGCGGGCACTCGCCTGCTCTCCTGCGAACTTTACTGTATTGGCCTGCTGGTCAGAACCCAAGATTTGAATATTTTCCCCTGCTCCCTGGCTACATTTGGTCCAGACAGCATTCCCAGGGCATGATTTCATTTTGTCCAGGCAGCAGTGGTCCCGATGTTCAGTACTGCTTGGACAAAGTTACCTCGGTAAATATAGGCCACTCAAATAGCTGTCCTATTGGAAAAAGGCAGAGAAATAAACTGGCAGCATTTTGGTCCCCACATCCTCTAACTAAAAAAAGTTATCGGCCAGATCCGCATCCCCCACCCCCACCGCTGAACCTCCAAAAGTTTCCATGAAGATCAGCAGGAAGAGAAGAGGCTCTTACTAGGGATGTGCAGAAGGGAAAAATTTGTTTTGATTCGTTTTTCATTTCGCCGGGACCCAAATTCGTTGCATTAGTTTCACAGGGGGAAAAACCAATTCGTTGATTAGTTTTATTCGTTATTTGTTTTCCCTTTAAAGTCAATGGGGGAAGTATTTGCAGCTTATTTTTGGCTGCAGAATTGGGATTTTCTTATCAATTCTGATGAAACTTCTGGGGAGCAATCATCAGAACGAGAAAAGAGCTCCAAGGTACTTAGACTGTGGCAAAGTGGCACCAAAGTGGCATGAATAGCCTAAGGCACTGTAAAGGGGCAAAGGGGTACCAGGAGTGGCAAGAGTGCTTTAACAGAGGTGCAAAGCAGCAGCGAAAGTGTCAAAAACATACCACAGCTTCCAAAGAGAGCACCGTTAACATGCATGAACCCTTGAAGGCAGCATGACAGGCAAAGTGGCAAGACAAGTGGCATCAATATCCTACAGCACAATGAAGGGGGAACATAGCAAGCAGAAAGAGTGTCAGAAAAAACCACAAGGTGCCGATAAAGGGACAAAGCAGCAGAAAGACTAGCACCAATACACTGAGGAACCATGATAGTGGCAAGAACACCACAAGGAGTAGAGTGAGTCATCTGGTGTATGGCAGCAAGGCAGAGTGGCAGAAAGTTGATAGGGGCAAGACAGGCTGGCAGAGCTGAGGTAGTCAGGTCCCTGTGATTTTGATAGGGGCAAGACAGGCTGGCCCCAGGGAGAGTTCCCTTTCTTATGTGCAGGAAAGGGCTCCCTAGAATGGGTTTGCCACTAGAGTGGGGTGGTTCCATTGGCTTCTAGTGAGCTCTTGCTGGTCGTTTAAAATCTGGTGAATGTAGCAGATATATAAACAAGAATTTTGAAGGCCGAGACAGAGGAGATTTCCATGTGAACAGCGGTTCTGATTCAACATGGGTCGGTGGGCACTAAGAGATAGCCTGGCTACACCAGGGGAAAGTTCCCTTTCCTTTGTGCAGGAAAGGGCTCCCTAGAATGGGTTGGCGCCTAGAGTGGAGCACGAGCCTTCAAAGTGTGGCGAGTCGACGTGGAGGAGGTTTCCATGTGAACAGTGGTTCTGGTTGAACATGGGTCAACAGGTACTAAGAGATAGGCTGGCAACACCCGGAGAGAGTTCCCTTTCCTTTGCGCAGGAAAGGGCATCCTAGAATGGGTTGTTGGCCCCTAGAGTGCAGCATGAGCCTTCAAAGCGTGGCAAGTCGACGTGGAGGAGGTTTCCATGTGATCAGCGGTTCAACATGGGTCGGTGGGCATTAAGAGATAGGCTGGCTACACCCGGGGAGCGTTCCCTTTCCTTTGTGCAGGAAAGGACTCCCTAGAATGGGTTGGCCCCTAGAGTGGAGCACGAGCCTTCAAAGTGTGGCAAGTCAACGTGGAGGTTTCCATGTGAACAGTGGTTCTGATTCAACATTGGTTGGTGGGCACTAGGAGATAGCCTGACTACACCAGGGGAGAGTTTCCTTTCCTTTGCGCAGGAAAGGGCTCCCTAGAATGGGTTGGCCCCTAGAGTGGGGCACAAGCCTTCAAAGTGTGGCGACGTGGAGGAGGTTTCCATGTGAACAGTGGTTCAACATGGGTCAGAGGGTGCTAAGACATAGACTGGCTACACCCGGGGAGAGTTCCCTTTCCTTTGCGCAAGAAAGGGCTCCCTGGAATGGTATGGCCCCGAAAGTGTGGTGGTTCCATTGGCGAATAGTGAATACCCAGAAGCTAATAACTGTACTTATGCACTTCAGCTGATGACAAAGGAACTTGAAGAGCTCTCAGAAATAAGAAAACTGCTACTCAAGTCCAAATCTACAATATCAACCTATGTTGACTTTGTACTCTACAGTGCCTCTGTAAACTATGGGAACACAGAGGATGAACTAGAGTAAAACTACCACCAGTTTTCTATAGCACTAGAAACATTAATGTTGGCACCTAAGAAAGATTTAGGGAAAATGGCTCATATTATGAAGGTCATGAAAAATATTGAGCATATGAAATATCCAAGCTCCAAGCTGGACCGACAGGCATAGCGTTTGAGGTCAAGCCCTTGTAGGGACATACATCCTGGACAGTGAACAGACTGACACAGCGTTTGAGGACAGGCCCTTGTAAGGATGTAAGGCCTGGATGGACAGGCACAGCATTTGAGGTCAGGCCCTTGTAGGGACGTAAGGCCTGGATGGACAGGCACAGTGTTTGAGGTCAAGCCCTTGTAGGGATGTATGGCCTGGACAGTGGACAGACTGGCACAGCGTTTGAGGTCAGGTATATGTGCTGATATTATCTGGAGCATAGAAGGTAGTTTGAGCTGCTGCAAGGCTTTCAATTGCTTTTATTCATCTTGCCATTCACAGGGAAAATCTGGAAACCCAAGCAAAGGCATGTTTATTTTCAAAAACACTTGCATTTCCATCAACTCTTGTGCCAGCCTTGAGCGATGAGGGCTCATGATATCCCCTGTCATTGAAAATACATGTTCACTGGGTACACTGGTTGGTGGACATGACAGATATCACTGAGCCACTTTGGCTAGGTGTGGCTTGTGTGCCCAATAGGCCAGCGGATCTGTCTGCATGTCCTCTATGGGCTCTTGGAGATACCGTGTCACTGACATTTGTGCTGGTGTCTCCTTTGCTTCGGTGGGCTGAGAGTCCTTCTTGCCAGCTCCTTTCACTCTAGCCCGTTCCAGAAAAGATGCTTTTTTAGGGACAACATGGCTTTGGCGTACTGAACTGGAGGAGGAAGTACGAGCTGTCACTGACAGAGTGCTGCTCCTTGGGTTTGCACTACTCTCTGAAGTGACTGCTGTTTCCTCCTCTGCTTCATGCCTAATCTGTCTCTGCCTATGGCACTCCTGTTCACAGATGTTTCCTAACAGCAGGTCCTTCACAAATGTGAGACAATTGGACTGTAGGGCGAGTTTCCCTTTCACACGGGGATCACAGACTGTGCTCGCAGACTGTGTGAAAGGGAAACTCACCCTACTGTACATTGTCTCACATTTGTGAAGGACCTGCTGTTAGGAAACTTCTGTGAACAGGAGCGCCAAAGGCAGAGACAGATTAGGCATGAAGCAGAGGAGGAAACAGCGGTCACTTCTGAGAGTAGTGCAAACCCAAGCAGGAGCAGCACTCTGTCAGTGACAGCTCGTATTTCCTCCTCCACTTCAGTACGCCAAAGCCTTGTTGTCCTTAAAAAAGCATCTTTTCTGGAACGGGCTTTTGTGAAAGGTCATAATCTCTCTTGCACCTGCTTCTGCAACAAGTCCAGACAAAGCAGCACCTCTGCTGTCATTCTCTCTTCCTGTTTTAAGCCCTCCAAATTTTCCTCCAGAAAATTAACTATAGGGATGATGTCAGCCAAGGTGGCACTTCTGAACTCAGCTCCTCCATGGCATCCTTGAAGGGCTGCAGGATTTTTACCAGCTGACTCATGACTAACCAATCATGATGCCCTAGGGGACTCTGCACACCTATGTCCATTTCCATATAAAGTTCATGAAGGGGTGCTTGCTGCTCCACTAATCTCTGCAGCATCATATAGGTGGAATTCCTCCAGGTGGCAAGGTGTTGAATGAGATGCTTGTGAGGCATCCTCAAATCAGTCTGCTTTTCACGGAGAACCTGCCCCTCCTTCACACTTCTGTGGAAGTGCGCTGGTATGTTCCTGCACTTGTGTATTAAAGTATGCAGGTATTCATTCTCTTGGTCATTGGTCTCCAACCCCAGAGCTGACTTCACTACCAGGTGCAGAGTGTGTGCAAAACATTGGATATTCTGAAAGCCCCCGTCATATATTGCCTTTAACATGTTTGTACCATTGTCTGTGACAAATAACCCTGCCTGAAGATTCCTGTTTCCCTGGTGTAGCTGCCAGCCCACCAGCATCTGTCTGATGTATGCTAGAATATTGGCTGAGGTATGGGCGTCGTCCGTCAGGTGGGTGTGTAGTAAAGCCCACCTCCACCCTGATACTTGTTCACTAATAGAGCTGCTGCCTGCCCCTGCCTCAGCAGGGTCCACCAGTGTGCTGTCAGGGAGAGGTAAGAGTATGCAGCAGCCATGGTGCTCCAAATGTCACGTGAAATGCGCACTCCCCTGTGCCTTAGCTAGCAGCGCTTGGATGCGACTGCGACACTGCTTGTACAGGCTGGGGGATGACCTTTCTGCTAAATGTGTTTCTAGAGGGGACTTTGTAATTTGGAGCTAAGACCTGCAGCAAACACTTGAAAACCCACATTCTCCACTACCTGCAAGGGCTGGTCATCAAGGGCAATCATTTCCCCAATGCTCCTGGTTACAACTTTTGAGGCTGCCTGCCTCCTACCCCGGGATAGCGTTACCGATCATCACCCCATTTCCTCCATGGTGGGTTGTCGCTTCAGACAATTGGCAGGGGGCTGTTGGCCTGCCACCTGACTGCTAGAAGGGGCTGAGGGCGTGGGGTAACTCTGCTCCTTTTCAATCACTTTATGCTGCCTGGAAAAAAGGGGTCCCCTGACTGGTACTGCCACCATCTCCAGATAGCAGTACTGTTGGGTGTTGCTTCTGCATATGATGCATCATGCCAAAATTAGTTAGATGTCCCATTTGTTATTAAACATTCCTAAGGAAGGGCTTCCAGTGATATCAAGAGTATATTACCTGCCGGATAAAGGAGAAAAATCTAAAGAATTGGCTCAGGATGAAGAAAACCAACTGAACTTGACTCAAATTCTGGAATCATCACTGGATTCTGAAGTTAAAAAGCGAATGACATTTTTTTCCTGTACCTTTTCAGCTGATAGAGATCTGATTATGAAGAGATTTATGCGGAATCAGGCAGAATTATACTACGGGGAAAAAATCTGGATTTATCCAGACATTTCCCGCATAACACAAAAAAGACATAAGAAATTTTTGTCTTTCAGGCCGGAAGTAGTGGTGAGGGGTGCTAGTTGTAGCCTTAGGTACCCCAGTAAGGGGGTAATTTTCAAAGGAGTTACTCATGTAAATGTGACATACTATCGTAGCAATTTTCAAAAGCTATTTACTCGAGTAAAGTGCACTTACTTGAGTAAATCCTATGGACAATTCAATGGCATATATTGTAGCAATTTTGAAAAGCCCACTTACTTGAGTAAAGTGTATTTACTCGAGCAAAAACCAGTTTTGCTCGAGTAAATGCTTTTGAAAATCTACCCCTAAATGTATTATAAGACATTTAAATGCAAAATATATTTCTTTGAACCTGTTCAGTTGCAGAAGTTTCTAGAACCAATTAACCCCTAGTTCCTGGAGTATATCTTAGCTGTTCGAGTCTTGCAACATTCATGTGACGAGCCTAAATTTAATTAATAAGAGTAATTTGATTTCTTTGTTTACCGCCTGTATAAGTCTCCCACCAGATTTCTTGGAATAGTAGATGTGAACTAGGGGTTTAAAATAATATCTGAAGTAAAGATATTAATTGTGGAATTATGTAAAAGTTTCTAATTGTGTTTATTAATTTGCTTTATTAATCTACGAATTGTACAATGTTTACTTATCGTAAATATTGAAAAAATAATAAAAAATAAATTATAAAAAAAATAAAAAGATGTCCCATTTGCTTGCCTCTGCTAATAGCCCTGGCACAGTAATTACACTGAGTAAAACGCGGGTCCTCCATCACTTTAAAGTGGCTCCAGATCACAGATTTCTTTCGTGATCCCTTCTCTATAGCCTTCGGTGTGGATGCTGGCATTGGAGTAGAAGTAGAGGGTGTACCCTGAGAAGCAATGCCAGGGGCATCAGTCACACTCTGTGCCTGCGCTGATTGCTCTTCCTCCTCATCACCATCAGTTTCTAGGGATGTGAATTGGTACCGGACTCGTTTCCGGTATCGTGTTTGTAGAACCACCGCGGGAAACCTTCGTTGCCCACGGTTCTGAGCTTTTCTTCTGCTGTCCCGAGTCAAAGAAAAAAAACCCCACCCTGACCCTTTAAATGTAATTATTTAGAATTCCCCACTCTCCCGACCTCCCCAAAACTTTTCTAAAGTACCTGGTGCTCCAGCGGGGGTCCCGGGAGCGATCTTCTGCTCGCAGCCGTTGGCTGCCAGTAAACAAAATGGATCTGATAGCCCTTTGCTCTTACCATGTGACAGGGGCTATCGGTGCCATTGGCCGGCCCCTGTCACATGGTAGGAGCAATGGACAGCTGGTGCAATCTTAAAAAATGGCGCGGGAGGGTGGGGGATTCTAAATAATTTGATTTAAAGGGTCGGGGTGGGTTTGGGGGTTGTTTTTCTATGTGCCTTTCTTCCTGCCCCCACCCCCAAATGATAAGAAAACCCCATGAAAATTTTGTGGGGTTTTCCTATCGCTTTCGGGGACCCCCCGATATCTGACAAATGAGAAAATATCGTCCGATATTTTCATCGGTCAGAAAAACGATTCACATCCCTATCAGTTTCATCTCTCCCTTGCAGCACTGAAGTGGAGGCTAAGACACTAAACTAACTAACTAATCCTCCTAAACCTTCTTCAGCTATTATTTCTTCCATTTCTGATAATGAGAATTCCACACAAGATGATTCTTCATCGGATTCAGAAGCAAACAGTGCCTGCGCTACATTTTTAATGCTAAGTCGAGTCTGCTGTCGCACTGCTGCTTTTGGGTCTCACCCTTTTGTCTTGCATGACTCAGCCTCCCCTTCCCTCACCTCCAAAACTACAGGGTCAGAAACAGGTGGTGGCGGTGCATCATCTTTAAATTTCAGTTTTTTCCAGATGGAACTGCCTGCCCCTCCAGAGATTTTAGATTGGAACAGCTCCCTTTTTAACTTTAATGGGGGACTGGCTCTGCCTTTTGAAGTGCCTCCTCTGCCAGTGCCTCCTCTGCCAGTCCCAATCACTCGACCATGTCTAGCTTTCCCTGACATCATGGATTGAATGTCTCTGCCTACTAGGAATTTCAATTAAAAGAATTATTTCCAAAAGAGGCCTACTGGGGATTTGGCTTCAAAGAGCACTGCTGTCCCAATATATGTGAGTCTGCAAAACTGCCCACAGACGCATAGTGCAGTGCCTTGATGTACACTACAACTGGGACTGCTGTATGTGCACACACCAAACTTGTAACTACAAAAGAGGCCTACTGGGGATTTGGCTTCAAAGAGCACTGCTGTCCCAATATATGTGAGTCTGCAAAACTGCCCACAGATACACGATGCAGTGCCTTGATGTACACTACAATTGAGACTGCTCTGTGTGCACAAAAAAATGAAACAGCAGAGAAAAGACTTGACTGGAAGCCTAAGCAAGCACAATTCCTAGTGATGCTGCTTCTTGTTTGAAAATACCAACTCACACTATCTCCCACTCACACCCTGCCTGTGCCTGCAACTACCTACCCCAGGAGGGTAAGATAAGCAGCAAAGTGCCACAGCTAGCAGCTTGTCTCAGTGGAAGAGACAGAGAGAGACCGTCTGAGTTCAATAAAAAAAAGTGCGGGGCTACCAAAATGATAAGGGGAATGGAACAGCTCCCCTATGAGGAAAGACTAAACAGGTTAGGACTTTTCAGCTTGGAGAGACGGCTGTGGGGAGATATGATAGAGGTGTTTAAAATCATGAGAGGTCTAGAACGGGTAGATGTGAATCAGTTATTTACGCTTTCGGATAATAGAAAGACTAGGAGGCACTCCATGAAGTTAGCATGTAGCACATTTAAAACTAATCGGAGAAAGTTCTTTTTCACTCAACGCACAATTAAACTCTGGAATTTGTTGCCAGAGGATGTGGTTAGTGCAGTTAGTATAGCTGTGTTTAAAAAAGGATTGGATAAGTTCTTGGAGGAGAAGTCCATTATCTGCTATTAATTGAGTTGACTTAGAAAATAGTCACTGCTATTACTAGCAATGGTAACATAGAATAGTTTTTGGGTACTTGCCAGGTTCTTATGGCCTGGATTGGCCACTGTTGGAAACAGGATGCTAGGCTTGATGTACCCTTGGTCTGACCCAGTATGGCATGTTCTTATGTTCTTAAATAAAGCCTGGCTAGCTGGCACTGCAGTTAAAATGAACAAATATCTTTTTCAATGGAAAATTCTATCAAAGTTGCTAGCAATTGAATACAGATTTGAGACACAGGCTAGCTCTGAGTAAAGCCATCTCCACGGACAACCCCCGCAAAGAAAGAGCATGGCACACCACGTGCTTAAGATATAAATAGTACAGCATCATCAGGAACAGAGTCACAGAGCACTGAGTGAGAGGGGTGATTGGCTGCATTAGAAAAATGCTTAGCTCTGACAGGTTGCATTCTCGTCTCCTTGCCAACCTGTCTGACCCACTCTATGACAGGGCTGTGAGGTCACTTATGACTCACAGGAAAGGGCTAGTTTTTGCTATGGATACTCCCACATGGCCTTCTCCTATTTCAAACGGCCGCTAAGAAATCACTGCGAACCAAAAGAATGAAACTAATATGATATGTTTTATTTGTGGGGGATCGCCATGCATTTCGTGAACCCACGAATCAAACGAACAGGGACTTATACATTGTGGATTGCACATTTGTTGAAAATGAATGCACATCCCTAGCTCTTACCTCCTCCCACGGGGCTGAATATTTTCTAGTACAGCTGACAGCTTCCTGGCATTTCATATTAATTTACTCACTGCTCTCTTCGATTAATAAATCAATTACCAATCAGAACCCCCCCATCTGATGTTTCTTCCCCCTCCCCTTTACAAAGACTCTCTCTCACCCCCCCCCCCCTTCCCCAATCATAGTCCTCCCGGCCAACCGGAGAATTGCTTATACTTCTCCTGTCAGCTGTCCCTTCAACTGCTTATGAAATCATAGCGCTTGAGTTGCACATGCTACGGAGTGCCATGCAGTTCAAACCAGGAAGTCCTTCAGTCAGCAGTTTAAGCAGCGGCCAGCAGGAGGCATGTAAGTAGCTCTCTTGCTCTAGAAGAGTTGGGGGGTGGTCTTTGATTAGCAACATGGGGTAGGGGTTGTTTGATCAGTGGGTAGGGGGAGGTATGGAGAGTCTTTTTCAGGAGACAGGTATGAGCTTTAAAGTGTGATTGGGGATGGGTGTGTGATGGGGGAGAGAGTTCCCATGCAGGACCCTTCCCCAATCAGGACTTTAGGTGCCTTACCTTTGCTTTTAAATTTCTTCTGGGATTCACCCATGGGAAATTTTGCAGCCAGGTAGTGTGCCATTCTACATAGTAGGATAACAGCTAATCATCTATTACCTTCCATTTACATAATTAGCATGTGTGACCTCATTTAAAAGGTAATGCAGTTAGGTTCATATGATAAAGGACAGGTTTTCAGCATGACTGTTTAGTGCATTGGCCCCATAATGAACAGTATTACCTTATTATATAAAATAAATAAATCCATGAGAATATATACGACAATGATTGTTTACAGATTTTGTATGTGTAAGGTGATTATTATAATTCTTAAATATTCAAAACCAATTACATACAAGATACAAAATATCTATGAACTAATGCAAACCAAATCAGTGTGCTGACAAATTTGAGAAAATGTTCTAATAGAGGCTTTTTAAAATTAATGTTTACACACCAATAATTCATCAAAATGAATTTAAAAAATGTGCTGGTGCTAATACGTTTAATTCTTGTATAGAATCAAAAAGTCACCAAGCCTTGACAGAGCTAATGTAAAAGATATGGATGAAGGTATGAAGATAATTGAACCCTAAAGGCATATAGTCCCGGACAACACTATCAATCTGCTTAATTTCCATGTCTCTCTGAAACACTGTTTAATTTATGCCTTTAGTTTATGGTATATTTACTAGGGCAATAAAAATACCACCGTTGCATAGCCATCAGTCAGCAGGCGCAGTTGTAACATGTACCTCCTTTATCCTGCCACTTTGCTGTACGTACCAGACTCGAAATTAACCAATTTTGCTACCAGCGTTCTTCATCATACAACTTATAAGGGTTTTTACGTGCTCAATTCAGTGGACCTACCTTAGCCACTCATTTTCCCAGCGGCTTCCATTATTGCAAACAGAACACAGAAGGCGACCCGGGTTTGATATCTCTTGAGATGACCTATTTGGAGGTCACAAGATGAGAGAGAAGCTTCTTTTGTTCCATACAATATTCTGACCTCATTTTCTACTTTCTAATGGGAAAACATGCCCATGGCTGGCAGAAAAATGAAGCACAAAAATTATTTTATCCTTGTTAAGAAAGCTTTAGCAGGGGGGTCTTATTTTGGAAGCTTAGAAATGCTTTCTCCCCTATGCTGCAGCTTTCAGTGCACAACAGTTAGACCTCCAACAGTGACTACTAAATTGTATGTAACAAAATAAATACCTGGAGATGTTTCTTTTTCAATGTTCTTCAATGCTTAGTTTTAAAAAGTGTCTGTTGTGTTACATGGGAACAAAAAAAAAATTAATCTGTCCATATTTTATTGTAATTATTGAAATGATCAGGGGTAATTTTACTTAAATATTCAGAGCAGGAAAAGATATACAAAGAAGGGGCAAGCACAAGAAAAATGACATGAAACAAAACAACATGTCGATGTTTTCAATGTCTTTTTAAAGAATGGCACATTGCTAATACAAAGCAAAACCCTACTTTCAGAAGCATTAGCAGTGGAAATGGTCAAATTTCGTATACCATTCGGACAAATGGCATCAGTCTGTCAGTGCACCCGTTCCTATCATTGAAACCACATTCGGTTCCATGTACACTTGGGCAAGCATTCTGAAAACAGAGGTACAGGGGACAGTCAGCCTGCAGTCGCTGAAGGACTCGGCACTTTATTGCTAGATTCTTCCATCAAGATTAGACTATTTTTAAAGAGGGAAAGACAAAAAAAAAAAGTATGAAATGTTCATTTTCACACTTCCTGACATGAAACTACTAAAAAAAAAAAAAAAAAAAAGAAAAAACATATATAACCGATTTCCGATTACAATAAAATCATCCAAGAAAGGGCAGAAATTTTTCTAATTTAAAAACATGGAAAATTTATTTTAAAAAAATGTTTTGGGGCTTATAAATGCTTTTGTGGAAGTTATCATTTACAGGTGAAGTGTTTTACTCTATTTAAATTACTTTGGGGGTAAACAGTATTGTAGACCCAATATGCGGGTAAACCTATGTGTGTATGTCCTGTTCATGCAGAAGTTTACCTAGACTGAGTGGGGGGGCATTCCTAGGGGCAAGGTTGGGGAGGGGTTTGGATTTAAATGCATACTTTGTAAGCTGTATGCTCATGAATGTTCAGGAAAATGTGGGCACCGAATAGCTGGTGTCACTTGCACAGGGGCACATTTAGAGGGATCATTTTCAGAGTGGCCTTATGCACAGGAGTCAGCTTTGAAAACTGGTGTAACCTATGCCTAATAGAGCAGCGGGCTACAAACCAAGTAAGCCAGGGTTCAAATCCCACTGCCGCTCCTTGTGACCTTGGGCAAGTCACTTCACCCTCCATTGCTTCAGGTCCAAACTTAGGGCCAGATTCATTAGGGCTTTTCTTCCATTTTGTGTCTGTGGGAAGAACCCTTAGCGAATCAGGTACTTAGATTGTGAGCCCTCCGGGGGCAGAGAAATACCTACAGTATTTTTTTTTTAATTTATTTTTATTAAAGTTTCAAAAATAATACATGACTTATAAGTCGCATTTCTGTGACATAATGAACATTTAGTCACCATCCATTTGACTCAGGTAGCTATAATGATAATAATGATAATAGTAATAAGAAGAAGAACAAGAACAACAGTAACGACATCATCAATATAGGTCATGAACCCGTGAGATATGATATATATATATAGAGAGAGAGAGAGAGAGAAAGAGAGAGAGAGAGAGTTCTTCTGTGAGAGCGGTTCCAAGTGGTACTGCATAGTCCATGCAAAAACTAGACCATTTTGCTCTCTATTAAGTAGCTATGTTCCTTATATGGAGATATCTGCCATCATTGTAGTTTAAGTGAAAGAGGATGAATCTGTCATGCTATTAAAAGTAAACTTCTGCATTTAATTTTGCATTAACTTCCCTTCAACTTCTATTCTCGGTCCCTCCCTTCTACCCCAACCCATTTCCCCTCTCTTCTATTCCTATATGGTGTCTCAAACAACTCATAAATTGTTGTAGACACTTATCCTGCAAAATAATATAAATGAGAATATAACACACGCATATGGCGTCTATAACACAAATACTGAGGTCTCATATCAATTGCAAGGAACCAGTGGATGGCACTATATGTTTGGTAAATCCGGACCACAGAAGAGTGGTTATTGTATATTTCTTTGCATGGTATTCCTTGCTATTGCATGTTCTAAAGCACAGATGTGGATCATTTTCATGAACCAGTGTTCATAAGATGGACTGTGACTCCTTAGCCAATTAGGTAGGATTATTCTTTTCCCCACTACACCTGCTTTTTGAATAAAGAATTTGTCTGTTGGTTTTAAATAGGGATGTGAATCGTTTTTTGACGATTTAAAATATCGTCCGATATATTTTAAATCGTCAAAAATCGTTAGGGCCACGATACAATACCAATTCCCCCGATTTATCGTTAAAAAATCGTAAATCGGGGGAAGGGGGAGGGCAGGAACTTACTTACTTGCCCTAAACCAATGGCAGGAAAACCGGCACACTAAAACCCCCTAAAACCCACCCCCGACCCTTTAAATTAAATCCCCCACCCTCCCGAACCCCCCCCAAATGCCTTAAATTACCTGGGGGTCCAGCGGCGGTCCGGAACGGGCTCCTGCAATTGAATTGTGTTGTCTTCAGCCGGCGCCATTTTGCAAAATGGCGGCCGCAAAATGGCGGCGGCCATAGACCAACACGATTCGACTGCAGGAGGTCATTCCGGACCCCCGCTGGACTTTTGGCAAGTCTTGTGGGGGTCAGGAGGCCCCCCCAAGCTGGCCAAAAGTCCCTGGGGGTCCAGCGGGGGTCCGGGAGCGATCTCCTGCCGCGAATCGTTTTCCGTACGGAAAATGGCGCCGGCAGGAGATCGACTGCAGGAGGTCTTTCAGCGGGGGTTCCGGACCGCCGCTGAACGACCTCCTGCAGTCGATCTCCTGCCGGCGCCATTTTCCGTATGGAAAAAGATTCGCGGCAGGAGATCGCTCCCGGACCCCCGCTGGACCCCCAGGGACTTTTGGCCAGCTTGGGGGGGCCTCCTGACCCCCACAAGACTTGCCAAAAGTCCAGCGGGGGTCCGGAACGACCTCCTGCAGTCGAATCGTGTTGGTCTATGGCCGCCGCCATTTTGCGGCCGCCATTTTGCAAAATGGCGCCGGCTGAAGACAACACAATTCAATTGCAGGAGCCCGTTCCGGACCGCCGCTGGACCCCCAGGTAATTTAAGGCATTTGGGGGGGGGGTTCGGGAGGGTGGGGGATTTAATTTAAAGGGTCGGGGGTGGGTTTTAGGGGGTTTTAGTGTGCCGGTTTTCCTGCCATTGGTTTAGGGCAAGTAAGTACTTCCCTCCCAAAGTTGATGAAGTATTAAGGCATTTGGGGTGGGGGATTTAATTTAAAGGGTCGGGGGTGGGTTTTAGGGGGTTTTAGTGTGCCGGCTCACGATTTTAACGATTTTCACGATATTTTAAACACCCAAACGGCAACAATACGATTCCCTCCCCCTCCCAGCCGAAATCGATCGTTAAGACGATCGAGGACACGATTCACATCTCTAGTTTTAAATATGGATCTAGCGTATTAAATACTCCAAAAAGCAAGAGATTTGGTTGAAGAGGTAAGTTAGTCTGCAACATTTGTGCACAAGTGATTTGAATTTGGTCCCAAAATTGAGATATATGAGTGCAATCCCAAAAACAATGATAAAAAGTGCAGACTTCTAGACCACACTTAGCATACAGATTCGTATTACTTATTCGCATCTGGTGAGCGCGCAGTGGGGTGATATAAATTTGCCATAGAAATTTATATTGGGTCTCTCGTAAGATAATATTTTCAGATATCTCTGATATGGTAGTGAATATGTTTTGGAATAGGGGTTGTGATAATGTGAATAGGGGCTACTCCGTCCATTTTTTATAGATGATGTCTAATTGAGGTGGCTGATCCTGTGATTTCAGTACCCGAGATATATACGATATTGTAGTCTTTTGTGGACTCTTTGTAAATAGGGTGTTTAATATTTTATGTGATTGGATGAAATCTTGAGGTGTGAAATTTAGACTTTGTAAAAAGTGTTTAATTTGCACAAATGCAAAGGTGTCAGAGGGCAGTATATCAAAGTCTCTCTGTAATTCCATAAGATCATAGGGTCGTCCAGTTGCAGGCTCAAACATTTGGTAAATATAGGTTAGGCCTTTCTTATGCCATCTTTGAAAACTACCGGTTTCTAAGTCTGGTAGGAATAAGGGATGTCTCGTTATTGTTAACAGTGGTGTTAATTGCGATGAGAATTGAAATTGTGTGCATAAAACTGCCCAGGCTTTCCTACATGTAGATAGTAACATGTGTTGTTTTATTGGTGCCGGAATCATGGAGTAATCAAGTTGTAGAAGGGGATTTAGGGATGAGACTCCCAACCATTCCATAAGCTGTTGGGTGGGTGTATATATATCGATATGGTAAAAAGCCAGTCCTTCACATATCTGAGACTACAAGCTAGATTGTAGATATATAGATTGGGGCAGCCCATTCCTCCCTTCCCAACCGGTCGCATAAGAATATCCATTGAAAGTCTAGCTTTTTTTCCTTGCCAGAGGAATAGACTGAGGGCCCTGGTAAAACTTTTTTGGCCTTTTTTTGTAAGCCAGAGTGGTGTCATCTGTAAGATATATATCCATTTAGGTAGCAGAATCATCTTGAATAGTTGTATTCGGCTGGTTAAGGATAGAAGCAGGGGCCACCATCGTGTTAATGTGCTGATAAAGGCAGTTAGCAAGGATTGAATATTGGCTTTGTATAAGTCTCTTATTTGAAGGAGTATTTTGATGCCCAAGTATTTAAGATCTTTTGTGACCCATCATAAGGGAAATATACCCAGCCATTCGGCCTGTAAACTGCCCTTGACATCTATTGCCCCTGATTTGTCTCGGTTAAATTTGAGGCCCGCAAATTCCACGAACTGGGTTTGAAGGCACATGACTTCGGGAAGTGACTGTAGCAGCTTAGTTACAAACACTAAGATATCATCAGCAAATGCCGCTGTCTTGAATATTTGGGAGGGGCCGCCAAATCCTTGGAGGATAGAAAACATATAAGGCCAAGCCACCCGGTCGAACACCTTTTCGGAGTCAAACCCGATTGCTAAAGCTATTTTCCTTAAGAGAGGATCAATTGAAAGAATATATAAGAGGGGTGAGAGGGGGCATCCTTGTCTTACTCCACGCTGGATGTGAATATCTTCTGATAAGCATCCGTTAGCCGTAATGCGCGATATCGGGTTATGGTATATCAGGGAGATATATTGTAGATAGTCATCCCCTATACCAAATCTTTGGAGGATAGAAAACATATAAGGCCAAGCCACCCAGTCGAATGCCTTTTCGAAGTCAAACCCAATTGCTAAAGCTGGAATTTTCTGTGATTGGCAAATGGTCATGGCTGTTATAAGTTTGAGTATATTGGCATTCAGCTTTCTTCTTTTAACAAATCCCACCTGATGGAACGATATTAGTGATGGTAAAATAGTATTTAGGTGTTCCGCTAAAATCTTTTCTAAAATGGGGCCGAATCGCGGCATGCGGGGAGGGCGCCCCCCCCCTTAACATGGCACTTGCCGAGGGGAGGGCCCCCCACCCCCACTTACCTTCGGAACAACGAGGATCCGCGTGGCGGCAAACAACCCTCCCCTGGTCTGGGGGAGGGGTGAGATGACGCGCGCGGCATGGCGAGGCCGGCGTGTCATCGCACGATGACATCAGCCATGCTGGTCTCGCGAGGCTGAGGTCTTTAAAACCGCGGCGAGCGCTGGGCCCGGCCTTTTACCTGGCCAGCGCTCACATTTTCGAGATCGCCGAGGAGAGTGCCCGAAGAAGACCAATGGAGAAAGTGCTCAAGCTATGTAACATGCTCCAACAGACATTGGCGTCAAAGAAGGTCATGCTGGCCACTATGCAATCCGTAATTGGAAGTCTGAATTTTGCGTCCCGAGTAATACCCATGGGGAGGGCCTTTTTGAGATGGTTGGCAGATGCGACAAAAGGAGTAAGGCGCCCGCACCACCACATTAGAGTAGCGCGACCAATAAGGGCCGAAATCTTAATGTGGCTGCAATTTTTGGACAGTTTCAATGGCATATCAATGAGGCAGGAAGAGACTGTTTCAAACAAGGGTATATTCACAGACACGTCAGGAGGATGGGGTTTTGGGGAATATTGTCAAGGCGCCTGGTGCGCGGCTCCATGGCCGCAGATCTGGAGGGACAGGGGTTTAGTAAGGAATATAACGTTCCTGGAACTTTTCCCCATATTGGTAGCTATCACTGTGTGGGCGCACAAGTTGCACAACAAACGAATAGTTTTTTGATGTGACAACATGGTGGTAGTGAACAAACAGGCCGCCCGCTGTTCATGAGTGGCAGAGTTGCTGAGGGAAGTGGTGCTACAAAGTTTATGTTTGAATATGACCTTAAGGGCGAAACACGTACCCTGTGCCCGGAATCAGGTGGCTGATGCACTCTCAAGGGCTAAGTGGGATCTTTTTCGCCAACAGGTGCCGGAAGCAGAGGCGGAGGGAGTCCCAATACTGGACCATTTATGGCAAATTGGAGCAAGGTCAAGCAGGGATTGTTGAGGGCGTCTGTTGCCCCAGCGACTTGGAGAGCCTACTGCTGGGGTTACGCTAGGGTGCAAGAGTTTCTTCAGGGGCAAGGAGGTGCAACAGGAGTAGTGGAGGCAAAACAGATAGTTCGGTTCATATCGTGGGCGAAGGAGTCAGGCTTGTCCAGAGGAGCCACAATAAACCACTTGGCTGGTTTTGCCTTCTTCACAAAGGCACAAGGTTTAGTGGACCCTCTTAGTTTCTTCATAGTGAAGAAGTTACTAGCAGTTTGGGCGAGGGAGGTGGCATGGGAAGGAGATAAAAGAAGGCCAATAACACATGAAGTATTGGTGAGACTGTGGTATGCGGTGCAGCATGTATGTACGGAGCCATTTGAGGCAGTATTGTTTAGGGCGGCTTTCTGCACAGCATTTTTTGCCGCTTTAAGGGTTAGCGAGTTGGTGGCACCATCCAAAAAAGATAAGGGCAATAACGGTTTACTTTATAGCAAGTACAAGTGCACGACCGGTTTATCAGACTCCGGGTAGACAAATCAAAGACGGATCAGAAGGCAAAAGGGGTGGAAATTCAATTGGTAATGGCGGGGTCACAGGTAACCTGCCCGGTAAGGAACAGAAAGAATTATCTGCGTATAAGGCCTAAGGGCGGGGATCATTTGCTGGTGCATAGAGACGGAGTGCCACTGACTAAGTATCAGTTTGCAGCGGTGTTACGCACGGTATTGGAAAGCATAGGGCTGGATCCCAAAGGATATGGAACACATTCGTTCCGAATCGGGGTAGCGACTAGCGCAGCGCAAGCAGGTTTGCCAATGGAAACCATCCGGAAGATTGGTCGTTGGCAATCCGCAGTGGCCAGGTGATATGTGAGGCCGGATTTTGCACAATTGGGTAACTAACTCGTTTCATTTCACCTGCAGATACATGGAGCCAAAGGAAGATAGCATGGTTAATAGGACATTCCTTCGTGAGATGGGCAGCCAAGCGGGCGCAGGAAAGACCATATGGCATACACTTGGGCTTGGCTCCGAGGGATGTCAGCCTGAAATGGATGGGAAGGTCAGGAATGAAATGGAAACAACTGCTGGCAGATCTGTGGCACAAACTGAGCGAATTACAACGACCAGGCGCGATAGTTATTCACCTAGGGGGCAATGATCTGGGGGTACATTCGGCCAAACAGCTAATTGCAATGGTAAAGAGGGACATGGCTGCAATTAAAAAGATGACACCAGGAACAACCATCATTTGGTCGGACATCATACCAAGGATTAAATGGCAGGGTAGCAAGTTATGGTGCAGGGGCAGAAAGAAGATTAATAGACAGGTCGGTTTATGGGCCCAGCAGAGGGGCATTCATCAAATAAGGCACAAATGGGCAGATAAGCCATGCTTAGGCTTATATCGGCCAGATCGGATACACTTATCCGAAGTTGGTTATGATCTATTTAATAACTCCATACAAGAAGCGTTAGAGCGAGTGTTTTGTGAGGTTGGGCCGCAGTAATGGTGGGGGGCCTGGGACAAGTTAGGCACTGTCCCAGGCTGGTGGCGGGGGTACCCGAGTTGGTAGGTAGATGGGGACTTCGAGGACACGGTCAGGACAGACCGGAAGTCCTCGGGAAAGGAAAGTGCGTGTAGTTGGGCGTGGGCAGCCTGGAGGAATGGCCCCGTGGCTATGGCACGGCGGGGGGCTGGAAAGATGGTGGCGGACTGGCTTAACATGGCGGACGCCGGTTTTTGATGCCCGGATTACAGTATGGATGAACTCACCAACGGCTCGGGTACCGGTAAGTATAATTATGTTAATTTACGTTAATGATGTTAATAAATGCTGCGGCCTTGTTTTCACCAGAAATGGAGTCTGTGTAATATGTTGGGTGGTTTGGGAGTGGGAAAGGGGAGAACGGACACGGAAGTGCAAGCTGCCAATGTTAAACGGGGCCGAATCGCGGCATGCGGGGAGGGCCTCCCCCTTAACATGGCGCTTGCTGAGGGGAGGGCCCCCCACCCCCACTTACCTTCGGGACAACGAGCATCCGCGCGGCGGCGAACAACCCTCCCCTGGTCTGGGGGAGGGGCGAGATGACGCGCTCGGTACAGCGAGGCCGGCGCGTCATCGCGCGATGACGTCAGCCTCATGGGTCTCATGAGGCTGAGGTCTTTAAAACCACGGTGAGCGCTGGGCCCAGCCTTTTACCTGGCCAGCGCTCACATTTTCCCCACCCACCCACCCAGATAAGCAAGAAGGAGAAGATCATAGGAAAAGGAGCTTAGTAGGAAGCATGGGGAGCAATAGGGCGATGTTGCTGTTAAGAGATGAATAATAATGGAAAATTCATCGCAGCTAGAGCTGGGGTACCCGAGTCGGTAGGTAGATGGGGACTTCGAGGACACGGTCAGGACAGACCGGAAGTCCTCGGGAAAGGAAAGTGCGTGTAGTTGGGCGTGGGCAGCCTGGAGGAATGGCCCCATGGCTATGGCACGGCAGGGGGCCGGAAAGATGGTGGCAGACTGGCTTAACACAGTGGACGCTGGTTTTTGACGCCCGGATTACAGTATGGATGAACGCACCAACGGCTCGGGTACCGATAAATATAATTATGTTAATTTACGTTAATGATGTTAATAAATGCTGCAGCCTTGTTTTCACCAGAAACGGAGTCTGTGTAATATGTTGGGTGGTTCGGGAGTGGGAAAGGGGGGAACGGACATGGAAGTGCAAGCTGTCAATGTTAAAGTTTTAAGTTACAATTGAGTAGGGAGATCGGGCGGTAGAGGATGCTAGTAGGGGATCCTTACCCGGCTTGGGGAGTACAGTGATATGAGCAAGATTAAAGTATCTGAGAATTATGCTGAAGGCCATCCCTGTAAAAATGCGTTAATGGACTAGTTAATGGGGGCTTGTAAAATTTTGTAGAAGTCGTAGGAGAAGCCATCAGGGCCCGGTGATTTGTTCACTTGTGTTGTGGCTATTGCATGTGCGACTTCTAAGGACTGAATGGGACGATTGAGGAAATTCGCCTGTGAAGCTGTAATTTTGGGGAGATTTATATCTTGGAAAAAAGATTCCTCTTTTCCTTCCTCTGCTTCAGGATCAGCTGTGTATAGTTTTTCATAAAATTGTCTAAGAATTTCATTAATCTCATTTTTATTTGAAGTTATGTCTCCGGAATTTGTTTTCATTCTTGTTATAAAAGATTTTTTCTTGGCTGATCAAACTAAATTCGCCATAAGTTTGCCAGCTTTGTTTCCAAAGCGAAACAAATGCTGTTCCCCTTTTTGCAGAAAAGATTGTGCTCTTGTCTGCAGAAGGGTGTTTAGTTGCCGCAAAATGCTGTAATATTGTGTGTTATATCCGAGGGATTTTGGATCAGTCCTTTCTTAAGATTGTTTCAGGAATTGTTCCAGATGTACGATATCTTTGTTAATCTGTTTATTTCGGGCGTGTACATAGGAGATGATATTTCCTCGGATAACAGCTTTCCCCGTTTCCCAAAACAATTGGGGCGTGGAAATATGCTGCTGGTTGTGCTGTGAGAATGCTTTCCACTTTGTAAAAAAATCCCTAAATTTAACATCATCTTTAAGAAAGCCTGGAAATCGCCAGATACGAGCTTTATCGGTAGTGTGTCTGTGTTGCAGTGTGACTGAGATTGGTGAATGGTCTGATATGGCTTGTTGTTCTATAGTAGAATTAGTAATCCCAAAGAAAAAGGTTTCTGAAACCAGAATATAGTCAATTCGGGATAGGGATGCATGGGATTTAGAAATGTGTGTGTAATCTTTTTCTCCTGGGTGTAGGGTGCGCCATACATCCAGTACATTGAGATGATGACATAGATAACTTATTCCTTTACGGTTTTTCTGGCATTGGTTTTTTTTTTTAACGAAATTTATATCTTGCATCATCAGTCAGACATCTGGGTTACAACAGAACATCCATAATAAACTAAATTACCTAATTACAAAATTTAAAGCATGAACTTACTTAAAAGGAACAAATATAAAAGCTTATTAATATACATGGCATATTGCTACATGACTTTTTAACGTCATCAAACTATTGAATGTAATCAGCTTTGAAGTGCCTGAAAAAGCGGAACATAAAATCAATAAATGTGCATGTATTTGTAGTATATATGTTTATGCGGGATGCTTGAACATGATCCTCGTGAGGTTGACCACGTGAGGATGACCTCGTGACGATGACCACGTGAGGCTGTTACAGCAGTACCCCACATATTAAGCCTTTCATTTGGCACCATGGAATCTCTGGAGGTTCTGGCTTCCACTGTTGCATCATGGAAAAGAGGGATGGAACGCAGGCCCAGACAGCTCGCAGGCTGCTATAAAAGCCATGGCAGCCTGCAAAGATGAGCATTTCCTCCAGGACTAACAGGTCTCCCTGAACAGTCAGGTAGGTTGGTAATCTTTTCTACCCAGTTCACAGTTTAACTGGATGAAATTGCAAAAGGATTGCCAGCGCTAGATCTATAAATCACTTCATTCTGAAGTATTTGTTTTAATTTCCCTGAAATAATTAGTTAACATTTAAAAAAAACTAACTTCCCTAAAGGAACTGGGATTTTGAAATCCTTTTTACTTTGGATGCACAGCATCTGTGTGATTGAGAGATTTCTCCTCTTTCCCATCACCATAAAGATGACTCAGCGCACATTGCCAGTAGCTTCGCTTTATCCTGCTGCACCTTACTGTGCCATTGCAAAATCCCGATTACACAGCATTTAATCCAGGCTAGGAAAAAAGAAATCCTTACCTACCTAATATGTGCCCTCCTTCCTGCCAGGTCATTGTGGCAGCTGGCTAATAGAGGGAGGGGGAGAGGGGCTAAGGAGGGAAGGAGGCTGCTGGAGAAGGTTCCAGTTGTTCTGCAAGCACAAGAGTAAAAGGAGGAAGCTCCTCCTCCCAAAAATAATTGTTCACATTTGCAGTGTGAAAGAAAAAAAAATAGTTTGTTCCAAAATGCTGATTAATTAACAATTCTATAATCTTTAAAACATCTTCATTTATGTTTTATTTAGACTGCATACAACATATAACACATATTCTGTACAGAATATTTCACTTACCTATTTCTACAGATGACTGGAAATCCATGAAGCTTTGCTGAAAGGTTGGCATGGCTAGGTGAACACTGAGCAGCGTAGCATTCAGAAGAGTGCGAGAGCAGACACTGAGGCAAGATCACACTTAATCATGCTCAGACACTCCTTTGGCCCTTCCTCTGGCCTACCTCAACTGCCTGCCAGATCTGCTTTTTGGGCACTCCCTTAACCTCTTGTCCCTTGCTTCAGCTCCTCTTCACCTCCCTTAACCTACTCCACTGCTTGCTGGACCCTAATTCCCTACAACTGCCTCCTACCCCCATCACCTCTCCTCAGACCACTTGCCACCAGCAGTCTGCCTCCCTTTCCCACTCCACAGCTCAGCTGTGTCTGTCTCCTGAATTTCCAGACCCTGCACAGGCCTTTTGAGATCGGCGCATCCTCATTTCCATACCTGGGAACTTCTGAGTCGTGATCACCCTGAGATGGCTATTGATTAGCAAAGGGCAGGGGTGCGTCGGAAGGAATGGAATAATATGTATCGGCTGTCTCTCTTCCACCCCACCCCCACTCCAACTAATCCACACTTTCTCTCTCTTTCTCCCACCCACCTTTCCCACCTCCAGAGATGACCCCAGCATACTTCCCCATCCTCTGTCCCTGACCCCAATAATCTCTTTTCTCCCACCCCCCCCAATAAGTGCCTGAGTCCCAAGTCTGGAATCACAGCTGCAGCCCCTCTCCAGTTTCTCCCCACATGTAGTGTCTGCTCCAGACTCACCTCACTTCTCCTGTTCTCTGCAAGCTTACTGAGGGAGGGAAGTGGCTGAGCTGTATACAGAGAGGCCGTGAGAGAAAGTGCAGAGAAGGCTGACCAAAATGATAAGGGACATGGAACGGCTGCCCTATGAGGAGAGGCTAAAGAAGTTGGAAACCGGAGGAGGAGAGACACTAAAACAAAAAATCCCCAGTGCTGCTCGCCGCGTGAGTACAAGCCGTGCCCCCAACAGGCACTAGGCCAATCGGAAGCCGGCTGGAGCCCCTTTAAACCCACGAGGCGCGCGACCTAAGGGGCGCAACCTAAGGGGCCTGCCCCTTAGTGCGCCCCTTGGTGAGCCACAGGTCCGAGATTCGCTCCCAGAGGCAATCAGACGCGCCCCTGCCCTGCCTTCAGAGACACTTTTGCCTTTTGCCTCTTGCCTCTTTCTTAAAGATCTCTTCTGACCATCCTCCAGCACTCACCCAATCTTCATTCAGCATCCATACATCCAGTCCCCAGCACTCATCTCCAGGCTCTAGCATTCAACGCCAGCATTCAACACCTGCATTCAGCTCCAGCATTCAACTCCAGCATTCAACTCCAGCATTCAACTCCCATCTCCAGCACTCAACTCCAGCACTCAACTCCAGCACTCAACTCCAGGCTCCAGTTCCCATCTCCAGCACTCAACTCCAGCACTCAAGTCCAGCATTCAACTCCAGCATTCATCTCCAGGCTCCATCATTATTCTAATCCCTCTTCCAGCAATATTTTTTTCTGACAAGATTTTCCATCCTAATCCAGCATTCAGAAAACATTCAGCTGATTAAGTCCCGCACTCTTCCCGCTTGCTCCCAATCAGCGGACCAAGGGCCCACATTTCAACCACTGTGCACCCACTCGCTCGCACAGCCTCTAAGGGCCCCACTCAGCTTAACTAATCACTTTTCCTCAGAGTCAACTATACATAACCTCCATCCTCAATATTTTTTTTTTTTGGGACCTCAGCCATGCTCATGTTCCCTATTCCAATCATCAAAAACCTCTACAACAACCGGAAAAAACGAGCTGACCCTACAGCCCTCCAACACAAACGTCTGATACCAATAATGACAACCCCACTCACTCAATTCCTCGGACTATCCTTATTCTCACTAACACTCTTTAACGCTCAATCAATCTCGAAAAAAACACACATAATCAACGACTATCTCCAGGACACCCAACCGGATATATGTGCTATGACGGAAACCTGGTTGAAACCCACAGACCTAGCTCTAATCAACCAACTACCCCTTCACATCTACGACATCTATTCTATACCCAGACCCAAAAAAAGAGGGGGCGGACTCTGCTTAGCTGCAAAGAAGGAGCTGAGACTATCCCTACAGACCACTATTCACTCCTCTCGACTGGAATTTGCTCTCTTCAGCTCAAAACAGCTCCAAATTTGTTTATTATATGCTCCGCCCGGTCTCCTGGATTCGGATCCATCACCACTCATTGAGCTCATCGCCAAACACCTAAAAAATGACACCCCAGCAGTCATCCTAGGAGACTTTAACTTCCACACGGACGTGATCCCATTATCCGCCAATTGCGATATGCTACTATCCTCCTTCAAGGCTATGGGCTTCTCCCAAATTGTTAAAAGTCCCACGCACAAAGCAGGGCACACTCTGGACCTTATATTCATAAACTCGGGCCTTTCACAATCTTCCCCACCACAATGCTCCCCTATCCCATGGTCAGACCACCTGATGATCACAACTAATCTCTGTATCAAGGACAACCCTGTGTCACCAATCACTAAAACCACAATTCACTACAGGAACTCCTGCTCTAGGGAGGACCTCACCTCTCTCTTATCTTCGGAACTCGCTAATCTTGACCTTTCAGACGCAGAAGCAGCTATCTCGTCATGGCACAACATCACGAACAAGGTGGCAGAAAAACTTTGCCCCCCAAAAAACCAAAGTGATCAACCCATCCTGCAAAAACAAAAAACCTTGGTTCATGCAGGAACTAAAAACCATCAAATTAGAATTGAGAAAAAAAGAACACGCATGGCGGAAGAATCCATCCAACGCTACACTAAATGAGTACAAAACCCTCATGCACAGTTACAGAAACAACATCCTTCGCACAAAGAGAGATTTTTATGCCCTCAAAATTCACAATTTTTCCTTTGATCCTAAAGCTCTGTTCTCATATGTCTCAGAGCTCACAAAACCCACCTCACCAGCCATCCCAGATGATCAAGCACAATCCAGATGCACAGAACTTGCTCAATTTTTTGAAAACAAAATCCTCAATCTAATGGCTCCTCTGGCAACCAGTAACACAGTACCTCCTTCTATCCACACTCCTTCATGCAACCAGAATACAAACCTAGATTCATTCAAACCTATTTCCTCACTCGAAATCGAAATGACTCTCAAAAAGATGAAACCTTCCACTCATCCGATAGATTCCATCCCATCTAAACTCCTACTCACCATCCCGAACATCATAGCGAAGCCCTTAGCGGAGATCATCAATCGCTCGCTAACCCAAGGTCTAGTACCAGACACACTGAAACTAGCCACCCTCAAACCTCTCCTCAAAAAACCCAACTTGAACCCTGCAGACCCGGCTAATTTTCGCCCCATTGCTAACCTACCATTTGTAGCCAAACTTATGGAGAAGATAGTCAACAAACAGTTATCTGAATACCTAGAAGATCACAAGATCCTCACAACAGCCCAATTCGGATTCCGCAAATCCCTTAGTACAGAATCCCTCCTAACCTCTCTAGCTGACAGAGTCCTCGCAGGTCTGGAGAAAAAGACCCCATACCTCCTGATTCTTCTCGACCTATCAGCCGCATTTGATACCGTAAAACACTCTATTTTAATCGACCGGCTCTCAGACATAGGCATCTCAGGATCAGCCCTGGGATGGTTCAGATCTTTCCTTCATAATAGGACATTCAAGGTCAGAATCAGCAACAAGGATTCCCTCCCAGTCAAGTCCACTTTCGGAGTTCCTCAAGGATCCTCCCTCTCCCCTACCCTTTTTAACATCTATCTTCTCCCCTTATGTCATCTACTCTCAAGTCTTAAGGTCACACACTTCATATACACAGACGATGTCCAGATTCTGCTGCCAATCACTGACTCCATCTCCAGCACCATCAACTTCTGGAACAATTGTCTACAGTCCATAAACTCACTCCTCTCTAGCCTTAACCTAGTACTTAATACGTCAAAAACGGAACTTTTGCTAATCACTCCAGATGAGAACCTTCAGCCTACCAACAACCTAACGACACATCCAATGATCAATTCCACCCAAGTAAGAGACCTTGGTGTTACCTTAGACAATAGGCTGAACCTCAAAGAATTTGTCAAGAAAACAACGAAAGAATGCTATTACAAACTACACGTTCTGAAAAAGTTGAAACCTCTCCTACATTTTCAGGACTTTAGAACAGTCCTCCAAACAATTCTATTTTCTAAAATCGATTACTGCAACTCTCTGCTTATTGGCCTTCCAGCATTCACCACCAAACCTCTACAAATGTTGCAGAACTCCGCTGCCAGGATTCTTACTAACACCAGCAGAGGTGAACACATAACACCCATACTAAAAAACTTACACTGGCTCCCTATCAGATCCAGAATTATTTTCAAAGTGCTAACTATAACACACAAGACCATCCATTCCCAAACGTCGCTAGATCTAAGCTGTCCACTTCGTCCACATGCATCATCAAGACCAATCAGAACCAGTTACTTAGGCACCTTACACGTACCTTCTGCCAAGTCCTCACTCAAGAAACGTGCATTCTCGACTGCCAGCCCCCTCCACTGGAATGCCCTCCCCACGGACATTCGTCTTGAAACCTGTACTAGAACATTCAAAAAGAAACTCAAAACCTGGCTCTTTACAAAAGCCTTCACTTAAAGTTTTCGCTCAGAGCCACATCCCAGAACTAGACTCATTCATGCATTTCATAATCACGTTAACCAGATGACTGATGCCGCAACTCTTAATTGTATTTCTTGGTCTTATATTCCCAATCGTTAAATTTACAGCATGCTACACCAATACCTTTTAAGTCAGATGTAACCTTAGCTTTGAAGTCTACAAACCTTGAAGATGTAACCGTTAGTTCTTGTAGATGTAAACCTTATTCTGAAGATGTAAACTTAGATTTTGAAGACTGTAATCTGTAAGCATTTGTATTTATTGTAAGAATTTGTATTTATTATTTAGCTATGTACATTGATCTGTTACCACTTGGTCCTGTTCTCTCCTTTACCTCTAGTTCTAAGTTCCTACTAAGTTAGCCTTGTTGTTATTTTATACCCACTTGTTTGATGTAATTTTCCAATATTGGATCTGTGTAAACCGAAGTGGTATGTACTAGTACATGAACTCCGGTATATAAAAGCCTTTAAATAAATAAATAAATGTTAGGGCTGTTCAGTTTGGAGAAGAGACGACTGAGGGGGGATATGATAGAAGTCTATAAAATCATGAAAGGACTTGAACAAGTTAATGTAAATCGGTTATTTACTCTCTCAGATAATAAAAGGACCAGGGAGCACTCCTTGAAGTTAGCAAGTAGCTCATTTAAAACAAATTGAAGAAAATTCTTTTTCACTTAGTGCATAGTTAAGCTCTGGAATTGAATGCCAGAGGATGTGGTTATAGAAGTTAGTGTAACTGGGTTTAAAAAAAGGTTTGGATTAGTTCCTAGAAGATAAATCCATAAACTGTTATTAAGGTAATTAATAAGCAATAGTAGGTTGAGATCTATCTAATGTTTGGGTACTTGCCAGGTACTTGTGACTTGGATTGGCCACTGTTGGAAACAGGATACGGGGCTTGATGGATGCTCAGTCTGACCCAGTATGGCATTTAGAGATGTGCATCGTTTTTTGTGTTCGTGTCGTTTTTCGTTTTTCGGCCGCCATGGAAAATGTCGGCTTTTTTCGGTTCGGGTCTTTTTTTTCGCGAAAAATCGATTTTTAGTTAGTGCGCGCTAACTTCCCATTAGTGCGCGCTAGCGGGAGTTAGCGCGCACTAACAAAAACCGTTAGATTTTGTTACTTTTTGTTAGTTTTTGTTAGTGCGCGCTAACGGGAGTTAGCGCGCACTAACGGGGAGATAGCACGCACTGACTCCCGTTAGCGCGCACTAATCGGAAAAACGAATTTTTGCGAAAAAATGGGAAAATCCTGATTTTTTTCGGGCTCCCTGAAACATGCTGAATTGGACAATTTCGTTGCAATTTTCCAATTCGGCAAAAACGAATGCACATCTCTAATTTCTTATCTTCTTATGTTCTTATGACCCTGCAACTGATGTAAATTCCCTGAGTCTCGGGATGAAATCCTGAGAGTTCCCAGGTATGCTCATTTCACACGGCGCACCCTGCTCGGCTCTTCTCCCAGGAGTGGCAGCTCACAGCACTCTGTTCCCTGGCCCATGGAACTCAGTGCAGCCAGGAGGAAAGGAAGAGCATCAACAGTCCGGCAGCTTCCCCTTCCTTCAAAAGGCACCACCTCTTTAGTAAGGAAGTGCAGATACTTATTCAGCAAGATGGTTGAGTGGCAGCAATAAATATTTGATACAAATGTTTTCCTAACCTATGTAATACAACTTGAGTTCTACACCTTTGACTGTAATGCTAGGAGCTTATACACATTTATAATAACTGATATGTAAGGATTGCAATTCCTTCATTGTTTCTTATTGTTTATGATCAGTTGTTCACATGGAAAATTCAATAAAGCTTTAATTAGAAAAAAAAAAAAAGAAAGGCAGTGCAGAGAGGCAGAACAACTATAGGGACTAGAAGTGCGTCCTCTGCTGCCAGCCTGATGACTTTCTCTGCAAATTGTCAGGTGTCCTAGGGCAGCAGTCCAACCCTGCGCCGAGGTCTTGTGACTCTGCAATGCACATGCATGCCATTTGCTTCCTGTGCTTGATGCTCTGAAATGTAATTCATTGTTGCTTTAATGTTGTACATTGTTTAGAGAGATTTTATCAGCAAAGCCATCAATAAATGATTTTAAATAAATAAATAATGAATAAATGCTCTGACAGCTGGCAATCTTGGCATTTTCTTCATTATTTTGTTTGGTTTTTAAGTTCTTGCGACATGTTTAAAATGTCTGCACGGACTTGCTTTCATTTCACACCATATTTAAAGCTCTATGGCAATGCTAGAAGCCCTACAATGGCAATAATCCATTTCTTATGCTTTCCAGATCTAGATGTAAAGCTTTAGTTATAAATAAATATTAATAAATCTTCAAAATGTGGTTTGCCAGCATATGTTATGATAGCAAGTAATCCATAACTGTGCTCTAATTATGCATTTGACTAATTCATCACCATAGTGAGAGAATGCTAATGATGAATTGGTGTAACGCATCACAGAGCTAAAATTGTAATGTTGTATTATTAAAATATGGTACTGTGCTAGGTAGAATGGCCCAGAAGGCCCAAGAACATTCTTTTTTATAATTTGCAGAAAGAAAAAAAAATATGCAAGCAATATATGAATTGTATATTTTTTAACCTGTACTTGGTTAGGAAGCTTTTAGAGTTTGGTCCCAACCGCTATATGTTTTCTGTTTATGCAAAAGGGTGGGTGGGGAGGCTGGGATGCAAGGGAAGAGTTGAGTGATGGGTTCTGGTAAAAGGGATTCTTGCTTTATTGTATTTTATTCTGATGCGTTTGTTGTATTTTATGCTGATGTAGATTATGCTGTGAACTGCTCTGTGTCTCTAGAGGAAAGCAGTATATAAGTTTAAGAATAGAAGAAGAATGAAGTAATGAGATAAAGACTATGCAAAAGAGCTCATTACCTATTAGTGCAAGGAACAATAATATGCGCAAAAGTGACTTGTTAAAGGAATAAAATTAACTACTTGTGGAGGTGTAGTTAAGTTTTGTGATAATGTCCACATTAGTGTGTTAACTTAATACTAATAAATGAATGCAAAACTCATTTGTATGTCATTAATATAGGCCCTTAATACAAGCTAATTAACTAGTGTTAATGGCCAATGTTAATACATTGTGAGTGTTGTACATTTAAAATTTTGAAAATGGGAATAGTCGTCTTTCTTCTTTTGACCCCCATCCCTATCTCTCAGTGTCATCGCTCCTTCTGCTCCTTCCTTGGATCCCAACAAACAGCGATGATCCTGTTCCTTATCAATCCTACTTACTTGCCTGTGGTAATACTACTCCTAAACTGGCCCCCCACTCCCTCCTGATTTGGAAGGGGAGGTAAAAATAAGTAGCAATACGGGATGGGAGCAGAGGAGAGCAATGGTGGTGGAGCGCAGAGGTCACCTCCTGCACTCTGCTCCCAGCTCTCTTTTATTGCCATCAGCTCTGCACCATTCTTCTACACTTGTTCAGTGCTTAGATGGACAGACAGGGGCATCTCATTATCAGGGTTCGAGGCTTTGCTTTCAGAACCCTGAAATATGTTGGAGTATTTCAGGTAAAGCAGTTTTATGTAAATGAAAAAAACACCAATACTTCAATCTCAGGTATGGAAGATATAGCACTGCTCTCTGCATTGGTGATGGGGTGGAGGAGAATTGTGGTGGGGTGGAGGGGAATTAGGGCTGGAGGGTACTGGAAGCCAATAGTAACAGGTGGGAGAGAAAAAAAGGGAAATAAAAAAATGGATAAAGTGCATAGCTTGCTGGGCAGACTGGATGGGCCGTTTGGTCTTCTTCTGCCGTCATTTCTATGTTTCTATATATACCTGTGCTTTAAACTCTTCCTTAATAACTGGAAGGAAAATTCCTTCCTAGAAATACATGCTTGATATGAAATGCAAATACGAAGTTGTTGTGGCTGATATACATATTGGGCTTAGAAAATTTCAGGAAATCTGGAAACCTGTAGATTAGGTATCCCAGGTGCATAATTGCAACCTTGTTTGTAGTATCCTTAGATAAATTGTATAAGCGTTGACACAATGCTGGGTTCACATCTACAAAGCAGTTGTCCTCCAGGCCTATGGAATGGCTTTCCCTTGGAACTTAGACAGGAACCAAATTAGCAGGCCTTTTATAAAAGCAAAGGCCTAGACTTTTATTTGTTTTATTATAGCTATATCTCTGTGAGCCACCTAGGACTTTGGATAATGCGGCATACAAATGTTTTAAAATAAACATTCAAGCATTTGGTATTTAATTTAGGACTGAATATTATTTTTAGTCAACTTGATTAGAGGCGTTGAGCTTTATATGGATTTTGTCTGCCCTGAATTTGTAATGATTTGTGTTCTTGAAGGTGGGGATTTAAATTAGGTTCATGGGGGAGGAGGGGTGGGTGGGACTCTGTGCTATATTTTAAAGGGATTGTAAGGGGCACTGGGTTATTATTTTTTAGGTATTTTGAAGGTATGTATATTAGCGGTATGGTTTTTTTATTGCACTGCTTTTATCTATTTATTCACTGTCAATCACTCCGGGCTATTGTAGGAGCAGGATATCAAATTTAAATTAACATAAATGGAATTGAATTAAAAAATTTTTTAAAAATTCTACAAAAATATATGAACATAAAAATAACACTTCATACTAATTAGGTCAACGAGGCCCTAACCACCGGATCAGTTGGGCTACATTTATGTTGAGGATACATGGACACACTGAACCAAAATTAACCTTGTAGCATGTCGTGAAATGTGATAAAAGAATAAGCTGGACTTTTTTCTAGAGTACTATATGTGAAAGCAATTTCCTGTTTCATTTTCATTTCTTGAAGTATCTTCTTTATCTAGCCAGGTCAGTCAGTGGTGGCAGTGTCTAATGATGACATGAATAACCTCCATCAATCAGATGAGATTAAGATCTAAGGCTAATTGCAGTCATAGTATGAGTAATTTGTGCAGGTCTAAACACTTCATGGAATGGTGTACCTGTCTACAATATCCTAGACTGCCATGCAAATGATTGATTTTTTTTTAAAGATATATATATATATATATATACAGCAAATAACCTTGTTAGTGATTTCAACACTGCTTCAGCAGTCATTTACTAAAAAAGATTAAGGGCACGAGGGGAGGTTAAAGTGTCTACATAATGCCAAGTTTACAGAGTAGTTGTGCTTTCTTGTCATCTTTATTCATTGGAGACCCGCTTCCTTATTGTCATCATATTAAAAAGCGTAATTGCCTGCAACAGCATCACTTAAGTATCATAATGGGAATTAAATGGTGTGATAAAATCACCAATAACAAAGTACTACGATTAGCAGTCATGCCAAGCATGAATGGCATGCTAGCTTGAAGTGTGCATGGAAAAAAGTTTCATGTCATTACACCACTTTGTTTTGTATTTTTTGTCACATATATCGTTTTGTTTCCTATTCTTTACCCTTTTTTTCATTCAGTTTGGTTTCAGTATGTGCTGTTATTTTACAATGTGTGCACTTTGCAAACTTTGTGACTAGCATTATAAAATCAGCTTAGTGAGCCTACTACAACAATATAATGGTACAAAACAAAATCTGCTTAATTTTTGTGTTTTGGATTGGAAATGACACAAAATGAAATAGGAAACATTGTATTTTCCATGTCACTTTAAATCGGCAGCACATCCCTAATGTTAGCATGATGGCAAATGACCTGGGTCAATCACGTTATACACATATGGACAACAAATCGACTACCTAAGAGTTTTATATAGGGAATTTAAAAAAAGGCCACAGGATGACTGGCTTTTGCAAACTCTGCTATAAAGACTTGTATCAAGCAGCATATATAATCTACAAGTGGGATTCAATGACTTGGTAAGATGCAGCCTATGGCAAGAGGCAGAATGACCAATGGAACGTCATTATACAACTTTAAGCAGACAGTAGGAGGGCTGGGGAGGAAATGTTTGTGCATAGATGGCATTTTCAAATCTTCGTGTGTACTTTTTCCAGCAAAAGTATACTCACAGAAAAAGCTGGTGCGTGCAAGTGATTGTTAATGTTCATACTTTGTCCCTGTGGCAAGTTTCAAAGGGAAAGTACTCATTCATTTCCTTTGAAAACTGGTGCAAACCCCATAGCAAAATGTACATGTGGACTTTCCCCCAAGGTGGATGGTTTGAAAACCGCCCTCGTAAATGCTTGCATTGGTGCAAAGGCTTTGGGTATTTTTTTATCCAGGGACTTTGCATTCACTTTGAAAATTATCCCAGGGAATCCACCCACATGCATTTACACCTGCTAAGGTGTGCAGGCAGCTTTCTCAAAGTAGAAATGCACACATGCTACTGGAAATTCAAAGGTATGCACATGTGCAAGTCCCCCCCCCCCCCCCCCCAGACATTCCTTCTCACTGCAGGTAAAGTCACGCATCTAGTGGCACCATGTGCATACGCTGACCAGCACATGGGGATGGCAATTTTCCGAACGCCCATTTTCATTGACATGATTTTAAAAAGTTCCCTCTTTATGAGAAATTAATCTTGGCTGGTTTTTTTTTACAAAAGATTTTCCCAACATACACAAAAGGGCACATTTTCAATGCCTTTTGTCAGGATAATATAAGGAATTACACAGGTGGTTTGGCTCTGGCCATATAAACGAATTTTCATTTGCCTGAAAGTACACGTGGCCTTTCACAAGGCACATACTTTTAATTGCATTAACAAGAAGCATTTCGGGAGGATATTTTGGGGGTCTGGCTGTAAACTACGCAAGTATATTTAAGCTTCGAAAATGCACCTGCTTAGTGAGCATGCCATCGACACGTGCTCTGTATGCCATCATTCATCACTGCTGTGCATATCTTTACTCTGCAACATATGCGCATATGTAGGTTTACGTGCAAATACATGTCATGCACTGAAACCACATATATCAATACATTGAATGTGCGTACTTTTCCTACCTGTTTTAAAAATATATGTGCATGTATTTTACAAGTGAAAATAAAGTAGGACTTACTCTCGTAAAGCCCTGTTGAAATTATCAGTTTACCAATTACTCTACCAGTTCCCCCAGTCCTTCTCCAACTCATTGAGACCCTCCTGGTTCTTCAGCCTTAACTCCCCCTCCCCTGTTTCACCCATAACTCCCACCTAGCCAAAAATACACAATAAACAAATCTGATATCAAGTAAGCCAGATAATTAAGGTAAAATTACATAAGTTGTGTATCTTTTAAAATAGCAACTTGTCTCTAGACCTCCCCTTTTTTATGCATGTATATGTGCACATGAAATGTAAAGTACATGTATTCTTTCAACTTTTATTGTTTAAACTGTTTATTAAAGTTGAATACAACAACATATGCGACAAGCGGTTACTCTGACGCTCACCACATATAATAGAAAATGCAATAAGTTTTTATGTTTTAATACATTCAGCAGTGAACACACCCCTCTGTTAAACTTTCTCGACCCCTAGAATCATTTAAGGGTACATTTTCAAAGAGATTTACCTGGCTAAGAAGTGACCCAGGAAAATACCTGGGGTTGAAAATTGTCTCCCCCTGCACTGGTAATTTGCTTAAAAAGAAAAAGAGGTACTGGATAGGGTTCACGTGCAATCTCCACCTTCCACTTTTTCCCAATGAGAAAAAGGAAGCAAATTCAGAAAGACTCCAGGCTGGTGACCTCGCAAGGCCTGGAAGAAAAGACCCATTGTTCCCCAGCAGTTAAATCTAGCTGTTGGGTTTCATAAGGTGGACGGATTTCGCTGTGGGGAAAAAGGGGGGTGGGTCCAGGATGTGAGGGGGCGTGGGGGAGCAGAGATCAGGGGAGGCAAAGCACGAGCAGAAATTTGTTTTTCAAATCCCTATTCATTCTTTCCTGCAGATAAAACGGGGGCAAAAAGGGCCACATCGCTAGGCCCTCCCCTCCCCATGAGGGTAAGGATAACTCCAATAACGTGGGCATCCGAAAGAGTCAAACTTACTCTTTTTGTGTACTCGCTGACTTGGCCTAAGTTAAATTTTCAAAGGGAAACTAGCCAGCTTCCCTATGAAAATGAAATTATAGGTCTGGCCTTTTCACAGTTGCCCTTTAATTCCTGCTTGTAATGACATTTGTGCATTAGGGCATCTGGGAAGTGCAAAGAATTACATGAGAGTAGTGGATTATGTCACTTCCTTGTCTAGCCCTGAGGTCAGGACCCACTGGTGAGCCTCTGAAGCCCTGCAAATGAACCAGAAGATGCATTTATTTTTATATTCTGCTTTTTTGGCACTTCAAAATGGATTACATTCAGGTACTGTAGGTATTTCCCTGTCCCCAAAGGGCTCACAATCTAAATTTATACCCAAGGCAACAGAGGATAAAGTAACTTGCCCAAGGTCACAAGGAACAGCAGTGGAATTTGAAGGGTAGTATTCCTGGATCATAGCCTGCTGCTCTAACCACTAGCCTACTCCTCCACCCCACAACTTCACTCAAAAGTATAAAACAGCATAGAAACACAGCAGTTTAGTTAACTATTATAAGCACACGCTATCACAGCTATAAAAACTAGATTTTGACCTTGATTTTAAAATCAGTTAAATACGTAACAATTACTTTGATTTTCTGTTCAAGAAAAGAGCTGACTGGCTTGAGGTTGTTTTCATTGGAGCCAATGACCAATGAGTTTAGATGCCTTGCTTTTGGGCATTAGGCTCCTAAACTGGCAGTTTTGAAAATTTGCTAATGCTAAATTCCTAAATTTAGGGTTCTATAACAGTGGGGTGGCTGCAGGGGTGGAGTTAGGGTTGGGTGAAAAAAATCAGGTGCTTGGTACTGATTTTCAGCACCAGGCACCTAACATATAGCATAAATCTAGGAAACAAATGGCAGGCCCAAATTTAGCTCCTGTGTCTAAGAGCCGTAAATGTAGACACATTTTCAGCTGATAATTTAGGTTCCTGAAAATAGGAAGATACTTCGTTCCCTAAATTTAAGGGCTCAACCTTTTTTTGAATATTGGCCCTTTTGGCAATAAATTGTGATTGAAGGGATCTGATCACCCTATACAGGTGCATATAAGCAAAGGGCCTTTCCATATGCTGATATAAAAAAACTTTTGGAGAGCTGTGGTTCATGGAGATGAATGGTGTCCGGAGCGGCTCAAGGCAATCTGCTACCTGAGGCAAGGGATGAGATGGCGTCCGCCCCCTGCCCCCCACACTCAAGCACCCTCACACATGCTCTCTCTCCCCCAAGCACCCTCACACATGCTCTCTCACACCCCTCCAAGCACCACACACATGCTCTCTCACACCCCTCCAAGCACCCTCACACACATACACACACACACCCCTCTACACACACTCTCATCAGGGCCTTCATGTTTTCCGCAAGCAGGATGTGCTCCGCTCGCAGCATGCCAAGGTCTCCTCCATCTTTGCCATTTTCTACGCAGAATTCTGCTCGGGGGGGGGGGGGGGTGTGTGTGTGGAATTCTACACGGGTCCTTTGTTGTTTTGGCTGCAGAGTGAGGCGGCCGCTAGAGGAGTTTGGGGGGGGGGGCAATTTTTGCCACTTCCAAAGTTTGCCACCTGAAGCAGCCGCCTCCCCCTGCCTCATTATAGAGCCACTCCTGATAGTGTCACTAAGATATTGGGAGAAAAATTGCATGCATGTAAATCATTTTGGACAATCTTTATTATTGGGTTGGGGATGCGATTAATAAGACTTAAATAACAAAGCTTTACACGTTCAGCATATACATAATATAACTTGTCTATGTATTAAGAAAATCAACATATATAAAAGTAAATATTATGGATAGTGACACAAGTGCTGTATTGCGTGTCTACACATTGCCACCTACTTTAAGGTCAGTGGAGGTTCCTTCCCCATAGTTAGCTCATTTGGATACTACAAGGGAGAAAGCTTTCTCTGTAGTCAGATTAATAACATGGAATTCTCTTCCTGAACAACTGTGATCCATATCATGTCCAAAGTCCTTTAAAAAGGCTTTAAAAATGTACTTATTTGCTTAGGCATTTAAAAATAAGACCGATACCTAAGACAGTGTGTTTCATGGATTATTCCTGAGCAGGTTGCTGGCTATTTCTTCTGTTTGTTTTGATTGTTTTTTTGTCTGAAATGTTTTTCTGTTCTTAAATGTTGTATGGTCTTATTGTACTCTGCCTCAAACATTACACATATGAGTCCAAATAACAATAAATAAATAATGGTGCAGGTGTAATTCTTATTGATGAATTTTTTTCTTGATCAGCAATGAAGCTTTGACACTATATTATTTCTTACATTCAATCATAGTAACACAGAGGGAACATAAGTTTTAACTTATCCAGCTAAGTGGCAGCAGCTGAATATGTGCTTGTGATCAGTGGCCACTGGCCACCACTTAGCTGGATAACTACTTATTCGGCTAGTTAGCTGGCTAAGTGGCAGGAGGGACAAAGGCGTAACTGGGAGGAGCTGAGTTAGCCAGATAAGTTATCCACCTAACTCCGATAGTCAAGAGTTAGCTGGATAACTTATCTGGCCAAGTCTGATCATCCCATAGACCTGCCTAAAGTTAGCTGTGTTACGGGCGCGTCCACCACGCCGCTGACGGGCTGAGGGTATGGGCGCCCTCGGGTGCAATCGTAGGCGTGGGGAGCACGGCCGTCTTTAAAGCAGGTGGTGTGAGCCCTTGGGCCACAGTGAGAGCTAGGGAGGAGCCCCAGCCACACCGTGGGAGGTGAGCCTGTGCTGGCATGGTGAGCCAGGCGGGTACTGAAGCAGGGGTTAAGGAGCGGAGTCTGATCCTCAGCCGGACCTGCACACCCAAGACAACCAGCAACGCAATGTCGGTTGATGAACGGTCCTCCGACTGTTCCAAGCCCTTTCGGACCTGCCACTGGGTAACGGCGAAGGGCGGCAGGCCGGACAGAGGACGAGGGCAGACAGAGTCCTTAGTACACGGAAGACATCTTAGACGAAGGCTAGTGCAGACATCGTAGACAAGGCTGGTGCAGAGACATGGGCACTGTCCCTCAGGGCTCCCTACTCAGCCCACCCACGGGACTGAGTCGCGGACCACCCTGTCCCATACGCGCCCTACACAGCCCAGGAAGGCTGGTCGCGGACCACGCTGAGAACAGGAGAGCGCAGGGAAGATCCAGGCGAGAAGGAACTCCGATGCCGGGAGCAATGACATCCAAAGCTCCATCGGCTGGCAGGAAGGGAAGCTCCAGAGCACAGGGATGAATCCCACCTGTTGGCCACTCCAGGGCCCAACAGGCCAGAAGGCTCAGGAGCCAGACGAAGACATAGGGCAGAACATCCGGAACAGGATCAGGAAATGGATCAGGTATAGACATCAGGCAACTTCAGGAACAGACATCAAGGCAAGGTCAGGACAAGGAGCCATCAAAGCAAGGCAGACCACAGATGCTCAGGAGAGGTTACAGGCAACTGTAGAACCCAATCCAAAGGTAAGTAGCAAGTGAAATGAGAGTCCTTTTATACTGCAGGATGTAGGCAACTCCCTGGGAGGAGTTTGCCAGGACCGCCCCTTGCTGGCCTTATAACTGAGGTAGAGAGCTGCAGGCCGGCCCCTAGGGAGAAGGGCGTGGCAAAACAGGAAGTCCAAACACAGCCAAGCAAGCCACAGGCAGGCCTCAGGAACAGCTAGGCCTCCCAGGCCCTGGAGCAAGTCCTGGATGGTGCACAGGCGAGGCCCTGGCTTTGGAGCGGCCTCTGGAGGGAAGGTAAGATACCTCCTGTAGCGCAGCAACAGGGGGGATCGTAACAAGCTGGGCATATTCAGTGGCATGCCAGCTAACTAGCAGCTGAATATGGACCTCATAATAGATAATGGCAGAAAAAGACCAGTTGGTCCATCCACTCTGTCCAGTTATTCCTGTCCATGCTGCTAAGGATCCTTTGTTTTATATGCTAAACTAAAAATACAATGGTAGAAAATTAATAGTAATGGTTTTCACTTTTTGCTGGCAAATAGCTAATATTTCAACCAGCATACAGGCAAACAATGACAATTATCTGAAATGACAAATGTGCATGATAGGAAAGTATTGTTTGCAGGCACTCTGTGTGCATGTAATTTTATATTGGACACTTCGGAGTTCCATATGTAAAAATAGCATATTTGCACATAAGGAAAAAAGTTCCTATCATTTAAGACTTAATATCTGTACATTCAGCTAATGCTGTTTTGATTTCTCAAACTTGGCTTTTCAATTATGACAACTTAATTCTAAATACTATTTGTCCTGAAGGCTATATTCCCGTTTCAGAACCACGCCCCAATAGATGAGGAGGAGATCTACTCATCATTGTCAAAGCCTTCCTACAGCCTTGCAGGAAGGCTTTGACTTCAATATATCTGTATGAATTGATGCTCATTTCTTCTACTATTGCAACTTTTGTATTGTATATTGTCCTCCCGGACTGCTCATCAACAACCTATCCCCACTGCTAGAGACTTTGACTACTCTACCCATGGACGAATACTTTCCTGGCCGGTGATTTCAATCTTCACCTCAATTTTAAGCTTCTTCTACCTGCGGCTTCTTCCCTACTCGAGGCCCTAGCTGGACTAAGCTGGGAACAACTAGTGGTTGGGCCCACTCATAGACTGGGTCAAACCTTAGATTTGGTATTTTACAATCCTGTTTATGCAAATTTAATAGTGGTCACGCAGCCAGTTCTATGGTCCAACCATTATTTAATACATGTATCTGAAAACCTCAAAACTAAATTTCTCAAAAATATTTATGATTCCAAGCAAACTTATAAAAGGACAAAAATTGATCCCGAAGCTTTTATCAATACTTTACTACCAAATCTGACACCGAGACCCGGACTAATGCCCCAAGTGATCCCCTTCCCCCCCCCCTTAGGTCAACCCGCCACAAAAATCACACATACAAAAATAGTGGCTGAAGAAGGCCGCAGCTTTATTATTATTACCAACCAATTAATCCACCCTAGCGCGAGCCAAAATACGCTCCGGCACCAAACCGGTGCCCCCAGGCTGCCAGCCACTTTTTCTAGCAAGGCAGCCCCTTATGCCTGGCTCCCACCGTGATTTCAAAGCAGGGGGGCCTACCCAGGCAGACAAGGTAATCGATGCACATCATTAACATAACTCTAACGACATAACTTGACCAACTGTGCCATATAAATATGAGAGTAAAAATTAAAAAAAAAAAAGAAAACTTATCTTGATCGATGATAACAAGCGGAGATGTGAACCTCGCCTTAGGGAGGGTGGGTGGGAATTGCGCCGGTCAGGGAGGGGAAAAGGGCCAGCAAGTGTGCGCCGGCCGGTTAAATTGGTCCGGTGACGTCATTGCTGCGCACCTGTTCCCGGCCGACGTCACCATGCGGTCGCGCTAGGTCAGGGGGGTTGGGGGATTGGGGGGTCAAGTGCATGACGTGCGTCGCTCTTCCCCTCCCCTCCTTCGGGCCCCGAATCGGGGGTGGGTCAGGTTTATGGTCGTGGCCTGCCTCGAGTCGGCACATGTCGGTGCACGGCCCTGGGACTTCCCTCAATAAATGGGTCTGATATTGACCATTTGGTTACTAATTGGAATTCATCAATTTCAGAATCCTTAGACACCATTGCTCCAAGTAAACTATGTACCTCCAGACATATATCAACCCCTGCGTCATCTATGCTCAGTCAATAAAAATCTCCTCCAGGTTCCAACAATTAAAATAGGCAGGCTTGAAATAACAAGAATGTGTGCATTTTCAGTGGCGGGTGCTTCCCTCTGGAACTCGATCCCAGCAACATTTAGGCTTCTAATCAAGCCCAATGAATTCAGAAAAAAACTAAAAACTTATCTATGATCAATCGCATTCGACAAATCAAACCCTAACTGGTACCCCTCTCATTTGCTATTTGTCTACCTTTCTTAAGGGTATAATTAATCCCTATTATGTTGTAACTGTAAATTCTCTTTTTAGTTTGATTACTTGTTTTTATTGTTTTAGTTATGTATGTTTTATTCTGTAAACTGCCTAGATCTTATTTTTGTATATGCGGTATTTAAAAAGATTTTACATTTATGACATTTTATAAACATCTAGGGGTAGATTTTTTAAAAAACTACGCCCGCGTATACTTTTGTTCTCACACCAGGCGCAAACAAGAGTACGCCAGATTTTAATAGATACACGCATAGCCACACATATCCTTTAAAATCCGGGGTCGGCGCACACAAGGCTGTGCAAAATCGGCAGCCTGCGCCCGCCAAGCCGTGCAGCCTGCCTCCTTTCCCTCCGAGGCCGCTCCGAAATCAGAGCGGCCTCAGAAGGAACTTTCCTTCCACCCCCCCCCCCCCCGCACCTTCCCCTCCCTTCCCGTACCTAACCCACCCCCCCCCCCAGCCCTATCTAAACCCCCCCTACCTTTATTGCAAAAGTTACGCCTGCCAGCTGCCGGCGCACCATGTTCCGCTCCGGGGGCTGGTCCGGAGGCTGCGGCCACGCCCCCAGGCCGGAACCACGCCTGCAGCCCCGCCCTGGAATGCCCCCGGATGACGCGCCGCCGCGACACGCCCCCCCCCAGGAAAGCCCCGGGACTTACGTGCGTCCCGGGGCTTGCGCATGCCGCCAAGCCTATTCAAGATAGGCTCGGCACGCACAGGGGGAACATGGGGCAGGTTTTCGGGGGATATGCGCGTATCTTATGCCCGTACCCCTTTGAAAATCTGCCCCCAAGAGTATGCGCATATTTTCTGTTTCATGCATACCTTTTATCAGGGTAAAAAGGGATAGTCTAGGGATGTTCCAGTGTGGGATTCAAAAGTGCATGCAGAAGTTGTTATTTTATAAGAGTTATACACATATACATTACCAATCTTGTTTGGACATTTTTATATCTGCTAATTGGCTCGTGTAAATTAAACTGGACTTGTTGACTGTTTGCAGTTATTTGGTAGGAGGTCTGGGAGAACTGGTGGGAATTTAGGGTGAAGTGCTAGAGGATCTAAGTGAACTAGAGAAAGTCAGGATGACCTTGTGAAGGTATCGGCAGTATTTATGCATACTTTATAAAATATCTGCCTCCAGATATCTGGAGGTTTATTTATGCAGTGTCACAATTACTTTGCTTGTAAAATATATGTGCCTATGTTTATCAAATGGGTAGAAAAGTGTACTCTCTCTTGCAATGGAAATATATGCATATTCTGAAACATGCAAATATACTTTTGGAACAGACATATGCGGTATTTTATAAATTGCAGCACCCACTGCATGGCTTATAAAATGCTACCAGTAATCTCTGTACATTCACTTATGCATGCAAATGTTATACCACAGATAGGTTTGAAAATTGGACTGTTAGAGATGACAAATGGAGCCTCTTAGGAATGAATGCAACAAACATCAAACTGCAAATGCTCGCTCTTAATGGTAAGCAAAACATTGAATTGAACGAAGTCAAAGCAGAATATCAGCCATTTTCTTGAGCCTGAGAAAGAAATCTCAGTTGTTCAAGGTCACAGAAAAGAGGATCAAAACTGGAAAATGTGTTTCCTCAACCAATAGAAACCTCTATGGAAGATGATTTATAATAACATGATCTAGAGCCTAAGATGCCCTCAGAGATGAATATTTCTTGAATTGGGAAGCAGATGGGGCTGGTGGGGGGCACGTGTTGGAGCTTCTACCACTCAGTCTTATGAATAAATAAAGACCTTAAAAAGGAAGAATAGAAAAAGATAGCCAGGGAATTAGATCCGTTTTAAAAATAGCTTTTTTTACACTCAGATAACCTGCACTATGGTTCGTTAGGCAGCCATGGGGAAAAGCATGATTTGTACTCAGTGCTAGTCGGTGAAATATTCCAAATAATTTCCCAAATAATTACTGGTCTCCCTTGCAAATAGTTGAGCAAGCATAATGGGAGCCAAGTTAAAAGAGCTCCAGGCAGACTCTACTCCCCATTCTAATCAACAGAGATTACAGGCAGCTCTCCCCTATAGACCCATTAATTGATTTTTTCCACATGCTTCTCAAAATTTTAAACAAACCCTACTTATATTTGCATTTATCATTTTTATGAACACATTTAGATCAGTATAAAGATGTACTATTAAAGGAAGACACTGATTGATAAAAGATATGCATTATTGACTTCTTTGAGACATATCTAAAGATATCTTGCTACACCTCACTACAACTTCAACTTCAGCAGATTTTCTAGCATTATTATTATTACTATTTATTTAACTGAATATACTGCCTATAAGGCAATTTAAGCAGTTTACAATAAAAACATTACATTTGTTAATCACATTTCATCGGAATCCCAATGTGATTTACAATCATAAAATACAAATCCAGTGCTGAATTATGGGGCAGGCCAACAGGGCAGTCGCCGAGAGCAGTAGCCAATAGGGCGCTGAAACCTCACCAGGGCGGTGCCGAATTACTAGGGGAGGCTCCAAATTGCTAGTCTGCCCTGGGCACCAACATGTCTCATTCCGTCTCTGCACAAATCATAAATTATAATGCATTATCTTATGATCTAGGCTATAGTTAAATGGAAACTTTACAAATTGTGCTTTTTGAAATCTGGGAAAAAGATAAGACTGAAAAAGGGAAGAGGTACTCAGCTCTTTGGTGAAGACAATCAGTGCAGAGAGCGAGAGACAGAGAGCGAAAGAGAGAGAGCGCAGATAGAATGCTATAACCTTGGAAAACCGAACTGGGAAACCACAGACAGAGAAGAGGCAGGTGCGAAGGCAGATGCCGACGAGGATTCAGCAGGGACCCCTACTGCTCATCAATAAATGCTCTTCTGATAGTGGCACAGTAATTGGAGGAGTGACTCCAGGCTCTGTTCTCATTATCAGCTGGAAGGCAGCATATGAAGTATCAGTGAATGCAGCAACACAATGTAGACAATTGGAAAGAGTTTTGCCCATTCCCTAGGGAGTACATTTTTGGGAAAATATAATCCATTGAGTGTGTGGAGAAACTTACCTTCCTGAAAGATAAAACATGACACATTTTTAGATAACTGCTTATTATTCTTAATTAGTCTGGTTAACGTTAACTTATGAAGCGCTCACATGGTAGTAGTTTCCCATGTTGTAGATTATTCCATTGGAATTAGCAATACTTGTATAAACCAAAGGAAGATAAAAGTTTCATGCACTGGTTCTTATCTGCCTACAAGTCCTTATTGCTTAAGTTAACCTGTAAACTTATCCTTAAACCAAGTGGAAATTGTTAATCATAAGCTGTGAAACCAAAATATTGCTTATCATGTATGTTAATACATTTTGTCAATAACTTAAAATTCCTCAGTTTTCTGATCTTCCTCTTAAACTCTGTCAGTACAGGAATGACAGCAGATGAATGTGAAATTTATCTGCAGAACATGGATGGCACAAACCGTGGCAATGGATGTTTCACCACATTGCACCGCCAGCATATCCTATCCCTGTTCTATAGGAACCATCTCTGAGAGGTGGGATGGTAGTTCCTCCCTTGCTGGCCCAGTCCTTGACCTCACACCAGCAGCAATGGTATCAACTAGTGCCATTTGTGATACCAGTTCTGTTGGCTATGGTAATTAATCAGAGAAGTATCTCTTATGCACAATCATAATATGCAGTGCATATGAGAAAACAGGGATTTTCATGCTTCCATACACTCTTTTTTTGTACCTCAAAATAGTACATATCTTGAAAAGGTATAAAGAGAGAGAAGAAAAAAGGAATATAAATGGTAGCCATGAATAAATTACCACAACTGAAAAGCTGAACAAAATATGTAAATTCACCTTGGAACTCATTCATACTGTACAATGAATGTAATGCAATCCCAAGTCAGCCTCAGAAATGGAAGATATCTTCCTGTTTTGTTTTTTTTTTGCTTATACTAACAGGATCTGATAAAATATTCAGTGCTGACAGTAGCCAATGGTAGGAAATTATGGAAGAAGAGTACCTGCTAGATTGATCAGTATTGAGTCAAAATGAGCAGACTGCAAGCTGTGAAGAGGGCAGAACAAACTGAAGTTACACTCTCTACTGGAAGGATATAGAAGGGTGCTGCTGAGGATGCTGAAGGCATGCTGCATAATGCATCTCTTAATATACTCCCCCTGGACACTGAATTTCAAATTCCACAATCATGCTGGCAGGAGTGGGCACAATTATCAGTCTGGCCCGTGGCAATCCTTGAAGGAAGTGCATTATCCATAGCAGCTGCTAGAACAACTAAGCTTGCTCCGTGAATACATTTATATCGCCAGGTTTTCCTTTAATATTTAATGCGGAAAAATTGCTTAGCAATGCAGCAGTCATGTTACCCAGCACCAGATGATTATTTTAAAGACTGTATGTAAATCTGAATGCTGAAGAGAGATTCAGCCTGGCTCTGATAACAGACAAATGCATCGCCTTGTGTGGAGATCCCTGCAGAACCTCAATGCAAAAGTAAGGAGACAGTGAGTAATGCAGTGATTCTGAATATTCCTACTTTTTAAAAGTTAGCTCGATTTCTGACAAGGAAACAAAATGGCACTGGCTCTCATAGCTCATGTGAACAAGGAAAGAAGTAGCACTAAAATGTTTGGGGGATTTTTTTTGTTTTGTTTTGTTTTTTACATTCAGACACAGTGGTTTCTCTTCATAACAAAGGGTCAGGCTACAATACATTTACTCGATATAGAAAGGATTTTTTATGGAAGAATTTGCTATTACAAAAGCAAATGTCCACAATAATAACTGCAGGAAAAGATTTCAGCTTCTTATCACTAGGGTTTGTTACAAAGGGTAAAGATGGTAGCAAAGAGGACTGAATGTAGTGTACGAGGGCTACTTTAGGGAACAAGAACCCAAATATGTGTTATATATAGGAATCTGGCACAATACAGAGGAACAATGTTAAACACAACTTGATGTTCCTCTTTGAGCACTTTAGTGGAAAAGTGGGTTATAGATCTGAAATAATAATAATAATTTTCATCCATTATTCAAAGAGAATTTCTGTCTAGCAAATCTTCAGTGGATTACTGACATCATGGAAGGGTTCATGGTTCTTTTAAAGTATCATACTGTATAATACATTCAGGATCCTATGTACTAGGCATTGGACGTAATCTGTTTTGAAATATCTGGTCATGAAAAGCGGAATATAAATAAAAAAAATGGTTTTATAAATATTTAGCATAGGGCCCTAAATATTCTTGCACAGTTCTTATTAATGTAAGCATGATGATATTATTGTTATATAGCACCTCAGTCCAAATTACTTTACAAGTTACTATGCTTTATTTTATCTAATGCCAAAGGATAAATGGCTTAGTCTATCATGCCAGAGGTTTGCACAGATGCAATGGGCTAAATGAGAATCGTAATGTTATTATTGCATTTAATCACATAATCTTACATAAAGCTGGTGAGTCATAAGGTAGTAAACTGGGCTACAAATTGGTAAAATGATACACAACAGAGGATGGTAATAGAGTTTACTCTATGGAAAGTAGAGCTACTAGTGGAGTGCCTCAGATATCGGTCCCAAATCCAATTCTGTTTAAGATTTTCATATAAGATTGTGTAGAGAGGCTAGAAATCTTTTTGCAAATGATAATATCTAAGCAGGATGGCAACTTCAGATGAAATAAATAAGATGATGATTGGACTGTGGGCTTGAGGAATTATCAAGAGTTTGGCAGCTGAGTTTTAAAGCAAACAAATTAATGGAGAACCATACATTAGGGTGCAAAAATCCAGCAGAACAGAATATGATGGGAGATTAGATACCAAAGTGCACCAGATAAGAGAAAGATCTTGGCGTGATCATACCTGATGATCTAAGATCTCAAAATATTGTCAGAAGACAGTGGCCAAAGCTAGAGGAATGTCACAGAGCAAAGGGAGAGGTATTATTAAATGAAAAAAAGAGGTGTTAGTACTTTTGTACAATTAATTAGTGAAACCTTATATTGTACCCAGGTCCTGAAGGTTGTACCCTGAAAAGAGAATATAGGCAGATTAAAAATAATCCAGATAAGAGCTGCTAAAACAGTGTAAGGTCCAACCCATAAGTTCTATAAAATCAGACTTAAGGGGCCTAAACATTTCTTCCATCTCATGAAAATATTATGGGTTCAGTATTCAAATGGTTTGTCCATGCTCTGATAACTTCCAAGTTATCTGGCTAAATAGTTAGCTGGAGAAAATAAACATGGATAATGTGGAGGTGGCCGGGGATGTTATGGGATGGAGTTGAGTTAGCCAAGTAAGTTGTCCAGCTACCTCCATATTCACAATTAGTTGGATACCTTATTCGGCTAAGTCTGGAGAGCAGTCCGCAAGTTAGCCAGATAAGTTTATCTGGCACTAGTCACAGATTGCCTAATAGGCAGTCCTCCACTGAATATACCGGACAAGTTATCCAGCTAACTTTAGTTGGATAATTTGTCTGCTCCCCATGCTGCTGAAAATCAGGTTCCAAATGTTAACCCCCACCAAATATGGGAGGAAGCCACATAAATAACTCCTCTTCTCAGTTGTGTGTTTTAGATTGGGCATGTGCAACACCCTCATACAAGTAAAAGGTCTCCTGAGGATGAGAAGGAGAGGCTGGAGCAGAAAGTCCTAAGTTAGATGAGTTTATCTGGTCCTATTTACAGAGGGCCAGATTTTAAGACATACGTGCGGGCGTGCAACCTGGCACTCACAAATCTACTCCCGAATTTATAACATGCGCGCGCAGCCATGCACATGTTATAAAATCCGGGGTCAGCACGTGCAAGGGGGTGCAAACTTGTGCACCTTGCGCGCGCAGAGCCCTAGGGGAGCCCCGATGGCTTTCCCCATTCCCTCTCGGAGGGAACTTTCCTTCTGCCCCTCCCCCATCTTCCCCATCTTCCCCTCTCTTCCCATACCTAACCTGCCCCTCAGCCCTATATAACCCCCCCCCCCCCCCCCCGATCTTTAATATGTTGCGCTTGCCTCTGGGCAGGCGTAGTTTGCGTGCACCAGCCAAGAGCCGGCGCGCAATCCCCCGACATGGCCGCTGTGCTGGAGGCCTCGGTCCTGCCCCGCCCCCAGACTGTCTTGCCCCACCCACTCTCCACCCACTCCCCACCCCTTTCTTCAAGCCCCGGGACATATGCGCGTCCTGGGGCTTGCGTGCGTCGCCGGGCCTATGCAAAATAGGCTCGGCACGCGCAGGAGCAGGGTTACACTCGTAATATACACGCGTAACCCTTTTAAAATCCGCCCCAGAGTGCCTAATAGGCAGTGCTCCACTGAATATACTGGAGAAGTAATCCAGCTAACTTTAGTTGAATAATTTGCCTGCTCCCCATGCAGCTGAAAATCAGGCTCCAAATGTTAACCCCCAACAAATATGGGAGGAAGCCAAATAAATAACTCCTCTTCTCAGCTGTGTCATTTATATTGGGCATGTGCAACACCCCCATACAACAAACCGTTGCGATGGTACATAACTTAGCGACGGTATAGAAAAGTTTTTAAATAAATAAATAAAGGGTCTCCTGAGGATGGGAAGGAGAGGCTGGAGCAGAAAAAAAAAGCCATACATAAAACAAACACCCAGGGGCAGATTTCAAAAAAATACATGAGGGCGTACTTTTGTTTGCGCACCCGGCGCAAACAAGAGTACGCCGGATTTTAATAGATACGCGCATAGCCGCGTGCATCTTTTAAAATCCGGGGTTGGCGCGTGCAAGGGGGTGAACATTTGTGCACATTGCGTGCGCCGAGCCCTGCGAACGCTGCCCGTTCCCTCCGAGGCCGCTCTGAAATCGGAGTGGCCTCAGAGGGAACTTTCCTTCCGCCTCCCCCCACCTTCCCCTCCCTAACCCACCCCCCAGTCCTATCTAAAAACCCCCCTACCTTTATTATAAAAGTTACGCCTGCCGGCCAGCCACCAGCACACAATTCCCCTGCCCGGGAGCAGTTTTGGAGGCCTCGGCCACGCCCCCGAAACACCCCCGGGCCGGAACCACGCCCGCTGCCCTGCCCCCGGATGACACGCTGCCGCGACACGCCCCCGACACGCCCCCCAGGAAAGCCCCGGAACTTACGTGCGTCCCGGGGCTTGAGCGCACCGCCGAGCCTATTCAACATAGGCTCGGCGCGCGCAGGGGGAGCTTGGGGCAGGTTTTCGGGGAATACGTGCGTATCTTACGCTCGTACCCCTTTGCCCCCCAATGTATTGCTATTGAAAGTAAAGTAAACAAAATCAGTTCATGCACTTTTTTATAACACACTAGGATTCTTATACGTTATAGGCATTATAGTAAAATAAAAATGTAATAGCATAGAAAGATAAATACAATCAATTTGTTCTGTAAGTTAAAAGATTTCAAAATTCTCACCTAAATCCTGGCCAGAATGTTTGCATTACATATCAGTTAAATTTCACATGATCTTTGAATCCTTTAGATGAACTTCTCAGCTGTTCTGATGACTGATGAAGCAGCTGCTGCTTGGGAAGACCTCTTTCCAGCACTCCACATGGATCCAGGATTAACATGCCTCATCAATAAAATGTCTAAACTCTCATACAACATAAATAATATTCTCCTTTTTTTCTAAAAAATAAGTCATTACATATCTGATGAAACGTCCCTCAACTAAATTAATCTAAACAAAACTAAATTTATCTAAGAAAATCGCTTTAATTCTCTTGCTAAAAACATAACAAAAGGCTGCGCTTGTATCTATTGAAAGGATAGGAAAACAGCAAAAGAAAGTACTTTACTTGTTTTTCTCAGTCTGCAGTCAGCTGCAGATAGCCATCATGACAACATCTCTATATGTCATTCTTGTACACTTTTAAAAAGGAGATAGAGCAGCTTTTAAACTAAAACAAGGGGGAAAGCCGACAGTCACTCAGCAGTGCATGGTTTGGAGGAATGTATTCTTGAAGGATACCCATGAAACAGGAGAGTTAGGGCATCCCAACAGAGAGGTTCCAATAAATCATAGTCCTTGTGCCTGTACGTAAAAAATCACCTGAGCTAAAGATTTCCAAATTATCCCAATCAACTGAAAAGCAGGTTGTTAAAACAAACAAAAATACACTTTGAAATGTCTGAATGCCAATGCCAGAAATCTAAGAAGTAGAAGATTGGAGAGTTAGAGTGTATAGCAGTAAATGATGAGATTGACATAATTGGTATCTCAGAAACCTGGTAGAAGGAAGATAACCAATAGGACAGTGCAATATCAGTGTACAAATTACATCGCAATGATAGGAAGGATCAACTTGGTGGGGGTGTGGCACCTTATGTCTGGGAGGGTATAGAGTCCAACAGGATAAAAATCATACAAGAGACTAAATGCTCAGTAGAATCTATATGGGTAGAAATCCCATGCGAATTGGGTAAGAGTATAGGAGTATACCACCGTCCACCTGGACAAAATGGTCAGACAGATGATGAAATGCTAAGAGAAATCAGGGAAGCTAACCAATTTAACAGTGCAGTAATAATGGGAGATTTCAATTACCCCAATATTGACTGCTAAATGTAACATCAGGACATGCTAGAGACATAAAGTTCCTGGATGGAATAAACAACTGCTTCATGGAGCAGTTGGTTCAGGAACCAATGAGAGAGGGAGCTATTTTAGATTTACGGTAATTCTTAGTGGAATGCAGGATTTGGTGACAGATGTAACGGTGGTGGGGTCACTTGGCAATAGTGATCATAACATGATCAAATTTGAACTAATAACTGGAAGGCGGACAATAAGTAAATCTACAGCTCTAACACTAAATTTTCAAAAGGGAAACTTTGATAAAATGAGGAAAATAGTTAGAAAAAAACTGAAAAGTGCAGCTACAAAGGTTAAAAGTGTTCAACAGGCATGAACATTGTTTAAAATATAATCTTAGATATGCAGTCCAGATGTATTCCATGCATTAAGAAAGGTGGAAGGAAGGCATAACAATTACCGACAAAGGTGAGGTGAAAGAGGCTATTTTAGCCAAAAAAAAATCCTTCAAAAACTGGAAGAAGGGTCCATTTGAAGAAAACAGGAAAAAGCATAAGCATTGTCAAGTTAATTATAAAACATTGATAAGACAGGCAAAGAGAGAATTTGAAATGAAGTTGGCCGAAGAGGCAAAAACCTATAATAAAAACTTTTTTAAATATATCAGAAGCAAGAAACGTGTGAGGGAGTTGGTTGGACCATTAGATGACTGAGGGGTTAAAGGGGCTCTTAGAGAATACAAGATTATAGAAAGACTAAATTAATTCTTTGCTTCTGTGTTTACTAATGAGGATATTGGGGAGATACCAGTTCCTGAGATGGTTTTCAATGGTGATGAGTCAGATGAACTGAACCAAATCACTGTGAACCTGGAAGATGTAGTATGCCAGATTGACAAACTAAAGAGTAGCAAATCACCTGGACCAGATGGTATGCATCCCAGGGTTCTGAAGGAACTAAAAAATGGAATTTCAACAAATTTGTAACCTATCATTAAAATCATCCATTGTACTTGAAGACTGGAGGATGGCCAAAGTAACCCCGGTATTTAAAAAGGACTCCAGGGGTGATCCGGGAAACTATAAACCAGTGAGCCTGATTTCAGTGCCGGGAAAAATAGTGGAAACTATTCTAAAGATCAAAATCACAGAGTATATAGAAATACATAGTTTAATGGAACACAGTCAACACAGATTTACCCAAGGGAAGTCTTGTGTCACAAATCTGTTTCTTTTTTTTTTTTTTGAAGGGGTTAATAAACATGTGGATAAAGGTGAACCGGTAGATATAATGTATTTGGATTTTCAGAAGGTATTTGACAAAGTTCCTAATGAGAGGCTTCTAAGAAAACTAAAAAGTCATGGGGTAGGAGGCGATGTCCTTTTGTGGATTACAAACTGTTTAAACACAGGAAACAGAGAATAGGATTAAATGGTCAATTTTCTCAGTGGAAAAGGGTAAATAGCAGAGAGCTTCAGGGATCTGTACTTGGACCGGTGCTTTTCAATATATTTATAAATGATCTGGAAAGGAATATGATGAGTGAGGTTATCAAATTTGCAGATGATACAAAATTATTCAGAGTAGTTACATCACAAGCAGATTGTGATACATTGCAGGAGGACCTTGTGAGACTGGAAGATTAGGCATCCAAATGGCAGATGAAATTTAATGTGGACAAGTGCAAGGTGTTGCATATAGGGAAAAATAAACCTTGCTGTAGTTACACGATGTTAGGTTCCATATTAGGAGCTACCACCCAGGAAAAAGATCTAGGCATCTTAGTGGATAATACTTTGAAATCGTCAGCTCAGTGTAATGCAGCAGTAAAAAAAGCAAACAGAATGTTATGAATTATTAGGAAGGGAATGATTAATAAAACAGAAAATGTCATAATGTCTCTGTATCGCTCCAGAGTGAGTCCGCACCTTGAGTACCTTGTATAGTTCCGGTCACCCCATCTCAAAAAAGATATAGTTGCACTGGAGAAGGTACAGAGAAGGGTGACCAAAATGATAAAGGGAATGGAACAGCTCCCCTATGAGGAAAGGCTGAAGAGGTTAGGGCTGTTCAGCTTGGAGAAGAGATGGCTGAGGGGGGATATGATAGAGGTCTTGAACGAGTAAATGTAAATTGGTTATTTACAATTTTGGATAATAGAAGGACTAGGGGGCACTCCATGAAGTTAGCAAGTAGCACATTTAAGACTAATCAGAGATAATTCTTTTTCACTCAACGCACAATTAAGCTCTGGAATTTGTTGCCAGAGGATGTGGTAAGTGCAGTTAGTGTAGCTGGGTTTAAAAATGGTTTGGATAAGTTCTTGGAGGAGAAGTCCATTAAGTGTTATTAATCAAGTTGACTTAGGGAATGGCCTCTGCTATTACTGGCATCAGTAGCATGGGATCTTCTTAGTGTTTGGGTACTCGTCAGGTTCTTGTAGCCTGGTTTGGCCTCTGTTGGATTCAGGATGCTGGGCTTGATGGACCCTTGGTCTGACCCAGCATGGCATGTTCTTGTGTTCTTATATTCTTATATTACCCTATTTGAATTACCCTATTTGAATAAGCTTTTGATGTTAGTCTTCCCCTTTCAAGATCCATACTGTAAGATAGAAAGGAGCCGGATTCTCCATCAAGATTGGCCCCAGTCGTAAAAGTCCTTGTTTCCTCTGGAAAAGCTATTGGCAAATCTACTTGTAGCCATAATACTTATTTATGTATCTATCTATCTATCTATTTATTTATTGTGGTAATTTATATAATAGGGCTGCATACCATGGCCTTCTTGGCCAATCTGGAATAAAAAGGATTAACTGCACTTTGTCCTTCTCTGCTTTCTGAATCACACGCTCTACCATTGGCCATGGAAAGCATACAGGAGAAGACTTTTCAGCATCTATTTCTTCCATGCTGTACTCCCTTCAGTGAATGTAAGGACAAACTGCTTTGGGGTTATTTTTTGTTGCCATTGAATCTATTTGTGGCTTGCCCCGATTCTGGATTATACTCTGAATTCCCATTTGCCTGGATCTATGATATTGCAACTCAAATAATCCGCTTTGATATTTTGTTTTCCTGCAATGTGAGGCACTGAAATGTAAATAATATTTTTCTCTGCCCACTGAAACAGAGATTCTGTTTCATCTATGATTCCTTGACTTCATGTTCCTCCCTGCCTGTTTAAATATGCTACTGCCATTGTATTGTCTCAGAGGAATCTTACTGCCTTCCCTAAGAGAATTATCCTGAAATAGAGAACAAAGCCAAGTGAATCACTCTTGTCTCTGTCATCTGTTATGGACCAAGATGCTTACACCTTTGACCATACCCCATGGACATAATGATTATTATAGTGTGCTCACCAACCTTTAGAGCTTGCATCTGTTTTGACTACTATCCAAGATGGGGTGTTCTAATAAAATTCCTTTTAACAGGTTTTCTTTGTCCAACCACCAGAGAAGACTGTCCTTTACTGAGGAAGGTAGAGGAACTAAGGCATCATACTCCTGGAACTAAGGGGACCATTGCAAGAGTAGAGCAAGTTGCTGCAGGCTCAAGTGAGATCTTGCCCAAGGTACTAACTATTTCTGATGCCATAGTGCCCAAGAGCTGAAGATAGTCCCATGCTCTTGAATGCTTTAAATTAAGGAAACGCCTTGATTGGTTTTCTCCATCCTCTTTTCTGATAGAAAAACCTTCCTGCCTTTGATATTGAAAATTACACCCAAACATTCTAGCGTTTGATTAGGATGAAGATTGCTTTTTGCATAATTTATTATCCAACCCAACATCTCCAGACCTTCTAATACCTACACAGTTGCCTTTTTTCCTTCTTGAAAGTTTTTTGTTCTGATTAACAAATCATCTAAATACAGATGAACCATAGTTTCTTCTTTTTGAAGATTGGCTGCTATCACTAACATTTACTTTGAAGTTTCTGGGCACTGTTGCTAAACCAAAAGGCAAGGCTTTGAACTGAAAATGCCTTTTTATTACACAAAATTAAAGGTATTTTTAATGTTCTAAATGGACAGGAATATGGAAATATGCCTCTTTCAGGTCTAAAGAAGTTAGAAACTCCCCTTGGGATAATGACATTATAACTGAGTGAAGGACTTCCATCCTTTTTTGGTATGATGAAATAAATTGAATAAAATCCTTTTCTTTGTTCTTGAAGCAGAACATGACATATCGAAGTTCTAATACTGTAGCTTGCTCAAGGTTTCTTGAACTGTATCTTTCTTTACCTTTGTGAGGCATGGAGACTCCACAAACTTGTCCTTTACAGGGTGTGTAAGATCTAATTGATACCCATTTTGGATTATTTCCAATACCCACTGGTCTGAAATTATGCAGATCCATTCTCTGAAAAAAATGTTGAAACTTTCCTCCTATTGGCTGCACCAGAAAGTGGACCCTGGAGGCATCATTGCCGAAGAGATGTTTGTGTTACGCGTGCCATCTGCAGCAGACCCACAGCACGGCCCCCTCACGTTTCTACAGTGACTCCAGCTCCTGGTTCCTCCTCACTGGCGGCGGTGGGCCGTCAGCTTTGTCCTAGGGTCTCCCCTGGTGCTTCCGGCCCTGCTGCAGTCCCTGGCATTCCTGGCTCTGCCACCACTTCTTGTCGGGCCTCTCTGCGTGGCCCGTGGAGAGATGCTGCTACTTGCACCACACCCCTCCCTAGGCGTGCGCATGTGCACCATTGATGTTTAAGTAGGGACATTGGCGGAAACCTAGCCGCAGCCCCGGATGATGATGTCAACCCAGCTACAGTATTTAAGCTCAGGCTCCACTCCCTAGCGTTGCCTTTGCAACAGGTCTCCTCGCTGGTCGAGTACTCGTTGCCTCCTAGAGATTTCTCATCTCTGCGTTCTTGTTCCTGGTTGTTCCTGGTTCCTGTCTCCTTGTTCCTACCTTGCTTCATTCCTCGGATTGACTACATGGATTTTGACTTTGCTTTGCCTGACCACGCCATTGACTCTCTCCAAGCTCGGACCTCTGCTTCGCCTGACCACGCCATTGATTCTCTCCAAGCCCGAACCTCTGCTTCACCTGACCACGCCATTGACTCTCTCCAAGCCTGGACCTCTGCTTCGCTTGACCACGCCATTGACTCTCTCCAAGCCCGGACTTCTGCTTCGCCTGACTACGCTATTGCCTATCTCCAGACCCAGACCTCTGCTTCGCCTGACTATGCTATTGCCTATCTTCAGACCCAGACCTCTGCTTTGCCTGACTATGCTATTGACTATCTCCGTGATCAGACCTCAGTCTTGCTTGCCACTGCCTTCAGATTGCCACCAGCCCTGACTCAAGTCTGCTCTTCGACGCTGCTCCAGCTTACTCCCTGGACATGGTTTACTCAGGCTTCGGCCTGCTCTTGCTCGAACACCCCCTGTCTGCCTCTGTTCCTTTAGCGCTCGAGTTTCCAGGACACTACCCTGTCCAGAGTAAAACTGTTCCATCTCTCACCTGCTGTCTCTGGGTTGAACTGACTCTCACCTTGACTACACACAGAGGCCCACCTAAATCCTGCCAGCCCTGGCACCCAAAGGCTCAACCCATGGGGAACGAGGGCTGGAATACGTAAAGATCCAGCAGCCCCTGTCTATCAGCCCACTCCACCTGCCAATGGTGGGGACCCGTAGTTCCCTACCTACTGTTACGGGAGCACTGGAGGCGGTCCCATTTCTGAAGAGATAGTGTACCCTTGGGCCACGATGCGACCGCAGAGGAGCTCCGGGGAAGCACCGAGACAGGCGAGAAGTGACCAAGCACGGGCGGACAGCTGGAGATAAAAAGCCCTGGCCTCTGCCAAACCTGAACACATCAGAGAGACCAAACAATGCCACTCGATAGCCCTTTCGGAACAGCCATATGGGAATGGCAGATGCAACAGGACGGACAGAGGCTGAGGGCTGTAACAAACAGGTTCAGATGAAGACTCAGGATACTGAAGGACTGAGACGAAGACTCAGGATACTTGAAGGACTAAGACTCAGGATACTTGAAGGATTAAGATGAAGGTTCAGGTTGCTTGAAGATTCTACGATGTTCAGGATCTAGGAGATTACTAGAAAGGTACTGCCACACTGCGCGCCCTACATAGCCAGTCAAGGCAGGTTGCGGACCATGCAGATGGTGAAGCAGGCTCCAGTCTCAGGACAAGATGAAGACTCCAGCGAGGCCTGCACTGAGACTTGCCCTCCACAGCCAGTCAAGGTACGGCACGGGTCATGCCAAAACGGAACAGGTTCAGGCAGAGTTCTTAGGCATGGATAGAGGCAGACGCAAGGGACTCCGAAGACCTGGACAGGATTCAGGATTCGGAATAGGACCTCAGAATCCAAGACTCAGAGCAAGGAACACGGAGTAGGGACTCTGTGCAAGGAACTCAGAGCTTGGAACCTGAAGCTTGGAGCATTAAAAGCAAGAATCTTCCAGAGACTTGCGCTGCCATGGAGAAGGACATCTGGATAAGAGGTCATCTAGACAAGAGGAGATCAGGAGAACAGGACATCTGGACTTCAGGGGATCTGAAGGTCGACATCTAGGACATCAGGATATTAGAAGAGAAGGACCAGAGGAACATCAGGATATCTGGAACTTCAGAGGATCTGGAAGATAGGACATCTAAGACATCGGAACATCAGAGTTTGACAGGACGAGGACACGGGATCCAACGAGAGACCAAGACGAAGACGAAAAGGAATTCCCATGAAGAATAGAGTGCCTAGGAGAAGCTGGAATGATGAGAAGTCCTAAGGAGGACTGGCTCCTTGTGAAGGCAACGAGGCAATGAAAAAAGGCCCTTCTTATAGGGCTGAAAAGGAACACCCACAATGAGGTCATCAGGAGGGGCCCCAGGACTACTCCCACTGTGGACCCTTTAAGAACTGAAGAGAGGTGTGGCATCACTTCTAGGGGCAGGACCCAGGAGAGCGGCGTCCCAGCCGCGAAGCAGAGCAGGAGTGGTGCTAGGCCGCGAACCCAGGCCCACTGTGAGCGGCGGCCTCCAGGCCATGGAGAGGAAACTGAAGGCAGCTCATGCCGCGGGGGAGGAGCTGCCGCTGCACAGCCAGAAGAATGTTGGTGGCCTCCGGGCTGCGTGGGAACAGACAGCAGCTCCAGCCGCTCGGAGAGGACATCAGCGGCCTCTGGGCCATAGAAGAAGAAGGGAAAGAGGTGAGAGGCTGCCTGCGATCCTTGCCATGGGCAGAATCATAACACCTACGGGTTGCGTCAACCCCACCTCGGCCCAAGGGTCCACCTCCAACACAACAGTCTGGGCAGATTGCCTATCTGAATCAGGTCTGGCCCTTCTCCACAAAAGGAGTAATTTCTTCCCCTTTAATTATTTATTTGCAAATTATTTTGTTTATAATTTCGATATCTTATGAAATCTCTATAGTTTAATTTGGTCCAATCTTCTAGCAGTCTTTGGGACTTACTCTCCCAAGCTCCTAATGAGCTTCTCTGACTCATCTCTTAATAGCATTTGCCTCTTAAATAGCAACTTATACAGATGAGTTTTTGAACATGAGTCTGCTGCGCATTGTCTCAGTCAAAGATGACATCTGGCTCTTATTGACAATGCCAAGGACTTGAATGAAAGCCTTATTAAATCCTAAATACCATCTGCTATATATGCTGTGGCGGACTCTAGCTGCGACACATCCTCACCACTTAGGAGTTGTTGGATCCAGCAAAGAAGAGCTTGAGAAACATAACTGAAACAAATTGCAGACTGAAGAGATGACCTATTAGTTGAGAAGATGTTCTTCAACAAAAACTCACCCTTCTTATCTTGAGGGGCCTTTAGAGAAAATCCTCCTTCAACAGGAAGTTTTTCTTTTGAAACTGCTGAAATTATGGTGTCTAACCAGGGTATTTGAAATAAATGTTCATGAATTTCTGGAGGAAGGGAGTACAGTCTTAAAAAATGCTTTATACATTTTTTCCCAGAGTCTGATGTTTCCCACTCTGCGAAAATCAAATTCTGGATTTCTGGGTGTAAGGAAAAAGACATAGAAAGCTTCTTTATGCCCTTGAGAATAGGATCTCAACTTTCTGGCACCACAGAATTTTGATCTTCCAGCCCTAAAGACCTATTTACATGACAAATTAAAGGCCTGACTCATCAAGGCATTTTCCCATAGACACAGAATGAGAGAAATGCCTTAGTGAATCAGTCCCTATGGGTGATCTCATCTTTGTGGAATAGGTGTATGATTGCCTCCTCATCTTCTTCTGCAAGAAATGTTACGTGTGCCATCCGTGGCAGACCCGCAGCACGGCCCCCTCACCTTTCTACAATGACTCCAGCTCCTGGTTCCTCCTTGCTGGCGACGGTGGGCTGTTAGCTTCATTCTCGGGCCTCCCCCAGTGCCTCTGGCCCTGCCGCAGTCCCTGGCGTTCCCAGTCCTGCTAAAACCTCTTGTCAGGCCTCTTTCTGATAATAATAGCGTGGCCCGTGGAGAGACGCTGCTACTCGCGTCGTACCCATTCCTGCGCACACACACCATCGATGTTTAAGTAGGGACCACGGCGGGAACCTAGCCACAGCCCCGGATGATGACGTCAACCCAGCTACAGTATTTAAGCTCAGGCTCCGCTCCCTAGCATTGCCTTTGCAAGAGGTCTCCTCGCTGGTCGAGTACTCGTTGCCTCCTAGAGATTCGTCTCATCTCTGCGTTCCTGTTCCTCATTGTTCCTGGTTCCTGTCTCCTTGTTCCTACCTTGCTTCATTCCACAGATTTACTACACGGACTTTGACATTTTTGCCTGACCACGCCATTGACTCTCTCCAAGCCTGGACCTCTGCTTTGCTTGACCATGCCATTGACTCTGTACAAGCCTGGACCTTTGCTTCGCCTGACTATGCTTTTGCCTATCTCCAGACCCATACCTCTGCTTTGCCTGACTATGCTATTGCTTATCTCCAGACCCAGACCCCTGCTTTGCCTGACTACGCTATTGACTGTCTCCGTGGTCAGACCTCAGCCTTGCTTGCCATTGCCTTCAGATTGCCGCCAGCCCTGACTCAAGCCTGCTCTTTGACGCATCTCTAGATTACTCCCTGGACGTGGTCTACTCAGGCTTCAGCCTGCTTTTGCTCGAGCGCCTCCTTTCTGCCTCCGTTCCATTGGCACCCGAGTTTCCAGGACATAACCCTGTCCGGGGTAAGACTGTACCATCTCTCATCTGCTGTCTCTGGGCTGAACCGATCCTTACTTCGACTACACACAGAGGCCCACCTAAGTCCTGCCGGTCCTGGCACCCAAAGGCTCAACCCGCGGTTAACGAAGGCTGGTATAGGTGAAGCTCCAGCGGCCTCTGTATATCAGCCCACTCTGCCTGTCGACGGTGGGGACCCATAGGTCCTTACCTACGGGTTGCGTCAACCCCACCTCGGCCCAAGGGTCCACTTCCGACGCAACAAGAAATTCACCTTCCTCTGGGGAATCATCTTCCACTTCCATATTCCAGACCTTTGTAATTCCTAAATGTATAATCATTATCAGCATTGAATTTTGCTCTCTTGACTTGTTTCATTAAATGTAAAGGGTAAGAGTCAGACTTGACATTGAGTTCTCCCTCATCTGCAACACTGAGTTGTTGCCATGTTTTAAAAGCAAACTATATAAATTCAAAAAATTCTGTTGACTGCATCATCATTTTTTTTTCTTGCTGTACAGGGATCATTAGGACCGGGATTCTCTTCTTCTGGCTCTAAACTGTCAGCGAAATAATGCTTTTTCTCACTAATAACGGCTCTGCCTGACTTCAAAATGGCTGCTGCTACTGTTTCAGCGCTGAAGCTTGAGTGCTTAGATTTAACTGATTTCACAGTGATTTGTTTCTTTGTGGCTGTATGATGCTCCTTTTTCATTTTTTTTGCCAGGCAGTTTTTTTTTAAGGGCAGATAAAACAAGCTGTGCACAGCTCAGAGCCTTCTGACGCAGCCACTGAATCCCCACAATCAGCACAGGCCAAGGTAAACTCGGACATCTTGTTTCTCAATGGCATCAAATAAAAATAAACCTTACCTTGAAGAAGATGCTCACAGTTTAGCTCTTCTTTTTTTTTTTTTTTTTAAATAGGAAAGTTCAAAGAGAACCCTCTTAAATTAGAACGGCATCAGAATTCAGACTGCCGTTGTGCTCTACCATGACCTCTGCTGGGAGGGGTGGGAGCAAATTTACAGTAGGCTCGCTCCTTCAGCTTTACTGCTGGGAGCTTGGCCCAGATAGAGATCCAATTAAAAAGTTTTCTTCTAAAATCGCTTTGAAGGGTTCCCGGTACCTCAGGTAAACCTTGCAGCAGTTGGAGATAGAAAATGTTGGATTTCCAAGGGCTCCAAGCAGTGCCTATAAGAGCAAGTGATATCAGACAAAAAATAATTAATTAAGGGATGTTTCCCAAGGGCGTGACAGAAAGACAAGGAAGCAGCATTTGAACACTGCTTTCTCAGGTTTTCAGCCTGCTATTCTAATCATTAGGCTACCTGCCAGTGGTAATTTTCTTTTTTATATTTAAATTTTATTAAATTATTATATCGAATACATCGAAATAACATAAGAAATCTGAAGAAAAACAGCTCAACTTACAATTGCAAAAATATACAATTTAGGATATCTAGCCCACATCTAGGAGGAGAGAAAGAAGCAAATTGGTCATGCACATTATCTATTTAGCAACCTAACTCCAAGACAGCACATTTCAATTATGAATCGGAGTCTTATTCCTTAAGAAACGTTCCAAATGTAAAGGATCTGTAAATATAAACTTATTATTTTGAAACATTATCTGGCATTTACAGAGGAATTTCAGAAAAAAATTTGCCCCTATATCCAGAGCAGATTGCTTATTTTCCCATTTCCCCATTAAGAAAAAAAATGGAAGCTGGAGTCTGCCGCTGGACCTGACCTGGTACCTTTTTTATTTAGAAAATTACCACTGGCATATAAGCAATCTGCCAGTGGTAATTTTCTAAATAAAAAAGGTACCAGGTCAGGTTCAGTGGCAGACTCCAGCTTCCATTTTTTTTCTCAATGGGGAAAAGGAGGAAAGTTCATAACGTTTCCAAGTTGTTGACCAAAAAATCACCTCTGGCTACTCCTCCATGCTGTGCTTTATGTATTTCCACAAACAGGTAGGTCCTGTCAGAATAAATTATTTGCACTTAAGTTTTACATAGATTCAGCATTATTTTATCATTGAGTTTCTGCAGGAATAAATGTAATAATAGCCAAGCACTCTATTAAAATCACCACAGAGTCATGCATTCAACACTCATAAGGATAAACCGTGCATAGACAGGTGTTATTTCTTTCACTGTACTGAAAACAACCTAATTTAGGAAGATAAATGAGATGTCTAGATTTCCCAGAAGAACAAAACTATTGGAAGAAGTAAAGTCCTTTGTTAGCCAAAGTCCAAACAAATGAGCCAGTTTCTCTGGCTATGACTCTGCCTTTTAACCTTGAAAAGCAAAAAATGAAGCCACATCATTCACACATATACTGACACTACCAAAATAAGACACTGGCTTCTTACTATATTTTTTGAAGGAAATTTAATATTTTTGCAGTGGATGATATTTTTCTGTAAGATACTGAATGATACATTTCATGTGACATGAGTTGAAATGAGTACATCAAGGGAGTAATCTTTGGCTTAAGGCTTTCTTGATACATAGCGGAGCCTATGCAGTAATGCGCACAGATCTACAATGGTATTTTATAACCCTTGTACATGTTTGCTTACATGCGAATATATGAAATTCATTGAACATATGTACTTTTCCTATTTTAAGCATGTACGCACAAAAATTAAGTAGGACTTGCATAAAACCCAATTTACGCACATAAGTCATTATATTTGAAACATGCGCACATAATTGAAATTACCAGTTTACCAATTATTCTACCAGTTCGCCCAGTCCTTTCCCAGGTCTTTGAGACCCTCCTGGTTCTTCAGCCTGAACTCCTTCAGTCAGACCTCCCACCCAGTTAATAATACACAATAAACAAGTATGATATCAGTTACGCCAGATAGCAGGTGTAAAATTACACAAGTAAGATGCCAAATGTACACACTCAAGTGTCTTTTAAAATGGCAACTTTCATGTATAACTGTTGGCTACTGTCCCAGAACATCCCTAGACTGCCCCTTTTTTTACGTGCATATATGTGCACACAAAACATAATCTTGTGCATACTTTTGACTTTTATAAAATACCAATCTTGTGAGTACAGTTTAGGATTTAATGGGCATAAACAAAATAGTAAGGTTGTGCTCTCTTTCACAATCCATTGAGTGTTTGCTTACATCTAACTTTTTATACCTGTCCCATACTAGGTGGTAATTTTGCAGCATGCACACTATATAGAAAATTCAGTTGCCAGCAAGCATTATGGGTTTCTAAACTTTTTTTAAAAACTTTATTTAACAACTTTTTCTAGTGTACAACATTATAGAACACTCCAGTCAAAAACAATATTAATCACAAGGATTAACAGCACAGGAATACAGACAGGGTCTTAATTTATTTGTTTAACAATTAACATTACTGTCAAATTCTAAGTAGGGGCCCCAGATTTGCTCAGATTTAAAATGTGCATTTTTCAAGTCATAATACAATCTTTCAGTATCAGCAGTTCCACCACAAATGTAGATAAGTGCCCAGTTCCCCACATCATCTCCAACAAGTATTATCAGAGGAGAAAGATTTTGGAATAAAATATTAGAGTACAGTACATTCTGTGCAGGACTCATATCATTAGGGAAATTCTCTTTGCGCAAATAGAGACATGATGGGCAGAAGTCCATATGGTTTTCCAGTCCCGGCTGCCAAATGATGTACCTAAATCGACATTCCATGCATCTATGAGAGCTTGCATTCCCATATATACCTTTAAGGATACCATGATAGGTTGCTAAACCTTTGAGGCAGGTTCTAAGGAAAAAATCTCGTGATAGATGATGTTTGTTTCCAATGGCAACTTAATTAATAGAACTATTAGGCTCATTACCTACAGAATTCCAAGATCAGGGAGCAGTGAAGGTTCTGTCTCTGGAAAAAGGAGATCTCCTTTCTATTGGATAGGGTGGTTCCTATGAAAGAGGTATATTGTTGGGGCAGTAATAAAAAAAAAAAAAAGAATCTTCTGCATGGTATATGTTTGAGTTGAGGCAGATGAAAGTGTTGGGGAGGAAGAAATACAGATGGTAATTCAATAGGACTGAGGAAGATAAGCTATCATTTAGAAATCATGCCATTGGATATTCAAAGGCAGTAAAGGTGGGGGCTGGATGATTGATTGCATCATTATATTGGAAGAAGGTGTTGGATATTAAGGCTAAGGATGAATCAGATTTGAAATTGGGACATTAGAAACATGGGGTATAGAACAGTGTTAGGATTAGTGGGTGTGTGGGCCCTGGGCTGAGGTGAGAGATGGTACCACCCATGGGGAGGAGCCCCGTGAGCCTCACTCTCGGGAAGTGAGGTCTCAGCTGACGTCAGACACAGTACAATTCTAGAGTCTTTATTAAAGAGAAAGAGCAGCACTTCCCGTGGAGCGGGGGGTGCCAGAGAAAGTCTCTCAGACACTGAGGTACCACTAGTCAGGTGACGCATGAGGTCCGCCACCTTCGCACCATGTAGGCATGTTACCAGGCGATCCTCACGCCCACCAGCCACCCAGCTATTTACATTCCTAATAATCGAATCACCAACTATGACGGCCGACCTAACCCTTCCCTCCTGGGCAGTAGGCCTTGGGGAGATATCCTCGGTGCGAAAGGACAATGCATCACCTGGAGAGCAGGTCCTTGCTATAGGATCCTTTCCTGCTGCACCCGGTTGATGCTCTCCAATCATGAGACCTTCTTCCTCCAGGGCTGCCAGTCTGAAGTTGGAGGCCGCTTTGAAGCCGGGGCCTTGCCTGAGAATTGTCCGGATCTTGCTCCACGGCCTGGGAGGCCTTCGGTGTCATCAGGGCCTACCCGAGACCTACTCCACTGCAGCCTGGAAGCCTTGGTGTGTGCCATGCCCGTTTCCTATGGGGCGGGCCCACAGCTTCTCCCCACTCTTGTAGGGCCAGTGAGGTGCAGCCCATCTTGACTCCTCCCAGGGAGTTGCCTGCTCCTGAGGTATAAAATCTCTTCTCCAGCACTCATGCATTGCCTTGCATCAGAGTTCCTTTCCTGGATGTTCCATCTTCTAGTGCTCTGCCAGGTCCTTTGTTGTTTGTTGGAGCTCCATGTCCTGTGTCTCGCCTATTCCTGATGTTTCCTGACTGCAGGTGTGCAGTACCCTGTTCCTGAATGCCGGTGTGCAGTACCTTGTTCCTGACTGTCGTTGTGCAGTACCTTGCTCCTGATTCTTCAGTACCTCGTTCCCTTCCTGCGCTGTCCCGTTCCTGCGGGTGTAGGACAGGGTGGTCCGTGACCAGGCCATTGGGTCCGCCCATGTCGGTGGGCTGTGTAGGGCACCCTGTGGGACCGTGCCAATGTCCGAATACCTTGAACCTCGTTCCTGATTGCCTTGAACCTCGTTCCTGAATACCTGGACTCTTGTCTTCGTCTACAGTTTCCGATCCTTCTTCTGCTCTTGCCCTGAGTCCAGCCTGCTGCCTTTTGCCATCCCAGCGGCAGGTCCGAAAGGGCCGGGAACGGTCAGAGGACTGTTCATTACCAACATTTCATAGTTGGTTCCAGAGGCATGCAGGTCCGATCGAGAGTCCCCCGGTCCATTTCCTCCCATTCTTGGATGCGCCACACCTATCCTCGGCGCTGCCTTGGATTCCTCTATGGCCGTGTCAGGGCTCAAGGGCATCCTCACCTTTAAGGGGACTGCTCTCCTAGCGCTCTCATAACAGTTTCAATGGGTCAGTTTTATTTGTTGCCCTGGACTTTTCCTTATGGTGTGCCTCATGGGCCTGCTCAAAGAGAAACATGGGCAGTTTCTCTTTGAAAATTTGCCTCACTTATGCGAGCTTAAGCCACCTACATGGGCTGATGGAAACTGCCCCTTACATGACTGAATACTTTTCCCATTAAAACAAAATGAGAGAAAACTCCATGGTGTATCAGACTGATACTGCCTTAAGAGATGCTTTCCCTTACCTGTCCTGATAACCCCCCAAAGACAGTCGGGTTTAACCCACAATGAATATGCATGAGATAAATTTGCACATCTCAGAGACCCAGTATATGCAAACTTATTACATTTTGGGTACTTGCCAGGTTCTTATGGCCTGGATTGGCCACTGTTGGAAACAGGATGCTGGGCTTGATGGACCCTTGGTCTGACCCAGTATGGCATGTTCTTATGTTCTTATGCACAACCATTGTGGGCATCCTGAAAACCTGATTGACTGTGGGATGGACAAGACAAGTATGGGAGGCCTTGTCATACAAACTAAAGGAACTCAAGATAGAAACAGAATAAATTAAAAAATGTAATTCTGAATCAATATAGTGAAAGTACAGAAATGATAAGATAAAAACCAATTTTAATTTGCTCCGTTATTCATTAATACAAACAAGAAATGAATAACAGAGTAAGACAATAAGTGATGGCAGATACAGAATGTTCTGTACTTATGAAACTGTGCAGTTGTAAGGATTCAGCAGATGAACTTTCAAAATACAGAACAGAAACATGAGAACAAACTCAGAATCTAATGTCCCATTTGCCAGCTTTTCCCTACATGTTAATCCAGTCGTTTTCACACGAGACAGATGCACCTTTTGTTGCCATTCCCTGTGGATAACCTACAACTAGCTGAAAATTCTGGCCAAAACTATTGACTGGGAACCATGCTTTGCCCCACGTTACAGACCTTCTATTACCTCAGAGTGAGGCCACCAGCAATTTACATATTTACTATGATGTATTTGGATTATGATAATGTCTTTGTTTCTTCTGTTTTGCTGTAAACCACTTCAGGTTCTTTTGTTCATAAAAGGCAGTATGTAAGTACAAAATAAATAACATTAGTTCCTATCAAAATAAATTCCACTTTTATGAACACCTCTTTATTGTAAATTACAGTAGAAGCTTCCTATGGCAGTCCCGCTAGAAACATCATTTTTAAAACAATCACCATTTATACTTTAAAAATGATACATATATAACAGGTTACATTAAGGGAAAATCATTTGAAAGTATGCCTTCCCCTGCCCCATGTTATTGAATCGCAAGTGGAAAAATAAAATACAACAGACATTTAAAGTAAAGGAACTGTGATTCATAACCGCAGCAATCATTGCTGTTAACAAATGAACCCATGGTATAATGAAAAGATAAAGGAATTCAAGAGACAGCTAAGAAAAAAGAAAAAGATTGGAGAAAAAATAAAACTAACGAAAACCTAACAAAATACAGAAAACACCAAGCCTACTATAAACATGTTATTCTAGACACAAAAAAACAGTTCTATAGCTCTAAAATAGAAAAACATAAAAACAACCCAAGAACATTATTTACCAATGACAAATCAGAATCTCTACAAAACCTTCCAGAAAATAGATGCAATGAAATTGCAACATTTTTCAATGACAAAATTAAGAACCTAAAAACTAAAATCTCAAAGACAACGAAACAAGAAAATAAAATGAAAAATAGAGATGTTAAACAATGGTCAACATTCAATGAGGAATCAGAACTGGAAATCGAAACTATACTAAAAAAACTAAATCCCGCCCCACATGCTTATGACACAATAACCGCAGACATAAAAAAAGTAGCCAATACGATATCCGAGACACTGGCAAAGATCGTTAATCTATCCCTAGAGGAAGGATCTATGCCAGATGCACTAAAAGGTGCAATAGTAAAACCGATTTTAAAGAAGAAAAACAGCGACCCACTGAACCTGAGCAACTACAGACCAGTATCAAACCTACCCTTAATTGCAAAATTAATAGAAAAAACTATACAAAAGCAACTAGCAGAACACCTAGATAGCAATAACATCCTATATCCGTCACAACATGGCTTTCGAAAACACTATAGCACAGAGACACTCCTACTTGCAATGACAGATAACATCATGAGGGATTCGATAACGGTAAACATTACATTCTAGTAATGCTAGACCTCTCAGCAGCATTCGATACGGTAAATCACAACATACTTTTAAATAGACTAGAAGAAATAGGACTAAGCAACAAAACAATCAGCTGGTTTAGATCATATCTAAACAACAGATATTTTCAAGTGCAAATCAAAAATTCTATGTCAGAAAAAATAGACCTTCAAACAAGAGTACCACAGGGATCCGCCCTATCTGCTACACTTTTCAACATATACCTGCTACCATTATGCCACCTGTTAGCTGGGTTGGGAATCACACACTATATTTACGTGGATGATATTCAATTAATATTACCCATTGATGATACAATTGAGAAGACATTAAACATAGCGAACTTGTATCTAGATATTATCAAGCAGCTGTTAAACCAAATGGAGCTAGTGATTAACACAGAGAAGACAGAATTCCTACACTTAGAATGAAAAAAGAATATGGAGATCTCACAGAGCCCAATCACACTCAATAACAACAAAAATATAATACTAGCAGAGAAAGTACAGAATCTAGGAGTAATAATTGACACAGAACTAAGCTTCAAACAGCATATATCCCTAAAAGTAAAGGAAGGATACGCCAAACTCATGGTCCTCAGAAGACTTAAACCACTTCTAACAACAGCCAACTTTCGATCAGTACTATAGGCATTGATATTCGCAAGCACTGATTATTGTAATGCCCTTCTACTAGGTTTACCATACACCTCACTAAGACCACTACAAATCCTGCAAAACACAGCTGCAAGAATCTTAACTGGCAAAAGTAAAAGAGACCACATCACTGAAACACTGGCTGAGTTACACTGGCTTCTCATTGAACAAAGAATACAGTACAAAACACTGTGCACCATAAACAAATTAATACACATAAAAAACGCAGACTGGCTTAACACAGCCCTTCATGTACACATCCCCAACAGAAACCTAAGATCAGCCAACAAAGCACTCCTAACTATTCCATCAGTCAAAACAGCAAGACTAACCCAGGTAAGAGAAAGGGCGTTATCCTTAGCAGGACCCATACTATGGAACTCCATGCCCCTGGAGTTGTTACAAAGAGAAAACAAAACATTTAGGAAAAATCTGAAAACCTGGCTATTTAAACAAGCCTTTCATAAAGAGGAGGAAGAATAGAAACCAGGAAGCGCAAGGTACACCCACACACACAACAGTAATCACTTAGTGTGTAGTTTTTAATGGATAAGTTACATTAATCGAGTCTTGTACTCAAAACTGCTATAGAATTGACCTGGACATGATGTTTTTCACATTTACAATTAACATTGATTAGAAACTATGTTACCGAACCCTATGGCACCTATGTAAACTGAAAGATTTTAATAGCATTACTTTTATGTGCCTTACTGTACACCGCTGTGATGGTACCCACCTTAACGACGGTATAGAAAAGATTTAAAATAAATAAAAATAAATAAATAAACTATGAAACAGGCCGATACAGAAAAACGCGCGGGAGAGCTAGCGAGCGCCCGCTTTCCCGGCGTGCGCACAGGCCACTCTCCTGGGCGCATGATTCAGGAGGGTGGCCTATGTAAATTAGGGCCTGTGGTAAAAGGAGGCGCTAGGGACACTAGCGTGTCCCTAGCGCCTCCTTTTTGACAGGAGCAGCAGCTGTCAGCGGGTTTGACAACCGACGCTCAATTTTGCTGGCGTCGGTTCTCAAACACGCTGACAGCCACGAGTTCGGAAAATGGACGCCAACATAATTGAGTGTCCGTCTTCCGACCCGCGGGCCGCAGGCCGATTTTTTTTTTTTTTTTTTTTTTTTAATTTTTACTTTTTTTTTCACTTTTGGGGCCTCCGACTTAATATCGCTATGATATTAAGTCAGAGGATGCACAGAAAAGCAGTTTTTTCTGCTTTTCTGTACACTTCCCCGGCACCGGCAGAAAAGTAAAATGTGCAGCTTGGCTGCACATTTTACTTTTCTGCATCGCGCGTGAATAATAGGGCCATCAACATGAATTTGCATGTTGCAGGCGCTATTAGTTTCGGGAGGGTTGGACGCGCGTTTTCGACGCGCTATTACCCCTTACTGTATAAGGGGTAAAGCTAGCGCGTCAAACGCGCGTCCAAACCTGGGCTAACAGTGCGCTCCAGCGGAGCGCACTGTACTGTATCGGCCTGTAAGGGAGGTAATTTGAATTCAAGCTCAGTTCAGGATGAAGTGGAGAAGGACTAGGTGAACTGGTGGAGGTATCGGCAAACTGGTCATTCCAAGTATACATGCAAGTATGTTTAAAATGGTAATACTTTTGTAATGCTTACTTTATAAACAACTTGCCTCCACGTATACATTGGAGTTATTACATATACAGGTTATATTTTTTTACGCTTCTAAAATATCTGCGCTTATGTTTTTAAGATAGGTAAAGCATGTGTTTTCTTGCACTGGAAATATTCACGCATACTGACCCACTTTATAAAATACTGGCATTATCTCCGCCCCTCCACTTATGTGTGCAAATGTTGTACCGTGGATAGCTTTGAAAGCTAGGTTCACATTCATTGCCCTGCAGGCAATAATTTTCAAAGTAATTTTTCAGGGTGCAAAGTTATTCACTCTGGCAAAATAGCTTGGCTGGCACTTACCCTCCTCTGCCCAGCTAAAACTGCATGCGGGTTTTCGTAGCGAGCACACTTTCAGCCAGATTACAGAAAGGCATTCCTAGGGAGGCTGCATGTTTATGTCAGGGGTGGGGGAGGGGAGTAAAACAACACATACACTTTGCATTTTCTAAAGTACATGTGCCATTTTACCCGCCCCCCTCTGCTGCCTGCACAGATAGGCACATAGTGAGTGGGTGCTTTTGGTGCGTATACTTTGTGGCTGCTCATTTTTAAAGGGGAACAATGCACATTGTTTGTCTTTGAAAACCTACTACAGTGTCTGCAGGCTAAAAGTGCCAGTGTACACTGCAAACAAAACGGGCTGTTCAAAATTGCATGCCAGCCCCATTCCTCTACTGAGCTGTGCTTGATGAGGTTGGAAAAGACACATCCATTCAATAAGCAAACTGGACCACAGAACACACGGGAGAAGTGGCATTTGTCCAAGAGATAAAACATTAGGCCTGCTACATGGCTTCCAATTCAAAGTGATCTATGACATGCATTAAAGCTATTTGCATATTATAATTAGATTTTAAAAATTGAACTAAAATCAATAATTGTTTTTTGTTTTTTTTTTACAAATTTATTAAGTTACCTGACGCCTTTTTAACAAAATGTCTCCTATCACTCTCTTAAATAAAACCTCCCCTTTGAACATTTTCCATCTGTCAAGCCATCTGCATCAACAGTGCATAAAATTACCATTTATAGTTTTGTTCTTAGGTTTGGACTCACTCCACCATTAACTTGACAGATGGGATTATTTTTTTCTCATTTCATTATTTCACGCCTACTTGTATGTAAATAAATTTACATAACTGAACCCCTATTTTACCACCACCACCACCTCCCTAATTGGGGTCTGCAAAGACACACAGGGCACTTTTGCAGAAGCTTCTGACAGGCTTGGATCCTGGAGGCCGACAAAGGCTTTCCTGCATACCTGCACAATACAACACATATCTGGAGCAACAGATTCAGACTAATTTGAGCTAAGTAGGGCTGAGAGAAATATATATTGATATTCCCTGGCCACAAGAAACAAAACATGCAATTCAGAGTGTGTGTGTGTGTGTGTGTGTGTGTGTGTGTGTGTGTGTGTGTATGTATATATATATGCATGTATAATGTACAAGTCCAAATTGTAAATATCTTTAAGATAGAAGACTGGAGATCTACAGGCACTGGAAACATGTCCTGCTTCTGAATAGTTTATATAACTAGGACACCTATTGAACATGCTGTTTACTTCAAAGAGCAGCAGGCATTTCTACCCTTCTCCTATTGATTTTTAATGCTTGTTCCACCTTGCATGAAATTGGTCATAGCTGGTGTAGGCTCTGAAAAGACTAGGATATGGTAAAATAACTGAGAAAAAGTGGCATTTTCTACAGTTCATGCACTACTCTCAGAGCTCTTTTGGAATGGGTACTAGCGATGTAAACCACTTTGATATCCCTTCGGAAAAGCAGTATATCAACTAATAATAAACATAAAGATAAAAAAACAAACAATGTTAAAGCACTCAGGAAGTAATTTTCAAAAGAGTTGCACGTGTAAATGTTTCATACTATCGTAGCAATTAAAAAAAACCATTTAACTGTGTAAAGTGCACTTAAATGTGAATATTCTATGGATAATTCAATGGCATATATTGTAGCAATTTTCCAAAGCCCACTGACGGGTAAAGTGCATTTACACGTATAAAGCTCAATTTTAAGTGAGTAAATGCTTTTGAATGTCAGCCCGTATGTGAGCTACATACTTACCTTGGCCATTTGCATTCTTATTTTTGCACAATTGCATTATTGTGTGTGTGTGAGTGTGTGTGTGTGTGTGTATGTGTGTGTGACATGTGATTCAGAAATTATCCACTTATCAAATAAATCTGTGTGCAGCTGGCTAAAATTAGTACATGACACAGTAAACTGCTTATAGCATTTGCTTTGATCACTTTTGAAAGTGCAGCCTGATAAAGTTGCTTTTTTAAGGCATTCCTTCACTAGAGGTATAGCGTTGTGGTTAGAGCAACAGCTTAAGAACTAGGGAACCAAAATACAAATCCCACTAACGCTGCTTGTGATCTTGAACAAGTCATTTCACCATCCCTTATCTCACATATGAACTTAATTCCTAAGTCAGTGATGGCAAACGCCAGTCCTTGAGTGCCACAAATAGGTCAGGTTTTCAGGATATCTACAATGAATATGCATGAGAAAGATTTGCATGCACAGCTTATATTGTATGCAAATCTATCTGCATGCATATTCATTGTAGATATCCTGAAAGCCTGGCCTGTTTATGGCACTTGAGGACTGAAGTTCGCCATCACTGTCCTAAGCCCTCTAGGGCAACAAAATACCTACTGTACTTGAATGAAACTTGTGTTGATTCACCAATGAAAAGGCATGAGCTAATAGAAAAAAAATTGAATACAAAAATATACATAAATAACTTTATGAATGTGATATTATATAAAAAATATAAATCTAATATATTCAAATAACTCTATGAATGTGACAAACTAGAATATATAGAAATACACATAAATATGCCAATAACATATTTATATATATATATAAATGTGGCAGACAAAGGAACCTCATATATGCTCAATCTAGAATATCCACAGCTCTGTAAAACCAAAGGATAAAACCACACCAATGGCCCACATCTACAAGTCTTTTTAAAAATTCCACTTTGCAATGAGAGAACCCTACTAAACAGCTGCATAGCAGCCTAAAGGTCTTTTTCTAAAGCAGAACCTAAAATGCTGGATTAGATGGTCCATATTGATTAAGCCATGAGCAGGAAACTTATCTGGGTAAGTTCCGCTGAATATCCAGTTGGGCAAAAATTATAATTTTTTAGGACAGATAATTTACCAACCAGACTTCCCTGGCTAACTTTGGTCAGCACTGAATATCACCAAGATTAACCGGGATCACCTCCCAGTGCCACCTGTTTATGCCCGGGTAAACTGGGCGGACAACAAGATGCCTGGACAAAATTTCAGCCAGGCAGAGGGTGAAATATTCAGATTTGGGTGGTTTGTCTTGCTGACTCTAAATGTTAGCTAGACAAACTCTTTGAGTATTGACCTTTTAGGGGAAAAGCTGTTCTAGCCTGGCATGGTATTAACCCTGGCTTCTTCCAATGAATGAGACAGAAAGAGTTCCCCCAGGATCTTACTGTCATACAAGAATCCTCTGCACAGATCATGGAGGCCTGTATTCAAAAGATTAATGTAGCTAAAATTGTCTTTACCCCACATAAATCGAGCCCTTTAAAATCATACAAGAAGCACAGCAAGGGCAGGCTAACATATTCAGCTGGATATTGATCCATGTTTTTGGGTGATACCTTAGAAGCAGTGATAGATGATTAAAAGACTGATGGCTGGGTAAGTAACTTAACCGGATATGACTTATCCAGTTAAATTACAAGGGATATTTAGCGGCATGGCTATGCCACTGAATATCTGTGGTCAAAGTGCTATTTAGTCGGATGAGTTAAAACCAGCTAAGTTAGATCAGCTCTAAGGCTGGTCTAATTTATCCGAATAACTTAACGAGGTAAGAATGAATATCGCAAATTATCCAGTTATGTTAACCAGATACATAGCATCTCCCAGATCAGCCCACTGTCCGCCCACAAATTGGCTGGGTAAAAGCTGGATAAGTGACTTATCTGGCTATCTAGCGGACGCCAATTTTCAGCAGACCATTAGATAGCCGGATAAGTGCCGCTTAACTGGCTATCTAGCACTAAACACACTTTCAATATAAGGTCAGTAGTGTCTTTGACATTAATAGGTTGTGACCGAAAAACATTGGATATGTTACTGGTATTCATGTCACAGGAACAAATTTTATGGATGTTTATTTCCAGATCCCTGACGCAGTTGATATTGCTAAGGGAAATGGGTTGGAGGGGGAGGAGTGGTATCTGGGTGTCCAGAACTGGTCATTTAATGATGGTGTACGGATGTACATGTTATATGAAAACTGATTAAATTGGATGGGTTTATTTTAGGTTGAGGTGGGGATATAGTTTTGTAAACAGCTATGAGCTTACTGGAGATGCAATTAATAAAGGCAAATGTGTGTATGTATTCAGCTAAATCTATGTGGATAAGTCAGTCCGCACAAATGATAGGTCTAAATTTTCCAGATAATTTTATGCAGGTAACTTTACCTAGATATTTTTACGATTTTGCTTGTGGAGCAAGCCCACAAGCAGCCTCTCACCTTTTTTCAGCCAGCTTCCCTGCTCCCGACGCCGACCTCTCGAGGCCTGGAGGTCGCTGATTCTACCATTGCTGCTGCTGCTGCTGTCCGCAGCGGGCCGCTGCTCTCTCTCATGGTCTGCAGACCGCCTATGGTTTGTTCCTGCATGGCGGGCCTTGCCGCCGTGCCTCGATGCTGCCTCTTTGCGGCCTGGAGCCACTGCCATCATCCTGCCTTCACTGCAGGAGACGCCGACGTCTCTTCTTCATCCCCCGACCAGGAGGCCGCAGATGCCGTTCCCATGCAGTCTGGAGGCCACCGACATTTGTGCTTCCAGCGCGGCATAGAGCCGCCCTAAGCTTCCTCTTCGCAGCCCAGAGGCGTCCCCAGATTCTTTTCAGTGGCTGGAGCCACCTCCGATGCCTTGGGCCTAACTCCTGCTTCAGCTCCTCTTCTCAGCATGGCTGCTGTCCCTAGTCCTGCCTCCTTAGGTGCGGGGCTGCGCCTCTCCTCAGGATTTAAAGGGCCAGTCCTCATCGTGCTGTCATTCTGGGTGTTCTTCTTCAGCCCTACAAAAGGGCTCAGCCTTCAGTTCCTCTTCGCCTTCACAAGGAGTCAGTCATGGACTGCTTTTGCATCCTCCATTCCAGCTCATCGGTCCAGGAGTCTCCGACGATGTCCTCCTTTGCTTCTTCAATGCACTCTGTTCTTCATGGGAATTCCCTTGTCTTCCTTTGTGGTTCCTGATCCTTTGTCTACATCTTAATTCCAATTTGGTCTCTCGCCGGATCCTAAGTCCTTGTCTTGTCTTCAGATGTCTTCGTCGTCCGACCCTCTGAATGTCTTCACCTTCAGAACCTCCTGAAGTCCTCGCCTTCCGATGTCCTGTCCTTCCTGAAGTCCATCATCCTGTTGTTCTACCTCTCGGAGCCTGGGGGTTCGAGGTCCAGATGTCCAGATGTCCAGATGTCTCAGATGTCTTGTTCTCCAGTTCACGCGACACCTCCGTGATGCTCTTGACTGAGAGTCCTGGGGGTTGAAGTCTAGATGTCCTGACATTCCAGACATCTTCATGTCAAGTTGTCTTCATCTTCAGATCCTTTTGACATCTTTGTCTTCAGTCCTTTCGCTGTTAAGCGTTCAGACCCTTTTGGCTCCTTCATCAAAGAAGCCTTCAGACTCTTTGGCTCCCTCGTCAGGGTAGCTGTTGTGTTTGTGGCATTGTGGCTGGGAGTGGCCCTGTGGAAACCACAGCAATAGACTAAACTCAGAGAGCGGACACTTGTAGGTGGAAAGCTTTATTGTACTGCTATAGATAGACGGTATGAGGCAGGAAGGAAAAGCACTGGAGTCTGGCAAGATGCCAGTATGTTCTGACAGTCTCAGATGTAGAAGTCTTACCCAGATGTTCAAGGTAGATAGGAACCCACAGTGCAGGTTAAGCCGAGCCTGGTGGGTGGAGTTGGAGAAACGGGTCATAGAGGTACTCACAGGAGCGTAGTGCAAGCATTTTCCTGGCAATGAAGATGGCGGGACCAAAGGTCTGTGGTGCAGGATACACTGGACTGGTAGGCCCTCGAGGAGCGAGTATCTGATAGTACAGGAGATCCTGAAATAAAGAGAGGGAGACCCTCAAGGAGCGGTTGTCAAGTTAGTAGAAACCCCAAAGGGTAGTTGGAAGCGAGAGGCCCCCAAGGAGCGGGTGCCTAGAGCTTTGTCAGGAGCGAGATTCTCTGGAGGGTAGCGAGGCGTCTAAGCGAGCAGCTTAGAGTGGTCAGAGTAGCTAAACCGATGTCCTTGCAAAGTAGGTAGCATAGCGGAGGCTTAAATACCAGGAGGTATTGACGTCATGTGGTGGGGACGCCCCCAAGGTTCCCGCCATGATGTGTACATAGGCATAGGCAACGTGTGTGCGCGCGCCCTAGGAGGCCACGGGACGGAACATGGCGGACTGGGACGCCCATGCTGAGTTGGAGACACTGAGGGTTTCGGCACTCAGCACCGGAGGCAGCCATCTTGCCCAAGGAGGAGGAAAAGGGTAGAAAAGAGGTAAGGCAGAGCGGTCGCAGCCAACTGTGGCCGACGGACACAACAGTAGCCTTCTTCTTGGATGTCTTGGTTCCGGATTTTACCTCCTAGTAGCACGTCCTCTCTTCAACTTCGGTCTTGACCTTCTGATTCATCTTCCACGCTGGGTCTGAAGCCATCACTTCTTCAGGTTGGCCTGTGCCGATCATGCTAGGTCCCCGAAGCTCAGTTCAGGATGGTTGCTGCTACGAGTCTTGGCCGGATTCCTTCATACTGAGTTTTAACTCTTCTGTCATCTATCCACTCATCGAGTGTCTTCATCAGTGTCCCTGATGTTCTTCTCTTCAGCCTTGCCTCATCCTTATCCAGTATCGTCTGACCTCGTCTTCAAGTATTGTCTGATCATCATCTTCAGTTTTCAAGTCTCGTCTTGTTCCAGTTCCATCATCTGCCCTCGACTTCTATCCATCCTGGCGCATTTGCCCTTCCCGTACTGCAGGTCCAAAAGGGCTATCGAGTGGCTTGAGGGCTACCCCAGAGACCAGCATTGCGTTGTTGGGTATCTACTGATGCGTCAGGTTCGGCGGAGGTCCGAGTCCCTGGTCTTCTGCCTGTCTGCCTTTACTTGGACACGACTCACCTGCCTCAGTGCTTCCACAGAGCTCCCCTCTGCAGTCGCGTCGTGATCCAAGGGCACACCACTCTCCCCAGAATCAGGATCTCTCCCTAGCGCTCCCTTAACAGATATTCAGCAGAAAACTTATCTGGGTAAAGTGCTGCTGACTATCTGATAACTTAATCCTGATAATTTACCCACTCACCCGCTTACTGAATATGGACATCTTAATGTGAAAATGGGTCAAAACCGAATATTTGTTTCAGTATCATAAATTCCTTTTGATGAAAAACAATGCATCCTAGCAGCAATATAATAGGGACAAGGAGCAAACCATCTATTAGAAAAGCAGTAGCTGATCTGGTTCTCTGGAACAATATGCTAGGAAAGACACTTTGGTGCAATAAAAATGTCTAGTGAGGTCAAGAACTAGAGGATCACGATTATTATTCTTGATATCATCGAAACAATGGAATTGTGCTGCAGATCTGTACATAAAGCAAAATTGCTTACCTTGTAATAGGTGTTATCCCAGGCAGCAGGATGTAGTCCTCACATATGGGTGACGTCATCCACGGAGCCCTTAAGCGGGAAAAACTTCTGGCAAGTTTCTAGAAGCTTTTAACTGGCTGCCTGAGGCTACTGAGCATGCCCGGCATGCCATGATATTCCTTGCCACAGGGGTCTCACTCCAGTCTTGTATGTAGCAATAAGCATTAGCTAAAAATTATATAAATAAAGTCTGATGCCCAACTCCTCGGGGTGGCGGGTGGGTTTCGTGAGGACTACATCCTGCTGTCCTGGGATAACACCTATTACAAGGTAAGCAATTTTGCTTTATCCCAGGACAAGCAGGATGCTAGTCCTCACATATGGGTGATTAGCAAGCTAGAGGCTGAGTCATTGTCCATGCAGGTAGCAGTGATGCTTTGTTGAGGAAATGATGCAGCCGAAGATCACAGCAGGTTGGTTGTAGAAGGAGTTGGGATTAAACTGGAAACAAGTTCTTTAAGACAGATCGTCCATAGGCTGAATCCTGTCGTCCTTCCTTGTCCAAACAGTAATGAGCTGCAAAGGTGTGAAGGGAACTCCATGTTGCTGCTTTACAAATGTCAATGATTGGTACTGAACGAAAATGTGCTACCGAGGTTGACATTGCTCGTACTGAATGTGCCTTTACTCGCCCTTGGAGAGGAAGGCCTGCTTTTGTATAGCAAAATTGTATGCAGTCTGCTAACCAATTTGATAGAGTATGCTTTCCCACTGCTTTACCTGGCTTATTAGGGTCATAAGAGACAAAAAGCTGATTGGATTTTCTGAGGGACGCAGTGCGATTCAAATAATAGGACAATGCACGTTTACAGTCCAAAGTGTGCAAAGCTCTTTCGCCTTGATGAGAGTGAGGCTTTGGAAAGAATGTGGGTAGAACTATAGTTTGATTTAAGTGGAATTCCGTAACTACCTTAGGAAGGAATTTTGGATGTGTTCGGAGAACCACTCTGTCATGGAGAAACTTTGTATAAGGTTCATATGTGACAAGTGCTTGTAATTTGCTAACCCTCCTAGCTGATGTAATGGCTATGAGGAAAATAGTTTTCCATGTGAGAAATTTAAGTTCACAGGTGTCTATAGGTTCAAAGGGAGAATGCATTAAACCTGTTAAGACCAGATTCAGGTCCCATTGTGTAGCTGGGGGCTGAATTGGTGGTTTAAGTTGAGTTAGACCTCTCATGAATCTACTGACGAGAGGTTGTGTGGAGATAGGTGCATCTCCTATCTTGTTATGATAAGCTGAGATTGCACTCAAATGTACTCTGATTGATGATGTCTGAAGACCAGAGTCTGAGAGATAGTAGAGATAATCTAGAAGAGTAGTTGTGGGGCAAGTGAAAGGATCTGTATTGTTTTGCTTGCACCAGGAAGTAAATCGTTTCTATTTGAAAGAATAATTCTTTCTTGTGGAAGGTTTGCGGGAAGCTATAAGCACTTGAGAAACATTAGTTGATAGATTAAGTGATTGCAAGATCAAGCTTTCAACATCCATGCTGTCAAGGATAGGGATTGAAGGTTGGGATGGCGCAACCGTCCCTGATCCTGAGTGATGAGAGTGGGAGCCACTCCCAGGCGTATTGGATCCTTGATTGACAGGTCTAGCAGTGTGGGAAACCATACTTGTCGAGGCCAATATGGGGCTATGAGAATCATGGACCCTTTGTCCTGCTGTAGCTTCACTAGCGTCTTGGTAATAAGCGGTATTGGAGGATATGCATATAGTAGGCCTGAGTTCCAAGGGCGAGCAAAGGCGTCCTTGGCTGGTTGGTTCTTCTGTTTGTGCAGAGAACAGAAGTTGTCCACCTTGTGGTTCAGCTGCGACGCAAAGAGGTCTGTTGTTGGTTGTCCCCAACGTTGGAATATCTTTGCTGCTATCGAGGGATTCAGAGACCACTCGTGAGGTTGGAACTGGTGACTGAGTCGGTCTGCTAGTACATTTTGAATCCCTGCTAGATAAGTGGCCTGTAGGAACATTGATTGGTTCAAGGCCCAGTCCCAAATTTGTGCCGCTTCCTGACAAAGGAGATACGAGCCCGTACCTCCCTGTTTGTTGATGTACCACATGGCTACAGTATTGTCTGTCTGGATTAGCACAGTCTTGTGTGAAAGGCAGTCCTTGAACGCATGCAGCCCATAACGTATAGCTCGAAGTTCCAGAAAATTGATTTGATAAATGGCTTCGAGTTTTGTCCAAGTTCCTTGCATTTGGAAAGAGTTCACATGAGCTCCCCATCCCAAGGTGGATGCATCTGTAGTTAATGTTATCTGAGGGATCGGTTTTTGGAAGGGTAGGCCCTTGCGCAAATTGTCCTTGAGTATCCACCATTGTAGCGATGAGCGTAGTTGGTGGGTTACTTGGATGCGAGAGTGAAGTGGTTGAATGGCTTGGATCCATTGTGAGCGAAGAGTCCATTGGGTTAGTCGCATGGCAAGTCTTGCCATCGGAGTAACATGAACCGTTGAAGCCATGTGGCCTAGTAAGATGAGAAACTGATGAGCTGTCACTTGTGGTTGTATGGACATGGAGTACGCCAACCGGGACAGTATTTGAGCACGATCTTCTGGAAGAAAAGCCTGTGCAAGGTTTGTGTCTAATTCTGCTCCTATGTATTGTAGCAGATGAGATGGTTGAAGGTGGGATTTTTGATAGTTTATGAGAAAACCCAGCTTGTGAAGTAACTGTATTGTGTAACGTAGAGAAGTTAGTGCTCCTTGGTGCGACTGGCTTTTTATCAGCCAATCGTCTAGGTAAGGGAAGACATGAACACCTTGTTTGTGCAAATGTCCTGCTATTACTGCTAGGCATTTGGTGAATACTCTGGGAGCTGAGGCGAGGCCGAATGGTAGGACTCTGTATTGAAAATGCTGGTGTCCCACCTTGAATCTTAGGTACTTGCGATGAGGTGGGAATATAGGTATGTGAGTATAAGCATCTTGGAGATCCAGAGAACAAAGCCAATCCCCCCTTTGTATGAGAGGAAGCATGGTGCCTAATGATACCATTCTGAATTTTTCTTTCTTTAGAAATTTGTTGAGATTTCTGAGATCTAGAATGGGACGAAGTCCTCCGGTTTTCTTTGGAATGAGGAAATACCGGGAATAGAATCCTCTTCCCTTCTGTGAGTGTGGTACGTGTTCCACAGCTTTTGCTTCCAGAAGAGTAGATAATTCCATTTGTAATTGAGGAATGTGGTCGAGATAGGAGTTTTGTGGTGGAAACTCCTGCGGGGGAGCTGTGAAGTCCAGGTGGTAACCCTGATGAACTATGGATAAGACCCATTGATCTGTGGTGATACTTTCCCATTCGTTGTAAAATTGGGAAATCCTTCCCCCTACTGGTAAATCTGGAAAGGGGTTTGGTTGGCTCTGTTCTCCGGGACTGCTTTCAAAAGCCAGAGGTGGAAGCTGTTTGGGGCGGAGGCTGCGGCCTTGCAGCTCTCTGCTGTCTTTGCTGAGGCCGTTGTTGAGGCCTTGTAGAGCGTGGTCTAGAGGTCTGAGGGTAATATCTCCTCGGCCTGTAGAAAGGCCGTCTGGTGTCTCTACGCGGCGGCCTGCGGGCAGGGTGAGTTGTAGGATCATGGGACAAAGTGGAGAGCTGTTTTAACGTTTCAGAGTGCTCTCTAAGTTGTGTTACGGCATCTTGCACCTTTGCTCCGAACAAGTTGTCACCTTGGCAAGGCAAGTCCACTAGTTTATCCTGGACTTCTGGACGTAAGTCCGAAGCCTTCAACCAGGCCCATCGTCGTGCACTGATGCCTGATGCTGCAGTTCTGGAAGAGGTCTCAAACGCATCATACGCCGCTCGCACCTCATGTTTGCCCGCATCCAGACCTTTCTGCACAATCTGTTGTGCTGCTTCCTGCTGTTGTTGAGGTAGAGATGGGAGAAACTCCTCAATCTGCTTCCACAGATTTCTTTGATGCTGCGTCATATACAGCTGGTACGCAGCAATCTTAGAATTCAGCATCGCTCCCTGGTAAATCTTCCGTCCCATAAGGTCTAGGAATCTGTTATCTTTCCCTGGAGGGATAGAGGCATGCGTTCTAGACCTGCATGACTTCTTTTGCGCAGATTCCACAACTAATGAGGTGTGTGGCAGTTGTGGCTTCTCGAACCCTGGGGCTGCTTGGACTAAATATGTAGAGTCCACTCTACGATTCACTCCAGGTGTTGTACACGGGTGCTCCCAAATCCTTTGTTGAAGTTGTAGCAGCACTTCATGTACTGGGATAGCCAGGTTATGTTTTGGGGGATCTACAAATTGTAGTATCTCTAGTGTCTGCTGTCTTTCATCCTTCTCCGCTTGGAGCTGGAAAGGGATGGATTCTGACATCTCTTGGATGAAGGTAGCAAAGGATAAATCCTCAGGAGGGGATTGTTTCTTGGCCTGAGGCAGAGTACCTTCTGATAAAAAATCCTCTGAAGAATGCTCCGATTGTGTATCTGACCATGTATCTGTTGGTGGCTGGTATGAATGATGGTCCAGCCTTTTTGATGGTGATATCCCAGATGGTCCTTGTAAAGGGTCTTGGGTGTCCTGCGCATCATCACTGGCCTCACTTTCCTCCTCAGGTTGTGAAGGCAAGGAAGCTAAAAGATCCTGATATCTTTTTGTAAGCATTGCATGTAGTCTTCTCTCAGAAGAAACTTCTGGAGCCTGCAGGGATGTGTGCTTAGATTTTCCTGATGCCTTTTTCCCCTGCCCTGGAGCTCTGGACGGAGCTAGGGTATAATGTGGTATTATTTGTGCAGCAGTAGGAAGTGCTGTAGTTAGAAAAGAGAACATTGAAATGGGAATCAATGAGGAGATAGGCCTGGAAGCCATTGTGGACATCGAGGTTTGTAAAATAGTCGATTCCATCGATGGCTCTGACAGCTGTATCGACGATGAAGCTGTAGAAATCATTGGATCAGCCGGTATCGCTGAAGAGCAGCAGGCCGCCTCCATCGGCATAGAGAGCGCTGTTAGCGGAGACGCTGCAGTCGTCCTCGCCATCGAGATCGACGATGGCATCGGCATCGAGATCGATGATGGCACTGGCATCGATATCGAGGAGGGCATCGACTCGATAGTCGGCATCGATTGAATTATCGGCATCGGCCCGATGGCCGGCATCGACTGAAAAGTCGGCATCGACCCGGAGGTCGGCATCGACCCTAGGGCCGGCATCGGCGATGTCGCTGGCATGCTTTCTTTAAGGGCATCAGTGACAATTTTCTTAATCAAAGCGGTTAAGTCTGTCACGGAAGTCGATGGTATCGATTCCTCTGTAGGCGTTACGGAGGTCGATGACAATTTCCGCTGTTTGGATACCGGTTCCTCCGGCGGTGGCAATGGAGGAATCGAGTGATGTCTACGGTGCTTATGCTTTGTGCGAACCTCAGACACAGATTTAGACGATGCCACGGATGGTGTTGGCGATGAAGCATCCCCCGAACCTTCTGGGATTCTTGTCTTTAGAAGTATTTTCTTCGATAAGCCTACCGGTGAAGATTTAGTCGATGACGAAGGCGACGGCGATGCCCGGATTTGAAAAATCTGAGCCATTTTTTCATGGCGAAGTTTCCTACCTTTCACCGTCATTTCTTGACACTGGGCACAAGAGGCGATGTCATGGTCTCCACCCAAACAGCGCACGCACTCGACGTGCGGGTCCGTGATCGACATAGTCCGGTTGCAGGCCGGACATTTTTTGAATCCGGAAGTTTTTTCCGTCGACATCCGTCGATGATTTCGGATTCCTTTTTGTCAAAAAAGAGTATGATGTTTGTCACCAGCCGGTGACAAACCGAGCGAGACCCGTAAAGGGTAAAAAGTTGAAAATTAAGGTTAGTCGTTGTGAGGTAACTCACGGGGCTCCTGGAAACCGCGATGCAGCTAGCAGCGCGGAAAAAAGAAGACTGGAGTGAGACCCCTGTGGCAAGGAATATCATGGCATGCCGGGCATGCTCAGTAGCCTCAGGCAGCCAGTTAAAAGCTTCTAGAAACTTGCCAGAAGTTTTTCCCGCTTAAGGGCTCCGTGGATGACGTCACCCATATGTGAGGACTAGCATCCTGCTTGTCCTGGGATAACATGCACGTCCCCTTTTTGAAGTAGGAGGACTTGTTGCAAGGGAGACCATGTGGGTGACCCGTATTTTATAACTTGCGCATATATGATATGCATGGGTTATAAAATACACACAAAGGTACCCAGCAACCTGCACATGAATGTAAACAACCACACAAATACATATTGCCATTATCTGGATAAGTTCTGACTTACCTGCTAAATAATGGCTTTGCTGCTATTTAGCCGGACAAGTCTTAAAAGCGCTACTTATCCAGATAAGTAGCTTTATTTGAGACTTACCTGTCTATCTTACTTATCCGGATAAGTAGCGCTTTTAAGATTTATCTGGATAAGTGATGTGCAACTACTATACCTGCTTATTTTTGCTTCTAACTTTAAAAATATACATGTGGAGATTTTATCCACATAATTTACACACATATCTCCCCATAAATTGGGAGATTTTCTAACATGCGTGCAGCAAAGAAATTACCAGTGTTACCAGTTCACCCAGTCCATCTGCAAGTCATTAAGATCCTCCCATTTCCCTCCCATTTCACACAGACCCGCCACCCAGTCAGTAATTTCACTTTTAAGATGTTTATGATCACTTACTCCAAAAACAGAGCAGATGTAAATGTATGTGAATAAGCTGCCAAATTTACACGTGTAAATCCCTTATAAAATAGCAACTTGCATGTGTTAATGTTGGGGCCACCCCTTTTTTTACACGGATAGATTTATTCATGCACCCTTATGCATGTATGTTGTAAGTTTCTAAAATAGCATATGTGCAAGTATATACTATTTACACGTGTATGCTGATTTTCACGTGCACCATTTTTGAAAATTTGGCTTCAGATGTATCCAGTTATGAGTCTTCATCAAGGAAATCCTCAAAACCAGATTTTGGGTTTTGAGGACTGGATACTGTTGTTTTATTGTCTACATTTTTATTATTGTTTGTTTATTTACATTGTTATGAATGCATCGGAGGATGCAGAATATAGATAAATAAGGCAATTAATTAATTAATACAATTTTTCCTGCCACTAGTGTATACTAGGTATTAGAATCTGAAACCTTTTGAAAAGCTGGTGTAATGAAACCACAATCACCACACTAAAATTGGATTCAGAATATTTTAAAATATTTGTAAAACCAGAACAGAACCAACAAAATAAGTTGTTTTAATGAACCTACATTCCCACAACACATGTGGGCTTCAAAACTTACTGCTGGCATAATTGAGCTTACCCTGGTACAGTCTTTTCAGTTTTCCAAATCTGAGATCTTGAGAACTGAATTTAACTCCTCAGACTCCAAAGGAGCAATATCTTAGCTGGGTAAGCAAGACATCTATCTACTACATTCTCTGTTTCCTATTTCCTGTCCCTTCTTAATTCACTCACAGCAAAGCACAATTTGGTAGATAAGGATCACAGAGCCAGTCCTGCAGCATTCTCTGCAATAACAGATCTATGCAGGTCTTCTTTCCCTAGGGACATGCAACGTTTTGGTGCTGATTCTTTTTCCTCATTTAACGCTAACAAAACTAGTTATCAAAACAAAACTTAGTGGTACTTAAGGTCTTGATGAGTCCCTGAATTAAATCATCAAATAAGTGTCCGTTTCCCACTCCCAACCAATTAGCCCACAAGAAGTTAAATGAGTATGCATATTTTAGGAATGTTTCTTCCCTCTAGGATTCAAGGGAAGCAAAATATTTCCCCCGTTCTTTTGCCTATATGGGCACCCCTAACAGATGTATAGCAAAACTACAATCATTTTTTTCAACAAGTAGGGGTAGGCAATCAATAGTGTACTTTAAGATATCAACAATACTAATATAACTCTTGTACTTCTAAACAGGGTTTATGAGAATTATTATGTGCCTTCATTCTCGGCAGGAGAATTCTCATTCTGTAATGGAAGTTTATTTTATTTACTTTCCATGTAAGGGACCATGTACAAACTACATATTGGTAGGTGGCCGTGTACAGGTATAAGGCTTACCTGAGGCAGGTCAGTGAAGCAGCATTCATTTCATGTCCTTGCCTTTGGTCTCTGGTCCATTGTTTATTGACCAGCACTTTCTTATTCCTCTGATGGCCAGAGAAATGTCCTGGATGGAAAAAGAAATGGGAAAATAGCAGAGCGGAGGACCTTAGAGAGAGGAGGCCAGATTTTTATGGCTTACTATTTAAGTTGTGTTTTGTCGCAGACTTGACTCAAAGAAGAGGAGGATTCGATGTTTTTGTAATATAGCCCCCACCAGAGACTAAGAGGACTGACCTTAAAATAAAAGCCATTGTCGGGAATTGTAATATCATCATTCAGTGAGAGATCCCATGAGCCCCTCAACAGGAAAAAAGTTTTTCATAGCTGCCTGCCCTAGTCTGCCTTCCTCTGTCACTTTCTATTTGATCAAAGCTTTGAGCTACTGCTAACTGGATAAAATAGCACATCTAGTGAAATGGGATTCTCTGATGCACATTTCAGCAATCTATCAAAGAACCAGAGAACTGGATTGGCAGCTGTAATCATACAAGCCCTGCCGCCAACCTTGCACCAGAGGAGCAGAAACCTACTTAAATAAACCTAAAGGAGTTTATAAAAAGCCTGTAAAAGTATTGTATAGAAACCAGAATCAAACTTAATTCTACTATCTGTGAGCTTGTCAGCCCTCTGAGAATACTTCTACACCACCAGTTTCAATCACAGAGATGGTTCAGTTCAAGAAGGTGACAAGACTGGCATCTTATCTTGAGAGTTCCTATTGGATAAAGCTATGTACTGTAGATAAAGGATGTGGGGATAGGGTTATTAGCGCTTTCTGTTGTGAAACTAGGTGTATTATTTGATAAAGGAGAGGACACGGCTGTTTTTCTTCTTGTCTAGCTTTTGTTACTTCCCTTCTTTTTGTTACTAGACATTAACCCATAACTGGAGACGGGATTGTTAAAGGATGCTGATGTACACTTCATGAGCTGGGCAAGGCACAAAGATCAAATCCTTAAATGCACCCATGGAAGTATATTAATGTATAGTAACATCTTGGGAACAAAAACAAAACACAATTTTAGAATGTAATTGGACAATCCTTCCTTACTGCATATTCAGCTTTCTTAGCTGGATTTCAGTGAAGCAAGATCACTTTATAACACTATCAGGGACTAATAAAGAAACCTTGCCATGGATTGATATTCTACATTGTGAACATTGCAATGAAGAATTGTGGTACATGGTAACACGATTTTGTAGTGTTGGAAGGTAATTTGGAATACTGGTGTTGATATCTTGTTATGTAAACTATCAAAAATATATAACTATAGAGTAAACTAGATTACATGCCAGAGTGGCAATCATCAGTCATGATTCATGCAAACTATACTCCTTTTCACTGATAATGTACACACATTGTTGTGCTAGAGGTGGACCCTTGGCCTGGTGCAGGATTAGTATGGCCCTCCAGTCAGACCCGGAGAGCGCCTACCACCTGGAGGCAGAGCACAGGAGGAGACAGAGGCTATCTGGAGCTTCACCAATAGCAACCCGGGGTTCCCTCAGGTTGAGCCCTTGGTTACCTGGGCTGCCTGGTCTTAAGTGGGCCTCGCAGGATCTCCTAGAGAAGAAGTGCAGAGGGGTGCCCACCAAGAACAAGGATGCGCAGTCGATGTCCAAACAAGAATGTCCAGAGGTCACAGGAGGCCAGAACAGAGAGTCTGAGAGGATAGCGAGGATCAAGGCCAGAGTAACAGTTCAGAATGGTCAGCCGAAGCAGGGGTCAGTACCTGTAGTCAATCCGGAATAAGTCAGGTCAGGCAGAGGTCACGTTCCAGGCAGCGATCAGGAGTAGTCAGAGAACAGGCAGAGGTCAGATCCAGGCAGCAATCAAGAGTAGTCAGGAGCAAGCAATGGTCAGTACCGTGAGATCAGTCCGAAGGGTACTACCAGGGATGAGAGACGAAGGAACAGGAGACGCTGGAACAGGAGACACAGGCGACGCTGGAACAGGAGACACTGGAAGGCAAACTAAAGACGCCGGAGTGTATGACCCGATTGCCAAGGCGAGGAAGTAGTGTCAGACCACTTCTTTAATGCAGCCATTAATCAGGGCGCGCCGTGGAGGTGGGATCCGCCCCTGGCCCTTTAAGAGGCCGGGTGGTCTGCGCACACCTAGGGGCGGGACCGACGCCACGGAGGAAGCCGAGCTCCGCCGTGAGACCTGGACTGGAGACTGAGCGCGGGGGAGCCGGGGACGCCGCGAACTGGCTGCAGCTGCGGAGTGGGAGAGCCCGGAGCTCGTGGATGGACGAGAAAGGTGAGCAGGCATGGCTGCGGAGCGGATGCGGCCGGGAAGCGAGACAGTACCCCCCTTTCTAGGCCTCCCGCTTATTGGCCTGGGCTTGTCAGGATGAGTCCTATGGAACTCCGCGAGGAGGTCTTTGTCATATATGTGGTGGGAGGGCTCCCAGGAGTTCTCCTCCAGCCCGAAGCCCTCCCACGACAGGAGGTATTCCCAATGACCTCTTCTACATCAGACATCAAGAACCTCCTTGACCTGGATGATGTCTTCAGGTTCAGCAGTGAGTTGGGTAGGAGCAGACCGTCGAGAAGGCCAGGTAAAGGCTAGTGGTTTAAGTAAGGAGACATGGAATGTGTTGTGGATTCCCATGGGGGTGGGCAGCTGCAGCTGATATGTAACTGCTCCTATTCGTCAGATGAGTGGAAATGGTCCAATGAACCTGGGAGCCAATCGCTGTGAAGGCAGACGTAACTTAATGTGTTTCGTGCTGAGCCAAACCTTCTGGCCTGGTTGGAACAGAGGTGCAGTGCGACGGTGAGCATCAGTGAAGTGTTTGGCTTTCTTGGCTGCCTGAGCCAGTCTCTCCTTGACCTGATTCCAGAGATGGCGAATCATCTGTGCCATCGACCGTGCTGCAGGCGAGGGTACGGAAAGTGGCACTGGTAGAGGCAAGCGTGGCTGACTACCAAAATATAACTTGTATTATAAAACCCTGATTTACATGCAAAAGTAGGCATATTTTAAAATATGTGCACGTACTTGACATCACCAGTTTGCCAATTCCTCCACCAGTTCACTCAGTCCATCTCCAGTTAACCAAGATCCTCCTACTACTTCACCCAGAGCGCCTCCCAGTTCACTGAAAGCTCCCACCCAGAAACAGATGAGTCTGATATCAATTGCACTAGTTAATTAGCAGGTGTAAAATTGCACAAATAAGTTTCTGAGTTTGCTAATGTATTTGCATAAATTTCATATAAAATTGAAACACGTGCAAACCTCTTGGTCCTGCTCTGGACCACTTCTTTTTTGTACAGGTAAAGGTGCATGCAAAACTGAAAATATGCACATACTTTTGATGTTTGTAAAATAGCATGTACACAAATACATATAGAAAAATAGGGGGTCATTCATCAAATAGTGTTAGGGCGTTATCACATTGTGAAATGCGTATGCAAATCTGAAAAATGTATTCAAGTGGGAGGGGTTTGGGCAGAGTAAATGGAAGTGAGGGCTGTTTAATGTTGTGTGCACGCTATCGCGAGATTTAACACCGGAAATAACTACACCTTTTTTCTTGGCGTTATGCCCGTGATAGTTGTGCTTTACGGCCGAAACAGAATTTATTGCAAAGCCCATTCTGGGAGGGAGAGCGGAGAAAGGAGAAAAGGGGGGGGGGGGGGGGGGAGAGACAGAGAGAGAGCATCTCTGTGGAGGCCCACTGATTTTTTAACTCTTTATACCACTGTAAGAGGGGTCATTATTAACTCAGGGTGAGGTTTGTGGGGTGAGTGGGGATTTAGGGGGCAGTTTTACATGCACAGACATATGTACAAACAGCACAGTTACCAATCATGAAGATTTAATGTAATTTGGAGTGATTAAAGGTCAAAGAAGAGTAGATTTGTTCCATGTTCTCTCTACCTCGCTTGATGCACTCTCTACCTAGTTGTTCGTATGTACGACTGTGCATTGTTAGAGGCCCGCGTTGAAGACCACGAAAACAGGGAATATTATCCTCATTATTGGCTAACTGAACAGGTCAAAAATGCTGATTGAATGCATTTTGACAAGATATGGATCCCAGAAGCCTTGGTACTAGCATATGCATCAGGTAGGTCCCAACAGTGACCTGAATCCCCATCCCAGACCAGTGGTAACTAAGATTTTAAATTATGCTATCAAAGCTAAAATAATGCTGTTTTATAAAAAAAAAAGGATCTGGAATTTCAAGGCACCAGGATTTTTCTTTTAAATGATTATTCAGCAAAGGTCTCGGCAAGCAGGAGTGCACTTAATCCGGTCTGCAAAGAACTTGTCAATAAAGAGGTCATATTTGCGGTTCTGTTTCCAGCAAAATTGAAAATCTTTGGTACGATGGCCAAACTATGCTGAACTCAAAAGATGATATTGATCGTTGTATGTGGTCCCTCTCCACTTAAAATATTGCTTAATCTACTAGAGACGTGTTTCAATCTTGACGAGATTTAGAAGAAAGGAATCCACATTTATACTGGTTAAACCATCTCAGGGTTTTGTTTTGGGTTTTTTTAGATGACTAAATATTGGTTTTTTATAGTCATTGTGCAACAGTCCTCATTATCACATGGGCTTGTTTTAGTAAGACGCTCGGCTTTATGATTCACACTAGTGCTGGCCTATTCATTTTTTTCTCCTTTTTATATTATTTCAGTTTCAGCCCTGGCAGTTTGATGGATGGGGGTCCTACTGCTGCCTTCTTGGAGGTTTGGCTTCAGACCATATCTTATTTCATTACATGTACTTTTGGACTGTTACATTTCAATGTTTATGAAAAAAGGGATAAATATATTTTGTTGGTGTTAAACTGGGAGCATGCTTTTTTTTTTTTTTTTTTTAATAAGACTGTGTTTGGAACTGGAGAGTTTCCATTTTTGCCTGCCAGTATAAACTGTTTTTTCTCTTTATTTTGCACTGGTGACTTGTGATTTCCAGCAGTCATATTGGAGACTGATGAATGCTTTGATATGGCGATATGCCCAGCTTCCTGGTGCAAGGAGGCCTGTCTGAACAATGATTAGTGCTTCTATTGTTTTTGATTATCATCTTACAGTTTGGGTTCTGATTTCTTCCTATGGATATGTTTCATAATTCATATTTTGTGTGCAAATGTTTAGAAAACCCTCTTTTTTTCTACTATTTGCGCTGCCTGATGGATGAGATCTGGAAGTGGGAAATTTCTTTTTCCTACATTTTCAACAGTTGACAGATTTATTATGAGACATTTACTCTTCTTATTTTTGTTTTATTTTGCTTATGCTTCCATAAGAGGTGACTTAAGGAATGCCTGCTACATGGTTGTTTTTCCTGCTGTTTTGTTCATTTCTTTTCTGTTTGGTTCTGCATTGATTTACCAATGCCCATTACTTTATACTGGTGTTCCCTCTGTACTATTGGTCAAAGTCAAAATACTCTGATGTTTCTGTACTTTGACCATTGCAGTAATTCTGGCAATTTATAATGTTTGGTTATTGACTGTGCTATATCGGGAATTGATTTTTGGTCCCTAGGGTATACTTACTGCCACTGGGTGGGTGCATGTAGTAGGAAAGTACAGTCCCTTAGAGAGTGGAGATTTACGTTTGTCTTTGTTATTGTTTGTGGTATGCTTGGGTGTGTATGTGTTACTATGGAACTTGTTGGGTTTTCCTCTTATTTTGTTGTTTGGGACCTTGACCTCGTCTGGGGTGCTTGTGCTGGTGGGTACTCTGATTTTTTGTTAAATGGGATTAGTATTTCCTATGTTTTTTTTCTTTCTATTTTATGGCTGAATTGAACTTTCTTCCTTGAATGTTAATGGTACTCACTTGCCCATAAAAAGCAGAAGGTTGTTGACATTTTTTAGGAAAGCTCATGCTCAAGTGGTCTTCCTTCAAGAAACTCATTTATCTCATGTTGAGTATAAAATATTACAAGCAGTTTGGGTGAACCAAATTTTTTTCTCTTCCTGTAACAATTGACAGAGGGGAGTTTATTGCGAACAACATGAACGTGAGCCCCTCTTGCTGTGGTGCAATTGGCAAACCCATTTGGGCTGGGCCCTAAGGTTTGCATATATGGTGGATGAACAAATCTCGGCAATGGGCCAGGCTATGATAGGTCCAAGAGTCTAAGCAAGGACAAGGTTGAGGCTGTGGATTTGACAGACAGGGCTGAGGCTGAAGACTTGATGAAGTCAAAGCTGAAGCTGAAGACTTGGCAAAGAGAAGGCTGATGGCTTGCACAATGCAATGCTGAAGACTGGAGCGGAGCGAGATGGAGAACCAGGCTGAAGACTGGAGCAGAGCGAGATAAGAACCAAGCTGAAGATGGAAGACTTGGAAGCTGAAGACTGAAGATTTGGCCAAAGTGTATGCTTAAGCAAGACTGGAGCTGAGTGGAGGAATTGGAACACACTGGAACAGAGATGAGGGCAAGACAGACTAGGACAAGACAGGACTCTCAAGGACAAGGACTACACAGAACATAAAAAATAAAAGCCCAAAGGCTACGTAGGAGGGCCTTGTGAGACAAGGCAAAAGAAGGCCTAGAAACAGAAGAGACCTGAGAATCTCAGGCTAGGCAGAGGTCAGGGAACAGAGAAGCCTAGTAGCAAAAGAGACCTGGGAGTCTCAGGTAGGCCTGACAGAACAGAAGGCCGGGTGCCACAGGACAGTGAAGGAAACCAGAAACAGAAGGCCCAGGGGCCAGAGGAGCAAATAAGGTAGAACAAAGAACAGAAGGCTCGGAGGCTGCATGGAAACACAAGGAGAGGCCTTGGGAGGCCGCAAAGCTAGAGTGGCTAAAGCAGGGAGCCAAGAAGGGCTCGATGCTGAAGCCACATTCACTTTCAATTTATAGGCAGATCCGACTGTTGATGTTAGGCCCCACGGAGAACAGAGAACAAGGAGTGGAGCTCGTAATGTTGATATGCCATTCCTTATGAAAGAACTTCAACTTTTGGATATTTGGAGGGAGTTGCACCCAGGGGAATTGAATTTTTCTTTTTATTCTGCTTCTCACCAATGCTATTCTTGAATTGATTATGTTTTGGTATCACACAATGCATTTTTCTTAGTGATTAAGGCAACTATTGGTACTTTCATACTTTCTGACCATGTGGCCATATCTCTTCATCTTCAAATAGGTATTCCTCCTCTGTGTTTAAATAGTGTTTTAATCCTCAATTGTATTAAGATACGGATTTTTAAATATATCTTGTCTGCAAGTGGAAGGAATATTTGGAGTGTAATGACTCTCCTGCAGTTGCACCAGATATTTTGTAGGAGGCTGTCATGAGGCTATCATAGCATATACTGCTGGTAAAAGTACTTTGATATATTGAAATTGAGACTTAACTGTGAGTTAATTCAACTTAAGTCTCTTTATGTAGCTAGGCTGCAAAATTCTATCAAGATCCAGATGGATGATGTTGGGCGTACTTTGAATTAATTGTTATATCAAAGAACCTTAAGGGCTTATTATGGATTTTTCAGAAAAATGTTTAAATATGGTAATAAATCTGGTAAATTACTATTTCACCTAATTAGAGTGCCAAGCTACAACACTTTATTTGTAATATGTGAAACAAGGAAGGTGACATTGTTACTGATATTAAAGGAATTTCTGATATTTTAGTGATATTGTATTCTGACCTCTATTCAGCACAGCTTAATAATAATTTTCAAAGAGTCTTCCTTTACCAATGCTGACAGAGATTCAGCGACAATGTTTGAGATCTCCCATCCAGATTTTGGAATTTCATTATGCTATACGGCAATTGAAGTTGTCCAAAGCACCTGGTCTGAATGGGTTGGGCTCTATTATAAGATAGTTTGTTAAAACAGGTTTATATAGACCTACCTCATTAATTAATGCTGATGTCAAACTGCTAACACAATGCACAACTATTTTTTACAAGGGATATAAATACCATGGAAATGTAAACACAATATCACCTCTAGTAAATATTCTATTGATTTTCCTAAACACTTTTCAAAAAGGAAAAAATCCCTCAACATTGAAAAACAATCTATAAAGTCCAAATGTTTATCCACAAAAAAGAAAAAAAATTTGGGGGAAGAAGAGGAAGTTTTCATACAATTTCATATCAGCGCATCCAGCAATGTATGGCAATTTTTAATCATAAACCGACCTCCTCCAATCCGTGAATGTTTTTTCTATTTTTTAACGTGATTCAATTTTGGGAATAGTGACTTAAAACTTTTTCTTGAAATTATATCTGCCCACGAATGGGCTTTTTTGAACTTCAAACTTCTTCACGAAGCACCAAACAATTCTCGATAACGCCGACACCCAATTTTCTCATACACAATCTTACTGCAGGGAACTTCCCTGTCACTTATCTGTGCACATTCTTGATCTCAAGTCCATGTCCATATCCCAACAAGGCCTCGTTTCGAATCGTTGATTCTTCATCAGGGGACAGTTGTTCTAGTCCGGGGTCTGGAAATGTTCGGCGCCTTCACTCTAAACCGCCATGCTAATGGTCACCATTTTAATGTCAAACTGCTGGCATCGATTTTGGCTAGGAGGTTAGCTGCAGTTTTACCTGCTTTAGAGATCAGACAGGATTTATCAAAGGTAGGCAAAGGATTAATAATATTCGCAAACTACTGGAGGTTCTTTTCATGCCAATCTTGGAGCTTAGTGGCGAGCTTAGATGCAGAAAAGGCTTTTGACAAGATTTAATGGAATTATATGTTTTGGATTTTGGAAAAATATGGCATTTCTGTTTCTTTTTTGCCTTGGATAAAATTGCTTTATGAGGCCCCACAGGCGAAGTTGAGAGTGAATGGTTGAGTCTCCTCTTTATTACCCTTATTTTGTGGATCGAGACAAGGTTGCCCATTGTCCCCACTATTATATTTGTTGACTATAGAACCTCTGGTCATTAAGGTTATAAAATCTCCTGATATTAGTGGATTTAGGCTGGGTGGATTGGATTGTCATATCTGTATTTTTGCAGATATATTGCTGTTTTTAGATAATCCACAAATCTCATTGCCTATTGTTTTGCAATTATTTACCTTCTTTGGACATTTCACCAGATTGAAAATTTATTTCTCCAAGTATGAGGTATTACCTCTTCATGACTCCCTCACAGAAAGCCTGTGAGGGAGTCAGTTGGACCATTAGATGATCGAGGGGTTAAAGGGGCACTTAGAGAAGATAAGGCCATCGCAGAAAGATTAAATGTTTTCTTTGCTTCGGTGTTTACTGAAGAGGATGTTGGGGAGGTACCCGTAATGGAGAAGGTTTTCATGGGTAATGATTCAGGTGGACTGAATCAAAACACGGTGAACCTAGAAGATGTGGTAGACCTGATTGACAAACTGAAGAGTAGTAAATCACCTGGACCAGATGGTATACACCCCAGAGTTCTGAAGGAACTAAAAAATGAAATTTCAGACCTATTAGTAAAAATTTGTAACCTATCATTAAAATCATCCATTGTACCTGAAGACTGGAGGATAGCAAATGTAACCCCAATATTTTAAAAGGGCTCCAGGGGCGATCCGGGAAACTACAGACCAGTTAGCCTGACATCAGTGCCAGGAAAAATAGTGGAAAGTGTTCTAAACATCAAAATCACAGAACATATAGAAAGACATGGTTTAATGGAACAAAGTCAGCATAGCTTTACCCAAGGCAAGTCTTGCCTCACAAATCTGCTTCACTTCTTTGAAGGAGTTAATAAACATGTGGATAAAGGTGAAACTATAGATGTAGTATACTTGGATTTTCAGAAGGCGTTTGACAAAGTTCCTCATGAGAGGCTTCTAGGAAAAGTAAAAAGTCATTGGATAGGTGGCGATGTCCTTTCGTGGATTGCAAACTGGCTAAAAGACAGGAAACAAGTAGGATTAAATGGACAATTTTCTCAGTGGAAGGGAGTGGACAGTGGAGTGCCTCAGGGATCTGTATTGGGACCCTTACTTTTCAATATATTTATAAATGATCTGGAAAGAAATACGAGTGAGATAATCAAATTTGCAGATGACACAAAATTGTTCAGAGTAGTTAAATCACAAGCAGATTGTGATAAATTGCAGGAAGAACTTGTGAGACTAGAAAATTGGGCATCCAAATGGCAGATGAAATTTAATGTGGATAAGTACAAGGTGATGCATATAGGGAAAAATAACCCATGCTATAATTACACAATGTTGGGTTCCATACTAGGTGCTACAACCCAAGAAAGAGATCTAGGCGTCATAGTGGATAACACATTGAAATCGTTGGTTCAGTGTGCTGCGGCAGTCAAAAAAGCAAACAGAATGTTGTGAATTAGAAAGGGAACGGTGAATAAAACGGAAAATATCATAATGCCTCTGTATCGCTCCATGGTGAGACCGCACCTTGAATACTGTGCACAATTCTGGTCGCCGCATCTCAAAAAAGATATAATTGCAATGGAGAAGGTACAGAGAAGGGCTACCAAAATGAAAAGAGGAATGGAACAGCTCCCCTATGAGGAAAGACTAAAGAGGTTAGGACTTTTTAGCTTGGAGAAGAGATGGCTGAGGGGGGATATGATAGAAATGTTTAAAATCATGAGAGGTCTAGAACGGGTAGATGTGAATCGGTTATTTACTCTTTCAGATAATAGAAAGACTAGGGGGCACTCCATGAAGTTAGCATGGGGCACATTTAAAACTAATCGGAGAAAGTTCTTTTTTACTCAATGCACAAACTCTGGGATTTGTTGCCAGCGGATGTGGTTAGTGCAGTTAGTATAGCTGTGTTTAAAAAACGATTGGATAAATTCTTGGAGGAGAAGTCCATTACCTGCTATTAAGTTCACTTACAGAATAGCCACTGCTATTAGCAATGGTAACATGGAATAGACTTAGTTTTTGGGTACTTGCCAGGTTCTTGTGGCCTGGATTGGCCACTGTTGGAAACAGAATGCTGGGCTTGATGGACCATTGGTCTGACCCAGTATGGCATTTTCTTATGTTCTTATGAAGAAACAATATTATGATGGCACAGTTGATAAGATTAAATATTTGGGTTCCTAGACTGCATCATAGATTGTATGCCCTTGAAAAAAATTCCATGTTGTTGGAGATCCAGACCCAACTACAAACTTGGACTGGTTACTTTCACTTATGGGGAGAAATGCTCTATTTAAGATGCTAATCTTTCCAAAACTTTTATACAAAATGTAAATAGTCCCATGTTGGTTGCCTACTAGGGATATAGCTTCCCTTAATTCTATGTTGGTACTATTTCTTTGGCAAGGAAAGGAAGCTCGTATTAGTCTTAAAAAATTGTTGAGGTCTCGCTGTTTTGGAGGTCTCGCTGTTTTGGAGGCCTTAACCTTTCTGATGTCTGTTTTCATAATGTTGCCTGTCAACTGTTTTTTTTTTGTTTGTTTTTTTTGGGAATGGTAGTTTTCTTCTTATTTTTGTACTCTTAACTTTATCACCTCTAAAATTTCTCTACTTTCATTTATTCATTTATTTATTAGAAAAACACTTATTACCTGCCTTTCCTATGTTCAGAGCGGGGTACAATATGAACATACACAGTCAAATGAAAGGGGAGAACAGGACAATGCATAATTATTACTAAAAAGGGGAATAACATTTTTCTTCAGGAAGGGAGAGAAATAAATAACCACCTAGGAAGGACATTTTAGAGAACTTCCAGAGGTGAGGGTAGTCTTCTATGTAAAACCATCTGAGGAGGGCATGTAGGGGGTTTTCTATTATTATTTAGGTTTGGGAACGCTTTCTTATAGAAACATAGAAAATGAAGGCAGAAAAAGACCAAACGGTCCATCCGGTCTGCCCAGCAAGCTTATGGTGGCATCTGCTGAGCCATACAAGTCACCCCCTTACTTAGTTTCCCAAACCGTCAAAATCAGGTCCCTTGTTGGTTGCTGTCTGAGTTCTGTTCCCTGTTACATCTTGCCATTGAAGCAGGCAGCAATGTTGGAGTTGCATTGAAAGTATCAGGTTTATTGGTTAAGAGTAGTAACAGCTGCATCAGCAAGTCACCCCATGCTTATTTGTTTTCCTCCCATGTTTATTTGTTTCCCCAGACCATAAAATCGAATGTCTTTGTTGGTTGCTGTCTGAATCTAATTCCCCTTTTCCTCTTTTCCCCCTGCCGTTAAAGCAGAGAGCAATAATGGAGTTGTATCAACAGTATGAAGGCTTATTGGTTAAAGGTAGTAACTGCCACACCAGACGTTACCCCCATGTACTCTTTTCTTCATTTCCATCCTCTAGCCTTTAAGGATCCGCAGTCTTTATTCCAGCTCCTTTGAAATCTTTCACCGTTTTTGTCTTCACCACTTTCTCCAGAAGGGCATTCCAGGCATTCAGTACCCTCTTCGTGAAGAAAAAGTTCCTGATGTTGGTGTTATGATTCGCAGTTTCGTGGACCCTTGGGCCGAGGCGGGGTTTACGCTACCTGAGGGATTGAGCCCCGCAGGTCCCCACCATCGGCAGGAGCTGGTGGGGACCTCGGTTCCATTGACCAGCTCCACCATGTGGAGCTGGTCAATGGAACCGAGGTCAGGCGAGGCTATGGTCGAAGGCAGGAGACAATCGTGGCGTGGTCAGGCGTAGCAATAGTCAAAGGCAGGAGATAGGAATAGGTGCAGCCAAGGAAGCAACTAACACTCAAAGCAAGAGGAAAAGTTGCCAAGGCAAGTCCTGACAGTCAGGACTCACCTAATATAGTCCACAGGCGATGACGTAATGAAGAAGGACCAGCAGGCATAGCGTGCCTCGGGCCCTTTAAGAGATGTAGAGAGGCGCATGCGCCTGGGAGGCCGAGTGCAAGGGGCCAGTGGTGACGACGTGTCCGTTCCGAGCAGAGGCCTGCTGATGACAGGCAGCACCACAAAGGAGAGGAGAGCACTGGGAGCACTCCCCGCGCCCTGCTATGGAGCCGGGTAGTGTCCCCGGCAGGACGGCGCGGGAGGTGAAAGAGGCCGGTTGCGAGCTCCACGGCCGGTCGATGTAACAGTTCCCCCTCCTCAAGGCCCCCCTGAGGGTCCAAGTGGTCAGGGGGCCAGTAGATCCCTAACACAGATTCATGGGTTGAAGTCTCTTGGGGCACCGGGGAATGACCATCTCAGAGTTGCTAAGAAGGACGACTGAAACCCTTGACGGGGTCAGGAGAGCTGCAGAGAGATGCCCTTTTCTCCTCTCTAGCTGCAAAAGGACATGCAGACTCTGGATCTCCTCCTCCTTGTAAGTCAAGAGGGACACAAAACCTTTCATGGCTTGATTGTGCCTTCTTACAAAGGCCTCAGTTTTGGCCAGCGTCAGCTGCTCCTTCAAGTGGGTGAAGACCGCCCCTAAAACGTTCCTCCGGAGGGAACAAGGTCTGGTCTGAGTCTCCTGGGACCTCTTGCTTGGAAGAAGAGGATTAGGAAGGGCAGTAGCCACGGTTAGGGGCCGGAGAGGTTCTACCGGTTCCAAACAGGATTCCGAACACCACTGAATCAGATCGGTAGTTACCCAGTCGAATTGTGGCTGATGTTTCTGCAGCCATGGCAGACCCAAGATTACTGGGCTCATGGCCGTAGGAAGGATATAAAAAATAAATATGCTCAGAGTGATCCGAAATGACTTTCAAGGTAAGAGGTGATGTGGCCCGTGTCACCACACCGGGGAGGAAGAACCTATGGACCGAGGAAAGCGTAAATGGAGGAGTTAAAAGACCCATGGGGATTCGATACTGTTCCATGAGATCCTGCTGAATAAAGTTTCCTCCAGCACCGGAATCCACTAGTGCCTGAGTGGAAAAACAGGTAGAGGAAAGTTCCAAGGAGGCAGGTAGTAGGAACAGGGGTGAATGGGTAGTGAGATCGAAGGTTATTGATTCTGACATTTCCCGGTATGGGGTTCATTTCCCCCTTTTCTGGACACAGTGAGTTTGTGGACTTCCCACAGTACAAACAAAGTCCAAATTGAAGGCGATGAGATCTCTCAGGAGTCGTGAGACGGCCATGGCCAAGTTGCATCGGTTCTTCAGAGGGCAAAAAATGGTCACCGCCAGAGACCGCCAGTTCCTTGGTGTGAGCCCGCTGAGTGGAACCATTCTCCTGGGCCCGTTCTTGGAGTCGACAATCAATCTTCCCTGTGAAGTCGATAAGCCCTTCGAGGGAAGTCCTCAGGCTGCGTGTTCATCTTTAATTCGAGGTGCAATCCCATCTAGAAAAATAGCGTGTAAGCTGTCCTCCTGTCAGTTTAATTCTGTGGCCAGGATTTGGAATTCAATTTCGTAATCATTTAAGGAGCGAAACCCTTGTTGCAGGTGAAGGAGATCAGTACCCATGGCAGGGAGTCTACCCGGTTCAGAAACTTGTTTAAAAGCCAAAACGAACTGTGGAAGATTTGAGAGCAAGGGGTTGGAGTGCTCCCACAAGGGAGAGGCCCATGCCAATGCCTTGCCATCCAACAAGGATAGGATGAAGGTCATCTTGACCAAGTCATTTGGAAAAAGCACCAACTGAGGAGTAAAATGCATGTGGTATTAATTCAAGAATCCCCAACACCGCTTTGGGTCCCCCGAGTAACGAGGCGGTGCCGGCAAGGGAATGACCCCTGACTGGGATCGGAAGTCAGTACAGAGGCTGCTGGGGATGGTGGTGGGGCATTAAACTGAGTCAGGGAGTCTTGATGAGCAGCAAGACAATTCACATCCACTACCACCAGTTCCAAAGTCGACTGTAGGTTCTGGAGCTTCAAAACGAGGCCAGGAACGGACTTCAGAGCAGCCAAGTCCACCGGTTGAGAATCTAGTCAGGCATTTAAGCGCTCAATAGAGGTAGCCAACGCTTCCAGGAATTGTTGCTGCTCCTGGATCTTCTGGGCCAGGCCCAGAATGGCCTGGAGAGTGGACAAGTCTGCTGGGTCCATGGCCTTGGCAATCTGTTACGATTTGCGGGTTTTGTGGACCCTTGGGCCGAGGCGGAGTTAACGCTACCTGAGGGGTTGAGCCCCGCAGGTCTCCACCATTGGCAGGCAGAGTTAGTCGATGGAACCGAGGTCAGGCGAGGCAATGGTCGAAGGCAGGAGACATGGTCAGGCGTAGCAATAGTCGAAGGCAGGAGATAGGAATAGGAACAGCAGAGGAAGCAACTAACACTCAAAGCGAGAGAATAAGTTGCCAATATAGTCCAGAGGTGATGACTTCATAAAGAAGGACTGGCAGGTATAGTGTGCTGCGGGCCCTTTAAGAGATCTAGAGAGGCACACGCATGCGCCTGGGAGGCCAAGTGCAAAGGGCCGGTGGCAACGGCATCTCCGCCGTGAGCAGAGGCCTCCCGATGTCAGCCAGGGCCACAAAGGAGAGGACAGTGCTGGGAGCACTCCCCTGCTACGGAGTCGGGTAGCGTCCCCGGCAGGACGGCACGAGAGGTGAGAGAGGCCAGTCCTGAGCTCTGTGGCTGGCCAGAGTAACAGTTGGTTTTGAGTTGTCCTCCCTGGAGTTTCATTATGTGACCTCTAGTTCTATTGATTTCTTTCCAAAGGAAAAGGTTTGTAGGTTATGCATCATTAAAACCTTTTCAGGTATTTGAAGGTCTGCATCATATCTCCCTTGCAATTCCTCTCCTCAAGGGTATACATATTCAGGTCCTGCAACCTCTCCTCATAAGTCATTTGATGGAGACCTCCCACCACCACCATCACTTTTGTCACCCTTCTCTGGACCACCTCCATCCTGCTCTGTCCCTTTTGAGATACAATACTCCAGCTGAGGCCTCACCAAGGACCTATACAAGGGGACTATCACTTTCTTTTTCTTACTGGTTATTACTTCCTCTCTCTGTGCAGCCCAGCATTCTTCTGGCTTTAGCTATTGCCTTGTCACATTGCTTCACTGTCTTCAGATTGCTAGACACTGTCACCCCAAGATTCCTCTCTTGCTCTGTGTACAACAACCCTTCACCCCCCCCCCCCCCCCAAGACATACAGCTCTTTTGGATTACCACACCCCACATGCACTTCTTGGCATTGAATCCCAGCTGCCATATCTTCAACCACCATTTAAGCTTCCTTAAATCAGGTCTCATTCTCTCTACTCCTTCCGGCATGTCCACTCTGTTGCAGATCTTAGTATCATCTGCAAAAAGACAAACTTTACCTACTATCCCTTCCTCAATGTCGCTAACAAAGATATTGAACAGAACCAATCCCAATACCGATCCTTGTGGCACTCCACTTAACACTGCTCTCTCTTCAGAGTAGGTTCCATTTACCATCACACGCTGTCTTCTATCCGTCAACCAGTTTGTAATCCAAGCCACCACCTTGGTGCTCACTCCCAAGCTTCTCATTTTATTCACAAACCTCATATGTGGGATCAAGTAGATGACATCAATTGTTCTTCCTTGATCCAATTCCTTAGTTACCCAATCAAAGAAGTCAGATTTGTCTAACAGGACCTTCCTCTGGTGAATCCATGTTGCCTCTGATCCAGCAATTTTTATGACTGTAGATAGTTCGCTATTCTTTCCTTCAGCAGCAACTCCATTACTTTTCCCACCACTGAGGTGAGGCCAGTTAGCCTCACCCCCTCTCTGCCTCCTCTCTGCTCCCACTCTTGTGAAGCGGGACCACTACCGCTCTTCTCCAATCACTCAGCACCACTCCTGTATCCAGGGATCTATTGAGCAGGTCATGCAGTGAACCTGCCAGCACATCTCAGAGTTTCCTCAGTATCCTGGGATGAATCTCATCAAGCCCCATGGCTTTGTCCATTTTGTTTTCCTAGCTCTTCCCATACATTCTCTTCTGTAAACAGAGTTTCATCTACTCCACCCCCCTTCATTTTCTTATTAACTAGTGATGGTCCTTCTCCAGGGTCTTCTTCAGTGAGTACCAAACTGAAGTATTTGTTTAATATTTCTGCCATTTCTTCATCTCTCTCCACATATTGATCCTTTTCACCTTTTAATTTCACTATACTTCTTCGGACCTCTCTCCTTTTTCAGATGTATCAGAAAAAGGATTTATCACCTCGCTTTATCTCTCTGGCAATCCTTTTTTCCACTTGAAATTTTGCTTTCTTGATTACTTTCTTTGTTTCCCTCTTCAAGAGGAACATTTTTAGGGCTTTTTTAAAGAAAGTTTTTTCTCTGAGACATCTTACTTCCTTAGGTAGGCTGATCCATGGGAGTGGTTCTGCAAAGAAGAATGCTTGTCCTCTAGTTTCCTGGAGGTGGGGCATCTAGCAGCATTAGGTTTGACGATCTGAGTGGTCGGGAGGGGGCGTGGATTTTTATTGTTGAGGAGAACCATGGTGAGTGTAAATTGTGGATTGAGAAGTGTATGATCATGGCAAGCTTGTATTGTACTCGGTAAGAGATAGGGAGCCAGTGTAGAGCTTTGAGTACAGGAGAGATGTGATCGTGCATGAGAGTGCTGGTAAGGAGTCTTGCTGCCGTGTTTTGTATGATCTGTAGTGGGCGGGTTGTGGAGAAAGGTAGGCCTGTCAGGAGGGAGTTGCAGTAGTCTATCCCGGAGAATAGTAGAGATTGAAGAACTCACCTGAAGTCAGAGTGATCAAGAAGGGGCTTAAGGTGACAGAGAAAGCGTAGTTTGTAGTAGGAGGAGTTGGTAATAGATCTTATGTGATTGTGCATGGAGAGAAAGGGGTCAATTGTGACTCCCAGATATCATACACTTTGGGAGATGAAATGGCACTCAAAAGAGAAATGGTTGGGAGTGTCAGCGACAGGATAGTGTGATAAAATGATTTCTGTTTTAGATATGTTGAGAGCTAGTTTGTTGCTGTGCAGCCATTTTTGGATGGTTGTAAGACAGTGGATAAGGAAAGATTCTGTAAGGGCCCATGTTTCTTTGAGAGCATAAAAGAACTGAATATCATTGGCATAAATTTTATAGTGAACTCCAAGGTTGTCAAGGGTGCGACATAAAGGAGTTAGGTAGAGGTTAAATAATGCAGCAATTTAAGGTTTAATATTTAAAGAATGATGCAACAAGGGTATCTTGGATATCTCATTTCTTTATTGTACAGAAACAACTGCTATGCTTTCTTTTTAACAAATGCAGGAACGATATTATCTGCCAAGATCAGACTTTGTTGCCTATCTTCAGGCTAGGCACTATATAATGAGTTTATTACAGGATTCTGTTGATCTGTTTCATCCTAAATCCCTTGCCACCATTCTTCAATCTGTGGGAGAAAAGAAAAATAAATGATCATCCTGGTACAAATTATGATTGTTGAAATTCATGAATGAATCCCTTTGTGACTTGGCACAATACTGGACTGATTGACATTACTACATCAACTATCCGACAATACTTTGATAATGTTCCTAGATCAGCATTTCCCAAACAGTGTGCCGTGGCTGGAATGCAGGAGTGCCGCAGTTGCAGTCTCATTTTCTGTTTCCCTCCTGGCCTGCACGATGTCCTCCCACCAGCAGGGGGCATGGGAGAGCAGCGCTTATCGGCAGCTGCTCCTGCTTTCTTCTCTGCTGGCTATCCTCTGCAACAGAGGAGTGGGGGGAGAGAGAGGAAAGGTGATGATGCCAGGGGGTTGAAGGGAAGAGAAGGTGATTAGCATAGGGAAGTGGAGGGAGCGGGAAGAGAAAGTGATGAAAGGGTGAAGAGAGAGGGATGATGCTGCCAGGGATGAGGGTGAGGGTAGAGAGAAAGGGAAGCTGATGATGATTATGTTGGAGAGAAGAGATGGAGGGAGAGAAAAGGTGATGATAATGCCAGGAGAAGAGTGAGAAGGGTAGAAAGAAAGAGAAGATGGTGATGATGTTACCAGGCATGAGGAGGTGGAGAGGAGAAGGTGATGATGATGATGATGCAAGCAGGGATTGAGGGAGAAAAGGTGATGATGCCAGGGGGTGGGAAAGAAAGGGAAGGTGATAATGATGGGGGGTGAGGATCGAAGAAGAGGGAAGGTGATGATGCCAGGGGGTGGAGAAGTGGAATGGTGATGATGATGATGATGCCAGAGGGTGGGGAAAAGGGAAGAGGGGAAAAGCATGATGATGATGGCAGGAGAGGTGCAAAAGATAGGGAGGGAGAGAAGGTGATGATGCAAGGGGTGGGGAAGAAAGGGAAGGTGATAATGATGGGGGGTGAGGATTGAAGGAGAAGGAAGGTGATGATTGGAGGAAGAGATGGTGGAAGATGATGATGATGATACCATGAGGTGGGGGGAAAGTTGGAGGGCTAGAGAAAGTGATGATGATGCCAGGAGGTGGGGGGAGAGGGAAAGGCAAAGGAAGAAGATTATAATGCGAGGGGTGATTTGAGAGAGGGAAGGTGATTATGATGCTGGGGGATGGTGAAGGGAGAAGATGATGATGCCAATGGGCTAGAGGAAGAGAGGAGGGAAGACAATTTGATGGTACCAAGGGGTGGGGGGAACGGGAAGGAAGTGATGGGGCAGCGGGAAGAGAAGAGAAAGTGTAGATGGGGAAGTGGTTGGTGTGCCACAACGAAGTGACCTTTTGCCAGTTGTGAAAGACCGACAAGCGCCTGCGGGGAGGTCCCCCTTAACAGGGCGCTTGCCGGAGCAGGTGTCCCCCCTCCCCCATTTTGCCCTACCTTGCCGAGGGGTCCGGGGTTTTCGGGGGGGGGCGAGCCGTGGCGGCCTGACCTGATGACGTCTCGTCATCCGAATCGGTGCGTCGATGCGCGGTGACATCATCACGTAGGTGGGCATCGATGCGCCGATCCCAGCCCCGGGGTCTCGCGAGACCCGGGGCTTTAAATCGTGGGCGAGCGCCAGGCCAGGCCTCTTTTCGCTGGCCGGCACTCACGTTTTGGAAGCCAGCGCTTGCGATTTGAAGCCGGCTCTCGCGCTTGAAGGGGCAAGGAGGCCTTAAGACGACAGAACCGGAGCCGGGAGAAGGGAGAGAGGAGCACGGCAGGCACCTGGCAGACGCAAAAAGGGGGTCCTGACAATTTAAAGGCATACGGCCTTGGGAGTAATTTAATCTCCGTATCCCCGGGATTTTCGGTGGTCCGGCGACCACGTGGGGGTAGCGGAGGGGCGACTCCAGAAGGGCCGGAATCGGTGATACAATACGGCACTCCCCACAAGGCACAGAAAAGTAACTTTGTATCGGCAGGCAGCAGCAAAGGAACAGAGACTCGACAGAGGAATTTAAAGAGAGAAGCACCCCCCCCCCCCCTTTTGTGCGGCTACACGTGGTGCTGCAGCTGCACACTCAGGAAGGAAGGAAGGGGCGAAGGGCTCCTACGGGACTCCCTACCAACAGCGGAACTGTGAGTAACAATCTTAATTTCCCCGCATCCGTACGGAAATGCCACGTGAGGGATTGAAAGCATGCGGAGCAAGGCAGACCAGGGGGCAGAGCCGGCAGCAGAAACCAGCGGACCCCGGCCGACGCAGGCGAAGAGACCCGACCGTGCGGGGGAGGGAGGAGGAGGACAGGGCAAACGCCCCAGACCGGAAGGAGTGAAGGCGCGGGGGAGCGGAAAGACGAAGAGTGTCAAGGGAGGCAAGGAGCAGCCGGGGAGGAGAACAGACAGCCAGAAACCGGTGGCAGCCACAGAACAACCTACGGGGAATGGTGGTGGTGGAGAACGGGCAACAACACAGCCAGCAGTCGGGCCGTACACTGCGACACCGTGGGGTTGGCCCATGTGGCCCTCGATGGGACTAAATGGAGCAGCAAGTGCAGCGGCAAGTACATCACAAGTATGGCAAAGCCAGGAAGGAAACCCGTTCTCCAGATGGCAAGCGCCAACGTACCTCCCTTGGTGGCAGGTTCCGCCACCGTGGTACGCAGCACAGCCGGGAGCAGTGGACAGCTGGGGGAAGCAGGGTCAAGAGGGGAGATGGCGCAGGTCACAGAGGAGCGGACGAACATGCAGACAATGCTGGAAAGTGAACTGACCATGGGCGAGGTCGCCAGCACTCCCAGCGCGCAAGCGGGGACATCCTGGGAGGCGGATGACGCACGAGAAGAGCGTGCGGAGGAGGACAGAAATCATGCCAGAAGAGCGGGATCGGCAGGAAAGGCAAGAGAGCTAAAAGAAAGAGAAATGACAGTGATTCCAATAGGGGATCCTCGGGGGAGGAATCGGAGGGGAGCGAGGCTTCGGTAGGCACTTCGGTCGTTTCACCACGCGACATAGTGGCAGCCAATGCAGCTGCGGCAGCCCTTCCCAACCTAGCCGAGTTGTGGGAGAGCGTGCCAAAGGTGCTACGGAGCAAGATTAGAAAACGTGAATATATCGATATATTCACAATATTAGAGGGTAGAAAAGGGGCGGCGGAGAAAAAGAAAGGAAAGAAGAAGGAGGAACAGAAAGGGGCGAAGGTAAAGGTGTCCAGGAATATTACCAACTGGACCAGGGCATTTTTAAGAATGATCAGTGTCATAGGGAGAGAGGACCCATCACAATACGCCCCTATGCTGAGTTACGCTGATTCCATATTAGAGGCATACAAGGAATATCGAGGGTGGTGTTGGTTAAATTACGATGAGAAGTTCAGGAACAGAATGGAGGAGAATAGGAACCTGTCCTGGGCAGCGCAAGACGTGGGTCTGTGGTTGTGACAAATGACTAGCAAGGTCCTGGAGTCAGGTGTAGCGCGCAAACAAACCAATGAGGTCATCTGGTGGGCAGGCCGGTGCGGGTAGTACCCATTGGGGGGAAAATGGTAACAGCAGGGTGTGCTGGCGTTTTAACAAGGCCGGATGTACATTCCAGGATTGTAAGTTCAAACACATATGTTCAGTATGTGCGGCCCCACACCCGGCAACGAAATGTACAAAGAAAGGCCCGGGGCAGGTAACCGTGAGTAATGGAAAAGGAAAGCAGTAAAGCAGGGGGCAAGGCACCATCCCCAGTGCGGCTATCAGTCATTGCTGAATGGTTGGCTATATACCCAAGGCACAGGGAGGCCAAACAGCTGAGGGACGGTTTTGAGCATGGTTTTAGGATATCTTTCCAGGGCATGATTACGGGCACAGGTTACAAGAATTCAACGTCAGCTGTTAGACTTGCAGACATAGTGCAGCAAAAAGTAGACAGGGAGATTGAATTGGGCAGGATGGCGGGACCCTTCTCTGACCCACCATTTAATAACATGATGTTGTCACCCTTGGCAGTAGTGCCAAAAAAGGAACGAGGGGACTTTAGGTTAATACAAAACCTATGTTATCCACCAGGGGGTTCAGTGAATGATGGTATACCGGAGGAGGCGTGTACAGTGCAATACGCTTCATTTGATGAGGCAGTAGCGTTGGTGCGACGGTACGGGGAAGGTGCACTGATGGCGAAGGCAGACATCAAATCAGCGTTTAGACTGCTCCCAGTACACCCCGACAGCTTTCCCATTTTAGGCTTCCACTTTAGGGGTTCATATTACTTTGACAAATGTATGCCGATGGGGTGCTCTGTTTCTTGTGCGTATTTTGAAATGTTTAGTACGTTTTTACACTGGGTCCTACAAAAAAGGGTGGGGAATGGTAATGTGGCACATTACCTCGACGATTTTTTATTCGTGGGGCCGGCCAATGCGGACACATGCGGGAAAACAGTGGCGGCATTTCAAGAGATGGCAGATGAGTTTGGGGTTCCTTTGGCCAGGGAAAAAACAGAAGGCCCAGCAACAACGCTATCCTTTTTGGGGATAGAATTACACAGGCCATGACATCACGGCTGCCACTCGAGAAGCTGCACAAATTATGGAGCATGCTCAGGCAAGCATTGTACAGCCATAAGCTGACATTGGTCGCCATACAATCCATAATCGGAAGTTTGAATTTTGCAAGCCGGGTGATTCCAATGGGGAGGGCATTTTTGAGGCGTCTTGCGGATGCAACAAAGGGGGTGAGACGTCCACAGCATCACATCAGAATCACACTCTCGATAAAGAAAGATATTTTAATGTGGTTAGAATTTTTGGACAGTTTTAACGGGGTTTCAATGTGGCAGGACGAAGCGGTTTCGAATCAGGGACCTAGACATACATACTCGTCAGGTTGAATCCAGGGGAATATGGTACCCATTCTTTTAGGATTGGGGCCGCAACAAGCGCGGCGCAAGCAGGCCTGTCCATGGAGGTTATTCGGAAGATTGGCAGGTGGCAATCGGCAGTGGCCAATAGATATGTGAGGCCGGGAGCTGTGCAAAGCGGTCTTTAATTAAGCAATTCCTATTTCACTTGCAGGTCCATTCCTACGAAGGAAGATAGTATGGGTGTTAGGACACTCCTTCGTGCACTGGGCGGCCCGGAGGGCTCGCGAGAGAACATATGGCGTGCACCTGGGTTTGGCACCACGGGGAATCTGCTTGATATGGATGGGAATCCGAGGAATGAAATGGGGACAACTGATTCCAGAGGTGCAGAACGGTCTGCGTACCCGGCAAAAGCCGGATGTCATGGTCATACATTTAGGGGGCAATGACCTGGGGGAGGGTACAGCTAAACAACTTATAGATAGTATAAAAAGGGATTTGGCGACTGTCAAGGAAATGGCACAGGGCACAACCGTCATATGGTCAGAAATCATACCCAGGCTGAAATGGCAGGGTGATAAGTTATGGTGCAGGGGGCGGAAGAAGGTGAACAGGCAGATCGAGGTGTGGGCTCAGACACTGGCCATAACAACAATAAGGCACGAGTGGGCGGATGAGCCATGCTTAGGCTTATACCGGCCGGACCTGATACACTTATCAGACGTGGGATACGACCTATTCAACAATGCCATACAAGAGGCGCTGGAGCTCGCGTTGACCAAGGTTAGGCCGCAGTGAAGGTTGGGGGGCCCCAGGACAAGTGTAACACTATCCTGGGCCAGTGGCAGGGGTACCCGAGTAGGGGGGCCAGGAGGGGCCTGGAGGACACGGTGGACAAACTGGGGTCCTAGGAGAAAGGAAGTGCGGAGAGGTGGGCGTGGGCTGCCCAGGTGAATGGCCCCGTGGCTTGGACACGGCGGGGGGCCGGTAAGGTCGGGTGGCAGATTGGCTTAAATGGCGGATGCCGGTAAGAAGCTCGGTATGATAAGATTGAGTAACACACTAATACTCGGGTACCGAAAAGTTTGTTTTATGTTAATAATAAAAGCTGCGGCATGTTTTTCACCAAACGTGGTGTATGTGTGATTAATATATTGATGTCCGGGGAGGATGGGGAGGGGGGAGGCCGCGAGGGTGCAAGCTGCCAATGTTATGAAAGACCGACAAGCGCCTGGGGGGGGAGGTCTCCCTTAACAGGGCGCTTGCCGGAGCAGGTGTCCTCCCTCTCCCATTTTGCCCTACCTCGCCGAGGGGTCCGGGGTTTTCGGGGGGCGAGCCGTGGCATCCTGACCCGATGACGTCTCGTCATCCGAATTGGCGCGTCAATGCGCGGTGACGTCATCACGTCGGCGCACATCGATGCACTGATCCCAGCCCCGGGGTCTCGCGAGACCCTGGGCTTTAAATCGTGGGCGAGTGCCGGGCCAGGCCTCTTTTCACTGGCCGGCGCTCGCGTTTTCCTCCCACTCACCCAACAAAGAGAGGAGGGGAGAAACAGAGGAAACAGTAGACAGCGACAGTAGGGACGGATAGTCAGGAACCAATGTTAGTAAGAAATTTGGAAATGTATAATATGTCGCAGCACGGGGGGTGGCGGGGGTACCCGAGTAGGGGGCCCAGGAGGGGCCTGGAGGACACGTGGACAAACCGGGGTCCTAGGAGAAAGGAAGTGCGGAGAGGTGGGCGTGGGCTGCCCAGGTGTATGGCCCCGTGGCTTGGACACGGCAGGGGGCCGGTAAGGTCGGGTGGCGGACTAGCTTAAATGGCGGACGCCGGTAAGAAGCCCGGTATGATGATTGAGTAACGCACTAATACTCGGGTACCGAAAAGTTTGTTTTATGTTAATAATTAGTAAAAGCTGCGGCCTGTTTTTCACCAAATGTTTTTCACCAAATGTGTATGTGTGCTTAATATATTGATGTCGGAGGAGGATGGGGAGGGGGGAAGCCGCGAGGGTGCAAGCTGCCAATGTTATGCCATGAAACAAAAAAGATTGGGAACCACTGTCCTAGCCTATCCTTATATGCTAAGTATCGGGAAATGTTTTTTAAGCTTTTACATCATAGCAATACTGATAATGTAAAAGCATATAAGTTTGGTATTGCTGAGACTGATTTATATAATTGATGTGCCATGGAACAAGGTTCTTTGCTTCATAAACATCTTCTATATCATATGGTATTTCCTTATTGGAATAAAGTATTTTCTGTCTTACAGAGTTAACTCATTAACATCCTTTTGCTGATGGCAGGTTGAAATTGTTTGGCTCCTCACAATTAATCCTTCTCTTTCTAAAGGCTGCAAAAAGTTTGTTTATGTAGCATTATTGACATCTTATTTCTCCATTTTAAAACACCAACTTTTTCACTTTGGCAGAATCTTATGGCAGAATGGATGCATATTGAAAGGTTGAATGCTGCCTAGAGATTATATATGGGCCGGGGCCAATTTTTATGATTCCCTACCAAACTCATTGCAAGAAAGATATAGATCCATAGGTTTTTCTAAGTAATGGATTTCTCATGAGGATTCCTGTTTTATCTTAATTGACTTAATTTTACTAATTTTCTTATTTTTTACATATTGCTATTTGGCTTCATTTTCTTTATTTTGGAATGTGTGTGGTGGCATGTTTGGGTGTCTATGTCATGTGACATGGGCATCACTTTGTGTAGTTCAAGTTAACATGGTTGTGAGTACGGTCTAGCTTTGTAAAGTATAACGTTGTATTGTAATATGCTTTAAAGCTGTGTTATGTTTATCTTCTGTATTATTGTTTATCTGGATTTTATCTATGATTCTTTAAATAAATAAAAAAATAAAAAAGCAACGGTTTGTGCATCAGTAGAGGAGGCAGAGAAGATCCTTGAAACTTGTAAAAATGACTCCTCAGTACTGAATGAAACTTTGCTAGCTGAGGAGCACTCAGATGTGGGGGTTTTTTCCTTTTTCTCAAGTCCTGGCATGGATGACCGGCCTAGAAGTAGATATGGTGTCAGAAGTACCATAGTCGTTAGACCGGGAACTAAGTACTTTCTCAAGGGCTAGGATTGTCTGTCTATTTTTTTGTCTTTTATTCTTCATGGTTTGATTTTGCGTGCAATGTCCTTGAAGCGACCCTCTGCTATAGGCGGGAATGGCCCAGGTGAACTTGTCTACAGCCAGAAGAGTACTTGGCACTATAAAAGTCTCAGAAACAGTAATGCCTCCTTCTAACCCAGATTATAAATATCAGCGCGTCATGGTTTGGACCCAAGTAAATTCCCTGAAGACGAAGAACCTGAGCGGGATCTGGACTTGTTGTGGTTGTGGACCCTTGAGCCGGGACGGGGATTAGTGCTACCACAGAGGGATGGCCCTACGTGGTTCCCGTCGCCAGTAAGTGATGAAGGTGAAGTCAACCCAGCTGGAGCTTCACCTATACCACCCGTTGTTCCCCGCAGGTTGAGCCCTTGGCTACCGGGGCCGGCAGGGCTTAGGTGCGGGTTACCTTGGTGAAGCAGGAAAGTCGAGGCGAAGACGTGGTCAGGAGTCTGGGTCAGAGCTGGCAGCGGAGATGCACTACGAGAGTTCGGTCAGAGGGTCCGGGGCAGGCAACAGACAAGCAGAGACGAGGGAACCAGGCCAGGGGTCGAGACGGGCAGCAGACAAACGAAGACGAGAGACAAGCCAAGAGTCGGAACCAGGAGATAAAGCCAAGGAGAAACACGGGAACTGGAGTCTGAAGGAAGGAGCGAGGACCGGAGCAGGAACAGGAGCAGGATCAGGAGCAGGAGCAGGACTTCAGGCAGGAATTAAGACAGGAATCAACGCAGCAACTAGCACTCCAAGGAGACGACCTGTTGCTAAGGCAGGCAACAGAGGACTGAGGCTTGGCTTAAATAGCCCTCTCTCTTGACGTCATCAGAGAGGGCTGGACCGGAGTTTACCACCCTGGGCCCTTTAAGAGGCGGAGCCTCCCATGTGTGTGCGTCTAGGGAAAGCTCCACAGGAAGCAGGGCGGTGGCGTTCAGAGCCGCTTGGCAGGCCGCAGTCGGCCGGCCCTGAAGCGGAGGACGCCGCACCGACTGGGACAAGCAGCGGCTCACGGTGGAAAAGGTAGGGGGGGGGGGGGTTGGCCGTAGTTCTTCATGGCCAAGACCCACAACAAGACTGGCTTTCAGTTAATTATACTTCTCTGTTGGGTAACCCGCCCCAGGAACAGATCAGTCACCAATGGAACCGAACTCCAGGACATGCTCTTTTTTAAGTTCATTTTAGTTTTATATTTTCATTTTTCTTCCTTTTTTGTTTTTGGTTTATTTGAGGAATATTTTTACACTCTAGATTTTGCTATGATTTGATTGCTTATGTTTATGAGGAGAATTTGGTTGTGGGAGGGGAAAGGGCAAAGAAGGGGAAAGGTTATGGACTATTGATTGAGCCTGTGTACTTGTCTTGAGTGGACATTTTACAATCTCCAGTGGATATTACACCTCAGTTAGGGTTGTTGGGTAGATGTGAGGGTTTCATGATCTCAGTTAGATTCAGATTGTTGATTAGTCAGCTACTGCCTGGAACTCAGCTCACCATAGCCACATTCTAGAAACAAAATCCTTATACAGACTACTGGAAGTCTCACGTGCGGGAGCTGGCTAATATCGAATTGCTATACGTTTCAAAAAATGAGTTTAAAAATAAACATATTTGGGATCCATATCATCAACATTGTAGGACTAATGGAAATGTATAGTCTGATTTCTCTTCCCTGATCAGGTTATAGAAACATAGAAACATAGAAATGACGGCAGAAGAAGACCAAACGGCCCATCCAGTCTGCCCAGCAAGCTTCACACATTTTTTCTCATACTTATCTGTTTCTCTTAGCTCTTTGGTTCTATTTCCCTTCCACCCCCACCATTAATGTAGAGAGCAGTGATGGAGCTGCATCCAAGTGAAATATCTAGCTTGATTAGTTAGGGGTAGTAGGGGTAGTAACCGCCGCAATAAGCAAGCTACACCCATGCTTATTTGTTTTACCCAGAATATGTTATTCAGCCCTTATTGGTTGTTTTTCTTCTCCCCTGCCGTTGAAGCAGGGAGCTATGCTGGATATGCGTGTAGTATCAGTTTTTCTTCTCCCCTGCTGTTGAAGCAGAGAGCTATGCTGGATATGCGTGAAGTATCAGGTTTTTCTTCTCCCCTGCCGTTGAAGCATAGAGCTATGCTGGATATGCGTGAAGTATCAGTTTTTCTTCTCCCCTGCCGTTAAAGCAGAGAGCTATGCTGGAAATGCATTGAAAGTGAAGTATCAGGCTTATTTGGTTTGGGGTAGTAACCGCCGTAACAAGCCAGCTACTCCCCGCTTTGTGAGTGCGAATCCTTTTTTCTTCTCCCCTGCCGTTGAAGCAGAGAGCTATGCTGGATATGCGTGAAGTATCAGTTTTTCTTCTCCCCTGCCGTTGAAGCAGGGAGCTATGCTGGATATGCGTGAAGTATCAGTTTTTCTTCTCCCCTGCCGTTGAAGCAGAGAGCTATGCTGGATATGCGTGAAGTATCAGTTTTTCTTCTCCCCTGCCGTTGAAGCAGGGAGCTATGCTGGATATGCGTGAAGTATCAGTTTTTCTTCTCCCCTGCCGTTGAAGCAGAGAGCTATGCTGGATATGCGTGAAGTATCAGTTTTTCTTCTCCCCTGCCGTTGAAGCAGAGAGCTATGCTGGATATGCGTGAAGTATCAGTTTTTCTTCTCCCCTGCCATTGAAGCAGGGAGCTATGCTGGATATGCGTGAAGTATCAGTTTTTCTTCTCCCCTGCCGTTGAAGCATAGAGCTATGCTGGATATGCGTGAAGTATCAGTTTTTCTTCTCCCCTGCCGTTGAAGCAGAGAGCTATGCTGGATATGCATTGAAAGTGAAGTATCAGGCTTATTTGGTTTGGGGTAGTAACCGCTGTAACAAGCCAGCTACTCCCCGCTTTGTGAGTGCGAATCCTTTTTTCCACATTTCCTCTTGCTGTTGTAGCTTAGAGCGATGTTGGAGTCGCAGTAACCATGTGTATGTTTATTGAATAAGGGTATTATCTCCAGGCAGTAGCCGTCATTCTGGCGAGCCACCCACTCTTTATTGACGGCCTCTTGATTTTATGGATCCACAGTGTTTATCCCACGCCCCTTTGAAGTCCTTCACAGTTCTGGTCTTCACCACTTCCTCCGGAAGGGCATTCCAGGCATCCACCACCCTCTCCGTGAAGAAATACTTCCTGACATTGGTTCTGAATCTTCCTCCCTGGAGCTTCAAATCGTGACCCCTGGTTCTGCTGATTTTTTTCCTACGGAAAAAGTTTGTTGTTGTCTTTGGATCATTAAAACCTTTCAAGTATCTGAAAGTCTGTATCATATCACCTCTGCTCCTCCTTTCCTCCAGGGTGTATATATTTAGATTCTTCAATCTCTCCTCATAAGTCATTTGATGAAGACCTTCCACCTTTTTGGTCGCCCTTCTCTGGACCGCCTCCATCTTGTCTCTGTCTCTTCGGAGATACGGTCTCCAGAACTGAACACAATACTCCAGGTGAGGTCTCACCAAGGACCTGTACAAGGGGATAATCACTTCCCTTTTCTTACTCGATATTCCTCTCTCTATGCAGCCCAGCATTCTTCTGGCTTTAGCTATGGGGAGGTTTGTCTGATGAAGATACGTTTTGCATAAATTTCTGTAATAAAATTGGTGTTTGTTGGACATGTCTGAATTTTTATTTGTATGTCTTGAAAAATTAATAGAGTTTATAACAAAAAAGTGCACTCATAGGTGAATTTTAAAAGTCCGTCATGTACCAAAACTGGGAGATATATGCACAAGCTGGGCCAGTGTGCACTGAGTGGATTTTATCAGCCGCTGGTGTATGCACGTATCTCCCACTGTGTGCACAAATAAGTTTAGAAAAAGGGATGGGGCATGGGAATTCCAGGATTCACACTTGAAATTTGCACATACATAACATACGCGCACTGACGCACACTGGGGTCCCCTTCTGTGTAACTTTATTTCTGCTATGGATGATGTGTAAGTTTCAAAACAAAAAACTTTAGACACGTCAACGAGGTTTTAAGGGGAAGGGCTAATAGGGGGAAGGGAGGCTACGAAACTGGAGGAGCTTGGAAGTCTTAGCCCTTAACTGGGTGAACTGGGAATGAACTGGGAAAAGTAGCAATGGCATCGGTTTGTGTCCCTTGTAAAATTTCCCCACTTACAGGGCAGATGCGGGATTTGTACGCACATGTACGTGTCCATTTAAAATTGAGTGCTCATGGACACGCGTCAAAGCTATTTTATAACATGAATGCATATACGCGTGCATGTTCTAAAATGACCTGGGTGCGGGCCGACAAATGTACGCACATGTGCACCTGCGTGCCGCTTTGAAAGTTATAGTCATAATTATAGACAAACATTAACAATTTATCTACCATGCAACTATAAACAGAGTAACTTCTGTGCAGCCCTTCTCTAGATCTTAAGCAAACAATCATGATGGGCCAAAATCCCCGCAGGGTTTAGTCAAGTTGATCTGGATCTACCCAGGCTATTTGCTGGGCCACACTCAGACAATCCAAGCTTTTGATCCACTGCACTGACCAATGAAGGCTGAAATCGATTTGCTTTCCATATCCATCTCCCTTATTTCTACTGATTTGTTATTTGTATTTAGTCCTTCAGAAAATATTCCCTGAGAAAAGGGCGGTAACTTTCCATGACATTAATTCTCTAACATACATGCCTCCAAAAGCAATGAGCGGATGCCTGCTGTCATGGGGAGAGATGCATAGCAAATAACTTTCCATGATATGTGCTTCTGTAGTCTTACAAGCAGCTAGGCATTTATTTATATAAGTTTTATCCAGACTTCCTCTCAAATCTAAACCAGCATATTTATTTTCTCCAGTGATATCAGTTTACTCACTACCTTTCAAGTGTTAAATTTGAAAACCCAAAACATACAATCCAGATACTGTAGATGGAATAATATAGATATAGCAGTTAAATATGAAAATCTCACATATGCATTAAATGATTCATTTAATCATATTTAGCACAGACCCATTTGTCTGAAGACACTTTAGGTGAGGTAGAAAGTAACATCAGCATATAGCACATAACTGATTCAGACATATAAAAATCAACCTGCTGCCTCTTCAGTTAACATTGAAATAACACTATTAGTACACCAATGACACTGCTACAAATGTGGTTTTAAACACTTAACTGAAAAGACACCAATTCTCTTTGCTAGGACCATTCTGCAACAGCACTGCAGATTAAGTAGTAAATCCCATGTGATTGGTATGTGGTCTTGCTGAGCACCTCTGGATCTCTACATCTCAGTTTCTCCTTCACAGTCTAATTATTTCAATTTAACCATGCAGCCTGATTCTTGTTAACTTGAAATTGACTAAAGTAGGTGCATCCCATGGTTGCCTGCTACACAAGCCTTAGCACCATGACATTTTTTTTAAAAGAGTATTTTTTGAGACTCTTTGATCGATGAGTGAGAATAAGGTGAATTTCCTTTAGTGATTGTTTTCCAATCCTACCACTTTAGGACCAGAATTCCCAGGACAGTGAACCATGCAGTGGACCATGCAGTGCAACAGGCAAGGGTTGTTTTCAGCACCCCCTCCTTCCTTCCCTTTTGGGCTCATGTGCCAGTACACTCAGACAAATTTGAAATAGCGGCATAATCCCCCCCGGCTAAGTGCCCAGACTCAGTTGCTTTTCTTGTTCACCCCTTGTTTTGGCCCTGGTGATACTGTTCCCAATTTGAAATGTCAAATTAATTGACATTCTGTTTAAAAGGGAGTAACTCACATAAGAAAGGTAAAGCAACTTAAACCTGTAATGGATAACAGCTAGATTGATTAACATTGACCGATTCCTTGTAGGTTTTGTATTTCTCCTGCAGATATTTTACAAAGGAATTCAAGAACCTGCTGTGCATATAAGTCAAAGTGTAAACAGAATTTTGCAGATGCTGACAGCATAGGTACAGTTCAGTTTGAACTGAATGCTTGATGTCATACGTATAATGAAAAATTCAGCAGTTTCTTGACTGCCCATTTCATTTTTAATGTTAATCTTTTGCCATTTTATCTAAAGCAGAGATCCCCAAATCTGGTCCTGGAAGGCTGCAACCCTGTCTAGTCTATAGGATTTCCACAATGATCTATCTGTGTGCAATGGAGATAGTGTATGCAAATATTCCTTAAGAAAATCCTGAACACTGAATGTGGGACCCAGGATCTAAAGCACCAAGTCTTTTTATCCAGGACTTTGACGAGTTGCATGATCTCAGTTGCAGTATAATTATCATTATAGATGGGTAGGACTGGTTTGAAATCATTTGAACTGGTATCCCTAGCAAGGTTCTGACTCCGAACCCAAAACTGTTTCACTCAGCTGGATATATTTTGCATGCATCAGAAAAATACCTTTTTGTACACAAACAATGATGCTGTTGTGATTGTTTCTTATGGACAATTGGAGAAAAATGCAATTCTTTCAGTTCTATGCCATGATATAAATGTCAGGGTTAAACTTCAGCCAAAAGTAGGGTCTATGAGCTATTGCAGGGGTGCCAAATCTGGTCCTCAAGTGCCACAAACATGCCAGATTGTCAGGATATCCATAAAGAATATGCATGAGATAGATTTGCATACAATGGAGGCAGTGCATGCCAATTTATCTCACACATATTTATTGTGGATATCCTGAAAACCAGGCCTGTTTTTGGCTCTCGAGTACTGCAGTTGGCCACCCCTGAGCTATTGGGTGCCTGATTTCATAGTTTTCTCAGAGTTTTGGTGGCTCCTGAGTTTGGCAGTTTAAACATTTTGTCTTACTTTTGGGGGTAAAAAAGGTTGCTGCATTTGCATTGGAATCTAAGGGATCTTTGAAGAGCTGAATGATCCTACCTAACCTTTTCCCTCTCTACTTCTCTCTCACTCACCTCATTTTCAGCTTTTCTTTCATAGATTGTGGAGCAAAGTTCTGATTTCTTGCAGCTTGGACAATTAAAGTCCTCAACTGAACCTCACATTTGTGAGCTGTGGGGGCTGAGAGGTATACAGAAATTTTCTGCTTCTGGGTTTTTCTGATAAGGAAATTGCATTTTTGTTATCATTGCGGAGTATAATTTTCAAATAATAAATTATGATTTAACAGTTTTGACCTCTAATATTTTGAGGCCAAAATTCAAAGTGCATTCAGCGCTTTTTAACTGGATAAGTATACCTTATGCAGCTAAGTATCAGCCGCTGAATTTGTTGATAAGTCACTTATTACAGCTAAAAAGTTAGTTGCATAACTTGTGGGCATGAGTGGGGCAGAGTGAGATATTCGGTCTTAGCTGCATAATTTTTGGGGCTAAGTTTAGACAAGCCTTGGAGCAGGTCTATACTTAGCCTGGTATAACTTATATGGCTAAGCGTTGATATATATGCATATATTCAGCGGCTTAGCTGTGCCACTGAATATACCATATAACTTAGCCAAATAAGTTATATCCAGCTAACTTAATTAAATGGCCAGCTTTGAATATTGACTCCTTTGTTTCTAGTGCATTCCTTAAAATTGAAAAGAACTATATTCATCTAGCTTAAATTGCTGATCAGTCTGCGTGTCAATTTAGGTGTTATAGTATTACTCAGACTTTTTTGCATGTAGGGCTTAATATTCAAATGGTTTATCTGGCTAAGTTTGGGGCTTAGGAAGACAAACTGAGAGCTTTCAAATTTACCATGCTCTGATTGCTTCCAAGTTATCCAGCTAAATTGAGGAATTCCAGGGGCAGAGAAGAGATGGCTGAGGGGGGATGTGATAGAGGTCTTTAAAATCATGAGAGGTCTAGAATGGGTAAATATGAATCAGTTATTTACTCTTTTGGATAATAGAAGGACTAGGGGGTACTCCATTAAATTAGTATGTAGCACAGTTAAAACTAATCAGAGAAAATTCTTTTTTACTCAATGCACAATTCGACTCTGGAATTTGTTGCCAGAGGATGTGGTTAGTGCAGTTAGTGTAGCTATGTTTAAAAAAGGATTGGATAAGTTATTGGAGGAGAAGTCCATTACCTGCTATTAAGTTGACTTAGAAAATAGCCACTGCCATTAGCAATGGTAACATGGAATATACTTAGTTTTTGGGTACTTGCCAGGTTCTTTTGGCCTGGATTGGCCACTGTTGGAAACAGGATGCTGGGCTTGATGGATCCTTGGTCTGACCCAGTATGGCATTTTCTTATGTTCTTAGTTAAGTTAAATAAGTTCTGGCTAACTTTGATATTCAGAGTTATCCAGATAAATTGTCCAGCTATCTTTAAGAAAGAGCAGACTTAGATTTTGCCGGATAAAGTTATCTGGCTAAATCAGAGTCAGACTTTATCCTGGCATATTCAGAAGAGTGCTTAATTGGCAACGCTCCACTGACTATCCCGGACAAGTTCTCTGACTAAGTTTAGGTAGAAAACTTGTCCACTCCGCATACTGCTGAATATTGGGGTCTTAGAGTCCTACCTAGCACACTGGCTGTTTTTTCTTGTATATCCTCTTAAGAAGTCTCATGCCTTTTAACTTTACTCAAAGTAGCCTTTTCCTTAATTAATTCCACCAATAATCCACCTGGTTTAGCTCTCCTAATCCAAGTTTCACTGTTTTAACTCAGAGACTCTTATTTGTTTTTGTCTGCATGTCTTGTCTGCTGTTGTGGCTATATTGTTGTAAGCTCCAAGGAGCAGGGACTGTAAAGTGCTGCGTACACTTGGTAGTACTATTTATTTAATTATTTATTTATTTCAACATTTTATATACTGTCGTTTCATGTGTAGATCACAATGGTTTACAAACTGACATTCATAATTATAACACAACCAACAAACAAACATAGATCTAGATTCATCATTCCTGTGGAATGATGAGCTGCACTGTAAAGGGGGCATGGGGGCGAAAAAAGGGATGGGGGTGCTAGTGTGCAACCAGCCGCATCACGGCGGTACGGTTTTGCCTACCACGATGCGGCCGTGCCACATACTATCGCCCCCGTAGCGCCATGCTAAAAGGTGGTGCTATTTCCTGCCCTACTGCCGGCGATGTCTAAAACATTATCGCCAGCAGCGGTGCCACCACCCAATTTATCCCTAAACCACTCCCAAACTCCTCCCTAACCCCACCCTTTCACCTAATTTTAATTTTACCGCCAAAATAACACCCTAACGCACACGATAATGCCCTAACACACGCAATAATATGCTATCGCACCTTGAAAAATGACCCTAATAGATTGTTACAGAGGAGAAATTCACAGTCAGGCTCAAGAGAAATTTACTAGTAATATTAAAATTAATCTAGTATGTGAGGAAAAGAGTAAATGTAATTATAAATGAAATGGTAGTTTTCATGTCATAGTCAGTGAGTTGTTTTGAGAATCTTCCATTCTCTTGTTTGATTATTTCTTTATGATTCTACTATTTTGTGTCCTTATTTTTGTGGTTCTGTATAATCTGATATTTTTAAGTTGAATTATATGCATTTCTGAATAGCCATGTCTTTAGTTCACGTTTAAATCTTTTTCTTTCTGGTAGAGTGCATAACGCCTTGGGCAGAGAATTCCAGAGCTTTGGACCTGCTATTGAAAACACTTGATCTCTTGTTTGCGTCAGGTGTGCGCGCCGTACTGTGGGAATAGACAATAACCCTTTATTTTGGGATCTTAGTGTTCGTTGAGGGTTGAAGGGTTGTAGTTTTACTCCTAATAGGCCAGTGTTATTGAAGTGAATGATATTGAATATTAAGTTTAATACTTTATAGTAGTTTCTGGGTTGTATTGGTAACCAATGTAGTGTTATCAGCAAGGGAGTAATGTGATCATATTTCCTATATCCTAATAATAGTCTTGTTGCTGCATTTTGTAGTAGTTGTAGTGGTTTTAACTGACTTTCTGGAAGACCAAGTAGTAAGGAGTTACATTAGTCAAGGTCTGAGAAGTTTAAAGTTTGTAAAACAGTACGGAAGTCTGCAAAAGTTAATAATGGTTTCAGCTGATGTAGTATACATAACTCGGTGTAACCTGTCTTAATTCATTTACTGATGTGCATTTTCATTGTGAGGTTCTCATCGAGCTGTACACCTAAATCTTGTACTTGATTTTAGGGACTAATTTGAAAATTACCTAGGTCAAGGGCAGATGACTTAACTGTTGATGAATTTCTACTTAGCCAAATTATTTCAGTCTACTCAAATGGCAGCAACAATAAGAAGAAACTAAAGTATAAACTCCCTGCCATCAGTTGCATGTAAAATTTGAAACAGACAAAAGATACCAGAAGATTTCATTTCCTACAACTTTGAGAAGGAAAACCTTCATTGAAAAAGAATTGTGCATGGCAAAACTTCTGCAAAATGAGCAGTAGGACATCCGCTTCAAAGGGCCAAATCTGTGAATCAGGCAAAAGTGCACTGAGCTTTTTAAACCCTCCTGCACGTGCCGAGCCTATTTTGCATAGGCTCAGTGGCGCTCGCAAGCCCCAGGACGCGCGTATGTCCCGGGGCTTTGAAAAAGGGGTGGAAAGGGGGCGGGGCCAGGGGAGTGGCAGCAGTCCGGGGGTGGTCCCGAGTCCTCCAGCACAGCAGCTGTGCTGGGGGACAGCGCGCCGGCAGCTGGTCGGCGCGCGCAAGTTACGCTCAAGAACAAAAGTGGGGGGGGGGGGAGCGAAAGGAAAGTTTCCTCCGAGGCCGCTCCGATTTCCTCGGAGGGAACGGGGAAAGCCATTGGACCTCCCTAGGGCTCGGCGCATGCAAGGTGCACAAGTATGCACCTTGCACGCGCCGAGCCCGGATTTTATAACATGCACACGGCAACACCCGTCTGTTATAAAATCGGGTGTACATTTATGCGTGCCAGGTAGCGCACACAAATGTACCCCGCGTGCGCTCCTTTAAAAATCTGCCCTATTTTTTCTTTCGTGATTTTTCTGTAATTTTTTTTTCTCTTATAGTCTTTGCAGGAAATTAAATCCTTTAATACAAGATGTGTTATTTCAAAATTTCCCAAGTAAGTTGACTTGCAAGCTTGCTGTAGATTGTTTATGCCTATCATCATCTAAAACTTAAATATGCTGCTAAATATTTTAAACTTTTAGATAAATACACCTGAAATGCTCTTGAATTTTTGGAACTCATCAAAACTGGTACGGCTAACAATGAGCACTTAAAAGACATTCCAAACTTGTTAGAAGACATCATCAGAGCTCATTGATTTTCTTCAGAAGTTGCTTATAGCTCACACATTATACAGCTGAAAACATTTAGCATAAGAAAAGCTTTCTGCAAGGCATGCAACTATGTTGTGCTATTTTATGCTCCTTTGCAATACGGGATAAATCCAACAAGGAACAAACAAGATTTTGCTTATTATCTCTCCTTCATATGCAAAAATCAAATGTATGGTGTACAATGTTCTTTCATTCACTTCTGAATGATTTTCATTTTGCATGAACAAGTTCTTCCTTTTTTCTGTGTACACAAATATGGTCCAAGTCTTCTTTCCCTCTTCCCCCAATATATATGCCACTTATCCCTCCCCATTCACACTTCCTTTCCAGAACCTTTTAAGCACTGAAGTTGCTTTAAGTGTATTTCCAGTTCATAGCTTGTTGCATCAGCAATATTATGAATAATTATATAATATATACTAGGGGTGTGCAGTGTTATTTTTTGTGTGTCATTTTCATTTCATGTTTTTTTGCTTGTTTTCATTTTTAAAATGTTTTTTTTTTTTCGTTTTTTTCACTTGTCCATTGCCGCATGCTCCCAGGCGGTGTGCTCTTTCTATTTGAAAGGCCTCGTGTGCTTCCGTTAAATTAATGGCGCACAGCAACCATGATTAAGATTTTTCTCAAGTCCCGTTCATTAATGTTTTCTGGCAGGCCAATAAACCTTTCATTGCTCCTGCAAGAATGATTCTCAAGATCTTCTAATTTAGCTTCTCTTTTGGCCGCTTCCATTTTTACTGCCACCATTTCCCGCTCCAAGGCCTTTTCGCGCTCATCATCCCCCATGATATGTGCCTCCACTTCCGCCATATGCGTGTATTATCCATAAGTAAAGTTTGCAATTCATCGAATTGCAAATGTATTTTATCCAGCTTTGCATCCATTGAGGATATGATCACTGATGCGACATCTCCTGAGTCTCCCATTGCTGTCTGCAGTGACTGGAGGTTACTAGCGCCATCTTACTTGCCACTGGCTTGCTCTTCTCTTTACAAATTGTTTTTGTGGCCATCATCAACTGAAATATCACAAATTGAACTCCACAAAGCAGCTCTCTTCACTCTGCTTTCACCTGTGATGTTAATCTCATGAGTTAATGTCATTTAAAGGATTGATGTGGCACGATACAGGGAGTGGAGACCTGGAGCTACAAAGCAACATATCCTCACGCTCTCACCACATCACGTGACCTCATCTACTTCATTTTAAACGACTGCACATCCCTAATGTATATCATTCCTGTATAATCAGAACCAAAAGTCTTTGGTGCATTCACTTAATAAAAAGGACATTCATTAATTAAATTCCTGCTGAATGCTAAATTGATTCCCTAAACCAGCTCCAACTGAATTCATGACTTTTTTTTTGCATATTCTGCATGCAATAAACTGTGCCTTGGTGGAATAATGTAAATATTGCTGTCACATACATTACCTTTTCTTAGCTGGACAATGGATGCAATATTTTCACTTCAATTGTGTTCAGCAGGATAAATAAGTATAGCTCATATTATTTCCAATGTTTCAAATGATGCATTGTGATAGATAACGTTGAGAAAATTTATAGTTGGAAATAGGCATTCAAACCTCATTAAAACATATCAAAACATATCAAAGCCCACTGATTAGTTTCAGAGACTCAATTATTTTTTAGTCCTTTAGTATATTTATTGTGCAGGTATACAAAAACCAATACATTAATAAATTAAATAAATAATTCAAATGCAGATGAAAATAATTACAATTAAAAGTTTTGGCTGGTGGGTTGGACGTTTAACTTATGTATTTGTTTTTCTTTAAACATTACGAGCATTTTATCACAAAAGTGCTACGGAGCAATTTGTGCAGACTTTGTGAAAATTTGAGGATTCACTTTTTGGAGCCCTTTTGGCACATTTTCATCCATGGCCCATTGTCAGTTTGTGCATGGACAGAGTTTCTCCCTTATAGTTTGCAAGTGCTGCTGGTATTTAAGGTTGGAGTATACAATACAGCCATAAAATGTTGCCATAAGAAAGATTGCCTCCACTTTCCAAATCTAACTTTGTAAGGCCACCAGTAATAGGTAAAGAGACTGAACAGCATCATTGTCACAACAGGAACTACAAGAGGCTGAGAAAACATAGAGGGGCAGATTTTAAAATCTGCGCACGCGGGGTACATTTGTGCGCGCTACCCGGTGCGCACAAATGTACACCCGATTTTATAACATGCACGCGCTGCCACGCGTATGTTATAAAATCCGGGGTTGGCGCGCACAAGGGGGTGCACACTTGTGCACCTTGCGTGCGCCGAGCCCAAGGGGAGTCCCGATGGATTTCCCTGCTCCCTCCAAGGCCGCTCCAAAATCGGAGTGGCCTCGGAGGGAAGTTTTCTTCCGCTCCCCCCCACCTTCCCCTATCTAACCCATCCCCTACCTTGTTTTACTTATTTACGCCTGTCTCTGGCTGGAGTATCTTGTGCGCGTCGGCCAGCTGCAGGCGCGCCAACCCCTGGCACAGCCGCTGTGCCGGAGGCCTTGGTCCCGCCCCCGGACCACCCTCGGACCAGCACCACACCCACGACCCGCCCCTTCCTTTCCCTTTTTCAAAGCCCCAGGACATACGTGCATCCTGGGGCTTGTGCACGCTGCCGATCCTATGCAAAATAGGCTCGCCTCGCACAGGAGCAGGTTTTCGGGGTTACGCGCGTAACCCTTTGAAAATCTACCCAAAATTTGAAAAAACTATGGGGAGTCAAAATATTTGTCACAGTGATTTTTCTAAAAGAAAATGCAAAATGGATATGCAAACTAAATAGTTCAGCCACAGGCAAAGTGGGAAACAGAAATAATTAAGCTCTAGCGAGTGGCACAAAGAATATGGAAATATACAATCACAACCTTGGACAAGTTCTATCATAAACCAGTCAATCAACTGGGACCAGCATGACAACAAAAATGCTATTGAGATTTCTTACCTTACTAATTTGTCTGCTTCCTGACTCTGCTGCTTCTTTCTTTGGTTATATTCCTTGCTGTCCTTTTCTTCCCCCCCCCCCCCCCCCCTCCCGTGTATATTATTCCCTAAACTTTTATTAATTGGGAATGTATTTTTTTATCATGGACACACCTCCTGTGTTTAAAAATCTCCTCTAAGAGTATTCTTCAACTGTTCATGCTTGATATATAATCATGTTGGGGAGGTACCCGTACTGGAGAAGGTTTTCATGGGCAATGATTCAGATGGACTGAATCAAATCACGGTGAACCTAGAAGATGTGGTAGACCTGACTGACAAACTGAAGAGTAGTAAATCACCTGGACTGGATGGTATACACCCCAGAGTTCTGAAGGAACTAAAAAATGAAATTTCAGACCTATTAGTAAACATTTGTAACCTATCATTAAAATCATCCATTTTACCTGATGACTGGAGGATAGCTAATGTAACCCCAATATTTAAAAAGGGCTCCAGGGGCGATCCGAGAAACTACAGACCGGTTAGCCTGACTTCAGTGCCAGGAAAAATATTGGAAAGTGTTCTAAACATCAAAATCACAGAACATATAGAAAGACATGGTTTAATGGAACAAAGTCAGCATGGCTTTACCCAAGGCAAGTCTTGCCTCACAAATCTGCTTCACTTTTTTGAAGGAGTTAATAAACATGTGGATAAAGGTGAACCAGTAGATGTAGTATACTTGGATTTTCAGAAAGCGTTTGACAAAGTTCCTCATGAGAGGCTTCTAGGAAAAGTAAAAAGTCATGGGATAGGTGGTGATGTCCTTTCGTGGATTGCAAACTGGCTAAAAGACAGGAAACAGAGAGTAGGATTAAATGGACAATTTTCTCAGTGGAAGGGAGTGGGCAGTGAAGTGCCTCAGGGATCTGTATTGGGACCCTTACTTTTCAATATATTTATAAATGATCTGGAAAGAAATACGACGAGTGAGATAATCAAATTTGCAGATGATACAAAATTGTTCAGAGTAGTTAAATCACAAGCAGATTGTGATAAATTGCAGGAAGACCTTGTGAGACTGGAAAATTGGGCATCCAAATGGCAGATGAAATTTAATGTGGATAAGTGCAAGGTGATGCATATAGGGAAAAATAACCCATGCTATAGTTACACAATGTTAGGTTCCATATTAGGTGCTACAACCCAAGAAGATCTAGGCGTCATAGTGGATAACACATTGAAATCGTCGGTTCAGTGTGCTGCAGCAGTCAAAAAAGCAAACAGAATGTTGGGAATTATTAGAAAGGGAATGGTGAATAAAACGGAAAATGTCATAATGCCTCTGTATCGCCCCATGGTGAGACCGCACCTTGAATATTGTGTACAATTCTGGTTGCCGCATCTCAAAAAAGATATAATTGCGATGGAGAAGGTACAGAGAAGGGCTACCAAAATGATAAGGGGAATGGAACAGCTCCTCTATGAGGAAAGACTAAAGAGGTTAGGACTTTTCAGCTTGGAGAAGAGACGGCTGAGGGGGGATATGATAGAGGTGTTTAAAATCATGAGAGGTCTAGAACGGGTAGATGTGAATTGGTTATTTACTCTTTCGGATAATAGAAAGACTAGGGGGCACTCCTTGAAGTTAGCATGTGGCACATTTAAAACTAATCGGAGAAAGTTCTTTTTTAACGCACAATTAAACTCTGGAATTTGTTGCCAGAGGATGTGGTTAGTGCAGTTAGTATAGTTGTGTTTAAAAAAGGATTGGATAAGTTCTTGGAGGAGAAGTCCATTACCTGCTATTAATTAAGTAGACTTAGAAAATAGTCACTGCTATTACTAGCAACGGTAACATGGAATAGACTTAGTTTTTGGGTACTTGCCAGGTTCTTATGGCCTGGTTTGGCCACTGTTGGAAACAGGATGCTGAGCTTGATGGACCCTTGGTCTGACCCAGTATGGCATGTTCTTATGTTCTTATTGTGATATACACAAGTATATGTGAATTAGAACAATAAAAGAGGATTATTATTTATTTTTACTACTAATGGGTGGATGCAATAAAGTGTGACCAATCCAGTGCACAGGTTTACATGCAGTTGGACATGTGATTTGGAGGCACTGTACTACCACCCGATGCAATAAGGAGATTAGTGCATCCAAAACACGCACCCAAATAAGGGGAAGATTTTCAAAGGGGTACGCGTGTAAGATACGCGTGTACCCCCCAAAAACCTACCCCAAACCCCCCTTCGTGCGCCGAGCCTATTTTGCATAGGCTCGGCGGTGCGCACAAGCCCTGGGACACGCTTAAGTCCTGGGGCTTTGCAAAGAGGGGTAGGGGAAGGGAGGGGTAGGTGAGGGGAGGTGGAAGGGAGGGGTAGTGAGGGGAGGTGGAAGGAAAGTTCCCTCCGAGGCCACTCCAATTTCAGAGCGGCCTTGGAGGGAACAGGCAGGTTGCACAAATGTGCACCCCCTTGCGCGCGCCGACCCCGGATTTTATAAGATACGCGCGTATCTTATAAAATCCAGCTTACTTTTGTTCGCGCCTGGTGCATGAACAAAAGTACGTGCGCGCGTAAATTTATAAAATCTACCCCTAAATGCATAGCCGATAGCGCCCATCATATGTAAATTCATGTAGATGAGGCTATTAGCTATTACCCCCAATGTAGAAAATCCCTGGGTGCCCAATGCACATTTTTTAACATGGCAAATTTAACTCCAACCCCTGAGGTGGCGTAAAGTCAAGGGCTCATGAGAAATTAAAAAATATGGTCCTCTGTGCTTCCTTCTACTTAGTATCATTGTGACAATTAAATTTACTGCTTGTGGAGTTGAAAAATAAATGTATATTGGCTTGACTTAAAAATATAATTTCTTCTGGATGCACAGTTTAGATTCCCATAGCAAGGGGCGCTTAGTTATGAGTGTCTTCAGCAACCTCAGCAAAATAAATAAATCGGCCTGAAAAGGCGGGATAAAAAAGGATACTCGTATTGAGCGCCCATTGCATTTGTGGGCACCTGATGCATTTGAGCGCTAGGGTCACACAATTCTTCTCTAGCACATCCTTTCTTATGCAGCCCCTCATTTAAATACTGCATTGGGTGCCCAGGGGATGTGGCTGTGTGCATGTTAAGAAAATGGGCACTCAATACAAGTGCCCATTTTCAATGCACATCTTATTGCATCGGCCCCAATTTGAGGCCTATATTGCTGCTTTAACATCAGCTACAAATATATTTGGTAATCTATTCTCTCCAAAAAAGAACCCTAATAACACAAGTACAAGGGACAAATAAAAAGTTGGAAAAAAAAGATGAATTGCAATTTTAATCTAAAATTACTTGAAATTTGGCACCATATGGCATAATTAATGCCTGTTAAGACTTTCTGCTAAAACAAGATTGAGCAAGCAAACAATCATGGTTATAAGCTGGAGAGCCATGTACACCACTGATGGAACATTGCAAAGACAAAAAAAATTGCCACCCTATCTGGGCAGATAGAATTCTAGGAACATTAGTTATTTGAGATACATACAATAGGAACTTTTTCTACAGTTTGTTAATGCTTTTTAAAATAACTATTGCAGTCCTCAATACTTACCATGAATAGCAAAGGACAGCAGCAAGAACTAGAAGCAAAATAGTTTAAAAAAAATTTCATACCCTTCTGCAGAAAGGTGTCTTAAGCAGGAAAAGAGATGCTCTAAACAGCTTGGTCCATTGAAAATCGTGCGGTATCTTTGTATACTGTAATTTGTTTCACTGCTTCTCAGTTCTCCCTCTTGCCATGTAGGGAAAATGTCTAAGCTACAGATAATGCAAAACAGACAGAGCTGCTGATTTAATATCTGTAAATAAGTGAACATACCAATAGACTATTCAGTAATGTAATCTTAGCTGAAATGCATCCAAAACATCTATCTCACTCAGTTTCTTTGTTTCTAAACAATCCAGACTTAGGAGGTGAGCCTTTTTCAATGGAAAGGAAGCTCTAAAACAAGGGGTCATGGGATGAGGTTGAAAGGGGGTAGACTCAGGAGTAATTTTAGGAAATATTTCTTTACAGAGGTGGATGCGTGGAACAGCCTCCCAGTGGAGGTGGTGGAGACAAAAACAGTATCTGAATTCAGGAAAGAATGGGATAAATACATGGGATCTCTAAGGAAATGATGAGAATTATAATGCTAAATTAACTGGATGGATGGGTAGACTGGATGGGCCATACAGTTTTTTTCTGCTGTCATGTTTCTATGTTTCTAAGTAGAGTGGAGTGAATTCTGGATAAATTCAAACAGTTTGGGTGCTATCCCTTGGTCTATTGCTTTCTCTCTGCTCAATCTATTTCCTATTCTGTTGTGTTCAATAAATTTGGACCTAGCAGTAAACAGAACTGATAGCATCCATAATTTATTGCATTTTCCTGTGACCTTGCACACTCACTGACACTTCTTCTTACTATTAGTGTCTAGTTAGCCAGTCACGAGGAGAGGAACTGCAGGAACAAAGAAAGGTAAAGAGATACTGAGAGAATTAAGAGGCAGAGAGGAAAAACAGACAGGCCGATACAGTACAGTGCGCTCCAGCGAAGCGCACTATTAACCCGCAATTGGATGCGCGTGTGACACGGTAACATTACCCCTTATTCAGTAAGGGGTCGAAAACGCGCGTCCAACCCCCCCGAACCTAATAGCGCCTGCAACATGCAAATGCATGTTGATGGCCCTATTAGGTATTCCCGCGCGATTCAGAAAAGAAAATGTGCAGCCAAGCTGCACATTTTACTTTCAGAAATTAGCGCCTACCCAAAGGTAGGCGCTAATTTCTCCAGGCACTGGGAAAGTGCACAGAAAAGCAGTCTTTACTGCTTTTCTGTGCACCCTCTGACTTAATATCATGGTGATATTAAGTCAGAGGTCCCGAAAGTTGATTTTTTGCCTATAAATAATAAGAGATCCATATTCAGCTGCACTATGGCTAACTAATGCTGTATGTTCAGCGGCGCAGCACAATATGACTGGCTATCTTAAAGCTGACTGGGTAAGTTTATCCAACTAACTTTAGGACAAGTCCACAGGCCAACCAGAGTTAGCCGGATAACTTATCTGGCTAACTCAGTTCCTCCCAGTTACGCCCCCTGGAATGCTCCTAACTTATTCAGCTAAATTTTACCTGGATAACATTATATGAGTAGAATTTAGCCAGATAAATGACCAAATTTTAATTTAATGTAACTTAATTTAACATCTCTGTATTCACACTATAAACCATGGTATTTTACATAAGAAAATGCCATGCTGGGTCAGACCAAGGGTCCATCAAGCCCAGCATCCTGTTTCCAACAGAGGCCAAACCAGGCCAGAAGAACCTGGCAATTACCCAAACACTAAGAAGATCCCATGCCACTGATGCAATTAATAGCAGTGGCTATTCCATAAATAAATTTGATTAATAGCCGTTAATGGACTTCTCCTCCAAGAACTTATCCAAACCTTTTTTTAACCCAGCTACACTAACTGCACTAATTACATCCTCTGGCAACAAATTCCAGAGCTTTATTGTATATTGAGTAAAAAAGAATTTTCTCTGATTAGTCTTAAATGTGCTACTTGCTAACTTCATGGAATGTCCCCTAGTCCTTCTATTATTCGAAAATGTAAATGACCGATTCACATCTATTCGTTCAAGACCTCTCATGATCTTAAAGACCTCTATCATATCCCCCCTCAGCCGTCTCATGAGGAACTTTGTTAAACGCCTTCTGAAAATCCAAATACATTACATCTACCAGTTCACCTTTATCCACATGTTTATTAACCCCTTCAAAAAAATGAAGCAGGTTTGTTAGGCAAGACTTCCCTTGGGTAAATCCATGTTGTCTGTGTTCCATTAAACCATGTCTTTCTATATGCTCTATGATTTTCATCTTTAGAATAGTTTCCACTATTTTTCCTGGCACTGAAGTCAGGCTCACTGGTCTATAGTTTCCCAGGTCGCCCCTGGAGCCCTTTTTAAATATTGGGGTTATATTGGCCACCCTCCAGTCTTCAGGTATAATGGACAATTATAATGATAGGTTACAAATTTTAACTAATAGATCAGAAATTTCATTTTTTAGTTCCTTCAGTACCCTAGGATGCATACCATCCAGTCCAGGTGATCTGCTACTCTTTAGTTTGTCAAGCTGGCCTACTACATCTTCCAGGTTCACAGTGATTTGGTTCAGTTTGTCTGACTTATCACCCTTGAAAACCATCTCCGGAACTGGTATCTTCCCAACATCCTCATTAGTAAACACAGAAGCAAAGAATTCATTTAGTCTATCTGCAATTGCTTTATCTTCCCTAAGAACCCCTTTAACCCCTCGGTCATCTAATGGTCCAACCGACTCCCTCACAGGTTTCTTGCTTCGGATATATTTTTTAAAGTTTTTATTACGAGTTTTTGCCTCAACAGCCAACTTCCTTTCAAATTCTCTCTTCGCCTGTCTTATCAATCTTTTACACTTAACTTGAAAATGCTTATGCTTTATCCTATTTTCTTCAGATGGATCCTTCTTCCAATTTTTGAAGGCTTTTTTTTTGGCTAAAATAGTCTCTTTCACCTCACTTTTTAACCATGTCGGTAATCTTTGTGCCTTCCTTCCACTTTTCATAATGCATGGAATATATCTGGACTGCGTGTCTAGGATTGTATTTTTAAAAAATGGCCTTGCCTGTTGAACACTTTTAACCTTTGCAGCTTCAACTTTCAGTTTTTTTCTATTTTCCTCATTTTATCAAAGTTTCCCTTTTGAAAATTTAGTGTTAAGAGCTGTAGGTTTACTTATTGTCACCCTTCTAGTCATTAGTATAAATTTGATCATGATATGATCACTATTGCCAAATGGTCCCACCACCGTTACCTCTCTTACCAAATCCTGCTTTCCACTAAGAATTAAATCTAAAATAGATCCCTCTCTCGTTGGTTCCTGAACCAATTGCTCCATGAAGCAGTCATTTATTACATCCAGGAACTTTATGTTTCTAGCATGTCCTGATGTTACATTTACCCAGTCAATATTGGGGTAATTGAAATCTCCCATTATTATTGCACTGCCAAATTGGTTAGATTCCTTGATTTCTCTTAGCATTTCATCATCTGTCTGACCATTTTGTCCAGGTGGATGGTAGTATACTCCTATCACTATATTCTTACCCAACACACATGGGATTTCTACCCATATAGATTCTACTGAGCATTTAGTCTCTTGTATGAACTTTATCCTGTTGGGCTCTACCCTCCCAGACATAAAGTGCCACACCCCCACCAAGTTGATCTTCCCTAACATTGCAATCTAATTTGTACCTTGGGGGGGGGGGGGGCAAGATGGCACCCTGAGAGGAGTTGATTGAGTGAGCTGTTCAGTTACCAAGAGATAGTATGGAGTTTTTCCTGAGTTTCCTTGCGCTCTTTTTCAAGAAATATAAGAATATTGCTGGTGAAACAGAAGAGAAAAATAAGGGTTTTCCCTTCAATATCGACTCAACTTACGGAGCAGAGTCTCATCACCACCTTTACAACTCCGGGAGGAGTGAGAAATGGGGGGAGTAGCCTTGCTGTGGTGCTGAGTGGAGGAGATTCGGTCCCGCTTGTGGCAGAGGTTTCCCTCAGCCCCCTCAAAATCAGACCACAGTCTGAGAGGGGTGAGTCATCGCTAGAGGACCTGCAGCAGGTGCTGAATGATGTCGGCATCTCAGGAAAGCAGGAAGGAGGAAGTGTGGTGGCTGAACAGCTGGAGGCGGCGAGTGAGACCTTCGGGGAGACTTCGGAGGCAACTGGCCGAATGGAAGCCACGCTAACAGGTACCGGAATACCAACTTTACCGGGTGAGCAAATAGCAGTCCCCATTAGACCAGTGGTGATCAAGATGGAGACTTTATGGGACCTTACAGCTGCAGTTGCAGTTAGAACCAGTAACTTTAAAATGTTACAATTAGCTACTTCTTTGAACACAAAAATTACTGAACAAAGTCAGTCCCTGCAAAATGTTAAAAAAAAAGTGGAAAAGATGGAATCTGAATTAAAAAATATCCAAGAATTCAACCAGGCTACTATAAAGGACAGAACAGCATTGTCCCGAAGATTAGAACTTTTAGAGAACTGGAACCAGAGATTAAAACTGTATTCGATGGGGGGGTGAAGGGCTGATGTGCACAGAACAGGAGAGAGACCTTGGGGTGATAGTGTGTTACGATCTGAAGTCGGGGAAACAATGTGACAAGGCGATAGCTAAAGCCAGAAGAATGCTGGGCTGCATAGAGAGAGGAATATCGAGTAAGAAAAGGGAAGTGATTATCCCTTGTCAGGTCCTTGGTGAGGCCTCACCTGGAGTACTGTGCTCAGTTCTGGAGACCACATCTCCGAAGGGACAGAGACAGGATGGAGGCGGTCCAGAGAAGGGCGACCAAAAAGATGGATGGTCTTCATCGAATGACTTATGAGGAGAGATTGAAGAATCTAAATATGTATACCCTGGAGAAAAGGAGGAGCAGAGGTGATATGATACAGACTTTCAGATACTTGAAGGGTTTTAATGATCCAAAGACAACGACAAACCTTTTCCGTTGGAAAAAAATCAGCAGAACCAGGGGTCACGATTTGAAGCTCCAGGGAGGACGACTCAGAACCAATGTCAGGAAGTATTTCTTCACGGAGAGGGTGGTGGATGCCTGGAACGCCCTTCCAGAGAAAGTGGTGAAGACCAAAACTGTGAAGGACTTCAAAGGGGCGTGGGATAAACACTGTGGATCCATAAAGTCTAGAGGATGTGAATGAAGAGAGGGTGGCTTGCGGGAATGACGGCTACTACCTGGAGATAATACCCTTGTTCAATAAACATATACACGGTAATGCGACTCCAACATTGCTCTATGCTTCAACGGCAAGAGGAAATGTGGAAAAAAGGATTTGCATTCACAAAAAAGCGGGGAGTAGCTTGCTTGTTACGGCGGTTACTACCCCAAACCAAATAAGCCTGATACTTCACTTTCAATGCATATCCAGCGTAGCTCTCTACTAGAGATGTGAATCGTGTCCTCGATCGTCTTAACGATCGATTTCGGCTGGGAGGGGGAGGGAATCGTATTGTTGCCGTTTGGGGGGGTAAAATATCGTGAAAAATCGTAAAATCGCAAAACCGGCACATTAAAACCCCCTAAAACCCACCCCCGACCCTTTAAATTAAATCCCCCACCCCCAATGACTTAAATAACCTGGGGGTCCAGCGGCGGTCCGGAACGGGCTCCTGCTACTGAATCTTGTTGTCTTCAGCCGGCGCCATTTTCCAAAATGGCGCCGAAAAATGGCGGCGGCCATAGACGAACACGATTGGACGGCAGGAGGTCCTTCCGGACCCCCGCTGGACTTTTGGCAAGTCTTGTGGGGGTCAGGAGGCCCCCCCCCCAAGCTGGCCAAAAGTTCCTGGAGGTCCAGCGGGGGTCAGGGAGCGATTTCCCGCCGCGAATCGTTTTCCGTACGGAAAATGGCGCCGGCAGGAGATCGACTGCAGGAGGTCGTTCAGCGAGGGTTCCGGCGCCTCGCTGAACGACCTCCTGCAGTCGATCTCCTGCCGGCGCCATTTTCCGTACGGAAAACGATTCGCGGCGGGAAATCACTCCCTGACCCCCGCTGGACCTCCAGGAACTTTTGGCCAGCTTGGGGGGGGCCTCCTGACCCCCACAAGACTTGCCAAAAGTCCAGCGGGGGTCCGGAAGGACCTCCTGCCGTCCAATCGTGTTCGTCTATGGCCGCCGCCATTTTTCGGCGCCATTTTGGAAAATGGCGCCGGCTGAAGACAACAAGATTCAGTAGCAGGAGCCCGTTCCGGACCGCTGCCGTTCCGGACCGCCGCTGGACCCCCAGGTTATTTAAGTCATTTGGGGGGGGTTCGGGAGGGTGGGGGATTTAATTTAAAGGGTCGGGGGTGGGTTTTAGGGGGTTTTAGTGTGCCGGCTCACGATTCTAACGATTTATAACGATAAATCGTTAGAATCTCTATTGTATTGTGTTCCATAACGGTTTAAGACGATATTAAAATTATCGGACGATAATTTTAATCGTCCTAAAACGATTCACATCCCTACTCTCTACTTCAACGGCAGGGCAGAATGAGGAAAAGATGATTTATATTCAGACAACCAACAAGGACTGAATTACATAGTCTGGGTAAAACAAATAAGCATGTTGTAGCTTGCTTGTACGGCGGTTACTACCCCGAATCAATTAAACCTGATACTTCACTTTCAATGCATATCCAGCAAAGCTCTCTGCTTCAACGGCAGAGGGGGGGTGAAGAAAGGTGGATTTATATCCAGACAACAACCAACAAGGACTGAATTGCACAGGCTGGGTAAACAAATAAGCATGGGAGTAGCTTGCTTATTGAGGCAGCTACCACCCCTAACCAATTAAGCTAGATACTTCACTTAGATGCAGTTCCAGCACTGCTCTCTACATTAATGGCGGGGGTGGAAGGGAATTGGAACCAAAAGGTTACTAAGGGCCAAGAGTAACAGATAAGTATGAGGAAAAAAAACAAGTGTGAAAGCTTGCTGGACAGACTGGATGTTACGAAAAGAGTCTGTTAGTGGACCCTTGGGCCGGCTGACTGGAGATGGACTCCATTCGATGGTAAGGAGCCGGGAGGCGGAACAAGGCTGGAGCGGGTTACGGAGTCTTCACCCTGGAAACCCGAGACCCCCCCCCAGGAGGAGCCTGTAGGGGTCTGGGTCGCTGGGAGTTAGGAGATCCGGTAGTTGAGGGAGGCGGATGATCAGGAGAGTTGAGAGGAAGTCCGATGGTCGTGACTGGCTGAAGACAAGGGGAATCGAGAAGAAGTCCGAGGGTCGAGGCTGGCTGAAGACAAGGAGAATCGAGAAGAAGTCCGAGGGTCGAGGCTGGCTGAAGACAAGGCAGGATGCTGGAAAAGCTGGAGCGGAACCACGGAGCGGAGGCTGGAACAGGAAGGGTCAGGCAAGGCAGGAACAGGATAGGAGCAAGGCCCGGCTGGAACAAGCAGGAACCGGAGCTGGAAGCAAGGCACGGCTGGAACAAGCAGGAACCAGAGCTGGAAGCAAGGCACGGCTGGAACAAGCAGGAACCAGAGCTGGAAGCAAGGCACGGCTGGAACAAGCAGGAACCAGAGCTGGAAGCAACTAAGCACTCAAGAGAGCGACCTCGTTGCAAAGGCAAGGTAGGAGAGACAGACGCCGGTTTAAATAGCCAGCCGGCGTCTGACGTCAGGAGAGGGGCGGTTCAGCACTTCCGGGTGCTGGACCTACAAAAGGGGTTCCCTCGCGCGCGCGCGTTCCCTGGCAGGGGGAGGAGTCTGGCTCGGGCCTCGGTGGCGTCCCCACGTGGGAGACGCCACTGCCATGCGGTCGGGCAGGCCCCACGGATCGCGGGTCGTGGCGGGAGCGGGGGACCCGAAGAGCAAGTAAGGACCCGGTCGCTAGCCTGGCGACCGGGACCGCAACACTGGATGTGCCGTTTGGTCTTCTTCTGCCGTCATTTCTATGTTTCATTTCATTTCTATGTTAAATCTCAAATTGATAAAGTTTCCTAAAATAATGGGGGAAATGCCCATAATGACCTTTAAAAGATATCTGTGGGAGACCCTTCTAATGACAGACTCTGAAATGCCTTTGATTAACAAAGTTATTTTATTCCCAGATCAATAGCTGATAGGGGGGAAACTGTGGGTCAAGAGCAAAATCAGATAGATATTGATAATTTGACAGTTTCTTGAATCCTCTGCAATTGAAATTGAAGAATGTTCCACATTGATTGTGTCTTTGGTAGCAGAACAGGATGTTATCAAAATTATGATCAGATATTTTCGACATTTAAACACCCCCTTTCATGGATTAATAATATGTATGTTTCCAGATATTTCCAAGATAATGCAAGAAAGGCGCAAGGGCTTTCTTGCAATGAGGCAGGAGACGATATCATTAGGCGCAACATTTATGTTGCGCTATCCTTGCAAATGTGTTGTCAAAAAGGGAAGTGATTGTTTTATATTCTTCGCTCCTGAGCAACTAAGAGCTTTTATTGATTCTTTTCCTATTAGTAGTAGTATGTAGAGACCTAAAAAGAAATAGCACTGCTTTTAGTCCAGGGCTATACTAATACCTTATGATTTTCCTGTTTAATTCCTCTTATTCTGACCCCCCCCCCCCCAACAGAACTTGTGTTGAGATATAGGATTAAGACATTAAGATATTGTGAATTTACTTGATCATGCTATATTTTGTATAAGGTTGCATAATGCTTAATCAAAGTTTTCTTTTGGAAAAATACTTTATATGTATTGTTAAAATTTTAAAAAATAGAAAAAGAAATAATTTGTACCCTGATATAGCACTGTCCCATTGGTTACCCTCCTTCCACCAGGTCTCTGTGATGCCAAGTATGTCAATCTCATCATTTACTGCTGTACTCTCTAATTCTCCCATCTTACTTCTTAGACTTCTGGCATTGGCATACAGACATTTCAATGTGTGTTTTTTGTTTGTATTAACAGCCTGCTTTTCATTTGTTAGGGATAATTCGGAAATCTTTAGCTCAGGTGATTTTTTACATATAGGCAAATGGACTAAGTTTGCTTTTATTGGAACCTCTCTGTTGGGATGCCCTAACTCTTCTGCTTCATTAGTATCCTTCAAGGATACATTCCTTCGAACCATGCACTGCTGAGTGACTGTCGGCTTTCCCCCTTGTTCTAATTTAAAAGCTGCTCTATCTCCTTTTTAAAGGTTAGCGCCAGCAGTCTGGTTCCACCCTGGTTAAGGTGGAGCCCATCCCTTCAGAAGAGACTCCCCCTTCCCCAAAAGGTTCCCCAGTTCCTAACAAAACTGAATCCCTCTTCCTTGCACCATCGTCTCATCCACGCATTGAAACTCTGGAGCTTTGCCTGCCTCTGGGGACCTGCACATGGAACAGGAAGCATTTCAGAGAATGCTACCCTGGAAGTTCTGGATTTCAGCTTTCTACCTAAAATCCTGAATTTGGCTTCCAGAACCTCTCTCCCACATTTTCCTATGTTGTTGGTGCCCACATGTACTACGACAGCTGGCTCCTCCCCAGCACTGTCTATAATCCTATCTAGATGACAAGTGAAGTCTGCCACCTTCGCACCAGGCAGGCAAGTTACCAGGCGGTCCTCATATTATACTTCTTGCTCTGTCATCTAGTTTGGAGAGGTGGCCTAAACTACAGTAAGTAGGGTCCTGATGGTGTCATACACATTCTACTTCTTAATAATCATCTTGACTGTACTCCGAGGAATATTCAAGGAATTTGTAATTCTTTTATACCCATTCCCAGATCTTTGTCTTTCCACAACTTTGTCCCAGATTTTTTTGTCAACTCCTTGGTGGTCATAGTTCAGTCTTTGCTTGGAAATGCACTACTCAATAGAGGGAACCAGTAAGATCTGTTGAATTTATCCTATCTTCATGTGAATCAGTACAATTTAACACAGGTGGGGTCAATTCAATTGGTGTATGCTTTTGAAGGTAATTGGTTATACCAGCGCTTTATGGGGCGGATTTTCATACTCCGCGAATAGGCCTACTTTTGTTTGCGCTCCAGGCGCAAACAAAAGTACGCTGGATTTTAGTAGATACGCGCGGAGCCGCGCGTATCTGCTAAAAACCTGGATCGGCGCGCGCAAGGCTATCGATTTTGTATAGCCGGCGCGCGCCGAGCCGCGCAGCCTACCCCCGTTCCCTCCGAGGCCGCTCCGAAATCAGAGCGGCCTCGGAGGGAACTTCCTTTTGCCCTCCCCTCACCTTCCCCTCCCTTCCCCTACCTAACCCACCCACCCGGCCCTGTCTAAGCCCCCCCCTTACCTTTGTCGGGGGATTTACGCCTCCCAGAGGGAGGCGTAAATCCCCGCGCGTCAGCGGGCCTCCTGCGCGCCGGGACGCGACCTGGGGGCGGGTCCGGAGGGCGCGGCCACGCCCCCGGGCCGCAGCCACGCCCCCGGGCCCGCTCCCGACACGCCCCGAAAACGCCGCGCGGTTCGGGCCCGCCCCCGACACGCCCCCCCCGACACGCCCCCTCCGAAAACCCCGGGACCTACGCGAGTCCCGGGGCTCTGCGCACGCCAGTAGGCCTATGTAAAATAGGCTTACCGGCGCGCAGGGCCCTGCTCGCCTAAATCCGCCCGGTTTTGGGCGGATTTAGGCGAGCAGGGCTCTGAAAATCCGCCCCTAAGTATTTAGAGTTGCTACAGAAGTGCAAGGGGGTGGACATTTATCCAACCAAGCTATTCCTTATTTTTTATTTCTATTTCATTTTCAAAGGAATTCTGGAATATATTTTTCACTTAGCAGTAATAGGGTAGGATGTATGGCTAATGGAACAAACACTGTTAATGCATTTTAGTTCTAGGCTATAAGGCAACAAAAGGTGAACATTTTGGAAGGGCACGAAGACTTTCTGGAACCATCTAACTATATTAAAGAAAGTTGTCTGTGCTTGCATCATCGGTATGAACCTTGAGTTCCACTCCTCCTCCCTGTACTTTCCAGCTCCGCTTTTGTCTCTCTGTATGGAACTTGAGCTCTGCCCCTTTCTTTTTCTGTACTCTCCAGCTCCATTCCTCTCTCTCTCAGAATTGTCCAGTCCATTCTCTCCAGGGTCACGGTCTCCTGTGATTGTGCTGCCACAGTAAAGGCCAAACAATTTGGCCCTTGTCGCAGAATTGGCCACTCCTGGGCATATTTCCATGGGAGACCAGGGACACTCCAAGACCAAAAGTATAGGTGGCAGTGGAACATCTCACCCTCCTGCCCCAGAACAGACACACTGGTGGCAGTGAACAGTACAATCTTCCCTTCCCTCATGGGCTCCTATCAGCCAAACAGGAGGAGGAGGAGGACAATGGCCTTGCAGGGCCTCCAAAGCACCCTCTCTCTACTCCTGCCAGGATATGAATGGCACACTTTGAACCTCGTGATAAAAAGCATGACACTCGGGCTCAGCAATGGAGGAGGGAGGATGCATTGGAGGCACTGCAAGGTCGCTGTCCTCCTTCTCCTCCTGTTTGGCTGATAGTAGGGGATCTGGAGGGGCCAGAAAAGAGTGACCTGTGGATCACAGGGTGAGGGACAGAGAACAAACTCACTGGGGATAGGAAACTCACCAGGGGAAGTGGGAGTGAATTGGGGATGGAGACAAGTGAAATGGGGTTAGGGGTTTGTGGTGTAGGGGAGGGATCGAACCAGAGTCAATGAGGGGTTTGTGGGGGGAACCAGGATGACTGAGGTGTTCGTGGGGGGAAGGAGGGAGAACCAGGGGGAAGGGTTCACGGGAGAGGGAATTGAGCCAAGATAAATACATGGATCAGATGGGGGGGGGGGGGGGGGGAGAAAGTGAGAGGGAGAATGATTGGGGGGGAATGAGTGATCCAGAGGAAGTGGGGGGAGTGAGTGAATTGGGGATAGGAGGAATAAACCAGGGTGAGAAGTTGTTTAGCGGCTGTGCCTGATCCGATAAACAAAAAACCCACCCTGACCCTTTAAAACTGACCCCTTAGCCTCCCCCACCCTCCCGACCCCCCCAAAAACGTTTTTAAATTACCTGGTGGTCCAGTCGGGGCGCTGGGCGTGATCTCCCGCTCTCGGGCCGTTGGCTCCGCTAATAAAAATGGTGCCAATGGCCCTTTGCCCTTACCACGTGACAGGGTATCCGGCCATCTAGTGCTCCTACCATGTGACAGGGGCCGGCCAATGGCACGGATACCCTGTCACATGGTAAGGGCAAAGGGCCATTGGCGCCATTTTTATTAGTGGCAGCCGACGGCCCGAGAGCGGGAGATCACTCCCAGCGCTCCCACTGGACACCAGGTAATTTTAAAACGTTTTTGGGGGGGTCGGGAGGGTGGGGGAGGTTAAGGGGTCAGTTTTAAAGGGTCAGGGTGGTTTTTTTTTTTATCAGGCCATCGGCGCCATTTTTATTAGTGGCAGCCGACGGCCCGAGAGCGGGTGATCGGTCCCGGGGGTTCCACTGGACCACCAGGTGATTTTAAAATGTTTTGGTGGGGGGGGTTTGGGAGGGTGGGGGAAGGTATGGGATTAGTTTTAAAGGGTCGGGGTGGGTTTAGGGGTTGTTTTGGTGTGCCGGTTTCCCCCCCCCCCAAATAACTCCCGTTAGTGGACACAAACCCGATTAACGATTTTTCACAATAAATCGGGGGAATTTCTATTGTATCGCACTCTTTAACGATTTTTGACGATTTAAAAAATATCGGATGATATTTTAAATCGTCAAAAAACGATTCACATCCCTACTCTCTGTAGCTGCTAGGTAGTGTTCCAGCAGGTAGAAGTATTGGTAGCAGGCACCAGGATAGGCATACAGGACCTCGAGGAGCGAGTACCTGGATTCAGGATAGGCACCTGGAAATAAGTAAAGGGCCCCTGAGGAGCGGGTACCCAAGTTAGTAGAACCCCGGAGGGTAGATAGCTTCCTGCATGTGGCAGAGCAGCTTCAGACCGGAACGAATCCAATCCGTTGCTAACTCGGAGAGAGTCAGCAAATGGGCAACCTTTTGTAGTCGGAAGCAGTGACATCACTCGAAGGGGACGCCCCCGAGGTTCGCGCCAACACTGCTACAAGACGTGAGGCGTGCACACGTGTGCCCTAGGAGGCCTCAGGTGAACATGGCGGGACGCCGCACCAAAGCTGCTCCGGGGAAGTCGGAGGGTGCGGCAAGGAGATGCTACAGACGCCATTCTCCTGAGGCTGGTGGAGAAGGCTGAAATAGAGGTGAGGCATGTTGTGCGAAGCCATCTAAGACCGATGGACGCAACAGCTGGAAAGGGCCACATGCTGGAAAGGGCCACATGCTGGAGAGGCCAGGAAACTCCCAGTGGGGAGTTTCCTGGCCTCAGTGGGGAGATGACCCTTGGCTGTGCCAATCCTACTCCCCAATGCTCGGTACTCTTGACCTTTGTCATGTCCCACGGCACTTTCACCACCCTGGTGCTGATTGACTCCGGCGCCGGAAGCAACTTCATCCTGACGGACTTGGTCAAGCAATTAGCCCTTCCCACCTTGCCCAGGAATCCACCATTAATAATCTCCTCCATCCATGGGGAACCACTGCTCAGTCGGATCACTCAGGTCACCATCCCGGTATGTCTGGCATCCTTCATGAAGAGGAGCTCTCCTTCTTCGTCCTCGAGAGGGCGATACACCCGGTAGTTCTGGGCCTGCCATGGCTACAGGAGCACTCCCCTTACATCGACTGGAAGACCCTGCAGCTCGCCTCCTGGGGACCTCGTTGCCACGCCACTTGTCTTCACAATGTGCAGCGCCCCAGCCTTACCATGGCAACCGCCCCGCTGGCTTTACCTCCTCAGTATGCTGAGTACACAGATGTCTTCTCCAAGGAGAAGGTGAAGGCCCTTTGTGAACATCGCCCATTTGACTGCTCCATAGACTTGCTTCCAGGAACCATGCCTCCCTGAGGGTGAGTATACTGTTTGTTGCTCCCCGAGACCAAGGTCATGTCCAAATACATTCGGGAGAACCTGGAAAGAGGCTTCATTCGGCCCTCAACCTCTCTTGCCGGGGCTGGCTTCTTCTTTGAGGCCAAGAAGAATGTGCCACTCCGGCCCTGTATAGACTACCGGGGTTTGAATGCCATCACCAGAAGAGACCGGTATCCATTATCGCTCATCCTGGAGTTGCTGGATCGGCTACAAGGGGCCAAGTTATTCACGAAGTTGGACCTTCGGGGGCGTATAACTTCGCATCAAACTGGGTGACGAATGGAAGACTGCCTTCAATACCTGGGATGGCCACTATGAGTACTTGGTGATGCCCTTTGGCCTCTACAATGCCCCTGCGGTCTTCCAGCACTTAATGAACAAGGTGTTTCGTGACCTGCTATACACTAGCATCATTGTATACTAGCGTCATTGTATACCTCATTTACTCCAAGGATCTCCAATCCCATCGGCAGGAAGTCAGGCAAGTTCTCCAGTATTTCTGGCTCACAGGCTGTATGCCAAGCTTGAAAAATGCCTATTTGAACGGGAGTCTCTTCCCTTCCTGGGGTATGTTGTCTCCAGCACTGGGTTCCATATGGACCCTGAAAAGATCACCTGAATTCAGAACTTGCCATAACCTTCCAGGCTTTGGGCCTTGCAGCGCTTTTTAGGGTTTGCCAACTTTTACAGACATTTTATTCTACACTACTCTCGAGTTGTGGCGCCTCTCACTGCTGTCACCAGGAAGGGGGCCAACCCCAAGCAATGGCCACCCGAGGCTGTTAGGGCCTTCAATGAACTAAAACAAGCTTTCCTGCAGGATACGTGCCTGCGACACCTGGACCCCTCTCGCCCATTCATCGTGGAGGTAGATGCCTCCTCCACATCCGTAGGAGCGGTGCTGAGTCAGAATTTGGAAAAAGGGGCCTTATTACCATGCTCCTATTTCTTGCGGAAGTTTTCCCTGGCTGAGAAGAATTATGGCACAGGAGACAAGGAACTGCTTGCCATCAAGATGGCTTTTGAGGAGTGGTAGCAGTGGTTAGAGGGTGCACAACACCCCATTATACACGGATCATAAGAATCTAGAGTACCTCCACCACGCCCAGCGGCTGAACCCTCGCCAGGCGCACTGGTCCTTATTCTTCAACCGCTTTGACTTCACCTCCGCTACAGACCAGCCTCTAAGAATACCTAGGCTGACGCTCTCTCTAAAGCGTTTGACACGGAGGTCAAAGCCAAGGCGCCAACTTATGTTATTGATCCACCGAGAGTGTTCCTAGTCGTAGCTCAGCCCATTCTGCCAAGGAAAACCATGGTTCCCCTTTGGCTCAGACAAAGGGTCCTAAGATGGGCTCATGATTCTCTCACCACTGGACATCCAGGGAGAGCCTGTACCCTAAATTTGTTACAATGGTACTACTGGTAGCCCCATGTAGGAAGGGATGTTAAAGCCTATGTGGACTCCTGTCCAACCTGCGCCTGGCAAAATCCCCTAGCAGGCCGTCCCTGGGGCCTACTCCAGATGCTGCCAGTCCCCAAGGATCCATGGACCCACCTGTCTACAGACTTCGTGGTGGATCTGCCCTTTCTAACAACCACCACATCATCTGGGTCGTCGATAAGTTCTCGAAGATGGCCCACTTTATCATGCATCCTAGACTCCCCTCGGCTCCTGAACTGGCCAAACTCTTCACTCAACATATCTTCCGCCTCCATGGATGTCCGCAGAACATAACTTCCGACCATGGAGTTCAATTCACTGCCAACGTCTGGTGATCTCTGTGCAAGAAGTTTGGCATTCAACTTGATTTCACCAAGGCCTACCATCTTCAGGGCAACGGCCAAGCCAAATGTACTAATTGAATCTTGAAAACGTTTCTCCACTCCTTCGTGAACCACTGGCAGGATGATTGGGCCACCATCAGTTCCTGGGCCGAATTTTCCCACAATATACATACCAATTCAGCTACCGGTTCCTCACCATTCCTGGTGGTCTGTGGGAGGCAGCCTGCACAGTCGCTTCCTACACCTCTCTCGGTGCCTTTTCTGGCAGCCCAGCTCACCACCCAGGAACTTCAGGCTCTATGGAACCACACACAGAAAAGCCTCCAAGAGGCAGCAGAAGAAGCAAGGAGGATGGCCAACAAACATCGGCGATGGTGCCCCTTTTTAACCCCGGAGACAGAGTATGGCTCAGCACCCACCAAATCTGCCTCCGGATAACTTCAATGAGGTTAGCTCCTCGCTACATTGGGCCCTTTTCAGTCATTGAACAGGTTGGGCCGGTTACTTATCACCTGCGACTACCATCATCCTTAAAAATCCGCAATACCTTCCACATGTCCTCCTTAAACCTCTGGTTCTATCATGGCCATGATGGAAGCTCCCTGAACCGCAGGATCTCACTGCAGAGGAGGATCAAACATACCAGGTAAAGGAGGTACTGGACATACGGCGTCGCCGCAAAAAGATGTGAATACCTAATCTCTTGGGAAAGTTTCAGTCCCGACGAGAATATGTGGAAGCCCACCTCCAACATTTTAGATAAAACACTGCTTCAACACTTCCACGGCACTCATCCTGAGAAATCGGACCTTCTAGGAGGGGGCGTAGAGGAGGGGGTACTGTTAGGTGCCACTGCCACAGGCCTGAGCAGCCAGTTCTCCTCACCATGGGGGGACAAAGGTTCACTCCTGCCCCGTCCTTCACCGGCCCCCATCGCCGGTTCCTGCTGCCGCGGCCTGCCTCAACCTGCGCTGCATCTCCCGATGCCAATACTCTCCATGGTCCCCACAGGCGTCTGCGCGTGCCATTGCCTATTTAAAGGGCAGGAGACGGGAGAGTTCCCCACAGCCCAGAAAGATGTCATCAGGCAAGGCAGGTATATATACCCTGTCTTGACATTTCCCCCTTGCCTCAGCAACAGTTCCAGCTCTGCCTTGAGTGGGTGTTGCGCTGTATTCTGCTCCTAGCCCTGTGATCCAGTTCCTGCTCCTGTTCTTGCTCCTTTCCGCGACCCTACTCCTATTCCTACTCCTGATCCAGCTCCCTGTCCTTTTGGCTTGCTCTTCTGTTTCTTGACTCGGTTCGTCCCTGGATTCTGCTTCATCTGCCACCTGCCCTGACCTCTGTCCTATTCCTGGATCTCCTCACCTACTGCTGACCCCGACCTTTGGTACATCTGACTTCGTTTCAGCTTTCTGTCCTTGTGGAATTGTCGTTAACCCATACCTAGGCCCTGCCAGCCCCGGTACCCAAGGGCTCAACCTGCGGGGAACGATGGCTGGTATAGGTGACGCTCCAGCTGGGTCTCCATGTCACCTGCATCTGCCTCCTGACGACGAGGACCTGTAGGGGGCTCCCTCCTATAGGTGGCACCTACTTTGTCTCAGCTCAGGTGTCGACTTCTCCAACAGTCAATCGCACTTCAAATAGTATTATTTGCACAGCCATTTAGGGACATTTAATGATGTGATTCAAATTCATAAAAGTGATAGTAAGGAGGAGACAGAGAACTATAGGCCAGTTAGTCTGACCTCTGTGATGAGCAAATTAATGGGATCACTGCTAAAACAGAGAATAGTTCAGTTTCTAGAATTCAATGGATTGCAATATCCAAGGTAGCATCGTTTACTAAAGGTGAATCTTGTCAGACAAATCTGATCAACTGCTTTGATTGGATGATCAGAGAGTAGGAGCAAGGAAGAGTTCCAGATATACTGTATTTGGATTTCAGTGAGGCCTTTGACATGGTTCCACACAGGAAACATAAATAAATTGAGCGCTCTTGTCATGGAATTTAGAGTGACTGGGTTAGAAACTGGCTGAATGAGAGGAAACAAAGGGCAGTGGTAAATGGAGTTTACTTTGAGGAGGGGGGCATCACTAGTGGTGTTCCTCAGGGATCAGTCCTGGGACCGGTTCTTTTTATCATTTTTGTGAGCAACATAGCGGAAGAATTGTCAGGAAAGGTTTACCTTTTTGCCGATGATACCAAAATCTGCAATAGGGCAGACAGCCAGGCAGATATGAAAAACATAAGGAGGGATCTAGAGAAGCTTGAAGAATGATCTAGAGATTGGTAGCTAAGATTTAATGCTAAAAAATACAAAGTAATGCATTTGGGCTGCAAAAACCCAAAGAAGAGGTATAATATGGGAGGCAAACTTCTCCTAAGCACAAAAGAGGAGCGGGATCTGGGGGTAATTGCATCTGATTATCTTAAGGTGGCCAAACAAGTGTATAAAGCGACAGCAAAAGCCAGAAAGATGCTTGACTGCCCAAGGAGAGGAATGGTCAGCACAAAAAAAAGGAGATGTTATTGCCCCTGAATAGGACCCTGGTGAGACCTCATTTGGAATACTGTGTATAATTCTGAAGATTGCACCTTCAAAAGGATTAAACTGGTTGGAGTTGGTCCAGAAGGTGGCTATTAAAATGATCACTGGTCTTCATTCTAAAGCATATGGGGGATAGACTTAAAGATCTAAACATGTACACCCTAGAGCAGGGATTCTCAACCGGTGTGTCGTACCACACCAGTGTGTCACCAAGCACTGGCAGGTGTGTTGCATACTACCTGGTCTCTCATTAATCTTTTCTCTCCTTCCTCCACCGAGCTTTATATCCATTGCTGAGGGTCAGGGTGGGGGAAAGGGGGTTTCTGTGGATGCCTTGTGACTGTCATGGGTTCAAAGTGTCACGCATGTGAGAATCACCTATCAGGTGTGTCCCGACAGAAAAAAGGTTGAAAACCACTGCCCTAGAGGAAAGGCGAAATGGGGGAGATGATAGAGACATTTAAATATCTCAAAAGTTTCCAAGCACAGGAAGCTAGCCTCTTTCAATGGAAAGGAGGCTCTGGAACAAGGGATCAGAGATGAGGGGGAAAGGGGTAAAATTAAGGGGCTAAAATCAGGAGTAATCTTAGCAAATATTTCTTTACAGAAAGGGTAGTGGATGCATAGAATGGCCTGCCAGTGGAGGCAGTGAAAGCATCAACATCTGAATTCAAGAAAGCATAGGATAATTGCAGGGGATCTCTGAGGGAGTGATGGAAATTGTAAGGGCTAGATAAATTAGACAGATGGGCAGACTAGATGGGCCATATGGTCTTTTTCTGCTGTCATTTTTTCTATTTTTCTATGATTGATTTAATTTCCTTTGGTATTCTTTTGGTATCTCTCCAAAAATTGGGCCTTAATAACTTTAATTGAAAATGATATACAATAAAAATAATTTTCTCATGGAACACAAACACAGCAATTTTCTGCATGTTTCACACACGTAAAAATATGTTGATGTGCACAAAACAGCATTCTGACCATTCCCTAGCCTTTGTGTACATAGACTGCATGCTTTTACTAGCTAGAATTACATACAGTAACTGGGTCATTTATAGAGATGTGTATCGTACCGGCAATCATTTCCGGTTTCGTTTTTGTAGAACCGCGGGAAATTTTGTTTCCCGCGATTCTGACCGGTTTTTTTTTCAGCTGTCCCGATCCGAAAAAAAACCAACCCACCCAATCCTTCAGATTTAATTATTTACCATCCCCCACCCTTTCGACCCCCCCCCCCCCCAAACTTGCCTAAAGTCCCTGGTGGTCCAACGGGGGTCCCGGGAGCAATCTCTCGCTCTCGGGCCATCGGCTGCCAGTAAACAAAATGGCGCCGGTGGCCCTTTGCCCTTACCATGTGACAGGGCCTGTCGGTGCCATTGGCGGTCCCTGTCACATGGTAGGAGCAATGGACGGCCGGCGCCATCTTAAAAAATGGCACGGGCCATCCTATTAGGGGCTGATGAGTAAAGATGGCCGGCACCATCTTTAAAGATGGCGCCGGCCATCCAGTGCTCCTACCATGTGACAGGGGCCGGCCAATGGCACGGATACCCTGTCACATGGTAAGGGCAAAGGGGCATCGGCGCCATTTTTCTTTTAGCGCAGCTGATGCCTGGGAACGGGAAATCATCCCCCGAGGCCCCCCTGGACCACCAGGTAATGTTAAAAGGTTTTGGGGGGGTCGGGAGGGTGGGGGAGGCCAAGGGGGGTCGATTTAAAGGGTCGGGTGGGTTTTTTTTTTATCGGGCCATCGGCACCATTTTAATTAGTGGCAGCCAAAATGGCGCCGATGGCCCGAGAGCGGGAGATTGCACCGGGACCCCCCCCATTGGACCACCAGGTAATTTAACATTTTGGGGGGGGGGTTCGGGAGGGTGGGGGAGGGTAAGGAATTGGTTTTAAAGGGTCGGGGTGGGTTTAGGGGTTGTTTTGGTGTGCCGGTTTTCCCGCCCTCCTCCAAATAATTCCCGTGCCCTATTTAACGATTTAGGACGATTTATGACGATAAATCATGGGCATTTGTATTGTATCGTGCACTCTGACGATTTAGGATGATTTTAAAATTATCTGACGATAATTTTAATCGTTCAAAAATGATTCACATCCCTAATGCACATCCCTAGTTATTTATCATTTCGTGTTAAATAGTGGAACGCACGCTAATATGCAAATGTTACCTTAGTTATGCAAGTGGGAGGAATTTGGGTGGAGTTAATGGTAATGAGCGGCTCCTAATGTCAAATGCAATCGAGTAACACAGGTTTTAATGCCAGAGATAACTATGCTGGTTCCAGGGGAGGGAGGGAGAGAGAGCGAGAGAGAGGCAGGCCAATATGTACTTTTAACTCGGGGTGAGGTTTGGGGGTTGGGGTAGGTTGGGAGGGGCAGTTTCATATACACAGTCAGAGATACAAACTGCAAAGTTTACATCAGAGAAGATTTTCTGTCATTTGAGCAATGACAGGTAAGAGGAGTTGATTTGTATAATGAACTCTCTACCTAGCTTGATGTATTCTCTACCTAGCTTCCATCACTGATGTCAACTTTGCTGTTTGAAGCTCTGACTGTATATGTAAAACTGCCCTCCCAAACCTAACCCAAACCTCACCCTGAGTTATAAGTGCCCCCTCTTACAGTGATATAAATAGTAAATTTTCATGTTGGCCTCTACAGAGGTTTTCTCTCTCTCTTTTTATCTCTCTCTCGCTCTGTAATCCATCACAGGTGCACTAATCAGCATGCAATGCAAAAAATAGCACAGTGCAATAAGTGTATTTTGTAAATTACCGATGCAGGAGCAGGGAAATTAGCCTAACAATGCCCCCTTTTTATCACGGGCGCTATTTCCACTATAATTTATAGCATTTTGATAAATCTAGATCTGAGTTAGCACAGGTTCTTCTATCTGCTGGGAAAAGTATGCAAGATTGGGGAAGTGAATATATGTAAATGTCTTTGTTTCCTGTCATTTTTAGGGCCCTTACGTTAATAAAGTTAACAAAGCCTGCTGCTGTACGTAAAATGGAAAAACAATTAATCAGCCTGGGATGGTCACAGTCTACCTAAATAGTATTTGTGAGAGGAAAACTCAGAAGGGGGGGGGGTCTCGGTTGCCCAGTGATTTCCTCCCGGAGTATTAGTATACTATGTATTACAGCTTTAACATTCAACAGTGCACATCTCTTATATCATATCATATAATCTTATGTAATAAGCAAGTTTGCTTACCATAAACAGTGTTTTCCGTAGATAGCTGTTATTATTTAGGAGAGTTGTGGGTGGATCCTTGGGACGGCAGATGACCACGCCCCTGGGGGAAGATCCCGAGAGGGACCACCGGTCAGGCTCAGAGTTAGGAGACAGACACACACTAGTTCTTTTATTAGACAGTATACTGAACCACCAGAGGTGGCAGTAGTGAGCTGGAATGCCCGGCTGGGCTGTAGTCCCTCAGATACTGGAACAGCGATACCTGGGGGCTTAGCTGTAGAGAAACTAAAATATAGTGAGTAGGCAGGGTATGCAGAGTTCATGGACAGAATCTGATGGTAACACACACACAATGTCTCATAGAAGCCCAGGAGCTGGAATGAAGTAGGCCCTCGAGGAGCGAGTACCTGGTTCCAGGGAAAACTCTGAGAGTGCAATGGTAACTCACAGATGTAGTAGGCAGCGATGACTTCCAGGCAGAAGTGAATTCCGAAGAAGTCCGGGAACGAGGGCCCTCGAGGAGCGAGTACCAGTTCCAGACTGCAACCTACAAAGTAAGAGAGAATGAGGTCCCCAAGGAGCGGGTACCCCTGGTTAGTCCGAGGAGGCAGAGTAGCGTAGATAGAACGAATCCTTATCCGTTATCTGTATCTGTTATCCATTATCCTTGCTAACTCGAGTTGTTAGCAATTCAGAGACCTTTAAATATCTGAAGCGGATGACGTCATCTCAGGGGGACGCCCCTGAGGTTCGTGCCACTTCTGGTACTTGAGGCGGGGCTGTGCCACGCGCGCACCCCTAAGCATCAGGTCAACATGGCGGATTGCAGCGTCGGGCCGGTCCGGGGACGCCGGACTAGGATGGCCGAAAGACGCTGCAGCAGCCAGCCTTCCGTCAACCCCGGAGGGAGTCGCCAATGCAGTAAGGTGGGCGGAGTGGAGACATCGGGCAGCGATGATCACAACAGTACCCCCCTTCAAAGGGCGATCTCCTCTTCGGGTACCAGGTTTAGGTTTTGAAGGATGCGCGAGATGGAACTGACAAAGCATCTCTTTGTCCAAGATATTGGTCTGAGGCTCCCAAGAGTCCTCTTCGGGGCCTGACCTTCCCTCATTAGAAGGTATTCAAAAGTCTTGCCTCTTTACAAACATCCAGAATCTCTTTGACTTTGAATTCTAAGTTGTCTTCTGCATTGATGACAGGTGGATCTTGAGTCTTGGAAGAAAATTCGCTGAGTATGTTGTTGTAGATGTCAGCAGCGATGGATGAGCTGCTGGGGACATCACTGAGATCTTCATTGGAAGTGGCAAAGTTGGGGAATGTCCAAAGCCCACTTAAAGTTGTAACACAATAGTGGATCTTCTAATTTGATGAGGGGACTCTTCAGGTCTTCCACTAGACATCTGAGAATGAAGTTGCCTCCTGCCCCTGAGTCCACCAGGGCAGGAGTCTGAACCGTGATCGGTCCATAGGTCAAAGAGACTGGGAAAGAGAGCGGAGGAGATGTTGCGGTATGGCCTAAGAACAGTCCTCCTGCAGGACTTAGGCCCATCTGTTTCCCAGATGAATGGAGCATGTAGGAACATCATGGCTGGGTTGACCACAGTACATGCAAAGGCCGCGCTTCTTCTGAAATCTTCTCTCCTTTGAAGAAAAGTGTCCATGACCAAGTTGCATAGGTTCATCTGTATCAGCAGCAGATATTACTGGAACCATCCGAGGTGTAGAGACAGGACTGGCCTGTTTCAACCCAGGTAACACCCTAGGCCGGAGTTCCTTCACCTTGTCCCGGAGCCGGTGATCAATCCGAGTGGCCAAGGCTACTAATTCGTCCAGCGAATCAGGTGTTTGGCAAGCAGCCAGCTCGTCCTTTAAATGGTTATCCAGGCATCTGCAAAAGAGTCTTTTTTTTTTTTTTATTTATAAAGTTTTAAACAAACAGACAGCAATAACCGCTTGTCATTGATTAGGTTCAAGTAATCAGTTATACAATAACATATATTGATAATGGCCGTTATATATAACGACAAAATGTAAATATATTTATAGTAGTAATCTAATAACCGTTATATCACCAGCCAATAGGAAATAACCCTGTTATAAAGCAAAAGAGAACCTAAGATAGTTAACAATTGAGCAAATTCAGGCAAAATCACATTTAGAATGACAGTAGTGCTTTTTCATACAACACCCGGACTAAGAACAGTAACAGGTAACCTGGCATCAAGAAATTTACGTAACTTAATTGGATCTAAAAACACAAACCTCTCTTTCTGATATTTTACTACACATTTGCTTGGATAATATATTGTACACTGAGCCCCTAAGGTCTTAACTTCCTGGCTCATTTGGAGAAAACTTCTCCTTCGTACCTGTGTAGTTTTGATAATATCTGGAAAGGTCCAGATTTTTTTACCTAGATACAGCATATCTCTATTCTTTAGGGACAACTTAAGTATCTTATCCCTATCTGTTCCATACACAAATTTTACACATAATATTCCACGATAATCAACTTGCTCAGACATAGTTTGTTCCAGAAAAGCAGTAATATTATTAATTTCATTCTGTTGTAATCCATTTTGTTGATTGTCCTCTATATTTTTTTCCCCAATGATACAAAAAAGATTTTTGCTATAGTTGGAATCTCTTCTAAGGTTAACATCAAATTTTCCATCAAATACTTCTTATATTGTTCATATGGGGATATAAGCTTCACAATAGGAACATTTAAAATTCTTGTTATTGTATCTCATTTGATTTTCCATAAGTTCAATTTTTCTGCTATTTGCAAGCTCTCCTTGAATCAAACCCGTCTGAATCTTTTCAACTTGACTGACCCGATTTTCAAGTCCTAAAATTTTTTCATCATGTTGTGATATTAACGGTTCAGCTTTTAATACTCGATTTTGTGAATCCACCACCGTTGTATTTAGGTTCAAAATGATTGATTTTAAGTCCATTAAAGTGGACCAAATACTTTCCAGTGTTATAGGTTGTGTCTGAGAGTCAGTCGAGTTACCAAATAAACTCACTGTTCCTTGCAGGCAGGGTTCCTTCCTCATCTCTGAGACCTCTGTCCAGCCATCTTGCCCTCGCGGTGTTGATGTTAGTGGGAGCCTGTTTTTCCCATCGGTATTCCCTCTAATTTTAGGTCTCACACCTTCTTTCTCCATGTTTCCCCCGATAGGGACAGCTTCCTCCGACTGCTCCGGTCGGTCGCCGCCGTCCAAGGCCGGAGACTGTGCAGGATGCGGTGGCAAAGGCGTCTCGGGTTCTCCGGGGCTCAACGAGATATTCAAATCCAGTGGCGTCAGTGCTTGCTCCACACCGATGCCGACACCTGGAGTCGCTCCCGGAGTTTTTGCGCCACTTGGTGAAAAGGTGTTCCCAATGGTAAGCTGAGAGGGAACAGGAGTCATTGGGGGTCATGGGGTTCCCCTCTGACTCTTCCCTTCCTCTTTGTGTGAGGCCTATTTTCAAAAGAAATTCTTATTTGGGAGAGCTCCTTTTACATGACCTAGGCTGACGCCATCTTGGATCCCAAAAGAGAGTCTTGAGACATTTGGGGTCCCAGCAAAGTTCTGCCGCAAGAGTTTTGAACTCTATGGTGAATTCAGCCAATGGTCTGTTGCCTTGCTTCAAATCCACTAAAGCAGAAGTACGAGCAGGGTCATCAAGAACGGATTTAAACAAGTCCATAAATCCTTCTATGTCCTGCATAATAGAGTCCTTGCGTTCCCACAAGGTGGATGCCCAAGACAGGGCCCTACCATCCAGGTATGAAAGGATGTAGGTAGTCTTGGAGAGAGATGTAGGAAATAGAGACGGCTGTAAGGCAAAGTGCATGCAGCACTGGTTCAAAAAGCCCCGGGTCTTCTGGATTTCTCTGGAAAAGCGGATTGGAGCCGCCAGTGGTACAGCAGTCTTCAAAGTTACCTCTGGTAACTGACCTTCTTGGTTGGAGGCTGTGCCTTGAAACTTCTGTGTGTGAAGCTGATGAAATGCTGCAGTAAGTTTCTCCAAGGCGTCTTGCTGCTCCACAATGCGCTGGGCCAGGCCCGGTATGGCCTGCAAGGCATTGAGTTTTGCCAGATCCATGGAGTTAGCAATCTGTTATTATTTAGGAGAGTTGTGGGTGGATCCTTGGGCTGGTGGCAGATGACCACGCCCCCGGGGGAAGATCCCGAGAGGGACCACCGGTCAGGCTCAGAGTTAGGAGACAGACACACACACTAGTTCTTTTATTAGACAGTATACTGAACCACCAGAGGTGGCAGTAGTGAGCTGGAATGCCCGGCTGGGCTGTAGTCCCTCAGATATTGGAACAGCAATCCCTGGAGGCTGAGCTGTATAGAAACTGAAATATAGGGGCGGATTTTAAGAGCCCTGCTCGCCTAAATCCGCCCAAATCCGGGCGGATTTAGGCGAGCAGGGCCCTGCGCGCCGGTAAGCCTATTTTACATAGGCTCACCGGCGCGCGCAGACCCCGGGACTCGCGTAAGTCCCGGGGTTCTCCGAGGGGGGCGTGTCGGGGGCGGGCCCGGTCGTCGCGGAGTTTAGGGGGCGTGTCGGCAGCGTTTTGGGGGCGGGTCCGGGGGCGTGGTTACGGCCCGGGGCGGTCCGGGGGCGTGACGGCGCCCTCCGTACCCGCCCCCAGGTTGCGTCCCGGTGCGCTAGTGGCCCGCTGGCGCGCGGGGATTTATGTCTCCCTCCGGGAGGCGTAAATCCCCCGACAAAGGTAAGGGGGGGGTTTAGACAGGGCCGGGGGGGTGGGTTAGGTAGAGGAAGAGAGGGGAAGGTGAGGGGAGGGCGTTAGAGGATTCCCTCCGAGGCCGCTCCGATTTCGGAGCGGCCTTGGAGGGAACGGGGGTAGGCTGCGCGGCTCGGTGCGCGCCGGCTATACGTAATTGATAGCCTTGCGCGCGCCGATCCAGAATTTTAGCGGATACGCGCGGCTCCGCGCGTATCTACTAAAATCCCGCGTACTTTTGTTTGCACCTGGAGCGCCAACAAAAGTACGCCAACGCGCCTTGTTTGAAAATCTACCCCATAGTGAGTAGGCAGGGTATGCAGAGTTCATGGACAGAACCTGATGGTAACGCTCACACAATGTCTCATAGAAGCCGAGGAGTGGGAATGAAGTAGGCCATTAAGGAGCAAGTACCTGGTTCCAGGGAAAGCTCTGAGTGTGATGGCAACTCACAGATGTAGTAGGCAGCGATGACGTCCAGGCAGAAGTGAGTTCTGAAAAAGTCCAGGAACGAAGGCCCCCGAGGAGCGAGTACTGGTTCCAGATTGCAACCTACAAAGTAAGAGAGAATGAGGCCCCCGAGGAACGAGTGTCCCTGGTTAGTCAGAGGAGGCAGAGTAGTGTAGATAGAACGAATCCTTATCCGTTATCCATATCCGTTATCCTTGCTAACTCGAGTTGTTAGCAATTCAGAGACCTTTAAATATCTGAAGCGGATGACGTCATCTCAGGGGGACGCCCCTGAGGTTCGCGCCACTTCTGGTACTTGAGGCGGGGCCGCACCGCACGTGCTAGGCATCAGGTCAACATGGCGGATTTCAGCGTCGGGCCGGTCCGGGGACGCCGGAAGAGGAGGCTGAAAGATGCCGCGGCAGCCAGCCTTCCATCAACCCCAGAGGGAGTCGCCAATGCGGTAAGGTGGCAGAGTGGACGCAACAATAGCAGATGAATTAGCCATGCTGTCTGGGTACGTCCTCCATGCCACTAGGTGGCGAAGCTAAGATCACCCAAAGTCTTTAGATGAGGTGTTCCCTCCTGCATATCCCTGTGCCTGCTCGAGGCTCCTCAGTCTGTGATAAAGCAAGAAGATATGCAATGTATGGACTGTCCGGGGAGGCGGGAGGGTCAGCATGGCTAATTCATCTGCTATCTATGGAAAACACCATTTACGGTAAGCAAACTTGCTTTTTTCCCATAGATAAGCAGCTGAATTAGCCATTAGGGATGTGAATCGTTTTAGGACGATTAAAATTATCGTCCGATAATTTTAATATCGTCTTAAACCGTTATGGAACACAATACAATAGAGATTCTAACGATTTATCGTTATAAATCGTTAGAATCGTGAGCCGGCACACTAAAACCCCCTAAAACCCTAAACACACTAAACCCCCTAAACACACTAAACCCCCTAAACCCTAAACACACTAAAACCCCCTAAAACCTTCCCCCGGCGGGGCTCGGCGGCGCCGAGCCCCGCCGGGGGAAGGTCTGGGCTTCACTCTCCCCTCCCGGGGGAACCCGGCGACGATAACGCGGCAAAAGACAGATAAGTAAAGATTGCATCTTTTTAAAAACCTAAAGACGCATCTAAACAATTCAAAAACCGCGCCGAAAGGGAGCCCCGCCCCCGATCCAGCTCCACCAATAGGAGCCAGCCCTGAGGGGCTTTAAATCAGCATTACGTCCGGCGTCGCGCGCCGAGCGTCGCGCGCCGAAGGAGCGCAACAAAGGGGCAAGCCCCTTTGTTTCGCCCCTTCGTACAGCCCCGAGGAAGTCCCGAGCCATACCCGCGGAAGAATCTATTGCCATATATATCATTTCGGCGGCCTACATCCCGGCGCCCACCTGCACCCAACCGCTTCCTCCTCCTCCCTGCCGAGGCTTGCGCGATCGGCGCGGCCCATCCGGGGCAAAAGCCTGCTCACCAGACACTCGAGGTGAGACGTGCAGGAGAGACGGGGGGCAAAGAACAAAGATACCTAAAACGAAACTAAAACTAATTAGCCACTCCAGCAGCACTCATTCAGCCTCCAGCAGCACTCATTCAGCCTCCAGCAGCACATCCAGCCTCCAGCAGCACTCATTCAGCCTCCAGCAGCACTCATTCAGCCTCCAGCAGCACATCCAGCCTCCAGCAGCACTCATTCAGCCTCCAGCAGCACTCATTCAGTCTCCAGCAGCACTCATTCAGCCTCCAGCAGCACATCCAGTCTCCAGCAGCACATCCAGTCTCCAGCAGCACTCATTCAGCCTCCAGCAGCTCATTCAGCATCCAGCAGCACATCCAGTCTCCAGCAGCACATCCAGTCTCCAGCAGCACTCATTCAGCCTCCAGCAGCACATCCAGTCTCCAGCAGCACTCATTCAGCCTCCAGCAGCACATCCAGTCTCCAGCAGCACTCATTCAGCCTCCAGCAGCACATCCAGTCTCCAGCAGCACTCATTCAGCCTCCAGCAGCACATCCAGTCTCCAGCAGCACTCATTCAGCCTCCAGCAGCACATCCAGTCTCCAGCAGCACTCATCCAGTCACTCCAGCAACCAGCATTCGTCCAGTCACTCCACCATCCCTCTAGCAATCTTCTAGTCACCCCAGCATCCAGCATTCTTCCAGTCAATCCAGCATCTAGCACTCATCAAGCCACTCCAACACCCAGTAGTCATCCAATCAATCTTATCCACCTCCAATTTCTTCGTAAAAAGACAGCATGCTACAAACTTTCCCCATTCAGATCATCCCTCACCTACTCACCCACAGAGCGAATACACCCGTGCTCAATCCACGATCAAAGAGATCCCTGATTCCAATCATGATCTCCCCTCTAACACAATTCCTAGGATTATCTCTAATCACCTTAACCCTTTTCAACTCCCAGTCACTCTCAAAAAAATCTCATTTGCTCAACGACCTCCTCCTGGACACCCAACCGGACATCTGTGCCATTACAGAAACATGGCTAAAAAACACAGACACCGCCATTATTAACCAGTTGCCAACACAACAATATGACATCTTCTCTATCCCCAGACCTAAAAAAAGAGGGGGTGGAATAATGTTAATAGCAAAAAAAGAACTGAGACTGTCCCAACAAGCATTCAAATCGACGACCAAATTAGAAATCGGACTATTCAAATCCTCCCAGCTTCATGTCTGCCTTATTTACGCCCCCCCGGGGCTCCTAGAATCCGACCCTTCTCCACTCATCGAAACCATAGCCAAACACATCAACACTAACTCACCGGCTATTATCTTAGGAGATTTCAACATCCATGTTGACTCCCCTACCCTATCATCTAATTGCGAAGCTCTTCTCCTTTCTCTCCAGGCTATGGGATTCAAACAAATTATAAACAACCCCACACACAAGGCAGGCCACACGCTTGACCTGATATTCACTAACGAAACCATCTCGCCCATCACCCCTCCTTCCTGCTCTCCCATCCCCTGGTCAGATCACTCGATGATAACTACAAAATTATATATAAAACAAAAATTGACCCCTATTGTTACTAAATCCTCGATCCAGTTCAGGAAACCCTGTTCCATGGACACTCTCAACAACAGCCTGGCCGAAGAACTAATTAAACTGGACTTCTCAGATGCGGATACCGCTATGAACTCCTGGCAAACTATTACACACTCAGTAGCTAACAGAATTTGCCCTGTAACAACAAAAGTTATCAACCCAGCCCGCACGAACAAGAAACCCTGGTTCTCAACCGAACTAAGGAAACTCAAACAGGATCTACAACACAAAGAACAACGCTGGCGGAAAGATTCCTCCCCTTCCTCACTTGCTTCGTACAAAACTGCAATGAGCTACTATAGGACATCCATTACCCGCACCAAACGAGATTTCTACGCCAAAAAAATACACGGCTTCTTATATGACCCTAAAACTCTGTTCTCATATGTAGCTGCCCTTACCACACCTATGCCCCTCACCATCCCAGAAGAAGAAGCCCAGAACAAATCTACAGAGTTGGCTATCTTTTTTGATAACAAAATCAAAAACCTTCTTGCCCCCCTGGCTTCAACTAACATGGCTCCAAACCCTTCGCAACCATTAAGCCTCGCAACTAATAACCCTCCACCAAATATCCACAGACCGTCACTAGAAATTCTTGAACAGACATCCTCCCTGGAAATTGAATCAATAATCAAGAAAATGAAACCTTCCACTCATCCTCTGGACCAAATACCGACCAAACTACTTCTCACCATCCCTAACACCATTGCTAAACCGCTGGCAGACATCATAAATTGCTCCCTCAATCAAGGATCGGTCCCGGACTCCTTAAAAATTGCTTCACTTAAACCCTTACTTAAAAAACCCAACCTGGACCCAGCCAACCCTGCAAACTTCCGCCCCATTGCAAACCTACCTTTTATAGCCAAGCTAATGGAAAAGCTTGTCAACATCCGACTCACAGACTACCTTGACTCCCACAATATTCTCTACCCCTCTCAATTCGGATTCAGGAAACGCCTAAACACAGAATCCCTCCTTCTTTCTCTAACGGACAACATCCTGATGGGCCTTGACAAGGGACAATCTTACCTGCTAGCCCTTCTCGACATCTCTGCCGCGTTCGACACGGTAAACCACAATATCCTCATTAACCGCTTAATGGAAATAGGCATATCCGGCTCTGCACTGCTCTGGTTCACATCCTTTCTGAACAACAGACACTACAAAGTCAAAATAAATGACAAAGAATCTCACTCCATTCCATCAAACCAAGGTGTACCTCAGGGTTCGTCTCTTTCCCCTACCCTGTTCAATATATATCTACTCCCTTTATGCCAGCTACTCAATAGTCTCAATCTCACCCACTTTATATACGCGGACGATGTACAAATCATAATCCCCATCTCAGACCCCATCTCTACTCTAAATTTCTGGAACAACTGCTTACACGCCATCAACCTTCTGCTCTCGAGTCTCAATTTGGTCCTAAATACTTCCAAAACGGAACTACTGGTTATCTCCCCTTGTGACAACAACCCCCTCGCAAATAATGCTAGCATCCCATTAGCAAACCAGGTCAGAGATCTTGGGGCCACCCTTGACTCCAGAATGAATTTCAAAAAATTCATTAACGCCACAACCAAAGAATGCTTCTTCAAGCTACAGGTCCTGAAGCAACTTAGACCGCTCTTGCACTTCAAGGATTTCCGCTCGGTGCTTCAAGCCATACTGTTTTCAAAGATCGACTATTGTAATGCTCTATTACTTGGTCTGCCCGCTTCGTCCACCAAACCTCTTCAGATGCTGCAAAACGCAGCGGCTAGGATCCTTACAAACACTCGTCGCAAGGACCATATCACACCAATACTAAAATTCTACACTGGCTGCCCATCCAATATAGAATACTTTTCAAGGCTCTCACCATCATCCACAAATCAGTATACCAGCAATCCACTCTCCAACTCACCTTCCCACTTGAATTACATACTTCCGCAAGACCGATCAGAACTGTCTACAAAGGTTCGCTCAAGGCCCCCCCCCAACAAATCATCGGTCCACAACACTATTCACAAGCGAGCTCTTTCATCAGCAGGTCCACTACATTGGAATTCACTTCCACAAGACTTACGCCAAGAACAATGCCATTCAACTTTCAGAAAGAAATTGAAAACCTGGCTTTTCGCAGAAGCCTACCGCTGAAGGATCTCCTCAACCATCACTGACTCTCACTCCCCCACCCCTCCCCAATCCCTTCCCCCCACCCAACCTCACCCTTTCCTTCTCCCTCTGGACATACCAGGCTAATAACTGCCTAGGATAAACCTATGTTTTTGTATCTTACAGTTTTTGTTGATTTATATATTTATCTCTCTCTAATTGTTTCTTAGTTTAAACTCTGTACTGTCTTCCATTGCCCAGGTTTTATGCTCCCTGTTTAATGTAACTTTACTTTCTACCTTGATGTTAATTGGTTTCCCCTCAGTTACATTGTAAACCGGTACGATAAGACCTAGTCTTGAGCATCGGTATAGGAAAAGAAATTAAATAAATAAAATAAAAATAAATAAAACCCACCCCCGACCCTTTAAATTAAATCCCCCAACCTCCCGAACCCCCCCCAAATGAGTTAAATAACCTGCGGGTCCAGCGGCGGTCCGGAACGGCAGCGGTCCGGAACGGGCTCCTGCTCCTGAATCTTGTTGTCTTCAGCCGGCGCCATTTTCCAAAATGGCGCCGAAAAATGGCGGCGGCCATAGACGAACACGATTGGACGGCAGGAGGTCCTTCCGGACCCCCGCTGGACTTTTGGCAAGTCTCGTGGGGGTCAGGAGGCCCCCCACAAGCTGGCCAAAAGTTCCTGGAGGTCCAGCGGGGGTCAGGGAGCGATTTCCCGCCGCGAATCGTTTTCGTACGGAAAATAGCGCCGGCAGGAGATCGACTGCAGGAGGTCGTTCAGCGAGGCGCCGGAACCCTCGAGGGTTCCGGCGCCTCGCTGAACGACCTGCAGTCGATCTCCTGCCGGCGCCATTTTCCGTACGAAAACGATTCGCGGCGGGAAATCGCTCCCTGACCCCCGCTGGACCTCCAGGAACTTTTGGCCAGCTTGTGGGGGGCCTCCTGACCCCCACGAGACTTGCCAAAAGTCCAGCGGGGGTCCGGAAGGACCTCCTGCCGTCCAATCGTGTTCGTCTATGGCCGCCGCCATTTTTCGGCGCCATTTTGGAAAATGGCGCCGGCTGAAGACAACAAGATTCAGGAGCAGGAGCCCGTTCCGGACCGCTGCCGTTCCGGACCGCCGCTGGACCCGCAGGTTATTTAACTCATTTGGGGGGGTTCGGGAGGGTGGGGGATTTAATTTAAAGGGTCGGGGGTGGGTTTTTAGGGGGTTTTAATGTGCCGGTTTTGCGATTTTTCGATTTTTCACGATTTTTTCACGATTTTTCACGATATTTTACCCCCCCAACGGCAACAATACGATTCCCTCCCCCTCCCAGCCGAAATCGATCGTTAAGACGATCGAGGACACGATTCACATCCCTATTAGCCATGCTGTCTGGGAGTCCCCAGCTGAAGTATTGAGCGCAGTAACGTGTAGTTATTTGTATGACAGTGAGCGCTCAATACGTAATAGGAGGTAGACAGTTCTGAATTCATTGCAGTATTTAGTGTTCTTCTGGAGAATTATCCGCCCCATCTTTGCATCATCCTCTGCCTGTTTGTCCAAGCAGTAATGGGATGTGAAGGTGTGAAGTGAAGACCATGTGGCTGCTTTGCAGATATCTAATAGAGACACATCATGAAAGTGAGCAACAGATGCATCCATGGCACGGATTTGGTGTGCTTTGGGTATGGTGGACAAGGATTCCGAAAGTTTGAGATAACAAAATCGTATGCAGTTGGCAAGCCAGGAAGATAATGTTCTCTTTGATACAGGAAGGCCTGGTGCGTTCGGATTAAATGAGAGGAAGAGTTGCGAAGGTCTCGTCTGAGATTGAGTGCGTTGTTTATAATATGCAAGAGCATGTTTACAGTAGAAATGAAGACGCTGCTCGTTGTCGTTTGTGTGTGGTTTTGGATGAAAAATAGGTAGTGTAATGGTTTGATTTAAATGAAATGCAGAAACTTCCTTAGGTAGAAAGTGACGATGCGTACGTAGTGTAACTTTATCATGGTAAAATTCCAAGTAAGGAGAATAGTGAATCAGTGCTTGAAGGTTGCTGATTCTTCATGCAGAAGTTAAGGCGATTAAGAACAGTACTTTCCAGGAAAGGTACCTAGGATGGCAACTGTGTAGTGGTTCAAAGGGTGGTAACATAAGTTGTTCCAGAATTGGATTAATGTCCCAAGGTACTGGGGGGTTTTTGATTGGAGGTCGTAAATGCAAAACGCTCTTCATAAATCTGGAAACTAGAATATGACATGCTATAGATTCTCTGTTGAGAGGAGTGTGATATGCTATCGCGCTGAGGTGAACGCATAAGGAAGCAGTAGCCAAAACTTGCATATAAAGGATGTGAAGATATGACAATAGCCTTTCAGGTGAGCATGTGAGTGGTTCAATGTTCATAGAGGAACACCATGCGGCATAACGCTTCCACTTACGCTGATAATTGAGACCGGTGGATAGTTTTCTTGATGCCACTAAAATATCTTGAAGTGGTGGAGATATTTTTAGGTTTTGGAATGTGAGCCATTCAATCTCCATGCAGTGAGATTCAAAGAAGCGCGGAGTGGATGGAGAAGTGAACCCTTTTGTTGGGTGAGAAGAGTGGGAGCATTCCCCAGGGGAATTGGTTTACAGATTGATAGTTGGAGCAGGTAAGAGTACCATGGTTGACACGGCCATGCTGGTGCAATCAGGATTAGGTTTGCTTTGTCCTCAATGCATCTTTGTATTGTGCGTGAGTTCAAGGGAATTGGTGGAAATGCGTACAGAAGATGTTGCGACCAATCTAGTAGGAATGCATCTTGCATCAGATGGTGAACACTGGGGTATACTGAGCAAAAGAGGGGAACCTTTCTGTTGTGTTCTGTTGCAAAGAGATCTATTTGAGGAAGATTCCAAACTGAAAATATTCTGTTGGCCACGCTCTGGTCTAATTCCCACTCATATGGTTGAAAAATCCTGCTTAAATTGTCCGCTTTGGTATTGTTGATGCCTGGAATATATGTGGCTTGTAGGGAGATTCCCGTTGTGAGACCAGTCTAGAATCTCTACTGTTTCCTTGCAGAGGTTCCATGAACTGGACCCTCCTTGTTTGTTTATGTAGAACATCGCCACTTGGATGTCTGTGTGGATCATGATGACATGATGCTGCAGTTTGTGTTCGAAAGCTCATAGTGCGTATTTGATGGCTCGTAACTCTAGGAGATTGATGTGATAAGTTCGTTCCTGGAAAGACCATAACCCTTGAGTTTGTAGGTTGGCAAGATGGGCTCCCCATCCTGTGGGAGAGGCATCTGTGGTAAGGATCAATTGATGGCAAAGAGGCCTTAGTGGCAAGCCTTCTGTGAGTGCTGGCGGGATGATCCACCAGAGAAGGTCTCTCTTCATGCTGTTGGTGAGTCTTACTCGAGTGGACAATGGACTTTGAAACTGTGACCATTGGTGTTTTAATCCCCATTGAAGACGACGGATGTGAAGTACTGTGTTCGGGACTACATATGTACATGCTGCCATATGACCCAGTACAGTCAGGATTTGGCGAGCTGAGGCAGTGGTAAGGTTTAGTAGATGTTGGGCTACAGAAGTAAGTGCTATTGCCCTGGGTTGAGGTAAGAAAGCTTTGTCCTGAATGGTGTTTATGGATACTCCGATAAAGACCAGGGTCTGGGTAGATTGTAGATGAGATTTTTCATAATTTATGAGAAGACCCAGATTGTATAGACAATTGATTGTTTGCATTAAATTGCTTTGGAGAAGAACGGGGGTTGGGGCTACTAGTAAACAATCATCCAGATAAGGAAATATTTGAATCCCCCGACGACAGAGGTGTGCCACCACTACCGCTAGGCATTTCGTGAATACTCTGGGAGCAGATGAGAGGCTGAAGGGAAGGACGTTGTATTGAAAATGTCTTTTTCCCACTTGGAAACAAAGGTAATTCCAGAATCTGGGATGCATTGGGATATGAGCATATGCATCCTTTAAATCTATGGAACACATCCAATCCATGGGTTGCAAGAACGGAAGGATTGATTTGAGAGAAGTCATTTTGAATTTTTCCTTTCGAATGTATTTGTTGAGGAAGCGCAGGTCCAGAATTGGACGTAGACCTCCTGATTTCTTGGGAATGAGGAAGTATTTTGAATAAAAACCCTTCAGATGTTGGGAGGGTTGTACCTCCTGTATACAGTGTTGAAGTAAATGACTGATCTCTTGAAGGAGAGTCTTCCGATGAATACTCTGAAATGTTTTGGTACTCAAATGTGGAAGAGGAGGTGGGGATGTAAGATTGAGGGAATATCCGTCTTTTATTATGGCTAGGACCCAGGAATCCGTCGTAATATTGCTCCATTGAGTGAAAAAATGGGAAAGTCGGCCACCTACTATCTGGGTGTGTAGTGATGGCGGTATTATTTCTAAAAACTTGATTTTTAGGGGGTTGAGGATCGGTAGTCTGGCGTGGTTGACGAGCTACGCATGGGCGTTGATGAGCAGCTGGTTGTTGGAAAGGCTGTTGGTGGTTTGGTTGGTATGGTTGAGGCCTATAAGTAGTATAAGGCCTGTACTGATGTCTCTGGAAAGGTCTTTTGTATGAACCAAACTGACATTTTGATGATGAAGAATCATGTTGAGTTAAAGAAAGTACAGCTACTTTCTGCTCCTTTAACTTCACCACAGTTTCGGTAAGTTTGTCCCCGAACAAGTTATTGGGTCGGCAGGGCAGGTTAGTTTGTCGTGAACATCTTCACATATGGCACTCGCCCGTAACCATGCCAGTCTTCTGGCTGCTATTGTATTGGCTGTTGTTTTCATAGAGGATTCAAAACCCTCGTAAACGGAACGTACCATATGCCGCAGACCTTCTTCCATATCATGGAATTCAGATGGAAGTGTATTATCTGCTGAATTCTGTTGAAGCAAGGGTTTTAAGTATTGAAGGCATTCAAAAAGATACTGAACTACATAGAATTGATGGTTCTGTATCTTAGCATTAAGGATTTCTGATTGATATGCTTTCTGAGCAAAGTCATCTAAATGTTTGTTGTCTTTGCTGGGCGGATTATTTGAATGTAAGCGAGATTTACGTGCCTTTTGCATGGCTGATTCAACCACGACAGATGCGTGCGGTAACTGCACGTTGGTGTAAAAAGGGGAATCTCGCATCCTATAATCCAAGTTCATTTTCCTTGAAGTTGGAGTCGTTGAATTTGGGGAATCCCAAGTCTTTTCCAATAGAGATCTAGAACTGGATGAGAAGGAAGTGCTGTAGGTTCAGCCAGTGTTTCAAATATTTTTAACACACCAAACATCTCTTACCTAGGATCAGGAATCTTTTGTTTCTACCCCCAATCGGTGACCCACTTTCTCCAAAAATTGGGAGTGTGTGAGATCTTCTGGTGGTGATACCGGTTCTAGAGGCAAGTCCTGTGAGTTAGATGGGTAACCGGTTGATGACCCTGGCGATGAAGGTGAAGTAGGAGGATCTACTGGTCGAGGAGATAGTCTGGCAGGTAGCATTCTAGGTGCTGGCTCTGGTATAGGTACCAAAGGTACTTCTACTGGTGGGTCAGGGTTTGGCAGATTTTGTTGTTGAATTAGATAATTGATAATTAGATAATTGATAATTTTGTTATCAATTAGAAAATGTGATAAAATAGAGGTAATCTGTGTCAATGTATCAGATACCGATAAGGATGTAGGGGGGCCCATATTCGGGTGTTGACCTGATAGAGGTACAGCTGCCTTGAGGATATCCTGGTTCGGTCCTTGAGGACATCTGATTTCCTGAGGTGGATAAGGAAGTTTAGAATGGAGGGGTTCTTGATAAATTGAACTCCTACAATGATGAGATGAAATAGATGAAATAGAGAGTCCTGAAAAAATAGATGAAATAGAGAGTCCTGAAAAAATCTCAGATGAATGGGAAGATCCTCCCGATAAATGTGGAGGAGATAAAGAATCTTCCGAGTCCACTACTAAGAGTGGGGATGGACTTCTAGGCCTTTTATGACCTGATGTGTGCTTTTTGTATTGTTTTACAGGTGTAGATACGCTGCTGCGTCGATCTTCCTCAGTTCCTGGGTGTCGATGCTCTTCAGATGCGCGCTGCCTTGAAGCGGCGACGCTGGTCCACTGCGTTGGTGTGTTGACGCTGCTCTGCTGCGTTGACGTCGCTCCGATGCGTCGTTGCTCCGATGCGCTGATCTTTTCCCGAAGCCTCGCAGCGCCGCTGAGACGGCTTATTACTTGGTATTGACGCATCTGACGCAGGCTGCGTCAACGGTGCGTCCCCAGCCGTTTGCATCAAAGGATTATTTTTCCTTTTTTGTTTGTGACCTGGAGGGTCAGCAGAGGTGGACCTTCAATGGGCTTGGGTTTTGGGGGTCGACTGCGGTCCTGGAGCCGACCTGGCTGAGGCATCAGAGAGGGCATACGAGCCCGTCTTGTCCTCTCTGAGCTGGGCAATCTGCGCTGCTCTCTGATGCTGTACCCATGGGGACATCCGTCCACAATCTGTACAGTTTGCCTGATCATGTTTTGGACCAAGGCAAATGTAACAAAATTGATGTCTGTCAGTTACAGACATAATTTTACCACAGTCACAGAATTTAAATCCTGGACGAGGCATGATGTAATTATTCTGTGATAAATTTTGAAGTTTTAAAGAAATAATTGCAGTTTTTTTCCTCACAGCAACTTTTCCTCAGAAGAACTGTAGAGCTCCGCGTGCGGTTAGTCGCACGGAAAAAAACAGACTGAGGAGCCTCGAGCAGGCATAGACAGGCAGGAGGGAACACCTAAAGACCTTGGGTGATCTTAGAGAGCTCTGCCACCTAGTGGCATGGAGGACGTACCCAGCAGCATGGCTAATTCAGCTGCTTATCTATGGGAAAAAGAGAAGTTACCAGCATGTTGTGTGGAAATAGACAAAAGGTATGATTCATATTGCTATTTTATTATGGTTTTCCAGCACTATAAAAATGTTTCCTTATGTATATAGAAGTAAAAGTGAATATTCTGTCAACTGGAACCTTCTTGTTTTCAGGCAATATTTCATGCTTAACAGATTCCTTTTTTTAACTGGATGTCCTTCCCAACCAGAAATTAGGTATTCCTTGTACATACGTTGCTCTACTACAATGAAAAATGATACAATTCCCAATTCTCTGCCTTTTCCTTGAGATGAGAATAAAGTAAATAGTGAAATACATGAAACAGTATCTACAAGCCTGTACTTGCTTCCTAAAAAAATATGCCTAACAGTTTCTTTTATTTATTCTTTTTGATTAACAATTCACAATTTTTTTTCAGAAATGTTAATGAAGAAAGTGAACAAGCTTATAAAGATTAAGATCCTATTTCAATGTGGTTTCACACTTGCACATCCATATTTCATTATTAGGTAATTCTTTGGGGGATATAGCTGCTGTGAGATTTTGCATAAGTCAGAATATAGAACAACTTCACTGAACAGGGGTAATGTTCAGCAAAAATACCTGGCTGATTAGAAAGTACAGGCTTGTAGCTTATAGTTTTGTTAAATGTCCAGACTCCTTGAAAGTTAGAATTGTTTCTGATTCTTTACATCATGTTAAAAAAATTGCACATATATTAGAAATGTGATTTGACACCTGATTTTTTTGTGTACATGAAACAATGTTAAATTAAGTAACACTTGTCAAATCTAAAGTGATAGTATACTTTGGACTGATTACCAAAAGAGAGACACTCGTTCTTTTGTTCTATAGTCCTATTCTTTAGAAAAGCATTTTCACTCCATGCAAAAACACACAAACCAAAGAGAAACAGAAGCCATGTGCAGAATAATCATTGGTATTTATTTTATATTTGTGAACATATTATGGTCATTCAAATTTCAAAAGAGAAAACCTAATTTATACTTCAAGTGTACAAATTGTATCAATAAAAATGCTTATAAACAAAACAGATGTAATTCATAGCCTGTTGGTTAATAGGGTTATTGTAGTTAAAACACCTCTGTGCAACAGATGATTGGGAGTCCACCTTGGGTAGGGGATAAGTACATGGAGGAGAGACCCCCAATTTTGTTCACCTTCTAAATGTTGTTCACCTACCAATAACTACACTGCACAATAGGGATGTGAATCGTTTTTCAACGATTAAAATTATCGTCCGATAATGTTTATATCGTCTTAAATCGTTATAGAACACGATACAATAGAAATTCTAACGATTTATCGTTAAAAATCGTTAAAATCGTGTTAGTGCGCACTAACTCGAGTTAGTGCGCACTAACTCCCCGTTAGTGCGCACTAACTCGATTTAGTGCGCACTAACTGAAAATGATACAAATAAACACTTTCCAGGTCACTGAAGGTCAGTTAGGAATGAATATGTGTTCCTATTGGCTGGCTGCCCTCTTATCTATTGATGTTACCAAGGTTACCACTGAGGTGATGGTTGGGGGGATGGGAAATGGAACTGGAAACTAACGAACACCAACAGAAAATGAAACAAAGTGTTCACACTTCCCAGGTCAGTAAAGGTCACTTAGGAATGAATATGTATGTATGTATTCCTATTGGCTGGCTGTGCTCTTATCTATTGATGTTACCAAGGCTAATACTGAGGTAATGGTTGGGGGGATGTGAAATGGAAACAGTTGGAAGCTTGACAAAAAAAGTAATGTAATGATCAGCACTCACGTGACTAGAACTTGTTTGTTTATTATTTTTGTTAGCAGGCACCTGAAATGCTAGTGCATGTTGAATTTGCCAATCACTGTGCATTTTAGAAAGGTGGTCCTGGCTGGAACTGTACACAGTTCAAATATATGTAATTGATTGTTGGTAAGTGTATTTTTTAAGTAGCCACACTGGCACAAGTATGTTTACTTTTCCTCCTACTTAACTCACTAGCTCAGCTTTGTAAGAAGGGCTTCTCTGCTTGTGTGTTGTTTTTGTTTGGTGTGAGGAGAGCAGAAACATCAGATCTTTATTCAATCTACTACAGTCATCTCTTACAGTGCCCTATCCCTATTAATACCAGGAGTGTTGTGATCTTCCTGCACACAGTGCCCTAACCCTGATACCAGTCTGAGACAGCTCCCTCCCTGCATTACTAGTGAGAGGCTGGCTTCACAGACAGGGGGGAGCTGCCTGACCCTCACTCCTGACTTCCCCCATGTCCCAGCTAGTGAATGGTGTGTGGGTGAGGGGGGGGGGGGGAGGATGGTGAAGTCTGAGACAGCTCCCTCCCTGCATTACTAGTGAGAGGCTGGCTTCACAGACAGGGGGGAGCTGCCTGACCCTCACTCCTGACTTCCCCCATGTCCCAGCTAGTGAATGGTGTGTGGGTGAGGGGGGGGGGGGGGGGCGGAGGATGGTGAAGTCTGAGACAGCTCCCTCCCTGCATTACTAGTGAGAGGCTGGCTTCACAGACAGGGGGGAGCTGCCTGACCCTCACTCCTGACTTCCCCCATGTCCCAGCTAGTGAATGGTGTGTGGGTGAGGGGGGGGGAGGATGGTGAAGTCTGAGACAGCTCCCTCCCTGCATTACTAGTGAGAGGCTGGCTTCACAGACAGGGGGGAGCTGCCTGACCCTCACTCCTGACTTCCCCCATGTCCCAGCTAGTGAATGGTGTGTGGGTGAGGGGGGGGGGAGGATGGTGAAGTCTGAGACAGCTCCCTCCCTGCATTACTAGTGAGAGGCTGGCTTCACAGACAGGGGGGAGCTGCCTGACCCTCACTCCTGACTTCCCCCATGTCCCAGCTAGTGAATGGTGTGTGGGTGAGGGGGGGTGGAGGATGGTGAAGTCTGAGACAGCTCCCTCCCTGCATTACTAGTGAGAGGCTGGCTTCACAGACAGGGGGGAGCTGCCTGACCCTCACTCCTGACTTCCCCCATGTCCCAGCTAGTGAATGGTGTGTGGGTGAGGGGGGGGGTGGAGGATGGTGAAGTCTGAGACAGCTCCCTCCCTGCATTACTAGTGAGAGGCTGGCTTCACAGACAGGGGGGAGCTGCCTGACCCTCACTCCTGACTTCCCCCATGTCCCAGCTAGTGAATGGTGTGTGGGTGAGGGGGGGGGGGGAGGATGGTGAAGTCTGAGACAGCTCCCTCCGTGCATTACTAGTGAGAGGCTGGCTTCACAGACAGGGGGGAGCTGCCTGACCCTCACTCCTGACTTCCCCCATGTCCCAGCTAGTGAATGGTGTGTGGGTGAGGGGGGGGGGGGAGGATGGTGAAGTCTGAGACAGCTCCCTCCCTGCATTACTAGTGAGAGGCTGGCTTCACAGACAGGGGGGAGCTGCCTGACCCTCACTCCTGACTTCCCCCATGTCCTAGCTAGTGAATGGTGTGTGGGTGAGGGGGGGGGGGGGGAGGATGGTGAAGTCTGAGACAGCTCCCTCCCTGCATTACTAGTGAGAGGCTGGCTTCACAGACAGGGGGGAGCTGCCTGACCCTCACTCCTGACTTCCCCCATGTCCCAGCTAGTGAATGGTGTGTGGGTGAGGGGGGGGGGGGAGGATGGTGAAGTCTGAGACAGCTCCCTCCCTGCATTACTAGTGAGAGGCTGGCTTCACAGACAGGGGGGAGCTGCCTGACCCTCACTCCTGACTTCCCCCATGTCCCAGCTAGTGAATGGTGTGTGGGTGAGGGGGGGGGGGGAGGATGGTGAAGTCTGAGACAGCTCCCTCCCTGCATTACTAGTGAGAGGCTGGCTTCACAGACTGGGGGGAGCTGCCTGACCCTCACTCCTGACTTCCCCCATGTCCCAGCTAGTGAATGGTGTGTGGGTGAGGGGGGGGGGGGAGGATGGTGAAGTCTGAGACAGCTCCCTCCCTGCATTACTAGTGAGGGGCTGGCTTCACAGACAGGGGGGAGCTGCCTGACCCTCACTCCTGACTTCCCCCATGTCCCAGCTAGTGAATGGTGTGTGGGTGAGGGGGGGGGGGGGGGGGGGAGGATGGTGAAGTCTGAGACAGCTCCCTCCCTGCATTACTAGTGAGAGGCTGGCTTCACAGACAGGGGGGAGCTGCCTGACCCTCACTCCTCCGGGGTATTGTGATCTTCCTGCACACAGTGCCCTATCCCTGATACCAGGGGTGTTGTGATCTTCCTGCATGCAGTGCCCTATCCCTATTAATACCAGGAGTGTTGTGATCTTCCTGCATGCAGTGCCCTATCCCTATTAATACCAGGAGTGTTGTGATCTTCCTGCATGCAGTGCCCTATCCCTGATACCGGGATGTGTGCAAGAAGATCACAACACCCCCGGTATCAGGAATAGGGCACTGCGTGCAGGAAGATCACAACACCCCCAGTATCAGGAATAGGGCACTGTGTGCAGGAAGATCACAACACCCCTGGTATTAGGGATAGGGCACTGTGTGCAGGAAGATCACAACACTCCTGGTATTAATAGGGATAGGGCACTGTGTGCAGGAAGATCACAATACCCCTGGTATCAGGGTTAGGGCACAAGTTCTAGTCACATTGACTGATCACATTACTTGTTTTGTCAAGCTACCAACTGTTTCCATTTCCCATCCCCCATATACTGTCAGTAGGAAACTTGGTAACATGAATAAATAAGAGGGCAGCCAATAGGAATACATATTCATTCCTAAACTGACCTTAACTGACCTGAAAAGTGTCAAATTGTATCATTTTCAGTTAGTGCGCACTAACTCCCAGTTAGTGCGCACTAATCGGAAAAAAACGATTTTTAACGATTTTTTAACTAAAAAATCGTGCCTAAGACGATTTTCTTGCCCTGCCACATGATTTCTATCGTTAAGACGATATGGAAAACGATTCACATCCCTACTGCACAAGTTCATCTATGCTGGTGGCATTTGCTGTGCCACTCAGCTTCATGTTTTCTCTCTGGACTAGACCCTGAATGAAAGTGTGACAAACCTGACAAACTATATTACTACATGGCAGATCACAATGAATCCTGGAAAACTTGATCCTGTGTATTCCACGTTCATAATGCTAGTGCAAAAAAGAACATTTATGTGGGTGGCCAGAGATTACCTGTTGAAGTTCCTCAAAACAGGTAATCTCTGGCCACCCACATAAATGTTCTTTTTTGCACTAGCATTATGAACGTGGAATACACAGGATCAAGTTTTCCAGGCCGAGGTGAGAGATGTCTCTGCCCACAGAGAGGAGCCCCATGGGCCTCACCATCGGTGGGCGTGGTCTCAGCGACGTAGGACAGAGCTGTGAACAAGACTTTATTAAGGAAGAAAAGATGATACATAACCCGAGGAGCGGGATATGTAATAAACACAGTCTTAGTAAATACAGTAGTCCAGAAGGTGAAGTTGATACGAAGCTCCGGTAGTGGCCTGCAGAGCGGGGTACACCAGGAGATTCCTGCAGGCTGGTGGAATTACCTCAGAGTGCAGATCAGTAGTAGCCCGCAGCGCAGGGTATGCCGAGGAAGCTGTACAATAGGTGCCGAGGTGGTAGCAGTCTGTGATGCAGGAATCAGGATGTAGACTCTGTATAGAGGTAACAAGATCCTGAGGTACAGGATGCGTAGCATAGGCAGACCAAAGAATGGTAGTGGCTTGAGGAACGGGGTACACCGTGGAATCTGCAGGCAACGTTGATAGAAGTCAGAGAAAGTACTCACACAAGGAAGTCCCAGAGGGAGACCCGAGGAGCGGGTCCAGAGGTCCTAGGCAGGAGGGCCCTCTGAGAGGCGGATAGCCAAAACGCGGAAGAGTCCCCGAGGAACGGGTACTCAGTGTCCGAATGCCAGGAGTAGAATCTGGAACAGAAGATCCAAGTAGAGTGGAAATTAACAAGTGAGAGAACTCCTTGATAACTTGTATAGCAATGGGCCAGTCAGTATAAATACATTAGCGACGCTGACGTCATCGGGAGGGGACGCTCCCGAGGTTCCCGCCATGACGTATTCATAAGGAGGCCCTACGTGCGCGCACCTATGTGATGCCGGAAGTAAGATGGCGGTTGGTAGTGCCCATGCTGTCCCGGGGACGCTGGGCAAGTTGGCGTTGGTTAGTGGAGTCCGCCATTCTCCCAATGATGGATGGTGCAGAGAGAAAAGAAGTGAGCAGGAGAGGTCGCAGCCGTCTGCAACCAACGGGCGCAACAGTACCCCCCCTTCTTAGGGCCCCTCCCCAGGGGTTTCGGCTTCCTGGGGTGAGCCAGATAGAATTGCCTTATCAATTCTTTGTCCAAGATATTATTTGCGGGTTCCCAGCTGTTTTCCCCTGGTCCGAATCCTTCCCAGGAAATAAGATATTCCCATCGTCTCCCATGTCTCCGCACATCAAGGATGTCATCTACCTGGTAGGTTATGTCTTCTTCCGCAGGGAGGGGCTGCGGTTCAGGTGTCTTTTTAGAAAACTTGGACAAGATGAGCAGTTTCAACGGGGAAATGTGAAAGGCATTGTGGATTTTTAGAGTTGATGATGGTAACTGCAAGCTGTAAGTGACTGGACCCAGGCAATGTAATATAGGAAATGGTCCAATATACCATGGTGCAAATCAAATTGAAGGCAACTTGAGACAAATGAACCGGGTACTTAACCATACCTTATCTCCGGGCTGAAGTTGAGGAGCTGCTCTATGATGGGCATCATAAAACTTCTTTGCTTGTGTCCAGCTTTTTGAAGTAAACCCTTAGTGTGTTCCCACAGCTGATGTAACTCCTGTGCTGAAGCTTGAGTGGCCGGAGAGGTCACCGATAGGGGTATCGGTAGCGGAGGTAAGGTTTGGCGACCGTAGACTAATTGATATGGTGAGGAGCCTGTGAAAGCTGAAGGGTGTGAATTCAACATGAATTCTGCCCAAGGAAGCAGTTTGGCCCAATCGTTCTGTCTTGAGTTGACGTAAGCTCTTAGGAACTGTACAGAATTGTACTTTAATCCTTTCGATTTGTCCGTTAGCTTGTGGGTGATAGCTGGAAATCAAGTCTAGAGAAATATCAAATTTCTTACAGAGAGATCTCCAGAACTTGGCAGTGAATTGCACTCCGCGATCAGAGAGTATGTGCTTTGGCATGCCATGAAAACGGAATATATGATGGATGAAATGTTTTGCAAGTTCGGGAGCAGAAGGTAGTCCGGGTAGAGCCACAAAATGAGCCATCTTGGAAAACCAATCGATGGTAACCCATATTGTGTTGTTTCCATTGGACACTGGGAGGTCAACGATAAAGTCCGTGGATGTGTAGGTCCACGGTTCGCTTGGTGTGGGCAAAGGTTGGAGAAGGCCCCAGGGACTACCAGTAGGTGGTTTCTGTCTGGTGCACATAGCGCAAGATTCAACATAAGTCTAAACATAGAAGGCCACCAATAGTATCTCTCCAACGCAGACAGAATTCTGGATTGCTCAGGATGACCGGCAAGATGTGAGCCATGAGCCCATCTAAGAATCTTTTTCCTGAGTGCCCGAGGTACCACAGTCTTTCCGAATGGCACTGTGTCTGTGGCTGAGAGGATTACCCAAGTAGGGTCGATGATATGTCTCGGAGTGTCTGGGATATCTTCTGGTGTGAATGAGCGGGAAGGAGCATCTGCGAGGGTGTCCTTGTCTGCTGGACGATATCTCAGGAGGAAGTTGAATCTGTTAAAGAATAATGACCACGCACTTGTCTGTGGTTTAAACGTGCATGACGCAGATATTAGAGGTTTTTATGGTCAGTAAAAACCGTTATCTGGTGTTGAGCACCTTCGCGCCATGGGCACCACTCCTCAAATGCCAACTTGATTGCGAGCAACTCTTTATCTCCGATTCTGTAGTTTCGCTTAGCAGGGGTGAAATGCCGAGAAAAAAAAGAGCATGGATGGAGCATGTGAGTATCACTGTGCTGGCTGAGGACAGCGCCAACTCCAACGTCCGAGGCATCTACCTCGACTATGAAGGATCATTGAGGGTCAGTGTGGCAAAGACATGGCTCTTGAAGGAAGGCATGCTTGAGTTTCTGGAAGGCTGTTACGGCTTCAGGAGACCATTGAGAGGGATTGGCTCCCTTGGCGGTGAGGGGCACGGTCAAGGTGGAGTAGTGATAAATGAATGACCGATAGTAGTTGGTAAATCCTAGAAAGTGGCGTAAAGTTTTTAATCCTGAAGGTTGAGGCCAGTCCCGAATGCTCTTAGTTTTCTGTGGATCCATCTGGAAGCCTTGGTTGGACACGATGTATCCTAAGAATGGAACTGATTCTTGGTGGATGGCACACTTTTCTAGTTTGGTGTATAGATGATTATCTCGGAGTCTCTGAAGAACCTTGGGCACATCCAAGAGGTGGGTCTGGAGATCCTGAGAGAAGACTAGTATATCGTCCAAATATACTACCACACAGTCATACAACATGTCTCTGAAGATTTCATTCATGATGTTTTTGAATACTGTGGGGGTGTTACAGCAGCGGAAGGGCATGACCAAGTATTCAAAATGACCATCGCGGGTATTGAAAGCTGTTTTCCATTCGTCACCCCGGCATATTCGAACAAGATTATATGCTCCTCTTAGGTCCAGCTTTGTGAATATTCTGGCTCCTTGGAGCCGATCAAAAAGTCAGAGATCAATGGCAGTGGGTAGCGGTCCTTCATGGTGATCTTCTTCAACCCACGGTATTCTATACATGGGCGAAGGGATCCGTCCTTCTTGCCCACGAAAAAGAATCCAACTCCGGCCAGAGACTTTGAAGGCCGTATGAAGCCCTTTGCCAAGTTCTCCTGGATGTAGGTAGACATAGCCTTTGTCTCGGATAAAGAAAGTGGGTACACCCTTCCTTTAGGAAGTTCGGAACCCGGTTCTAAGTTGATGGCGCAGTCAAAGGATCGGTGAGGTGGCAAAGTATCCACCGCTTGTTTAGAAAACACATCCTGGTAGGACTGGTACTGTAGAGGTAGGCCTGGGAGAGAGGTGGTAGTGGTCAGGCAAGGCATAGGTGTCACGACCTCTAGGCATCTTCCATGGCAGATTTTTCCCCACTGAGAAAGTTCCATGGTGGTCCAATCGAATTGGGGTGAGTGAGTTTGAAGCCATGGTATCCCAAGTACCACCGGATGAATAGCCTTGTCCAGAATTAAAAACGTGATGGTCTTAGAATGTAGAGATCCAATGCGGAGGCGAAGCGGCTGGGTAGTAAATGAAACCTTGCCGGGTAGAGGCTCGCTGTGTATGAACGACAGTAGTAGTGGAGTGGGTGTCCGAACTGTAGGAATGCATAGGTGCTCCTTGAGTTGGTGGAGTATGAAGTTTCCGCCTGCCCCGGAATCTACAAGGGCTAGAGTGTGAAATTAGAGGGCCTCTGAAATGATAGAGACTGGAAGTGTCAGTGGAGGATGGAGAAGTTAGACCTAGGAAGAGTTCTCCGGCAAGTTTCCTGGACAAATAGGGCAGGAAGGTATCGCATGGCCTGGTTTTCCGAAGTACATGCAGAGGCCAAGTCTCTTTCGATAGCGTCTGTCGTTTGATGTAAGGTGGCTTTGCCCCAGTTGCATTGGCTCTTCTTCCTCTGCCTGTGGTGTAGGAGTGGTCAAAGTGGTCAAAAGTGGTCAAAGTGACTGTATGATTTTTTACCCGCCGGTGAGAGATTGTATGTGTGCACTCGGTGCAAAGAGCTCCTGGCTCTCAGGGAACGAGTCCGATCTCTGGAGGCTAGAGTAGCAGACTTGGAAGAGCTGAGGGAGACAGAGAGGTACATTGACGAGACCTTCAGGGACATAGTAGCCAAGTTCCAAATCCATTCTGGCAGCCCCAGTGCTGCCTTGGATCAGAAAGGTCTCCCAGTAGGAGAACATCACCCTGGTGTAGCAGGAAGTGATCCTGTAGCAAGGACCTGCTCTCCAGGTGATGTATTGTCCTCTCGCACTGAGGACAAATCTCCCAGGGCTACTGCCCAGGAGGGAAGGGTTAGGCCGGCCATCATAGTTGGTGATTCAATTATTAGAAATGTAGATAGCAGGGTGGCTGGTGGACGTGAGGACCGCCTGGTAACTTGCCTGCCTGGTGCGAAGGTGGCAGACCTCACGCGTCACCTAGATAGGATTATAGACAGTGCTGGGGAGGAGCCGGCTGTCGTGGTACATGTGGGCACCAACGACATAGGAAAATGTGGGAGAGAGGTTCTGGAAGCCAAATTTAGGATTTTAGGTAGGAAGCTGAAATCCAGAACCTCCAGGGTGGCATTCTCTGAAATGCTTCCTGTTCCACGTGCAGGTCCCCAAAGGCAGGCAGAGCTCCAGAGTTTCAATGCGTGGATGAGACGATGGTGCAGGGAAGAGGGATTCAGCTTTGTAAGGAACTGGGGAAACTTTTGGGGAAAGGGGAGACTTTTCCGAAAGGACGGGCTCCACCTTAACCAGAGTGGAACCAAGCTGCTGGTACTAACTTTCAAAAAGGAGATAGAGCAGCTTTTAAACTAGAACAAGGGGGAAAGCCGACAGTCACTCAGCAGTGCATGGTTTGGAGAAATGTATCCTTGAAGGATACTAATGAAACAGGAGAGTTAGGGCATCCCAACAGAGAGGTTCCATCAAAAGCAAACATAGTTCATATGCCTATATGTAAAAAATCACCAAAGCTAATGATTACCGAATTATCCCAAACAACTGAAAAGCAGGTTGTTAAAACAAGCAAAAACCACACTTTGAAATGTCTGTATGCCAATGCCAGAAGTCTAAGAAGTAAGATGGGAGAGTTAGAGTGTTTAGCAGCAAATGATGAGATTGACATAATTGGCATCACAGAGACTTGGTGGAAGGAGGATAACCAATGGGACAGTGCTATATCAGGGTACAAATTATATCGCAATGATAGGGAGGATCAACGGTGGGGGTGTGGCACTTTATGTCCGGGAGGGTATAGAGTCCAACAGGATAAAGATCATACAAGAGAGTAAATGCTCAGTAGAATCTATATGGGTAGAAATCCCATGTGTGTTGGGTAAGAGTATAGTGATAGGAGTATACTACGTCCACCTGGACAAAATGGTCAGACAGATGATGAAATGCTAAGAGAAATCAGGGAAGCAAACCAATTTGGCAGTGCAATAATAATGGGAGATTTCAATTACCCCAATATTGACTGGGTAAATGTAACATCAGGACTTGCTAGAGACATAAAGTTCCTGGATGTAATAAATGACTGCTTCATGGAGCAATTGGTTCAGGAACCTACAAGAGAGGGAGCTATTTTAGATTTAATTCTTAGTGGAACGCAAGATTTGGTGAAAGAAGTAACGGTGGTGGGGCCACTTGGCAACAGTGATCATAACATGATCAAATTTAAACTAATAACTGGAAGGGGGACAATAAGTAAATCTGCAGCTCTAACACTAAATTTTAAAAAGGGAAACTTTGATAAAATGAGGAAAATAGTTAGAAAACACTGAAAGGTGCAGCTGCAAAGGTTAAAAGTGTTCAACAGGCTTGGACATTGTTTAAAAATACAATCCTAGAGGCGCAGTCCATATGTATTCCGCGCATTAAGAAAGGTGGAAGGAAGGCAAAACGATTACCGTCATGGTTAAAAGGTGAGGTGAAAGAGGCTATTTTAGCCAAAAAAACATCCTTCAAAAATTGGAAGAAGGATCCATCTGAAGAAAATAGGATAAAACATAAGCATTGTCAAGGTAAGTGTAAAACATTGATAAGACAGGCGAAGAGAGAATTTGAAATGAAGTTGGCCATAGAGGCAAAAACTCATAATAAAAACTTTTTAAAATATATCCAAAGCAAGAAACCTGTGAGGGAGTCGGTTGGACCATTAGATGACAGAGGGGTTAAAGGGGCTCTTAGGGAAGATAAGGTCATTGCAGAAAGACTAAATGAATTCTTTGCCTCCGTGTTTACTAATGAGGATGTTGGGGAGATACCAGTTCCGGAGATGGTTTTCAGGGGTGATGACTCAGACGAACTGAACGAAATCACTGTGAACCTGGAAGATGTAGTAGGCCAGATTGACAAACTAAAGAGTAGCAAATCACCTGGACCGGATGGTATGCATCCTAGGGTTCTGAAGGAACTAAAAAATGAAATTTCTGATCTATTAGTTAAAATTTGTAACCTATCATTAAAATCATCCATTGTACCTGAAGACTGGAGGGTGGCCAATGTAACCCCAATATTTAAAAAAGGCTCCAGGGGCGATCCGGGTAATTATAGACCAGTGAGCCTGACTTCAGTGCCAGGAAAAATAGTGGAAACTATTCTCAAGATCAAAATTGTAGAGCATATAGAAAGACATGACTTAATGGGACACAGTCTTACCCAAGGGAAGTCTTGCCTAACAAATCTACTTCATTTTTTTGAAGGGGTTAATAAACATGTGGATAAATGTGAACCGGTAGATGTAGTGTATTTGGATTTTCAGAAGGCGTTTGACAAAGTCCCTCATGAGAGGCTTCTACGAAAACTAAAAAGTCATGGGATAGGAGGCGATGTCCTTTCGTGGATTACAAACTGGTTAAAAGACAGGAAACAGAGAGTAGGATTAAATGGTCAATATTCTCAGTGGAAAAGGGTAAACAGTGGAGTACCTCAGGGATCTGTATTGGGACCGGTGCTTTTCAATATATATATAAATGATCTGGAAAGGAATACGACGAGTGAGGTTATCAAATTTGCGGATGATACAAAATTATTCAGAGTAGTTAAATCACAGGCAGACTGTGATACATTACAGGAGGACCTTGCAAGACTGGAAGATTGGGCATCCAAATGGCAGATGAAATTTAATGTGGACAAGTGCAAGGTGATGCACATAGGGAAAAATAACCCTTGCTGTAGTTACACGATGTTAGGTTCCATGTTAGGAGCTACCACCCAGGAAAAAGATCTAGGCATCATAGTGGATAATACTTTAAAATCGTCGGCTCAGTGTGCTGCAGCAGTCAAAAAAGCAAATAGAATGTTAGGAATTATTAGGAAGGGAATGGTTAATAGTTAATGGTTAATAGAACGGAAAATGTCATAATGCCTCTGTATCGCTCCATGGTGAGACCGCACCTTGAATACTGTGTACAATTCTGGTCGCCGCATCTCAAAAAAGATATAGTTGCGATGGAGAAGGTACAGAGAAGGGCAACCAAAATGATAAAGGGGATGGAACAGCTCCCCTATGAGGAAAGGCTGAAGAGGTTAGGGCTGTTCAGCTTGGAGAAGAGACGGCTGAGGGGGGATATGATAGAGGTCTTTAAGATCATGAGAGGTCTTGAACGAGGATGTGACTCGGTTATTTACACTTTCGAATAATAGAAGGACTAGGGGGCATTCCATGAAGTTAGCAAGTAACACATTTAAGATTAATCGGAGAAAATTCTTTTTCACTCAACGCACAATAAACTCTGGAATTTGTTGCCAGAGAAGGTAGTTAGTACAGTTAGTGTAGCTGGGTTCAAAAAAGGTTTGGATAAGTTCTTGGAGAAGTCCATTAATGGCTATTAATCAATTATACTTAGGGAATAGCCACTGCTATTAATTGCATCAGTAGCATGGGTTCTTCTTAGTGTTTGGGTAATTGCCAGGTTCTTGTGGCCTGGTTTTTGGCCTCTGTTGGAAACAGGATGCTAGGCTTGATGGACCCTTGGTCTGTCCCAGCATGGCAATTTCTTATGTTCTTATGTTCTTATGCTCCTGGGTGAGGATGGGAAACTCCCAATGGTATTTTCCTAGAACTCTTTACCTCTTGTGAGCGTTCATGCAGGCGTCGATCAATTCGTCCAACGAGGTTGATGAGAGAGTCTAGGGTAGTGGGGAGTTCACGTGCCGCTAGCTCGTCTTTGATGCAGGGGTTGAGACCCTCCAGGAAGACGGCCCTTAGACAACCCAGGTCCCAGTGTAGTTCCGAGGATAAGGTTTTAAACTCAATGATGTAATCGTCAAAGGTTTGGTACCTTGTTGTAAGTGCAGGAGAGTGGATCCAGCGACAGTCTTGCGGGGGGGGGGGGATCATCGAATACTGAATGAAAAAGTATGAGGAATCCGATTAAGTCTTGGAGGTGAAGCCCAGGCCAGGGCTTTTCCATCTAGTAAAGATAGAATGTAAGTAGTTTTGGACTACATCTGGGAACTAGGTAAGTTGAAGCGAAAAGTGCATGGAGCACTGATTTAGAAAGCCCCTACATAGCAGGGGATCACCTGTAAAGTGTGTAGGCGCTGGCAAGGGTACGGTGAGATGTACAGGCGTCACTGTAGGTGAGGAGAGGGCCTTGTCAGGCGTTCCTGTAGAGTTCAGCTAAGAATTTAGTTGATTGAAGATATGAGTCAAAGTCTCTAGTGTCTGTTGTTGTTTGGCTAAATGCTGGGCCAGGCCAGGGATGGCCTGAAGGGCTGACAGATGAGCCGGGTCCAAGGAGTTAGCAATCTGTTATGGTTTGCTAACCCGTAGGTCCCTACCTACGGGTTGCGTCAACCCCACCTCGGCCCAAGGGTCCAACTCCGGCACAAAGATGTGGCACCCCTTGGAGTTTCATAACATGACACCTAGTTCTTTAGCTTCTTTTCTATTGAAAGAGATTTGATTTGTACCTTTCAGGTATTTAAAATTCTATATCATATCTCCCCTGTATGTCCCCTCCTTTACAGTAAACATATTTAGGTCTCACAATCTCATGTTTTTCAGAGCAGACCCCACACCATTTCTCTTTCCTTTCTCATGACTACTTCTATCCTGTCTCTATCCTATGGTTTCCATAACTAAATACAGTACTCCAGGTAATGCCTAACCACCGACCTGTACAGGGGCATTATCACCTCCTTTTTCCTACTGATTAAGGCCTCTCTCTGTATCAATCCTGTAAGCAAAAAGCCTTAAATAAAATTTCTTCTAGTGGTAAATACTGCAAAGGTGTAAGATCTGATGGAGACTGTGCATTTTCAGTGTAGCAAAGTCAGACTTACTTCAGAAAGGTCTCAGGCTACCAGCTAGGTCCTGTTTCCATGACGGTCAGTGCCGTGCTGTGACTATCACAACCCCCCAATCCCCAAGTCTCCCCCGTTTCTTCCCCTTCCCCACCGTCTCACTCGGTGCTCACTTTATTTCCTTACTCCTCTCTCTGCCCGCTTTCTATCCTCCCTCTCTCCCTCCCACGTTACCAGACCTTCAGCACCCGTCCCTCCCCTTCCTTTCAGGCTGTCTGCCCACTTCGACCCTAGGGAGGGCAGCTGCAGTTCTTCCTCCAGCTCCGCAGCCCGCGCGCCCATCCTCCCAAGTCCCCGCCGCGCTTTTTAGCAGTATCCCCAAGCGCCATGGTACACGGGAGACCGGGTCTCGCTCACTCCCAGTGTCGCAAGCGGGAGAAGAAGAGGAAGGGGCACCGAAGGCGAAGGGCTGCACAGACTGTGATCCGCGGCGACAGTGGTTAACGTTTGTTTGTTTGTTTTTTCTTTCGTTTGTTTGTTTTCTTCTGTCGCGCGGTACCTCCCAACATCTGCCTCCCCCCTCCCTTCACTTCCCTCTTACCAGCCGCGCGCTTGCGCATCCCCTTCCCCTCAATGGGCGGGGCGGGCTGGACGAAGCGCGCGCGTCTGAGTTGGCGTGCGCGTGGCGAGGCGGGAAGGGGCAGGAGGGGGTGGGGAGGGGGGGAGGCGAGGAAGGGCGGGAGCGCACTCCCTTTAAAAGAGCGAAAGAAATGAAGGAGCCGAGCAGACGAGCGCCGCAGGGTTATTACGCAGGGAGACAGTGGAGAGTTTCTCCCAGGCGCCAGGAGCCCTTGTGCCCGACTTGCCGGGTTTATAGCCGCATCCTGGCAGCGGAGCTGCCCCCCCCCGTTCGCGCCCGCGGCTTCAGCACCAACAACCGAGGACAGCTCCTAGCAGCCCGTCAGCGCTGAGGCGGACCCGGCGCGTTGCTCCGGTCTCCCAAGACTGCTCTTTTGAATATTCACCCCCTCCCTTTTTTTTTTTTTTTTTTGACCAGTTCAACACACACACACACACAAAGGCACACTAAAAGCAGGAGAGACCCGAATCGGCAGTCTGCAAACCAGAATGTACCAGGGACACGTCCAGGTAAGGGCATGCATTGGTGCAGCTTCTTCCTCTGATAGGGCGTTTCGTTAAGTTTCCGAGATAAAAGTGATGACTTTTTTTTTTCTTCCATAAATTCAACAACTACTACTGAAATAATGCATCTGACCTTAGCGGTGCGGGCAAAACCTGGGCCATTGTTTTAGCAAACCTCAGAAGTTGGGCAAAGTGAAGTTTTAATTCTCACCAGTGCTTTTATCATTTTCAGGACAAACGTCAGGCGCTGTTTCCGTCTCGCGACTGTCGCGACTCTGTTGATGCGTTCTCGTGTGTGTGTGTGTGTGTGTGTGTGTGTCACCCGAAGGGCAAACGCAAATAGCAAAATGCATGCTATTTCCTTTACAGATCTGCATGAGGTGTAAGGGCTAAATCAGGATTGCGTACCTTTCTGATTCTTGAGTGAACTACATGGGCAAGGTGGAAGCGGTTCCTGTCCTTTCTACACCCTCCATATTATATGAAGCAGGGATTTAGCTTCATGGTCAAAAAGGACACGAACAACTGCAATTCCCAACACCTACGTAGGCTATTAGAAATATGATTTAGCACGATGATTGTTGTTAATATTTTGTTCGGCAAGGAGAATCTGCTCCTCCCTATAGCAAACATCACAGTGTCTTGAACGTGATTTCTTTAACCTTGATGCTTCTTTCATGCACATGCCTCTTCCTTCGAAACCTTCCCATGCAGATGCATTACTCTGCTGTAGGCTATCAAGAAGAGTGGGGAAACCCTAAGCCTGTCACCTTCTGAAATTTGTATTGACTTCTTATCTAGTTATTTTTGTGCTTTACTACAGCCAGGTTAGCAAATCAGTTGACAAAATCCTAGCACGTTTGAACCACGATATACTTTTATCCAACAAGATGCAACAGGCTGGTATATATATATGTATATATAGGCACCATTGCTCTGCTTTTCTTTTACATACGATAAATGCAGTGATTTGAGTTGCTATTAGTATGCGATTGATCACTCTTAGGCTATATAATTCAGAACTGACTACAGATTTAGGCTTCATATAGTCTAGAGCTGCATTAAAAAAATGTCCAACACATATTTTCCAGAGTTGAAAACTTCTCTTTCATTTAAAAAAATGTTAAATAAATCGGTTCCATTATCCAAAAATTGACCAGCTGGAGCTGGTCTTGCTAGTTATAATTGCATATTTTATCAAAAATACTTTTTTGTAATTTGCAGTTAGTTAGCCAAATGTCAGATCACTGTTTTTAAGAATCTGAAGGGAAAATAATGTTTGGGCATCTTGATATAGTGCTAAAACAATAAAAAAAATATAGGGCACATACCTATGCATTAAATTATATATTTGTATTTTAACAAGAGAACACTGCCCTCTTAGGAAGAAATAGAAGTTAATAAATGATACTAGTGCTTTAACCTTTAAGCTGTATAAGGTTCACCTTAATAGCATTAGAATTTGTCCAGGGCACAATATGTAAAATTTTGTTTTGATATTAATTTTAAATAGAAAAAAAATTGTATTGTGATATATTAGCAAACGGAATCTGCAAATAAGCTATTGTTCAAATTTCTACTAGTACTGATTTACACAATGAATTAGGTTTAAAAAGTGCTGAGTTAAAAATGCTATTAAATGTTACTACTTCACTGTATTACACCTATGGTAATATCCCTTTCTTTTGCACACCCAGAAACTTTAAGGGTCCTAGCATCAATAGTTTAAACAAAAAAAGAGAAATTCCCAGTTTTTTCGATTGCTATAAAGTGATTAGAGTACAGGAGTTACTAATATAATTACTGTAACTTACCTTAATGATCATTAAGGGATCTGTGTACTAATGAGTATTTTTATATCTTTAACACCTATGGGGGTAATTTTCAAAGGAAAATGTCACTAAATACTATCAGCAATTTCCAAAAGCCCATTTATGCTTGTTAAGTGTTCTTAACGCTGGTAAAACCTGTTGACAATTCAGTAGCATATGTTGAAGCTTGGGCTTTTGAAAATTGCTACAGTATATGCTGTTGAATTGTCAATAGGTTTTACTTGCATTGAGTGCACTTGACGCAGGGAAATGTGCTTTTGAAAATTGCTATAATATGCTACATGTACATTTTCTTTCAAAAATTACCCTGTATGTTAAACGTGTTAATGTTCATGTTATCTAATGCCGATGTTCTAAGCACATTAATACATGCTATTTAAATGCACATTATTATATTTGTAATGCTAAAACGTGCAAATTCCCCAAATATTTAAATTAACTCATTAGCTATTAACACTGGATCAAGCGTTAATACCTAAAATGATTAACACAGTCTAACACTACAACAGTTAACTACACCTTAGGAGACATAGTTAACTTTAGCAACCCAGTAACTTGCATCTTCAGGCTAAGTGCCACCTCCATTCACCACCAAAACCCCTGTCCTCAAGTTGACAAGGGCCGACATCCACCCTCAGATCAAACTCATCCTCAGTCATACAAATCTATGCTAGCAGAAAGGAGTCAATTCTAGCACATGCAAAAGAGACCAGTAGATCTGGGCTTCACAAACCTTTTAGCACTTGAAATTTCATATGACTCCAGCTAATGATGAAAACAAATTGACAGTGGGGGAGGGAATCCTCCTCTAAAAATCACTTCCCCCTCCCAGCTGATCTCCTCTTTCAGCTTCCCCCATCAGCTTATCCTCTCTCACACTCTCCAGTCCTCCCCTCACATCCACTGCCCCCCATAGTCCCCTCTCTTAACCCCCTCCCCAAAGACTCTGTTGTAACCTCAAGTGATCTCTTCTGCCATTCCTTTCCTCTCCACCGCTTTAACTTTTCTCACATCGCCCCTAACAGAGCCCTTCTTACATTCTCCATTCCCTGTCTTCTCATTCAGCCCCTACAGCTCTTTCTCTCAGCCTCACTGCCCTCTGTCACACCCTCCCTAGATTCAACCCCTCACACATATCCATTCCCTGCTCAGCCCTTCTTTTTTGCCCCTTTCCCCACCACAGACTCACCTTTCTTTCCCCCTTCTCCCCATCACACTCACCTTTTTCCTCTCTCACCCCTTCCCCTCATCACTGACTCACTTTTCTTCTCTCTCTCCCTTCCCTCCACCACAGACTCGCCATTTCTCTCACCCACTTCCCCCCACTACAGACTCTCCAGCTCCTCTCAGAGCCCTAAAGCTTATCCTCCTCACCCTTCCTCCAGTCAGTCTTCTCTCTGACCACCCCCAAGCCAATCCAGTTCTTTCAAGTCTCTTCCTTCCAATCAATCCCCTCTTAAACAGCCCTGTCAAACCTCTCCGTACTGATCCTCCCCTCTCAAACAACCAACCTCTCTGCCTCCTCCTGAAGCAATAGTCTTGACCCAGGCTGGGCAGAAGCAGTGATTGCAATAGAGGGAACAGGAGAACGAGCGGGCCTGCAACACATTTTTGGCTTAGGCTGGCGGCAGTGGGGATCATGGTGGCAGGATACAGAACAAACCTGTGACAGTGGCACATTTTGAGGTCTGAGCCAGTTGGCCACCGTAAGTGGTTTTGTTGAAAATCATAGATGGGGGGAGGGGTACTGGCCAAAAAGTAGTGTACATTTTAGGGCCCAAGTCAGCAGCAAGTGAGGAAGGAAGGTAGAGATAGAGGTTAGGTGTCAGTGTTTGTTACAAGCTTTGGCATTTCACTATACTTCGGATCCTGCTCTGTAGGCTCCCCTCTCAGCCAACAAGCACACACCATTGAAGAAAGTGTGGACTTGCTGTTTACATTGGCTGGCCTCATGATGGAAGTGGTGCTAGCTTCAAGAACAGCTGTGTTTTGTGTTTTCTTTTTTAATTCATGAGGATGCACTCAGCTAATTTTGTGACCCTATTTGTGGTCGTGACCCACAGTTTGAGAACCACAGCAAAATATAAAGAAGATATAGTTGTTCATTACTAATGAAAAATATTGATCTTTTTAGCAAGGCAAGTGCCTTAGTGCTGAAGAGTAGGCTGAGTCTTTAGTGCACAGGTTCTCAATCTTGGACTGATTCATTAGCCATTTCAGTGGCCGAGTACATTGCATACTGTCTTTTTCTTCTGGTATAATTTAAAATCATCAGGCATTCTGGAAATGACAGCTATAATGAAATACAATTTTTAGTCTTTTATTTATAGTATGTGCCTAAGAGCCACCTAAAGGAAAATAATTGTAAAAGTTCTGTATACCACTGCATGAGAACGCACACATTGTTCATGTGAGATTTTGTTTGGAGCAATTTAAATATGCTTTATTGAAACATAAGCACATTCTACTGTGCACAAATGATCAGATTCCAATGGATGGAATATTTTACTTGCCAGGAATATTTTGCTAGTCGGGTCCCATAGTTTGGCTGCTGCATGGGATAACCTGGTGCTGGAGTCCAATGTTAAACTCTCCTGTAGGTTAAGGCTTGTGGAATCTCAGCTGCATAAGTGTGTCCAGGTAGAGGTAAGAAGGGAACACAACTGCTGTTATTGGGTGATCTATGTTCACCAAGCATATGGCTAAAGTAGACATTTCCTTCCACCACTTGGCTAGCAAGGAGACCTGAAGTTGTCTAAGCATCTACTCTGGGGAGAAGAGAAAAAATAAAAGTAAATGCTGTGTACATTACATGTAGACTGGGTAAGTCCATCATTTTGTATTCTTAGTTCATGTAGCTAGCTTTTATTTACTTTTGATGTGCATTTTTATATTAGTACAAAATAAGCAGTCATCATAGAAATGACAAGAACATTTAGTTAGTATAGTAGTCATTTGCTGAGACAGAGAATGTCATTATTAATAATTAAGCCCCTAGGAGAAATCGGGAAATCTAACTCCAGGACTGAATTACATAGCTCTGCCTTGTAGACAGGTGCTACATGCAATGGAAAGGCAATTGCACCATCCAGCAGAGAGTAATGATGGCAAATTGAAGAGCCACAAATATCTATTTTCTGTCACTTATGACTGTGAGATTCATCAGTGCTTTACAACATGTGCTAAAGCAGGTACCATAGTAGAAGGTTACTGTTTGCATATATGGCAGGTGGAACCTCTCTCTCCTCTCACTAGTTCTGCTGCATGTAGTGATGTAAATGAGGTGGCCCCACCCATTCTGTAATCTCATCCAGAACCAGGCTGCCACCTGGGCTAAATCTGACCGTTGGTAGATCTCCTACCCTCAGGCCCATATCCAAAGGAACATGCCATTCAGTGGAACTAGATAAGGAGGCACCTAAGTTTCAGTAGGAGAGGTCTCCTGATAACAGACAACATATATTTCCTAATAGACAGGACTTGTCACCACACCTTGCTTGTTATGGTAATCTCAGTGACCCCATTCTTTGCAGAATTCCATCCAGCTCAGACCTGGATGGCCCTGCCCAGCCTCTAACACTTTATTAATACTTCCTCCAATGTGTGGTCAGGTTTGTGTTTTAGAAGGAAAAACCCAGCAAAGATGTTGGCATGATTCCTAGGGATTATTACTTTACAAATCCAGGACACTTATAATAAGTCACAACACATTAGGACACATTAAGAATTTATGGCAAGCTTTATTTAGCAAAATTGTTTATCTCTTCTTCATATACAGGGATCACATGCTTGCATTTGCAAGATAAGAAAATTGAACTAAAACCCAAACATAAGTATCTTCACTCGGGTTGAAACAGGAATATCTCCAGTGAGATGGCTCCATTGGCCTGTAAAAGTTCTTCCAGCGCAGGTTCCGGTATTTGGCAGGGTCTCTCTTGTGGATACTCTGGTCTCAGCTTAGGGAACATTGCAATCTTCTTCTTTGTTACAGTTCAGCTACTAATGGAAATTCAGCTCTGGTTGCAAAGATTCTAATTCTGTAATGATGCTCGTGGTTTTTTAATACACATAGGATCGATCTTGCCATGAGATAATAGGCAACTCTAAGCATACCATTTGCTGCTGCCATCCAGTTAGGTAATGCCCGCTCACTTCTGAAGAGGGGGAATTCTATGAGGCACTTCCTGACAACCGACAAATCACAAGTTTATCATGCATTCATCATCTGTTTCTGAGAGGTTATAGGTGGCTCATATCAGTCTGTGGTAAAGATTGCAGTTTCCCTATGTTTGGGCGTGTTCCTTTCACTGCTTGGTTGGCAAGGCCTAACTTGGACCAGTCTTCTGGCCTTTTAACATTTTGTGGTTCAGCTCACATCTGCATCTTCCACCACCTATTTTTTCTTTCCTTCCCCCCCCCCCCTACTGTTTGCATGAGCTGTATATGAGCATGTCTCACTGTTTCCTGCAAATTTGCTATAATCAGGGAACAGAAAACAGTGTGGCTTATGCTTCATAAAGAAACAGCAAAGGCAGCAAGAAGAAAAGGAAAAAATGTTTTAATTGGTATTTAAAATTCTGCCTTCTAAACTACATAGAATCAGGAAAATAAGAAAAGAAATATATTTAAAAAAATAAGGAAATTGATCATACTAACAGTGACATTCAAGGAAAATAACTTTAAACCCTTGCACGAGCATCCATATATGTATGTCTATGGGTGTATGCATATCTATACCAGTATTTAATAACTTGCATATATTATATATGATAAATGTAGGTTTTAAAATATATACAAATGTACCCTGCAACATTTGCATGAAAGTAAAAAACACTCATGAATAGATACTGACATTAGTCAGATAAGTTCTGATAAATCTGATAAAGTTTTGATAAATCTGAAAAGTGCTATTTATCCGGCTATGTCAGATAGCCAGATAAGTATCAAATAGAGCTACTTATCCAGCTAAGTAACATTATTTGAGGCTTATCTGGCTATCTTACTTAGCTGGATAAGTGGCACTATTTGAGCGTTATCTGGCTGTCTCACGAAGCCAGATAATTGTTGCGCTGGTGGTGGACCTTTGGCCCGAGGTGGGTTGATGCTACCCATAGGGCAAGCCCTACGGGTCCCCACTGTTGGGAGGTGGAACTGACTAGGAGACGGAGGCCAACTGGAGCTTCACCAATACCAGCCCTCGTTCCCCGCAGATTGAGACCTTGGGTGCCGGGGCCGGCTGGTCTTAGGCGGGCCTCCGTGTGATGACTCCCAGTTGATGGAAAGCATGGGTTCAGAGAGCTGAGGCCTCCGTGTGATGACCCAGTTGATGGAAAGCATGAGTTCAGAGGGCCGAGGCAGGGATCCAGAGACCTGGATGCCGAGAGGAACAGGGCAAGACAGGAGGCACCCAGGTAGTGGTACGCCGAAGCCTGAAAGGCCAAGTCTGAGGGATACCATAGGCAAGATCAAGGCAAGCTGAAGTCGGCGCAGGCCACTGAGCAAGTGTGGTACCAGGAAGCAAGCATGTGTCAAAGCCAGAAGATCAATCCAAGCATAGTCCAACGAAGCAGGGGTCAAAACCAGAAGATCAGTCCAAGCATAGTCCAACGACGCAGGGGTCAAACCAGAAGATCAGACCAAGCGTAGTCCAACGAAGCAGGGGTCAAACCAGAAGATCACTCCAAGCGTAGTCCAATGAAGCAGGGGTCAAAACCAGAACCAAGGGAACAAGGAGGAGATGAAGGAGCAATCAGGAACAGGAACCAGGAACAGAGTCAGGAGCAGGAACCAGGAACAAGTCAGGAACAGGAGCCAGGAAGGATGAGCTACGAGCCCACAAGAAATCGTGGAGACCTGTTGCCAAGGCAGGGAACAAGTGGCTGGGCCCTGTCTTATAAACTAAGGCCCAGTGATGTCATCATCCAGGGCTGCGGGCTATTTTCCTGCTGTGGCCCCTTTAAAAGAATGGGAGTCGTGCGCGTGCCTAAGCTGGGGCCCAGAGGAGGTAGGATGGTGGCGTTTCTCCACGGCCCACGGGGGAGGCCCATCAGGCGCAGGGAGGAACCGCAGAGGAGTTGGAAGTGGCAGGAGGCTGCAGGTGCGGCTTGCCGCCGCAAACGAAGGAGATCCAAGACTGGCAGCTGAGTTCCTGGGGTGAGTAAGCCCGGATGGGACACGTAACATCCTTTTCAGACTAATTCAGCTAAGTAGCTGCTACTTAGCTGGATATGTCGGACTTTATCTGGCTAAGTGGTGTGCAACTGCTCTGCATGTTTTTTTTTTTTTACATCATACTTTAAAAATATATATGGGGAGATTTTACATGTGTAATTTAAACACATTTGTCCTCTGTAAGTCAGCTTTTATGCATGTAAGTCAGCAGATTTTACAACATGTGTGCGTCAATGAAATTACCAGTTTTACCAATTAGTCCACAAGTTTGTCCAGTCCATCTGAAGTTTGTCAAGACCATCCTGGCTGTTAAGCCTGAACTCCCCCCAGTTAACCCAAACCACCCAGTCAGTATTTCACGTTAAAGACGTTTACTATCACTTATGCCAGATAAAGAGTAGGTGTAAATATACGCGAGTAAGCAACCAAATCTACACATGTAAATCTCTTATAAAATAGTGACATACATACGCAAATGTTGCCTCTGCCCTGGATAGCCCTTAGACTGCTCCTTTTTTACACATATAAATTTACTCACGAACCTTTTCTTACATGTTTCAGGTATATGAATAACATATATGCGAGTATATGCTATTTAGAGGCATATAATGATCATTTTTACACACATAAGATCTTGAAAATTCACCTTTTACCACAAAAAACACCCACTTTAGAATATCAATTTCTAAAACCACAGTTATCACTATGTACTATTCTAACTCACTGAGGTTACAGACTGAGAAAACATTCTAAATGTCGTTTCCTGGAATGTTTCACTTTATCATTAGGATGAAGGGCAATGAATAAAAGGACTTACTGGCGCTAACCTTTAAAAAGGAGATAGAGCAGCTTTTAAACTAGAACAAAGGGGAAAGCCGACAGTCACTCAGCAGCGCATGGTTCGGAGAGAGGTATCTTCAAAGGATACTAATGATGCATTAGAATTAGGGCATCCCGACAGTGAGGTTCCAATAATAAGAAAAGTAGTCCAAGTACCTGTAACTAAAAACTCACCTGAGTTAAAAAAAAATTCTAACTTATCCCTATCAATTAAAAAGCAGAATGAAAATACAAACAAAAAACAAACTGAAATGTTTGTATGCTAATGCCAGAAGTCTAAGAAGTAAGATGGGAGAATTAGAATGTATAGCAGTGAATGATGACACAGACTTAATTGGCATCTCAGAGACATGGTGGAAGGAGGATAACCAATGGGACAGTGCTATGCCGGGGTACAAATTATATCGCAATGACAGAGAGGAGCACCCAGGAGGCGGTAGGGCGCTTTATGTCCGGGATGGCATAGAGTCCAACAGGATAAACATTCTGCATGAGACTAAATGCACAAGTGAATCTTTATACAAGGGTAGAAATCCCTTATATGTTGGGGAAGACTATAGTGATAGGAGTATACTACCGTCCACCTGGTCAAGATGGTGAGAAGGACAGTGAAATGTTAAGAGAAATTAGGGAAGCTAACCAAATTGGTAGTGCAGTAATAATGGGAGACTTCAATTACCCCAATATTGACTGGGTAAATGTATCATCGGGACACACTAGAGAGATAACTTTCCTGGATGGAATAAATGATAGCTTTATGGAGCAATTGGTTCAGGAAACGACGAGAGAGGGAGCAATTTTAGAACTAATTCTCAGTTGAGCACAGGACTTGGTGAGAGAGGTAACGGTGGTGGGGCCGCTTGGCAATAGTGATTATAATATGATCAAATTTGAATTAATGACTGGAAGAGGAACAGTATGCAAATCCACAGCTCTCGTGCTAAACGTACAAAAGGGAAACTTTGATAAAATGAGAAAAATTGTTAGAAAAAAACTGAAAGGAGCAGCTACAAAAGTAAAAAATGTGCAAGAGGCATGATCATTGTTAAAAAAAATACCATTCTAGAAGCACAGTCCAGATGTATTCCACACATTAAGAAAGGTGGAAAGAAGGCAAAACGATTACCGGCATGGTTAAAAGGGGAGGTGAAAGAAGCTATTTTAGCCAAAAGATCTTCATTCAAAAATTGGAAGAAGGATCCAACAGAAGAAAATAGGATAATGCATAAACGTTGGCAAGTTAAATGTAAGACACTGATAAGACAGGAGAATTTGAAAAGAAGTTGGCTGTAGAGGGAAAAACTCACAGTAAAAATTTTTTAAAATATATCCAAAGCAGAAAACCTGTGAGAGTCAGTTGGACCGTTAGATCGAGGGGTTAAAGGGACACTTAGAGAAGATAAGGCCATCGTGGAAAGATTAAATGATTTCTTTGCTTCGGTGTTTACTGAAGAGGATGTTGGGGAGGTACCCGTACTGGAGAAGGTTTTCATGGGCAATGATTCAGATGGACTGAATCAAATCACGGTGAATCTAGAAGATGTGGTAGACCTGATTGACAAACTGAAGAGTAGTAAATCACCTGGACCGGATGGTATATACCCCAGAGTTCTGAAGGAACTAAAAAATGAAATTTCAAATCTATTAGTAAACATTTGTAACCTATCGTTAAAATCATCCATTGTACCTGAAGACTGGAGGATAGCTAATGTAACCCCAATATTTAAAAAGGGCTCCAGGGGCGATCCAGGAAACTACAGACCGGTTAGCCTGACTTCAGTGCCAGGAAAAATAGTGGAACATGTTCTAAACATCAAAATCACAGAACATATAGAAAGACATGGTTTAATGGAACAAAGTCAGCATGGCTTTACCCAGGGCAAGTCTTGCCTCACAAATCTGCTTCACGTTTTTGAAGGAGTTAATAAACATGTGGATAAAGGTGAACCAGTAGATGTAGTATATTTGGATTTTCAGAAGGTGTTTGACAAAGTTCCTCCTGAGAGGCTTCTAGGAAAAATAAAAAGTCATGGGATAGGTGGCGATGTCCTTTCGTGGATTGCAAACTGGCTAAAAGACAGGAAACAAAGAGTAGGATTAAATGGACAATTTTCTCAGTGGAAGGGAATTGGCAGTGGAGTGCCTCAGGGATCTGTATTGGGACCCTTACTTTTCAATATATTTATAAATGATCTGGAAAGAAATGCGACAAGTGAGATAATCAAATTTGCAGATGATACAAAATTGTTCAGAGTAGTTAAATTACAAACAGATTGTGATAAATTGCAGGAAGACCTTGTGAGACTGGAAAACTGGGCATCCAAATGGCAGATGAAATTTAATGTGGATAAGAGCAAGGTGATGCATATAGGGAAAAATAACCCATACTATAGTTACACAATGTTAGGTTCCATATTAGGTGCTACAACCCAAGAAAAAGATCTAAGCGTCATAGTGGATAACAGATTGAAATCGTCGGTTCAGTGTGCTGCGGCAGTCAAAAAAGCAAACAGAATGTTGGGAATTATTAGAAAGGGAATGGTGAATAAAACGGAAAATGTCATAATGCCTTTGTATCGCTCCATGGTGAGACCGCACCTTGAATACTGTGTACAATTATGGTCGCCGCATCTTAAAAAAGATATAATTGCAATGGAGAAGGTACAGAGAAGGGCTACCAAAATGATAAGGAGAATGGAACAGCTCCCTTATGAGGAAAGACTAAAGAGTTTAGGACTTTTCAGCTTGGAGAAGAGACGGCTGAGGGGTGATATGATAGAGGTGTTTAAAATCATGAGAGGTCTAGGACGGGTAGATGTGAATCGGTTATTTACTCTTTCGAATAATAGAAAGACTAGGGGGCACTCCATGAAGTTAGCATGTGGAACATTTAAAACTAATCAGAGAAAGTTCTTTTTTACTCAACGCACATTTAAACTCTGGAATTTGTTGCCAGAAGATGTGGTTAGTGCAGTTAGTATAGCTATGTTTAAAAAAGGATTGGATGTGTTCTTGGAGGAGAAGTCCATTACCTGCTATTAATTAAGTTGACTTAGAGAATAGACACTGCTATTGCTAGCAACGGTAACATGGAATAGACTTGGTTTTTGGGTACTTGCAGGGTTCTTGTGGCCTGGATTGGCCACTGTTGGAAACAGGATGCTGGGCTTGATGGACCCTTGGTCTGACCCAGTATGGCATGTTCTTATGTTCTTATGTTTCTTATGTTCTACTGTTTCTGAACATCCCTGTCATTTTCTACAGAATATAAAGGCAGTTAGTATAGTATATGTTTCTTTGTAACATGGTAATATATACTGAGAAAATTTTAATCTCTTAAAGCAATATCTCTGATTACTGCATTATATCATTCTTACTATTATCAAGATTTCTTTATCAGATCACAGACTGCCCAAGCTATACCATGATCTTTTTTTTACTGTAATATTTGAAGTCCTTTAAGAAAACAAAAGTATTTTTCACCTTATGTTTAAATCTTATTACAAATTTTTATTTTTAAAGATAGTTTTGCAGTCACCATTTAGTAAGATTTATAGCAGTTATGGGGAGTGAGAGAACATCATAGAGCTTAAATAGTAGGGGGAAAATACAAAATATTTTTAGGTGAGGGTTGTGTATATAACTTGTCATAGTGATATTCATGGTATACTCAGCTTTAAGTGTTGCTAAAACAGCATTCGCACAGTGAAAAGATACGGATCTTAGGGCTTTTTAAAAAAATGATTCTTCCATTTTGTGGCTGGCAGGACTCTTTCTTCAACATAGAGCCCTAAGCATCTGTTCAAGCCAGTAACATTGAAAGTAGTTCTTGAGATACAAAAGGTTTCTGTAGTGCTGTAAAGATTTTCAGAAGAAAGTACTAGTGTCTGGCCATAATGGCTCTTTGATAAGATTTAGATAGAAAGAAGTAAAGAGAAATGATGCCTTGGAGAATATAAATAATGAACAGAAAAAAAACATCAGCAGATAGGTTGGGTGAAGCAGTACATAAGCTGTTTTTGAAATAACTGATATTGTAACAGAGACAAAAATAGTATAGCATATTTGGCAGGCTAATAAGTAATAAATTAAGAACTTGCTTTTTGTCTGGTTGATAAGCAGGGCAGAATTAGCCATGATCTGTAGGTGACGTTATCAGACGGCACTGAACGGAACTGTCCCTCCATGCTAGTGCAGTAGTTCCCGCACAGGAGTTGCTACTTCATTTAACGTATATAGAAAAAGGAGGTGGAGATCTGGCTTTTACCTTGTCTTGCAGTGTCTTGTGATTTGTGTCCACTTAATTTGTTCACATGATATTGTATTTTAATCTATGTTTGTATGATTGTATTTCAAATGTATGTCTATAACTCTTGTGAACTGCCTCTGGTCATATGATAGAATGTGGTATATAAAAATTTTAAATAAATAAAATCTGGAAGAACTTCTTAGACCTTTCTGATGGCCTCGAAAAAAACCATCTGTCCCTTCAATTCCTGCTCTTGTAGTCAAATAATGTCCATCACAGATGGTCATGAATTATAATTTGTCTGCCTGGGACCTAAAAATGTGAATCGGTTATTTACTCTTTCAGATAATAGAAAGACTAGGGGGCACTCCATGAAGTTAGCATGGGGCACATTTAAAACTAATTGGAGAAAGTTCTTTTTTACTGAACGCACAATTAAACTCTGGAATTTGTTGCCAGAGGATGTGGTTAGTGCAGTTAGTATAGCTGTGTTTAAAAAAGAATTGGATAAGTTCTTGGAGGAGAAGTCCATTACCTGCTATTAAGTTCACTTAGAGAATAGCCACTGCCATTAGCAATGGTAACATGGAATAGACTTAGTTTTTGGGTACTTGCCAGGTTCTTATGGCTTGGATTGACCACTGTTGGAAACAGGATGCTGGGCTTGATGGACACTTGGTCTGACCCAGGATGGCATTTTCTTATGTTCTTATGTTCTAAAAATGATATACCCAACTGCCCCACTTGTGGTTACATGTCTCTGAGATCTCAACAAGCCAGAGCAGCTAAGATATCAGGCTTGAGGGCCAGAAGCAAGAACAGATCAGCTTTGAGGAGTCATTGATTTTTCCTTTCCTCAAAAAGCAGCCGAAGTGGATCCTCCAATAATATTTCATTGCACCATGTTGACTTGAACTGGACGACCCAAGGTGCATCGATCCTGAAATGGCCAAGGTCTGCAAAGTCAGTCAGAATGCCTATTAACGCAAAGCACTGACTCGGCGCAATCAGCCCCAATGCTGTCAAAAAAGAAAAAATCATTGATGCAGTATCAAGAAAATGTAGTTACACATAAAAATGCATTGGGGCTTTCGCAGCATTCAACACATGGAAGTCCCCGAAGCAAAGTGCTACATCGAGCAAAACAATCAAAGATGCTGCATCAGACTGTCCAACACACGATGCATGGGGCATCGGTGCAATTAAAGCACATTGCATTGGTGAAATCAATGCATGGTGCATTAAAGACATGATGCAGCGAAGCAATCAAAGCATCTCTTGTTGCATGTGGCATAAAGCAGTCAATGCATACTACATCGAAGACGCCGATGCAGTGTGCTGAAAAAACCTCGAAGCAAAAGTTGAACACTCTACACATCGGAGGTCAACTTCGACACTTGTAGTAACGATGTTGAATCTACGCAGCAGAAGCATGCAGAATTAGAGAAGCACTGTATTAGGTCAGATGATGATGCAAACCTCTCCCCTTTATCACCTTGCTCCACAGCTTCTAAAAGATCCAAAGATGGGCATCAGTACTTTCCAGTTCTACCAGTCCATCCTGAGGAGTGCTATGCACAGGAGATCTTAAAAGCTGCTCTACCTACACAACTATTTGTGGCTTATGATGATTCATTAGCAGAGGCCAGACTACAGCTTCCACTTCCCATCACCAAAGTCTTGCCAGACTTCCAACATTTGACGCAAGGTTTCTACCTATAGCCTCCAGATCCTATTTGCTCCATCCTTCTATTGGTCTCTAATCCTCCACCAGTAACGGAACATGAATCCGTTCTAGTAACAGAAAAGGCCACTACTGCTGACACCAGCTATTTATTCCTTGCATTGAGAAGGAGGGGATGTGAAACTTGACAGTGTCAGACATAGATATGGTGTGTTACATTTCTGAATAATTAGATACCTGCCTGTAATGTACACCTTCCATCCCTTGGATCCTGATGCTCTTCCACCTAATACTTGGAGTGGGCCTGATTGTTCTGTTATGTGGAGGTGTGCTTGGTTCCAAGACCTTCAGTTGCTAGAGAGGATTTGCTGTTTTGGGTGGCGGGGGGGGGGGGGTTGCTTCAGGCCTGCTAGCACTCCTAGTAGAGATTCCCTCCTCTCTGTAGAACAGATCCTGGACACTCCACATAGAGACTGCCACGCCAGGCCATATCTTTTGCGCCTTACTCTGACAGATATATATGCCAGATTATACCTACAAAGATGCTGCCATATGTAGCTCCATATGTTTAGTGTGCATACATAGAAGTGGTGGCACGTTTCTGCAGTGGATTTTAGGGGACAGGTTTGGTAGCCAATTTTCTGTGCATCACTTGTCCTCTACACAACCTGTGCATTATGCACCTCTGTCTACTTGCAGGCTGCTCTAACATTATGTCAGTAGCTGTGTGACAATGAGGAGTGAGGGAGTTGTGTAGGTTAGAGAAACCTGACAGCCCAAGAGCAGACAGCTAGGAGGCCTGCAGTTGCTTGGGAGCAGGCAGACCTCCACAGACGGGCTGCCTCCCCTGTACTGGCCTGGCATGTGAATCTGTATAATACCTGTTCGCTAAGGTTGGTAGTTAGTGAACAGGTATACAGAGCCACATGCCAGGCCAGTGCAGGGGAGGCAGCCAGTCTGTGGCGGTCTGCCTGCTCCCAAGCAACTGCAGTCCTCCTAGATGTCTGCACTTAAACCACAGAACACCTCACGCAGAACTTGCAAAATACCTCCGACCAACTACCACCAACTCACCTTCTCTTCTTGCCTCTCTCCAAACACCTGACACACCCTCAAAGAGGCAGCTGCAGGAAGCCAGTATATATATAAACCAGAAAAATAACACAACACGCACAAGTAAAAGGACTTGCTAACGCACTGTCCTGATGTAACACGCGAAACGTAAATTGCCTATGCAATGCGGTACACAGAAAATTAGCTTAACCACGCCCTTTTTTTATCGTGGAAGCTATTTCTGCTATATTTATAGCATTTTGATGAATTTAGACCTTTGCTATACTCTGATGGAGAAAGTATGAGTTACCTAAATAATATGAAAGATTTTCCTATTCTTGGAACAACACATGGAATTCTGGTCAGTGGCGCTTATGTCCTGTACAAAGGAGTACTAATTAAACCTAGGAGAACTGAAATATGAGAACTTGTCTGTCTAAATGTGTTCCTTGTCATAACTTCTAACCTAGAAAATGAAAACTAGAAGGGGACTAGCTAACAGGGCCATTCTTTAAAATGTGATGTGCCATTATCGCGGTGGTACAATTTAAATCAGGGGAAGGGGAGGAGTGTGGGTGGGGTTTGGGTGGGTTTATGCCCAGCAGTACTGTAGGAAATAACACCTTTTCCTGTGGTGCTATGGGGGCAAAAGTGTGAGGCCCCGGCTGCAACCGTGGCAGGCAAAAACGCACCGCCGCGATGCAGTCAGCTGCATGCTTTCGTCCCCCATCCCTTTTTTCTCCGCGGGCCATCATTCCGGAGTAAGCTTGTTCATTAGAAATACAATAAATAAATAAATAAATAAATCTGATCTACTGTGCAAATTTAACCAAAAGGCAGAATAACTGCGGTCACTATTAATTATTTATTTAGCATTTCTTATATTCTGCTAATATCCATATATGTTCAAAGCAGAGTATAAAACACATTCATAATACATGCAACAAAGCACAGTAAAACAATAGTTACATAATATTAATAAAATAGAACACTCATTTAAAATAAATATTTAACTAAAAGCCTCTTTTAAACCTTATTTATTTATTTATTTATTTTAGGCTGGGCACTGTTAGCCCAAAGGATGTTAAATCTGACTCCAGTAGACCGCATCAAAATAGCCAGCAAGTGCATCAGTTTTTAGAGTCTTACAGTGGAAACATGTCTAACTCTTCCAGTGCTATAAAAAAACACTACCATGTTGGGGAGTTTATTTCTTTTATCTAAGCAATAGATCTGTCATACAGTAATAAATGCAATAATTGAATATTATGTCTATGATTTTTCAAAAAGATATAGGGGCTTAGCGTTTTTATATTACCTTTTAATTATTTGAATCTTTTGAGTTTTCAACAAACCTTGAAAAAAGGAAATAGCATGACCTCGCTAATCATAGTAAGAACCACACCAAGCAGGACAAAGAGCACAGTGATTAGACCTGACTTTTATATGGGCTTAAGACTACTTTTATGTTCTCTAATCATTTTTTGATATTTTTAGCAGCATTATTTGAAAACTGCAAGATGTTTCATGTGACATAAATTCTTTCAAGAATTACTTATTTTTTAACCTATTAGTATTTTGGACAAGCAGTTGCATGAAGGGGAAAAAGATTGGCGAGTACATGAGATTTTTTTTTTCGATTTAATCTTTATTGTTTTAATCTTGCATGACATAACCAGGGTATATGAGAATTAAAGATATCAAAACAAGAAAAAGAAAATAGGAATTCATATCAAGCCCACAATAAAGAGGAGAAGAAGAAGACAATTACATTAATTAAATACAATAATATTTATTTATTTATTTATTTGTAAGCTTTTATATACTGAAGTTTAGCGCAAGGCCCTCACTCCGGTTTACAGGTTATAACAACATATTACAGGCGTAACACAACTAGAATAACATCAGATACGGATAGGTATGACATCAGATACAAATAGGCTCAATATAACAGCTTATATAGCAACAGATTAGTTATAGCATCAGTTACAAAAGATTAACTATTACGTTCATAACTGCATAACGTTCATATCTACCCAAATACCATACTGAGAGCCCAACCCATCTGAACAAAGCAGATTTATTACCTAAGAAAGTCTCCAAATGTGTTGGGTCCAAAAATATATGTCTGTCCTGCTGAAAATTAACCATATATTTACAAGGATATTTTAGGAAAAAATAAGCTCCCAAGGAAATAACATGTTGTTTAAAATAGAGAAAAGCCTTTTCCCCGTAGATAAGCAGCATGGATTAGCCATGCTGTCTGGGATGTCCTCCGGGCGGCTAGGTGACGGAGCTCTCTTAGAACACTGAGTCTTTTCAGTGTCGTGCGCCTGCGTGGATCTTCCCACGTGGCCCCGATCTCCCTCAGTCTGTTTTTTTTCTGCACGCCTAACTGCACACGGAGCACTTTTCTCCTGACGGAATTTTTTTGAGTTAGTACTTGAGTCCCAGATGTAACAGAAAGCATTGGAGAGATGTCCTCCAAGTCGTTACTCAGTGTTACCTAGAGTGATGATCGAGGATGAAGTATATGGGAAACCATTGGCCCTCTTAATGGTGTAGAAACTTTGGGGAAAAACATGATCTTCCCTTTGATGCGTGGCTTGGGCATGCTGGCAGGGCAGGGAAAGTTAAAAAGTCCAGGACCTCAATGATGTCAGTGCCGGGCTGCCTCGCAAACTGACGTTTTCCTGGGAGAGTGCAAAAGCGCTATGGAGCCAGGCCAAACAGTCACCCCCAAGGTCTACAGTCAGCCAGCAAGCCTCTCTCATGACCTTCACACCTCAGCTGGAATCAGGTAAGCAAATTTCCTCACTGCATGCCGCAGGGCTCAGGACCTCGCAGGGCCCAGGACCTCGATGATTTCAGTGTCGGGCTGTCTCTCAAAAAGCCCTTCGGCATTTTCCCGGGAGAGTGCAGCAGCACTGTGGAGCCAGGCCAAATGATCATCCCAAGATCTACAGTCAGCCAGCAAGCCTCTCTCAGGACCTCAGCTGGAATCAGATGAGCAAATCTCCGAGTACATGAGATTTATAACAGATTCTTTATTTGTAAATGAACTGAGGATAATAGTGTTTGCCTGCTAAATATTACTCTCAAATGTACGAATCAACCTGTCAAAATGACATAATGTATGTAAAACAACTTACCCACAGAGGGAAGTGAAAATAAATCAGAACAGGGCAGTGCTACAGTTATAATAGTAGTTAATATGGCATTGATGAAGTCTTCAGTGGAAATAAGATCTATGATTGTTCCTTCAAAGATAATTAAAAAGGGGACCCCACTGCATCTTGCTGGGGGGTCATTCAATAAAACTAACTTGTGTCATGGACTGCTAATTTACAGTTACTGTTGAATGGCAAGATCACACACACACTCAGTGACCTCAAAATTAAAAAAAACAAACCAGGATATGGCAACTTGTTTGTGAGATTTAAAATGAAAGATTTGGCTTACAGTTCTTTTGCCTAGCTATTTAATGCTTGTCTAGAATAATTGACCTTCCCCTACCATTACCATCACCCCAGATAGATGTTCAGTTTTTATTCAGTAGCCAGCCCAGGAGAATTCTCTCATTAATCTCTGCAATAATACAGTACACTGAATTATGAGATCTTTATTATATATCAGTTTTGAACCATTATAATTAACATTTATATGTTACTTATGTTCCATGATTGTTAATACTGATTGCCAGGAATTTGAGCTTTATTCAAAAGACATTTCCCCATTCTGTGCCTATGGAAAAACTAGACCCTTTGGGCCAGATTTTAGTACCTACGCACGGGCATAGATTTGTGCGTGCAACCCGGCGCGCACAAATCTATGCTCGATTTTATAACATGCGTGCGCAGCCGCGCGCATGTTATAAAATCCGGGGTCGACATGCGCAAGGGGATGCACACTTGTGCACCTTGCGTGCGCTGAGCCCTAGGGGAGCCCCGATGGCTTTCCCTGTTCCCTCCGAGGCCACCCTGAAATCGGAGTGGCCTCGGAGGGAACTTTCCTTCTGCCCCCCCCCACCTTCCCCTCTCTTCCCCTGCCTAACCCGCCTCCCCAGCCCTACCTAAACCCCTCACCATACCTTTGTTATGCAAGTTGCACCTGCTGGCAGAGTGCCAGCACACAATCCCCCGGCCTAGAGGCTCTATGGAGGCCTCAGGCCACGCCCCCATCCCACCCCGGACCGCCCACACCCAGCCCCTTTTTTTCAAGCCCCGGGACATACGCGCGTCCCGGGGCTTACGAGTGTCGCTGGGCCTATGCAAAATAGGCTCAGCGCGTGTAGGGCTTTTAAAATCTGCCCTTAAATGTGTTAATGAACTGAAAATTGATTTATCATATCATTTGCCATTGGATCTGTAATTTAGGGCTGGATTTTCTAATGTTGCGCACCTCTCTGAATCCCGGGTAACGGGGGGGGGGTGGGTCTGCGAAAGCCAGCAGCGATCGCAGCACCGCGGTGTTATCGCTGCCGGCTTTCTCACCCAATAGCGCCACTGTGAAAGGTGGCGTTATTGGGAGCGCTACTGGCGGCGATAAGGGGGTCTTACCTTTTCTCATCCAGCGAAGTTCCCACCGCGTCCGCCCCGACGCGGTGGGAACCCTGACTCCTCCTCTTCCGGTGCCAACTCCGCCCCTATCTAGCTATCGCACGCGTGCGATAGGGATAGAAAATGACCCCCTTAATTTGTAACCTCCAAAAGCATCTAATTTCTACAACAGCATCACATAACTTTCCATTATTTAATAACTATAAAACTGGCTAAAACATTAGAATGATTGATTTGCAACTAAATGTGAATTTATTGAATCCATTTCAGACTGAAAAGATGTAAAACATGAATTTGATCCCCCAAATTAGCTAATTTTTTACTTTTTATGCAGAGTTTTTGCAGCATTATCCATTGCAATGACATGAATAGGGTGGCTGACTGTCTGGCATTTGGAAGGATACACCAGCATTTTGAGTGGTAAACTGACATTTCTGTTCTGTCCCACAAAAAATGTATTTTATTTTTGAAGTTCATGTCTTATCCCATCCATTTTCATCACACGTTTGCCAATTGATACATACTTTTAAATACCTGTAAAGTATTAATACACAGGAATCAAACCTTTTTGATGGAAAAACAGTAATTCCTAGGCCTCCATGAATTTCTGTACTGTAATCACCCAACACTAAATTTTTTATTTGCAAGCAATGTTGCTTAAATAACATCCCTAAAAGCCTGCAGGTGATTGGACTTATGCTGTTCCCTAAGCAGCAGTTAATTCTGATCCCACTAGGATAGCCTGGGATAGGAATGGGCCTCACATCTGCCCGTCATACTTAAAGAAGCATTAGCCTTAGTTTATTGAATTTTGGAGAAAGTTTTTCATAAAAATACAAGGTATAACTGGGACATTTGTTATGTAAATTTTAGAATAATGCCGTTTAATTACTTTTCTACACTTTAGGAAATATTATTGGTTTCATATCTCTCATAATACATATTTATAATATCTTCAGAATCCCGCAGCTTACTCCTGTGGAATTCTGTGCCAAAAACAAAATATTCAATGCACAAAAACCATTGAACAGGTAACTTATCCAGCTAAATTTATCAGGATAAGTTATCCTGGATATTTAGCAGGATAGGTCCAGCTGAATACTCCTGATTAAAGTTATCTAGGGATATTCAAAACACCCGGGTAGATTTTAAAAGTGTTGTGCAAAAACAGTCCCATATGTGCGTATGTGGCCAATTGCGTGCAAGGCAAAATTTTGACGGCCAGGAAGTACGCATGTACATACCTGTGTGCATGTCAGGAATAAGGAGTCAGAAAAGGGGTGTTCTGGGGGCTAATGTGTATAACCCCCCAAATTTTGGGGAGAGATTCTGTTAGAGAGTTATTCTGACACTCTACATATCTCCCACTGTAAGAAGGGCACTTTCATCTCAGGGTGGGCTTTTGGGGGCTATGGCAGTGTTACATTGGTCTGCCTAGGGTTCAAGGGTCCGTAGACCCTTGTAACACTGCCCCCCCCCCCACCCTGCGTTGGATGTACCCCTTTTACAGTGGGAGATATATAGAGTATCAGAATGTCTCTCTCCTCTCTCTCTCCCCTCCCCCATGGTCACTTGTGAGTACGCGCGTAAAGGTTCCACACATACACATGGTAGGGATATTTTGAACGAAACACGTGTAATTGTATGATTGATATAAAATCAGGTGTATTTTTGCTCGCATGCCCAATATACGCGGTATGGGCACCCTTTTAAAATTTACCTGTTGGCATTTAGCTGGATAACTTGTACATTATCCAGTTAAATGTCTTTAAACTATTGACTTCAGCATTTTTAAATTCTATACATTTTACTTTACAAAATAAACAATATAATCACTGTTAAATAATAAAGATACAATGCAGAAAAGTTACTAAAATATGTTTTTTTTTAATTTTTTTGAGCAGACCCCCATCAGAAATATTGTAATAGCCATCCCCTATCATTCTCCCCTCTCCCCCAGCTTGTCCCTATGAGTCTCCATCCCTATCAATCTCTCTTCTCTTTCTTCCACCCACCACTCTTTCCTGACATCCTTACCAACTTTTCTCTCCCATCCCATCCCAGCCTCTCTGCCGCTTTCTCCTATCCCCAGCCTTTTCCCTCTTCCCATCCCCCCATTCTTCCTATCAACCTCTCTCACTCAGTCTCTCTGTTTCCAGCCACTGCCTTGTTCTGGGTCATAGCTATCTCGCTTTCATCCTACAACTGATGTTGCTATGGCTGCCTCCATGCTAGCCCCACAAATCAGTCTTCCTGAACTTGCTGCTTTCATGCTGGTCCTCATGGGCCAGTATTTCTGCTCCAGATCCTATTGATTTCATGCCAGACCACACAAGACAGTTTCTTGCTGCTGTTACCTCAGTGTTGTCTTCAATGAGCCCATGATGCTGCCTTTTACTTCCAGCCTAAGTGATCTGATGCCACTGCCACCACCACCATCCCTCTCCATGACTATCACCAGGGAATATAGGGACCTGGGCAAGGTTTGCTGTTGGAGCTGTCTGCCCCTCTGCTCATGGCACTTACTAGTCTCACAATGGCTGAATGAATCCCATGGATTTCCTCCAAATTGGGGCAAGCTGAGTTGCTGTTGGCCAGCTTGGGGAACATGTGGGCACATCTGTGTGTGCTAGATGATACAGAAAGAGACTGGACAGTGCTTGTCTCACTCCTTTTCTTTGTCTTCCAGAGGCCTCCCTACTTGGTGCCCTGGGTAAGAGCCTGTCTTGCCCAACAGCCCTGCCTATGACCCTTCTCTGTCTGCCTCCAGGAACCTGCTGCAAACGAAGATAAATTTTGCACAGAAACTTCAAATTCTGTGGGGGAAGAGAGTTCTGCACCAATCCTGTATTGTGTACTGGTACAGAATTCTCCCAGGAATAATACTGCTGTATTTGTTTCATTCTACCCACACATAAGAATCTGCCTCTTCTGCACTCTGTTTCTGTACTGTCAGGTCTCACCTTTCACTACCAATTCTTTCTTTCAATGGCACGCTCAGCCTTCCATATTACCTCTCTGCTGTACTTCTCTGCTAATCAGTCTCATTCTCTTTTTATTCCCAATCATGCACTCACCTTTGCCCCTTACACCAGATAAGCAACTTCTCATTTCTGAGCTCACTCTTTACCGGCACCTGCTTTCTGAAACTAAGGGTTGTTATCATGATTTGTATAGCACATACCAGATGTATGTGCTGCTATATACAGACACATAAGAGACAGCCCTTGCTCTTTGAAGTTTACAATCTAGTCAGGGCAGACAGTTTAAAAAAAACAAAAAAAACCCCCAACCTTTTCACATTCACAATGCCACCCTCATTTCTGCCTTCAAAATAAAACCAAAATCCTATACGGGTTAACTTGTTTTCTCCTAGGACAAGCAGGATGGTAGTCCTCACACAAGGGTGACATAATCTGATGGGTGACATCATCTGATGGAGCCCGGCACGGAAAACTTATGGTTTCAGCATGCCACCATCTACACGTCCATGCTGGGTCCCTCTTCAGTCTCTTCTTTTCCACAGAGCTGTTGATCTTGTGGTTGTGGAGCTCATGCTCTTTTTGTTGGAAAACATTCTTTTCTTATGCTGGGTTCCTCTTCATTCCCCCAGCTTTAGTTAGAAGGGCAGCGCAGTAAGTTTTTCCCTTCTGTGCAGTCGATTCCAGGTATGGTGTCCTTCAGGATCCGCCTGTCATCGACTGCTCGCTGGGCAATTTTTTCTTATGGTGTCGGGTTTTCGCCGGTGCCCCCAGTGCCCTCGGACTATATCCCTCACGGATACACACAAGAAATGATTCCTTTGCCCAGGGGCATCGCACAACGTCCAGGGGTGTCATTTTTGCAGCCAGATGACCCCTAAGGGCCGGGGCGGCCGCCTGGATAAGATCAAGAAGCTGTTTGGGTCTAAAAAATCAGAACCATCGATGCCGGTGTCAGGAGCATCGACACCGAAGGGTTGGAGGGAGCCAATGGACACCGATATTTTTGAAGGGGCAAACGTGTGATGAAAATGGAAGGGATAAGACATGAACTTCAAAAATATCGGTGTCCATTGGCTCCCTCCAACTTCAATATTTTTGAAGTTGCAAATCCCCAGCCCCTTCTCCACCAGGGCGTCTGGTGGAGAAGGGGCTGGGGATTGGCTGACATCAGTCTCTTCTCACTTGAAGACGTCAGTATTGTCTCCTTCTTCGGTGCCAGAGAAAGACCAGGCCGAGCACCTTGGGAAATCCTGGAAGCATTGCCATCAGCCTCCGTCTTTGCATGGTACCGAGCTCGGGTTGGAACCGGCTCTCACTATGATGCCCCCAAAGCGACCCAGCGGTGAAGAGGCACCGCTCTCTATTGATGCCAGGGGTCCAAGACATTCCCCATCAATTACAGTACCTGGCCCTGATCTCCATCGTGGCTCCAAGGTAGAACCGGTAATGCCTCCTCCTCCTGTCTGCCCTGTCATCGGCAGCCTTTGAGGAGGACCTGGAGTGCAGTGTGCAATTTGTGGTTGTTCGAGCCCTACAGGGCATCAAGCTGCTGGCCCCACAGGTGCCTCCACCAGTGCTGGAGCCTGCACCTTCCATGTTGGCGCCACTGCTAGAATACCTCAATGTTCTTCTCAGGGTCCTCCCCACGCAGCTGATGCCAATGGCCCGGGTGCCATCAATGCCCCACGGGCCACCTTTGCCTCCTCCTTCTGGTGTGATCCCCATTATGGGTTCCTCCAAGGGGGAAGGTCCTCCAAGGCTGAAGGCACTGTCGAAGCTCCTGGTTCTGTGGCCAGTGTTGCCTGGACCACTCCCGGGGCCCTCTTATCTCTTGATGCCCTTGGTGCCTAAGCTGTTGGATTAGGAGGACCCCACCACGGATGCCTGTAGGCGATCTCAGTGATGACAATACCCTTTACGACCCCCTGGGGGGATGAGTCCTCCAAGTCTTCCTCCAATGACTCCAGGGTCTCCCCTTGAATCCATCTCTTCCAGAGGAGCAACGTCATCCCCGCCTGAGGATTTGATGTTTGTTGGATTCATTCAGGCCACAGCAGAAACCATTCCATTCCAGCTTCTGTCGGAAGAGGGTGCCAGGCACAAGATGCTGGAGGTTCTCCAGTTTTGTGGATGCCCCAAAGGAGGTGGTGGCTGTTCCTGTCTATGAGATCTTCAAGGAGCTGCTCCTTAGGATTTGGGAACACCCCATCTCCATACCTCCAGTGAATAGAGAGGCTGACATTGTTTAAGTGGTACAGCATGCTTTGGAGTTTGAGAAGCATCAACTCCCACACCAGTCAGTTGTGGTGGAGTCTGCCCTAAAGAAGGTCAAGTGTTTACGCACCCATGCCTCTGCCCCGTGGGGTAGAGAGCACAGGGCACTGGATGTGCTGGGTAGGAAGGTGTTTCAGGGCACCATGTTAATTGCTCATATCTCCTCCTACCAGCTGTACATGACATAGTATTCTCGGAACCTCTGGAAACAGGTCCAGGAACTGTCCAAGCGCCTGCTCAAACAACAGCAGGATGCTTTTTTGGCAGTTGTCCAGCAGGGTCTTAAATGTGGCAAGCATGAGGTGCGCTCCACCTACGACATTTTTGAAATGGCGGCTAGAATGGCAGCAGCGGGCGTAGGTGCCTGCAGGATGGCCTGTCTCCGAGCCTCTGACCAGAGTTGCAGGAGAAGCTTGAGGACCTCCCGTGTACTGGTGAGAACCTATTTGGAGATAAGGTGAGAGATGCTGTGGCTCAGTTGAAGGATCACCATAAGACCCTCCAGTATCTCTCTGCCAGTGCGTCGAATCCGCTATCCTTGGCCAGGAAGTCCTCGCATCAGGGGCCAAGGAGGCCTTTCTATCCTCAGAGGAAATACTACCCTCCAGCTTCTTGTGGCCGATCTCAGCAGGTGAGCACTAGGACCCACCCCAGACAGCTGTGGATCCTCAGGCCTCAGCCAGTGCCTCAATCCAGCCCCACTATGGGGTTTTGACGGGCTGCGAGGGGGCATAAGTCAATCGTCTGTACCTGCGGCGAGTGGTCACCCGGTCGGAGGCGGCTACGCTTCTTCATGAACTGTTGGCCCAGTTTTACCTCAGACTAGTGGGTTCTGTCCATTGTTCATCAAGGGTATGGACTGAACTTCCTGGGTATCCCTCCGGACTCTCTCCCTTGCCCCTCTTGGGGTCAGTCCTCGCATTAGAAAATACTTCTGGTGGAGCTCACCGCCCTCATAGCTGCAAGTGCTGTTGAGCTGTTCTGCTGAGTAAGCAAGGGCGGGAGTTCTACTCCAAATATTTCCTGATTCCAAAGAGAACAGGGGGACTCCATCCTATTCTAGACTTGAGGGCCTTGAACAGGTTTCTAAAAAGAGAAAGGTTCAAGATTTTCTCTGGGCACCCTGATTCCCCTCCTTCGGGGGGAGATTGGCATTGCTCCTTCAACCTCACCAACGCCTTTGCCCACATTGAGATCTTCCGCAGTCACAGGAAGTACCACTGGTTTGTGGTGGGAGAGTGACACTTTCAATACAGGGTGTTACCATTTAGTGTGGCCTTGGTCCCCCGCGTCTTCACCAAGTGTCTGGCAGTAGTAGGGGCATACCTCAGTCGATTGGGCATGCAGGTGCTCCCCTACCTGGATGATTGGCGCATCAAGAGCCCAACCTAGAAGGGAACAGTGTGATCCCTGCACTTGACCATTCGAGCGTTAGAGTCCCTGGGGTTTACTGTCAACCATTCCAAGTCCCACCTAAACCCGTCACGTTAGTTGAGCTTCATTGGCGCTCTTTTGGACACTGCTCAGGCCCGAGCAAATCTCCCATGCGATCGGGACTCACGTTGGTGTCCATGGCAGGAGTGGTCTGATGGAGCCAGCAATTTTCGGCTCACCACATGTTTCGCCTCTTGGAACACATGGCCGCGACAGTCCATGTTTCTCTCTTTGCTCATTTGCATATGCGCAGGGCTCAATGGGCCTTGTGGTCCCAGAGGCAGCATGCCACCCAAGACCTCTGTGTCTCCATCCGCATTACTCCACCTCTCTGGATTATGCTCATTACCTAGGGTGGGGTGCCCATGTGGTGGGCATCTGCACCCAGGGCTTGTGGTCCGCTTAGGAAGTGCAGTGTCAGATCAACTTCCTGGAGCTGCACGTGATTCAATATGCACTCTGGGAGTTCTGGGATTTCCTGCTCAACAAAGCGGTCCTGGTCCAGACTAACAATCAGATGGTGATGTAGTACATCAACAAGCAGGGAGGTACGAGATCATTCCTTCTGTGCCAGGAAGCGGTTCAGATCTGGGCTTTGGCTCTATCCCAGGGTATGGTCCTCTGGGCCATGTACCTAGCAAGAATGGAGAATGTGGTGGCTGACAGGCTGAGTTGAGCCTTCCAGCCCCATGAGTGGTCACTGAAACAGGAGGTGGCAAACTGACTCTTCTGCCTATGGAGGACCCTAGACGTGGATCTGTTCACCTCCCCCTGCAACACGAAGGTGCGCCAGTCCTGCTCCCTGTATGGGAGGACGGAAAGCCAGTCTCAGATGCCTTTGCCTGTCATTGGGGCAAGGGCCTTCTGTATGCATATCCTTTGCTTCCTACTGTGATGAAGACAGGACAGGACAGGACAGGGGAGCTATGATCCTCATAGCCCCTCATTGGCAGAGGCAGATTTGATGCCTGTTCCTACAGGACCTCTCCCTTAGGACCCAATCAGTCTGGGACCTTCCCCAGATCTCATTACACAGGATCAGGGCAGGCTATGCCATCCCAACTTCCAGGCCTTGTCCCTGATGGCTTGGATGTTGAGTGGCTAATTCTGCAGCCCCTGTCCTCTCAGAGAAAGTATTTGGAGTCCTGGTAGCTTTCAGGAAGCCTTCCACTAGGAAGACTTATGGCCTGAAGTGGAAGAGGTTTTCTGAATTGATTCTCCTGCTCCACACCAAAGCTACTGGATTATCTCCTGCACCTTTCAAATGCTGGCTTAAAGACCAACTCTGATAGGGTGCACCTGAGTGCTATTGGTGCCTACAACCAGGGTGTGGATGGGTTGCCCATCTCTATGCAACCTGTAGTGGGATGCTTTATGCGGGGTCTGCTTCAGTTGAAGCCTCCCCTGCGGCATCCCACCATATTCTGGGATCTGTGTGATGTTTGTTCAGTTTATGAAAGCACCTTTTGAGCCACTGCGTTCTTGTGACTTCAAGTATCTGACCCGGAAGATCATATTTTTGGTCATGGTCACATCAGCACGCAGAGTCAGTGAAGTTCAGGCTTTAGTATTGTATCCACCCTACACAAAGTTCTTTCATGATAGGGTGGTTCTGCCCACCTTTTTTCCCAAGCCTCATTTGCACCAGGGCGAATGCACAGTCTGGATTGCAAGAGAGCCTTAGCCTTCTACCTGGAGTGGATAACAGGCCATAGGTAGTCCATGCTTTTGACAGGAATAGATTGGGAGCTGCGGTTGCTGAGCAGCCTCTGTCCAACTGGCTGGAAGATTGCATTTCTTTTTGCTATACTCAGGCGGGACTGCCAGAGCCATGGCAACTTCAGTGGTCCACTTGAGAGCGGTCCCCTTGGACAAGATCTGCAAAGCTGCGACGTGGAGTTCCCTCCATACTTTCGCTGCTCAGTACTGTTTGGACAAGGATGGCCGATTCAATAGCAGCTTTGGCTAGTCTGGAATGTCTTTCAGCTGTAGAACCCAACTAGAGCCTATTGTTTGGGTTCAGGATATCTCCCTCTGCTACCAACAGCACCAGTGTTGTTTTGCCCATTGGCACCTGGTTAGGTGTCTGTTGGTCTCGTAGTTTTTCGGTAGTAGCCTGTAGCTAGGGAAGAAAGCAGATTTGCTTACCTGTAACAGGTGTTCTCCTAGGACAGCAGGATGTTAGTCCTTACAAAATCCACTCGCCACCCTGCGGAGTTGGGTTTCTCCTATATTTGTTATTTTATTTTTCATATTATCATTGCAGCTGGTTACAGCTTATGATCTGGTGCTGCACTGGACAAGTGAGCCCTCTCCTCTTTCTGGCAATTTATTTTTTCTGTTCTTTTTACAGCTACTTGGCAGCAGCAGCACCTTATTGTTCATAGAGTACATCCAAAAGAACATTAAAACATTTGACAAACTCCTTAATTCTTTTCTCTAGTATCAGAAGCCATCTTTTTTTTTTCATTCCTTAAATATTTTCTGGTGTGGCGTAATACATTTAAAATTTGTTGCATGGCAAATAAATGCTTTTCATGATATTGTGAAACTGAAACTTCCCCATGGCACATGCAACTTTAAAAATTTTCTTCTCTGTTGCTTGGTTGGACTTGAACAGCTGTGAGGTTTTATGGTTTGAATGATGCTCATGGGGCAGAGATTACTTTTCTTGTGTAGCGTTTTATAGGTGAGTGATGTCAAGGGTACAGTTAAAAAGCTGGCTCTGTGTCTTCTAATGTGAGCAGTCAAATGAGTCTACCATGTGACTTTGGCCATCTGTTTTGACATCTGAAATGGGTATTGAAGACCATTTTCAAAGGCATTTTCTGAGGTAGATTGGCCTGTCTGAAAACTGCCATCTTCAGCCCAGCTAAAAGTGTGAGTGGGATTCCCCAATGCACACACTTTTTAGTGAGATTGCAAAGAAGTGTTTCCCGGGGAGCATTTAGATCCGGGGAGAAAAGTAGAGAGCACATATTCCACTTTCAAAAGTGGACATGCTGTTTCTTCCCCCTCTCTGATGCTTCTACAAAAAGCTAATAAAAAGTATGCAGGTCCATTTTGTTGCGCGTCCCGCTCGCGCCCGACCCGCTTACCCTTCCTCCATGCCAGCCAGTCCCGAGTCGGCCTCCCTCGCGTCTGCCACCAGCTCCATTCGGCCACGGCGTTTCGCGGCGGCATTCCCCGATGCTTCGCCTCCCGGCTCCAGCCAGGCCTCACGGCGGGGCTCGGCGTCCTCCGTGGCGTCAGCCCTGCCCCTAGGCACGTGCGCGCGGACTGACCGCCCTCTTAAAGGGCCAAGGGCGGGTCCCAACTCCGCGGTGCACCCAGATTGATCCCTGTACAAAAGGAAGTGCCTCACAATACTTCCTTGCCTTGGCAATCGGGTCGATCACCTAGAGATAGCAAGTTTGCCTTCCTGCGTGCCAGTGTCTTGCTCCTGTGTCTCCTGTTCCAGTCTCTCTGTTCCAGCGCCTCCTGCTTCTCCAGTTCCAGTGTCTCCTGCGTCTCCAGTTCCATCGTCTCCTGTGTCTCCCATTCCAGCGTCTCTGCACATGTATTTTTCCATTTTGTGGGCCATTTAAAATTATCCTCACAATTTCTTTTAGTTTCCTAGTGTGTAGTAAAGAAGCAATTTAGGTAAAAATATAATTTTTGCTATAATGTTTGCTAATCTGTGGAAAAGTGTAATCAAGTTGGAGACACTGTACTCTCAGGGGGTATACAGATGTAATCGGTGTTCTTTCCCCAGCAGACTAGGATGGGTATGACTCCACCATCATTACTAGCTACCTCCTTGTGGCTGACCGCAGGTTCCACAACCCTGGCAGACATTCCCTGCTGATCCTCACCATAGCACATTCTAGCAGTAGCTGTTCCAGAGGTGTTCAATGTGTGTGTGTGTGTGCGCTCTAGGGTTCTAGCAGCCCGCACAGACTTTTTACCACCACAGCCCCCTCCAGCACCTTATTTGCCTGGCTGGTGTGGACATTTGTCTCCAAACAATGGTTGCATGACCTGACCCGACTTTGTTGGCATTTCACCACTGTGTGTCACAGCCGGGAGTACTAGAACCAAGGGGGTCACAGAGACAGATATGACCCTGACATAAGACATTTTCTTGAAGAAAGAACACCTAAAAATGCATATAGAAATGTAAACTGGGCAGAACTTTAAGAATATATTCTTCTAATTCATAATGGTAACATGCCAGTATACATGGCTGTAGATTTGAAACAAGCCAGGATGCACATCAGTCGTGTATCTATCTTGTATACTCTCATTGAATATAACCATATGTTGCCACTTTGATAAATTACTTCAACCATTTTATATTCTGCAAATAATAACGATATGCTGCTACAAGAGAAATATTTATGAATAAGTCAAGAAGTCTCAGGATACAATTAATTCTGTAACACCTTGTCCCAAACATATCAATTGACTTGTTTTCATATTAGTTTGAGGGAAATTGGCTGTGGTGTTTTTGTGTTATTGAAAAAAATCTGCTAATAGTAACATAAAATTTTACAGCTTATTGATTTTACCTTTAAAGTATGTTGTGATCAAATAAGTTGTAGGTGATAGTTCAATAAAAAGGTAATTTAATATATTTGTGACTAGCATTTGAGAGTTATCTTCTCTTTATCAGATCAGTGAAGAGAGGATAATTCTCAGTATTCTTTCCTTGGCAGACTAGTACTAAGCTTTGAATTCTACACATCCAAGTGGACTAACATGGAAACCACAAATCTTAAAGCAAAAAAATGATGATATTTTGAAAAGGAAAGCTGAACATGATCACATGTAGGAGAGAGCATCCAAGGGCAAGTACGAGGCTGAAAACACAAGAGCAGAAAAGAACAACCAGTTTGCTCTAGGGCTTTTGGTGTTTGAGTACAGTTTGAAAACCGATGCATACAGCTCAGAAAAAAATGTGAGAAGTGCAGAGGAATTATTTAGAGCAGTGCTTCTCAGCTTTGAGGACTATTTCCTTTCCAGCAGGCACCTTTCATCATCCATTTTCAAGATTTCAAGCTTTCCTTAGTCAGTTACTGCACCAAACCAATTGGACCCTCTTTTGCTGTACCTAATAGTTACTTATAGGTGCCTCCTTCAGCTCTATGCTATGTGACATCATCTCTAATGCATCATGGGAGTCTGAGCCCTTTGGAAATTGTAATGGCCATCCTCCTGTATCCATTTCATTTTGATTTGAACTGCTAATTTATTTTGTCAAACATTGCATGAGAAGAATATAAATACATCTGGGAGACTTAAAGAGACATGGATTTTTATCTTTAATCTTGTTAATTTTGAAGACAGGATGTAGTAAGCTGTTATTCAGCAAACTGAGCTCTAAATGGGGAGACCTATTTAGTATATCTGGTTCTAAATGAAATGCACAACTGAGTTTTAACTGATTCTGTTGTTCCTTTTTTTGCATGCCACTACAAAGACATTACAGAATCTCTATAGGGAATGTGCTAACACAAATAATAGCAGTGAATGACAATGGAATGCCAATTAAGTTAATGGAAACAAAATAAAAAAATATTTCTTTTGTAGTTCTTAGTGAAATATATTGTGACTCTTTACAACTTCACCATCAATAGTTTTTATGCTTATATTTTCAAATGCCTTAACTCAGTCTCAAGATGCTTGAATTTCACACAACTATTGCACAAGAAATGTAAAACAAATATAAATGAGCAAAGAATGCAGGGCAGGAGTGAGTAAGTATTGTTCTTGACTGGAAGACACTGGGACCTTGTTGCAATGGGTGAGGTGGATAGATGGGAGTCCTTATGAGGGGAGGAGAGAAGTATTCCACCAGGGTTGGGGATTTGTGCCAAGCAAGAGGGTTCAATGTGGCTTCAGCTGGAAAGAGAATGCTCAAAGGGAATATTTCTATTCTGGAGGGGGGGGGGGTGACTGAGCAATGCATAGGGGAATGCTTGGTTGGGCTGGCTTTAGGCTACCAGTGGATCTTTAATTATAATGGGAGGTGTCGGGGTGAGACATTGGCAGGCAAATGTTATTGACTGACTGGAGATCCCAAACTGCCTGGACTATGACCAAGGTCCTGCAAAGTTCAATATTCCCTTGCAATAGTATCTGTGCTGGTCATACCTGCAGACCTTCTGGGTCCAGGTCCTTCCCTGAGCCAGTGTTCTCCCCCTTCACCACTGAAGAACACACAGGATATAGAGTCAAAGTTGAGGATGACAAGCTAGGCAGACAGAGAAGAAAGAAAGAAGTTTCCACACAAATATAGTATGAAAATAAATGATCATCTATTTTTTTTAACTGTAAACTATAACTATGTGGAAGCTGAACTAGCTCTATTAATACAATAGACCTTTGCCAAAATTGAAATTAAGGTGCCGAAACCTTAAGAAAAGTTGAGGATCGTGGAACTCATTGTTTTATGTGGTATGCTCTCCGTTGAATCCATGAAGTACAGATAAATCACACCTGTTTGGAAATAATTTGGATTGCCATGTCTGCTAATTTGAGTCTAACAGTAGAGCACTACTCAGGGAAAACTGAATAGTACTCATTTTCCTGATTCTGATTGGGCACCTGAGGTCCAGTTCAAGATCTACCAACTTAACAGTCATAAACCCCAAATTCTGCAGGTCCCCCTAAATACCAGGCTATGATTCTTTTTATGAGGATCCAGTTTTCATAAGGCTCAGATATTCCTTTTAATAACTGCTGTGTATGCCAATTATTCCAGAAATTAACACAGTGTACTATGTGCCACAGTTCTTACACTATCTACTCACATTTCCCAATTAGGTTTCAGTTCATACCTTCCCCATCATCAATATGTGGCTGCATTGCCAGGAGCCCAATGAATAGAAAACACAGAATCAGTCAGTCAAGTTAGGTGATTCACACATGAACTCATACTAGTATCATAGCAGGACCTAACCTTGAGTAGGAAGGCTGCTGGAGGCTGAACAAAAAGGTTTGTATGTATTTGAGTAAATAATTTGTGGGCCACTCTGAGGGTTGAGTGGAAGGCATTAATGAAGCATCTATGGTGATGACAACTCTTTTGAATACTAAATGCTTTTTTGGCATCATGATGAATATGTTTATTTATATTTTACAAACTATCTCCTGAATATTTGCCTTTATGACAGTAAGGGCTAGATTTTAAAAGCCCTGCATGCGTAAATCCTCCCGGATTTATGCGCGCAGGGCACTCGCGCGCTGGCGCTCCTATTTTGCATAGGCCGCTGGCACGCGCAAAGCCCCGGGACGCGCGTAAGTCCCGGGGCTTCGTAAAAGGGGCGGGGAGGGGGCGTGTCCGGGGGCGTGTCCGGGGTCAGGGGGAGGTCCGGGGCAGGTCTGGGAGCGTGGCGACGGTTTGGGGGCGGGCCGGGAGGGCGGTCCCGAGTCCCCCGGCACTGCTGCCTGTGCCGGGGGATGCGAGGCGGTGCGCGCAAGTTACGCCTGCTTCAAGCAGGCGTAACTTGCCCAAAACAGGTTCGCGCCGGTTGAGCGAACAAAAGTACGCACGCGCGTACTTTTTAAAGATCTACCTCAGCGTATTCAGGTTCATCTGATATTAGCCTGAGAGGCAAAAAAGATTTTGAATGAATCATTTTTCCTAGACAAAAGTAATGCAAATCAAAGAGGAAAGCCAACAGTCACTCAGCAGCGCATGGTTCAGAGGGAGGTACCTTCAAAGGATACTAATGAAGCATCAGAGTTAGGGCATCCCACAGAGAGGTTCCAATAATAAGAAAAATAGTCAAGTGCCTATAATTAAAAACTCACCTGAGCTAAACGTTTCCAATTTATCCCTGGCAACTGAAAAGCAGAATGTTAATGCAAACAAAAAACGCACTTTGAAATGTTTGTATGCTAATGCCAGAAGTCTAAGAAGTAAGGTGGGAGAATTAGAATGTATAGCAGTGAATGATGATATAGACTTAATTGGCATCTCAGAGACATAGTGGAAAGAGGATAACCAATGGGATAGTGCTATACCAGGGTACAAATTATATCGCAATGACAGAGAGGAGCATCTTGGTGGCGCTTTATGTCTGGGATGGCATAGAGTCCAAGGGGATAAAGATCCTGCATGAGACTAAATGCACAATCAAATCTTTATGGGTAGAAAACCCTTATGTGTTGGGGATAGGAGTATACTACTGTCCACTTGGCCAAGATGGTGAAATGCTAAGAGAAATTAGAGAAGCTTACCAAATTGGTAGTGCAGTAATAATGGGAGATTTCAATTACCCCAGTATTGACTGGGTAAGTGAACATCAGGACATGCTAGAGAGATAAAGTTCCTGGATGGAATAAATTACAGTTTTATGGAGCAGTTGGTTCAGGAACTGATGAGAGAGGGTGCAATTTTAGATCTAATTCTCAGTGGAGTGCAGGATTTGGTGAGAGAGGTAACGGTGGTGGGGCCGCTTGGCAATAGTGATCATTTGGTTCAGTTCATGTGAATCATCACCTTTGAAAACCATCTCTGGAACGGGTATCTCCCCAACATCCTCTTTAGTAAACAGGGAAGCAAAGAAATCATTTACTCTTTCTGCGATGGCCTTATCTTCCCTAAGTGCCCCTTTAACGCCTCAATCATCTAATGGTCCAACCAACTCCCTCGCAGGCATTCTGCTTTGGATATATTTTTTAAAGTTTTTACTGTGAGGTTTTGCCTCTACGGCCAACTTCTTTTCAAATTCTCTCTTAGCCTGTCTTATCAATGTCTTACATTTAACTTGCCAATGCTTATGCTTTATCCTATTTTCTTCTGATGGACCTTCTTCCAATTTTTGAATGAAGATCTTTTGGCTAAAAAAGCTTCTTTTACCTTACGTTTTAGCTGGCAATCGTTTGGCCTTCCTTCCACATTTCTTAATGCGTGGAATACATCTGGACTGTGTTTCTAGAATGGTATTTTTTAACAATATCCATGCCTGTTGCAAACTTTTTACATTTGTAGCTAGTGAACTTGGAAGATGTGGTAGGCCAGATTGACAAACTGAAGAGTAGTAAATCACCTGGACTGGATGGTATATACCCCAGGGTTCTGAAAGAACTAAAAAATGAAATTTAAGACCTATTTCAATTAATTTGTAACATATTAAAATCATCTGTCGTACCTGAAGATTGGAAAATGGCCAATGTAACCCCAATATTTAAAAAGGGCTCCAGGGATCATCTGGGAAACTATTGACCGGTGAGCCTGACTTTACTGCTGGGAAAAATCATGGAAACTGTTATAAAGAATAAAATCACAAAACATTTAGATAGACATGATTTAATGGGACACAGCCAGCATGGATTTACCCAAGGGAAGTCTGGCCTCACAAATCTCCTACATTTTTCTGAAGGGGTGAATAAACCTGTGGACAAATGTGAACCGGTAGATGTGGTGTATTTGGATTTTCAGAAGGTGTTCGACAAAATCCCGCATGAGAGGCTTCTAAAAAAAACTAAAAAGTAATGGGATAGGAGGTGATGTCCTTTGTGGATTGCAAGCTGCTTAAAAGACAGGAAAAAGAGAGTAGGATTAAATGGTCTTTCGCAGTAGAAAAAGGTAAACAGTGGAGTGCCTCATGGATCAGTACTTGGACCAGTGCTTTTTAATATATTTATAAATGATCTGGAAAGGGGTACAACGAGTGAGGTGATCAGATTTGTGGATGACACAAAATTATGTAGAGTAGTTAAATACTAAGTGGATTGTGATAAATTGCAGGAGGACCTTGCGAGCTTGGAAGATTGGGCTTCCAAATAGCAGATTAAATTTACCGTGGACAAGTGCAAAGTGATGCACATAGGGAAAAATAACCCTTGCTGTAGTTACACAATGTTAGGTTCTGTCTTAGGAGTTACCACCCAGGAAAGAGATATAGGTGTCATAGTGGATAATACATTGAAATGATTGGCTCAGTGTGCTGTGGCGATCAACAAAGCAAACATAATATTAGGAATTATTAAGAAGGGAATAGCAAATAAAATGATGGATCTCATAATACCTCTGTATTGCTCCAAGATGAGACTGCATCTTGAATACTGTGTGTAATTCTGGTTGCTGCATCTCAAATAAGATATAGTTGCACTGGAGAAAGTGCGGAGAAGAGCGACCAAAATGATGGAATGGCTGCCCTATGAGGCAAGGCTAAGAAAGTTAGGGCTGTTCACTTTGGAGAAGAGATGACTGAGGGGGGATATGATAGAGGTCTACAAAATAATGAAAGGACTTGAACAAGTTAATGTAAATCAGCTAGTTATTCTCTCAGATAACAGAAGGACTAGGGGGGGTACTCCATGAAGTTAGCAAGAAGCTCATTTAAAACAAATCTAAGAAAATTATTTTTCACTCAGTGCATAGTTAAGCTCTAGAATTCATTGCCAGAGGATGTGGTTATGGCAGTTAGCATAACTTGGTTTAAAAAAGGTTTGGATAAGTTCCTAGAGGAAAAATCCATAATCTGCTATTAATTAATTAGCAATAGTAGCTTGTGATCTATCTAATGTTTGGGTACTTGCCAGGTACTTGTGACTTGGATTAGCCACTGTTAGAATCGGGATACTGGACTTGATGGACCCATGGTCTGACCCAGTATGGCATATCTTATGTTCTTATGTTCTTACATCTATAAATATGTTTATACATCTTTAAAATGTGTTCCAGCAAGTCTTAAAACAGATGGATTCATTTTTTTGCATGCATCATACTATACCGGTGAGATAAAAGTCCTCATTCAGTCAAATATAGGCAAATTATTGTCAGACTGAATTTCGAGCTCAGATGTTTGTAATATCCCTTGATAGTGGAGCTCTCTTTTTAGATGTTAGTTTGCTGAAATGGCTTGTTTATGGAACAAACACCATTTGTTCTGAAAGCAATCCCAGTAGAATGAAGCTGCCCAATGAATTTTCATTTGGTTTCTGCCAACTTTAGAAACAGATTGTTACCATGGATTTATACTATACCACTGTTCTCTTACAGTTGTGATGGTGCCTGGAAATGCTGCTACTATTTGGGTCAACCTACTTTTCTATTGTAACACCACTCTTTTGAGTTTGGTTTGTCAGTCATCAGAATAAAAGTTTTATCACAAAATTTGGTCTTATTTCATAAATCACCATGTTCAGCTGCCACAGAACTATATAACATTTTTAAGCATTCTGTCAGTGCCTCAGAAATATGTAAAACTAGAATGTTCAGAAATTCATTAAAGACACTCAATTTCAAAGATTTTCTGGAAATATTTATGAACCACATGCTGTATTCAAGTTATTGAACCAGTAAGTCAGCATAGTTGCTTGATGGTTAAAATAAGAGATGCCTAAAATATAGGGAATAGTATTGCTAGATTTGCCATAATTTCAGATCCATGTATTTATTCATATCTGAACAGTACAGCCTAATACCTAGCTCAGTGTAAGACCTGTAAACCCCAGTTTAATTCCTTTATCCAACACTTTCAAACTGAAAATTTTGACTTCTGGTATGGGAAATTGTAGCTATGATTCTCACAGGACAAGCAGGATGGTTGTCCTCACAAATGGGTGACATCGAGGATGGAGCCCACCACGGAAAACTTCTGTAAAAGTTTAAACAGAACTTTGACTGGCCCCTACTGGGCATGCCCAGCAAGGCACTGACCCTGCAGCCAGCAGGGGTCTCCCTTCAGTCTTCTTTTTTCCGCGCAGCAGTTGCCACGCGGTGAAAGGAGCTCTCTTACCACGTTCCTGACAGGAATTCGGTATTTTTCTTTCCGAAGAAAATTTGCCCCTCAGGGGTCTCCCTTCGACAAATTTTTGTCACCTCCGCGGAAACCGGTAAGTTTTTTGCCTTTTTTCTTCGACTACCGTCGAATTTGGCCCTTGAGGCCTGTTGGCAATTACCGAGCCCGCGACTAAATTTGGCCTTAAGCCATGGCGACGGGGTTCCGTCGATGCCCGGATTGTACCCGGACTATGTCAATCACTGACCCCCATAGGGTTTGTGTTTTGTGTTTGGGAAGTGAGCATGATGTCCTGACTTGCACCAAATGTGCCCTAATGACACCTAAGGGTCGCAAAGCCAGGATGGAGAAGATGGGGATCCTCTTCCATGCACCCACCCCAACGCCATCGATAGCATCGACGTCATCGGAACCGGCACCGTCGAAGTTGCACCACCATCGTCAACCCTCCGGTGACCGTCCACCATCGATGACTTCTCGGCCGTCGACTCCTGTCCCCTCCCCGGATGGGCGAGGAGACCGGAAGGACAAGCATCGCCATCGACGGCACAAGTCTCGGCCTGTCGAGGATCCACAGTCATCGACCTCTGAACAAGCCGAGCCACCGACTAAGAGGCCTCGATCAGACTTGGCACCGTCCACGTCTCGTTCGCAGGCATCGAGGAAACCCTCACCCTCTCGGGGTGTGGGAGCCGTGATCCCACCGGTTACGGTGGTCCCTCCGGCTCTGCCTCAGCCTCCCTCTCCCGTCGAGCCGGGTATTGTTACCCCTGGTCTCCGGGCAGAACTGGACCGGCTGGTCCAGGAGGCCATCGAGAAAGCGATGCAAAAATTCCAACCTCCATTGGCACCGTCTCCGGCACCGATTCCGGCACCGCCACCGGCATCGACCCCGGCACCGACTCCGCCACCGAGGAAGGAACCGACCACCGAACCTTTGGTGGAAGCGCTGGCACCGCTACTACAACGTATGGAGGCACTTGTACATGCCCTTCCATCGATGATTCCAGTAGCACCGACAGCGCCATCGTCTCCGACTGGATTTTCATCGGCGGGAGAAACACCGTTCCTGATTCCCCCTTCCGGGGTGGTCCCATCGGTGCCTTCTCGAATATCTCCACCGATTTATCCTTTGACTCCATCGGTTCCAAGACCGGCACCGACTCCATCGGCAGCACCGAAACCCTCGATGCCGTTCCCAGTACCGATTCTACCACCGGTTCCTCCAAGGTTTCCTTCGATGCCTTTGGATCCTCAACCTGGTCCATCGGGGCTTCAACCCCCAAGTGATCCCTATGATACCTGGGGTGATGATACATCTTCTGACACAGATTTACCATCACTGCCTTCTCCTACAGAGAGTAGAAAAAGATCTCCTCCAGAGGATCTCTCCTTTATTAATTTTGTAAAGGAGATGTCCGAAATTGTACCTTTTCAGCTGCAATCTGAGACCGATGACAGACACCAGATGATGGAACTGCTTCAATTTTTGGATGCTCCAAAAATCATCGCTTCCATCCCCATTCACCAGGTGTTTCTCGATCTCTTAAAGAAAAACTGGGAATCTCCTTCATCTGTATCACCAGTTAACAAGAAGGCTGACTCCACATACCTCGTCCAGTCAGCACCAGGCTTTCAAAAGCCTCAACTGGATCATCGCTCTGTTGTGGTTGAGTCCGCACAAAGAAAGGCCAAGCGTCTAAAGCCACACTCCTCCACTCCGCCGGTCAAGGACAATAAATTCCTGGACAGTGTGGGACGGAAAGTGTACCATGGAGCTATGCTGATTTCTCGCATAGCCTCATATCAACTCTACATGACGCAATATAACAGAGCCATCCTTAAACAGATGCAAGATTTTGCTGACACATTACCTGACCAATATCAGCCACAGCTTCAGGCCCTTCTTAACAAAGGGTTTGAAGCAGGGAAGCACGAGATCAGAACGGCTTATGACATCTTTGATGCCTCCACAAAGGTTTCAGCTACTGCCATTTCGGCCAGACGTTGGGCTTGGTTAAAATCATCCAACCTTCGCCCAGAAGTCCAGGATCGTTTAGCGGATTTACCCTGCTTAGGGGACAATTTGTTTGGGGAACAAATTCAGCAAATTGTAGCTGAATTAAAAGATCACCACGAGACGTTGAAACAACTTTCTTCTGTTCCGTCTGAGGTTTCCTCCAAACAACCACTTAAGAAGGACTCTAAGAAGTCGTTCTTTCGGCCACGCCGTTACTACCCTCCATCGGCCAGGCCTCGTCCAGCTCGATCCTCTACTAGGCCTCAGCCGCGTCAGCCTAGGAAACAAAGGCCTACTGTAGCCCCTCCACCGGGGCCTGCGGCTGGCCTTTGACTCCCTTGTAGGGAACACATGCCAAACCCCTCTTCCAGACATTCCTGTAGGAGGTCGACTGTACCATTTTCTACAACCTTGGTTGCAGATCACCTCAGATCAGTGGGTGCTAACAATTATCGCACAGGGTTACCACCTCAACTTCATAACTCTTCCGGCAGACTCCCCGCCTCTTCAAGCGTGGAGTCTATCCACCCATTTGGCTCAATTACAACAGGAAGTGTCTCTTCTTCTGCAATCAAATGCTATAGAACCCGTTCCTCCCTCTCAACGAGGCAAGGGATTCTATTCCAGATACTTCCTAATACCAAAGAAATCAGGGGGACTACGTCCCATTTTGGACCTTCGAGCCCTCAACAAATACCTTCAAAAAGAGAAGTTCAAAATGGTAACCCTAGGCACACTGCTCCCTCTGCTACAAAGAGGGGATTGGCTGTGCTCTCTCGACCTCAAGGACGCTTATACCCACATTGCGATCACACAATACCATCGCAAATATCTGCGGTTTCTCGTAGGCCACGACCATTATCAATACCGTGTCCTACCTTTCGGTCTGGCTTCTGCCCCACGAGTCTTTACCAAATGTCTCGTAGTGGTAGCAGCATTCTTAAGGAAGGAAGGTGTCCACGTCTACCCCTACCTGGACGATTGGCTAATCAGGGCCTCCACCCAACAGATAGCTCAATCCTCCCTAAAATTGACAATTCAAACACTCCTTTCCTTAGGGTTTCTTGTCAATTACGAGAAATCTTGCTTAGTCCCGTCTCAAACCTTATTCTTCATTGGAGCAGACTTGGACACCTTACAGGCAAAGGCTTACCTTCCACTTCAGAGGGTCCACACCCTAATGTCCCTGGCTCGCCAGCTCCAGTCTCAGAACACTGCCACGGCTCGCCAGTTCCTCATTCTCCTAGGACACATGGCATCCTCGGTTCAAGTCACTCCCATGACCCGACTAGCCATGAGAGTAACACAATGGACTCTACGACACCAATGGATTCAAGCTTTTCAGCCTCTGTCCTCCATAGTCACAGTCACACAAGCGCTGCGCCTATCCTTAACCTGGTGGACGACTCAGGTCAACCTCCTTCAGGGCTTACCTTTTCTTCCACCGGATCCGCAAGTAATCCTAACCACCGACGCTTCTCACATCGGTTGGGGAGCCCATGTGGACGACTTTCAAACCCAAGGGTTATGGTCCAAAGAGGAAGCCGAACACCAGATAAATTTCCTGGAACTTCGAGCAATCCGCTATGCGCTCCGCACTTTCAAAGATCATCTCTTTCATCAGATAATCTTAATCCAGACGGACAACCAAGTGGCCATGTGGTACATAAACAAGCAGGGAGGCACAGGCTCCTTCCTTCTGTGTCAGGAAGCTGCGCAGATCTGGGCGGAAGCCCTCTCCCACTCCATGTACCTCAGGGCCACTTACCTGCCGGGAGTAGACAATGTATTGGCAGACCAGCTGAGCCGAGTCTTCCACCCACACGAGTGGTCACTCGATCCTCTGGTAGCGACCTCTCTGTTTCACAAGTGGGGTTCTCCCCGCATAGACCTCTTTGCGTCCCCTCAGAACCACAAAGTGCACGATTACTGCTCTCTCATTCGGAGCCAGCACTCTCGGCCGAGGGATGCTTTCTCCCTCAAGTGGACAACCGGTCTGCTCTATGCATTCCCTCCACTCCCTCTTGTGTCAAGGACTCTCGTGAAGCTACGCCAGGACGGAGGAACCATGATCCTGATAGCACCTTACTGGCCACGCCAAGTATGGTTTCCAATACTCCAGGATCTCTCCATCCGCAGGCACATTCCTCTGGGAATGGACCCGCATCTGCTCACTCAAAACGACGGATGCCTCCTCCATCCCAACCTCCAAGCCTTGTCCCTGACGGCATGGATGTTGAAAGGTTAGTCCTTCAACCATTTAACCTTTCAGATTCCGTTTCTCGGGTCCTGATAGCTTCACGAAAGCCTTCCACAAGAAAGTCTTACTCATACAAATGGAAAAGGTACACATCATGGTGCACTTCTCAGTCCCTTGATCCCCTTTCCTGTCCAATCTCCAAATTCTTGGACTATTTATGGCATCTCTCTGAATCAGGTCTTAAAACCTCTTCTATCAGAATGCATGTCAGTGCGGTAGCCGCCTTCCATAAGGGTATTGGGGGTAATCCTATTTCAGTACAACCCCTAGTAACACGCTTTCTTAAGGGCTTACTCCATCTAAAGCCACCCTTGCGTCCTCCGGCCCCATCCTGGGACCTTAACCTGGTTCTTGGTCGTCTAATGAAACCTCCTTTCGAACCTCTGCACTCCTGTGACTTGAAATATCTCACTTGGAAAGTGTTATTCCTTTTGGCTGTTACTTCAGCTCGCAGGGTTAGTGAATTGCAGGCCCTAGTTACCTATCCGCCTTACACTAAGCTCCTGCAGGACCGGGCGGTACTCCGCACTCACCCTAAATTTTTACCTAAGGTAGTTTCGGAGTTTCATATCAATCAATCTATCGTACTACCTATCTTTTTTCCCAGGCCCCACTCCAACTCTGGAGAGCAGACCCTGCATACCCTAGACTGTAAACGGGCTCTAGCTTTTTACCTAGACCATACAGTTTCTCACAGGAAGAGCACTCAATTATTCGTCTCTTTCCATCCTAACAAGTTAGGACAACCTGTGGGTAAGCAGGCTCTTTCCTCCTGGTTGGCGGACTGCATTTCTTTTTGCTATGAGCAAGCTGGCATTCCTTTTCAAGACCGTGTTAAAGCACACTCTGTGAGGGCCATGGCGACGTCAGTGGCACACCTTCGATCGGTGCCGCTTCCTGACATCTGCAAAGCTGCAACCTGGAGTTCTCTCCATACCTTTGCAGCCCACTATTGTTTGGACAAGGCTGGAAGACAGGACTCCATCTTCGGCCAGTCTGTCTTGCGTAACCTTTTTCCAACCTGATGTACCAACACCCTTCCACCTACCCGGTAGGGTGCGGATGCCCTTTCCCAAATTTCTCCTCAGTTGTTGTGCCTGCTGCACACCGTTGGGTACATTTGGTGCAAGTCGGGACATCCTCAGCTCGGTACTCACCCATTTGTGAGGACAACCATCCTGCTTGTCCTGTGAGAAAGCAAATGTTGCTTACCTGATGTAACAGGTGTTCTCACAGGACAGCAGGATGTTAGTCCTCACGAAACCCGCCCGCCTCCCCGCGGTGTTGGGTTCGTTTTATTTTTACTTTCTAGGCACTGCCTGTAGCTTTGAAAATCAGACTGAAGGGAGACCCCTGCTGGCTGCAGGGTCAGTGCCTTGCTGGGCATGCCCAGTAGGGGCCAGTCAAAGTTCTGTTTAAACTTTGACAGAAGTTTTCCGTGGTGGGCTCCATCCTCGATGTCACCCATTTGTGAGGACTAACATCCTGCTGTCCTGTGAGAACACCTGTTACATCAGGTAAGCAACATTTGCTTTCTCATATATATATATCTCCATATTTATTTATTTACTTATAAACTTTTTTAGATTATACCAAGGTGGCCAGTGCTAGTCTTCAGGAGCCTCAAACAGGTCTGGCTTTCAGGATATCCACAATGAAAGTGTTTGAGATAGACTGCATGCACATTCATTGTGAATATCCTGAAAATCAGACCTGATTTTGGCTCTTGAGGACTGGCGTTGGCCACTCCTGCATTATACTTTAATTTGTCACCCTACTCCAATAAATGACTAAAGATGGCTTACAACATTTTAACCAATAAGTTGTATATAGCACATATCATGTACAATGTATTTGAATCCAAAGCAATTTCTTACATATACTGTATGCTGTAATATCTAAATAAAAATTGTAGCTAGATTCCCTGGTTAACTAACCCCCTTCAATCTTGGTGCTTTCTCTTACACTTTCCCATAGGAAATTATCTTAAAGAAAAAAGAGAGAAGAAAAAAATATGGTCATGCAATACTGCTTTTACACTGCCATCTTGGATCCCCAAGCATTCAGCATTTTACTTAAGTCATTTATTTATTTGATTTATATTCTGCTTTTATAGGCACTTCAAAGCGTATTCTTGATTTTTTTCTAACACACATTTTACGCCATTAATTAAAACATCAACAATAAAAGTATCACTCCTGCAGCATGGAATGTATCATCTGTATTCTAATTTAATTAAAGTCAACCTGTGGCTGATATTTTCCCATTGTAAACTACTTGGGATTTATAAAAACTAGATCTTATGTATTGACAACAATCAACAGAGTGAAGGGCCAGCTTTAATGCCATTGACATACTGTGCAGATACCAAGAGCACTGACCTCCCTGGTCAGGGAGACGGTCACTACCTACTCCCCTCCCTCCCCCAGAGCACTGTGGGCAGCAGCACCATCTTTAAAGCTACAGTGGTGCACGTCTTTCCATGGCCCGGGGAATTTAGCAAGACTGAGGAAAGAGATTAAGGCAGACAGGTTTACTGATCCAACATACTGGATAAAGCATGTCTGCAGTTTTTATAAACAAGTAACTATCTTTGTTCTATTTCTATCAGACATAAAATTACTGCATTCATACATTACGACTCACAGCTGAAACAGATAAATAAGGAATTAACAATTAACAATAGAACCTAACAGGGGCCTGTTTACTAAAGGTTTTCTCCCATTCTGTGTCTATGGTAAAAATGCTTAGTAAATGACCCCCAATAATTGAGCTGGGAGAGTGGGCAGCAGGGAATACATACAAAAACTCACCGTGAAAGCTTGGAATAACGCTCTCTGTCATAGTTCAGTTTGTAGACCATGCCCCCGCCCACGCCCCCCAGCCATTGACTAGCTTGCTCTGTCTCCCTTCCCCAAGGGAGCCCATAAGCTCATAAACTGGGTTGGGTGGACCATAGTAAGGGGCATGAAGAGAGCCATGATATGGTGGCTCTATGCTGTTGCCCTCTGGCAGTTACTTGCACTATTGGGTTTCTATATGGTAGTGGTATGAGAATTAAGTTTGCTGCTAATTTATTTCCTGAACTTGCCTGCTTATTGTGCTATTCAGTAAAGCCTCAGATCTGCAAGTTTCCTGAATTGTGTAAACGGCTGTGTCAGCAATTTGTTTTCACCATCCAACAGAAAGGTTTTCCCAACTGATTTGGGAGATATTTGTCATTGTCCCGCAGAGATTTTGGCCTTTGCATCATTTTTATGCAAACCTTTGCATTTTACAGATTTGAGGACTGAAGAGAGAGTCAGTTACTATTAACACATTGTTTAGTCCTATTTATATATGACAAGATGAACTTTCCTGGCAAAATATCCATTTGAAAGGTATTTTGAACATCTAAGTTTTCTTTGCTTCTATGGGAAACAATAACTAATAATTTTATTGGATTCTAATTGTAAGCAATATGAATGATTTACAGATACTGGCCTCAATATCTTTCTTCGCTAGAGAAAAAGTCAATTCTTAAAATTTCAGATCTAACATAATGCCTGCTCTCTATTTAGTTTTGGTTTATTCATATTTATACTATATTTACAACTCTGTATGTCACCTGATGTAAGGTGAGGTAATGATCGGAAACCACTTAGATCGATATTCAGCTCAATATACCCAGATAAAATCAAATTTATCTAGGTAAGATTATCTAGATTACTTCAGGACTGCCTCACCTTGTCCGGGTAACTTGACTTGATAACTCTGAAAACTATCTGGATAAGTTTGGCATCCTGTAGGGTTGCCAACTGGCTCCAGATTTTCAGGACAGGTTGATCCAGTCCTGCTTTTACTCACTTGCATGCAGGTAACATATAGTCTTGCTTTTCTTAGTGAATGCAATAGGGAAATCAGAATGTCCCAGTATGCAATGGGGTAAAACAAGGACTGGATCAACCTCTCCTGAAAATCTGGAGCCAGTTAGCAACCCTAGACACCTGATTTATATAGGTTTTTCTAGCTGAAAGCTTACCCGGATAAATTGAAGCCGGTCAGCACAGTGGGGTTTTTAAATCCCCTTGTTTATCCACCCAATTTAAGCGGACAAACCATTTAAATGTGGACCTCATATTATCTTCCATTCTGTCTGAGAAATTTGAGGTAGTAGCTACTCAAATTTTTTTATCCATGATTTTCCCTAACAAGAAAACTTTTTAGGACTATATGAATTGATTTTGCTGCAATAGTCTACTTACAAGATATAGTGAGGTTATGTAATTCTGAAAGAATGATATTATCTATCTGTGTGACTCAAAGAAAAATGAGACATATTCCAGGCTCAAGAAGACCCACAAGAAAGATAACAAAACCAAATCTATATTTAATCTTGTTAAAGAATGTCAGGGTATGAATAAGACTCCATGACCAGATATTGTTCACCATGCCAAAACTGATTCATTTACTTGCATTCAATAAAAATAAATTCAGAAATATATCATTATGCAATATTAACTGCCCTGATTCCTGAAATACTTTGACTACTATAGAAATATCAGGGAATATTATGCACAAACTTTCCTTATAAAGCAAGCAACTGATTTCAGCACCATCTTTGTCTTACTGATGGCAATTTGTCTCCTCCATTGTCTGAGTTTTTCATGTTTTGCTCCAGGTTGACAACTGACTGCAAACATTATTCTAATTTATTTTTTGTTAATGTGACACAGTATTGGCTCCATTAAAAAAGATCTTATCAGGCTGGTAGTTCAGTGACAATGATGCACAATGCCATGTAGAGGAACATACGCTTTAATTCCCTAGGTCATCCATGGCTGGGGTTGCTGCAGAGGTATTGTTCACAGTCCCTATAGAGTGGGAGTCCCAGTCATCAAACAGCGACATTTAGTGGCATGATTTAGAGTCCACAATTTTAGGATTCCTGAAGGAGCCCTGTACATGGCCCTCAGTCAAGGACTATCACTGAAATAACTGGGCTAAGTGAGTTGAGAGAGGATATAAAATGGGGAGGGGGGGAGAATCCACAGGTAGTTGCAAATAAAGGCTCATGCTGCCATAGCCCAATAGAAGACTGGGCCGGTGGGAACCATTATGTAAGCTGTGCATTTTCATAGGGCAGCAGCTCAGAGAAGCACAGCCTGGCAGTGCAGTTGAGTTGACCAGTGGAATCAGGTATGGAACCTGACTTGTCCACTTAAACCTGTCCCAGCAGCAGGAGGATCAGGCAGCAGCAAGCCCAGCATATTCTCCTTTCCCCCAACCCCAGAGCTGCAGCTGGTGGCACTTACTGTCAATTTCTGGTGGCAGGGGACATGTGCACTAGAAATTGACACTATAAGCACCACCCACTCCTGCTACTGGCCTGGGGAAGAGAGAAAAGCAGGGGCCATCCACTTTAGACCCGGCATGCCTGCCCAAACCAGTAGGAGCCAGAACGCCACTGAGAGAAAAATCAACATGGGACCTGGAGCCGTTGTGTGTGCATTTAAAGGTCCTGCGGTAACGTTGACCCCCTCCTACTGCATGGGTTTCCTGTAATCAAGGAAACCTATGCTAAGAGTGGAATTACTGCAGCATCTTTAAATGTATTGTTCTGTACATCTCTGCGAGTCAGACACTGGAGTTTCCTGAACGCTGATCAAGCTTCTTCTTTCAGTTCTCCATTGCAGTATGGGTCTCTTGTATCTGCCAATGTAGATATTTTTTCCCAGTGCAGTCTTGGGATCTGTAGTGCCCAGGGTCCTTTCCATTCTTATAAGGTCCCGCCTGAAGCTTTGAACAGCTGTACTTTCTCTCTGCTTGCCTGGGCTCCTTGATTCATCGCCAAGTGTGCTGTTTGGGGCCTTGCCTACCCTGCTCTGCCCACTGCACTGTGTTGTCATCATTCTGGTGAATGGGTATAGTCTCATAAGGACCTGCCCTGCAGCAAGCATGCTGCTGGTGGGCCGCCAGTGAAGGGCCATGACAAAAGGTCGTGCCCCTTCGCATGTCCATCATACAATTTCATTTTGGGGCAACCTGTTTGTTGAGTTAATGTTGAGATTTTTTCCAGGTATACTGGAATGTGTTGTAGCTGGTGGGGTTTAGAGATACCCTCTCAGGACCAGAGCAGGACCACAAGGAACTGGGTCTGTCTTCTGCCTAGCCAGCCCTCTCCCCTGCAAGTTGAGCTCTTGGGGTCTGGAGGCTGGTAGGACTTGAGTATGTCAACTGAACATCATAATGAAAGCTGGGTTACTCTTCTGTCTAGCCAGCGGCCTCTTCCCTACAGATTGGGCAGTTGGATTTGGGGGGCCAGTAGGAATTAGCTGGAACAGACAAGCCGGACTAGAGGCTGAGGCAAGGCTGGACTGGAGACAAGGGTTGGATGCCAAGGAAGTACAGGGCTGAAGGCAAGGGCTGGATACAAGGGCTGGACCAAGCCAGGACAGGACAAGATAGATAAGACAAGGACTGGACAAGACAGATAACACAGAAGGTCCAAAGGCCACAGAGCTAGGCATAAGGCCTGAAGGCCACAAGGCAAGGTAGATAGCGAGAAGGCCCTTAGACCCCCAAGGCAAGGCTGAGAGCAAGAAGGCCCTTAAGCCACAAGGCAAGGAACAGAGGCCAGGACAAAGAGCCAAAAGTAATTCAATGAACCAGCAAGGAGGTTCTGGCAAGGAAATTCTAAATAGAGCTGGAGCTGGGTGTGGAAAGGAGCTGCAGGGGAAAGGAGGAGCCTGGCAAGTTCTGGAAGCCAAGCCTGCTGAAGACTCCCAGTGGAGAGAAGGCTGCACCACAAGCTGATTCAGGTTGGTCACTGAGTAGCTGCTTACCGACCAGTCCTGTCCATGAGCGAATGCTATCTTGAAACTTTATCAGCCCTCAAGAAACATAAGAACATGCCATATTGGGTCAGACCAAGGGTCCATCAAGCCCAGCATCCTATTTCCAACAGTGGCTAATCCAGGCCATAAGAACCTGGAAAGTACCCAAAAACTAAGTCTATTCCTTGCTACTGTTGCTAGTAATAGCAGTGGCTATTTTCTTTGTCAACTTAATTAATAGCAGATAATGGACTTCTCCTCCAAGAACTTATCCAATCCTTTTTTAAACACAACTACATTAACTGCACTAACCACATCTTCTGGAAACAAATTCCAGAGTTTAATTGTTCGTTGAGTGAAAAAGAACTTTCTCCAATTAGTTTTAAATGTGCTACATGCTAACTTCATGGAGTGCCCTCTAGTCTTTCTATTATCCGAAAGAGTAAATAACTGATTCACGTTAACCCATTCTCATGATTTTAAACACCTCTATCATATCCCCCCTCAGCTGCCTCTTCTCCAAGCTGAAAAGTCCTAACTTCTTTAGTCTTTCCTCATAGGGTTCAGACTCCTGCCCTGGTGGACTCAGGGGCAGGAGGCAACTTCATTCTCAGACGTCTAGTGGAAGACCTGAAGATTCCCCTCATCAAGTTGAAAGATCCACTACTGTTATCCTCCATTCATGGGGAGCCCTTACCAGGCAACGTGGCTTGCGAAACAGTACCAGTTGCTCTTCGGTATAAAAAAACATAAAATAAAAATAAATAAATGGGATTTGTTCCACCAACTGGCACCGGAGGCAGACACGGTTGGAGCAGCTGTCCCATCTTTCCTTTGGAGTTTTGGTTTCTGGAAACATGGAGATTGCTGCGGGCGTCATTAGCCCCTTCCAGATGGACCAGTTATATGAATGGTGCCTGTAAGGTGGTGTCATTCTTATTGTCCATAGGCTGGAGCTGGGGTTCAGTGGCAGATGCACAGTTGTTGTAATTCATCAAATCTGCAATGACCAGACAATTAATGGGTTTTTCATTCTTCATGCGAGCTCATGGGTGGGGTTACCCAATTGGGAGGTTTGTGATTCAGCGGGTTATCATGGGCTGGTCGAGAAGTGTGGCGCCTAGCTGTGATTGCCATTTATCTATTATGCATGATCTTTTGTTGCAATTATGGCAGATATTGCCTAGTATATGTTCGTCCCCATTTGAGAGTTCGCTCTTCCGAGTTGCGTTTGTACTAGCCTTCTTCGGGGTTTTCTGAATCAGTGAACTGGTGGCCAGAGCCACCAAAGGGGTGGAAAATTCAGGATTGCTGCAGAAACATGTCACATTGGGGTCCGACTACGTGATAGTGCACATTCCTAAATCTAAGACCGATCAAGTAGGATTTGGTAACTCGGTGACGCTCCGGGCAATTGGAGGTCTGGTTACGTGCCCCGTGCAGAATTCAAAAGCATATTTGTGTATTCGGCCAGAGGGAGGTTGCCATTTCCTGGTCCATCAGGATTTGCGTCCGCTGACCAAATTTCAATTTGCAGCGGTTTTAAGAGGGAGTTTAACAGTTCTGGGGTTGGACGCTAAGAACTTCGGAACTCACTCTTTCTGGATAGGGGCGGCTACATCTGCTGCCATATCTGGTTTATCTGGAAGAATGATCCAATTGATCGATGGAGATCAGAGGCATTCAAAGGTTACATACGTCCGAAGAGTGGTGGTGACCAGGAAAGATATTAATTCTGCTCTCTTTTCAGATGCTTCACATTTGATAATGGAAGTTTGGATTTTGGGGCATTCCTTCATTTCTTGAGCCTTCCGGCATACATGCAGCCGGCCCTACAGGGCTAATTTGGACTTTCCAGGAACTAGGGTGAGGGTGCAATGGTTAGGGCGTGGGGGGATGATGTGGCATGACCTCACCCCATGTGTCCACTAGGCGTTGGAACATTTTGGTCAACCTAGGATATTAATTGTTCACTTGGGGGGCAAAGACTGGGGGAAGGTGTCAGGGTGGAAATTTATTAGTATGGTCCTCAAGGATTTAATATCAATTTCTGCTTTAGCCCCTGGCACAATAATCTGTTGGTCTGATATGATAGCAAGGCCTGCTGAGATGGAGAAGCTAATATGGCACAGGAGCAGAGCAAAGGCCAATCAGCAGATTGGCTCATGGCTCAGTTGGGTTGGGGGTCGCCACATACGACATCAGTGGTCGTGGGATATGGAGTCGGGTCTGTTCAAACAGGACAGCGTGCATCTGTCTTTCATAGGCATGGACCTATTTGTCAACTCATTTCAGGAGGCCTTGGAGGACCTGTTATAAGATGAATCAGAGGGCTGCATATTTGGGAGGCTGCAGGGTTTGTTCCAAATCCTGCGCCTTGTGGCAGGTGGCCCGAGCCTAATTGGGGGGGGGGGGGGGGTGCAGCTTCGTGCTGACTGATGATATGGCTTTTCAGGTGCTACATTCCAGTTGAATAAGGGCCCAGCTGGGTGCAGCTTTATGGGCAGTGGCGGGGGTCGAAGGTTCGGCTCCTTGCTGGGCGGTGGCGGGGGTCAAATGATTCACGAATGGACCTAGCAAAGATCATCTTGCTGGGGCGAGGTGGATGGTCACCATCAAAGCAATGGGGTGTGTGGGGGGGGGGAATGATGCACGTTTTTTGGCTCGGGCACGATTGATTGTTAAATAAAGCTGCGGCCTTGTTGATTCCAAATGTTGTCCTGTAGTGTTTGAGTGGTTATATTGTAAAGGGCGCTGGCGGAAGGAAGAGGTGGCCCTGGCTGCCTACATTACTGAACACATTGATCTGATTTACTAGGACCTTTTTTTCCCCTGTCTGTGTCTATGGGAAAAGAACTTATTTATTTAAAATATTTATATTCCACTGATCTACAATTTTTAGTAGATTGCAATAATATATACCAAATAATACCAAAAATATACCAAAATAAAATAAAATCTGTTACATTGAGTCAGCACAGACAGCATCATAAAACAACAGTAGGGCACAAGATATACAGCACTACAAAAAGCACAAAACCACATCAGGCTGCTAGCTAAGCATATGTAGCTGTAAAATCACTGTGTGCAGCATCAAATAGAGAAAGCAAGTGAGAACAGATGAGTCTTTAGCAGCTTCCTAAGCCAAAGCAAGTCACCTTCAGCCCACCCCCAACCCTTTCCCTTCTATGTCCCTTCCCCCCGCCCCTGTACCTTAATTTGTAATAGTTCTTTTCCCAGATCACAGTAGCCTCCTACCGCAATCCGGGCCCGATGCTTCTGCTGTTGCTTGGTTACTACGATGGAAGCGTACACCTACCAACAATTGGCGATATTCAAAAGAATATCCAGTTATGTTTAAAGATATCCGGCTACGGTTAGTCGGATAACTTTAATTGGGGATATTCAGTGGGACGTTTAGCCCACTGAATATCCAGGACAAGTTATCCATCTAACTTTAGCCGGATAACTTGTCCACTAAATGGCCAACTGAATATTGGCCTCCAAATCATTTATGTTGTTTAAAAAAAGAAATGATAGAAAAAAAAATGACATTTTTTTCTGGAGCCACATTTTTTTCGAAATGAAAACAAAAAAAGGCAAAACCCTCAAATAAAACAGAATTTGGATGAGAACTTTCCCCCAATGATACAAAATGAAATTAAATGATATTTGGCATGCACATCCCGTAAAAACACAAGAATAACATTGCTTATAGAAGTGTTAGTATCCAGTATCCATTCTGTACTACATATGGAAAGACGGAAGATCAAGTACTAAGAGACCAGGAAAATGTGGCATAAAAGATATAGATGTAGTCTCAATTAGGGTTACCAACTGGCTTTAGATTTTCAGGACAGGTTGATCCAGTCCTGGTTTTACCCCATTGCATGCTTGGACTTATTCTGATTTCTCTATTGCAGTCCCTAAGAAAAGCAAGACTATAAGTATCTGCATGCAGGGAAGTAAAACCAGGACTGGATTAACCTGTCCTGAAAATCTGGAAACAGTTGGCAACCCTAGTCCCAATTGTTTTTGGCAATACTGGACTGATTAAATAACTTCCAATTGTAGCTCAATATATTGCCAATATATATTATACCTTAAGAGAGCCAAGAGGAAGCTCTGTGGTAGTGTGCAACTATTAAGGAGAACATTGTGTAAAACAACCAAGAGCAGCATTCACCTCTGAAGTGTGTACTGTATTGTTCAATGTGTGTTATGATAGTAATAGGATTCCTAATACAGATGTTCTCAAAAGGAAAATATCAAGGCATGGAAAAGAAGATTGCCAGTCCTGAGAATGTCTTTAATGATATGCAGACTGTTTCAGGTCACTGGCATATTATAAATAAGTAGCAGACTATTGCTAAGCAACAGTCTAGTATACTACAGCCTATTTGAATAAGTATCAGTAATTCATCTACCCGGCCAAAAAAAAAGTTTTGAGTATTGTATTTAAAAGCACTTGTATTTCTTCTAAACCAAAAACAAAACAGATCCTGTTCATCTTCATGTCATCCATTTTCCTCAGTGTATGCATTTTTATGCTTTATTTTGAAAAAACCATCAAATCCTGAAAAAAGAAAAATACTTATCAATGACCATATGTAGCCTCAGCTAATGCAGTTCCCATGTAAATTAGCTTGAAAATGGTAAAGGCATGCTCTTTCCCAACAGGATGCCTTGGTTTCACACAAGCAGGTCAGAAAAGATTTGGAATTAAATTGGTTTGACTTGGTAAAATAAGAGCCTTCCATCACAGAGCAGTGCAGGAGGTGGACCCTTGGGCCGAGGTGGGGTTGACGCTACCTGCAGGGCAAGTCATACGGGTCCCCACCATCAGCAGGCGGAGATGGCTGACTGATAGAGGCCGGCTGGAGCTTCGCCAAAACCAGCCCTCTTTCCCTGCAGGTTGAGCCCCTGGGTACAGTGGCTGGATTTAGGTGGGCCTCCATCCGAGGTCTTCTCTGGGACGATGAGGAGGTCAGCCAGGGGCCAGCAGCAGTAGTAGGAATAGGTAGTTCGATCTGGATGAGGCAGAGTCCCGGAGACCCGGGCGTCAAGGAGTACGCCCGAGTAAGAACAGGCCGAAGCCTGAAAAGCCAAGTCCAGAATGAAGACGAGAAGAGCGTCGTAGAGCAGGCTGAAGTCAGGGCAGGCAGCAGGCAAGGAGACTAGCAACGCAAGCGTGGGTCAATACCAGAAGTCAGCAGAAGAATGGTCAGGCAAGGCAAAGGTCAAACTTGGAGACGGGCAGTAGCGTAGTCAGATGAAGCAGTGGTCAATTCCAGGAGATAAGCGGTAGCGTGGTCAGATGAAGCAGAGGTCAATACCAGGAGACAAGCAGTAATGTGTGGTCAGACGAAGCAGTGGTCAATACCAGGAGACAAGCAGTAGCATGGTCAGATGAAGCAGTGGTCAATACCAGGAGACAAGCAGTAGCGTGGTCAGACGAAGCAGTAGTCAAAGCCAGGAGATCAGTCAATGGAACAAGCAAGGTAGACACGAACACAGAATCAGAAACGGGTACCAGGGTCAGGAACAGGAACATGGATGAATCAGAAACCAGAAACACGGAGGAGAAGTAGGAACAAGCAACTCAGGATATGACCAGGTTGGAGACCTGTTGCCAAGGTAAGGAAGCATTGACTGAGCCCAGCCTTATATACCAGGACCCAGTGACGTCATCAACCGGGGCTGCGGGTGAGGTTCCTGCCGTGGCCCCTTTAAAGGAACTAGGAAGGGGTGCAGTGTGAGATGGCAGTGTCTCCCCACGGACCAGGGGAGTCCTCTGCGGAGCTGGGAGCACGAGGAGCGGCCCGGGGTTGGAGGCAGCGGCCACCGGCCACGAGAGCAGTAGAACCAGGCGCTGGAGCAGGCAAACGGGGTAAGCTCCCAAGAGTTTTCTTCTGGGCCGTAACCCTCCCATGAGAGGAGGTACTCCCACCGACGGCCCCTGTGGCAGATGTCTAGGACTTCTCGGACCTTGTAAGTATTGGACTCAGCGACCAAATGAGATGGCTCAGGTGCCTTACGGGAAGGCCAGGAGAGAATTACCGGTTTCAGCAAGGACACATGGAATGTGTTATGGATGCCGAGGGTCGGAGGCAACCAGAGTTGATAAGTTACAGGTCCAATATTTATTTATTTATTCAACATTTTTTTTATATACCGACTTTCTTTAATAACATCACATCGGTTACCATTAAACAGAAATGCAGCCACAGAGGCTTTACAGTAGAACTGATTATGAAACTGGGGAGTGGGAAGAACATTAAACAAGGAGCTACTAAGTGGGGTGACTAAGGGAGGGGGGGGGGAAGCTATAATTAGGAATGGAGGTTATAAAATACAGTATTCTTCTTTAGAATATATACATTAATATTCTTTAACTTATATACATTATATCTTGGTGCAAATCTTTGGGAAGGTATTTTGAGGCGAATGTATCGCGTACTCAGCCAGACCTTCTGCCCACCTCGGGGTGGAGAGGTCACTGGCTACCACAGAGAGTTTCCTGTTTATTTTAATTCAATGGTTAGAGCTGTGCTTTAAATTTAATTTGACATCAAATCAGAGAGGTTATAAATGGTGGTAAAGTTAGTACAATTTTAAATTTTACTACTGTTTTTAAGATGCTTTTTTGTTTAGCACACTTTATCAAATAATAGAGTGAATTTTCAAAGGAGTTACACACGTAAAATAGCAATTTTCAAAAGTCCATTTATGTGTGTAAAATCTTTTGAAAATTGCACTATGGAGGGAATTTCAAAGGAATTACATAAAAGTGGCAGTTTTCAAAAGCTCATTTATGTGTGTAAAACCCAGTTTTACGTGTGTAAATTCTTTTGAAGATTATCTCTTTTGCATATATTTAGGTTATGGCATTGTAGTAAATCTTTTTAGCATGGTATTAATGTAAATGTGCTAAATTTTAGTGCATGTTTTTACTATGTTATTACATTTGCTTCATAGTGCTTAGAACAATGAAATACGAGGCCATTCTTTGATTTGTCTTACCAGGCATTAATTTCTCCATTGTTCTTTGACCTAGTGAAAGGAGTGTAGCTCTTAAAAGCTAATCAAAAAATATTGTTAATCCAATAAAACGATATCATTTATGATTTTTTATTGACCTTTATTTCTCTTACAGTACCTGGAACAAATCACTTAAACTCCCTATGTTTAAACTTAGAAGGTGGGAGTTGAAGTTGTCATAATGGGACATAGAATGCTGCTGCCCTGTCTCTAATTTCTTTGGTTGATTTTTCTTGGCTATATCTTCTAAGCATAAGTGGAAGGATTTTCCCCTTCAAACACACTCACATTCAAAGTCAGCATTCTATTCTATCCTTCATGTCCCAGTCCTCTGCAAAAGGAGGGGTGGAAATCCGCATTGCGATCTATTGCAAAGATGTGTTGATTTTGTCAGGGGCTGAGATTTCCCTTGGTCCTGCTGCTGGCTGGGAGGCACAGTTCCTCTTCTGGGATCACTATGGTGGTAACAATGGATGAGGCTACTGGCATGATTGAAGGAAGGGGCCAGAGAGATATCTGTCTGTTCAGCTTTCTCCCTCGTTGGTAGTAGGGAATTCTGAAACTGTTGCTTTGACCCTGCAGTTATCGTCTCCCTTATTAGCTGTTGGAGTTATTTTAGATGATGTTGTTGGTTCTTCAACTTTGAGACTATTGCAGATGGGTCAAAAGGTATTCCTGGATGAGTTTTTCCTCATTCCAGTGAAACTGGCAGTGGTACATTGGATTCTTTGTGGGAAATTGCAGCTGGTTTTGGAAAGTCTCTTGTGTGTTAACAAGATTGCTTGGCTACCAAACTTGAACCTTTAGTTCTACAGCACGAAGAGCAATTGTTGGAACATGACAATAAGTTACAATTCTTGGAAAATGAAATTAAGAAGATTCACACAGTTAATGCCATGATGGTGCAAGAGCAGGGTCACTTGTTGAGGAAGATTGAATTTTTTTAGGTAATCACTTTAGACATTTAAATGTATGCATGTTGAATTTTTTCCTGTCGATAAGTATTGCGTACATGGACCCTTGAGCCGAGATGAGTTTGATACCACCACTAAGGGGGGGCCCTCAGTGGTCCTCGTCATCGGGAGGCGGTGCAGGTGGAGAAGACCCAACTGGAGCTTTACCTTTACTAGCCCACATTCCCCGTAGGTTGAGCCCTTGGGTGCCAGGGCTGGCAGGACTTAGGTGCGGGTCTCTCACGTCGAGGAGTCCAAGGAGAAGGTAACACGGCATCGGGCAGGCAAGGTTGAGACAGGCGGCAGACAGATGAAACCAGGAACAGGCCAGAGGTCAGGACAGGCAGCAGACAGGCAGGACGAAGAGATAAGCTGGAAATCAGGGTGGGTGGAGGTCAAGCGTAGACGAAGTACCAGGCAGAAGTCCAAAACCAGGGAGTCAGTCCGAGGGCAGGAGCAGCAACGGAACTGAGGCAGAAGCACAGGAACAGGAGGCTGGACTGGAATGCAGGATCAGGAAGGCAAGGCTGGAATGCAGGATCAAGAAGGCAAGGTTGGAATGCAGGATCAGGAAGACAAGCCTGGAACGCAGGATCAAGATCAGGAACAATGCAGATGACACACTCAAATTCTGAGCAGGACCCATTGCTGAGGCAGAGTGCTGGAGTCAGGACTGGGTATATATACCCACTCTGCTGACGTCATCTTCACGGGCCATGGGGAACTTTCCCGCCGTGGGCCCTTTAAATTAAGCGTGACGGCGCACGCACGCACCTAGGGAAAAGAGTGCAGAGGCCGGGACAGTGGCATGTTGTGCCGTGAGGGCAGGCCATATTTGCAGCGGTCAGTGGTGGCTGCGGCTGCTGGCGACGGGGAAGAGCCAGGCCTAGGAGCCTCCCGGCAGAGGTAACAGGACCTGGCCACGGGCAGCCGCGGCCAGGGATCCTAACATTAAGCAGGTTGAATTAGCCATGATGTCTGGGATGTCCTCCATGCAGCCTTGGGCAGAGCTTCTCTCTATGAATACAGAGCTTTGACTCTGTGTGCCTTCTTGGCTCTTCCCATGTGATTACTGATCCTCCTCAGTCTTTTTTCTTCCATGCAGATAATTGCATGCATGGAACCACTTATCTCTTTTTCTCCTCAGATTCTTACTTCTTCATTTATGTGAAAACCCAAAACAGCACTTTTAAGTGCTACCATGGTGCCCAAGATTCCTGGCTTTAAGTACTGCCAATGTGGCAACGTTATGACCATCACATCTACATAGACCTGCAGTACGACCAGTCCATCTATAACGACTATAGAAGAATGTCACCCAGAGCCCAGAGGCAGCGAACTCAGATGATTTCCAGACTAAAGAGCGAAAAGGCATCCAAGGGTTCATATGCCCAGGCATCTGAACGCCTATCCTCTTACTCCTCTCCAGGGCCAAAGACCCACCATGCTGAGCAAGAAAGGTGAATGTCCTCTCTGGGTCCACCAGGTGGTCAGTAAAAACAGAGCCAAGTGGACCATGTTCTCAAAGCGCTCAAGCTCCCCCACGTTCAAAATAACGACAGGCTTTGGGGGATGTGTCGTTGAAAACTGCATCGAAAAAGGCATCGATAGCCATCAAGAGTGTTGATCGTTCTCGGCATGCATCGAAGCTGGACAAGCACGACACCTGATGCAAGAAGAATGTGTCGAGTCAGGTACAGACCACCCAGACTCTGCACGACGCACATGGCACATTGATCTGTGCCTCTCAAAAGCCATGCACCCCGACACAGGTGCTTCCTAAACATAAGATGACACAGGAGCACATCACACATGCCTCGCAGCATCCAACTACCATGCACAGAATGCAGACTAGCCGTGCGTTGACACCAGTACAAACATGGATGACTCATAAGCACAAGCCTTCTCAGAAACCGACTTCTCAAAGGTCTGGAGCACTGGAATGTGACCCTCAGGTCGTGTTCCTGCTGGAAGAATTTTTGGGTTTTGAGGCATCTGACATAGAAGAAATAGCTCCTTTCTCAGATGACCAACATTCTGTGGGATCCTTAGTTTCATCTTAGCGGATTTACTCAGACATGTCTTCAGTGTCAAAGAGGAAATTGCACTCCCTTCAGTTACAGGAGCCCCTGACGAAAAGACACAAGGTGTAGCATAGGTCCCAGGAACCAGTAGAGCACCTTTTAGGCACTGATTCTAACATTTTCCTGGCAGTCGTGTCCCCAAGGGCCAAGATTGATAAGGCTAAGGCAGGTGTGGGACAAGAATGGGATGCACCCACTGCCCTAAAGAAGATGAAGCAGGTTCCTCAGAATATGGGACCAGCTTTGCAGGCAATGTCGCAAATATCTGCAATTCTGCAGAACTTTTTCACATCGCTAGGAAGCAGCAAACAAGATCATCCGCTACCTAGTCCTCCAGTAGAGAAACTCTTCCAAAGAAGAGAACCCCCATCCCTTATCCAGGATGATCACAGCCCTCAGGACGAGATGAAGAACCCTGCCACAACTCTCCACAACTGGATAAGAAGCCCCAAGACTCTCCACCAACTTCACCAGGATCTTACACAGGAGTCCCGTCAGACCCTCCAGAAGACCCACCTGAACCGTCCTCACCCCCAGAGGGCTTATCCTACTCCAAATTTATTGGCAAAGTAAGATCCCTTCTAAAAATTGAAACCAAGAAGTGCCAGATCCGAGATCGGAGGTCTTAGGGATATTGAAGATCTTTGATGTCCCAGCTGAACTCACAGCCTTGCCCTCCCATGTGGTTCTTGATGTGGTAATGGACAAGACATGGGAGTCCCCCTTCTCGACGTTTAGAAAAACAGACCTCAAGTTCTAGATGAGAAAGTTGCCACACTATGGGGCTGTATAGCTGCCCATCCTTTGTTAGTTGTCGAATCAGCAATGAAAAAGTAAAAAAAAATCATGCCTGCAAACTAATACTCCTCCCAGTGAAGACGATACCTGGATGAATTTGGACATAAAACCTTCCAAGTGGCGATGTTGAATGCAAAGATTCAACAATACTAATTTTACATAACTCAGTATTTATACGAATGTTTGCAGTCTCTCAAGTAACATATCTCGCCTGGGCTAACATCCCACATTCTACCCCAGCCATTTACGGATTTAGAAGAAGTCTTGTGCCACCTCCTTTGGTGTATGAGGCTTTCAAAACCTCAGCCCATACTTCGCTTGCATATATAGCGGCCCAGAGGATAGCCTGGCAGATCTGCCATGTAAGGGAGACCATTTGTTCGGTGACAAGCTCCGGGAAAGTTTCTCAGCTCAAAGAGCAGAACGTGGCAGTCTTGTTCCTGGCTTCCACAGCAGAACAACAATCTCATCCAGGAAGTATTACCCGGGCTACAAGAAGTCCTATTACTAAAGGTGTTCCTTTAGACCGTTCACAACCTACTGGCCACTGGCGTATCAGCTGCCCAGAGAGCAGCCACAGCAGATGCAGTCCAGGGGTATTTTATTTATATATTTAGATTTTTATATTCCGCTTTTCGTTCAAAGCAGGCTAAGAGACCAACGTCAGCAAAGACAACAACAGGGCACCAATCAAAAACCACAACAGAGATTTTGAGAGGGACTCAACTACAGCTACCATTGACAGTAGGAGGCAGTCTGTCCCAATTTTATTGTTCTTGGGAAGCAATCACATCAGACCGTTGGGTCTTAAACACCATCCTCGAGGGATACAGGTTAAATTTCAAAAAGAACCAGTCCCTCCCACACCTTGTTACCTCAGCGCAAGACCAAGTACAAGCGCAGCTGTTGCAACAGGAAGTAGACTCACTACTTCAAAAAAGGCAATCCAAACACTGCCTCTATACCAATGCAACAAGGGATTCTATTCCCAATACTTCCTCATTCCGAAGAAAACCAGGGGGCTCTGCCTGATTCTAGATTTACGGGCCCTCAACAAGCAAATTCAGAAAGAGAAGTTCAAGGTGACATCCCTCAAGTTCATTCTGCCATTCCTTCAGCCCAACGATTGGATGTGCTCACTGGATCTCATGGATGCTTTCTCCCACGTACCAGTTCACCATTCTTCATGGCGCTACTTGTTTTTCCAAGTCAATGCGTGGCATTACCAATACAAAGTTATCCCCATTGGACTCTCTTCTGCCCTGAGAAATATTTAATGGTAGCGGTGACCCACCTGAGAAAAAAGGGAATTCAACCTGACGATTGACTTCTAGTATTGTTACAGGCAACTAATCTTCACACACACTTGATGGACATAGTACTTTGTTTGGAAAGCCTGGGATCATAATAATTTACAAAAAGTCCAGCCTTCAACCAACTCAAACTCTCCAGTTCATAGGAACATAAGAACATGCCATACTGGGTCAGACCAAGGGTCCATCAAGCTCAGCATCCTGTTTCCAACAGTGGCCAATCCAGGCCATAAGAACCTGGCAAGTACCCAAAACCTAAGTCTATTCCATGTTACCATTGCTAATGGCAGTGGCTATTCTCTAAGTGAACTTAATAGCAGGTAATGGACTTCTCCTCCAAGAACTTATCAATCCTTTTTTAAACACAGCTATACTAACTGCACTAACCACATCCTCTGGCAACAAATTCCAGAGTTTAATTGTGCATTGAGTAAAAAAGAACTTTCTCCGATTAGTTTTAAATATGCCACATGTTAACTTCATGGAGTGCCCCCTAGTCTTTCTATTATCCGAAAGACGAGCCGATACAGTAAGGAGCGGTAGAAGAGCTGCGTTAGTGCCGGGCGCACCCCCGTTTGCCGCACGCACAGTCCTGCTCACCTACCACTCGATACTGTATTTAAATAGCTTGCAAATGCAAGCCGCGTACAGGAAGAGTCTGTGACGCGTTAGGCCCACGCAACCCATTTTACTGTATAGGCACTTAATACAGCGCCTATACAGTATCCTGGGTGCGCTGGTACCTGTCATTTCAAATGACATTTGAAATGACAGGCACCAGGAAGTGGATCCCAACTTTAACCCATGAAAACTTACTTTTTGTTGCTTTCAGCCCCTTCCCTTCTCTGCCGTCCTCCGGAGGGGGCAGCCGGCGGCGAAAGCAGCTTGCAGCGGTCCGTCCCCCCGTGCAGGTCCCAGTTCTCCTGGCTCAGCCCTCATCTGAAGATTGTGAAGTCAGGTAAGAGCCCACTGTTCTGTGCCCTCTCCAGTCACGGCGCGAGCGAAGCGAAGCGTACTTTCATTGGCTTGAGCGCCCGTCAATTTGGGCGCTCAAGCCAATGAAAGCACATGGACGGGCGTGCGTGATGCACGCCGTGACGTCATGCCCGCCCGTCCATGTGCTTTCATTGGCTGGAGCGCCCGTCATTTCGGGCGCTCCAGCCAATGAAAGCACATGGACGGGCGGGCGTGACATCACCTGCCCGTCCATGTGCTTCTTTGGCTGGAGCGCCTAAATTGACGGGCGCTCAAGCCGATGAAAGTACACTTCGCTTCGCTCTGCTTGCGCCGTGACTGGAGAGGGCACAGAACAGTGGGCTCTTACCTGACTTCACAATCTTCAGATGAGGGCTGAGCCAGGAGAACCGGGACCTGCACGGGGGGACCGCTGCAAGCTGCTTTCGCCGCTGGCTGCCCCCTCTGGAGGACGGCAGAGAAGGGAAGGGGCTGAAAGCAACAAAAAGTAAGTTGGTAACATGTCAAGTCGCTTCGGGAGGAGGGGATTTTAGGTTTTTAGGTTTCCTTTAGGGGGAAAGTTTGCCGTCTACCCTTACCCCTGCCTCTAATGCAGGGGTAGGGGGTAAATTAGCAGGTTAAATGCGCAGCAAAACGGCAGGGTAAAAAAGCGATAGTCGGGGCGCGCATTACTGTATGGGAGGGAATAGCTAATTCGATCGTTTACATGTAATATACATGCCGTGGGCGGAAGGGGTTACCCGGTGATTTAAAGAGGCGGTACGAGTAGGTTAAAGGGGATAGTGTATCGCGGGTTGAACTAACGCGGCCGAAAAGTGAGTAGAAAGCGGGTTAGGAGCAGGGTAACCGCAGCCGCACTTTACTGTATTGACCTGAGAGTAAATAACTGATTCACATCTACCCGTTCTAGACCTCTCATGATTTTAAACACCTCTATCATATCCCCCCTCAGCTGTCTCTTCTCCAAGTTGAAAAGTCCTAACCTCTTTAGTCTTTCCTCATAGGGGAGCTGTTCCATTCCCCTTATCATTTTGGTAGCCCTTTTCTGTACCTTCTCCATCGCAATTATATCTTTTTTGAGATGTGGCGACCAGAATTGTACACAGTATTCAAGGTGCGGTCTCACCATGGAGCGATACAGAGGCATTATGACATTTTCCGTTTTATTCACCATTCCCTTTCTAATAATACCCAACATTCTGTTTGCTTTTTTGACTGTCGCAGCACACTGAACCGACAATTTCAATGTGTTATCCACTATGACGCCTAGATCTCTTTCTTGGGTTGTAGCACCTAATATGGAACCTAACATTGTGTAACTATAGCATGGGTTATTTTTCCCTATATGCATCACCTTGCACTTATCCACATTAAATTTCATCTGCCATTTTGATGCCCAATTTTCCAGTCTCACAAGGTCTTCCTGCAATTTATCACAATCTGCTTGTGATTTAACTACTCTGAACAATTTTGTATCATCTGCAGATTTCATTATCTCACTCGTCATATTTCTTTCCAGATCATTTATAAATATATTGAAAAGTAAGGGTCCCAATACAGATCCCTGAGGCACTCCACTGCCCACTCCCTTCCACTGAGAAAATTGTCCATTTAATCCTACTCTCTGTTTCCTGTCTTTTAGCCAGTTTGCAATCCACAAAAGGACATCGCCACCTATCCCATGACTTTTTACTTTTCCTAGAAGCCTCTCATGAGGAACTTTGTCAAACGCCTTCTGAATATCCAAGTATACTACATCTACCGGTTCACCTTTAGCCACATGTTTATTAACTCCTTCAAAAAAGTGAAGCAGATTTGTGGACATCATAGATTAAAGGTTTCTCATTTGTAGCTTAGCTCACAAGGTCTAGTACATGTGTTCCTATAAGCTCGGTCCACTACATAACATATGTATCATTTCGCATATCTAAAATATAATAGACAATATAATCATAGCTATTCTGAATAATTTAAATCTGTTTTTACAACTTTATTAATTGTTCAAAAATACAATTACAATAAATGTAATCCTACACAGTGTAAGAATAACCAAATATGTCAAATTTAATCATTCTATTATTTTAATCCACATCTTTGCTTTAACTTAACCATGTTGCACTATATTAATATCTTTTACTACAACAGGAGCAGGAGTCATTCTCTGCTATCACACAGCAAGGTCTCGAAGCAGGAAAGCGTGAGGTGAGATCCACCTATGATGTCTTTGAGACAGCTGCCAGAGTGGCCGCCGTGCATCGGTACCCATAGGATGGCCAGACTCTGTGCTTCCGACCTACAGCCAGAGGTCCAGGAGAAGTTGGTTGACCTTCCCTGTACAGGAGAGAATCTTTTTGGGGACAAGATCAGGAATGCGGAAGCCCAGTTGAAAGATCACCTTGAAACCCTTAAACAGCTATCTGCCAGTGTTTCGGACCCACTGTCCTACATTAGGAAACCTTCCCAACCAAGTTCCTGGAGGTCTTTCTATAGGCAGAAGTATTATCCCCCTGCCTCCTGGACTCGCATGCCCCATACTGCTTCCAGAGGCCCCACTCCCATCAACAGAGAACCCCAGCTGGTCCCCCAACAGGCCCTGGCTCTGGGGTTTTGATTGGAGGCGAGGGAGCATGAGTCTGCACATTGTACCCCTGGCACCCGATCCCCCAGTGGGAAGCAGACTTCTCTGCTTTGCCATCGTTGGCCAATCATCATCTCGGTCAATGGGTCCTCACTATTGTTTGACAGGGGTATCGTCTAAATTTCAGAGAAATCCTGGAGGACTTTCTCCCATGTCCATCGTGGGGTTCGTCCACCCAACAGGACATACTTCTTGCAGAGCTGTCCGCCTTCCTAATGGCAGGAGCGGTAGTACCCGTTCTCCATCACCAGCAGGGTCAAGGGTTCTATTCAAGGTATTTCCTAATACCCAAGAGAACTGGAGGCTTGTGCCCCATTCTCGATCTCAGGACTTTGAACAAATTCCTCTGAAGAGAGAAGTTCAAAATGGTTTCTCTGTGTACTCTGATCCTACTACTCAAAAAGGGAGACTGGCTCTGCTCACTCGACCTCAAGGATGCCTATGCCCACATTGCCATCTTCCCCAGACACAGGAAGGCTCACTACCAGTACAGAGTGCTGCCATTTGGATTGGCCTCAGCCCCTCACGTCTTCACCAAATGCCCAGCGGTGGTGGCAGCACACCTCAGACGCCGTGCGGTGCATGTCTTTCCTTATGTAGGCGACTGGCTGGTCAAAAGCGGTTTCCAAGCAGGAGTGTTGGACACACTTTGGCTCTGACAATGCGAGCACTGCAGTCTCTGGGTTTTGTTATCAATTACCTGAAATCCCACCTCTGTCCATCTCCCCAGCTGGACTTTATAGTAGCCAGGCTGGACAAGGTTCAGGCAAAAGCATTCTTGCCCTGTAATCAGGCCCTTGCCCTATCCTCACTAGCAGCCTTGGTGTGTAACAGTCAGTGCGTAAGTGACCGCCTACTGCTTCGCTTGTTGGGCCACATGGCAGCCTTGGTTCATGTTACCCCATTAGCCCGTCTCTGCATGCGCAGAGCACAATGGACTTTGCGATCTCAATGGCAGCAGGCATCCCAGGACCTCGAGGCCCATGTCTCCATCATGCAGCCTCTGAGAGTCTCTCTATCCTGGTGGAAGAATCTCTCCAATCTGGAGTGGGAGATCCGCCTCAAATAGTGCTCATGACTGATGCCTCTCCCCAGAGTTGGGGGGCCCATGTGGACAACCTCCACATGCAGGGTCAATGGACCGCTCAAGAAGCTCTATGTCAGATAAACCTCTTGGAGCTTCAGGTGATTCGTTACACGCTTTGGGCAGTCTGAGACTGCTTGTCCCACAAAACAGTCCTGATCCAAATGGACAATTAGGTTGCGATGTTGTACATCAACAAGCAAGGAGGCACAGGGTTGCTCCCCCTCTGACAAGAGGCTGTGAAAATCTGGTCCTGGGCTCTGTTGCAAGGGATGCCTAATTGAGCAATGTACTTGCCTGGGTCACTGAACATGCTGGCAGAACGTCTAAGCCACTCCTTTCAACACACGAGTGGTCACGACCCGAAAGTGGCAGCCCGGATTTTCCGGCTGTGGGGAACTCTGGATGTGGCCCTTTTTGCCTTCCCATTGAACTGCAAGGTGAGCAATTTTTGCTCCCTATTTAGGACAGATGGCTGTCCATCTTCTGATGCCTTCACCCTTCATTGGGGAATAGGTCTCCTGTATGTGTCTCCTGTATGTGTCTTATGCTTCTTATGAAAACTCTCCTGAAGCTCCAGCAGGATAAGAGGACCATGATCCTAGAGGCTTAGGTAGGTCTGGATTCCTTTCCTTTAGGAACTGTAGATCAGGGATCCCATCAGCCTGGGGACTGCCCCCTATCTGATAACACAGAATCAGGGCGCTCTGCATCATCCAAATCTCTAGGTGTTAGCCTTGATGGCCTGGATATTGAGCGCCTAGTCCTTCAGCCCCTGGATCTCTCAGAAAATGTATCCCAGGTGCTGGTAGCTTCCAGGAGGCCTTCCACTAGGAAGTCTTACAAGTTGAAGTGGAAGAGGTTCTCAGTGTGGTGTGAGGGGCATAGATTAGATCCATTTACATGCCCACTTCCCAGATTCTTGGATTACTTGTGCCACCTTTCCAAGGCCGGGCTTAAAACCACCTCGGTCAGAGTCCATCTAAGTGTGATTAGTGCTTACTATTGGGGTGTCACTGGCACACCCATCTCGGTTCAGGCTTTATGCGGGGCCTGCTTCAGCTAAAGCCCACTCTCCGGCCCCCCGTGGTTTCCTGGGATCTGAACGTTGTGTTGGCTCGGCTAGCAGATTGGATCTTATTCTGCTATGCCCAATTTGGCCTTCAACTGGAAGGCCGAGTTCAAGCTCACTTTGTGAGGGCTGTGGCGGTATCAATGGCTCACCTACAGATGGTCCCCCTCGTTGAAGTCTGCAGGGATGCGACATGAAGCTCCCTACACACGTTCGCTGCTCATTACTGCTTGCACAAGGGTGGTCGACAAGATGGTAAATTCAGCTAATCTGTCCTGCGTAATCTCTTCCAGACTTAAACCCCACTCTTCCTACCTAGGGCCCCTTAGATGAGGCCAGGTAATCTCCCCACCGTCCAACAGTCCTCAGTTGTTTTTGTGCCCGTTGGCACCTTGTTTGGTACTTGTTGGTCTTGGTTGTTGCCGGGAACAGCCTGCAGCTTGGCATTCACCCATCTGTGAGGACTCCCATCCTGCTTGTCCTAGGAGAAAGCACAGTTGCTTCCCTGTAACAGGTGTTCTCCTAGGACAGCAGGATGGTAGTCCTCAGGAAACCTGCCCGCCACTGTGGAGTTGGGTTCTCCGGCATTTTGTTATTTTATTTTTTCGCTCATATTTTGCTATGTTACAAGGGGGACCTCACGTGGACGCCTGGTTAATGGCATGCTGGGCATGCTCAGTGTGCCAGTCAAAGCTTCTAGAAACGTTGACAAAAGTTTTCCGTGCAGGGCTCCATCTGATGATGTCACCCATCTGTGAGGACTAACATCCTGCTGTGCTAGGAGAATACAGGTAAGCAACTGCGCTAAATCCCGGATAATCTAGAAATAAATCATGGACATCGTGGATCTGATCATCATCAATCCGGCCTGGCCAAGACTAGTTCAACTATCCATCAGCCCTCCTATCTCGTTAGGGAGCAGTGCGAATCTGCTGACTCAGGAAGGAGGCACCCTGTTGCATCCCATACATTCCTCCCTACATCTCAAGGCATGGAGATTGAAAAGAGAGTATTAAATCACCATCAGTTACCTGCAGGGATCCAGAACATCCTAGTGGCAGCTAGAAAGGCTTCCACAAGGAAAATCTATCAATACAATTGGCAGCGTTACACAACCTGGTATGATGAGAAAAGTATATGCCCATTCTCCTGTACACTGGAAATATTGTTGGAGTACTTGCTCTACCAAGCAGGATTGGCAACATCATCCATCAGAGTTCACATGAGCGCTATAGTGGCGTATCATTGGTCTTCCCATTTCCAGCCATCCTCTAGTGTCATGTTTCATGAAAGGGATCTTAAAATTGAGGCCACCCGTGGCAAAACCTCCAGTTCCCTGGTACATAAATCTGGTATTGGAACAGTTCATTCTCCTTATGAACCTATGGACAATAACCATATGAAATATTTGATTTGGAAAGTAATATTCCTAGTCGTAGTAACTTCAGCAAGGTGGATCAGTGAGCTATAGGCCTTGGTTCACTACCCTCTATTTTTGCAATTTCACCAAAGGTAATCTCAGCTTTCCATCTGAATCCAACCATCAGCCACATAAAATAAGAGGGAGCAGCTCCTTCACACTTTGGACTGTAAGATGGCTTTGGCTTACTACAAGCAAAGAACACATGCAGTGAACAAATCTTCTCAACTTTTGTGTGTCTTTCAATCCTATTGCTCCAAGTTTACCGGTAACAAAGAGAACTTTGTCAAATTGGATATCCCAGTGCATTCAGTTTTACTACTCAGCAGAACTGTCGAATCCAATCAAGGTGCATAAAGTGAGATCCATAGCAGCTTTAATTGCACATCTCCAAAAGGAACCATTCTTGGAAATTTATAAAGCAGCCACATGGTCATTTCTACATACTTTCAAGTTGTACTATTGTCTTGACCAGCAGGCAACTTTGGATGCTGCAGTGGGTTCGGCAGTATTACGTTACTCGACAGGAAGTTGAGCCTGTCCACAACCATTATGGGTTGAACACACAATGAACATTACCTCTGCAAGGGGTGGGCACCCCCTCTACTTTAGCATACATCAGTGTGCATGACACAACTCTAAACTGGGGTCTCCCAGACAGCATGGCTAATTCAGCCTGCTTATTGATGGGAAAAAAGCAAGTTTGCTCACTGTAAACAGTGTTTTCCATAGATAGCAGGTTGAATTAGCCATGCTAACCCACCCATCTCCCTGGACAGCCTCTTTACCTTCGCTGCACTTATATACTATGTTATAGACTGAGGAGGATCAGTAATCGCGCAGGAAGAGTCATGCAGGTGCACAGAATCAAAGCTCTGATCTTAGAGAGAAGCTCTTCCCGGGGCCGCATGGAAGATGTCCCAGACAGCATGACTAATTCATCCTGCTGCATACTGAAAACACCATTTACTGTAAGCAAATTTACTTTTCCTAAAGTTATAGGTGAGTTATCACTTTTGACTTTGAAGAAATATTTTGTTGAAATCTTACTTATGGAGGCTGAGGCTATTCTAATTTTAAATGGGGTGTATTTTTTGCCAACTACTGCTCATTTTAATGCTCAGCAAAATCAGGCAGTTCAACCATCTATGGATATGCTGAACTTGAAGAATATTTTGGAAAATTCTGGTCCTGAAATTGATTAATCTACTTTGTAACTGAACAGGATTTTAGTAAGATTATAAAGTTATATTTCAGAAACATGAATGATTGTTCTCTTGGTCAATTTATTAGAATATATACTGATTCTTATAGAATACCTCAGGAAAAGCAGAAAGGCATCCTTGTTTTAAGACAGGAGGCCATTGCTCTAGGTGTTTCTTTCATGTTAAGATGTCCATCTAAGGGTATGATTAAATATTGCAATGAATGTTATGGGGTTTTTTGCCCCTGAGCAACTGAAAGCTTTTTTTGGATTCTAGAAGATTGTTAATTTCTTCCCTGACTCCTATTTTTGTTTTTATTTTTTTAACTGCAGGAATTTACATGCTAATGCAATTTCAGCTTTGATGTTTCTTACATTCACCTAGATTTTTTCACTCTTCTCCTCAAAATATTATTTGACCAAGTAATAAAAATGTATACTTTCTATTTATTTTGTTTGATTAGTGTTATGATGTTTCCATTGTGTTACTGTTGCAAAGTTTGGATTTTGTATAAATTAATTAAAAAGTTAAAAAAAAAACTTACAAGATAAATTCCTTATAGCAGTGTCAGTGTTGCCATGTAAATTAGATCCTAAGCACTGTATGCAAGGATGAGGGTTTATAAACTATATATTTGTAGTAGTATAACTTGCTATTGTCATGGCTACTAGGCATCACTAGCAGCCCAGCATATAATTAAATCATTGCTACTGTGATGTCCTAGTCAAATCAAGTAAACTGTAGCAAGATACAAAATATAGTTTTTTGTGTCATGTCATTTTTTTTTTTTTTTTTTTGCAGTCTAGTTAGTTCAGGGACCTCATTTCATATATTGTTTCACCTCAAGACAAACATTTGGGTCCACATTTATTTTCAGCTCTCTGTGGTAATTGCCCTAACACCATCAAGCTTTACTACACCATATACCAACCACTCTTTCAGTCTACCATAGGCTGAAATTGAGTTTGTTTTTTTAGTTTTCAAAAGAAAGGACTTCACAACCTTGATTTTCTGCAAGCAGCTGCATTGCTTCGAGGTAACAGCAAAACAGACCCAATAAGAACGCTAAACATTTGTTACAGCATATTTTTTTCCTGGATGCTTTCTTGTATAATGTCTTCTGTAATGAGTATGAATAGAATAAGTGGTTATATGTGTTCAAGCATGGAATAACCTATTCTTAAACATATCCTAGCATTCCCAAAGGTTATAAGATGTATCTTGCCCCCATACTGGTTGTCATAATTCATCATATCCAGGAATTGCTGATGCATGATTTACTTGTACATTCTTCTATGAATTAAGAGTGCAGAATTATTTCTTTTAGCATGCAATAACACAAGATTTTCTTGTTCTAAAAAGCTTCCTTATTTTCTAATACTCTATATTTATTATTCTGTACAGAGAGCCTGCCTGGGTTTTGTGTATGTGTATGTGTCTGTCTGTGTGTGTGTGTGAGTGTATAAATGGGAGCCTGCCAGGGTTTTGTGTGTTTTTGTGTGTGTGTGTGTGAGTGAATGGGAGCCTACTTGGATTTTATGTGTGAGTGAATGGGAGCCTGCCTGGGTTTTGTGTGTGTTTGTGTGTATGTCAGTGAATGGCAGCCTGCCTGGCTTTGCGTGTGTGTGTAAATAGGAGCCGGTCTGGATTCTGTGTTTATTTGTGTGAATGGGAGCCTGCCTGGGTTTCATGTGTGTATGTGAGTGGGAGTCTATCTGGATTTTGTGATAGAATGGGAATCTGCCTGGGGTTTGTGTGTGACTGAGAGCCTGCCTGGGGTTTTTGTGTATGAATGGAACCTGTCTGGGGTTTGCATGTGAATGGAGTTTGACTGGATTTTGTGTGTACGAATGGGAGCCTGTCTGGAGTTTATGTGTGAATATGAGCCTGCATAGGGTTTTTATCGTGTGTGTGTGTGTGTGTGTGTGTGTGTGTGTGTGTGTGTGTGAATGGGAGCTGGCCTGAGTTTTGTGTGTGTGTTTGAATGGGATATGGCCTGGGTTTTGTGTGTGTGTGTGTGTGTGTGTGTGTTTGTGAATTGAAGCCAGCCTGGGTTTTGTGTGTGTTTGTGTGAATGGGAGCCTGACTGGGTTTTGTTTGTGTGTGTGTGTGCGTGTGTGTAAATGGGAGCCTGCCATGGTTTTGTGTGTGTGTGTGTGTAAATGGGAGCCTGCCATGGTTTTGTGTGTGTGTGTGAATGGGAGCCTACTTGGGTTTTGTGTATGGGAGCCTACCTGGGCTTTGTGTGTATGTGGGTATGATAGCTTGCCTGGGTTTTGTGTGTGTGTGTGTGTGTATGTGCGTATGAATGGGAGCCTGTCTGGGTTTTGTATGTATGTATGTATGTATGTGTGTGTGTGAATGGGAGCCTGCCTGGTTTTCGTGTGTGTACGTCAATGAGAGTCTACCTGGATTTTGTGAGTGTGAATGGGAATCTGCCTGGGGTTTGTGTGTGACTGAGCGCCTACCTGGGGTTTTTGTGTATGAATGGAGCCTGTCTGGTGTTTGCATATGAATGGGAGCTTGCCTGGGTTTTGTGTGGTTGAATGGGAGTCTTCTTGATCTTCTCAAAAAGATCTGGGAAAATCCTGGGTCAATTGCTCCAGTTCACAGGAAGGCTGACACTACTTACTTAGTTCAGTCAGCCCCAGGTTTTCAAAAATCCCAGCTTGACCACCACTCAGTTGTGGTAGAGTCAGCTCAAAAAAAGGCGAAAAGGTCAAAACCTCACTCATCCACCCCACCTGCTAAGGAACAAAGGTTCCTAGACAACATTGGTCAACGAGTGTTCCAAGGAGCCATGCTCATCTCCAGAATTGCTGCCTACCAGCTTTATATGACCCAATATAATAGGGTCATCTTTAAACAGATATAGGATCTATCTGAGCCCCTGCCTGAATAATTCCAAGACCAGCTACAAACCCTTGTTAACAAAGGTTTTGAGGCAGGAAAACATGAGATTCGAACATCTTATGACATATTCGACACCTCTACCAGAGTGTCTGCAGCTGCCATTTCAGGAAGACGGTGGGCCTGGCTTAAATCTTCTGACCTTCGCTCAGAAGTGCAAGACCGGTTGTCCAACCTGCCGTGTGTGGGAGATAATCTGTTCGGTGAACAGATTCAATGAATGGTGGCTGAATTAAAAGACCATCATGAGACCCTTAAACAGCTCTCTTCGATGCCTTCAGACTTCTCCTCAAGACAGCCCTTCAGGAAGGACTCTAAGAAGTCTTTCTACCGTCCAAGGAAACCCTACCAACCACCAGCAAGGTCCCGTACTACGAGACCTTATCAGAAACCTCAATCTCGCCAAGTCTGAAAGCAGAAACCACAAGCAGCTCCCCAGCCAGGACCTGCTTCAGGTTTTTGACTTCCGCTTGGAGAGCAGCAGCCAGATTCCTCTTCCAAACATACCAGTAGGAGGTCGATTGTGCCACTTTCTCAACATGTGGCAGTCAATCACAACCGACCAATGGGTAATGGCAATCATTGCTCAGGGTTACCACCTGAACTTTCTCGCCCTGCCACTGGACTCCCCACCTCTGCAGACGTGGAGAACGTCCGACCACTCCATTCTTCTGGAACAAGAGGTCTCCCTCCTTCTCCAGTCAAGAGCAATAGAACCCGTTCCATACTCACAGCAAGGCCTAGGGTTCTATTCCCGGTACTTTCTGATCCCCAAAAAATCGGGGGGTGTTCGTCCAATCCTGGACCTACGTGCTCTCAACAAGTACCTCCAGCGGGAAAAGTTCAAAATGGTTACCTTGGGATCGCTTCTACTTCTTCTACAAAGAGGAGACTGGCTCTGCTCTCTGGACCTCCAGGACGCATACACACACACATTGCGATAACTCCAACTCATCGCAAATACCTGAGGTTTTTAGTAGGCTCCAAGCACTATCAATACCGAGTGCTTCCGTTCGGCCTGGCATCTGCACCACAAGTCTTTACCAAATGTCTCGTAGTTGTCGCAGCTTTTCTCAGAAAAGAAGGGGTTCACGTCTACCCCTATCTGGATGACTGGTTAATCAGGGCTCCAACCCAGTAAGCGGCTCGGTCATCCCTCGATTTGACTCTACACACTCTCCTTTCACTAGGATTTCTCATCAATTACGGGATATCCGATTTAGTTCCATCTCAAACCTTGTCATTTATTGGGGTAGACTTGGACACCTTGCAGGCAAAAGCTTTTCTACCTCGACAACGAGCGTTAACTCTCGTGTCTCTCGCTCACCAGTTAGTCTCAAAATACTGCGACTGCACGCCAATTTCTCATCCTCCAAGGTCACATGGCGTCCTCAGTCCATGTCACACCGATGGCCCACTTGGCCATGAGACTCATGCATTGGACTCAGAAGTCACAATGGATTCAAGCTGTTCGGCCTCTGTCGGCCATTGTCCACATCACAGACTCACTCCGTCTGTCTCTCGCTTGGTGGAAGAATCAGAGCAATCTCCTCCATGGATTGCCTTTTCACATGCCAGATACTCAAGTCATTCTCACCACCGACGCTTCCAACCTCGGGTGGGGAGCCCATGTGAACGATCTGCAGACGCAATGATTTTGGTCTCCAGAGGAAGCCAGATAAATTTCCTGGAGCTTCGAGCAATGCGATATGCTCTCATAGCTTTTCAGGATTGCCTTTCCAATCAAGTCATCCTGATTCAGACGGACAACCAGGTGGCCATATGGTACATCAACAAGCAGGGAGGCACAGGCTCCTTCCTTCTGTGTCAGGAAGCTGCGCAGATTTGGGCGGAAGCTCTCTCCCTGTCGATGTACCTTAGGGCCACCTACTTGCCGGAAGTGGACAATGTTCTAGCAGACAAGCTGAGTCATATCTTCCAACCGCACGAGTGGTCTCTCAACCCCTCGGTAGCAAACTCCATCTTCCGACAATGGGGTCATCCTCAGACAGACCTCTTTGCGTCCCCTCAGAACCACAAAGTAGACCATTACTGCTCCCTCATTCACAGCAAAGGCTCTCAGCCCAGAGATGCATTATCCCTCTCATGGGCAACCGGTCTGCTTTATGCATTCCCTCCACTTCCTCTTCTCTCGAAGACTCTCGTGAAGTTACGTCAGGACAAGGGAACCATGATCCTGATAGCACCTCACTGGCCATGCCAAGTGTGGTTTCCAATACTACAGGATCTCTCCATCCGCAGGCACATTCACTTGGGACAGGACCCACTTCTGATCACTCAAAACAACGGGAGCCTACGCCATCCCAATCTTCAGGCCTTGTCCCTGACGGCATGGATGTTGAAAGGTTAATCCTTCAACCACAACCTTTCAGACCCAGTTTCCCGTGTCTTGATTGCTTCTCGGAAGCCTTCCACGAGAAAATCTTACTCCTATAAATGGAAAAGGTTTACCTCATGGTGCACTTCTCAGTCCCTTGATCCCTTTTCCTGTCCAATCCCACAGTTTTTAGACTATCTCTGGCATCTGACAGAGTCGGGTCTCAAGACATCTTCCATCAGAATGCATGTCAGTGCGGTAGCCGCCTTCCATAAAGGGGTCAGGGATGTCCCTATCTCAGTACAACCCCTTGTAACACGCTTTCTGAAGGGCTTGCTCCACATCAAGCCACCTTTACGTACTCTGGCCCCTTCTTGGGACCTTAACCTGGTTCTTGGTCGGCTCATGAAACCACCATTCGAGCCTCTTCTCTCCTGTCATCTAAAATATCTCACTTGGAAAATGATTTTCCTTTTGGCTATCACCTCAGCTCACAGGGTTAGTGAGTTACAGGCCCTAGTTACCTATCTGCCTTACACTAAACTCCTGCGCTCACTCTAAATTTTTACCGAAGGTAGTTTCGGAGTTTCACATTAATCAATCCATCATACTACCTACCTTCTTTCCCAGGCCCCATTCCAATCCAGGGGAACAGACTCTGCATACCCTTGACTGCAAACTGACTCTAGCTTTTTATCTAGACCATACAGTTACCCACAGGACGAGCACTCAGTTATTCATCTCGTTCCACCCCAACAAATTAGGGCAACCTGTAGGTAAGCAGACTCTCTCCTGGTTAGTGGACTGCATATCTTTTTGCTATCAGCAAGCAGGAATTCCTTTTCAAGATCGTGTTAAAGCACACTCTGTGAGGGCCATGGAGACTTCAGAGGCACACTTTCAATTGGTGCTGCTTCCTGACATTTGCAGGGCTGCCACCTGGAGTTCCCTCCATACTTTCGCAGCCCACTATTGCTTGGACAAAGCCAGAAGACAAGATTCCATCTTCGGCCAGTCTGTCCTGCGTAACCTGTTTCCAACGTGACGTACCAACACCCTTCCACCTGCCCGGTGGGGTTCAGGATGCCCTCTACCAAATTCCACCCCAATTGTTGTGCCTTTTGAACGCTGTTGGGTACATTTGGTGCATGTTCGGACATTCTCAGCTTGGTACTCACCCATATGTGAGGACTACCATCCTGCTTGTCCTGTGAGAAAGAAAATGTTGCTTACCTATAACAGGTGTTCTCACAGGACAGCAGGATGGTAGTCCTCACGAAACCCGCCCGCCGCCCCGCGGTGTTGGGTTCGTAACGTTTTGTTATTTTATTTTTCGGCACTGCCTGTAGCTTTCAAATAAGACTGAAGGGGGACCCCTGCTGGCTGCAGGGTTAGTGCCATGCTGGGCATGCCCAGTAGGGGCCAGTCAAAGTTCTGGAAACTTTGACAGAAGTTTTCTGTGATTGGGCTCTATCCTGATGATGTCACCCATATGTGAGGACTAACATCCTGCTGTCCTGTGAGAACACCTGTTACAGGTAAGCAACATTTGCTATACCATTGTGTGCAGCTAACATCTACCATTGTGACGGGTCTCCTCTGCCGAGGGCCCCTGGACTGCAACTACTTGATCACCTCACTACTGCCACCTCTGGTGGTACCATCCAGCTGTATAATAAAAGCCAAAACTCTGTGTTTGCGTGTCTCGAGTCTAGCCTAGTACTGTGGTTCCTCACGGGGCTCTTCCCTGTGGGAGTGGCCATTACCGCAGTACCCAAGAATCCATTCCAACACCTCAAAACCATAACACATGCAAGGGGGCACAGGCTCTTACCTGTTATACCGGGAGGCGGTGCAGATCTGGGCCTGGGCTCTCTCCCGTTCCAGGATACTGAGAGCAACCTACCTGGCAGACGTGGACAGTGATGGCGGATAATCTCAGCCAGACCTTTCATCCACACGCATGGTCCCAAGATCCCACTGCAGCGAACATGATTTTCCACCAGTGGGGCCGCCTGCACATAGACCTTTTTGCGTCGATTCACCACCGCAAAGTAGACCAATTCTACTCTCTACACCAGTGGTTCTCAACCTTTTTCCCATCGTGACACACCTAACAGACCACACTCACATGTGTGACACACTGCTCATTACAATTTACGGCGGAAATAAAAAATAAAGGTCCAGTATTATTTTTATTGTTAAGAATGACACAAGGAAAAGATACATATTCTGTTTGAACAGAAATTGCATAAACGGTAAACATCCCACACCAAAACAGCATCAATCTCCAGAACTTAACAGTAACCACCTTACCTAAGAAAAGGCAACACTGAAAATATTACACCAGGCCTTAAGACACCAATACATCTCTGGACTGCAAACATAGATTGTCTCCTCTGAACAGTACTGCCATGATGGCTTCCTCAATCCATCCCCTTGCCCCTTTCCTACCCCCACCGTAGCTCCTCCCCAACTACCTTCTCTCATTTCCACCTTTTACTTCCTACATATTTATGCAATTGATAGCAGCCTTGACGGATAAGATGTCTACAGATGTACATAGTGATATATAAGATGTATATAGTTCCTATTGCATTCACTTCTATCTGGTACGCAGTTCCTTTGTACCCAGTTTATTATTGATTTCCAACTCCTTCCTTTGTTTCCACCTCATCTCTTTCCCCTTCCCTCGTCTCCCTTTCTTGCCTGCCCAATCTCCCCTCCCTTGTTTATTGTAATTTTCCTCCTTTCAGTTCATTGTAAACCGGCATGATGTGCCTTACGAATGTCGGTAAAGAAAAGCTAATAAATAAATAAATAAATAGATCTCTTATTAGGAAAACGGACCAAGTCAGACTGCTATAGAGCCCTACACAGAAAGTACATGCCAGCAGAAAATCTCACATGAATTACATGTGCTGACCCTCACCTAACAAAGAATAAAGAGACCAAAACACATAACTAGAAGCATGCAGACAAAAACTGAATTGGAAACCGCAACAAGCCAGAGTCTCTGTATGCGGTGCAACAAAGGAAAAAAAGAAACATCACCCATCCTTATAAAACAAATCAAGAAATATAAAATCAGTAGCAGTAAAACCATACTAACAAAAAGAACAGATTATTTCAAAACAGCGGATGAATGGAAAATTCAATAATTAAAAACTAATTTCAAAAATTTCTAGATACCAATAAAATATTTCAAAATAGCAGACACAAAGACCCAGTAATGAAAAATAATAAGGATACAAAAAATGTTTTGCTCTGCATACCTGGGAACGTTTGATATCCAGGTGCCCTGAGATTGTTTTGAATTAGCAGGAGGAGGGGTGGTTTGCTTGGAACTCTCTCTCTCACATTGGCTCACAATCGCTCACATATACACATGCTTTTTCTCTCACTTACAGGCCGATACAGTACAGTGCGCTCCAGCGGAGAGCACTGTTAACCCACATTTGGACGCGCGTTTTCGACATGCTAGCTTTACCCCTTATTCAGTAAGGGGTAATAGTGCGTCGAAAACGCGCGTCCAAACCCCCCCCCCCCCCCCGAAACTAATAGCGCCCACAACATGCAAATGCATGTTGATGGCCCTATTAGTCATTCCCGCGAGATACAAAAAGCAAAATATGCAGCAAAGCCGCACATTTTACTTTCAGAAATTAGCGCCTACCCAAAGGTAGGCTTTAATTTCTGCTAGCACCGGGGAAGTGCACAGAAAAGCAGTAAAAACTGCTTTTCTGTGCACCCTCCGACTTAATATCATGGCGATATTAAGTCAGAGGTCCCAAAAGTTAAAAATAATTAAAAAAAAAAAATTTAAATCAGCCCGCAGCTTGTGGGTTGAAAACCGGACGCTCAATTTTGCCGGCATCCAGTTTCTGAACCCGTGGCTGTCAGCGGGTTTGAGAACCGACACTGGCAAAATTGAGCGTTGGCTGTCAAACTCGCTGACAGCCGTCGCCTCTTTTTAACGCGGGCCCTAATTTGAATATTTTTTTTTTCTGAATCGCGCACACAGGAGAGCGGGCGCTTGCCCGCTCTCCCGCAATTTTTACTGTATCGGCCTGTTATATAGGCTCTTAATTACACATTTACACATATGCTGACTATCTTTTCAGGCTTACACACACAGGCTTTCAATCACACACATACATGCTGTCCTTTTGTCTCACACACAGACTCTCATTCACATGCTTACAAACATGCTCTCTCTCTTTCATTTACACACAGGCTCTCAATCACATACTCACATGCTCCCTCACCTAAACAAGCTCTCAATCACTCACATACTCTCTTTCATATGTACAAGCTCTCAGTCATTCACATACATGCTATCTCACTCACACACAGACAGAATCTCAAACACACATGCTTGCTCATTCACTCACTCTCCCCCCCCTCCCCCGAACTAGTGGCAGCAGAAGCCTCCTCCACTTCTAACCCTAAAGGCAGCAGCAACCTACTTCATTTTCAGCCCTCGCGGAGCAAGTCCCATCAGCCGTGGGGGTTGACGTTGTTTTTCATTTTTCTGCAAGCCGCGCTGCTCATTCCTCAGGCCATGGCTCTCTTCGGGCCGATGCTGCCTGCACTAGCATGGTCTTTTTTTCCCGCGCACGCACCCGCTGCTCACCACTTCCTCTTCCAGGGAGCGGGGTGCGGGCAGAAGAGAGCAAGCCGGTGCTGCTGACTCCAGCTCTCCTGCCGCATTCCGCCCAGGCTTTCAGCGTTTTAAGCCCGGGTGGAGGACCTATCTTGCTCAGGTAGGGGGAGCAGCTGGGTCAGCAGGGGACCGGGCAGTGTGGCGACACACCTGTGTGTGCTTGGCGACACACCGGTGTGTCGCGACACACCGGTTGAGAACCACTGTTGTACACCACAGTCGCACGACACCTCCAAGGGATGCCTTCACCCACTCATGGACAACGGGTCTTCTATATGCATACCCTCCAATTCCATTCATCAGCAAGACTCTCGTGAAGTTACGATAAGACCGGGGCACAATGATTCTCATAGCCCCATACTGGCCATGGCAGGTTTGGTTTCCCATCCTACGCGACCTCTCAGTCCAGCAACCAGTTCGCCTGGGCACAGATCCAACTCTAATAACGCAGAACAATGGACTGGCGTCATCTGAATCTCCACTCCCTGTCGTTGAAGGCATGGATGTTGAAAGGTTGATTCTGCAACTACTTGACCTTTCTAACGATGTGTCCCAGGTCCTTGTAGCTTCACGGAAGCCTTCTACTAGGAAATTTTATTGTTCCAAGTGGAAAATATTCTCCTTGTGGTGCACAGCAAAAGAAATAGACCCCTTTTCCTGCCCCACAACAAGGTTCCTGGACTACTTCTGGCACCTCTCGGAGTCTGGCCTACAAACTTCCTCCATCGAAGTGTATCTTAGTGCCATAGCCGCTTACCACAAAGGTGTAGGAGATGCCCAGATTTCGGTGCAACCCCTGGTAGGGCGCTTTATGAGAGGCCTACTCCAGTTGAAGCCTCCACTGCGTCCCCCAATTGTGTCATGGGACCTCAATGTTGTGCTAGCGTGGCTCATGCGACCTCCGTTCGAGCACCTACACACCTGCGAGCTTAGACATCTCACTTGGAAAGTGATCTTTCTGGTTGCTATAACTTTGGCTCGCAGAGTCAGTGAGCTACAGGCACTGGTCACATACCCACCTTATACCAAATTTCTCCACAATCATGTGGTACTCCACCCTCACCCTAAATTTCTGCCAAAGATAGTTTCTGATTTCCATTTAAATCAGTCCATAATTCTTCCTACCTTTTTTCCAAAACCTCACTCACACCCAGGTGAGCGGGCATTGCACTTCTTGGACTGCAAATGTGCACTAGCCTTCTATTTGGACCGCACTGCAGCCTATAGGAAGTCCACCCAACTTTTTATCTCCTTTGATAAAACTAAACTGGGAGTTCCAGTGGGCAAGCAGACCCTGTCCACCTGGCTGGCGGACTGTATTACCTTCTGCTACCAACAGGCAGGCCTTCTGCTGCAGGAACTCCTGAAAGCGCATTCGGTCAGGGCCATAGCAATGTCAGTGGCACACCTCCGCTCTGTACCTATTGCTGATATCTGTAGAGCTGCCACGTGGAGCTCTCTCCATACCGTCACAGCTCACTATTGTCTCGACAAGGCTGGCAGGCAGGATTCCGTCTTTGGCCAGTCTGTCCTACGTAATTTGTTTCCAGTTTAAAAACCCAACTTCCTACCTACGACCCACTGTGAAATTCAAGCTGCCTTCATAACCAACAGCACCCCTGTTGTGCCTGTTGCACGTCGTTGGGTGCTTTGGTTCATTCTATTTGGGCATCCTGTAGCTCGCTACCATCCTGCTTGACCTAGGAGAAAGCAGAGTTGCTTACCTGTAACAGGTATTCTCCCAGGACAGCAGGATGTTAGTCTTCACAAAACCCGCTGCCACCCCGTGGAGTTGGGTTCGCTTACGTTTTATTATTTTATTTTTTGCTCGTACTTTTTGCTACAAACGAGACTGAAGGGGGACCCCTGCTGGATTCAGGGTTAGTGGCATGCTGGGCATGCTCAGTGTGCCAGTCAAAGTTCTAGAAACTTTGACAAAAGTGTTCCGTGATAGGGCTTCATCGATGATGTCACCCATATGTGAGGACTAACATCCTCCTGCCCTGGAAGAACACCTGTTACAGGTAAGCAACTCTGCTTTTTTATGGAAAGCAGGGGATTTTTCCCTCCTTATTTGTTTGAATTATTAGGTTTTGATGTGTCTCCTATTTTGAAATATTTTATTGCTGTTTGGAAAATTTTTAAAACTTTTTATATGCATTCTTAATTATTGGATATTGTTATATTCATCAGCTCTTTGGTAACATTCTTTCTATTAGTATGTTGGTTATGATTGATTTATATTTTTTTATTTTATTGTTTGATGATTTATGAAAATTGGTGATGTTTCTTTTTTTCAATTGCTGCATTGCATACAGAGTCTGGCTTGTTCTAGTTTCTAGTTTCTGACTATACATTTCTATTTATACTTTTAATGTCTCTTTATTCTGCATTTAATGAGGGTCTGACTCTTCTGTATGTGTGTCTGAGGTGTGGTATTCTCCTAGCATGTCATTTCCATGTAGAGATTTATAGCAGCCTGGTTTGTTCTGCTTTCCTAATAGGAGGTGTTTTAGGGCCCGGTTTAATATTTGCTGTGTTACCTTTTCATAAGTAGGGTTGTCATTCTTTGCGTGCTGGCAGTTAGTACTTTTTTGTTATGGGAAGTTTACTATATTGTTGTCATTCAGTTTATTCAAGGTTTTTTAAAGGCCAAACCCAAACCCAAAATACATTACAATAAGCCTAATATCTTATGGGTTTCAAGTGTCTTTTGTTTGCAGAGTTTCCTGGTTGGCGCCACAGCGTACATGTTTTTCTGTACAATAATATGGCGCCGACTGCAGGGCCCAGCAGGCACCATTTTACATATTGATAGGTGCGGCAAGAGCACCTGGGAATCATTCCTGCACTATTTAGGAATTAAGGACCTGCAGATGGGATAAGATAGGTTCACGGGATGTGCAATTTTGAAACTTTAGATTGCCAGAGGAAGCAGGGATTTTTTGGCAGGAAAGGACACCTGAGACAGAGTGTGAGACTGACAGTTTCTATTATATTTTTGGTTATTGGGAAAATGACAAAAATTCTGTGTTAAAAAAAAAAACAGAGTGGGGTGGGGGGGGGATATTTTTTTTGGGAGGGGGGAGTTAAAATTTTAAACAAGATAAAAAATGTGAATACTGAGATATCCTGTTTGTCAGTGAGCTCCAGAGTATGGAAATGTGTTGGACATGGGAATAATCTTCTGGAGCAAAGTTTCCCAAACCTGCCCTGGGGAACCCCATCTTGTCAGGTTTTCAGGATATCCATAATGCATATGCATGAGATAAAATTTGCATGTTAAGGAGGCCATAGTTTATGTCTAATTTTTGAAAAGCACTGATCAAGAGCTGCAAGCGTAAACCACATATGTAACTGCAGGTCTTTTCTCCACAATAAGAATTAAACTGCCACAGAGGTATCATTTGTAGAATATTGATTATTACCAAGTTATTACCAAGTTGTATTTTTAATATGCCAGTCCTATCTACATACACTTTAGTTTTGCATTATAGGATATTAACAGTGTTAACTTCCATTGATTTTGCTCTACAGTAGCAGGTACAATCTTCATCCTGCTGTACTTAATCTGTATCATGCAGGTTTTTTTCCTTCCTTTTTTTTGTTATTGTCCTTTTCTCTCTCCTTTCAACCTACCCCTTTCCTTCTTTCTTCATATCTTCCTCTCCATTCTTCTCCCAGATTCCCTTCTAAGAAATAACCATTGCAAGGTGCAACCCCTATGACTAGCGATCCGCATTCATGACCAGGGTCTGGTAGCACCAGCCATCATACCTAAGGGTCAGAAGGGAAAAATAATCAACCCTGTCCAGGCCATTGAAAGACTTCTAGCTCACGGAGGCATTAGGTCACCTCATGCTTTCAGAAGAACTTATCACTTTCTCTAATGTTAACAGAAGAAAATTTTCAAGTCTGAAATTGCTTTTAAAAGTTCTTCAGAGTTTCTAGGTTCAGAAATTGAGTACATGTAAAAACCATATTGAATACTAGTTCTTAACTCTGGACTCTATGTTCCTGCCTACACATAAAATGCAAGGAATGGCTAGGTGGAGCGACTGACTGGAGAGAGAGCTATAGAATTGCTGACCCTGACCCTCCATGTTTTTTCCTCAAACTGAGCATGCCTATATGTTAAGAGAAATCCCATAAAAAATGAGTTTAGAACTGCTTGATATCAGTTTCAAAGAGTACATTTTCTGACTTCAAGACCTGCATGTGTGTTATAGAAGCTCCAGGTGTGTTGGTGCCTTGTATTTGCTCTATGGGAGAGCAGGGGTAGGTATGCGTGTATTTATGGGGCTCAGTGGGCAAGGTGTGGTAGAGTACGAGTCAACAGGCTTACGGGGAGTGTGGGGTACTTTCCCTCTTGCACCGTACACTTTGTCCTGCTCCTCTTTCCGTCTTCTCCCCCATGTGTGCAAAAATGGTGGTGGTGTAGGTGAGATTTATGGAGGGGTTGCAGTGGAGTAAGGGAATGCAGGGGCTGAGGTATGTGTGTTGGGGAACAGAGGGGTGGTATTGGGTGTGCAGGAGGTAGTTGGCGTGGGGGGTTGGGGGAAAGAGTGTGCACTAATTCCTCCTCGCACTTGCTACTTTTCTTTTCCTCCCCACCTTGTGTGTAGGGGTGATGATATGGGTGGGGTGATGGTGGGGTGATGGTGGGGAAGGGGAGTGCTGTAGTGTTTGTGTGTGTGTGTGTGTGTGTGTGTAGGGGGATGTAGCAAGGTATGGGGCAGTTTTGGGTATGATGGGGCTTGGTTGTCTTTGCGCACACTTTCCCCATGACACTCTCCGTTTAGTTCCTCCACCCACTTTCCACTTCCTTCCCCCTCCCCCCATCTCCCCTGTGTGTGTATGTGTGTTTGTGTGTTGGGGGGGGGGTGTCTTAAAGGGTTTGTAAATCCTCTTATCTTCATTCCCTCCTGCTTCAATGAAAGGGGGAATGAAGATAAGATGATTTACATTCAGACAACTACCAACAAGGACTAAATTGCACAGGCTTGGTAAACAAGCATGGGAGTAGCTTGCTTACTGCGGCGGTTACTACCCCTAACCAATTAGGCTTGATACTTCACTTTTATGCAGCTTCAGCACTGCTCTCTACATCAATGGCAGGGGTGGAAGGAAATTAGAACCAAAAAAGTTACCAATAAGGGCCCTGACATCAGCAGTCAAAGTAACAGAAGTATGTGAAAAATAACCATGAAAGCTTGCTGTGCAGATCTTCTTCTGCCGTCATTTCTATGTTTCTATGTTTGTTTGTGATAGTAGTGTAGGTGGGGGTGGTGAGGTGTAGATGGAGTATGTGTGTGAAGTGGGTGGGTGTGGTGGATGGGTGTAGGGGAATGAGTGTATGTGAGGGGGTGTATGGGAGATGTGAAGGTGGAGATGAAGGATAAGTGGTTGCATGTACAATTTCCCCATTGCTCTCTCCATGTGTCCATGTTCCCTCCTCTAATTCATACCCTCTGTTCTTCACTCACCTTTCTTCTCTACCTCTCCTGTTCAGCTCCTCTAACTCATGTCCACCTCTCCTCCCCTCCCCTCTTTTCCACCTCTGGCTTCATCTTCCTGCTGCTGATAGGGTCTGGGAAATCTCACCAGCCCTTCATGCATCCACTGCACCTCTTTTCTCTTCTGCTGGTGGGGCCTCGGAAACCCCAGAAGCCTTCTGTCCCCCCCACCCCCTTTACTCTCCACCACCACCACCACTGCCATGGTGATGATTCTACCAGCCCTAGTCCCATGCTGCCTGCATTAACTTTGGTGGCATGCTGGCCTGTCCCTGTCCTTCAGATGAGCATTGCTACATATGTGCATGTGTAGATATGCTGCATCGCGATGCTCACCTTGATTTGAGACTGAGAGTGGAATGTGATGGTGCACAGAGGATATGTGGATGGGATTTGTGTATACAGGGGAGGGGGTTATATATGTAATTAGGGGGTTATATGGGAGCCTTGGGATCTATGTGTAGGTGGGTGTTGATGGTGTATGGCTTTTATGGAGGTGTGGGTATGGGTGGTGCATGGTGGCATGAGAGGGCTGAGTGTTGCAACTGAGTTTGTGGTTTGTATGGCGTGAGTGGTAAGGTGTAGGTGTGGGAGGCATGTAGCAGTGGAAGGTGATGGTGATGCTAGGAGGAGGTGAGTAAAATGTGGGATTGATGTGGTATGATTTGATATGGAGGGTAGTGTGTGGGTGGAAGTGTGTGTGAAGATATGTTTTTGTGATGTGAATAGTGTGTGGTACTGTGAGGGGTGAGTGGGGAGGGTAAATTTATTTATTTATTTATTTTATTTAACATTTTTCTATACCGTCGTTTGGTGGGGACCGTCACAACAGTTTACATTAAGGCACATAAAAAGAGGCTAACATATCTTAATTTACATAGGTGCCATTTTAGGGTCGGTAACATAGTTTGTAAATTATATTAATTGGTAAGTGTAATGAGTCATTTCCAGTTTACATTTTAACAGTTTAGGTTACTAGATTACCTTTATCATTGTACTTTCATCCTTTTGCTGAGCTTTAAATAGGTGTACAGGGGGCTTGAGTATTGTATCTGGGTTTGTGGGGGTGTGCAGGTGTAGGTATGGGATGCATATGTAGGTAATGTGAAGGGGGGCGAGGGATGTGTGGGGGGGGAAGAGTATTGGGACAGGGTTTCCAGTAGTATGCATGGTGTAGGTAGCTGTGGTTAGGGGTATGTGTGGGGGGGGGTATGTTTTTGTGGTATAAGGGGACTAAGTCACCAGGAGGAAAATAGATTTGGAGGAAAGGGACTGCATGTTGTGACAGGGTTTGTGATGTTTATATGGAGGCGTGAAGTGTGTTGTGGGTTGTGATGGAACTGTCAATGATGTCAGGGGATTATTGTCATGACATGGTTTATAGTAGTGTGGGTGGTTGTGTGGCGGTAGAGGTGCAGCTTGCTTTGTGTGTGGTGGTGGTGTCGGTGGTGTGCGGAGGGGCAAGTGTTGCGAGTGGCTTTCTGGTGGTACGTGTGGCATGAGTGGCAGTAGGGGGCTTTGTGTGAGTGAGGGAGTAGGGAGATGTGTGAGTGGTGTGAGTGGGTGTGAAAAGTGTTGGGTGGGGGAAGAAGGGTGTTTGTGGGTTGCATGCTTTGGGTCTGTGGGGTGGAGAGTACAGGAGTGTGGGTACGTTTTTCTCATTCTACTCTCCACTTTGTCATAACCTTTCTACTATCCCTCTACTTCCTCACCTTTTCTGCACCCCTTCTACAGATTCTCTGCACTTGTCCCTAGCTCCATCCCTCCTCCCACACTTCCCTTCTTCCCCTCCCTCTACTCCCTTGGCCATGTAAGGTACAGTTTTCACAAGGCTCCAGGTTTTTTTTTGTCGGCTCAGTTCTTCTCCCAGCTCACTGCCCCGTTAGTAATTCCCCAGGTACTGCAATCAGAGCTGGAGGTTTTTGTGTAACCCTTGGTGCCTGCGCTCCCCACCAGCCAGGTCAGTGATTTGTGGGTGTTTATTTCAAAAGCACTGCAGCAGTCCCACATTTTGCACAGTCTCTGGGGCTCTGCGCATATTTCTGCTGCTGGGGTCTGCCCTACCATAATTGTTGCTGGATCCATGCATGAGGCTGTGCATGCGCATGGGTTGTCATGCTGAGGTGAGCACCCGTGCCCCTAATATTTTTATAATATATAGAGAAAATCATGATTTTATTTATCCATGTGTAAAGCTGGAAAGAAGTCAAATATGCTGCAGGATATTCTGTGGGAACTTCCAGATTAATACAGCTAGTAGTTTGCCATAAGCTGCATAAGCGTGTGATTTGTTTTTCTCATAGGCACAGGATGGGAAAAAAATGTATCCCCAACCTGTCCTGGGGACCTCACAACTAACTGAGTTTTCAGAATATCCATAAAGAATATGCATACGTTTGCGTATACTGGGTTTCCAATATATACAAATTTCTCTCGTGCATAATCACTGGGGATATCCTGAAAACCCAGCTGGCTTTGGGGCTCCCAGTACAGGTTTGATAAACCCTGTCTTGGTGAATCATACCCAAAATAAGACAATGAAAAGCTGTCATTCCCAGGGCTAAGATGCAGATTTTAGACATTGCCTTAATCTTTGTATCACTTTATTTAATTACTTTGTGTTACTGACCTAAATGTGTTTTATAAAGTATTGCAGAAACTTCATTAAAATAATTTTGTCCTGAAATCTACATTAGATTTAAATTGTGGTTTCAACCAAACCAGAGATTCATGGGAGGAAGAATGTATTTATCTTTTTACATGTAACTAGATTGTCTTCCTATATAATTCTCTGAAGACTATGATGTGTTCCGTTGGACCAACCAAAATGAACAATTAGCATCTATGTATATATTTTTTATTGATCCATTTAAAATATATCCTTCAAAGGATCTTGCTTTGTGTGGAACCAACCAGCAACACATATGTTTTAATATATAAATGGAAAATGTTTAATGTCTAAGAGGAGTTTCATTTTATCACTGGCTGTAAAGGAATCCTCTTAATTTAAATCAAACCATAAGATCTAGAACCTCTGACTACCATATTAAGACTCTGTTCAAAAAAACCTTTTTCTCATTCTTTGTTTAAGTTAAAAAAAAAAAAATCTCTTGAGTAAGGCCTAAATATTTAAAGATGATTGAAAGGCACTATTCAAGTATTCAACTTGGTTATGGTACAGCATATTATACATGTCAATATAAGGAATAAATCTTATTTTATTTAATTCTCCTGTGCTCATTCTCTTGCACTAGCCATCCCTCACCCCCTCCAGCTCTCCTGAAGTTCACATTTTAGAACCATCTATGGGCCTGCCTCCTATACTGAATATATAGTTTGGTCTGTCCTCTCGCACTTAAATTCTCAATACCCTTTCTATCATTTCTACCTCTGGGGTCAGTTTATTTTCTTCACACACTCTCAAAATAAGCATATTTGTGATATTTAATTGTTGATCCTCCTTCCCTTTCATCTAGAAGGGCCCTTCTGCTCTTCAGAGAAGTTTCAACTAATTAGCTAAATCAGCTCTGTAAAATCAGGGAGACAGACTATTTTCATCAAAGGCCTGTTTGTTCTGAACATTTCACCTGCTACATCCAAGAGCCTCCAGGTTACATAGGACTGTGAATTTCTGCAAATATTAGTCAGAGGCAAGAGTACAGACTTGTCTTGCTCTGTTTTTCAAATTGTCATTTTGTGGGTAATCTTCAAAGAGATTTGCAGGTAAAACAATGTTTTATGTCCAGAAATAACCTTTTACAAATTTGCGTACCTGATATGCAGGTAACCTTACGTTATGTATATCATGTTCGTGCATACACTTTTCCTTACTGAGCAGAAGCATTCCCAGGGATGGGAAAGAGGTTTGTACTCATGCATATACGGTAATTTTTAATTTTTTAAAGTGAGTGTAAAATTTCTCAAAAACTTATTGCACACATTTTTAGCAGGTGTAATTATGAACCTTTTCAGTAGGATAATTTTCAAACGGAAAACTACAAGCATAATTTTCCTTTGAAAAGTGATGTAATTTGTGCATATATTTGATAATTTTGTTTATCAAGAAAGCACTTAATAAATTTGACTGTCTTCTTTAACTGTATTTCTGTACATAAAATTTCCAAATGGTAGGACTGGCTGGTTGGCTCAGCTTGCAGCTATGCGGACAAGCTTCTGCTCCTCAAGCTGGCCACAGCATGGGGGGGTGGAGGAAGAGGGGGCTGGGAAGCTGTAGAGACTGTGTTCATATCCCCCCACTGGGAAAAGGAATCTTAGCATCATATCTCAGGGCTAGACTCAGAATGCATGGTCATGCAGAGAAAGCCAATGTCTGTCGCCTCTTGCTAAAGATTGTTGCTACTGTGGCTGAGCTACAGGCATAGGATAAAAAAAAACAAAAACAGGGAAAATCCCCAAGTAATAGCGAATGAAGGTTTCTGGCTCATAGCCTCAGTAGAAGCCTCTTCTGATTTGATCTGGAAGCCCCAGGGAGCAGGAGGAAACTATTGAGCCACACAAAAAAATTGTAAAAGGTCAGTAGTGAATCAAAAGCATATCTTATAAGCATTACTAGACAGAATGTCACGAGTGCATTGGAAAACAGAAGTGTATAACCATGCAGAACACATAATTATAGAGAGGCGAGAAGCAAGCCAGTTGTTATTAAAAAAAAGACAGATGTGTAATGGGCAATTGCAAATTGTACTAATCCTATTAAGCTAACCAAGCATATCTGCCATGGAGCCATCACTATGTTGTTACTGCAAGCTAGGTAAATACTTTATATATATATATTACACTTTAGGACCCTTTCCAGTAGGTGTTTTCTCTTTTTTTGCTCTTTGAATAAAAATCCTTATAGCCTGAACAAAGCAAAAAAACAATGACTGGGGCATAAGGCGGTCCATATTCAGAAGCATTTAGCCGAGTAACTCAGAAATTATCCAGCTAAATGAATATTTGGACACTTATCCGCCTAAATTCTAGCTGAATAACTTTTTACCCAGTTAAAAATTTGCTGGATAAGTCAGGGGCATTCCAGGGGTGTAATTGGGAGGAGCTGAGTTAGCTGAATATGTTATCCAGATAACTCCGATATTCAGAATTAGCTGGATAACTTATCTGGCTACCTCTGGTCGGCCCATACACTTATCCTGAAGTTAGCTGGAATGTTAAGATACCCAGTTATGTTCAGTGGTTAACTAGCTGAGCCACACAGCAGCTGAATATGGATTTTTAGAGTTTTACCCTCACAGCTTCAGATCATCCCAATAGACCAGTAACCTCCCCCCACCCCATAAAAAAGTAAAATTTAGATTTTTTTTGTTAAAATTACAATACACTGTACTGCAATGTAAGACAAACTAAACACCTTGCCTATTGCACAGTCCATTCTGAACTGTGCAATAGGCAAGCTTGACTCATTCTGGGTTTATGTGTAGCCCCCATCCTGGTCAGCTCTTGGGCATGAAGGCACTCAGGGAGGACCACAGACCTTGAACCACACAAAGCCCCATGACATTTTGGGGTTCCCACACAGGGGGGGAAAATATCACTCTTTTCAAGGCCCTTATGGTTTTGTACTCACAGGGCCTCTTTTTGCTCATCAGTCAACTCTCAAAGAAGACGTGATCCACACCAGTGCTGGTGTTGTTCAGTGTAAAAGTATTTACTGATTGAAGGCAGGAAATTCAGTCAAAAAATAGATACAGTCCCATCTGCTTTAAGGTCTACCCGTTCAAGCTCCAGAACCTCAAATAATTTTGACGACCGATGCTTCCACTCTAGGTTGGGGAGCACATGTCCACAACCTGCAGACTCAGGGAACCTGGTCAGCAGAGGAGTCACAACATCAAATAAATTTTCTGGAGCTTCGATCGATCAGATATGCTCTCTCTGCATTTCGAGATTGTTTGTCCAACAAAACAATCCTGATCCAAACGGACAACCAGGTAGCAATGTGGTACGTCAACAAGCAGGGGGGAACTGGATCCTACCCCCCATGTCAAGAGGTAGCACAGATTTGGGCTTTTGCTCTATCTCAGGCCATGCTTCTCAGAGCGACCTACCTGGCAGGTGTGGACAATGTTCTAGCGGACAATCTCAGTCAGGAATTTCAGCCCCACAAGTGGTCCCTCAACTCTGTAGTTGTGGACAGAATATTTCGGAAGTGGGAGCACCCGACCACCGACCTCTTCGCATCACTTCAGAATCGCAAGGTGGACAACTTCTGCTCTCTACATTGCAGTCGTCAAGTTCCACCTCGGGATGCGTTCACCCTGTCCTGGAAGGAAAGCCTCCTCTATGCCTACCCACCACTTCCTCTCATCAGCAAGACTTTCGTGAAGCTGCACATGGACAAGGGTCTGATGATTCTCATTGCCCCCCACTGGCCGCATCAGGCATGGTTTCCCATCCTTCGAGATCTCTCGGTGCGTCCGCAAATTCCCCTAGGCTTGGCTCCATCCCTGATATCTCAGAGAAATGGCCAATTGCACCACCCCAACCTTCAGGCCTTGGCACTGACGGCTTGGATGTTGAAAGGTTGATTTTATAACTGCTCAATCTTTTGGAATCTGTATCACAGGTACTGGTAGCTTCACAAAAGCCTTCTACTAGAAGATCTTATCATTCTAAATGGAAAAGATTTTCATTGTGGTGCAATTCAAAGGAGTTAGATCCTTTTACCTGCCCCACGAATCAGTTTTTAGACTACCTCTGGCATCTCTCAGAGTCAGGTTTACAAACCTCTTCCATCAGAGTCATATCAGTGTGGTGGCTGCCTACCATAGGGGTACGGGGAATGTCTCTATCTTGACACAACCCCTGGTGGTGCGCTTTATGAATGGATTATTTCACCTGAAGCCTCCTCTCCGTCCACCGGCCCCGTCTTGGGACCTTAATGTGGTTTTAATGTGGTTTTAGCACAGCTCATGAAACCTCCGTTTGAGCCTCTGCATTCCTGCGAGTTGCGGCATATCACTTGGAAGGTCCTTTTCCTTCTAGCGTTAACGTCTGCTCGCAGGATCAGTGAGCTACAGGCGCTAGTCACATATTCCCATTACACGAAATTTCTACATGATCGGGTGGTCCTTCTCACTCATCCTAAATTTCTTCCGAAAGTGGTATCTGAATTTCATTTAAATCAATCCATAGTACTACCCACTTTTTTTCCAAAACCCCACTCACTTCCTGCTGAGTGGGCTCTGCATTCCTTGGACTGCAAACGTGCGCTTGCCTTTTATTTGGAATGCACTGCAGGCCATAGGAAATCCACCCAACTATTTGTTTCCTTTGATAAACTTAAGCTGGGACTCCCGGTCGGAAAGCAGACCCTATCCTCCTGGCTGGCGGACTGTATTTCCTTCTGCTATCAGCAGGCAGGCCTTCCCCTTCCGGGACGAGTTAAGGCGCACTCCATTAGGGCAATGGCAACGTCGGTTGCACACCTTCGTTCTGTACCTCTTATTGATATCTGTAAAGCTGCAACCTGGAGTTCTCTCCATACTTTTGCAGCCCACTACTGCATAGACAAAGCTGGCACTCAAGATTCTATCTTTGGCCAGTCTGTTCTACGCAATCTCTTCTCAGCGTAATATCCAACTTCCTTCTATTTTTATTTTATATTAATTCTTGTTTTTATTTCATAAATTTTATTGTAAACCGTTTTGGTCAGCTATTTGCCTGTGAAAAGACGGTATAGAAATGGTTTTAAATAAATAAATACACCCGCTGGGATATTCAGGCTGCCCATTATCCAAAGAATTACCCCTGTTGTTGTGCCTGTTGCACATCTTTGGGTGTTTTTGCTACATGCGCGGGCATCCTCAGCTTGTTGTTCACCCATATGTGAGGACTACCATCCTGCTTGTCCTGTGAGAAAGCAGAGTTGCTTACCTGTAACAGGTGTTCTCACAGGACAGCAGGATGTTAGTCCTCACGAAACCCACCCACTATCCCGCGGAGTTGGATATGCTTGCAATTTATTATGTTATTTTTCGCACACTCTTTTTGCTATACATAAGACTGAAGGGAGACCCCTGCTGGATGCCCAGTAGGTGCCAGTCAAAGTTCTAGAAACTTTGACAAAAGTATTCCGTGATTGGCTCCATCTTGATGATGTCACCTATATGTGAGGACTAACATCCTGCTGTCCTGTGAGAACACCTGTTACAGGTAAGCAACTCTGCTTTCTTTAAGCAACTACATATTTCTGAGACAGTTTGGTTGGTCCACTGTGCTAGTAATAACATTTGTAGTGTTCAGATTTAGGGGGTCATTTCCCAAGCCTATCGGACGCGAAAAGTCCTTTTTCGCGTCCGATAGCTTGTCGGGGGCGAAGTTGGGGAGGGGAGGAGTTGGGGCAGCGAGGAGGCGGACGCTGCGATATCTTCGCTGGCGGCGATAAGGTAAACACCTTTATCGTTGCCAGTAGCCTGCCCAATAGCACTACCATTCACGGTGGCGCTATTGAGTGTGAAAGCCGGCAGCAATAACACCGCGGTGATGCGATGGCTGCCGGCTTTCGCAGGCCCGCCCCCCGTTACTGCTGGATTCACCATTCTGTGCGAGAATGGAGAATCCAGGCCTTTGTTTGACATTCTTTTACCTTTTTTTAGCACAGTGGACCAATGTGCAGATATCACACCAATAAGAGAATCAAAAAGCAAGTTGTGTTCTGCGATGACACTTGTAAGTGGATTGCAAATAGAGACAAATGAAACAAATTGAGTTATAAACAATGAAAACATAGAATGGCATTCATTCCAAATGAAAAATATGCTTTTAATTATCAAAGGTTGTTATAATAAATTATACACCGGTCCTTCCTGCTTAGCTTCACACATTCAATGCTTTCAAGCACTTAGAAGTGCTGAATCGTATGAATCCTAAGCTTGTGATTTAATCGTTCTTCTCTCTCGGCGATCCTACTGCCAGGACACCACTGCCCGGCTTCAAGATTTTCAAGATGTTTGGGTAATATTGAATATCTTGACCCACTTGTTCAGCAGTTTTTGCCGTGGCTGACCAACTTGCCGTTTTTCCACTTTTGCCGTTTTTCCACATTCTTTATCAGTTTGAGACACTGCAGGGACCATACGTTTCAATTTCACAAATATTTTTTAAACATTTAAAGCAGAACATCTGGATACATTTTGTTTACATTTAAGTTCTTCATAAATCATTGTTACCCTCTCAGTCAAGACAGATTGTCTATTATATTTGTAAAGACAGCCTTTGTCCCTCCCGATGCAGCTCTGCGAAACTTGATCCTGTGTCAGGGGACTGAACATATTAACATCTATTTAGGCAACCAGTGTATAATTTGTTATATCTATAACAACTTTTGTTAATTAAAAGTATATTTTTCATTTGAAACGAATGCTGTTCTATGTTTTCATTGTTTATAACTTGATTTGTTTCATTTGTCTCTATTTGCAATCCACTTAGAAGTGTCATCGCACTTTTTTTTTAGCATCCAGCTTCTCAAATCCAGTTTTCACATTTTTCACCTTTAGTTTCTTTTTTGTTAAGAGATATAACATATCTTAGTGTGGGCTTGGCATTTGTTGTAAAACTGAGGACATGGATCTCTTTTAACGAATGCAATAAATCTCTGTGAAACAAGTCAAGTAAAGAGAAGAAAGAAAATAATATGATTCTCTAAAGAGGTTGCAGAAACCATAAGAGGAAAAAGACAAGCATTCAGAAAACATAAAAGGAAGAGTACAGGCAAAAATACCAATAAAAACAAAGGGAGGCAGGAAAGATTGTTAGGTAAGCAAAGAAGCCCAACAGAGAAGAAAACTGCCAGGTAAATAAAAGATGACAATAAAACATATTAATTGCATATAGTATTGGGGAGGAGGGCAAGAACTGACAACAGGCCTTCAGGTCATCAGAGTAGTAGGCAAATGTAGTTTTGAGGGAATTTTCAAAAGATTTGTCTTAAAATAATTTCAGAATAAAGAGGAATTTTAATTTTATTGTGGAGAAAATCATATGGTCTACATGGAGCACTAGAAATCATTGAGGATTACCCAAGCATCTGCAACTGCTTGAATCACCCATCGGGGCTGCAGAGAAGTTCATCTAAAATATTCAACAATCAAGTGAAATTAAACTAAGAAATCGTATGAAAATAATCTGGTCAAAATATAGATGGGAACTGATAACTCCTTTTTAAATTTGCTTGAAATGAAAACTGAGATATAGGGTGGGGTTAGTAGTTTTATGTTATAAACTAGAAAAGCTAATTTGGTTACTTTTACAATGTTAATAAATTCTTTTACTATAATGCCATGTGCTTCTGTTTCCTATAGAATGTTTGGCAGCTGGGATTCAATGCCAAGCAATGCAGAGTCCTGCATCTGGGGTGCGGTAATCCAAAAGAGCTTGTGTGAAAGAGCTGTATGTGGGAGGTGAAAGACTAATGTGCACAGACTGGGAGAGGGACCTTGGGGTGATAATGTCTGGCAATCTGAAGGTGGTGAAGCAATGTGACAAGGCGATAGCTAAAACTAGAAGAATGCCTGGCTGCAGAGAGAGAGGAATAACCAGTAAGAAAAAGGAGGTGGTGATGCCCTTGGTGAGGCCTCACCTGGAGCACTGCGTTCAGTACTGGTGCCTGCATCTCAAAAAGGATAAAGATAGGATGGAGGTGGTCCAAAGAAGATCGACCAAAATGGTGTGGGGTCAGAATTAGAAGACTTATGAGGAGAGGCTGAAGGATCTGAATATGTAAACTGGAGAAGAGGAGGTGTAGGGGAGATATGATACAGACCTTTAGATATCTGAAAGATTTTAATGATGCACAATCGTAAAACCTTTTCTATTGGAAAGAAATCAGTAGAACTAGGGGTCACGAAATTAAACAATAGGGAGGATGACAGAAACAACATCAGGAAATATTTCTTCATGGAGAGGGTGGTGAATGCCTGGAATGCCCTTCCGGAAGAGGTTGTGAAGGCGAAAACAGTGAAGGATTTCAAAGGGGCATGGGATAAACACCGTGGATCCTTAAAAACTAGAGGATGGAAATGAAGAAAAGAGTACATGGGAGTTGTGGCAGTTAGTACCCTTCACCAATAAGCCTTGATACTGTTGATGCTTGTCCATCATTGCTCTTTCTTTAACGATAGGGGGGGGGGGAAGAGGAATTGGATTCAGACAGTGACAACAAGGGCTCCGACTTTTATGGTCTGAGGAACAAATAAGCATGGAGATAACTTGCTGATGCAGCTTTTACAACCCTTAACCAATAAACCTCTTATTTTTAATGCAACTCCATCAATGCTCTCTTCTTCTACAGCAAAGGGTAAAGGGAAATTGGATTTAAACAGCAACCAATGAGGTCCCTGACTTTTATGGTCTGGGAAACTAATAAGCATGGGGGTAACCGGCATGGCGTGGCAAACTAGATGGATCATTTGGTCCTATTCTGCCATCATTTTTATGTTTCTATAAGAATTTAAATGTGTTATGTAAACGTGCATGTTTACATTATTCATAATAGTTGTATTTTGTTATTTATTTATTTTTTTATTCTCCAGCCTCTTCCCCATCCCTGAGAGAACCTTTGGTTGTGTGAGCATGTTACACATGCCCATTCTGAATCACAAGTTGAGAGAGAGGTGGCGTTATTTATGTGGCACTTCCCATAGGTGGGGGTTTAGAGTACCAAAAACTGTTACAGTTTAAGCATACTTGGGACAGATATAGATGGAACTGATAAAAGCATGAGAGGGGGAGAGGAAGGTTAAAGAAATGGGGTGGGATCAGCTTCTTCGTTCATTCAGGTGCCCATCTACTCACAATGGTAGAAGATCAAAAAGGGGAAACAAAGCTGACTTGCAGGGAGAGTTGGTTAGCTCCCAGAGAGAGGTGGCAAGGTTGACCACAATGAAGCAGTGGCAGAGCCTTCATAATTCTCAGGTATAATTGGTGAAGGTAGCAGATAACATGGCATGGGTAGCAAAATAACTTTAGAACACTTCCCAGCTAACAGCAAACAGAATAAGGAGCAACTCCCTACAGGCTATCAAGCGTGTACATCTAACCACTAGAAGGTCTTGTTAGTGTAGAGAGTGATGCTAGGGACTTGGAAGGGTCATAAAAGAGAACAATACAGGCAATTGGGCAGACTTTGTGAGCCAAATGGCTTTTATCTGCTGACATTCTTACAGGGCCAATGGAAGCTCTAAGGCCTGGATTTATCAAAATGCACTAAATATTGAAAGGGGCATGTTTTATGGTAATAGTGGAGGGATCATGTTTAGTAGTTTTAAGCTCCTTGAGAGCCAGCCTAGCTGTCAGGGCCCTTCTATAATGAGAGCGAGAGAGAGAGAGAGAGAGAGAGAACAGTGCTCTCGTGAAAATTTGATGACCTTCGGAGTGAGGAAACTCACCCAAAGATGCACTGTTTTGTTCATACATCTCACTTTGAATGTCAAAGTGGCCCCTAACCCCTACACTAAATCCTAAACCTCACCTTGAGTTACTAGGTGGGCCTCCTATAGAGATATAAATACCTACCTAGGATGAGGGCAACATGGCTAGTCTCTCTCTTTCTTTCTCTCTCTCTCTCTCTCTCTCCTGTACATTCAAGAGGAGTGGGTAATCAGCACCCCTCTTTGCTGCTGCAGCCCCACATGGCTTGTGCCCCCTAAAGGGGGGGAGCAAGTAGAAAGTGCCTAATTGCCCTGCACTCTTATTACTCAAATTTAGATTATTAATTAGTCAATTTTTCTATTGTTACTTTTATAAGTATCTTATTGTATAAAGACTCATTCCAGAGATTCTCTTCCCAAATCTGCCATAAGAATGAAGTATGCATATTATAAAAATATATTTAGAAAGGAAGAAATAGTTTAACTAGGTTTAAAGAGAAGAATTATACTTGGTTATTCCTTGTAAACGAAAAAAGGAGAAAATATTCTCACTGACAATGCTGTAGCACAGTTATTCCTATTTTGTCATCCAGAACTATTCAGTGAGTGCTATAAATGGTAGCCCAGATAGAAAATAAATGCAAACCTCATTAATTAAAGAACTGAAGTAGCTTTTTCTAAACATCATACAGTTTCTACTGAAATTAATTCTGACACAAAAGGAGAAATGCAATTACATTGCATTGTTAAACCAGCAGACAGCAGAATTAATGGCTCAGGCAGTTTTAAATTCAGGATGTTTTTGCAGTAGTTTGTCAATCAAAATGGTGCTTAAAGTACCATTTTTGCACAGAGGACTTCTTAACGAAGAAGACAGTTGGGCTTGCAAATTAAATACACAGATATGAGTCAAAAGACGCTCCAATCTGTGAACCTCTCATCTAAGCTAAAATTATTATATTTCATTGAATATGTAGCATCATTCACACTAAATCCCTTATATCACAATGTTTTGTCGCTTTTCCCATAAGCTATAATTATATTAACTTTGACACTAATGGGATACATTTTCAAAATCCTTTCCTCAGGTAAAACCACACAAATAACCTGTTACAAAATTGCCCACCTGATATGCTGGTAAACTTACATGTGTATGTCCTGTATGCATGTAAGTTTATCTAGGCTGAGCAGAATGGAGCATTCCCGGTGCAGAAGTAAAGGGGGGTTTGGATTTTCAAAAGTATGTGCATGAATGTCCTCTAAATTTCCTGCATCTAAATTAACAGATGTAATTGTGTGCAGGTAGTTTCAGTGGGATCATTTTCAAAGCAAACATACACATGCAAGTTCACTTTGAAAATTAGTGTGTTTGCTGACTTTCTTCTGCGGGCCTTCACAAAATTCCTCCCAATATAAGCACCTATCATACTTTTGATACAAAATACCTGCATACTTTAGCCCAATGAGGGTTGTTTTGAAAACTACCCTGTAAAAACATTACAACTGTTTTAAAATTTTTAAATAAATCAACGACCTTAGGGAAGACACTAGTAAATGCAAATAAACACCAAATAATAGCTAATGTGTACATAATATATTTGTTCTGCTGTCTGTTATTCAATCATAAATACATTTCTGTGTGGTTTTCGATGAATCACAAAGAGAAATATCTTTTTGGGAGAGGAAACGACCTCAGTACTGGAAGGAAACATCAACAACAGAATCTGAAACCAGCTGTTGCAATCATGGGTCTAAAAGACCTCTCTTTTTTGTTTTTATTATAATTATTTTTTATTTCCAATACGTTTTGTAAAGTCTTTTATCACTAACTGCCTGAATTGGTTTGGGCTTCCATTAAAAACAGCAGCGTACCCAGTAATGAGTAAAAACTTTATTTGAAAAATCCACTTATCTTGAAGTCAAATTAAAGTTTCTCGTTGGCATCTTCTTTTGCATATATTTCAAATTTAATTATTTTTTAGAAATCACAACATAGCCAAGAATATAAAGGGTACATATCTTTAAAGCTTCATATGTTTTATTGCCTCTATTTTCACAAAAAAAAAAAAACGCTGACATTGCCAGCGTTTCGCTAAGTAGCTGCATCAGGGTTTGTGAATAATTCTGCAAAAGACAATGTTGAAACAGTTATCATACTTAATCTTATGGTGTAAAATGTCTTCTTATTCACTTACTTATACTACTAGTGCTTTGCAGACTTCATTCTCAATGAGTGTCCATCTTGACTATACAAACATTACCGAGTAATGGCTAGATATTTACTCTATATACTGCATATGTCCAATCGCAACCGCGAAACAAGTTCAAAATCAACCAATCACAAATGTTCACCGTTGTCTAATAGTGCATTTTTTCTTTGATTGGCTATGTTTAGAGACTGAAAATCCCATATCTAATATATGAACTTTGCAGGAATTTCAAATCATCACTGACCAATCAATATCCCCCCTAAATATTAGGGATGTGAATCATTTTTCTGACGATTGAAAATATCGGAAGATATTTTCAAACTCGTCAGAATTTGGGGGGTCCCCGAACCCAATAGGAAAACGGGGTTCTCTTATCATTTTGGGGGGGTGGGTGGGAAGAAAGGGCACTTAAAAATAAACCCCAAACCCACCCTGACCCTTTAAATTTAATGCTTTCACATCCCCCCCAAAATCTTTAAAGTACCTGGTGGTCCAGCGGGGGTCCCAGGAGCGATCTCCCACGCTTGGGCCGTCGGCTGCCACTAATCAAAATGGCGCCCACGCCATCCTGTGCTCCTACCATGTGACAGGGCCATCCAGTGCTCCTACCATATGACAGGGGCTGGCCAATGGCCCGGATACCCTGTCACATGCTAAGGGCAAAGGGCCATCGGTGCCATTTTGATTAGTGGCAGCCGACGGCCCGAGTGTGTGAGATCGCTCCTGGGACCCCTGCTGGACCACCAGGTACTTTAAAAATTTTGGGTGGGGGGTCGGGAGGGTGAGGGATGCAAAAGGATTAAATTTAAAGGGTTGGGGTTTTTTTTTTTTCGGCACAACACAGCCGAGTAAACCGGATAAGAATCGCGGGAACGAAGATTTCCCGCGGTTTTTACCCGAAATCGGTACCGGAAACGAGTCCGGTACCGATTCGCATCCCTACTAAATATAGCTATGTATTTTGTTCCTTTAACACAGTCATATCGGTATATTTGTGATCGATTCAAATTCAATGAGTGTTCAAATTAAAGTATTCCATTCTATCTTTGCATTCAATCCTACGGGTTCTTCAGCCTGTAGTCTGAAAATCCATTTTTGCTCTAACCTGTATAACTGCCTCTCTCTATTGCTACCTCTTGGATTTGATGGTACGCTATCTATTACAAATCATCTGAGTTCATCAACTGATTGCAAATTAGACGTGCAATGTTGTACCAATGGGGCATTTTCTCTGGCATTGCGTATTCAACTCTTGTGTTTTCCCAGTCGTATTCTCAATTTCCTTTTGGTTTTTCCCACATACATTTTATTTCAAGGGCACTTTAATATATAAACCCCAAATAATGATGTACATGCTGTAAAGTGTAACTGGAAAATATATTTGGTCTCTGCACACTCAACCTCTTTTAATTGTAAGGTTTGTTTCCATACCTTGCAATGTGATTCATCGAAAACCACACAGAAATGTATTTATGATTGAATAACAGACAGCAGAACAAATACATTATATTCAAACTAGCTATTATTTGGAGTTAAAACTTTTGAAAACATAAATTAAGATACAAAATAATGAATATTACTCTATTGCACTTTGTTTACCTCCACCTATTGATACCTTACTTTGCAGTCACGCAGATACATTATTAGTATCAAAAATGCTTACAAATGCTATTGTAAATCTGAACTAGCTGTAACTTGCTCCAAGCTCTTTTGTTCGAAAAGTGTGTAATAATTTGATTTGTTAGTACAGACAGGGTGATGGGGTGGGGGGTGGGAAAGGGATTCTAGGGTTGGTTATACTGGTAAGAGTTTGATATGTAAAGTTGGATTCAAATTCATATCTTGATTTAGAACATCTTGTTTTGTAAATCAAGTTACAAGCTACTTCTCACCTTTCTTTCATTGGAGAAGGCTTCTAGATAAATTAATTGCTTTTTTATAGATAAACTAGCTATAGATTTTTCTCAGTGACCTACTGTATTATATTGTCACTTTGATACTGAAATGAAAAATGTATAATTTTAGCTGTAATATAGATTTATGATCTGTTTTCAGCTGGGAAAATATTATACATACAACTAGCACTAGCAGAAATCTACAAATGCAACACGGTTTGGTCATATGTGATGAAGAAAAGTGTCATCAGGGATACATTTCATATTATACAGATGTGTATAAATGAAACAGAGGGACTTCATATTTCATGTTGCTTTTTTTGTATTTTTACCTACCTAATAATGCTGAATTAAATCTCCACACTGGACTCCTTGTAATTTTTTCCTCATATTGATAGAAAGTGCAGCATGATCAGAAATTTAAAAAATCTGAAGTGAATTTTCAAAGGAGTTTCATGCATAAAATTAGCAATTCGTGCGTAAGTAGCTGAACTTGCATGCATACATGCTATTTTATGGTGTGACCCGTGCTTGGGGGGTTTAGGTCCCAAGGGCACACAACTGTATTTTATTCTTCTGGGCTGTTCCAGCTAGCACGTCTCCCATGACTTTATTCTCTCTCTCTCTCAAGGGTGGAATCTTTTTGTGGGGGGAAGCTCTTGCTTATGGCCCAGGCAGTAGTGTGTTCCTTTATGTGTGTGCTATTACTTGCTGCGTCCCAAGGGGTGAGATGCTGGAACAAAGCAGGCAGGACAAGGCTCTGGGTATTAAATTAAAAGTTTACTGATTCTTAAACATTTAAAAAAGAGGATTTACATCCAGACAACATTGATCTGAGCAGTATGAGTATAGAAACATCGGGGTAACTTCTCGTTACAAAGGTTACTACCCTCAAAGATTAAGCCTTATACTTCACTTTGATGCAGCTCCAACACTGCTCTCTGCATCAGTGGCAGAGGTGGAATGAAATTGGAATCAAAAAGTTACCAGTAAGGGCCCTGAACTCAGCAGTCGGGGTAATAGAATGGTATGGGAAAATAAGTGTGAGAGCTGGGTGGGCAGGCTGGATGGGTCTTTTGGTCTTCTTCTGCCGTCATTTCTATGTTTCATTTTTAAATTAAAGTCCATTTTTTCCATAAACTACAGCTGACTGATGTACAAAGGTGTTTTTTCTTTTCTGGGTAGATGTCCTTTATTTCAGATATCTGAGTAAAAGAGCCAACCCACCCCAAGCTAAGGCGGGAAGGCAACAACTAGGGAGGTGTTCCGCCTCCGGAGCAAGGGAGGGGGCAGAGATTGGACGTGGGCCAGTGAACATAATTAAAGGGTGGGCTGGCCTACCCTGCAGCCTTCCAGTCTCTTTGTTCAGCGCTTTTTTGGTGAGTGACTTATCTTGTCCTCTGCTCCAGCCTTAGCCCGCTCCTCCCCATCTCCATTTTTTTCATCCTACCTTGCTGATGGAGCTTTAGACCTTTTTTTTTTATTTATACTTTATTAATTTTCTTCAATGATTACATCATGAAAATGTTTAAGAAATATGTATCACAATAATTAAGGCAACATCTAATCATCACACTTTACTCCATTATATAATCATTATTGTTCTACACATAACATATCTTGGGGGAGAACAACAAGAAAATAACACATATGTGTTACCCAAGAAAAAATTCTATCTAATATAACCCCAATCCACCGTTTTGGGTTTTAATTAGATAAATAATAGGAGGAAGAAGTAATTTCTTATTTTAAGGACCTACTATCTCTAAATTCTCAGCTTGAGACTTATCTAACAAGAATGTTTCTAAATGAGCCGGATCCACAAACCCAAATGTTTTTTTTCTCTGGTAATTTCTATGAGAAACACAAGGAAATTTAAGAAAAAAAAGTTACTACTCGATGTTTTAATGACAAGAAGCTTTTCCTCCTTGCCTGAGTGGCTCGGGAGACATCTGGGAAAATTTGAATTTTGTGTCCATAAAAAGATACATTCTTAGTCCTAAAAAAACTGTCTAAATAAATTGTCTTTGTCTTGTTCAGACAGGAAGGCTACAAAAAGTGTTGCTCTATTATCAATTATATCTATAGACTCCTCCAAGAAGGTTGTGATTCCCAAACTTGGAGGAGCTTCTAGATTTACATTTTGGTCATTCCTCTCTTTTTTTTTTAGTAAAGTAATATATTTTAGATAGTCTAGGAAGTTCCTCATCTTTATACATTAGAATTTCTCTCAAAAATGTTTTTATTTCCATAGGGGATAGCAAGCGAGTTAATGGAAAATTTACTATTCTCAAATTCCTTGATCTTAGCAAATTCTCCATCTGCTCTAACTCTTTATGCATATTCAAACTATCACGCATAAAAGTAGTCTCCGTAGATTGTACTAATTGCATTTTAGCATTTAAAGCAATTATATCTTTTTCACACTTTAACATTTTTACCCCATAATGTTTAATTGCTTCACTATTTACTTTTATCACTGCAGACAAGGAATTATTCATTATGGGATAGATTTTAAAATCCCTGTGCGCGTAAATCTGGGAGGATTTACGTGTGCAGGGCACTCACTCGCCGGCGCGCCTATTTTGCATAGGCTGCCGGCGCACGCAAAGCCCCGGGACGCACGCAAGTCCGGGGCTTCGTAAAAGGGGCGGGAGGGGGCGTGCCCGAGGGGCGTGTCCAGGGGCTGGGGCGGTCCAGGGCAGGTCCGGGGGGCGTGGCAACGGTTCGGGGGCGGGCCGGGAGGGTGGTCCCGAGTCCCCCGGCACTGCGGCCTGTGCCGGGGGATGCCGGGGCGGTGCGTGCAAGTTACGCCTAAACTTGCCCAAAAAAGGTAGGGGGGGGGGATTTAGGTAGGGCTGGGGGGTGGGGTAGATAGGGGAAGGGAGGGGAAGGTGGGGGGACGTGGAAGGAAAGTTCCCTCTGAGGCCACTCCGATTTCGGAGCGGCCTCGGAGGGAACGGAGGCAGGCTGCGTGGCTCGGCGCACACAGGCTGCCGATTTTGCGCAGCCTTGCGCGCGCTGACCCCGGATTTTATAAGATACGCGTGGCTACGCGTGTATCTTATAAAATCTGGTGTACTTTTGTTCGCGCCAGTGGCGCGAACAAAACATACGCGCACACGCATATGTTTTGAAGATCTACCTCTTTGGTAATATTATTATCTAGCTTTGAAATTATTTTCCAGAAATCAGATAAAGTAACATTATCTGGCGGTATAGCCAAGATAGTGCTACTAGTATAAACTGGGAGTATATCAATATTTTCCACACATAAGGTAACTTTTTCAGTCCCTTGGTTTTCTGCCTGATTAATCAAGCTTACTTCCAAAGGGACCATTCCTACGAGTTCTCTTGCCAATTAAGTAGATGGAATCCTGTTTGGCTGCGGTGGAGAAACAGGTCTGTCGCCAGGACTAAGGGAGGCTAAAGTCATACTTCCCATTACATCCTCTCTTGGCATTGGCATCTGCCTCATGACATGATGATCCATTGAGCCGGTGCGTTAATGTTGCACAGGGGAAGAAGTCAAAATCTTCACTTTCCTTTTCTTCCCCATCCACAAAGAAAAAGAGAGAAAAGTCAAGGGGTTCTGCCCAAACACCCAAACTAAGCTGGACCATGCCGCGCGCCCCTTTGGGCGTGTGGCTTAGGCGTCTGCGCCACGCCTCAGCCACGCCTAATGTGCCATGGTCACACCCCCGTTTGGCATCAGCAGCGTGACTCAGTCTCTTTCTCACCAGCTGATGATAATCGGGGCCTCTCCTTGTCTGGTAAGCCTTGGGGAAGGGGCCGACAGCCCTCTCCTTCCTCCTTCTCACTCCCCGGTTTCCAATCGTGCCTCGGCAGATTTAGAGTGCCGTGGCCACGCGACTCAGTCTCTTTCTCACCAGCTATTGATAATCGGGGCCTCTCCTTACCTGGTAAGCCTCAGGAAAGGGGCCGACAGCCCTCTCCTTCCTCCTTCTCTCCCCTAGAGCTTTAGACCTCTTAGTGCCTCTGCACTTTGGGTTGGCAGTTGATGAAGCCTTGCTGGTCTTGGGATGCTCCCATCCAGCATTGGGCCTCAATGCAACCTCCATTGTGCTTTTTCTTCTGATGCAGCCAGAGAGGGAGGAGGGGCAGATGCAAGGCAGGAGCTTGTGCAGAGTTGAGGCTTACAGGGGGCAGAGGCAGGCAGATTTGGGCTTGGGCTCTGTCACGGTCTCAGACGGCCTTGTTGAGCAGGAAGTCACACGGTCAACATATCTGTTGATGGCCCACGGCCTGGGTGGAGGCCCCTGTGGTGCTGGTGAATGGATCAATGCTGTTTCCCTCAAAGCGTGATGCTTGCTTGTCTGGCCCCGAGCCCTGCGCGAGTACCTGTCCTGCCCCAATTAGACGGGTTATTGGTCTTTGCTGCACTGGCATGGTGAGGACAGCCTGACCTGCCTCTTCAAAATCCAGCATTTTAGTGAGTTTAACTCTCAGCTGTATCTGCTGCTTTTCTGTTTTGTTGGCTCCCTTATTTGCAGATAATGGTCGTGGTTCTTCTTCCTCGCAACACATGTCTGCCGGGGCCCTGCATGGCTGCTCACTTGGCTTTCTCCCCAGCACCACTCCTGCAGCCATTCGGTGCACCGTTTTGCATCGGAACTAGAGGTCTGTTTGGATGGTATAATCCACAGCCTCCTCCCTCCCCCTCCTCCCCCTGTCTGTTACTGCACTTGATGCCATCTGCCTGCCTGAAGTGCTTTGCGGCTACATGACAGATCCATGATACACGGAGCCATCATTTCAACACCAGGTACTGGGAGGAGGGGAGCACACAGCAGTGCCACTGGACCCCCATTCCCAGCCAATTTGGGTGTGGGATTGTAACAGTCTAGTCAAGCTATGTCGGGGGCAATTTCCAATGGCGGAAGTTACTGGGCCTCTCAATGTGTTCTGGAAACAGTGTGCATGGTTTTTTCCTTTCTGGCTCTTTTGAACTCTACAGCTCTCAGCAGGTCCCATGCAGAGGAAAGGGTTATTCCTTGCTTCCGTGGCTAGCAGTCTCTCAGTTTTATGGGCTATGTGTAGCGGCCCGATCAATGAAAGGCGTGGTAGGGCATGAGGTGGCTGTGGTGATTGCCAGGTGAGTGCAGCTCGGGGAACTGGCAGGGTGGGGGCAGAGAGCCTCTCATGGTCTGGGCAGTGGTTAATGACACAAATTGGCTCAGTTTATGAGATGGGCTGACAGCAAGTGTGGGAGATAATGAGCAGGAATATGCAGGCTGCAGCAGCCCCAGATCCAGCTCCCGCTAATATGCGTGCCTCTTTTTTCATGCCGGCACCATCATTAAATATGTGCAGTATCTGGTAAGCTGGAAGGGGTGCACCAGCAGGCATGGATCGGGTGGCGTTATGTGGGCTTTCTTTTAAATATGGAGTCGGGCAATTGCCATTTGAGACATTGGGTAATTTTAAAAAAGGATAAAAGAAGCAGCGGACCTGCTTCACAGAGGGGGAGGAGACCTAGAAGATTCCAGCGTACAATTCTTGGACCCCCACCACAGCACCATGAGGGCATCCAAATGGCTGTGAGCAGATCTAGGGGATGCAGGCCACATCAAGTCGCATGGCCTGCTTTTTGTGAAGCCTGGCCATTGGAGGTGTGCCAGCTTTGACTGAATTTAAAGAAATAAAATTGTTTGCTGCGATGGCGACAAGGACTTTTCTCGGGCCTAAGGGCAATCAACCTTCGAATAGTTGGAGCATAGTGCAGGCTCTAGGCCTTCAAGGTTTGAGTCACACAGTGTGGTGTCTTAAGACAGAATGACCCATCTTAAGGGGCGAGTCATTCTGCAACCCATCACTCATTGGCACAGTATGTTCTGGGTATCCCAATGAATTGAGGACCTCCTAGAGTGGCAGCCCAGTTGTGGTTTCCTTTCCTCCCATACCGCAGGTGTGACGGGATGGTCATTCCCCCACAGAAGCAATGCCAGATAGAAGACCAACAATACACATGGCCAAGTCTTTTTAGGTAATCTATGCAAAAAAGCAGTTTTGCAGTTCCCTGTGGGCAGCACCATAAGGCTCTATGTGGTGGCTCATATTCAGAGTCATCAGGGGAGAGCAGGAAAAATACTATGGTCCACTCAGTCTTCTTAGTAACTGGGGCTTACAATGGTAATCTGCCGCTCTGTGCTGGCTGCTTACATGCCATATGAAAGGTAGTAGCTGCCACCTCATAGAAATTACCCCATGCCTTCTGTTAAGAGCAGTAGCTGCAGTCCATGCAATATAGCCCCATTCCGTTTGTTAATGGTAGTAACTGGTAGTACAGGTTACCCCCACCAGATAAGAGCAGCCAAGAGCCAGTCGTGCTTTCAAATTCAATGCTATTTCTAATTCTGTTACACTCTTATTGCAAGGCGATGGCTGTTGTATTTAGATCTCGGGGCAAGGTAACCCAGCTTGCACTGTCCCCAAAACTGAGCAGACCCCAGTTTGAGACCAGGTACAGCTCCTTGTCATTGGTGAACATCTTATTTAGTAATCCTCGCCAATTCAGGCATAGACTCCAGCATTGCTCTATGCTTCAGTGGCAAGAGGAAATGTGGTAAAAAGGATTTGCATTCACAAAAAAAACCAGGGAGTAGCTTGCTTGTTGCGGCAGTTACTCCCCCAAACCAAATAAGTCTGATACTTCACTTTCAATGCATATCTAGCATAGCTCTCTGCTTCAACGGCAGGGGGGAAAGACTGATACTTCACTTTCCATGCTTATCCAGCATAGCTCTATGCTTCAACGGCAGGGGGAAAAAGGAAAAGAGGATTTATATTCAGGCAACAACCAACAAGGACTGAATTACATAGTCTGGGTAAACAAATAATTATGGGTGTAGCTTGCTTGTTAAGGCGGTTACTACCCCGAATCAATTGAGCCTGATACTTCACTTGGAATACATATCCAGCTCAACTCACTGCTTCAACGGCAGGGGGGAATAAAGAAAAGAGGAATTATATTCAGACAACAACCAACAAGGACTGAATGGCACAGGCTGGGTAAACAAATAAGCGTGGGAGTAGCTTGCTTATTGCAGCAGTTACTACCCCTAACCAATTAAGCTAGATACTTCACTTAGATGCAGCTCCAGCATTGCTCTCTACATCAATGGCGGGGTGGAAGGTAACTAGAACCAAAAAGTTATTAATAAGAGCCAAGAGTAACAGATAAGTATGAGAAAAAAAAAAGTGTGAAAGCTTGCTGGGCAGACTGGATGGGACGTTTGGTCTTCTTTTGCCATCATTTCTATGTTTCTATGTTTCTATATGTTAGGTATACAATTATACTCACTGGTAGGAGGAATTCTGAGATTACCTGCATTCGTTAGTTATCCAATAACCCTAGCGGGAAAACTAATCATTGGGTGAGTGTCCATATCCCCCAAAATTGTGTCACATCTTTTATTGTCTAGTGCAGCTCTTACAATCTGTTCTTTTCCACAACTCAAATTCTGTTCATTGGAATGACACGATGTATCTTTCAGGAGCCATGGCTTCTGCTACTCACTTATTGTCACCAGGCTCCAATCAATGAGGTGACAGTATTCCTTGATAGCAGCACTATTTTATTGGTGTGCTAGCGGACCCCTGCCATGCGTTGCAGTGGCTGAGTCAGATTCTTTGCCCTCCCTGCCCCTTCCCCTTGCTCATTTAGCTCAGTCACTCATCCTCTTCCCCCTTGGTCACTCCCCCCCCTTCCCTCCCCTCCCCCCACTCCAACTCTGTCCCCTCACACTCACCTCTCCCCTCATTCTTCCTCTCCAGACAGTTACCTCCCTCCTCATTTTCCCTCCCCTCACTGTCACCTCAGTGACTCCCCACCTGGTGAGGGCTGTTTTGTAACCTTTCGGAGATGGTGCACATTTTGTGTATGTGTTTGTGTGTGCCCTCCCCCTTTGCACCCCAAAGTAATCCCCATAGAAACGTTGTGTTTATATAAGCCTCCCCCACCCTCCCTTCCCGCCCCCCCAGGCCGGCGAAATAGACTAACCCACAAGAGTTGCCGAATCTCGGAACTGCCCCCTGGCCCCCCCCCCCCCCGAACATGGACGCAAGAACATCCCCACGCCCCCCCCCCTGCAGGCCCGACGATACCTTTCAAAAATGGTAGTCGGTGGAGCGGGCGTTCGTTCCGGCATGGAAGTATTGGCGCCGGGCCCTCGAGGTGGAGCAATGGGAGTGGTCGCCTCGCTAAGATAGTAAGGGCGAAGGTGCGCCGGTTGCCAGCTCAGAAAATGGCGTCGACGGGCCCTCACCCTTACTATGTCACATGGGCTACTGCCGCTATTGGCGCTCCCGAGTGTCCTAGTAAGGGAAAGAACCGTCGGCGCCATTTTGATTGCTGGCAGCCGACAGCCGTAGTGTATGCAATGTGTCCCGGAGCGGTGTTGCCCTCCCCCCCCCCCGCTGGAGCAGCCCGAACTATTCTGCAGTTTTCCGTGCGTTCGGAGGTTGAGGGCAGTAAGTAGAAAAGTCATGTGCGTGAGGGTGTGAGGAGGGTGTTTGTGTGTGAGTTCGTAGGGTGTGGGAATTGCAAACATGTGGCATGTGAGTGGCCTCCCGGTGTAGCATGCTGGTATTTAGTGGGTTTTTGTGTGTTTTTTAAGGGTGTGTGAAATAAGTACAATTGGCATGTGTGCGGAGGGGTGTGAGGAGGGTGGATTTGTGTCTGCTCGGAGGGTGTGTGAATCGTAAACATTGGTCACGTGTGTGTGGTGGTGTGAGCGTTTGTGCAAGGTGTAAGAGCTTCCGCTTACGTCCACCAGATGTCGCTGTTTTGTGGAACCAAATTTTAAAACTATTTTACCAGCCCCCGGTGTGACATATATGTAATGTAAGTGTAGAAGATCCTTGCCGTATGTGAACTGAAACGTATGTCCAAATTTGAATGCAATCGGTTAAGTGATTGCTGAGATTAGCGATTTGGTACAAACTATTTAACATTTTTATTTATATAGATTGTAAAGTTAGAAAAAAACTGAAAGGAGCAGCTACAAAAGTAAAAAATGTGCAAGAGGCGTGGTCATTGTTAAAAAATACCATCCTAGAAGCACAATCCAGATGTATTCCACACATTAAGAAAGGTGGAAAGAAGGCAAAACGATTACCAGCATGGTTAAAAGGGGAGGTGAAAGAAGCTATTTTAACCAAAAGATCTTCATTCAAAAATTGGAAGAAGGATCCAACAGAAGAAAATAGGATAATGCATAAGCGTTGGCAAGTTAAATGTAAGACATTGATAAGACAGGCTAAGAGAGAATTTGAAAAGAAGTTGGCTGTAGAGGCAAAAAACTCACAGTAAAAACTTTTTAAAATATATCCGAAGCAGAAAGCCTGTGAGGGAGTCAGTTAGACCGTTAGATGATCGAGGGTTAAAGGGGCACTTAGAGAAGATAAGGCCATTGCGGAAAGATTAAATAATTTCTGGTGTGTGACTTCGGACTAGCAAGCGGTGATTCCTGGTATGTGACTTCGGACTGGCAAGCGGCGATCCCTTGGTGTGTGACCTCGGACTGGTAAGCGATGACCCCCTGGCACTTGACCTCAGACTTCTTCTGGACCATCGTCTCCAAGGGCCCACCTAAGTCCCAGCGGCCCGGGTCCCTATGGGCTCCTCCTGGGGGGACCGCGGACTTTCAGTGGCAAAGACACTCCTCAACGTCACAACTCTTCGTCTGCCTCCACAGTCACCTCAGTCTCCAGTGCCGAGGGTCAGCTGGTCGCATCTTCTGCTCTGCCTCGCCACCCGACGGGAGAACCTACGGATCCGCCTCCTCAGGTATACCATCCTCCCGTCGGTCCAAGGGTTCACAAGCCTGAGCATAACATGGTCAGCTTTGGGCCTGTAAGTTATTTATTGCATTTGGGCCAGGTCTTCATACCCAGTGCTATGCAATTTGGCAGAGCTATTCTTCTAAATCACATAATTTAGCCTAGTCATCTCATACTTCCTTGCCAATTTGTGTCCCTTAGGTCTGGCAGGCAGATTGAATTTCTTTGTGTGGTCTCCTGCTGAGCTACTTACTATGGATCGGTTGCAGAGGTGTTATTCGGTGGGTAGCAGTTGGCTGTTATAATAATTGCACTTAGTCAAGGTTTGGACAGGTATGGACCATTACTGCATACAGCACATTCCACGTGACAAACCTCGCAGGTTTCAGGATTGGGGCTTTGACAGGCACATGGCAGTATTCAGCACATTCCAAAATGGAGGCAATCACATATGTCGGTGCCAATATGCAGTATCCTCCTGTGGTTTTGGAAGGGTTGTGCTATCTTCGAAGCAATATGCAGTATGTTTTCAGCATTATTTTGGGTTACCAAGTCATTGGACAAGAGCATCAAGCTCTAGACTGCATCAGTGGTTGTAAGATATGGCTGCAGCTAAGTTAGTTGGGTGCCCATTGGTACGTAAGATATCACTACCATGTGCTTGTGACAGGGTTTGACCACAACCCAGGGTGCATGGCATGTGCAATTATTCAAAGCTGGCCAAATAGAGATTACAAAGTAGTGAGATATTCTTGCTCCTACGTTGCATCAGTGGGAAACAGTGAGATGAATTGGATTGGCATGTGCACCACCTAAATTGTGTTGGCATACCTAATGAGTGACACCTGCTCTTTTACGGCGCAAGACTTCGTTGCACCTCAGAGAACTTCATCGGTAATCAGGATCGAATTGTCTCTTACAAATGCAACAAGAACTTTTGGACAGGGGTAGGGGTGGAGTGGGATTAATTATAGATAGGTGAGAGGAGGCAGTCACACCTGTGATGGTTGAGCTTCCCATGGTGATTTTAAAGTGTGCAAAGCTTTCCCAGCTGTCAAACAGGAATCCTATTGAAGGGGGTCCCCTCAAACATGACAAAGCCTTACCTGAGTCCAGGTCTGTACGTACACCTAACCTGTCCTGATCCCCTGGCTTGGAGATCTGGTGGGGCAACTCAATAGATCTTAGTCCTTACTTCACAGTCTTGGTACTTGCGACTTTTCTTGCAAGAAAAGTCTCTAAAACATGTGAACTAGGCTATCCAAGCCCTGAATCCCCATGGGGAGGGGTGAGTCAAAAACCTCCCCACTATTAATATCCAAAATACTTTAATAATGCAAAAATCAGGATATATCTTCAGCCATCAAAACTTCCTTCTTAAGGTGCGGTCACCAGTCATTTCCACCTTTGGAGTAGAGTGGAGCTCACAAGTCTTCAGTTCTCTGAATGAGAGTCCCCAAAGGGAATCTGGCCCAAAAATCTATCTCACTGTAACTAATAGTAGAGGGACCCTCTGGCAGGGAATGAATAGTAGAAAGGCTTCACTAAATAGGCACAGGCAACCAATGCCAGCCCTCCAGATTGGGAGGGGCTGAGGAGGAGGGAAGACTCACAAGCATGTTGTTTCTAAACAGGGACCTGGGGTCATCTAGTGGCTGACCCAAGGGGGCACCAAAATAACATCAAAAGTATGCATGTATTTTTGGTTTTGCACACACATTTCCCTGTGCAAAAAAGGGGCATATTAGGGGTGTGTTCTTGGGCAGGGCCAAGAGGTATGCACATGTTATAACTTTATAAGAGTTTTCTGCTAATATATTAATCAACGTATTTGCACAATTTTACATCTGCTAACTATCTAGTACAACTGATATCAGATTTGTCTGTCTGCTATTGATTGGGCTGGAGGACTGGGTGAATTGGGGAGAGTTCAGGGTGAAGAATTAGGAAGGTCTCTGACCTGAAGAAGGAACTGGTGAACTGGTGGAGATATCAGCAAACTGGTGCTTTTAATTACGTGCACATATTTTAAAATATAGTGACTTCTGTGAATAAATCAGGGTTTTATGCAAGTTGTGGTTTTTTTCCATGCTTAAAATATACACACATATATTTATGAAATAGGTAGGAAAGCGTACGCTTTTTTTGCATTGTAGGCATTCACGCATGCTGCAACATAGGCACTTATTTTAGGGGTAGACATATGTGTATTTTATAATCTGTGCATACCTGATACAAGCAGGTTATAAAATACTGTTGTAGATCTCCCTGTGGCCATATATGCACATATATGGGGCCACATGGAGTTGTTTGAAACTTATCCTTTTAGTCTCCTAGCATCATTCAGTGAAGGTATTAACTCTTTAAATATAAAAAAAATAGTCTTTTCCTCTAAAGGACCAAATAAACTGGACACACATGTCAGAAAATGATTTTTAATTTTTATAATGTAAGAAAAAAACATTTAAATATGCAAATTTTGTGTGTTATTGCTCTGAATTATGAAAAATCTGCCACAGAATTTGCCAGTTTCTGCCACAAAATCTTGAAAAATGTGTCGAAGGACACCAGGGGCACTGACAGTAAATAACAGCAGATAAAAACCAATTGGCCCATCCAGTCTGCCTGTTTATTCTGGTGCATGCACACTGCTATCATGATGTATCCCAGCTGCCAGTGGTAGAAGCTTGACCACTTATAGGATATCGCTCCTTATACAGGTCATTAGTTTTAATGCAAAGAAGATTAAGGCTAAAGAAAAATAAATTGAACAAATTGAGGGGAGGCCTATAAATACTAGGAATAATAGGTCTAGCTGCAAAGCTGGAAATACAGGTGCAATTAACCATTAAGTCAACAAGCTGGTAGGTCCATTTCCTTGCAAAAGGTGAGATGAAATTCTAAGAACATAAGAAATTGCCATACTGGGTCAGACCAAGGGTCCATCAAGCCCAGCATCCTGTTTCCAACAGTGGCCAAACCAGGCTACAAGTACCTGGTAAGTACCCAAACACTAAGTAGATCCCATGCTACTGATGCCAGTAATAGCAGAGGCTATTCCCTAATGGGTAGATTTTAAAAGGCCCGCACGCGTAAATCCTGGGGTTTACGCACGTAGCCGGGCCTTGTGCATGCCGGGCAAATTTTCAAAGGGGCCCAGCCACGCACGTAAACCCCAGTTCGTGCATAAGTGCCGGTCATCTTCGAAGGGGTGGGCCTAGAGGGGCGTGTTCTGAGTGGGGAGGGGTGGGGCAAAGGGCACGCCAGGATAACACTATTGATCACTGTCCTGAAGACTCGGGAACTGAAGTGAGGAGAGGGGAAGAGGGAGGGAATTTAGGTAGAGGGGTAGGAAAGTTCCCTTCCAGTCCGCTCCTTAATTGGAGCGGACTGGGAGGGAACTGGGAAAAGCTGGAATGCATTGCCGCATGGAAATTGTGAAAGTCCCCACCCCCTTGCACGCACCGCCCTCACATACACGCATAGATTATAAAATCTGGCATGCATAACATGCAGCCCACGGATTTTATAACGAGCATATGTCAGCGCGCATGTTATAAAATCAGTGCATCCATGTGTGCGTGCTGGGAAGCACGCACACATGGACACCTGCACACATTTGAAAATCTACCCCTTAGTCAACTTGATTAATAGCAGTTAATGGCCTTTTTTAAACCCAGCTACACTAACTGCACTAACCACATCCTCTGGCAACAAATTCCAGAGCTTTATAGTGCGTTGAGTGAAAACGAATTTTCTCCGATTAGTCTTAAATGTGCTACTTGCTAACTTCATGGAATGCCCCCTAGTCCTTCTATTATCCGAAAGAGTAAATAGCCGATTCACATCTACCCGTTCTAGACCTCTCATGATTTTAAAGACCTCTATCATATCCCCGCTCAGCCATTTGTTCTCCAAGCTGAACAGCCCTAACCTTTTTAGCCTTTAAGAACATAAGAACATGCCATACTGGGTCAGACCGTCCATCAAGCCCAGCATCCTGTTTCCAACAGTGGCCAATCCAGGCCATAAGAACCTGGCAAGTACCCAGAAACTAAGTCTATTCCATGTTACCGTTGCTAGTAATAGCAGTGGCTATTTTCTAAGTCAACTTAATTACTAGCAGGTAATGGACTTCTCTTCCAAGAACTTATCCAATCCTTTTTGAAACACAGCTATACTAACTGCACTAACCACATCCTCTGGCAACAAATTCCAGAGTTTAATTGTGCGTTGAGTAAAAAGAACTTTCTCCGATTCGTTTTAAATGTGCCACATGCTAACTTCATGGAGTGCCCCCTAGTCTTTCTATTATCCGAAAGAGTAAATAACCGATTCACATCTACCCGTTCTAGACCTCTCATGATTTTAAACACCTCTATCATATCCCCCCTCAGCCATTTGTTCTCCAAGCTGAAAAGTCCTAACCTCTTTAGTCTTTCCTCATAGGGGAGCTGTTCCATTCCCCTTATCATTTTGGTAGCCCTTCTCTGTACCTTCTCCAGTGCAACTGTATCTTTTTTTGAGGTGTGGTGACCAGAACTGTACATAGTACTCAGGTGTGGTCTCACCATGGAGCGATACAGAGGTATTATGACATCTTCTGTTTTATTCACCATTCCCTTCCTAATAATTCCTAACATTCTGTATGCTTTTTTGACTGCCGCAGCACACTGAGCCGACGATTTCAACTCCTAATATGGAACCTAACATTGTGTAACTAGAGCATAGGTTATTTTTCTGATGGCAATAAAGATGGTAGATTGCTAGTACAATACCTTAGAGCCAGAAATAATAGGAGGAACATTCAGATCATTAATGTTTGGATTGCTAATTTGTTTATAAGGCGACAGATTGTGAATCATGTTTCAGAAGTAATGAATGAGGCAGTGAATATTATTGCCTTTTTGGTATCATTGAAGCATCAAATTTTATGGTAGAAAAATAAAGAAATGTTGGATGCATGATAGGTAGGCCTGAGAGGTTGCAGAGCAAGGCCAGAAGGCCTGGAAGGGCCCAGTACAATGCAAGAGGCCAAGAGAGGCCATGGAGCAAGACAAGAGGCCAAGAGAGGCCACAAGGCAGGATAGCAAGGTAAGAGAGGCCAGGTCAGAGAGTCGAGGTGACTCAATGAAGAGGCACTGTGGCATTGAGCAGGCTGGGATAAGTAGGGCTGAGGTTTGGGTGTAGTATGATCCGCGAGGAGGTAACTGGCAGAGCTGTAAGCAAAGCTTGCTGAGGATCCCTGGTGGATGGAAGGTTGTGCAGGAGGCAGAACCTTGACATAGGAACACTGCCTAGCAGGCGAAACTGTGACAGTCAGGAGTTGGAAGTGGAGAAGGGTACAGATAAGATCAGTTTGCTTGATGAATAGAGTTCACGAAGAAGGGTGTAAAGAAAGAGACGAGAAGATAGGTAATGAGCTGCAGAATGAATGCATTTATAGATAAGAAGTTTGAACTGTATGCGTAAGTAGACAGGAAGCCAATATGGTGATTTGAAAAGAGGGTTTACATAGACATAGCAATGTTGAAGAAACAAGTCAGGCAGCTGAATCGTGAATAGATTGCAGTGGACAAAGATGCTTCAGGAGGAGGTCAGCTATTTGGAGTAGTCTGATAAAAGTGGATGAATGTTTTGATAGCATGCTCAGAAAGGAAGGAATGGATTTTAGTGATGTTCTAGAGGAAGTACTGACACACTTCAGAAGTGTTTTGGATGTGCTAGAGAAGCTGAGAGAGGCATCAAAGATGACCCCGAGATCACGGGCCAAGAGAACCAGGAAGAGGAGCGTGCCATCCAGAGAGACAGAAAAAAAGGACACAAGAAAGCGGGTTTTGGGAGGAAGATGGGAAGTCCCATCTTGGCCAAGTTAAGTTTACAGTGAAGACAGAACATCCAAGTGGCAAAGTAAGATAAGCAGGCTGAAATTTGGGATTCTTGGTGAAATTTCTGATGACGAGAGGTTGATCTGGGAGTCATTAGCACAAAAGTGGTACTGAAAACCATGGGAGGAGATTATAGCGCCGAGGGAGGAAGTAAAGATAGAATAGAGAAGAGGGCTCAGAGCCTTGAGGTACACCAATTGATAGCAGGATAGCAGAGGAAAAACCACCAGTGGATACAGTTAAAGTATGATAGAGGTAAAAAGGAAACCAGGATTGAGCAGAGTTCCGAAATTCAACAGAGTAGATTGTCATCAGCGGTATCCAAAGCAGAAGATAGGTCAAGGAGGATAAGGATCAAGTAGAGGCCTTTTGCCTTGGCCACAAAGTGATCACTGAAGAATTTGCAAGAGTAGTTTCTGTGGAATACAGAGGGTGAAAACCAGACTGGAGGGAATCCAGAACAGCTTGAGATCAAAGAAAGTCAAGACAGCAGAGATGAAGAGCACATTCAAGCAGTTTAGATACCAAAATGAGGAGGGAGATTGGAGGATAGTTAGTGGTTTTTTGAGGAGTGTCATGATCCCAGCATGTTTAAAGGAAGAGGGGGTAGTTGCAGTGGCAAGTGAGCAATTGAGGATGTGGCAGATAGAAAAGATGAATGCAGGAAAGATAGAAAGGGGAGGTTAGGTAGGAATAGGATCAGAGGAACAAGTAGTGAGTTTGGAGAAGGAGAAAAGATAGGCAGTTTCCTCCTTGATGATTTCTGAAAAGGATGAAAGTGTGGCAGGAACCAAAGCAAGGGAAAGTGATGAAGTTGGGGCAGAGGTAGTGGTCTAGAGGAGAATTCATGACTAATCTTTTCAGTCTTTTCATGGAAAGTCAGCTATAGTTTGGGTGTAGAGTGAAGGGCAAATGGAGGCAGATACAATTTGAAGAAAGATAAGTATGGCAAAGACACAGCAGAGACTGAGGAAAGTGTGTTTACCAGACATAATAATCTCACTTAGCAAATGTAATAGCAGACCCGAAAGAGGTGAGCATGAATTTGAAATGAATGAAGTCAGCATTGGAATGGAACTTCAGTCAGAGATATTCAGCAGAGCAGGCCCCGGAATGCAGAAGGTGAAATCTAGAGATGAGTCAAGGCTGGAAAAAGGATAGTGGAGAAGTGGAGCAAGAGTGCCTAAAGCAGAGAAGACTATAGAGTTATAAAAAAAAAAGCCTCATCCATGGAATCAGGCAAGGATATAAAGGAGAGGAGAGATGAGACAATACCGGGGCAGACACTGTGGACAACAATCTAGATATTCCTGAAGGTGCTGGTAGTGATAAGATGAGACCTTGGGGGAGGATTTTTAAGCGTAAAGGTTATCAGATAATGATCAGAAGTGGAGAAGCTTGAGTGTGCAGTTGGAAGCAAGAACTAGGTCAAAGCAGTGGCTATGCTGCAGAGTGGGAGCACTAGAACATAGTTTAAGATCAAATGAAGAAGTTAAGGTGAGGAATTTTGAGGCAAAAGAGTCAGAGGAGTCATTAACATGGAGGTTAGCTTTTATTACTGAGCTTCCTCTATCTGTGCTCTTAGGTCAGAGAATTTTTTTTAATTAATCTGGCTATAAGTTGAATTGGGAGAAATCCAAAGTTTTGTCTTTTAATATCCATTGTGCCACAGTGGTTTTGGAAGAATATTTTAAATGGGCACTAACTAGTACTTGTATTCTTTTATAATTTGGAGCTTACTATTTGTATAGATAAAATCCTCATTGTTGCAGAATACTATTTATCTATCTATTTATTTATGTATTTATTTTACTTATTTAAAAGCATTTATCTGTTCCCTCCAAGGTTCAGGGCAGGGTACATAATAATAAAAACAAAGACACAATTTTCATACAGTCATATAGAAACAATGCCACTTTAAACAGTCAGCATAGAGGCATTACATATAATTGGATCTGGATGACGTGGTGGACGTGGTGGACATGAGGACCGCCTGGTAACTTGCCTGCCTGGTGCGAAGGTGGCAGACTTCACGCGTCACCTAGATAGGATTATAGACAGTGCTGGGGAGGAGCCGGCTGCCATGGTACATGTGGGCACCGACGACATAGGAAAGTGTGGAAGAGAGGTTCTGGAAGCCAAATTTAGGATTTTAGGTAGGAAGCTGAAATCCAGAACCCCCAGGGAGGCATTCTCTGAAATGCTTTCTGTTCCACATGCAGGTCCCCAGAGGCAGGCAGAGCTCCAGAGTTTCAATGCGTGGATGAGACGATGGTGCAGGGAAGAGGGATTCAGTTTTGTAAGGAACTGGGGAAACTTTTGGGGAAGGGGGAGACTTTTCCGAAAGGATGGGCTCCACCTTAACCAGAGTGGAACCAAGCTGCTGGCACTAACTTTTTCAAAAAGGAGATAGATCAGCTTTTAAACTAGAAAAAGGGGGAAAGCTGACAGTCACTCATCAGTGCATGGTTCGGAGAAATGTATCCTTGAAGGATACTAATGAAACAGGAGAGTTAGGGATCCCAACAGAGAGGTTCCAATAAAAGAAAACATAGCCCATGTGCCTATATGTAAAAAATCACTGAAGCTAATGATTTCCAAATTATCCCTAACAACTGAAAAGCAGGTTGATAATACAAACAAAAAACACACTTTGAAATATCTGTATGCCAATGCCAGAAGTCTAAGAAGTAAGATGGGAGAGTTAGTGTATAGCAGCAAATGATGAGATTGACATAATTAGGATCACAGAGACTTGGTGGAAGGAGAATAACCAATGGGACAGTGCTATATCGGGTACAAATTATATTGCAATGATAGGGAGGATCAACTTGGTGGAGGTGTGGCACTTTATGACCGGGAGGGTATAGAGTCCAACTGGATAAAGATCATACAAGAGACTAAATGCTCAGTAGAATCTACATGGGTAGAAATCCCATGTGTGTTGGGTAAGAGTATAGTGATAGGCATATACTACCATCCACCTGGACAAAATGGTCAGACAGATGATGAAATGCTAAGAGAAATCAGGGAAGCTAACCAATTTGGCAGTGCAATAATAATGGGAGTTTTCAATTACCCCAATATTGACTGGGTAAATGTAACATCAGGACTTGCTAGAGACATAAAGTTCCTGGATGTAATAAATGACTGCTTCATGGAGCAATTAGTTCAGGAACCAACAAGAGAGGGAGCTATTTTAGATTTAATTCTTAGTGGAATGCAGGATTTGGTGAGAGAGGTAATGGTGGTGGGGCCACTTGGCAATAGAGATCATATCATCATAAAATTTAAACTAATAACTGGAAGGGGGACAATAAGTAAATCTACAGCTCTCACACTAAACTTTCAAAAGAGAAACTTTGATAAAATGAGGAAAATAGAAAAAAACTGAAAGGTGCAGATGCAAATGTTAAAAGTGTTCAACAGGCATGGACATTGTTTAAAAATACAATCCTAGAGGCGCAGTCCACGCATTAAGAAAGGTGGAAGGAAGGCAAAATGACTACCGCAGTGGTTAAAAGGTAAGGTGAAAGAGGCTATTTTAGCCAAAAAAATCCTTCAAAAATTGGAAGAAGGATCCATCTGAAGAAAATAGGATAAAACATAAGCATTGTCAAATTAAGTGTAAAACATTGATAAGACAGGTGAAGAGAGAATTTGAAATGACGTTGGTCATAGAAGCAAAAACTCATAATAAAAACTTTTTAAAATATATCCAAAGCAAGAAACATGTGAGGGAGTCAGTTGGACCATTAGATGACCGAGGGGTTAAAGCGGCTCTTAGGGAAGATAAGGCCATTGCAGAAAGACTAAATTAATTCTTTGCTTCCGTGTTTACTAATGAGGATGTTGGGCAGATACAGTTCCGGAGATGGTTTTCAGGGGTGATGAATCAGACGAACTGAACCAAATCACTGTGAACCTGGAAGATGTAGTAGGCCAGATTAACAAACTAAAGAGTAGCAAATCACCTGGACCGGATGGTATGCATCCTAGGGTACTGAAGGAACTCAAAAATGAAATTTCTGATCTATTAGTTAAAATCATCCACTGTACCTGAAGACTGGAGGGTGGCCAATGTAACTCCAATATTTAAAAAGGGCTCCAGGGACGATCTGGGTAATTATAGACCAGTGAGCCTGACTTCAGTGCCGAGAAAAATAGTGGAAACTATTCTCAAGATCTAAATCGTAGAGCATATAGAAAGACATGGTTTAATGAAACAGTCAACATAGATTTACCCAAGGGAAGTCTTGCCTAACAAATCTGCTTCATTTTTTTGAAGGGGTTAATAAACATGTGGATAAAGGTGAACCGGTAGATGTAGTGTATTTGAATTTTCAGAAGGCATTTGACAAAGTTCCTCATGAGAGGCTTCTAAGAAAACTAAAAATTCATGGGATAGGAGGCGATGTCCTTTCGTGGATTACAAACTTGTTAAAAGACAGGAAACAGAGAGTAGGATTAAACGGTCAATTTTTTCAGTGGATAAGGGTAAACAGTGGAGTGTCTCAGGGATCTGTACTTGGACCGGTGCTTTTCAATAGTGTTCGAATGTAAACCGGCATGATGTGATTTTTTCACGAATGCCGGTATATAAAAAACCTAAATAAATAAATAAATATAAATGATCTGGAAAGGAATACGAAGAGTGAGGTTATCAAATCCGTGGATGTTACAAAATTATTCAGAGTAGTTAAATCACAAGCAGATTGTGATACATTACAGGAGGACCTTGCAAAACTGGAAGATTAGGCATCCAAATGGCAGATGAAATTTAATGTGGACAAGTGCAAGGTGTTGTAATTAGGGAAAAATAACCCTTGCTCTATTTACACAATGTTAGGTTCCATATTAGGAGCTACCACTCAGGAAAAAGATCAAGGCATCATAGTGGATACTTTGAAATCGTCAGCTCAGTGTGCTGCAGCAGTCAAAAACCAAACAGAATGTTAAGAATTATTAGGAAGGGAATGGTTAATAGAATGGAAAATGTCATAATGCCTCTGTATCGCTCCATGGTGAGACCGCACCTTGAATACTGTGTACAATTCTGGTTGCCACATCTCAAAAAAGATATAGTTGCAATGGAGAAGGTACAGGGAAGCACAACCAAAATGATAAAGGGGATGGAACAGCTCCCCTATGAGGAACTACTGAAGAGGTTAGGGCTGTTCAGCTTGGAGAAGAGACGGCTGAGGGGGGATATGAGAAGTCTTGAATGAGTAGATGTGATTCGGTTATTTACACTTTCAAATAATAGAAGGACTAGGGGGCATTCCATGAAGTTAGCAAGTAGCACATTTAAGACTAATCAGAGAAAATTCTTTTTCACTCAATGCACAATTAAGCGCTGGAATTTGTTGCCAGAGGATGTGGTTAGTGCAGTTAGTGTAGGTGGGTTCAAAAAAGGTTTGGATAAGTTCTTGGAGGAGAAATCCATTAATGGCTATTAATCAAGTTTACTTAAGAAATAGCCACTGCTATTAATTGCATCAGTAGCATGGGATCTTCTTATTGTTTCGGTACTTGCCAGGTTCTTGTGGCCTGGTTTGGCCTCTATTGGAAACAGGATGCTGGGCTTGATGGACCCTTGGTCTGACCCAGCATGGCAATTTCTTATGTTCTTATGACATAAGAGCAAAACTGAGCACTAAAGTCACAGCCCTGTATGCTTAAATATACTAGATGTAATATTTGAATTAAATGGTTTCCTTTACATTCATAAGAACTTATTCCATCTGGAATCTATAAAATGGTTATTGCTCCACAGATCAGTTATATTTTTAGGGTATTCTTCCTATGGTCTTCTGCATAACCTTTTATTCTAAAAGTGAATCTGCCACTATCACAATTTCTTTGGAAAGATAGTTATTCATAAGCTAAAAGTCATTCAGGGACAAAGAGTGGCAGAGGGGGGGAAGGTGGCCAAATCTGGATTTTTTTTCACTATATCATGCATTTATTTTAAGACAGAGTAGGCTTTGGTTGAAAGGGAGGGGTGACTTGCCTTTTCCCATATGGATGGGTGGAGGAGAAATCTGGTTCTTCCTTTCCCTCAAATGCTTCTTAGAAGCCTTTGCTTCTAAGAAGTTCAGACATATTACAGTGGTGTGTTTCACACATGCCACTATGTGATTTGGATGAAAGAAAGCACCCTGGGGAAGTATTGTTAAAACACTGCTATGGTTTTTAATCCTTCCTTTAATAACTCGTGTATTATTTGGCTAAGATGGCAGGTTAAAAGAGTTTGGAGGTTAGAGCAGGTGTTAGAAGGGAGAGGGCTTATTATTTCCGATGCTAATGACTAAATATAATCTCCCTGTGTCCCATGGGTTTAAAGAGGTTCAGCTGAAGCACTGTCTGCACATGACTCAGTTGCTATTCCATGACTGCAGGATGAGTCGGATCTTCTCCCTAATCTTTGCTAAGGTACAAGCATCAGGGCATCTTCTCTCTGAATTCTATAGGTTATTGAGAAAAGACTCAACCTGATTGCTATAAAGAATTAGAAAAGTTGTGGGAAAATGAGTTAGGTTTTGAATATTCTGTCAAGCAGTTGTATATTTTAATAACTGATTTAACATGGAAAAGGACATTCTGAGGTAAAAATATCACTAAAAAATGTGTATTATAATTACATGCACTACTGTGGTACCAAGCAGAAAGCCCTTCAAAAATGTAAAAAAAACACTTGGAACACACAAAGTACCAGACCTATTGGAACACATATTGGACGTGGGCTTGGCCCACAGAAAGCCATTAGTAAATTGAATTACAATTACAATACAGCAAACCTCCCATACTTAAAATGCACTAACTGCCAGGACTCAAACAGCAACAACCCTACCTATGAAAAGGCAACATTGCAAATATTACATCAGGCCCTAAAACACCAATATACCTCCTATTACAAAAACCAGAACAAGCCAGGCTGCTATAGATCCCTACACAAAACTACACTCCAGAATACTTACACATGCAGAGCACAGACTCACATCAAATACAGAATATTCTGGGCTGGTAACCTCCATTGGAGTCAAAGGACACTGCTCTCATACTGGGGGTTTACTTTGTTTTCAAAGTCCCATATTTTTCCATAAACCCTATAACTCCTTCCAGGATTCAATATGGGGGAAGATTTCCTCTCCAAGGCCCTGGGTAGTGTTTAAAAAGTCCACAAGGTGAGTTATAATAAAAACATTCATAAAATTGTAAACATAAAATTTAAAAAAACCCCACAAATTCAAATATGCAAACAATATCAAAGATCATCAGACAAAATACAGCTATTGATCTTAAATAAATCAGAGGAGAGTTAGGAAAGGGACCGCAAGCTCGTTCATGTTGGGTTGGGTATGAGAATTTGAGGGTAATATTAGAACATCATACCTGTAAATGTCAGAGCCTATGTTATGCACATATTCTACCACTAATTTTCTAAGTGATTTTACAATTGCTTTGAAAATATTGGGGTAAAATCACCTAGTACACGTAGAAATTGCACCCTGGAAGTTGCATCCGCTCCTAGCAGTGCATACCATCTGCAGGTAAACTTATTTTAAATCCAAAAGTCTGTATGTAAGTCCTGTCCCCATCCCAATTCAGTTCCCTGGAATGCCTACCATAAGTGCATGTAAAAGTATGTGCCTAATCAGATTACACATGTACATTTACACACATACTCACCAGAGCTACTTTCAAAGATCTACATATGTGCACAAAATCGGGTTTTTCGGGGCTGGATTTTAAAAGGGTTTCGCGCATAAGGTACGTGCGTAAGCCTTCTAAAACGGCCCTGCGCGCGCTGAGCCTATTTTGCACAGGCTCGGCAGCGCGCGCAAGCCCCGGGAAGCGAGTAAGTCCCGGGGCTTGCAAAAAGGGGTGGTCGGGGGCGTGGTGTTGCCTCGGGGGCGTGTCCGTGGGCGTGTGGGCGGTCCGGGGGCGTGGCCGAGTGCCCCGACACAGCGGCCTGTGTCGTGGCCTGCCACGCCAGCAGACAGCCGGCGTGCGTAAGTTACTACTGCCTGGAGGCAGTAGTAACTTTTCGAATAAAGGTAGGGGGGGGGTCTAGATAGGGCCGGGGGGGGATGGGTTAGGTAGGGGAAGGGAGTGGAAGGTGCGGGGGGGGTGGAAGGAAAGTTCCCTCCGAGGCCGCTCTGAAATCGGAGCGGCCTCGAAGGCCTCGGAGGGAAGGGGTGCACATTTGTGCAACTTGCGCGTGCCGACCCGGGTTTTTATAAGATACGCGCGGCTACGCTCGTATCTTATAAAATCCGGCGTACTTTTGTTCGCGCCTGGTGCACGAACAAAAATACGCGTGCGCGCTCTTTTTTAAAATGTACCCGCACGTGCGTAAGTAGCTTTGAAATTTACCCCCTAAATATTAATTTATCCAAAATGGGCAGAGTTGATAGGCCAATTTGTATTATCTTCCATCATTTGCTGTTGCTATATTTGAAATTGCAGAGCTATATATAGTTCTTGTTTGTCTTAATTACCAGTTTGATTGGGACATTTCACTTACTTTTTGTTTTGCTAGCTTTCGTTAGTGTTTGGAGGGCTGTATTTACATCTTTTCCTAAATCATAGACTAGGTGAAAACCCTTCATTAATCAGTCATTTGGTACTTTGCTTTTATTGGGATAGGAATGTACTTTGTAAATTAAGAATCAGTTGGGGGATAATATATACGTGCATATAAAAGAAGTGGTGTTCTCAGTTGTACAATTGATTGACAGGCTAAATGAGATCTCACAATTCTAACATAATCTGCGCCTGAGGCAGAGTAAAGCATTTGCATCTGGATGTACTATGGTAGAATAAGACAGGGGTGAGCAAATTTATAGAGCCAGCCTCCCTTCCGTTCATGCAATTAATTGGGGCCCCTTAAGAAGGGTTAACACACACACATAGATATAGATACATATACACACACACACACACACATAAGAACCTAAGAACATAAGAAATTGCCATGCTGGGTCAGACCAAGGGTCCATCAAGCCCAGCATCTTGTTTCCAACAGAGGTCAAACCAGGTCACAAGAACCTGGCAAGTACCCAAACACCAAGAAGATTCCATGCAATTAATAGCAGTGGCTATTAGCTAAGTAAACTTGATTAATAGCAGTTAATGGACCTCCTGCAAGAACTTATCCAAACCTTTTTTGAACCCAGCTACACTAAGGGGTAGATCTTAGCCGCGCGTATCTTATAAAATCCGGGGTCGGCGTGCGCAAGGCTGCGCAAAATCGGCAGCCTGCGCGCGCCGAGCCACGTAGCCTTTCCTTCCGCGTCCCCCCACCTTCCCCTCCTTTCCCCTATCTAACCCACCCCCCAGCCCTATCTAAATCCCCCCCTACCTTTGTTGTGCAAGTTAACTTGTGCGCGCCACCTCGCCATCCCCCGGCACAGGCCGCAGTACCGGGGGACTCGGGACCGCCCTCCGGCCCGCCCCCGAACAGTTGCCATGCCCCCAGACCCACCTTGGATCGCCCCCTGACCCCGGACACGCCCCCGGACACACCCCCAGACTGCCAACACGCCCCCGGGCACGCCCCCTCCCATCCCTTTTACGAAGCCCCGGGACTTATGCGCGTCCCGGGGCTTTGCGCGTGCCGGCGGCCTATGCAAAATAGGCGCGCCGGCATGCTAGTGCCCTGCACTCGTAAATCCGGCAGGATTTACGCGCGCAGGGCTTTTAAAATCTACCCCTAACTGCACTAACCACGTTCTCTGGCAACAAATTCCAGAGCTTATTTGTGCGTTGAGTGAAAAGGAATTTTCTCCAATTAGTCTTAAATGTGCTACTTGCTAATTTCATGGAATGCCCCCTGGTCCTTCTATTATCTGAAAGTGTAAATAACCGTTTCACATCTATTCGTTCAAGACCTCTCATGATCTTAAAGTCCTCAATCATATCTCCCCTCAGCCATCTCTTCTCCAAGCTGAACAGCCCCAACTTCTTCAGCCTTTCCTCATAGGGGAGCTGTTCCATCCCCTTTATCATTTTGGTTGCCCTTCTCTGTATTTTCTCCATCGCAACTATATCTTTTTTGAGATGCGGCGACCAGAATTGTATTTATTTATTTATTTATTTATTTAGCATTTTTATATACCGACGTTCTCGATACAAATATCAAATCAGGTCGGTTTACATAAAACAAAACAATCGCGGTGAGGCGTTACAATAAACGGAGTTTCAGAACATGAGAATAAATATTAAATAAACAACAGTGACTCATCAAATGACGAGAATCTATATAGTAAATAACATGTAATTGTACACAATATTCAAGGTGCGGTCTCACCATGGAGCGATACAGAGGCATTATGACATTTTCCATTTTATTAGCCATTCCCTTCCTAATAATTCCTAACATTCTGTTTGGTTTTTGACTGCTGCAGCACACTGAGCTGACGATTTCAAAGTATCCACTATGATGCCTAGATCTTTTTCCTGGGTGGTAGCTCCTAATATGGAACCTAACATCGTGTAACTATAGCAAGGGTTATTTTTCCCTATATGCAACACCTTGCATTTGTCCACATTAAATTTCATCTGCCATTTGGATGCCCAATCTTCCAGTCTCGCGAGGTCCTCCTGTAATGTATCAAAATCCTCTTGTGATTTAACTACTCTGAATAATTTTGTATCATCCGCAAATTGGATAACCTCACTCTTCGTATTCCTTTCCAGATCATTTATAAATATATTGAAAAGCACCGGACCAAGTACAGATCCCTGAGACACTCCACTGTTTACCCTTTTCCACTGAGAAAATTGACCATTTAATCCTACTCTCTGTTTCCTGTCTTTTAACCAGTTTGTAATCCACAAAAGGACATCACCTCCTATCCCATGACTTTTTAGTTTTCTTAGAAGCCTCTTATGAGGGACTTTGTCAAACACCTTTTGAAAATCCAAATACACTACATTTACCAGTTCACCTTTATCCACAGGCTTAACCCCTTCAAAAAATGAAGCAGATTTGTTAGGCAAGACTTCCCATGAGTAAATCCATGTTGCCTGTGTTCCATTAAACCATGTTTTTCTATATGCTCTTCGGTTTTGATCTTTAGAATAGTTTCCACTATTTTTCCGGGCACTGAAGTCAGGCTCACTGGTCTATAGTTACCTGGATCGCCCCTGGAGCCTTTTTTAAATATTGGGGTTATATTGGCAACTCTCCAGACTTCAGATACAATGGATGATTTTAATGATAGGTTACAAATTTTAACTAATAGATCAGAGATTTCATTTTTTAGTTCCTTCAGTACCCTAGGATGCATACCATCCAGTCCAGGTGATTTGCTACTCTTTATTATGTCAATCTGGCCTACTACATCTTCATATGTGAAAAATATTCACCAAGCAGCCACGTTGCCAACCAGTGGCTCAAGCCCCCATGTTGTTTCTTTTCAAGTTGCTGAAAGTAGTGAGCTCACACATACGCACATACATAGGCATAAAGAGGCAGATACCATGTACTGAGACAGACACAGAGAGAAAAAGATATCTCATACCCAGATAGACCCAGGTTCCACATAGACAGAGAGTAATACAAATACCCAGATGGAAATATAGACTCCACACACACAGAAACACAGTTTCCCTGTACCCAGACAAAAACAGAGAAACAAAGATACCCCAAAGACAAACAGAAACCTAGCACCCAGATAGGCACAGAGACACAGACATACCACACTTAGTTCCTGATATACTAAGGGCTTTTCCCATAGATACAGAATGGGAGCAAAGACTTAATGAAGTTAGCCCCTAGACAAAAAAACACACATATTACTCCCAAACAGAAGACAGCCACAGAGATACACCACAGACTGACACAGAGAGTCATTGACACATCATACCCAAACACAGGCAGACATACCACTCAGACAGACCACATCGCACATAGAGACATAGATTACAACCAGACCAAAGCACACCAGGCAAACCCAGAGACACAGATTCTACACTATACTCAGACCCAGACCACGCATCACAGACAAATGAAGTCTGAAAATGTTTTCAAGAAACTTAGAAGCAAGCAAAAAATTTTTAGGAGCTGAGAAAAACTCCATCTCACCTTGCTCAATTTAATTTTTTTGCTTGTTTACTGTTTTCACTAATTTTTCCTATTTTTCTCTCTGTTTTTGCATTTTTCTTAGATTACTCATCTTTTTTATTTGCTCATGTTTTTATTTGCTTATTTAACTTTTTTACATTGTTTGCTTTTACTCTCCCTTCCCCACCTCCTCCCTCTCTCCGCTCCACTTCCTCGCTCTCTCTGGCCTCTTTGCCCATCCCAACCTCACCACTTCTTTTTCTCCAGCGAGCAACAGCTGTGATCTTTCTCCCTGGATAAGGCCCTGGCAGCAGCAGGAACTCCTACTGGGATGAGGCCTCAGGGTGGCAGATCTTCCTGGTTGTAGAACACTTCCTGGATGTTCCCATGTGCAGATCTGCCACAGAGCAAGCAGATCCCCACCTGGGCCCATCACAACCCAAGCAGCCCCTCTCCCTGGCCCACGGAAAGAGACACATAGGGGTCAATGCAATAAATGAGCGTCGAAAACGGGCGCTCAGTGTTGAGCGCCCACTTTCCTAACACACACACACACAGGCACTTCTCCTGGGTGCGTGATACAATATTTAAATGAGGGGCCACACTGCCAAGGAGGTGCCAAGGACAATTGCACACCCCTAGCGCCTCCTAGGCAGCGGGCATCCAGGAAAGGTCGGCTGTCAGCAACTTAGGAAAACGGATGCTCAATTTTACGAGCGTACATTTCCCTAACCGGTGCACAGCCACGAGTTAGGAAAATTGACACTGGTTAATTAAGCATCCATTTCCCTAACCTGACCACCTGCACTTTTTAAAAAAAACATTTTTTTAAACCTTTTAAACTTTTTGGTTCCTCTGACTTAATATCGCCATGATATTAAGTCGGAGATGTACAGAAAAGCAGTATTTTCTGATTTTCTGTACAACTTTCTGAGCATAAAAATGTGTGGGTCAGGCACACATCATTTTTCAGATCAGGGGTGAATAACCAATAGCCTCATCAACATGCATTTGCATGTGATGAATGCTATTAGTTTCGCCGCGGGTTGGACGCGCTAATCCCCTTATAGCATATGGGGTTGTAGATGCATATCCATATTGTGCATCCAACCACTGGTTAAACAGTGCGCTGGGCTGAATGCACTGTTTTGCATTGGCCCCAGAGTTAAGCCATTGCATGCTTACAAATGATGTCACTAGGTTCTGGCAGCTCCCTCCCTCCTGAGCTTGCAGTGCCTTTACAGCACTAAGACTTCACAGCATAGACATTTTTTTCTTCCTGGATTGGGCAGCTAGTGGGCCCCCTTCAGGATTGTTCAAGCCCCCTGGGGTCCCACCCCCCCTGTTTGCTCACCCTGGCATAAGAGACATGCACATCTGAATATGTTTATAAGGGACATGTTTCCCTTGTTTTGTATGGGTTCTCAATACATTTTGGATGTTTTATCTGTAAATGTGTCTGATTTGATCTCACTGCCAATTTTTGTTGTTGCTTCTTTAATATACTTTGTTAGCAATTCCTACACTTCTCAAGAGTGCAATTCACTAGAGGCTACCTCTTATTTGTGCCTGTGGAAAATCATCTTCAGTAAACAAGCTTCTGGCATGGGAAATCATCAGCATCAAATATTCACTTCTGATGAGTTAAACTAATTGTACTTTTGCATGTGTGGAAGCTAAGAATAAAACAAAGAATAAAGGAACTGTTATCTTACAGTAGCATCTCATAAGTATTACGTTTATAAGATAATTTTCAAAAGGATTTCTGCTGTTACAACTGTTTTACATGCAGAAATGGCCTTTTACAAAATTGCCCACCAGGCATGCAGACAGACTTACACGTGTATGTCTTGTTCATGCATCAATTAATTTGGATTCAGTGGAGGGGTTCCTGAGAGTGGGGTTGGGGAGGGGTTTGCACCTATCTGCATACGTTTTGCATTTTGAAAAGTATGTACTTAAAATGTCCCCATAAATTTCTCTAAAATGTAGCAGGGGTAATTGTGTGCATGTAGTTTTGGTGAGGTAATTTTCTAAAATGAAAGTTTATGCACACACATTCTCATGGAAGATTGGTGTAACCTGTGTGTGTACCTGATGTCTTATTTGTGAGGGCTGTTACAAAATTACTCCCTTGATGTTTAAGGAAAGTAATTTGGCATTTTCCTCTTGATCTTTTGGGCTTGCAGCTCGATTAAAATCTGGGCTGGGATCTGGAATCTGATCCCAAGCACTTTCATTTGCAGCCACTCAGGGGGAATCTTTTTTTCTCTATTTTATATCTGCTTCCAACTTGGTCTGGTCCATTGCAGCAACAATCTTCTGCCATAGGTCTTGCACCAGGGCTCTTTCCAGAACCATGTATCCATGGCCCTAAATCCAGCCACTGGGTATCACTGTCACACATAACTCTTTCTCCCTTGGGAAGTGTCAAGGCTGTCTTTGCAGCATTCCCAACCCTGGCTGGAGGAGTAGAAGACTCAAACCAGGAATCAATCTAGGTCCTGCTGTATGGCGGTTGAGCCACCCAGGCCAACCCTAAGGAAAGTTATTTTTAAGCAAAGGTAGAAAAATACAAGCAGGTAAATTAACAGGAAGTTTGATTCAGGAACAGCAGTTCCATACTGCTGCTTAATTCTCAGCTACTTGGATCCAAAATGTTACATAGAAACATAGAAATGACGGCAGAAGAAGACCAAATGGTCCATCCAGTCTGCCCAGCAAGCTTCACACACTTTTCTCTCATACTTATCTGTTTCTCTTAGCTCTTGGTTCTATTTCCTTTCCACCCCCACCATTAATGTAGAAAGCAGTGATGGAGCTGCATCCAAGTGAATATCTAGCTGATAAGTTAGGGGTAGTAGGGGTAGTAACCGCCGCAATAAGCAAGCTACACCCATGCTTATTTGTTTTACTCAGACTATGTTATACAGCCCTTATTGGTTGTTTATCTTCTCCCCTGCCGTTGAAGCAGGGAGCTATGCTGGATATGCTTGAAGTATCAGTTTATTCTTCTCCAGTTTCCTCTTCTGGATTCTCTAGTCTGTCCATTAGAGAGAGAATGCACTTTGGATAGTATTTTGTATCTGGCTAAATCAAAGATACCAAATAATTGAATGTTTTGTGGAATCCCTGAAAAAAATATGAAGCAAAATAGATTTACTCTGGAGGACTGGTTGAAATGTGGCCACACCCACTGAATGTTTAGATTTTTGGTCCATTGGCTTCCTTAAAAATTAGAGATGTTCACTGAACTTTTTTTTTTGTTTTTATTTCATCTATGTAAATTGAAACAAGCAATAAATTAAAAAAAAAAGGAAAATATATCAGGTCCACCCCCTACCCCTTTCCCCTCTGCTGCTGTCACTGCCATCAAAACTCCACAGCACCCCAAGACATACAAAACCACTTTACCCATTAATGAGTCTAAGGACGGGAATGATATCCACTTACTTCTGCCCTGCTAGGTCTCCATCTAAAACTGCACTAGTTGGCCCTATCTGGTGATATCTCTGTATCACCCTTTTTCTGTACAACAAAATGGCACTGACCTCAGAGCCAGTCGGTACCATATTGAGAGAAAGATCCTACAGGGCAAGCGACTGTGAATCATTCAAGTCCCTTAGATCTGCTGATGGGGCAAGTGATTTGGGCAGTTAGTTATGTATTGGGGGGGCCTAGGAACAAGGTGGTTAGCACTATCTTGTAGAAATGAAATGAAACAAAAACAAAATTCATTTTTTATTTGCAAAACAAAATGAAACAAATGTTATTGAAATTTCCTTTTTTTAATGTCAAATGAAAGCACATACTATTAAAAATGTAATACTGCTTTTCTTGTTTACTTAGATGAAAAGCTAAATGGTTGAGTAAATCCATGATATGAAACTCTTCAAGCTAATTGCAGTTAGAATTAAATTCTGCCATCTCAGTGAATTCCCAGTTTACAAATTATAGTACATTTCATATTAACACAGAATGAGAAAACGTTAGCTATCCTTAATTATAAGACAAGATTGAGACCGAAAAAACTATAATCAGACCGTGTACTGTGAAGAAAGCCACTAATTCCTGATATTTTAATCAAGCCATGTGATTCTTAAAATGTCAATATTTTTGTTAGTGGTAGTATGTGAGTAATTACAGATATCTGTGCTTTTCTTCTCAGTCACAGCATTCAACTGTGGCACCAGCTTTAGCATTTGATCTGATCGTGGTATTACAATCTATCTTAAACAGCAGTAAAACTAATATAACAAGATTTTGAAACTGCAGAGATTACGCTTACTGCTGTGTTCCGCGCCCGCGGATGGCCACGGCCCACTACCTCTTCTGCTGACCAGGCCAGCGGCAGCGTTGGGGCCGACTGCCCCGCGCCGAGCTCGGCACCCCCACGCGGCGGTGCAGGCCTTCGGGCTGGCCTCCGGGATCGGAGCTGTCCCTGCTCCTACCTCGCGGCCGCTGCTGCTCTCCTCCGCGGCCCGGATCCAAGATGGCCACCACCATCCTTAGGTGCGAGGCCACGCCTCTTCACTAGATTTAAAGGAACCTCGTCCCTTTAATTACCTGCAGCTGATTCCTATCCACAGGGCCAGAGGAAGAATAAAAGGAGACTTCCTCTGACCATTCCTCGACTTGGCAACGTCTCCTGTGAGAGTTGTTTGAGTCTGCTTGCTTTGGTGAGTTCCAGCATCTTGACTCCTTGTTCCAGTTTCGTCTTGGTATTCCTGGTTCCAGACCTTGGATCGGCTAGTGGTGTTTCCTGGTATTGACTTCGGATTGGCTAGTGGTGATTCCTGGTATTAACTTCGGACTGGCAAGCGGTAATTCTCTGGTGTGTGGCTTTGGGCTGGCAAGTGGTGATCCCTCGGTGTGTGACCTCGGACTGGTAAGCAACGACCCTCTGGCACTTGACCTTGGACCTCTTCCTGACCATCGTCTTCAAGGGCCCACCTAAGTCCCAGCGGCCCGGGTCCCTACGGGCTCCTCCCGGGGAGACCGCGGGCTTCCAGGGGTGAAGCTCCAGACAGCCCTTGCACCTCACTTCTGTCCCTTGACATCTCAAAGGTCCACCTAAGTCCCAGCGGTCCGGGTCCCTACGGGCTCCTCCTGGGGGGACCGCGGATTTCCAGTGGCGAAGACACACCTCCGTTTCTTGACGTCACAACTCTTCATCTGCCTTCACAGTTGCATCTGTCTCCAGTGCCGAGGGTCAGTTGGTCACCTCTTCTGTTCCTGTCTCGCCACCCGATGGGAGAACCTACTGATCTTCCTCCAAGGTATACTATCCTTCCATCGGCCCAAGGGTCCACAAGCCTGAGCATAACACTTAATCCCAGTTGATTTTAGCAGTGGTAAATAGGTTAATCACCTTTCTGTATCAGCCTGCACTTATGACCAAATTCTGAAAGACCAAAATACTGCTTCCCTCTAACTGAAAATGTTTTGTAACAAAACACAACAAAAAACAGCAATTCAACAGCATCCTTTGAAAACATGTAATTTGCCCAGGATTCCACTAGTTAGGCAGTTTATTTCATTTGATAAAATCATCTTTCTTCCCTAAAAGAACCAAGGCGATATATGCAAAAAGAAAAATATTTAACAAAGGAACTTCTAAAATATCAAAAACATAAAAAGTACAAATCAAACAAATTTCAAACAAATTTCTTGGGAATAGTAGAACCTTGCATAAAAGTATAAAAATAAAGTCCACTAGACTATTAAATTTAAATATTCATAGCATACAAAAATGCATTGAGGACAAGAGCTCAGAACCAAACTGCCAGTGTGTAAAACTAATGGCGAATCCTTCTCGTCAATCATTAGTCAAGAAAAACCTCCATAATCCGGCCGTATTTACGCGCACAGGGCATTTAAAATCCAGCCCATAGTGTATTTTATTCCCTTGATGTAAACATGCCCAGAGGAATGCCTCTTTTTTTTTTTTTTTAAATTTAATATTTATTAATTTTCAATATTCACTTCCAGTAAATATAATACATTGCGTAGATTACATCCATCATCAATTTTTTATAACAAACAGACTTTTCATTTCTTACTCGGTCATACATCTAGTTTTTATCTACTATTCCAAGAAATATGGGGGAGTCAATTTAACATGGCGGTTTACAAGAAATTTTTTAAACATTTTATAACATATTTAACCGTCGTGTGATCGTAACAGGAGTTACTAATAGCTTCGAAAGCTACAGGCTCTGGGGGTTACTAGGCTCCAGAAACCTCTGTAACTGGGCCGGTTCAAAGAAAATATATTTCATATTCAAGTGTTTAATTACACACTTGCTAGGGTACCTCAGACTAAAACTGGATCCCTTAGCTACAACATCAGGCCTAAGAGCCAAAAAATTTTTACGTCTCTCTTGGGTGACACGTGAAATATCCGGATATATCCAAATTTTGCTCCCGTGGTATACTTCCTCCCTGTTTCTCATATATCTTTTGTATGAGATCCCTATCTGAGGGAAAGGTACATTGGAGAAATAGCGTCATTCTGTTTTTAATTTCTGTTTCAAATGACATTTCCAGGATCTGGGTCAAATTCAGTTCATTTTCTTCTCGAGTTGATTCTTTCCCTTTCTCCTTTTCTTCCTTAGATGGTATATAATATACCTTTGCAAGCACAGGTAGTCCATCAGTAGGGATCTTCAGTATCTTTATCATATATTCCTTAATCATATCATATGCTGATATTTCTTTTATGTATGGGAAATTCAAAACCCGAAGGTTTAAATATTTAGTTTGGTTTTCCAGATTTTCCAACTTCTTCACATTTATGTTTTCCACTCTCATGATCTCAAATTGTGACTTTTCCATTTTTCCCATACGTTGGTCCATTTCTTGCAGAGTGTCCGTATGTTCCACTAAGCTTTTCTCCATTTTTAATATCTTAGTGTTAGCCTGTAGAGTGATGTTTGTCAAATCAATAACAGCTTTCTCCAAGCCCTTTATCGCATGCCACAAAGAATCCAGCGTTATAGTCTTTGGCAACACTGCAGGTGTGTATGTTCCCAAAAGAGGCCTCTGGGCGTTTTCTCCCCCTCCTGTAGCTTCCCCACTCACTATCCCCCTGATAGCGTTTTCCTCGTCATCTTTGCTGGCTTGGGGTAAGTCACCTTGCAAAATTATTTTATTTTCAAAAGTTCCAGGCATCATTTGAAAAATAGGTGTACTCACCCCTGCAAGCACAGCTTCTGACGGAACTGGGGAGGGGGGGGTAGTCGGAGCGCCGGGGCTAAGGGTGACCTCTTCAGCCAACGAGTCTGATATCCGCCCCAAATCAGGGCTCGTAGCGGCTGCTTCCACCGGCGTTTTTCCTGTTACCTCGGCGGTGAAGAAAGTCTCGATCCGTGGCTGGCCAGCTTCTGGGTTCGGCGATGAAGATGTAGCTATCGCCTCCCGAAGCTTGGCCTTCCGTTTTGAATGCGGCGTTATTTTAAAGCAGCTAATTTTTAAGGAAGTCAGAGCGAGCGTCCTGTACAGCCTATTCACTCGGCGGCCATCTTGGACTCCCCGAATGCCTCTTTTTAACCTTGCAAAAGTAGCACGCTATGGAATCCTGAATGCACGTTCAGTCAGGTAGAGGACAACAATTTGAAGACAGGCCTGTTTACCTGGGTTTTAAAATTTGCCCTTCCACAACCAGAGGTGTACTATTGTCCTGTCAGTAGTGGAATTAAAAATTATGTACTCACATGACTCATACATCTAAATTTTGGCTATTTCATTCTGAGGAAAATTTTATTTTATTGTGTTCAGGAATGTCATTTTGTTTCTGACTCCTCCAGTAACGGCAGGATAAACTAATTAGATACAATTTCTTTTTATTTTAACAAGCTGTCAACATGACTGCATTATTTTCCATTTCAGATTTTATGGATTTATTAGTTTCAGGCATTAAACTTTTTTATGCTGAACTGGTCTTTTGCAACACTTCTCATATGTTTGAGCAGTTGTAAACTGGAACTTATTGGGTATTTCCAGCTAGGCATTCCCCATTTGAAGCTAGCTTGATGGACAATGTATAAAATTAGGGAATTGCAACTTCAAAGTTAAAAAAATAACAAATAATCAAAAATACTGAAGGTTGGACTAGAGCGTCAGATGCCTCCATTCCGTGGGCTATATATTTTTCATTAATTGACAATTTAAACATATTGGTAAAAAAAAAATGTAAACATTCTACTGTATGTGTTTTTGAAGCTGGCCAATATGATTCGATATATCTTTTTGGCCAAAATGGTCCTTTCAATTACCATATATGTATTTAAAGCATTTATATTCCACTGTTCCAAATAACATAGGTGGAATATTGCAATATTAATTTGATTTTCTTTTCCTCCTGGAAAAAAATACTTCAGTCTATAGTTTAATTTGAAAAAAATGCTTCTGACACACATCAGATTTTACAGAGTTGATGTTTCATGACTAATGCTTAACATACTAAAGAATTTTGTTAATCCTTAGCAGTCCATGGTTGCTGCTATAATGACTAGAACTCCTTACCAGGTCAACATCACAAAGTCTTGCTCTTCATTGCTGGTTGAGGTTGGGTCTCTATTGCATAAAAACACCAGATATCATAAGACTATTTGCGAGGGGTGGGGTGTAAACTTTCTATTAGGTTTCATCCAGATAAGCTCACATCTGTGTTTTGTTCTCTTCAGATCACAAAGTTCTTTTGAAAACCAAGGAAAGGAATGAGTTATATGCATAGTTCTTGGGTTTAGAGGAGCAATAATATTTACAGCTCATAAATTCACACACTACCCAGTAACTAACTCCTTCAACAGAAGTCCTTCCAACTTCTATGGAACATCCTCCAATGCAGATAGATATTGGATGGGATCCAGCTCCTTCCTGGATTTTCTGGTTTCACCACCTTGCATCATATCACAGATTAAATTAAAACTTAAATTTAAAATAAATTAAATTGTGACATACTGAATTGTCTTTCGTAATAGCCAGATTGGAGGCCTGCAAATTAGAAACCTGGTTCCCCAGCACAGATAATTTACTCTCATGCTCTTCTAGTATCATGTCCTGGGCCTTGTATTTGGATACTCCTTCTTTGTTAAAAAAAACCAAAGCTGAACGAGACAGCCAGATAAAATGCCTTTAATCCTGGAGATAATCTGCCAAATTCCATCCATGGTTATGCTCTTTAGGGCTAGTTGTTTAGCTCCAAATAGAGACAGGAAATGTCCAGGGGCCGGCACCACTTATTTTATTTTTACACACTGGATCCAATAGCCATTCCATCTAAAGCAAGTTTCAAAGAAAAAGGATCTGCCACACTGGATCATAGTTTCTCTAGTACAGCCTACAAATTCTCCATAGTTAACGCCATTGGCCCTTTCACATAACTTTCCTTTCCTGTGCCATGGACCCTTCAACAGTGCTCCCAATGCATTCTGCATATTTTGTAGGTGGCTCTAGGGTTTATGCAGGTAAGCTCCAAATTCTAGGTAGAAGGTGGGGGGGAGATGAATTTTTATAAATTTTGCATTTTTACTATGTAATTACTTTGGGGTTTTGCTATAAGGTGATAAATCATGTGTAAAATAAATAATTACCAAGCTAATGCTTCATCTGGCTAACAGTTTGGATGGTAAGCAAGAGACCTGGATTTGTTTTCTATTTTTGGCCTTTTTCTTTCATTTTTAGCATAACATGATATTAGTTATTACTATAAATGGTAAGCATTTCATAAATAAATGTATATAGTGTTTAAGATACTTAAATGTGACTGATTTCCTCTTGCATTATCACCTGAAATACAAATTCAGATTTCACAAAAACTGTTTTAAAGTTCTCATGCAACATAGTTAGCAGTGTTTCAATGTATTTATTTCCAATGCTTAAACCCCAACTTTCTAAAAACAATCAAGGTGGCTTATAATTTATTACATAGTAACAGTAATACAATCTTATTAACACATAAAACATCCATATAATACAGCAAGATATCGCATACATAACATAATATTGTTACGGTTCTACCCGCTGTGAGCCGCGGGCAGCCCCTCCACCCATCTGCTTTTCTTCGCGGCAGTCTGCCGCTGCTGCCGTCCCCTGTGGCCCAGAGGCCGTGGCAGTTTCCTGCCCTGCTCAGCAGGGCTATACCCGCGCTGGGAGCCTCCGTGGTGGGCCGCTGCTAACGCCATCTGCATGCGGCCTGGAGGCCGCGCCCACCCGCTTCTCTCTGCGGCCTAGAGCCGCCGCCAACCTGCCTTGTGGCCTGGAGCCGCTGCCAAGGTCTTCTTCGAGCAGCAGAGGAAGCCGCTGCCATCCCCACGTCAGCTTGCGGCCTGGAGGCTGCCCCGAAGCCTGCCTGCTCCTTCGCGTCTGCATGCAGGAAGACGCCGCTGTCCATGGTCCTGCTTCCTCCAGGGCCTCCTGTAGGCCCCGGCGCACACCTCTTCAATGTATTTAAAGGGCCAGTAGCAGGAAGTGCTCCTGGCCCCACTGGAATCCAGCTGGTCTTCATTTCCTGGTTCAGCCCTATATAAGGGCCTCTCTTCAGTCACTCCTGGCCTTCGGATCAGACTTCACAGTCGTCTGTGTCCTCTTCTCCGGTCCAGGTCCTCTGTGGTCTCCTTTACTATGATGGCTAATTCTTCTTCTTGTTGTTCTTGTTGTTCTTCTTCTTGTTCTTCCTCTTGTTCTTCTTCTTGTTCTTCTTGTTCCTGATCCTGATGTTCCTGGTCTCCTCGTCCTGATGTTTCTGATGGCCTGGTCTCCTCCTTCCTCGGAGCTCCTTCCTTCATCTGTGTGTCCAGATGTCTCCATGTTCCTGAAGTCCGCTGTTCCTTCCTGACACCTTGCCTTCATCTCCACCTTCATGCTTTGGTTCCTTGATGTCCACTTTCTCGGCGTGCCGTTGTCGTGGTCCACGACCAGCCCATGGGCGGGCTGTGTAGGGTGCCTCAAGGTACAAGGCTATCTTCTCCTATGCAGTGCAAGCTTCCAGAAGACTTCTTGTCTCCTGAAGTTTTGAATCCCGAGTTGTCTGAAGAATCGTGTATTTTGAATCCTGTGCTTGAATCTTGTCCCAGTCTTCGGAGCTTCTTGCATTTGTGTCCGTCCATGCCAAAGTCTCTGTTCAAACCTGCTTCACACCAGCGTGGTTCGTGACCAGTCCTGCAGGTGGACTGTGTAGGGCGCGCCCCGGTGCAGGCCTCTTCAGTATCTTCGCCATGCTCCAGTATCAGACTCCATTATCTCTCCTAGAGTCTGCTTCAAGCCCAGCGTGGTCCATGACCAGTCCCGTGGGTGGACTGTGTAGGGCGCGCTGCGTCGCAGTCTTGACCCAGCACTTTGATCCTATGCCTTGATTCTTCGTCTACAGTGCTTTGATCCTATGCCTTAAGCCTATGTCTACAGTGTCTTAATCCTTGCCTTCATATCCTCGTCCTCGCCTGAGTCTTCGTCTACAGCGTCCTCGCCTGAGTCTTCGCCTATGTCTATGACCAAGAGTCTTCTTGTTCCAAGGTCTCCGTCTGCCCTCATCCTCTGTCCGGCCTTCCGCCTATTGCCATTACCCAGCAGCAGGTCCGAAAGGGCTTGGAACGGTCGGAGGACTGTTCATTGATCAACATTTGTTGTTGGAGACACTACCCTTCCTGTGAGTGCCAGACTATGAGCTCACTAAGTCCCCATGCAGGGCACACGCTGCCTTGTCAGAAGAAAAGTACCTGTATCAGAACTGCAGTTTTGAGGCTTATAGGGTGGTGAGGCAGCAGAAGGGGAAAATAACCTGGCTAGAGGGGGATTGGTTGGGTGGAGGAAAGGGAAAGAAATTGCAGATCTGTGGAGACAAAGGTATGGTGGGGAAAGGGAGGTATGGTGCCACTGCTTGTGCACTGATGGTGTCTAGGGGCAGAAGAAGACAAAATCCATCTGATTGGCAACTAGTGAAATTTCACCAAAACCGTGGAAATGTTCTCTTAATTTAAGGCCTAAAAAATCTTTTTGTTTGGTAGAGCAAAGTATAAGAGATTACAGTAATTTAAACAGGCCGTCAAAGTTACATGATAGTTGCAAAGTTTTTTGATCAAAGAATGAATGCAGCAAACCAAAGTTGACTAAGCTGTAAATATCAGCTTTGTACCAAAGAGGCAATCTGTGGTTCCAAAGTCAGGCCATATCAATTTTTATCTCCAGACTACCAACCTGGTCACTCATTTTAAGTGGGTGCTCCTTCTTCATGCCAACTCAAGGACTGGCTCTGTAAACAGGACATATTGAATTAAATTTTAAAAGCCGGGCGTGCACCAAAATCGGGAGATGCGCATACCTGTAGGATATGCGCATGTGCATCAGATTTTAAAAGCTGATATGTGAATATCTCAATCTGATTTAAAAATGGGCGTGATGTGGGCATGGTGTGGGTGGAGCATGGGCATTTCTGGGTGGGGCCAAGAAATGTGCATGCAAATAGCTACATGCCTGGGCACATGCCCAGATATAGTGCTGCATAACATAATTTCTGCTATGGACGAAGTGTAACTTAAAAAATAAAAAAAACAGCCTTTTCTGAGGGGCGTAAAGAGTTTGGGGTATCTGGGGGGAATGTAGGCTGTTAAACCAGGGGGTTTGAAGGACCTAGCCCTACACTGGGTGAACTAGCAGATGAACTGGTGAAAATAGTCATGGCATGGATGCGGCTGGTTATAAAACTTTCTTCACGTATGCGGCTCAGACCCGCATGTGCACGTTGTTACAGGGGAGTACTGGGAGAGCGGTCCCATTAGAGAGAGTGTGCCCCTGGGCCCCTGGCACTATCCCGCACCAAGGGCACACTTTCTCTAATGGGGACCGCTCTCCCAGCGCTCCCCTGTAGCAGAATGCAAGGCCATGTGCCTGGTGTACGTGGTCCGGTGTTGGGACTTGCTTGTATCTGGACTCTGAATTTTTTTTCTGGTTTTCGTCTCATGACCTGCTGGAGGTGCCAGCTTCTGCCATTTTTTACAACCTGCTGGAGGCACCAGCTGTCTGGTTCCCACGACCGGCAGGATGCGCCTGCATCCAGACCATCTGCTCTTTGTTTCCAGGATGGAGTTCCACGACCTGCAGGAGGCGCCTGCGTTTCTCCTGATGTTTTTGCCATGGCCTGCTCCCACCCTGGATTCCTCCCCTTGTTTCCTGCTTTTGCTTGTTTCTGCTGTGGTCCTGTTTTTGCTTGTTTCTGCTGTGGTCCTGCTTTTGCTTGTTTCTGCTGTTCCGCTTGTTGCTCGTTTGTGCTGTCTTCCACTTGTTGCTGGTTTGTGCTGTCTTCTGTTTGTGCTGTGTGTGGTTGCGCTCGTTTGTGCTGTGTGCGGTTGCGCTTGTCGCTCCCCGTTCTCGTGCTCCCCGTTCATGAGCTCCCCTTTCACATGCTCCCTCTTTTGTTTTTTTTTAATGTCATTCTCGTGTTCTCTGGTCGCGCATTCTCTGGTCGCGCGTTCCCTTGGTCTCGTGTTCCCTTGGTCTCGTGTTCCCTTGGTCTCGTGTTCTCTGGTCTTGTATTTCTGGTCCTTCTGAAAGGGGGGGACCCCTTTGAGAGGGGGGGGGGTACTGTTACGATTCCTCCTGTAGCTGTGCCACAGGAGGCATCTCACCTTTTTCTGGAGGCCGCTCTGAAGCCAGGGCTTCGCCTGAGCAATTGTCCAGATCCTGCTCCACGGCCTGGGAGGCCTTCAGGGTTGTTTGGGGCCTACTCGAGGCCTGCTCCATTGCAGCCTGGATGCTCTGGTGTGGGCCACGCCCTTCTCCTAAGGGGCGGGCCCACGGTTCCTCTCCACTCTTATAGAGCCAACGAGGGACGGCCCATCTGGACTCCTCCCAGGGAGTTGCCTGCTCCTGGGGTATAAAAGCTTTGCCTCAGCACTCATGCTTTGCCTTGCATTCTGTTACCAGAGAGCGGTCCTCCTTATAGAGAGCATGCCCTTGGGCCCCTGGCACAAACCCGCCCCAAGGGTAGGTGTAGCGTGGTCCCGACCCCTAGCCGGACCTGCAAGCCTCTGGAACCAACATGTGGAGTGTTGGTGATGAACGACCTAGCGCTCTCCGGTAAGAGAATGCAAGGCAGAGCATGAGTGCTGAAGCAAAGCTTTTATACCCCAGGAGCAGACAACTCCCTGGGAGGTGTCCAGATGAGCCGTCCCTCACTGGTCTATAAGAATGGAGAGGAGCCGCGGGCCCGTCCCCCTCCGACCGTTCATCACCAACACTCCACATGTTGGTTCCAGAGGCTTGCAGGTCCGGCTAGGGGTCGGGTCCACGCCACACCTACCCTTGGTGCGGGATCATGCCAGGGGGCCCAAGGGCACGCTCTCTATAAGGGGGACTGCTTTCCTAGCGCTCTCCGGTAACACGCGTCTGTGCTTGCCCAGTTGCAAAATAGGGTGCACACATAAGCGCACCTATGCTATTTTATAATGTGTGCGTATGTTATAAAATAGCTGCATCCCTTGGCCTGCACCAATGCACACGTGTCAATGTGCGCCCCTTTGAAAGTTACTGTCATTATGTCTCTGCATTTAAATTTTTAACATTTTCTTTCAATGAAGAGCATTTTATAAAGCTCTGGCATGTGTCAGCCAAACTGAAATAATATATTCAAAAGGAATGATTATATTTAGGACCTGATTTTCTAAGCTTTCCCCCCTCCCCCTGAAAACAGAATGGGAGAAAAGCCACAGTGAATTGGGCCCAAAATGGGAAAAAAAATTTTTTAGTACATCAGGCCCTTAATTATTTATACAGTATCAGAAATCTCCAAGTGTTTCTCTGTAACTGGAGTCAGCCAGATGTTTCATTCATATATGAGATTAGTTTTCCTTTTTTTGTAAAATGGCTATAAATCTTGTCGGGGTTATCTGTATTATAATAATAGGGGAAGACATTCTTGACACTAAGAAAACATGCTCTAAGAAGATGAGATTTTAAAACACGAGTACATGAATTTCCTTCACATACAGGATATAGTAACACTGGCGGAAACACCTACCAGGATGCTATTGAGAATAAAAATATGAACTACAGAACACACCAGTAGCTGTACATGGCATCTACCCTAATTATCATTTGAATAGCACATACCACTGTATGCAGTGCTGTACAGAGACACATAATGGACAGTCCTAATTCCTTGGGACTTACAAATTAGTCAAGACAGACAACACATACAACAAAAATAAATAAGAGGCTTTGAGTTAAGAGAGCAAGGCCATGGCTGAGAAGATTTAAAGTAGGTGGATATAAATAGGGCTTAAATATACAGCAACATTTTTATCTCTCTTAATCACAATATACATTCTAACACAGTGTTCTAAAACCTGTGTGGAAAAAATAAACATGTTCTTAAACACTGGAGTATTGTGCCATAAGTCTGTATTCATATGTAAGAGGGTTAGACCCCCAGCTAATGTATTATGGGGTAGATTTTAAAAGGTTGCGCTCAGGCGTACATGTGTGCGCGCTACCTGGCGCATGCACATGTACACCCGACTTTATAACTTGCGCGCGCAAGTTATAAAATCCGGGTTCGATGCGCGCAAGGGGGTGCACAATTGTGCACCTTGCAAGTGCCGAGCTGCGCAGACTTCCCCCGTTCCCTCCCAGGCCGCTCCGAAATCGAGCGACCTTGGAGGGAACTTCCCAACCCCCCCACTCCACCTTCCCTTCCCTTCCCCTACCTCCCCCGCCCTTTCCCCTCTACCTTTTTCGTCTTCTTTTTTTTTATCTCCAGCCCTGGGGCTGAAGTAAGTTGCGAGCGCCGGCCAACTGCCGGTGCGCGATCCCCGGCCCAGCGGCCGTGCAGAGGCCTCTGGCCACGCCCCTTCCCCACCCCTCCCTGCCCCCGGACTGCCCCTTTTGTAAAACCCCGGGACTTACAAGTGTCCCAGGCTTTATGTGCGCCTCCGGGCCTTACGAACGTAACCATTTGAAAATCTGGCCCTATGTCTTTAGTAAAGACTACTTGACCTAATGTTTTATTTTATAGTATGAATAAGATAAAATACCTCCTTGCTATTTTCCACCACTCTATCTTGTTCATTTGTTTTGTAGTGTTGTTGCCTCTTCGTCTTTCTCTTTATATCATACTTCAATGTATACCTTTCACACTCTATTGTGCTAAACTCACAACTATGGACCATAGAAACATAGAAATGACGGCAGAAGAAGACCAAACGGTCCATCCAATCTGCCCAGCAAGCTTTCACTTTTTTTTCCCCCCATACTTATCTGTTTCTCTTGTCCCTTGTAAGTGACTTTTTGTTTTATTTCCCTTCCACCCCGCCATCCCTTCCACCCCCGCCATCGATCTATTTCCCTTCCACCCCCGCCATCAATGTAGTTAGCAGTGCTGGAGCTGCATCTAAGTGAAGTATCTATCTAGCTAATTGTTTAGGGGTAGTAACCGCCGTCATAGCAAGCTACTCCCATGCATATTTATCCAGCCTGTGCAACTCAGTCCTTGTTGGTTGTTGTCCGAATATAAATCATCTTTACATCATTCCCCACTCACAGGAGATACTGTTCCCATAATAAGGTTTCGAGGTAAAAACCTGGAAAGGTTGTGGAGAAGCACAAATATTAGCTATTGCTTGTTCCTTTGATCCCATTCCCCACCCAGCTCCTCAGTTCTGTCTCTCCTGCAGTCATCCTCTCCATCTTTCACATCCTCAATCACTTGCTACTTTGACTGTCCCATTTTGCTTCACAAATGCTATGATCATGCTGCTCTTCAAAGAACTCACTATACCTGCCTGCCCTGTTAACTATTGTCCCATCTCTATCCTCCCTTTTGCATCCAAACTGCTTGAACTTGCTGTTCACCTCCGATATCTTGACATTCTTTTATCTCAAGCCATTCTGGATCTGCTTCAGTCTGACGTTTGCCCTCATATTGCCAAAGTCTCCAGGACCAAGGGCCTTTACTCATTCTTTAACATCTCCACTGTATTTGATACCATTGATCGCTGTCTACTTGTTGACACAGTATGTTGTTGGATTGCAGGACTCTTCTCTATCCTGGCTTTCTTCTTACCTTTCCCATCATACTTTTACCAGTTGGTGTAGCTCAAAACTCTGTTCTATGCCCTCTTCTCTTTTCTCTCTACACTTCTTCTCTTGGTGCTCTGATCTCCTCCCATAGCTTTCAATACCACTTTTATGCTGACAACTCCCAAATCTACTTCTCCACACCAGAAATTTCACCAAGAATCCAGTCTCAAATTTTAGCCTACTTGTCTGACCTCTCTACCTGAATGTCCCACTCCAACCTTGAACATGCCCAAGATGGAATTTCCTGTCTTTCCCCCAACCCACTTCCCCTCCTCCCTCTTTCTGTCTGTGGATTGCAATCTTATTTTCCTGCTTGCCTCAGCCTATAACCTTGGGGTCATCCTTGATGCCTCTTTCCTTCCATATGCACATCTAAAACACTGGTAAAATGAGTTTCTTCCTCTATAACATTGCTAAAATTGTCCCTTCCTTTCTGAGCATGCTACCAAAGTACTCATACACTCTTTTATCTCTTCTTGCTTAGACTACTGCAACTTGCTCTTTGCTGGCCTCTCATTGAGACATCTTTCTCCACTGCAGTCTATTCCAAATTTTGTTGTACAAGTTATCTTCCTTCAACATCACTATGACTATATAAACCCTCATAAGTTGCTACATTAGTTCCCCATCCACTTCTGTATACAGTTCAAGATCTCTTACCTACAAATGCTTTCGCTCTGCAACTCTGCATTACCTATCTTCTCTCTTCCTACACCGTTCCTTGTGAACTGTTCATTGGGCAAGTTGCTTTTTTCTATGCCCTTCCTCCTCCTGCTCCTCCTTCTTCAACTTCCAAATCCGAGCTTTCCACTTTGCTGCACCATATGCATAAAATAGACTTCCTGATTTGGTGCATCATGCCCCCTATCCGACCATATTCGTCTAATCTAAAAACTCACCTGTCTTCAACACGTTCTACAGACTCTTGTTTATCATGTACATTTATCTTGACTAGACTGAAAGCTCCATAGAGCAAGGACTGCCATTTATATGCTGAGACCTCTCTTGGGATCTCCATGAGAATTGGGCCCTAGTATAAGACCTATGAAGTTGTACATAACTTTGCTAAAGTACCTCTTTTGAGGTTGCCTCAATAATGGGTTTACTACCTACTCAAGAACAGTTGGTGTTAGATATATATGTGGATTTCTGCTTTGGATGTTGAAGGGGATGCAGTGTGGCTTTTTGTTTTTGCTTTTGGAAGAGAAGAATCTATTTTCTTTGTTTCTCATTTTCTTGTTAGGTTGGGTCTCACATCCTTGGCTACACAGAATAGGAAGTAAGAGAGCAAGTATGCCTCAGTGATTTTGGAAGGCAAACAGTCCAAAAATCTTTAATTTCTTGATTTTTTTCCTGATTCCCCTAGTCCTGCTCAAAGAGGGAAATATCCCCTGCTTTGGGAAAGGCTAGGAAGAGAGAGGCCTGAAATTTTGTCCCCTAATTCACATCCAGTGGTTGGAATGTTGCTGACTCCACCTTTTGTGATGTTTTGAGTGATTTTTTACTTTTTGGGTTTGAAAGAATGCATTTGTTTTGCCCACCCTTCTACCTAAGAATGGAGAAGAAGAAAGGAGATTTTTTTCCCCGCTGTATTGATTTTTGAGAGTTTCAGCTAGAAAGATCCAGTTAACATTTGAGAAGAGAGTTGGGGAAGTAAAAAAGAATTTCAGCAGGAGGCACCCCCTACAAAAGTCTCTACCCTTGAAGAAGAAAGGACTGAGAGGAATGGAGTGTTTGGCTAACATCTGTGACCTCAGGTATTTTTCTTACTTTTGGACAGGGAGATCCTGTTCTAACCTGGGAGCCTTTCTTTCCATATTCTAGAGGAGAGGATACTCCTAGAGCCTGCAACACTGAGGGACACTTTCACAGACTGAACTGAATTTGGGTTTTGATAAGGTGAGGTGTTGGTGGTGATTTAGGGTTTAGGGGCCAGTTTTTCATGTAGAGTGAGACGTACGAACAGCACAGTATACCTTGGTGAAGATTTGACGTCATTTGGAGTGAGGAAAGTCTCACAAAGATGAAATTTTGTACTATGTTATCTCGCCTTAGCTTGATGGTTCCCTTTTTTTTTTTTTCCCTTTTATAGAGTCCATTAAGCTAGGGTGAGAGAACAAAGTAGCAAAGGCATTTGTGTGAGACTTTCCTCACTCCAAATGATGTCAAACCTTCACTGAGGTGTATTGTGCTGTTTGGACATCTCACTCTACATGAGAAACTGGCTCCTAAACACTGAACCACCACCAACACCTCACCTCGAGCTATTAGATGGCCCTCCTATAGAGATATAAATAGTCTATTATGACAGGCTTTTGGATTGTATCTCTCTCTCTCTCTCACATATATGCAAAACGTTTACTGCACCATCCAGTACTACTGATGCAAAGTGGTATAATTATAAAATTACCCTAAACATGCTCCTTTTCTTTATCCATTAATAACGCATTTTGATGATACTAAGGGTTTGTTTGGACAGCCCCAGGACTGAGTATGACCCCCCCCCCCCCCCAAAATTCGTAGTAGGGCCTAGAAGAGAGGCTATATATGTCTGTACAGCAGTGTGTCTAGTAGCACTTTAAAAATAAGTAGTAGTAGTATTTTGTTTAATTTCAGATATTTTTCTAGCTAGTTTCTTCCTCATATACAGCTCTGAAATAAAAAGGTCTGCTTGCTAACTAGCCTCTGTCCATGCAATGCCTTTATTTCTGTGCACACACTGGAATCTGAAGTGCTCTTATGGGGGTATCATAGCAGTGTCTTCAGTGTTGACACTCAAGGCAGAAAGTGTTAAACTGATGTAATCCCATCCCAGGGAGCTTACTGCACTCCGATGAAACCATAAAAGAAATTGAAAGTCTCTTCAGGGCTGGAACAACTTCTGGCTAGCTCTGTTACTGACCCTTTCATAGGGACAGGATTCTTTGTAGATGGGGGGGGAAAGGAAAAACCCTTTCAAGACCCAGATGTGATAAGGATGATTTTACTTTTTATTCCCTGGAAGATTCACTTTTCCCAACACTATAGATACCGAAAGTGCCAAAAACATCTCGAGAGATTGGTTGAGGGTCCAAAATCAATCTATACTAACAGGGTTCTTTGAATGGTAAATGGCACAATGGCAAATAAACTCTTTTTTCCACAGGTGGCTGTTAGATTTCCTTCTCTATCGGTGCAAGGGTCTCTTTATCTTGTTCTAGGGATAAGGGAAACACTCACCATCCAGGGCTTGAATTAATGAGCTTCCCAAGTGGGCAAGAGTATCCTGTTGGGATGGATTAACCCCTTCAACTGGCCAAAAATCTATTACACAGTCTCTGCACAGAATCCCAATTCTCTTTCTCCCAGAGGTGATCATTCCAAGTGGTGGTCCTCAAGTGTAACTCAGTTTGAGATTACTCATAGTTCTCCTCAGTCCTTCTTGATCTTAGACACTTTCTCAAATCCCAAGTTGGATCCCCTGGAACACAGAGCTCTCAATGGATGAAGGGGCAGCAAAACTCTTCCTCATAGATCTTCTAATCCAAAATGTCTCTTTTCCCAAAAAATAAATCTTAATACCAGAAGGTGCTGCAGTAGGTCACCATCATTCTCTGCTTCCTTGGAAAGTCACAGCGGGGCAGATCTTCCGTATCCTGAGGCCACCAGGGATACGGTTTCTCACCCCAAGCAACACCCAGAAGTCTCACAGTCTTCTTACAAAGAAAATATTCAAAATCCCCAAAAAACAATTCGGGATACAACCCCAGCCAGTGGATCAGGGGGGTTTGAAACAGATGTTCCCTGACCTTGCCCAGGAACTGGCAAGCATATGGTACCTGAGTCCAAGGGTAGGCCCAAAATCCAACGAAAGCAAAATTCCAGCACCTCCTCTTACTTCCAAAACCAAACTGCACTGCCCCCAAAACATTCAGAAGAGAGCTACTTTTGTTAACTCACCAGGGAGACGGCCATTCCAGCACCCTCAAAGGGAGAGGTTGCATATGAATGGTACATCCCCTAATCTCTGACCTATAATACTCTATCCTTAGCTCAGAGGAGTAACTAAGGGTATTAATGGTAATGAGCCCAAGGGGCCATTATACTGGTTATCTTGCTTTTGTTCGTTTGTGGATCGTCCTGTCACTTCTGCTTTACATTCTGTTTAGCTCCATGAAGCTAGATGGAATGTTTGATTTGTATTTTTCTTCTTCTTCTTCTCCAAGTTCCTACTTTCATCTTCCTTGACTCATATCCAGCATAGTAGTTTTTCTTTTTTTCAAACTGCCGAATCAATGTTATACTGGAAACTGTGGCTGAGCGAATGCATCTTACTGAACTCTTTTATGCTTTTTTTGTAAAGGAATACTATAGTGGAAAAATAAATACTATATTTTACTTCTTATTTGGATTTCTTCCCAACTTCCAAACTACTTTCACCTTCTTTTGCTGATTGTGTTTTCCCGTATCCTTTTAATCTCTAATTTGTCACTAAGGTTCCTTTGCTGACTTTACATAAGCTTGCCCATGCATGCAGTTCCCTTGTGTTCATCTCCAAAGACAAAGCAAATATATTCAATCAATTTCAAATGCTGTATAAGCAAATAATTGCAGAATAACAGAAAGAAAAAAATGTTTCATCAGGCATAGATGTTTCCTGTATCTTTTTTCTAATTTATTTTAAAGTTCTGCTTTCTTTTTCCCTCTAAGATGGTAGTATTCACTTCTAGTCTTCAAGGGCTGCAAAAGAGTCAGGTTTTCAGGATATCCCTAATGAATATGCATGAGAGAGATTTGTGAGCACACTGCCTCAATGGTATGCACATTTATCTCATGAATATTTATTAGGGATATCCTGGAATCTGACTCTTTTGCTACCTTCGCAGTGCCGCCTTCAGCATAAACAGAGAAATAGAGGTGGTGAAGACAAAAACAGTGAAAGATTTCAAAGGGGCATGGGATAAACACTGTGGATCCCTAGGGACTAAAGGATGGAAATGAAGAGGGAAGTGCATGGGGGTAACTTGCTGTGTGGCAGTTGCTACCCTTAACCAATAGGCCTTCATGCTATTGATGCAACTACAATATTGCATTATGCTCCAAAATTACTCTTTGCTTTAACAGTAGGGGGAAATTAAAACAAAAAAAAAGGAAAAATGGAGGGAATCGGACTGCAACAACGAGGACACTAAATTTTAAGATTTGGGAAAACAAACAGGAGTGGGGGTAACTTGCTGATGCGGCTGTTACTACCCCTAACCAATAAGCCTGATGCTTTTGATGCTACCACAAGCTTGCTGGGCAGACTGGATGGACCGTTTGGTCCTTTTCTGCCCGTCATTTCTATCCTTCTATGCTTCTATTTGTTTCTATGTTTTGATCAGTGCTCATTATTGTATAATTTGCTGCCTTCTCCTTTATCCATAAAGGTTCTTTAAAACCGTCTGAGACTGATGAGCCACTATCAATCTATGAGCCAAAAGGCACAAATCATGTTGAGAAGAATTCATAATATGCATGGGTTCTTATCAGTACAATGAGCACAATTTTTTAGGTAATATTATTTACCCAACCAAAAAAGCAATATTATAATTGTAATCACTTGTTCTTATTGCAAGCAATATTTGTGTTTTTAATGAGAAAGAGGTTTTAGTTGCGCTATCTGTTAATATTTTGTATTGCTATATTAAAGGGATTAAGATAAAAATAACAAGCCTTATTAATGGTGCTGCTAAACTGATGTGCTGTCTCAAATTTGATGACTTTGGCAAAACATGTTTGTGCACATCCTTAGGAAAAAGTGATACAGTAGAATAATAATTTCCTTTCAGGCCACATTGACTTCGTTATTTGACTGATGCTATCATTTCAGTAGATGTGGTCAAATGGCAAGTATTTGCTTGGAATTTATAACATGGGAAAGGATTTTAAGGTGCTAAAATCGGGAGATATATGAGTATCTCGGGCCGGCACGCACCACATGGATTTTAAGAAGTGCCCGAGTATGCACACAAATGGGAAAAGCAAAAAAGGGGCAAGGCATAAGTGGGGTCTGGAAGGTCCAGCATCTGCCGGGATCCCCTACCACATAACTTTACTTCTGCTATTTTTTTTTATTTTTATTTATTTAAGTTTTTTTTATATACCAACATTCAAGACGATAGTCCCATCACGCAGGTTCACAAGAAACAGGGGTGCAATTAAAATAAACTTTACAATTTGAACAATAGTACAGAAAAGCAGTTACATGTAACAGGGAAACAATAACTTGGAGTAAGAAGGAAAATGAAGATCAGATAATTATATATATATATAATAACATTATAAGGGGTGGCTATTAATGCTATTACTAGCGAAGTATGTTGATTGAAGGGAGTTAAGTAATGTTGGAGTTAGGAAAGGCCTGCGTGAACAGCCACGTCTTGAGTCTTTTCTTGAATGTTGAGATGCTGGGTTCCATTCTAAGATCCGGGGGAATGGAGTTCCATAAAGTTTGAATGGCATGAAAGTAATGAAACAAAAAAACAAGGCTAGTTAGGGTTTTAAGGGTTGGGGGCTAAAATAGGAAAAAGGAGGCATATGGGGGGGTTAGGAAGTCCTATCCTTTACCTGGGCGAACTAGGAATGGACTGGAGAAACTGGTAAATGATTCAGTGCATGTATCTAATAAAATGCCCTCACTTATGCACTTATGCAGTGCCCATGTGCACTTATGCATATGGGCACGTCCATATAAAATTGCATGCACATGTATGACCATACAGCCAATTTTATATCATACACACATATTCGTGCATATGTTATAAAATGGCCACGTCTCTGGGCGCGAGCCTGCATACGCGCATACATGTATGGTTGCGTGGCTGTTTGAAAGTTATCCTCTTTTTCCATCAATAAGCAAGCTATTTAGCCATGCTTTCTGGGTGATATCATCCGGGCTACACGGGGCAGAGCTTTCTCTCTAAGCTTGAAGAGTTTTCCGTCTTTGCAGCTGCGCGGCTCTTCCTGTGCATCTCGAGCGAATCTCCTCAGTTTGATTTTTTTCCGCGCTCTGCACGGACATGCGAAGTTAGTCTTTCACTAAGGGCCAGATTTTTTTAAAAATTACGCGCATAACCGGTCTTACACACGCCGGGCCTATTTTAAAAAGGCCCAGCGACGCGCGTAAAGCCGCGGGACGCGTGTAAGTCCCAGGGCTTTACAAAAGGGGAGGAGCATGGGCGGGGCGGAGGCGGGGCCAGAGGCTTCTGACACAGCGGCCACAGGGATAAGCTCCCGTGGTGGCCTTGCTTGGTCAGGGTCAGATTTCCTCTTCGCCGCCTTGGGGATGAGCTCCTGTGGCGGCCTTGGATGGGGTCGGGTTTCCTCTTTGCCACCACGGGGATGAGCTCCTGTGGCAGCCTTGCTTGGTCAGGGTCAGGTTTCCTCTTCGCCACCATGGGGATGATCTCCTGTGGCGGCCTTGCTTCGTCGGGATTCAACACTGCCATTCTTCTCACCCCATCCCCGGGCTATGCAATGCCCTATCTTCCTGCCTCACTGGCCAATCAGAGGCTTCCTCCCTTCTTCCTACTCCCACTGGCAGGTAGAAGGGAGGAGGCTTCCGATTGGCCTGCGTGGTGACAGGAAGAATGAAGGAGGCTTCCTATTGGGCAGCGGGGGCAGGAAGAAAGGAGACTTCCCATTGGCCCATGGGGGGCTGGAAAAAGGGAGAAGGGAAGTACAACCAGGGCAGTGGGATACTGGGAGCCGCGCCACACCTGCAGGTGCTTGGCGACACACTGGTGTGTTGTAGGGATGTGAATCGTTTTTTGACGATTTAAAATATCGTCCGATATATTTTAAATCATCAAAAATCGTTAGAGCCGCGATACAATAACAATTCCCCCGATTTATCGTCAAAAAATCGTAAATCGGGGGAAGGGGGAGGGGAAGGGGGAGGGCGGGAAAACCGGCACACTAAAACAACCCTAAAACCCACCCCGACCCTTTAAAATAAATCCCCCACCCTCCCGAACCCCCCCAAAATGCCTTAAATTACCTGGGGTCCAGAGGAAGGGTCCCGGTGTGATCTTTTACTCACGGACCTCCGTGCATTGTAGAAATGGTGCCGGCGCTACCTTTGACCTGTCATATGACAGGTCAAAGGTAGCGCCGGCGCCATTTTGTTTTTTTGTCCCCCGACGTCAGGAGCATAGGAGATTGCTCCCGGACCCCCGCTGGACCCCCAGGGACTTTTGGCCAGCTTGGGGGGGCCTCCTGACCCCCACAAGACTTGCCAAAAGTCCCGCGGGGGTCCGGAACGATCTCCTACCGCGAATCGTTTTTCCGTACGGAAAAACGATTCGACTGCAGGAGATCGTTCCGGACCCCCGCTGGACCCCCAGGGACTTTTGGCCAGCTTGGGGGGGCCTCCTGACCCCCACAAGACTTGCCAAAAGTCCAGCGGGGGTCCGGAACGACCTCCTGCAGTCGAATCGTGTTGCCATACGGCCGGCGCCATATGGCCGGCGCCAATTTCCGTACGGAAAAATTATTCGCGGTAGGAGATCGCTCCCGGACCCTCGCTGGACTTTTGGCAAGTCTTGTGGGGGTCAGGAGGCCCCCCCAAGCTGGCCAAAAGTCCCTGGGGGTCCAGCGGGGGTCCAGGAGCGATCTCCTACGTTCCTGACGTCGGGGGACAAAAAAACAAAATGGCGCCGGCGCCATTTCTACAACGCACGGAGGTCCGAGAGTAAAAGATCACACCGGGACCCTTCCTCTGGACCCCAGGTAATTTAAGGCATTTTGGGGGGGTTCGGGAGGGTGGGGGATTTATTTTAAAGGGTCGGGGTGGGTTTTAGGGTTGTTTTAGTGTGCCGGTTTTCCCGCCCTCCCCCTTCCCCTCCCCCCCCCACTGGACCCCAGGTAATTTAAGGCATTTTGGGGGGGTTCGGGAGGGTGGGGGATTTATTTTAAAGGGTCGGGGTGGGTTTTAGGGATGTTTTAGTGTGCCGGTTTTCGATTTACACGATTTACACGATTTACACGATATTTAAAAAACCCAAACTGCGACGATCCGATTCCCTCCCCCTCCCAGCCGAAATCGATCGTTAAGACGATCGATCACACGATTCACATCTCTAGTGTGTTGCAACATACTTGTTGAGAATCGCTGATCTAGATACCCATAATCATCCATTTTATTATGAATACAAACTTTATATTGAAGAACAATTTTTATTTTCTGTATAAATGTAATTACAGTAATGAGTCAAACCACCCTACTATTTAAAAACTAAAATCCCATTTCCATTTCCATACCACAAGTACACCACATATACACATCACATCATAAAACCCAAACCGTTCTCCTACTTATGGTGGGTAGCAAATGTACATGCTAAACCCATATATAACATTTAATTACAAATAAGATGTGCTCAACAAAGAGCAAATTCCAAAAGTACCGATGAAATCACCATAGAAGGAAAAGCAATCTTTTTTTTCCTTGAAATTGAAGAGTTCACCAAAACATTTATTTATTTATTTATTTATTTATATTTATTTATTTAGCGTTTTTCTATACCGCCATTCATGATTAGAAACCACATCATGCCGGTTTACATGCAACAAGGGGTGAGAACAAGAAACGAAACATAAACAAGTGCAAGGAGATCAAAGTTACATTACAACAAGGGTCTTAAACTGGGAAGAGAAATTAGAATAAGAGAGCCGAACAGTAAGGATTACATTATTTACATTATTTATATTATAATGTGAAGTCTCTTGTATAGTTTGCTATCTCTTATAAAATTACCGACGAACGTTGGGAACATCTCATCGGTTCATCATGGCAAAGTTGCCAAAACTTTTATAATGTCCAGTTATGCTGGTTGTCAATAAAAGATCCAGATTTTGTATAGTCAGCTGTAATGTTATTCCTCTCACTCAACAGATATTCTCATTGAATTAAATCTCTATTACGTCAAACTTCAGACCTCTTTGTATAGCTTCTCCTTTCATGAATAATGATATCTCTTATTTTTCCATATCTCTGCATTTCACTGTCAATGACTTCTCAATCCTGCATTACATAAGTAATGATATCACACATTGCATGAATCATAATATCCCTTATTTTACTGGATCTATGCATTTCACTGTCAATGGCTTCTCAATTCTGCATTACATGAGTAATGATAACCCGATGCTTCAGCGTTTTAACATATCTCTACCTCTGCATCAGGGGAATCAAAACCTCAATCTAAAAAATAATAATCATAATTACAATAAAAATGTGTCCAGTCATTTAAACATAAGCAAAAAATTATCAGAGCACTTACCGCTGTTACCAGCACCCATTCTTAATTCCAAGATGACAGTATCAAACACTCATTGCAAGAGTCTATGTGTTATTTAAATGCAAACTGTCCAATGACAGAGCACATGTCTCATATGCAATCCCTATAAACTACTCCATCTCATTTTTGTATGTGTTAGAAATAGCAAAACATTAAAAAAAAACCCCAAAAAACTGGTTCCACTTAATCTCCCTATTCAATCCTCTAGGGGCCACAATCACCAATTGAAAAATATAGGATTGTTCATTCAGTACCAAATATTTCTCAAAATCCCCACCCTGACTACATCGCTCAACTTTTTCCAATACCGTGAATCTCAGATCTTTAGTAACATGTCCCTTATCTATCCAATGAGGAACTAAAGGTGCCTCATGCCTCCCCCGCTAATGCCATTGGGTTAATCAGGACTTATTTTTACAAACAGCTCCCCATTCTATGATAATACAAGATTGATTTGTGTTCTTCCTGTTTATCCTTTTCTTTGTCTGTCTTCCCTGATAGGGGTAAGGAATGATGCAGGCTAAACCTTCCAGGTGTCCCCAGGTTTTGCTGTAATTACAATTTTTCTCTTACCAGAAACTGATGGACAAGAAAAGATTCACATAAAGCCAATGTACAATTTTGAAAAATGTATTCTGTAGCCAGCAAATATCTTAGTACATAAAATTAGGGTTTATTGCCAGCGTTCCCTCTTCCTGGGGAAAGAATGCTACAAGTTGCAAGATATCCCTATGCACCTCTCCAAAATACATCTTGCTAATAGGTAACTTTTATGTGTGTGTGTGGGTTGTGTATGTGTGTACACGTGACTGCCAGGACACATTCACTTGGCAATCCTTTGTTATATCCCAGTGTCCAGCCTGCACCTGTTCATACCGTTTCCTTGTTACTGACCATATACTCCCTTTCTTCCTTTGTTCTTTAGTTTTCTATGATCATTAAGAAAAAAACAGTGTTATATCGCTAATATCCCCTGTTACAAATCCGGAGGTGAACCCCTGTTCCGAGGTAAGTTAGAGTTACCAAAGAGAGTAAACCCTCTCTGGTCGTACCGTAGGAGGGCAAGGCTTGAAGGTTCAGCAGTCGAATGAAGACTTCGCCCTGGAAGCTCGTGGTTCCCCCAGGAGGAGCCTGTAGGAACCCGGCCACTGGGACTTAAGAACTTCTTGAATGAAGATTGGTCTGGATGCAGGCGCCTCCTGCAGGTCGTGGATTCTAGACGGCTGGCGCCTCCAGCAAGTCGAGTCAGTCTAGGAGTAGAAGCCGAAGAGTGGTCAGGAGCCGTTCCGAGGGTCGAAGCCAGGAGAAGAGTCAAATCCGTTCCAGAAGCAATGCAGGAGAATGGTCCGCAGCCAGTCTAGAAGCAAGCCAGGAGTAGGGTCCGCAGCCAGTCCAGGGTCAAGCCAAGCGAAGAATGACAGCCGGTTCAAGGGTCAGAAGCCAAGAATCAATCCAACGAGGGAGAAGAACAGAAACAGGAACGAAGGTCAGGAACCAGGAACACCAGTACCGAGACTGAACAACCAGAAGCCTCAATACCAAGGCAAGGTCTACTCCGCAGACCTTGCCTTAAATACCCAAGGCGAGGGAGGAGTCATGGGAAGGAGTCACGACACTTCCTGTCGTAGCCCCTTTAAATCTCTCTTCAGCCGCGCGCGCAGCTCTTTAGTAGACAGAAGGGGGAGGAGTCGTCCCGGCCGTGCAGAGCCCAGCGGCCAGCCTCCGCAGCAGCCATGGCCGTGGGAAGAGCGCCTAAGGGGCCTGCCTGCTCCAGCAGGGGCCTCGGTGCTAACCCGACGCCGCGGGTAAGTACTTGGTCCTGGCCGCGGACCGCCACGGCCAGTGGCCATGACAGTCGGCCCTGGTCGCAGCCCACCGCAGCCGACGGCCATAACAGTACTCCCTCCTTTAGGTCTCTCTCTAGAAAGCTTGGGTTTACCTGGATGTTCATTGTGAAAGTTCTTGAGAAGAGTTTTATCCAGGATGTTCTTAGCAGGCTCTAACGAATTCTCCTCAGATTCGAATCCTTCCCACGCTAGGAGGTATTCCCATGTGGTGCCTTGTTTCCGAACATCTAGTACCTCACACACTTGATATATAGTGTCCTCCTCCGCCCTGAGCTGAGGTGCTTCAGGAACCTTCCAAGTAGGCCAGGTGAGGACCAAAGGCTTCAAAAGAGACTTGTGGAAGGAATTGTATTCTCAATGAGGTCGGCAGATGAAGTTGATAGGTTACCGGACCAAGCTGTCGTAGCACCGGAAACGGTCCAATATAACGGGGAGCCAGTCGCATGGAAGGAACTCTCAAACGGATGTGCCTGGTGCTAAGCCACACCTTTTCTCCCGGACGGAACCGTGGAGCCAATCACCAATGTCTGTCGGCAAATGTCTTAGTGGTATGAGCCGCTTTACGAAGCATGAGTTGGGTATGAATCCAGAGTCATCTTAGTTGTGTAGCAGTGAGCTGGGCTGCTGGGGATGGAACTAGTAACGGCAAAGGTAAGGGCGGCCTGGGTTGCCGTCCAAATACGATTTGAAAGGGAGAGGCCCTCGTAGAAGTACATGCATGAGAATTATGGGAGAATTCAGCCCACGAGAGAAGATTCGCCCAATCGTTTTGACGAGAGTTGACGTATATTTGCAGAAATTGTTTTAGGGTGCGATTCGTACATTCAACCTGGCCATTGGCTTGCGGATGAAACGCAGTGGTAAAGTCTAATGAGATATGAAATTTTTTACAGAGACTATACCAGTAATGTGCTGTGAACTGAGGACCACGGTCGGAAACAATGTGCTGTGGTAGGCCGTGAAGTCTGAAAATATGAAGCATAAACAGTTGAGCCAAACGAGGAGCCGACGGGAGGGAGGGCAGTGGGGTAAAGTGGGCCATTTTTGAAAACCGGTCCTCTACTACCCATATTACTGTGTTACCCTCCGATGGAGGAAGGTCCACAATAATGTCTGTGGAGATGTGTGTCCAAGGCTTCGAGGGTACCGGTAATGGTTGTAAAAGTCCTTAAATTTTCCCCGTAGGAATCTTATGTTGGGCACAGGTTGGACAAGAAGCCACATATGCTTGTATGTCTTTGCACATTCCAGGCCACCAAAAGTACTGTTGAAGAAGTGTTTGAGTCCGGGCTCTTCCTGGGTGCCCGGCTAGCTGAGAATCGTTCCCCCAGCCCAACACTTTGTTACGTAGTCTCTTAGGTACCACCGTTTTACCAGGTGGAACAGTGAAGGTTGCAGCGAGCGTGATGTGTTGAATGGGTTCCTCAGTGTCATCTGTAGCAAAGGATCGGGATAAGGCATCTGCCTTAACATTCTTGTTCGCTGGGCGATATTCAAGTTCGAAGTGAAAACGTGTAAAAAAGAGTGCCCAACGAGCTTGTCGTGGGTTCAAACGATGAGCTTGCTGTAGATATACCAAATTTTTATGGTCTGTATATACCGTTATACGGTGTTGAGCTCCTTCCAGCCACTGCCGCCATTCCTCAAAGGCCAGTTTTATGACAAGCAGCTCTTTATCCCCGATGGAGTAGTTACGTTCCGCTGAAGAAAATTGTTTTGAAAAATATGAGCAGGGATGAGATGTCCCGGACCTGTCATTTTGGATTAAAACAGCTCCTACTCCTTCAGCAGATGCGTCCACCTCCACGATAAATGGACGTTTGGGATCGGGATGCCGAAGACAGGGTTGTTGGTGCTAACCCAACGCCGCAGGTAAGTACTTGGTCCTGGCCGTGGACTGCCGTGGCCGAAGGCCATAACATCCCCCTTTCCTGTAGGCACAGGATGCAAACTCTGCCCCCCACTGTATGAACCGAGACACTCTGGCTGCCAGCTCAAGGCACACCCTCCTCCAGGTATCCTCAATCTCATTTGGGAATATGCATTTTTTTATACCTGTATGTTCTGTCCATTAATGTCCTTCTGCCCAGTGAAACAGAGCTGGCCAGGCCCTGCACACACGGGCTAATCATTCTTTGGACTCACAGCTGTATATATTTCTACATAATCCCTCTTGAGAAATTCCTTATAATTAGGGATTTCTCATTATCCGCAGAGGAAATACAAGGACCTGGGGTTCTTCAGCATTTGAGCATAACAGACAGGAAAGAGGTAACCCTAAATAAAACCAAAGAACAAATATACTCCATTTCACAGCTTTGTTCACAAGGGGAATGTCTGCTGTGAGTCCCTCTATATACAATTAGGCTGAAATTGGGGATGGAACAATAGAGTGCAAGCAATCAAACACAAGGCGTGTGCTGCAGCATAGCATAATGTTCTCTAATCTATGACAGCAAAACGATAGAATTGAGAGGAGGGGAGGTAGAAAACTTTACATTTGTACAATATACAAATAATATGATTGAAAACAAAATAAGGAAAGCAGATGAAATCAAACTCGTCCATAGAACCCCCAGGAGGTGAGCCAGGCAAAGACATCCTGAAACCAGGATCTGATAGGCAAGGTGTCCTTTACAGCTGTGAGATTGGAAATGTGATGGGCAGCATCCATAACCACCTGTGTGGAATCATTAACATAAAGGCAACATTGATCATGAATAAGACCACAAATGCCTCCTTATGAGAGAAGCAGATAGTCCAGAGCCATACGGTTCTGGAGAGAAAAAGTACGGAGCTGGTTTAACTCTGAGGTTAGTGAATAAAAAGCTATCTCATAATCATGGGCCATAGTTTCTAATAAAGCCTTAAGGTGATGGATCTTAGTAGATAGGACAGCATCAGTTATTCCTGTTAACAATGGTACTGACCCCAAAATGGACCATCCTACTGCCTTTTCCTCAGTCATAGGTGAGGTCCAGTTTAATATATCATAGGCCTCTTTAAGGTCTCTTTTTCTATGGGATAGCCATGTGTTGGAGTATGACATTTCAGTAATGTTTTTTTGTACCTTCACAGGAGGATGAATAAAAGCCAAACTGCATGTGCCCTTCCAGTTGCTTGGGAGGGATCTGAGTGCTGTGTTGCCACAAACAAAATACTGTCCAAGGAGAGTGACCATACCCTTGGGAGCAAACTCTGAGTTGCATCTGAACTATTTGCCCCCCAGTGGTCTGTATAATATCCACCTCATATGGGATAATTGATTGATGAGTATTACCCCAACAGAAACCTTGCTTCACGGACCCATTATGAGCAGTCCAACCAAACTTATTAAGAACCAGATACAACTATCAGGGGAATTACCTAAAAATGTACTGTTACCCCAGTTTGAAAAACAAGTGACGGCTTTAAAAGTGGGTCTGAGCAAAAAAAAAAAGTGTTGACTAATGTAAAAAAAACTGTTGTCCCTTGTGACAATGTTTCGGGAACCATTACTTATAGGGTTGGAACCAGTGAACCAGTAGATACCATTGGCAGTTAATTGTGATGGAGTCAGGGGATAAGCTAAGAAGTGCATCCCTGTACTAATGAAAAGTGGAGTACTGACACATACCCAACTCTCAGAAATGTTCAGAGTGGAGGTTAGATTGGTCACATACTTAATGTTGCGATCCCTCCTGTGCTGCTCCGAAGCCAGGGCCTCGCCTGCGAACTATCCAGGACTTGCTCCAGGGCCTGGGAGGCCTCGCTGTTCTTGAGGCCTTCCTGTGGCTTGCTTGGCTCTGCTTGGACTTCCTGGTTCGGCCACGCCCTTCTCCCTAGAGGCCGGCCCGCAGCACTCCACCGCAGTTATAGGGCCGGTGAGGGACGGTCCAGGTGAACTCCTCCCAGGGAGTTGTCTGCATACAGCAGTATAAAAGGACTTTCACTTCAGTTCCTGTTTGCCTTTGGATTGGGTTCCACAGTTGCCTGTGTTTTCTGACTGATCCAGGTCCTCCGTGGTCTTCGCTTGTCTTGACGGCTCCCTGTCCTGTGTCTCTGCCTGTTTCCTTGATGTTGGTTCCAGATGTTCCTAGATGTTTGTTCCTGTTCCAGTTTCTGATGTTCCAGCTTGCCTCAGACTGCCAGGAGTGCAGTATCCCGCCTCAGACTGCCAGGAGTGAAGTAACCCGCTTCTTCCCTGCGCTTGTCCCATTCTCAGCGTGCTCCGTGACCAGCCTTCCTGGGCTGTGTAGGGCGCGCAGTGGAACAGGGTGGTCCGCGACCAGCCCATTGGGTCTGCCCGTGTCGGTGGGCTGAGTAGGGTGCCCTGAGGGACTGTGCCAATGTCTTCCTTCCCAGCCCTCGTCTGATGTCTCCGCCTCAGCCCTCGTCAATGATGTCTCCGCCTCAGCCCTCGTCTATGATGTTTTCTGTGTTCCAAGGAATCTGTCTGCCCTCGTCCTCTGTCCGGCCTGCTGCCCAATGCCATTACCCAGCGGCAGGTCCGAAAGGGCTTGGAACAGTCGGAGGACCATTCATCAATCAACATTGCATTGTTGGTTGCCGTGGGCGTGCAGGTCCGGTTGAGGGTCAGACCTTGTTCTCTTGTCCTTGCTTCAGCCTTGCCTCGTCTAGCTCTCCATGCTTGCACTGGCTCACCTCCCACAGTGTGGCTTGGGGCTCCTCCCTGTCTCGCCGTGGCCCAAGGGCTCACTACACCTGCTTCAGAGGCGACCGTGCTCCTCACGCTCGCAGCAGGATCTGAAAGGCCTCCCAGCCCTCGGATCGTCAGCAGCGTGGAGGACGCGCTTGCAACACTTAATTACAGAGTTCTCATGAAGTATGGCATCAGTGGCAATGATACACAAAATAAAGAACAGGAAGGAAAACATCATTAGAAAGCAAAACAAATATAAAATGCAATAAAAGAGTAATTGAAATAAGTGATAAAAAATGAAATGCAAATGTACTTAAGAAGTTCTTTAAATCCACAAAGTGGAAATATGTTACTGTCAATAAGCAGCAAAAGGACAAGAGCGAAGATCAGTTAAGTGGGTCCAGTTAGTTTCTCCAGCAAGAATGGCAGCTGTAGGAGTAACAGTCTCGATCTGAAATGGACCTGTATACACAGGGGCTTTCTAAGTCTTGTGTGTGAAGTTCTTCCTGTAAACAAGATCCTCAGTGTGATATCGATAAAGTAGCAATAGCAAGGGTGGTACTTCAGTTCTTATGACTGCTATTTGCTGATTGCCCACCTACAAATTACTGACAAAAACAGAAAGGTCATCAGGAAGTGTAGGAGTGCTGGGGGCATTCCCAGTCATGGGTGGACATAAAGCTCTACCAGAGCAAAGCTCAAAAGGAGTAATCTTATACACTCGCAGTGGAGTGCTTCTGAGAATCATTAACGTGGCAGGCAATGCCTGTAACCACGATTGGCCAGTGATTGTTATTAACTGGTATAGCTTAGTTTTCAGCAAACCACACATACCTCGAGTCAAATGCCAAGTGCCCCTTCAAGTCTTGTAAAAGACTTTTCTGGAAATGTGACCCATTATCAGTAACTATTTTGTGTGGCACTCCAAATCTGGGAATGATATGACTCACCAGTGTCTCAGCCATAACCTTGTCTGTTTCCTATCGGCAGGGAATAGCCTTTATCCATTGAGAAAATGGATACACATAGTCAAGTAAATATCTAAATCCTTTACATGTGTCAATCATATCTGTGAAATCACAATGCCATTCCAAGTAAGGACCTAAGGGTGTTAGTAGGGGTGTGCATTCGTTTTGAACACATATGTAAAACGCAACGTTAATTTTTTTTTAACTTAAAAAAGTGATGAGGCGAAAACGATCGGATTTCCAACTTATTCAACATAGCTATGTTGAATACGTTGGAAATCGCGATTGTTGATCCTAAATAAAAATGTAAACCCCTCACCCTCCTTAATCCCCCCCCAAGACTTACCAAAACTCCCTGGTGGTCGAGCGGGGAGTCAGGACGCCATTTCTGTATTCCTTTGCGAGGAGCACGTGATGTCGGCATCACGTCGGAGTGACGCGGACGTCACGTGATTCCCCGCGCGTTCGCTCCGGGACCCTCGTTGACACAACCGGAACTTTTGGCCAGCTTGGGGGGGTCAGGAGGCACATATGGACATAGACTCAACTTATAGAATTCTACATATGTCCATATTGACCGAAATTGACCCCCCCTTTCGACTTAAGGTCTTATGAACATAAACTTTTTGTCTGCACATCCCTAGGTGTTAGGATCTGTGAGTTAGTGGGCCCTTGACCTGAGGTGAAAGATGGTACCACCCATGGGGAGGAGCCCCACTGGGCCTCACCATCGGGAGGCAAGGTCTGTAGCAGCAGATGACACAGCCCAGAGAATACAGGAAAAGAGAGAGAGACTGAGGTGTGGATGCAAGTGCCAGAGTAGGAACTCACTGTGGTGACGTGCAGATCAGGCCCCGAGGAGCGGGGAATGCAAGGCAGGGTATGGAGGACTACTAAGGGGACAACCCCAAGAGGCGGAGCCACGGGGTGAGTCAGCACGGAAGAAATGACATAGACTTACCCGAAGAGCGGGGAAGCCATGTGGAGTCCCAGAACAAGGCGACCGACGGTCATAACAAAGGGTTTAGGAATATGTCCCTCTGGGATATATATTCCATGCCTGGGCACAGCAGTTGTACATATCCATCAACTGGAAACAGTTTCTTCACATCGGCTCATTAGATTACATGCCCTCTTGCTTGGGCAGCCGTGGTGGGGGCGGGGTCAGGGAGGGAAAGTTTATTATAGTCCGAGGATATGAGGAGTAATTCGGTCTTGGCTGTGTTAAAGCTGATATTGTTGGAAATCAGCTACTGACAGCACAGGGGGTGCAGAGGAACTATTTTGTGTTTGTACTACTTGTAACTGTAGGTCATGGTGGCCAGAAACAGCCTCTTTAGCAGCAGCATCTGCCAGGCTGTTTCCTTGGGTGAGCCAATGCTCAGGGCTCTGACGAGCCCGCTGACAACAAAGGGCAGACTCAGTTTTATTTCTACTTCTGTCCTGTAGGGTCCCAATAATTATTTCCCAGAGTGGCAAATTAGCAATAGGTTCACCCGAAGATGAAATAAAACCTCTCTTATGCCATTTTCTTAAATGTTCATGCAAAGAGTCAATCACATATTGTGAATCAGACACAATAGTTACTGGCTCAGTGGATGATGCATTTAGCAGCACATAACATAGAGCTGCAAGCTCTGCCCGCTGGACTGAATTCCCCGGAGGCAACAGTCTCTGTTCACACTGTAGAATGTTGCCATCGGGTGTATAATGTACGGCTGCAAATCCTACAATGGTCCCATGGAAGGAGCCGTCAGTAAACCACACTGGCCCCAGCTGTAAGGGATCAATTCCTGCGATAAAATTCCCTGGGAGTGGCAGAGCATTGATCCCACACAAATGCTCCACTGCTGGGCCTCCCTCCAGGTATTCAAGAAGGAATTGGAAAGGGTCAGATTTAGTCAAAGGCACTAGGGTCACTCCTGAATTTAATAGTGTTGTCACACAAGACCCCCAACCAGGGAGCTGTAAATGTGAGTTGCGGACAAGCCAACAAAACTTTTACATCGTGGGAGATGTGTAATTTGATTATCATACCAGGAGCATGGGCTAAGAGTTTTAGAACCGCAGCACTTCCTACCAATAGCCCTTGTTCACAGGAGGAAAAAGCCTGTTCCACAGGTGTGACTGTACCAGATAAAAATGCAATTGGGATAGTGCAATTATCCTGGGAAGCAGCAGCTGCCCTTCCCCCATGATAAACATAGAACTTAAACGGTAATTGCAGATTAAGCAGAGCTAGGAAAGGAGTTTCTAAAATTACAGAGACTATTTTCGCAATGATTTCCTCATCATTAGGGAATAAAGCAATTTGGGTAGACCCCGCTGGATTCCCTTTCAAGTGTCTACGCAAAGGAGTTGTTCATTACTGAATGCAGGGATCCATAAGTGGCAAAAATTCAAAAGTCCTAGCAAATCTCTTAACTGTTTGATGGTGTGTGGACTAGTGAGTTCATTTAATTCCTTACGCAAAGGGCACTGGAGCTTCTTACCATGATTCCTAAGGTGAATCCTAAAAAAAGAAACTTCAGGCATATCTGTGCTTTATACAGATTTACTTTGCATCCTGCCTGTGCAATCTGGTCAAGTAATAACTCAGTATATTTCAAACATGCATCTGAGGTAGGGGCAGAAAGCAGTAAGTCATCTGCATAATGAACTAGCTGCACATCCTCTGGCAGGGAACATTCAAAGGCTTCTAAATCTCGTGAAAGTATACGTGGAAATACTGAGGGGCTTTTAGTATATCCTTGTGGGAGTCTAGTCCACTGATAGGTCTGACTGAAAAGCAGTGAGGGGGCGACTGTCAGGGTGGAGGGGGGCCACAGAAAAACACGTTAGATAAAGCCAGCACTGTATGATATTTTCCTAACTGTATACTCTGAATGGTAGCTGGATTTTCAACATTTGGAAACTCTGATAGTACTATAAGAACATAAGAACATGCCATACTGGGTCAGACCAAGGGTACATCAAGCCCAGCATCCTGTTTCCAACAGTGGCCAATCCAGGCCATAAGAACCTGGCAAGTACCCAAAAACTAAGTCTATTCCATGTTACCATTGCTAATGGCAGTGGCTATTCTCTAAGTCAACTTAATTAATAGCAAGTAATGGACTTCTCCTCCAAGAACTTATCCATTCCTTTTTTAAACACAGCTACACCAACTGCACTAACCATATCCTCTGGCAACAAATTCCAGAGTTTAATTGTGCATTGAGAGAAAAAGAACTTTCTCCGATTAAATGTGCCACATGCTAACTTCATGGAGTGCCCCCTAGTCTTTCTATTATCTGAAAGAGTAAAAAACTGATTCACATCTACCCGTTCTAGACCTCTCATAATTTTAAACACCTCTATCATATCCCCCCTCAGCCGTCTCTTCTCCAAGCTGAAAAGTCCTAACCTCTTTAGTCTTTCCTCATAGGGGAGCTGTTCCATTCCCTTTATCATTTTGGTCGCCCTTCTTCTGTACCTACTAGGTCATTTAGACCACGTAAGTCCATTTTCCCCAAAAACATGGTGGGTTCAGCGTAGTATGGTCAGAGGGGTCATTTTCAATGTGGACATTGCAACATGTGTGCTTTGTCTTTCAGTGGAGATTTGTTATGTTTCTCTGACTGCCGTCCATTTAGATTGTTATCATACACTGCCTGTGAGTTGTTGGGAGTCATCTATTTAATTTGATGTCCCTGTAAATTATGTTACATTGGTAAGACAATTTGACCTGTCAAGATTAGAGCACAGGAACATGTGAGCTGCATTAGATGGGGGAGGCGTGAGGCTCCTTTAGGTCATTATTGGATATATAAGGGACGTTACTGAAAATCTGAGATTCACAGTACTGGAAAAAGTTGAGCAACATAGTCAGGGGTGGGGATTTTGAGAAATATTTGGTGCAGAGTCAACAATCCTATATTTTTAAATTGGCGATGATGGCCCCTAGGAACAAGAAGATTACTTTTCCTTCTATGGTAGTTTCATCGGTACTAAGATACTTTTGGAATTTGTTCTTTGTTGAGCACATCTTGTTTGCAATTGAATGTTATATATGGGTTTAGGATGTACATTTGATATACACCATAAGCAGGAAAATGGTTTGGGTTTTATGATGTGATGTGAATGTGTGGTGCACTTGTAGTATGTGAGTGGAAATGGGATTTTAGCTTTTAATTAATAGGGTGGTTTGGCTCATTACTGTAATTATATTTATACAAAAAGTAAAAATTTTTCTTGAATATAAAGTTTGTATTTATAATAAAATGGATGATTATGGGTATCTAGATTTTATGAATCTTTATTGATACTGTTTTGGTATTGGATTGGGATTCTTTTCTAAAGAACAGTGGGGTGGTATAGAGAGTATTGAATTCGTATTAATATAATACAAAATTAAAACAGTAACATAGTAAAAGATGTCAGAAAGACCAAAATGGTCCATCTAGTCTGCCCAGCAAGTTTTTTTTTACGGTGGTAGCAACTGCCACTCTGTGCAGGGTACCTCCAAGCCTTCTGTTAAGGGTGGTAGTAATTGGCAGGCCCTTCTGGAAGGGCCTGCCAAGTATCCAATGCCCTTTCCGTGAAGAAACATGGAACCCAACCCCCAATACTGTTGTGTCCCCTGTAGGGTTGCAAGTGCTACTGTGTGCAGATTACCCCATGCCTTCCAGGAAGCACAATGCAACCATATCACTCCTGCCCTGAACCATAACTGTCGCTCAATATTTATTTAGAGTTTGTGAAAAGTATTGGCTTGATTGCACTGGAAAGCAAAGTCTTTCATTTCTCCACACAACAGGCACAGCACAGGCTGCAGCATTTAAGTTTCCTCCAAACTGTCTTACTAGTGTACTTCAATCTTACTCTGGGAGGTTCCCCTCCAGAGGGTGGGAGTAATTCAGTCTGCATCCCTATGCTGTTTTTGGCCTTTCTGCTAAGAGTGCCCACAAGGGGGTCAATTATAGCCATGTTGTAATAGTGGAATATTTTTTTCTCATGGATTCCTGTGCATTGGGAACTGGACTGAAAACACGACACCATTTCACATAGGCTATCAGACTGATTTATTTGTAGTCATTTGTTATTCTGCCTTTTTCCATGAATGGATGCAAGGTAGATTGCAAAACAAGTTTTAAATAACAGTTCTTGAACATACCCAGATCAGTCGAGAGAAGTGGATTGTGTACCCCTACCAGCAGGTGGAGTCAGAGCAAAACTTTGGGCACTTCTATATATACAAGAGTGCCACCTGCAGTCCCTCAGTATTTCTCTGATTCCAGCAGGCAGTAGAGGTGCACTCCTGCAGTCTTAGTCATTTTTTCAGTGTAGTTAGAATCCTGGTTTGGTGGACATGGACACGGATGATCCTGATGGGGAGGACCTTACTCCGGTGGAGGGAGATGATCCCTGTGTTGTCCACCTGTTTAAGCGAGATGAGCTCTGTCCGCTTATCCCTCAGATTCTGGATGTTCTGGACCTTAAGATTTCTCAGGAGGAATCCGATAGTAAAGGGGTCAGTCTGGTCCTCGATGGTATACAGGGTCCGACGACCTCGTTCCCTCTCCCTAAGAAGGTCCGCAAGCTAGTGACTCGCGAATGGGATGCTCCAGAGGCAGGTTTAAAGGTGGGTAGGGCTATGGGTAAGCTCTACCCACTGTCAGATGCTCTGGACCTGCTGAAGATTCCGAAGGTGGATGCGGCTGTCTTTGCGGTCACGAAGAAGACCACGATACCCGTAGCTGGAGCTGCCGCCTTAAAAGACATGCAAGACCGCAAACTGGAGATCCAGTTGAAGTGGGTTTTTGAGGTGTCCGCTTTGAGCCTGCGAGCGGCAGTCTGCGCTAGTCTTATGCAGAGGGCATGCCTGTGCTGGATCCAGGAGGCTGGCACCAATGTTGGGGACGCCGACGCTGGTACGCTGCAGCTTACCCGTTTGGAAGCAGACATTGCGTACGGAGCGGATGCACTCTACGATCTCGTTTGGACCTCGGCTCGGTCCATGGTGTCCATGGTGGCAGCTCATCGTCTTCTTTGGTTGCGGAATTGGGCAGCGGACTTGTCCTCCAAATCCCAGCTTTGTAACCTTCCCTTTAAGGGCAAGCTGCTCTTCGGGGAAGAGTTGGACCAATTGGTCAAGCTGCTCGGGAAATCCAAGGGCAATAGGTTACCCGAGGATAGAAGAACTTCTAAGAAAGATTTTCCCCCTCAAGCTCGTTTTCGGGATTCTTGCCATTTTCGATCTGGCAGATATTCCGCTCCGTTTGGTACTAAGCAAGTGTCGGGACGCAAGCAGTCCTTTCGAGGTGGTCACCGCTCCGGTAGGGACTCCGGTCCCCTCGGGGCGGGAAGCAGTAAACCCGCCCAATGAAGCCACAAGTACCCATTCCGTCATTGAAGCTGTTGGAGGCAGATTATCCAACTTACACGGAATGGACAAGAATTACTTTGGACCGCTGGGTCTTGGAGGTGATCAGAGATGGTTATGCCCTGGAGTTCTTGCGTCCGGTTCAAGAGGCATTCGTGGAGTCCCGAGTGGTCTCTTGTTCCAAACGCGTGATGGTACAGAATACCCTGCAACGGCTGCTCGAGCTCAGAGCCGTTGTCCCGGTTCCGGAAGAACAGCAGGGATGGGGTCGGTACCCAATGTACTTCGTAGTTCCCAAAAAGGAGGGCACGTTTTGTCCCATTCTCGATCTGCAGAAGGTCAATCGTCTGCGTGTCCCTCGTTTTCATATGGAAACCCTGCGGACGGTAATGGCAACGGTGAGAATAGGAGAGTTTCTAGCGTCCCTGGATCTCACGGAGGTGTATTTTCATATTCCAATCCAGCTGAATCACCAGAGGTTCCTGCGCTTCAAGGTCTTGAGTCAGCTCTTCCAATTTCGTGCCTTCCCATTTGGTCTTGCAACAGCTCCCCAGACTTTCACCAAGGTGATGGTGGTGGTAGCGGCCTTTCTTCGCAAGGAAGGGATCTTGGTCAATCCTTACCTGGACGACTGGTTGATTCGCGCCAAGTCTCTGGAGGATTGTGAGAGGTCAATACACATGGTGATGGTCACCTTACAATCGCTTGGGTGGATCATCAACCTGCAGAAAAGTCACTGGAACCCGTCCAGGAACTGGTTTACTTGGGAGCGTGATTCGATACCTGGCAAGGCAAGGTGTTTCTTGTGGAGGATCGTCTGATAAAATTACAGGACCAGATCCACGCTATGCTTCAGAAGAAGAATCTCATAGTATGGCATTATCTGCAGGTCCTGGGCTTCATGGCTTCCACCTTGGATTTGGTTCCCTGGGCGTTCGCTCACTTACGACCGTTACAGCATGCACTTTTGTCACGCTGAAGTCCAGTGTCAGAACAGTTCCACCTTCCAATGCCGCTGCTTCCCGAGTCCAGACTCAGTCTGTCATGGTGGCTGTCGCGCGACAATCTGGGCCGGGAAGTGGATTTGGAAACGCTGGATTGGCTGATAATCTCCACCGATGCCAGCCTGTCCGGCTGGGGAGCGGTATGCGCAGACAGATCCGCCCAAGGACTCTGACGCAGGGCTCCTGTCCATCAATCGACTCGAGACGAGAGTGATACGGCTAGCCCTACAAGCGGTTCTTCCCTGGATATGAGACAGAATGGTTCGAGTGGCTTACATCAACCGGCAAAGAGGGTCAAGAAGTCCCGCGGTGGCGCTGGAGGTGTGCCTCCTGTTCGCTTGGCTGGAATGCCATCTCAAGGGAATCGCAGCTTCTCACGTTGCAGGAGTGGAGAATGTGCAGGCCGATTTTCTCAGCAGACAACAACTCGATCCAGGGGAGTGGGAACTGTCTCGCGATGCATGGAATCTCATTTGCGCCAGATGGGGCGTGCCGCAGTTGGATCTGATGGCAACCAGGGCGAATGCGAAGATGAAACTTTTTTTCAGCCATCGGCGAGAGCAGGGCTCGGTGGGTCTTGACGCGCTGGTGTGCCCCTGGCCCACGGGAATTCTTCTGTACGCCTTTCCTCCATGGCCGCTCATCGGTCGCATTCTCCGTTGCATAGAACTCCATCCAGGCAGGGTGGTGCTAGTGGCACCAGAGTGGCCGCGTCGCTCGTGGTTCGTGGATCTGGTTCGCATGGCTCTGGAGGGTCCTTTGCAGCTGGCTCATCTGCTGCATCTACTTCGCCAGGGTCCTATCTTTTCGGATCGGGAGGATCACTTCTCTCTCGCGGCTTGGCTTTTGAGAGGTGATGTTTACGCTTGAAGGGGTATTCTGAACAGGTCATTTCCACTCTCCTTCAGGAGAGGCGCCCGTCCACTTCTATGGCCTATGTTAGAGTCTGGAAGCTGTTTGAGTCGTGGTGCCATCAACTTTCCTGTGATTCGTTAACTGTGAATGTTCCACGGGTGCTGGACTTCCTGCAGCAGGGGCTCGCTAAAGGTTTAGCGTTCAATTCCCTTCGGGTTCAAGTCGCAGCTCTGGGTGCCTTGCGGGGACGTGTTAATGGTGTTTCTCTGGCTGTCCATCCGGTTATTGTTCAGTTTTTCAAGGGGGTCAAACATCTCCGTCCTCCAGTCCTTCCTGTGTGTCCAGATTGGAGTTTGAACCTAGTGCTTCGTGTTCTCTGCGGAGCCCCTTTTGAGCCTATCTGAAGAGCGTCATTGAAAGATCTGACCTTAAAGACAGTATTTTTGGTGGCCATTTGGTGGCTCGTCAGATCTACGAATTACAGGCGTTGTCCTGTCATGACCCCTTCCTGCGGATTTACGACGATAGTTTCGTTGCGTACGGTTCCGTCTTTTGTTCCCAAAGTCATCTCAGCTTTTCATGTCAATCAGACAGTGGAGCTTCTGGGTTTTCCACAGAGGTCTCGGGTCTCCACTCAGGACCTGGATCTTCATCTTTTGGATGTGAGGCGCACCTTGTTACGCTATCTGGAGGTTACCAATGACTTCCAACGTTCAGATCATTTGTTCATCCTTTTTGTGGGTCCCAAAAAGGGGTCAAGGTGTCTAAGGCGACCATCTCTCATTGGATTAAGGAAGCTATAGGTTCCTTGTACATTGCCCGAGGGCAGCAAGTGCCTTTGGGCCTCAGAGCTCATTCCACCAGGGCCCAGGCTACTTCCTGGGTGGAGTGTCAACTTCTTTCGCCTCAGGAGATCTGTAGGGCGGCAGTGTGGTCTTCTTTACACACTTTCACTAAACATTATCAATTGGACGTTCAAGCTACTGATGAATCGTCCTTTGGTGAGAGTGTACTGCTTGCGGGTCTTTCGGGTTCCCGCCCAGTGTAGGGTGGCTTGGGTACATCCCACTTCTCTGGACTGATCTGGGTATGTTCAGGAAATGAAAATTGGTTCTTACCTGCTAATTTTCATTCCTGTAATACCACAGATCAGTCCAGAGGCCCACCCCTTTCTTCAGACACCGAAAGATTGCCTTTGCTTGAGATTTGCTGTATTTAGTTATAGAGCTCCGGGTTGACAGAATTTCTTGATGGAGCAGTTTCTTCATGTTCGTTCTCATTAATTTTCGTTATGATGGCGAAGAGGTTGTTGATTTGTTTGGGGTTCAACCTCTTTCCGCTAGTTAGTTCTGTTAGCATGGGCTTGGGTACAGGCCAATACTGAGGGACTGCAGGTGGCACTCTTGTGTATATAGCAATGCCCAAAGTTTTGCTCTCTGACTCCACCTGTTGGTAGGGATACACAACCCACTTCTCTGGACTGATCTGTGGTATTACAGGAACAAAAATTAGCAGGTAAGAACCAATTTTCATTTGCAGTATATTGGTTGAAAGTTAATTTCAATCACAGTTGAATCAAATTTACAGTGGATAGCATTGCGAGGCCCAGGGTGTATAACTTAATAATCTTTACTTGACTTTTTGCCACATCTGATTTTAGCCTGGATCTTGTTACGCTTCCTCCCACAGCTGGAGCCACAGGAGGCCTTTCACCTCTCCCAACGCCGCGGCCTTCCACAGTCCAGACCGCCACTGCTGTGTTCCGGCCTGCGGCCTGGAGGCCGCCAAAGCCAGGGCCTTTCCTGCGGCGTGGAAGCCGCCATTGACGCCGTCTTCTTCCGCCGCCGGTGGGCCGCTTCGGAGCTCCTCTTCAGTGGCAGGAGCCGCCCTCCTTCTCCTCTTCGCGGCAGGAGCCGCTCCGATGCCTCAGGGCCTGCTTCTCCTGGCGCAGCAGCATGTCTGCTCTCCTTGGTCCTGCCCCTTCCCCTAAGGGATGAGGCCACACCTCCTTTCCCTTCTTAAAGGGACAGCGCAGGTGTAGCCCTCTGGAAACCCCTCCCTGGGCATTCCTGGTTCTGCCCTACAAAAGGGCTCTGAGCTCAGTCCATCTTTGCCTTGGCAAGGAGTCAGTCTATCCTGGCCTTCGTATGGAGCTTGTCCTCCTGGGAGCTTCTCCTCCATGGACTTCGTTGCATCTTGCTCCTACCTGGCATCTGAGTTCCTGATGTCTGAGTTCCTAATGTCCTCATCTTGTTGTCCCAGGTCCTGAGTACCTATGCCTCCGGACATTCCTTGCTTTTACCTGATCCGAAATTCCGGTTCCAAGTTCCGTGGTTTTAAAGACTGTTTCCTGTTCCGACTCCGGAGGATCCAAGGGTTAACTTGTCCTGACCTGTGTCTATGTCCAGAGCTTGCCTGCTCCTCTCATGGTCCGTGACCAGCCACCTGGCTGTGGAGGGCGCGCAGTGTGGTCCGTGACCAGCCTACGGGCTGTGTAGGGCACCTGAGGGACCTTGCTCGCCATGTCTCATCCTCTGTGTTCCAAGCTCCACGTCTTGTTTTCAGAGTCCCAAGCTCCACGTCTTGTCTTCAGAGTTCCAAGCTCCATGTCTTGTCTCCAGATGTCCAAGCTCCACTCCTAGACAAGGTTTCGGCTCGCTGCAAGGGCACACATCCCTCATCCCGCTATGAGGAGCGCCCCCTAGTGCTCCCTTCCATCGCAGCGCAACAGATTTGCCAAGGCCTCTGAGCGTTCCAATGCTCAAGGCCTCCACCACAATGCAACAGATTTGCCAAGGCCTCCAAGCGTTCCGATGCTCAAGGCCTCCACCGCAGCATAACAGATCTAAGCCAGTGATCTAGAAGGGAAATTCTCTAATCCTCTTCCAATCCTCTGAACCAGCCAGTCCCCTCCAGTTTCTTGCATCTTGTTAAACAACAACAACAACAACAAAAAACAGAATGTGTTGCTAAGGTTTATAGTAAATTGTGAGAAATCAGTAATTTGTACTATTTTAATTTAGGATATAGCCAGTGCATAGTTGGGAATAAGGAAAAATTCATTTTTGTGCAAATCAGAATGCACATTTAGAGAAGTCTTTGCCACAGTACCGATGCACTTATTTAGAAATTGGTTTTTCTAAAGCTGTGTATAAAATTGTCAGACTAAAACAAAGTTGCCTGGGTAATTTAAACTGGCTCAGTCAGTATTTGCGTGTCAGAAATATTATGCTGATGCCTATCTTGGCAGTGTGACTGTAGAAATATCTTCATAAGGATAAAATGTTCTTATAACATCACTGGTGTACCAGCTGGTGCTGCAGCTGATGCTGGAAAATTACATGACGTGGTATAAATTATATTAATGGGTATGCAGGAAAATAATTATATACTACAATTATATAGTATTTCTATGAAATTTTTAAATTGTTATTTATGCCAAACCCTCCCCCCCCCCCCACTCCCCATTACTTTCATTAGTAATATATTTGTGTACATGGAGTGGCCCATTGGTTAGAATAATGGACTGGCAACTAGTTTATCTTTTGTCACTGCCATTTGCAGTTGCCTTGGGCAAATCAGTCTCTCACGGTCAAAGTACCCAATTAGATTGTAAACCTGTTGGGATAACAATTAAGTGTACCAATCTGTAATTTGTTGGTTGATTTTCTGAGGTTAGGAACAACACATACACATTCATATATGTACCTGAATGTAAACCGATGTGATATCTCAGATCAAATGTCAGTATATAAAAATAAATAAATAAATATAGTCAATTCCATTATGGTTTTTAATCTGTACACGTGTACTAAGGATGTGCATTTGTTTAAAATGAATGGCACATCCACCCGAAAGGCCATTTTTGGTTCATTCCAAATGGAACAAACTGAAAATAGCCTTGCCCGAAAATACTCAAATTTTTGGTATTTCTGGTTTGATTATAAAAAAACATTAGTGACTTCCCCGGACTCCCCTGGGGCCTCTGCTGCAGCTTCCCAGGGTCTCTGTGGGCTCCTCTGAGTCCAATCCCCCACCAATACTCTAGGGCTTGGTTCAGCTCAGCCAGGGCCTCACCGGGCCCCTCCCAGGCCTCCCCCATCCCCGTAGAATTCAACCATTGAATGGGTTTGCATGTAGCAGCAGCAGCAGTGGTGGTGGCAGAACTCTATTCCTGGTCTTCCAACTCTGCTTTCTTGTGTGCAGCAGCAGCAAAGGCAGCAATGGCTGTGGCAACAATGTTCCGCTCTTCCTCCTGTGCTCTAATTCTTTCTAGTTTTAAGACTGCTTCCTTCTTGCTATAAGATGTACATATCTGTGCAGTTTCTGCTTCAGTATGTACTCTGGTGGCAAGTGCACTTGTTGAATGTAAGTTTGAGCACATACGGGCCAATGCAGTAAAAACCGGGGAAGAGCCGGCGCTCCTGGGCACGCGATCGAGTATTTAAATGAGGGCCCACGGTAAAAGGAGGCTGTCAGCGGGTTTGACAGCCGACGCTCAGTTTTACCGGCATCGGTTCTCAAACCCACTGACAGCCACGGGTTCGGAAAGTGGACGCCGGCTAAATTGAGCGTCCGTCTTCCAACCCGTGGGCCGCAGGCAGATTTTAATTTTTTTTTTTTTAATTTTAAATTTTTTTAAATTTTGGGGCCTCCGACTTAATATCACTATGATATTAAGTCGGAGGGTGTACAGAAAAGCAGTTTTTTCTGCTTTTCTGTACACTTTCCCTGTGCCGGCTGAAATGAAATTCTGCCTTTGGGCAGGCGTTACTTTCTGAATCGAGCGGGAATAACTAATAGCGCCCGCAACATGCATTTGCATGTTGCGGGCGCTATTAGTTTCGGGGGGGGGGGGGGGGGGATGGCGGGGTTTGGCCGCACGTTTTCAACGCACTATTACCCCTTACTGTATAAGGGGTAAAAATAGCGCGTAGAAAACGCGCAGCCGAACCAGGGCTAAAGGTGCGCTCCATACCGAATCGGCCTGATAGTGATTTTGAGACTTTTGAGATGTGTCTGGAGGACCTGGAGCACTGAGATGTTGTTTCTTTTGAACATTCCATTTGAGATTCTACTTCTGCTGTAATCTCTCTGATCAAACTGTCATGTCTCTGATCACTAGCTTACTGAAAATCATGCACCTGCAAGTTTTTATCTGAATTGATCCATGTTAGGAAAGTGAAATATTCTTGTGACAGGAATTGGTAACTTCTGACCTGGCTGACAGTTTATTTACTTTCTGTGCTTGTACACATATCACTGAATCTTTTTCCAGGCTTTGTCCAATTTCTAATACTTGTCTCTGACAATTTCATAGTTTTCTCTGGCCTTCTGTGCGAGAATCATAAGAACATAAGAATATAAGATACGCTATACTGGGTCAGGCCAAGGGTCCATCAAGGCCAGTATCCTGTTTCCAAAAGTAGCCAGTCCAAGTCGCAAGTACCCAAACATTAGATAAATTACAAGCTACTATTGCTTATTAATTACCATAATAGCAGTTTATGGATTTTTCCTCTAGGAACTTATCCAAACCTTTTCTAAACCTTGTTACACTAACTGCTGTAACCATATTCTCTGGCAATGAATTTCAGAGCTTAACTATGCACTGTGTAAAAAATAATTTTCTTCGATTTGTTTTAAATGAGCTACTTGCTAACTTCATGGAGTGCTCCCTGGTCCTTCTATTATTTGAGAGAGTAAATAACTGATATACATTAACTTGTTCAAGTCCTTTCATGATTTTGTACACTTCTATCATATCCCTCTCAGTTGTTTCCAAACTGAACAGCCCTAACTTCTTTAAGCTTTCCTCATAGGGCAGCCGTTCCATGACCCTTATCATTTTGGTTGCCCTTTACTGCACTTTCTCCAGTGCAGCTATATCTTTTTGAGATATGGTGAACATAAGAACATGTCAACACAAAAGGTATCGCCAACTATCTTATATTATCATCATCTACCATTTGCCAAACAATGTCTTATTCAATTCAATCTCATCTTGCCGTAAACATGTCTCAAAAAGAGGGGAGCTGTTCCATCCCCTTTATCATTTTGGTCGCTCTTTTCTGTACCTTGACCAGGATTGTACACAGTATTCAAGGTGCGGTCTCACCAAGGAGCGATACAGAGGCATTATGACATACTCCTGTTGCGTCCGTTGGTTGCAGACAGCTGCGACTGCTCTGCCTCACCTCTCTTTTACCTTTCTCCTCTTTTACCTTTTACCTCTCTTTTACCTTTCTCCTCCGCTGCTGTTTGCCGAACTCCTCGGTGTCTCTGAGCCAGCATGGGCGTCCCCGCCCACCATGCTTCTTCCTGAGGCCTCCTAGGGCGCGCGCGCGCGCACGCTGCCCACGTTCTTATGCACGTCAATGCGGGAACCTCGGGGGCGGCCCCACCGCATGACGTCAGTGCCTCCGGGTATTTAAACCTCCGCTCCGCTCCAATACAATGAGTTAGAAAGGTCTTCGGTTTTGCTACTCTGACCGCTTCTAAGCTGCTTGCTTGGATTCCTCACTACCCTCCGGAGTATTTCACTACCTACTGAAGCTCTGGGTACCCGCTCCTCGGGTGCCCCTCACTTCTACTCGCCCTCTGGGGTTATTCAGCCTAACCTTCAGGACACCCGCCCCTCGGGGATCTTGTCTGCTTTATTCCAGGTACCCTCGGTGCTCCTAGGTACTCGCTCCTCGAGGGCCTATCCTGCTCTGGGTATCCTGCACCTCGGACCATGGGTCCTTCTCTTCACTCGACTACCGAAGGAAGCTATCATCGCTGCTACTCTGTGAGTACCACTACGCTCCAAGCTTGCCTCACTCCACCCTTCAGGTTCACGGCTTATCCCGTGCTGTGGAACACTACCGGACCTTTGCTACATCTGGGTGAGATCATCAACTACATTACTACTGAGACTATCTGGAGCCTTACTGTGATATCGCTGGACTACAGCACTGTCCGTTCCTTGGACAAGTATCTTCATCACAGCAGTATAATAAAGCTTCCTTTCCTCTGTGTCCGCTTTGCTATTCAGCCTATCGTTGTGGTTCCCTACGGGGCCCCTCCCCGTGGGAGGAGTCATCGCCACTTCGACCAAGAGTCCACATTATGCCACAAACCCAACAATTCTGTTTTATTTTCCATTCCCTTCCTAATAATTCCTAACATTCTGTTTGCTTTTTTGTCAACACAGCACACTGAACTGACGATTTCAATGTATTATCCACTATGACATCTAGAACTCTTTCCTGGGTGGTAACTTCTAAGATAGAACCTAACATTGTGTAATTACAGCAAGGGTTATTTTTTCCTATATGCATCACTTTGCACTTGTCCACATTAAATTTCATCTGCCATTGGGAAGCCCAATCTTCTAGTCCTCCTGCAATTCATCACAATCCGCTTGAGATTTAACTACTTTGCATAATCTAGTGTCATCCGCAAATTTGATCACCTCACTCGTCGTACCCCTTTCCAGATCATTTATAAATATATTAAAAAGCACTGGTCCAAGTATAGATCCCTGAGGCACTCCACTGTTTATGTTTTTCCAATGAGAATGACTATTTAATCCTACTCTCTGTTTCCTATCTTTTAAACAACTTGCAATCCACAAAAGGACATCGCATCCTGTCCCATGACTTCTTAGTTTTCTTAGAAGCTCATCATGTGGGACTTTGTCGAATGCCTTCTGAATACCCAAATACAACACATCTACCAGTTCACCTTTGTCCACATGTTTATTCACCCCTTCAAAAAAATGTAGGTTTGTGAGGGAAGACTTCCCTTGGGTAAATCCATGTTGGCTGTGTCCCATCAAACCATGTCTTTCTAAATATTTTGTGATTTTATTCTTTATAACAGTTTCCACGATTTTTCCCGGCACTGAAGTCAGGCTCACCGGTCTATAGTTTCCCGAATCACCCTTGGATCCCTTTTTAAATATAGGGGTTGCATTGTCCATTATCCAATCTTCATATATGTCGGATGATTTTAATGATAGGATACAAATTAATTGAAATAGGTCTGAAATTTCATTTTTTAGTTCTTTCAGAACCCTGGGGTATATACCATCCATTCCAGGTGATTTACTAGTCTTCAGTTTGTCAATCAGGCCTACCACATATTCCAGGTTCACCGTGATTTGGTTCAGTTCATCTGAATCATCACCCATGAAATCCTTCTCCGGAACGGGTATCTCTCCAACATCCTCTTCAGTAAAACACAGAAGAAAAGAAATAATTTAATCTTTCCACGATGGCCTTATCTTTAACCCCTTAGACCTAAGTGCCTCTTTAACCCGCTAATTCTACTTTCCTGAATTTGCTGAGTTAGGATTTCGGCCTCTGCTGATTCTGGAGAAAGAGTAGTGTGCTGTCTATGAGCTTAGGTTCTGCCATGATGCACTGCTTAGGAGTCTGTAGCATTGGTAACAAAGGCAACTATCTTGCAGCAAGGATGAAAACTGACAAGAGTTCAAATAGTACTGCTTAGAGTCCTGTTATGGATCAGCTGGATATTGAGAAGTCACATCAGTCAGTGGGACAGCATATCTGGAGCCTGTGCTCCACTCCTGGATTTGACTGTATGTCTGAAGCGTGGCCATGAGGAGAGGCCTGACTGTAGAGGTGCAGCTATAGGAGTGAATCTACTGTAGGAACCACTGGGGTGCTGATTCTTTACTATCTCTATAGTTTAATCCCTCATTTTACTATTCTTTCTCCACTACATGTTTTGTATGTGCAGCTTAAATAGATAGCTTAACTTGGTCTTTACTTGCAGACACTCCAAACTTTATTAACATGAAAAAAATGTTTTATGTTCATAAACTGGGGATAACAATGACCAGCACAGTCTGGGCCACAGAAATGGACAGGTAAAATGAGGAGAATTCTGCAGGGCTGGGTCAGAAAAGATACGGAGGAAGCAGAGGCAGTTCAAGTTAAATGAAGAGCATACAAATATGAATTATTCCAAATTATCTGAAGCAACTGGTAATAAGAAGGTTTTTTATAGGAATAAAAAAATATATTTAGGTGTCTGCCAAAGCTGAAATCTAAAAAATGTTACTGTATGTAGGAATCTTTGTTTTTATTTTTTATGTTTTTCTCCCAGGAATTTACTAGTGCTTATTTTAACAAGAACAAAAATTAAATGTATCCAGAAAAATGATGTGCCATTTTCCCCCTGATCTCTCCCATTTTTGTCCTTGTAATAAACACTGATACATTTCCAGGAAAAATAAAATAAAAACTAAAAATGAAGGTCTGTATCTGTATGGCACCAGTGAACCTATGCAATAAAATTTAGAGGGCCCCGAAGGGCTTTATGTGCCCGGTAAAATTGCATACTATGCAAGAAAGACTTATGCCCATTAAAATGTTTCCCTAGCATATTAGCATGTATGTGTTCAAATTAGCATTTACCTGCTTGTAAATGAGGGAGCATCATGTGCAAATGAGGCTTTACCAGGCACTTCATAAAAGTGTCTTATACTCTTCATTCCTGCTATTTACCAAGGGCGATAAAGAGTAACATTTTAACACCTCCCCCATACCAGGTGTTAAATTTTGAGTGTGCATACTGAGGCCAAAAATCCCCCATGCTAATCGGCCCTTTTTATTTTCCTCGAGTTAGGATGAGGAGATTTTCCTTAAGAACATAAGAAATTGCCTTACTGGGTCAGACCAAGGGTCCAGTATCCTGCTTCCAGCAGTGGCCAATCCATGCTACAAGTACCTGACAAGTACCCAAACACTAAGTAGATCCCAAGCTACTGATACCAATAATAGCAGTGGCTATTCCCTAAAAGATAGATTTTAAGACCAACACAAGGGCATCCATGTGTGCGCGGTTGCTGGCATGCACACATGGATGCACCAATTTTCCAACACTCTCTCATAAACGCATGCATGTTAGAAAATTGTCTACCCAAGTGCACATACGTGCACGATTTTACATCGACGTGCGCATGTGTGTACAAATCCTATCTCGATCGCTTAAGAGGGAGATTTTAGTAGGTATGCATGGCAATGCGAAAGGCCCAATTCCCTCTTCCCTCCAGTGCGCCCCTGCAAATAACCAAACTTCCTAAACCCCTACCTATCCTGCCTCCCTTTTACCTTACCAGCCCCGACCCCTAAAATCCCGCTGACTACCCTAGAAGTTTTTGTTTTAATACTTACCCGCAGTCCAGAGCAGCAGCAGGTTATGCCGTCGTTGGGTCCCAGTGCGCACGTTTTGGCGACACTGATTTGCTGCCGCTGTCCCGGCCTTGCTAACTTCATGGAGTGCCCCCTAGTCCTTCTATTATCCGAAAGTGTAAATAACCGATTCACATTTACCTGTTCTAGACCCTTTTTGATTTTAAAGACATCTATCATATCCCCCCTCAGCCGTCTCTTCTCCAAGCTGAACAGCAATAACCTCTTTAGGCTTTCCTCATAGGGGAGCTGTTCCATGCCCTTTATCATTTTGGTCGCCCTTCTCTGTATCATCTCCACTGCAACTATATCTTTTTTGAGATGCGGCGACCAGAAATGTACACAGTACCCAAGGTATGGTCTCACCATGGAGCGATACATAAGAACATAAGAAATTGTCATACTGGGTCAGACCAAGGGTCCATCAAGCCCAGCATCCTGTTTCCAACAGAGGCCAAACCAAGCTACAAGAACCTGGCAAGTACCCAAACACTAAGAAGATCCCATGCTACTGATGGCAGTAAAAGCCGAGGCCATTCCCTAAGTCAACTTGATTAGTAACAGTTAATGGACTTCTCCTCCAAGAACTTATCCAAACCTTTTATAAACCCAGCTACATTAACTGCACTAACACATCCTCTGGCAACAAATTCCAGAGCTTAACTGTACATTGAGTGTGTTATAATCTGCTATGCTGATAGGAGGAGCAAGCAGGTGGGAGTTAGCAATCTGTTATGAACTGGCTGCTGGATACTCCCATTGAAGGAGGAGTTAGCAATCTGTTATGCTCCGTAGGCAGAGTTAATAACGTATTTAGGATATAGACTGCAGAGTTAGCAATCTGTATCAGCGGAGTGTAGAGAGAGCACTCAGCTGTAGAGAAATGTAAATAGGTGGATCCTTGGGCCGATGGCAGATGACAGCGCCCCCAGGAGGATATCCTGAGAGGAACCACCGGCTAGGCTTGGTTATGGAGACAGACACAGATAGTTCTTTTATTAGACAGGTTAGTAGAACCACCAGAGGTGGCAGTAGTGAGCTGTTGTGCCCGGCAGGGCTGAAGTCCCTCAGATACTGGAACAGTGCTGCCAGGGTTGCTGAGCTGTAGAAAGACTATAAATAGTGAGTAGACAGGGTATGCTGTATTCATAGCCAGAACTAGATGACAAATCTCACATAAGGTCTTAAGAAGGCTCAGTAGCTGGAAAGAGTTAGGCCCTCGAGGAGCGAGTACCTGGTTCCAGGGAAAGCTCTGAGAGAGCAATGGTAACTCACAAATGTCTGTATCTGCGATAGTTTCCAGGCAATAGAGAATCTTCAGAGTGTCCAGGAACATGGACCCTCAAGGAGCGAGTACCGGTTCCTATCACTCACAAATGTCTGTATATGCAATAGCTTCCAGGCAGTAGAGAATCTTCAGTGTCCAAGAACATGGGCCCTCGAGGAGCGAGTACCGGTTCCTATCTGCAATCTGGAATAGAGAAAAGAGAGCGAGGCCCCCGAGGAGCGGGTACCCCTGGTAAGTCCGAGGAGGCAGAGTAGATTGGACGAATCCATAGTGAGTCCGAATCAAAGTCTGAATTCATGTCCGATTCGTAGTCCTTGCTAACTCAATCTGTTAACAAAAGTATGAGACCTTTTATACTGGAAGCGGATGACGTCATCTCAGGGGACGCCCCTGAGGTTCGCGCCCTTGTTGGTACATACATCGGAGCGCGCGCCCTACGTCATCAGGAACATGGCGGATCCGCAGCGTTGAGCCGGTCCGGGTACACCGGAGAGAGGCAGCATGGAGACGCCGCGGCAGCAAGTTGTCCATCAGACCCGGAGGGAGTCGCCACAGATGTAGAGAGGGTGGAGTGAGAGCGTAGAGCAGCGTCGAACGCAACAGAGTGAAAAAGAATTTTCTGCAATTAGTCTTAAATGTGCTACTTGCTAACTTCATGGTCCTTCTATTATCTGAAAGTGTAAATAACCGATTCACATCTACTCATTCAAGACCTCTCATGATTTTAAAGACCTCTATCATGTCTCCCCTCAGCCGTCTCTTCTCCAAGCTGAACAGCCTTAACCTCTTTAGCCTTTCCTCATAGGGGAGCTGATCCATCCCTTCTCTGTACCTTCTCCAGTGCAACTATATCTTTTTTGAGATGCGGTGACCAGAACTGTACACAGTACTCAAGATGCGGTCTCACCATGGAGCGATACAGAGGCATTATGACATTTTTCGTTTTAGTCACCATTCGCTTCCTAATAATTCCTAACATTCTGTTTGCTTTTTTGACTGCCGTGTAATATAAGCGCGTAACCCTTTAAAACCTACCCCTGCGCACGCCGAGCCTATTTTGCATAGGCTCGGCGGCACACGCAAGCCCCGGGACGCGCGTATGTCCCGGGGCTTTGAAAAAGGGGTGGGGCGGGGGCAGGGCGGCGGTCCGGGGGCGGTCCCGAGCCCTCCAGCACAGCGGCTGTGCTCCTGCAATAAAGGTAGGGGGGGATTTATATAGGGCAGGGGGTGGGTTAGATAGGGGAAGGGAGGGGGTGGGGGGAAGCGAAAGTAAAGTTCCCTCCGAGGCCGCTCCGATTTCGGAGCGGCCTCGGAGGGAACAGGGAAAGCAATCGGGCCTCCCCTAGGGCTTGGCGTGCACAAGGTGCACAAGTGTGCACCCCCTTGTGCACGCTGAACCGGATTTTATAACATGCGTGCGGCAGCGCATGCATGTTATAAAATTGGGTGTACATTTGTGCGTGCCGGGTAGCACGCACAAATGTACCCCGCATGCGTAAGATTAAAAATCTGCCCCTGAGCCAACAATTTAAATGTATTATCCACTATGATGCCTAGATCTTTTTCCTGGGTGGTAGCTCCTAATATGGAACCTAATATCATGTAACTACAGCAAAGGTTATTTTTCCCTATATGCATCACCTTACACTTGTCCACATTAAATTTCATCTGCCATTTGGATGCCTAATCTTCTAGTGTTGCAAGGTCTTCCTGCAATTTATCACAATCAGCTTGTGATTTAACTACTGTGAATAATTTTGTATCATCTGCAAATTTCATTACCTCACTCGTTGTATTCCTTTCTAGATCATTTATTGAAAAGCATCGGTCCAAGTACAGATCCCTGAGGCCCTCCACTATTTACCCTTTTTGCACTAAGAACATTGACCATTTAATCCTACCCTCTGTTTCCAGTCTTTTGCCAGTTTGTAATCCATGAAAGGACATCGCTTCCTATCCCATGACTTTTTAGTTTTCTTAGAAGCTCTCATAAGGAACTTTGTCAAACGCTTTCTGAAAATCCAAATACACTACATCTACCGGTTCACCTTTATCCAAATGTTTATTAACCCCTTCAAAAAAGTGAAGCAGATTTGTGAGGCAAGACTTCCCTTGGGTAAATCCATGCTGATTGTGTTTTATTAAACTATGTCTTTCTATATGTTCTGTGATTTTGATCTTTAGAACAGTTTCCTCTATTTTTCCCGGCACTGAAGTCAGGCTTATTGGTCTATAGTTTCCTGGATTGCCCCTGGAGCCCTTTTTAAATATTGGGTTACATTGGCCACCCTCCAGTCTTCAGGTACAATGGATGATTTTAATGATAGGTTACAATTTGTTTTTTTTTGTATTTAAATATTTTTTATTAAATGATTGTACAAAAGAAAGCCTTACAATCAGATTTGTCAGAGCAATAAAGCAAATAATTGTCAATTCGTAGCAAACACAAGACAGTATGTACATACAGAATAGCAATCATCATAACTGAAAATAGTAATACAACCCTCAACCCCCCTCCCACCCTGACAACAGAAGTAAAAACAACCATTGAATGAGTGACAAAAGTACATAACTTCAAGTTTTGAATGAGTGACATAATAGATCTGAAATTTCATTTTTGAGTTCAGGTGATTTGCTACTCTTTAGTTTGTCATTCTGGCCTACTACATCTTCCAGGTTCACAGTGATTTGGTTCAGTTCATCTGACTCCTCACCCTTGAAAACCATCTCCAGAACCTGTATCTCCCCAACATCCTCATTAGTAAGCACAGAAGCAAAGAATTAATGTAGTCTTTCTTCAATGGCCTTATCTTCCCTAAGATCCCCTTTAATCCCTCAGTCATCTAATGGTCCAACCAACTCCCTCACAGGTTTCTTGCTTCGGATATATTTTAAAAGTTTTTATTATGAATTTTTGCCTCTACGGCCAACTTCATTTCTTTATGCTCTGAGTGGAAAACCTGACCAAGAGGAGTCTGCCAGAAACCAACCAGGACAATGATGGCATATTGCTGGTGGCTGGGCTTAGTCCAGCAAAGTGACAAATAGAAAACAAAGAGCAGATAAAAGTCACATACCCAAACAATATCACAGGATATGAATAGCCAGTTGGAACCAACAGATAACATAAAATGTGCCATGCTGGGTCAGACCAAAGGTCCATCGAGTCCAGCATCTTCTCCAATAGTGGCCAACCCAGGTCACTAGGAAGTACCTGGAAGATCCAAATAATAGTAGATATGTTCCTTATTTCTCACTCCCAGAGACAAGTGGTGAATTTCTCAAGTCTACCTGGCTAGACTTCAAAGGGGCGTGTTTATCCCACGCCCCTTTGAAGTCCTTCACAGTTTTGGACTTCACTACTTCCTCCGGATGCCTGAAATGCCCTTCCGGAGGAAGTGGTGAAGTCCAAAACTGTGAAGGATGTCAAAGGGGCGTGGGATAAACACTGTGGATCCATCAGGTCTAAGGGACGCGTATAAAGAGCAGGCAGCAAAACACTGCACAGAGCGGCAGTAGCCACAGAGGCATTCACGGAGCGGGATGCCAGTGGCCAGTGGTTGGTGTTCCACCTTCACGGAGCGGAAGGATGGAGGGCTGCCATCTCCCAATTAAAAAAAGAAAAAAAACAAACAAAAAAATAAAAACAGGGATGGGTTCATGGGCTATAGGTATTACCAATTATTAGGCTTATTCAATTACCAATTATTAGGCTTTTCAATATTTGATGATAGTTAATGTGACTTTCAAGGCATACTTCACTTTCAATGCATATCCAGCATAGCTCCCTGCTTCAACGGCAGGGGAGAAGAAAAACTAATACTTCACGCATATCCAGCATTGCTCTCTGCTTCAACGGCAGAGAGCTATGCTGCCGCTTACCCAACTAATCAAACTTAATATTTCACTTGGAAGCAGCTCCATCACTGCTCTCTACATTAATTAGTTAGAAATCCCATTTAAACTCCACTCCTCTAACAGACCAACTAGAGATATTCTCAAAGGCACTCTGAAATTTCCCCCCACTAAAGCCTCACGCCTCTCTACGACCAAAGACAGAGCTTTTTCGATAGCAGGCCCATCGATCTGGAATAGCATCCCATCAAACCTCAGATTGGACCCTTGCCTTTTAACTTTCAGAAAAAGACTTAAAACCTGGCTCTTTCACCAAGCCTTCACCGACCCACCAGACAATCACTAGATGTCCTTCACTCTGACCGGTCTATACTCACGAACAATGGACTCTGACACTTACAGGTTAAAGCACCTATTAAGCTTTATCCCGTGCATTATATGGTAACATCTATAGTTATTTCCGGCCTTATCTTCTTTCCAGCTTGTTGCAAGCTCCCAATTTCTCTTTCCCTGTTGATTGTAACTTTGACTTATTCCTACTTATTGTTATCTATCGTTTATTTGAATTATTCTCCAGTTATACCCTTGTTAAATGTAAACCGATCCGATATAGTTATTTACTATGAAGGTCGGTATATAAAACTGTTAAATAAATAAATAAATTAATAGTGGGGGTGAAAGGGAAATAGAACCTAAGGTTACTAAGAGCCAAGAGAAACAGATAAGTATGAGAAAAAAGAAGTGTGAAGCTTGCTGGGCAGACTGGATGGACCGATTGGTCTTCTTCTGCCATCATTTCTATGTTTCTATGTATGTTAATAATTGTTTATGGACTTTTCCTCTAGGAACTTTCCAGACCACTTTTATATTCAGCTATGCCAGAATGCTTGACCACAATATGCAAATTTCATACTTTGATTTTGCATTGAGTGAAAAAACACTTTCTCCAATGTGTTTAAATCAGCTACTAGTTAGTTTCATGGAGTGTCCCTCTAGTTAAATAATCATTCCACTCATGATTTTATAAACGTCTATCATATTCCCTCTGTCTTCTCTTTTCCAAAGTGAAGATCCTGAACCTGTTTAACCTTTCTTCATAGGGGAGATGTTCCATCTACCTTTTCATTTTGTGTTACATTTTTTGTACCTTTTCTAGTTCTACTGTATCTTTTTTGCAATGGAGCAATCACACAGTACGGAAGGTATAGTCCCTCCATGAATTGATACAGAGGGCTTATGATATTTTTCCATTTTATAGGTCCTTAGAAACAACTGAATTGATGCTGGCAGATTGGTTGTGGCCAGGTACCTTCAACCAAGGCCATGGAGACCTGGGTGGTGGAATGTTTGGGCAACAGCTTCACTAGTTTTGGTAGTTTAGGTTATTGCACAGCTTAGTGGTAAGACATTGGGAGGCTGAGTGTTTCATTAAGTACTGGAATTTGTATGCTCATCTACCCAGGATGGTAAAGAACCAAAGAGGAAAACAACAAGACTTGGATAAGGAACAATATTGCAGCTTCTATGGCTAGCAGCTGTGACATATCCTTAGCATTATATAATAGAATAACTGGGCAGACCGGATGGGGCAATTGGTCTTTATTTGCCATCATCTACTGCATTACCATGTTATATGTTATATTGATTGTGTGTAGAAGGAAATATAATTTATAGCACAATTTCAAAAACCGTGACATATTCCTTGTATATTATAAACAATCATTAAAATTATTACAAGCTACATAATGTATTGCATCTGAACCCACTTCACAATAAGAGCTCTTCAAAGACCTGCATACAACTATCATGAAGATAAATGACAAGACAGCTTTAACAGTGGAAAGATATTGCCCCATAGCTTCTGAGTGGAAGCATTTAGAAAGGAATAATATTCTGTATGCTTTAAAAGCTATATGACTGATGCATTCCATTTCAAAGTACTATAAATAGGAGAGGATACAGAATATGGGAAAAATTGCTAGGTAGTTGTAAATAAAGGCCCAAGGTGAGACTGATTCTGATTGAGTTCAAAGCCCAAAAAAGCAGACAGAATCTGTTGGGCCAAAAAAAAAAAACCTAAAAGGACACCTTTATTAATGATATCTTTCTCCTAGTAGGGTCACTTTCCCTTAATAGATTAGGGAAAGGTGTCTAACATTATTTAACAAATAAAATCTTTTTTAAAAACATATAAATTGGTAATTGTTATGTTGAAGCCTCTGCTACTGCTGGTTTTTCAGTATGTTAAGTACTGCTTGGTGCCTTGACATCAGATCTTCCTGATGTCAGCTGAGCAGTGATCCATTGAATCTGCCATCTGGTGATTTTGTCAGCACAACGGTAAATTGATGTTTGATAGACCATGTCTTGAGTGAATCCAAAGTATTGTTGCTTTTTTTATTTGGTTCAGTAGTTTCCCCCACCTTCAGGCTTCCAGCTTAGACAGAACCAGCCTATACTGGGCATTCGGACTGAGAGTATTCTTTTGCTTAAGCCTGGGGGGTTTTCTTACATTTTTTGTAAACTCTTGCTCATCTAGCCCAGCCATTGCTGTGATATTTCTCAATCAAAATCCACAGACAATAGCTTCCTCATGCAACTGGTATACATGCACCCTGAATATGGACAAATATATGTCACTGTTGATCAGTGGCTGGAATTCTCCCCCTTCTCCTTTGGAGGGCTGTGAGCAAAATTCATAGCCCCATCAAACCTAAGGAGCAAAGATTGAGATTGTAGTTTAGAAATCCTGCATGGTGGCAGTGTGCAGTACTAGCATTGAGCCATCAGGCTTGTGACATTTCTTATACTTGCTTTAAAGATATTAAGGTAGATTTTTAAAAATATGCGAGCGTTTCCTGGTGTGCGCACATGGATGTGGCTATTTTATAACATGCGCGCGTTGGCGTGCTCATGTTATAAAATACCAGTCCCGGGTGCACATGCGTGCCGGATTTTCATGTCTGCGTGCACATGTGTGGGCGGGTGGCCTGCTCCGCGCACGGGGGTGAATTTTAGAAAATTACAAGCAGTGATGCAGTCGGGCCTCCCCCAGTTCCCTCCCAGTCTGCTCCAGTTAAGGACCCGGCCACACAGGTAAACCCCAGTTTTCACGCGAGTGGCCCTTTTAAAATCAGGCCAATTATTTCTTAGCATTCAGACAGGTTAATCCACATCAGTGGGTTATGCACCTCTACCAGCAGATGGAGATGGAGCAAAACTGATGTCATGATATATAAATCTCCGCACTGGCAACTGCCCACCAATATTCTCCATTTCCAGCAGATGGTGGACGTGCAACTCCCTACTGGGGATTAGGTTAAAAAAAAAATGTAAAAATGAAAGAGAAAAGAAGAAGAAAATTGATTTGCCCCACTGTCCTGTGATGATACCTTACTGTCCCTCCCTCAGTTGAGTTATCTTGAGGTGATTTCTGTGGCTCCCTCTCTCAGTCTCACGCTGAAAAACCAGTAGCTGGTTTTTCAGCATGGACTTAGCTGTAGAGAGAGAAACAGCTGAGAGGGTAGCGGATTCAGGAAGCCAAGCGAGGCAGCCAGAGAGAGACTCTATACTCAGCCAGGACGGGCTGAGTTCAGGTAAGGAGTAAAAAAACAATGATGCTATGTGTTAGGCTGCGACAGCGTTCACTCGCTTTTCTGTGCACAAGACTGTCACGAAACACTGTCTGAAGTTGGCCCGTGCTTGTGTGCCCAGGTGTGCGCTTAGGTGGGCACTCAGGTGGTCGCTCGGGTGGATACACAGGTGGGTGTTCGGGTGGGTGCCTACCTGGACCGAGTGCACCTATAATTTTTGGACGCTTATAGGACAGGCCTTGTTTTTGGCCGCCCTGTCCACACTCGCTTGTGCGGGTGCACAGCCTGGCGCACAATGGTCAGATGCTTTTGGAGTGTGCTGCTACTGGGCATTTACTTTTGTGCTGTCTGCCATATTCAGGCATCTCAGCTTGGCTTCCGTTCCCCCCGCCCCCCACTAACTAGTATCAGCGCTACTTGGAGGCTCAGGGAGAGTTTTCTCTGACTGTTTTTTGCTGAGTCAGCCCTTCCCAGCATGATGCAGGAATTGGTCCAGAGGGGGACCTGTCAGAAGTATCTGCCTGGTTTTGGGGCTCCTCCAACTGGATCATTAGCAGAAGAAGGCTTCTGGACCGACACCCCCTGGTTTTGGTATGGGCCACGGCAGCATTCACGTACTTTTCTACGCACAAGTCTGCCACAAAACAGCTTGGCAGGTTGAGCAACCGTTTGGCTAGGCCCCACCCGCAGTTTTTGCTCATTCGCAAATGTAGGCCTAAGAGTTCCAGATCGCAGTCTGCAAATTCCCACCCACTTGGTGCTGCAGGTAAGCTTTAGAGTGTGTCTACGCCTACTGCGGGTCACTTAGATAGGGACCCAGATGGCATGGATGGTGAAAGCAGCCCTTACTCCCTGGAGGATGGGAAATTCCTCCGGGATTGGAACTGTAAAGCATAATGCTGCATTTCTTTCATAGAGATGGGTTGCTGGCTCGTATTGCCCAGGCACTGAAGATGCTGGGTGTTACGTTTGGGCAGTGATCCGGTGTAGTGAACACCACCTTCGGGAGTGACTCCAGGTAGAGAGAGACAGGGATAGCTGGAATGTCTCTGATGATGGCTGGGAAGGAATGTGATGCGGCAGGAGTGTATGGAGCTGGACGATGGCTGTGACATATGGAGCAGAGTACTAGTTGGGAACAATGTCAAGGTCCAAGCAAGGTCAAGGCAGGCGGCAGGCAAACAGAGTCAAGGTCCAGGCAGGGTCAAGGCAGGCGGCAGGCAACAAAGTCCAGGCAGGGTCACAAGAACCTTATAGCAAGACAGAGAGCCCGAAGGCCACACACACACACGACAAGGCAGAGGGCCCGAAGGCCATACACACATGGCAAGGCAGAGAGCCTGAAGGCCACGCACACACAGTAAGGCAGGAGACCCGAAGGCCACGCACACACAGCAAGGCAGGAGACTCGAAGGCCACACACACACACACAGAGCAAGGCAGGAGACCTGAAGGCCACACATACACACGGTAAGGCAGGAGACCCGAAGGCCACACACACACAGTAAGGCAAGGCAAGGCAGAAGGCCCGAAGGCCACACACATGCAGCAAGGCAAGACAAGGCAGAAGGCCCGAAGGCCACACACATGCAGCAAGGCAAGACAAGGCAGAAGGCCCGAAGGCCACACACAGCAAGGCAAGGCAGAAGGCCCGAAGGCCACACAAGGCAGCAAGGCAAGACAAGGCAGAAGGCCACACACAGCAAGGCAAGGCTAGAGCAGGGAGCCCAATGAGCTCGATGCCGAAGCACTGGAGTCTAGGGTAGGCAGGGCTATAAAGGCACATCCAAGATATAGAGCAGATTGATTGGGCCAGCCAGGAGAGCCTGCTCTTGAAGGACCCCTGGTGGTGAGGCGGTTGCACAGCAGCCATAGCCGTAACACTGGGGTTGCCGGGTGCTGAAGCCAAACAAGAATCCCATTTAGATTCCTTACTTGAAGAAATTATTGATCTTGAATGGGGAACCTCAAATGCTCTTTTTACAGGGGGACGAGCCTTGGTAGTGCTATATCCCCTGGATCCGGCAGAGAGAGAGAGCAGTTGCACTTGTTGAAAGTGGATAGTCACCAAGGAGGTGACTATCCCTGTGGAAGAGGGAGCGGCTTGAAGGAGGCACAGGATAGGAGAACTGAAGCTATCCTTAAGCAGGCCTTGAGGCGGTGGCAATGAATTGCAGATGGCCTCTTGCTGCTGCCTGGTGAATCTCTCTTCCTTGCTCTCTCTCAGGAAGTCAGTGAGTCTGGTTTGAATTCAAGGCAGTGCTCTACAACCTTTCCACTATGGATAAGCCCAATCTCATCTGATCTCGGAAGTTAAGCAGGGTTGAGCATCAACTATGGCTGATGAATGGGTGCCGAGACAATCTAAAGCCTACTCTTATGAAATGACGTTTTAAGGATCACATTGGTTTGGGAGTGGAAAAAAAAAAAAAGAATTGGCCAGTAAGTGAGGTGAGTCTCAGGTTCCTTGGTTAGCAGAGGATTAAAAGCAGGCACCATGCTCGTTCAGCACAGTATATTGTGCTGGGGGGTTTCAAACATTTTCAACCCTAAAGAGAAGCAACCTTTCAAGGGCTTGACTTTTGAGTGGGTTCAGTCCTTTGTCCCAGGCAGTCCAGATGGGGTATGGACTCGGCAATGAGGGTGTGCTGACCCACTCCCAGGATTAGGAGGTAGGGGTTTGCCTGTCTCTCCTTTTTATTGGAGGTGGATCAAGATCATGTCAGATCAGTGGGATCTGGAGGTGATAAATAATGGCTATGTTCTGGAATTTCTCAGCATGCCTTGGGATGTTTTCATGGTGTCTCCTTGCAGCTCTCCAAAGAAGATACAGACAGTGGAGTGTAAGTTGTCAGGACTCCTCAGCCTGTGGACTGTGATGCCAGGGCCCAGGGCCCAGGGCCCATGTTTCAAGATAATTTGAGCCGATATTCCTTCGCCCCATCCTGGATCTCAAGGGAGTCAATTGACTTTTGCAAGTGACTTGCTGCCACATGGAAACTTTGCGCTCGCTGATAAGAGTGGTAAAGTCGGGTAGTTTATGAAATCTCTGGATTGTCAGAGGAGTATCTGCATATTCCCATCTGGCTGGAGCATCTCTTTTGCTGTTTTGGGGCAACTTTGTCACTTTTTGAGTGCTACCCTTCAGTTTGGACACCATGCTCAGAACCTTCTCTAAGGTCATGGTGCTGTTAGCAGCATTGTTGAGAAAGGATGGCATTCTGATCCACTCGTACTTTGATGTTTGGCTAATTTGGACCAAGAGCTATGAAAGAGAATTTTCAGGCCCCACACAAGGTAATCTCCTTGCTGCAGGAATTAGGTTGGGTGGTGAATGTGGCCAAGAGCAATCTGCAGCCATCCCAGACACTGTAGTATCTAGGTGTTTGTTTTCATTACAAAGCAAGACAGGTGTCCCTATCGGGGGTCTGCATTCAGAATTGATGGTGCAGGTGCGACTATTCACAGAAACGATATGCCCAGTGGTGTAGACATATCTACAGGTTCATGGGTTGATGGAAGCCATCTGAGAGGTGGTTCCATGGGCAGGGGTGCATTTCCATCTTCTTCAGGGCACACTGCTTATGCATTGGAGTCCACAGTCTCAGAACTCTTTGATATGATTTCATTTACCAGTGGAGATCTGCATCCAACTGCAGTGGTGGTTGCAGGCGATCATCTAATGAGGGGCATTCCCCTATGAACACTGGACTGTCTACTACACACAACAGATATGAGCCTTCAGGGTTGGAAGGCCTACTGTCAGGAGTTGAAAGTGCAGGAACGCTGTAGTACAGAGGAGTACATCTGGAGCAACAATCGGCTGGAAGCCAATGCCATTTGTTTGGCATGCTTGCGATTTGTCGATCACTTGCAGGATCAAGTGGTCCGAATAATGTTAGTGTGATGACAGTGACTTACATCGATCAACAGGGAGGAACCAAGAGCCAGCAAGTGTCACAGGAAATAGCCCAACTCATAGAATGGGCAGAAGTACATCTTCAGAAGATCTCAACCTCGCCCATTGCAGGAAAAGACAATGTAAGAACTGACCTTATCAGCAGTGTCTGGATCCTGGAGAAGGAATGGTACAGTGAAGATTTCTAGCTCATAGTGGGCTGCTAAGACCTCCCATTTCTGCTGGCAACATCATACAATGCGAAGGCTCCTCGCTTCTTCAGTCCCAGGAGCGATCTGAAGTTTTCAGGCATTGATGCCCTTGTGCAGGAGTGGCCGGAAGGCAAACTTCTGTATGCCTTTTTCCCCGTGGCCCATGTTGGACAGAATGATTCGGAAATTCAAGACACACATGAGGTTGGTACTTCTGGTGACACCAAATTAGCCCAGGAGGCTGTGGTATGCAGATCTGCAAAGGCTTCTGGTGGAATATCCTCTCTGATTACTGGTCCACAGGGATCTGCTACAGCAGGGGCCGATTCTTCTCGAATATCTGACTTGATTTTTGTGTTACAAAGTGGCCCTTGTGAAGGCTCAATTGCAGAAGCATGGGTAGTGCACTGCGGTGTTTTCCATCTTGCTTCGAGCATGAAAGTTATTCACTTCCTTAGCCTATGTTCACATTTGGCAAATGTTTTTGGCTTGGTGTGAGGAACGAAGGGTTCATCATCTTTCAGTTAAAATCCTGCTCAGTTTGGACTTGGCCCTTATTTCCTTGAAGGTACGACTTGGCCCTTAATTCCTTGAAGGTACGGCTCTGGCATGTTTCTGAGGTCACATGAATGGTGAACCCTTGTCGGCACAGCCTTGAAAGGGATGAATATCTTCATGCCCCCTTGCAGTTGCTGATGCCCTTGTGGAGTCTTAATCTGGTTCTGGAATTCTGGCGGGTCCAATCTTTTGACCCCTTGCAGCCTCTTCCTGAGGTTACTTACTAGAGGATGATGCTCTGCACATAGAGTTTCCAAACTGCAGGCTCTGACTTGCCGGGAACCATCTCTGTAAGTGTTTCTGGGAGCAGTTCAGATGCAAACTGCTCCATCTTTTTGGCCAAAGATGGTCTTGGATTTTCACTAGAATCAATCAGTCCCTGCCAACTCCTGGCAGGGAGAGAGAGGTGGATGGATATCACCTGTTATGGTCCTTGAGTGTCAAGTGGCATATCTTGAGATATGAGCGGGTTCTAAACCTCTTAACAAGATAGATTAGCTGTTTATACTCCACAGTGGGAGTAAAAGGATAAACTGGCGTTGCAGGCTACGATAGCCCACTAGATTAAGGAGGTTATCATGGCCACATATGTGGATGCTGAGCATCCACTTTCTAGTCAGGTTAGTGCTTATTCCACTAGGACTCAAGCAGTGTCATGAACGGAGATTAGATGGTTGTCTCCCAACAACATTTGCCGAGCTTTGACATGGTTCTCCTTGCACACCTTTTCCAGGTATTATTGTCTGGATGTGCAGGCCCAGGAAAACGCAGCCTTCGCACATGCAGTTTTGACTGGTCCATGGGCAGCTTGTTCGGGAGTAGCTTTGGTCCATCTCACTGGCGTGAATTAACCTGTCTGAATGCTAAGAAATGAGAAATTACTACTTACCTGGTAATTTCCTTTTCTTTAATGAGGAGAGGTTAATCCACCTTCCTGTCCTTGGCTGCTGGATGGTAGTGGCTGCGTTTCCGGGAATTACTGGTAAGTGTCAGATCCAGTCCCTAGATTAGTAATATTACACTCCTTGTCTGACCTCAATGTTTTCCTGTTAACTGAGTGTTTGAATGGTTGTCTTATTTATTTATTTATTTATTTATTTATTCAACTTTATATACCGACTTTCAAATACATGTCAAGGCGGTTTACATTCATAGAGTTTGCAGTAGCAAATTCAAAAATATATATAAGCAACTTGTCAGTTTAACTTTTACATACTTTCAATAATCTATTAATCTGAAAAATAATATAAAATATACAATTAAAACACTAAAAAAAACACTTTAAAAAAATATAATTAAATTTAAAATAATTCTAAAAAGTATATAAGAACCCATCCACGTTCAAGCCCTTAACTAAACTTATCCAACCTCCCTTATTCCTATTGCTCTTTATGTACCCTTGAAACCATTTTGATGTTGTACTTATTCCTTCAGCTCTCCTCAACTTTATATTTCTGGTAATCGATCAATTACCTTGAGTGCCTGTTGAAATAACCACAGGTCTTTATCAGTTTCTTAAAACTGTTGATGTTATCCTCTAAGCGAATGTCTACCGGGAGGGAATTCCACAATTTAGGACCTGCCAGGGCCAATGACCTCTCTCTCACTGATCCCAAATGGGCTAATTTGGGTGATGGAATTGTAAGTAGTGCCTGTCCAAGTGATCTTAAATTCCGAGCCAGAACATGAATGCGTAATGAAGCATTCAGCCATTCAGTATTAGAGCCATATACGGCCTTATGAATTAGTGTGAGACACTTGTAATGAATACGGAACTGCACAGGAAGCCAATGCAGTTCCATCAATACGAGAGAAAGATGATCACATCTATTTGTGTTAGACAAAAGTCAGGCCGCAGCATTCTGCAATAATTGCAGCGGGCGAATAGTTGATAACGGGACCCTAAGAAATAAGGCATTGCAGTAATCTATTTTTGGTAGTATCAGGGCCTGTAACACGATTCTAAAATCGTTTGTATGTAATAATGGCTTCAATTTTCTTAGCACCCTTAATTTATAGAAGCCATCTTTTATGATTGCCTTTATTGATGATTTCATATTCATTTCGGAATCCAGGATAATGCCTAAATCTCTAGTGTCGTATAGAATCTTGTGTACCGAGGAATGGGTTGAAATCTCTGCTTTTATTTTCTCAGTAACCTTATTACAGATAAACAGTATTTCCGTTTTGGAGTTGTTCAGTGCTAACGACATATGTGTCAACAGTTGTTTTATTGACTTGAGATAAATATCCCATAGTTTTAAGGTAGCTGTTAAGGAATCTTTTATAGGCATCAAAATCTGGATATCATCAGCAAACAAAAAATATACCAAACCTAGTCCTGCTAAAAATCTACAGAGTGGAGCCATGTAAATATTAAATAGGGTTGGCGAAAGGGAGGAACCCTGAGGTACTCCCGTTTGGAGGTCCACTACCTTGGATTCTGCTGTTCCTAATTTGACTATATATGATCTATTAGTGAGAAAGGATGTGAACCAATCCAATGTTTTATCTGAAAGCCCAGCTTCTTGTAGTCTTAAAACAAGTGCTTCATGACTGACGGTGTCAAACGCCGCTGAAATATCTAGCAGGATAAGTAGATAGGAAGTATTTTGATCAAAGCCTCTTTGAATGGTGTCACAAAGTGAAATCAGGAGAGTCTCAGTGTTATGAGCTTTCCTAAAACCATATTGTGCTGGGAACAGTATTTGATGTTCCTCTAGATACTCCATCAGCTGTTGGTTAACCACTTTTTCAAGTAGTTTTGCCAAGAACGGCAGTACTGAGATTGGGCGATAATTTGTCTTAATGGTTATGATCATGTTTTCTTTAGTTGTCCACAATTGGTTTTTGCAGAGAATACTGGCGGGCTGATGCTGGTACAGGGGTGTATATATACCATCATGTCAGCTTTGCTCCGTCTCCAACTGCTGGTAGAAGTGCATAACCCACTGGTGTGCATTAGCTTGTCCTCATTAAAGAAAAAAATTATCAGTTAAGTAGTAATTTCTCAATACTGAAATTTCTGGCAACATACATTTAATTTTGAAGACATTTCCCAAGAGAAACTCTTTATGTATATGTTCTATAGCACATAACCTTCTGTCATTCCTATGTAGGAGAGTGCTGAGAATTTGAAAGTCAAACTGGATGCCATCATTCAGGAATCAAAAAATACTATCCTGATATTAGCTGGAAACACTTGTATGAAAACAAAAATAAATAAATTCTGCTATCATTCAGGAATCTGCAGCTCACATGCTTTGCATCATAACATAAAAATCTGCATGCTACAGATTTGTATCCATTACTGATTCTCTGAATTATCAAAATTATAAGTTGCTTTTAGTCAATGCTTTTGGTATGATGACAGATTCATTGTAAGGCACTGGACTGTGAAATACAATACTGTATTATTTCATTCTGCAAAGTCACAGATCTTGAGCACACAATATACTCAATGTAAAATTAGGAATGATTTTGTAGAGCAAGGATTATGTTCAATGCACAGGCAGTAGGCTTCTATCAATGGAAAAAAGGTTCTAGAATTTGGGTTCATGGAATAACGGTGAAAGGGTGTAGATTAAGGAATAATCTAAGGAAATATTTCTTAGAGAGGGTGGTGGATGTGTTGAATAATCTCCTTGTGCATGTGATGGAGGCAAAGACAGTATCTAAATTGAAGAAAGCTTGTGATAAGTGCAGGGAATCTCTGAGGGAGGGGTAGGGATTGTGAAGCTTAGTAGTCGGTGTGGATGGGCAGACTAGATAAGCCATATGTTATTTTTCTGCTGTCACTTTTCTCTGTTTCTGTGATACAGATTTCTATTTCAAATACATTAAATATTTTACAATGGAAAATATTGATCTATTGCAAGTATGCACATTGACCCTTCACAATACCACACATCTATATATTATGCACAGAAGTATACTGACAAGTCATTGTCTCCATTTGCATATATACAAATAGATTTTGTTGTATGAATAGAGGGTAACAAGTCAAGTTCAGCTATCAATCAGATTTTCTGAGAATTTCTTAAAAGTATATTTTTAAATGATGGAAGGCAAGTGATTAAAAACAAATGACATCTCAATTTTATAGTACCCGGGACTGAGATTTGATAAGTTTCAGAATGCAAGAAAAGGGCGGTATCTGTTTACATTTCTGGGAAATTTTAAACAAAATAATAAAAAATTACAGATTTTATATAGCTTGGATGTACTTGATAGTAAACATTTTTAATCAATAGCCCTTTCCTAGCCTGGAGTATCAAGCTAGGGTCCTCAGATGGGTCTTGCGTTTGGATATTCAAAAACCATGAATTGGGGACAAGCAGATGTTTGTTAGGATGTTCCTAGTTTCAGCTATAGTTCATGTACAGAGTGAATGCAAAGGAAATATAGTCCAACAACAGGAATAAAAATTCAAACACAAAATTTATTGCAAAATACTGTTTATGGTTTAGCTGGTTAAACACAGAACAAAAGAGGAAAATCCAAAAATAAAACTGAGTGTGGGAATGTTTGGCATGATTCAAACTGACCAAAAGTCTCTTCCTGGGTGGGAAATTGCTTCCAGACAGAAGATAGCAGGTATATACAGATCAAAAATCAAGCCTCTCGAAGGAAGGGGCAAACTCAGCGACCTGGAACCTCACAAGTGGAACTAACTTCAAGAACAAGCATTAAATGAAAGCACAAAGTCTTTCTAAAACTCCCTGAGCAGAGATATCACTGTATTCACTCTGAAGACCTGTCCTTCCAAATCTGAGCCCTGGTAGTAACTACTAAGGCAATCGGATAACAGGATCCACAACACATTCCTAAAACTCTGTAGCAGTCCAAAGAGCTGTTGACCATGCTAGCTAGTCTAGCTTGATCCACAGAGGGGTGAGATACATATACACTTCCCTCTTATCTCACATCATGTCTAGATGTGTTGCCATCCTAGCAGAAATTTGGCTGCCCAAAACATTTTGTTTCTGGAAACTTTCATCTGCTTCTGTATGTTCGGTCTGAAGCCCTCTGCTAACTTAATGCAAATCTATCTTATGTATAATCGTTGTGGATATTCTGAAAACCAGCTCTATTTGTGGCTCTTGGGGACTGGAGTTGGCTGCCCCTGTGCTAGCTGAACTGCAGCAGGGAAAATTAAAGACTGGACTGGCTAAGACTAACACAACTTATCTTAGTCACCATTACATAATAGGGACTTTCATTTTCAGTGTTTATTTTATTTTTGCTGGGAATTTCAATGTTATAAAAAAAAAAAAAAAATCAGCGGAACAATGAGTTTGTTATAATACACTCTTGTGGGAATTCTGCACACAGAAATGTAAAATTCTGCAAAATTTTGCATTCTTTATATTGGTCAAAATAATACTATGTATATCACAGTCTTTGAGTAATTAATTTAAAATGTAATACAGAAAAAATATTACTCAAAGATGCAGAGTTTTAAATATTTTGAACAGAATTTCCCTAGAAGTACAATGTAAGAGTGTCCCTTCCACCCTCTTTTCCTACTCCCCTGGCCAGACCCCTTTCATTTTGCCCTTTCAGGCCCAAATTCCTCCACCCTCTCTTCCCTCCCCCTTTGGGCTCAACCCCTTCCACTCTGTCTTTACTCCCCAGCCCTCCACTCCCAGAATTTGACCCCCTCTCTCATACTGCCCTTCACACAAGCTCTGTCCCTCCCTCTCTCTCACACACACACACTCCTTCACATAGGATCTCTCTATCACTTGTTCATAGAAACCCTCTCATAGGCTCCCTCTCTCTTTCACACACACGTCCCCTCACACAGTCTTCCTCTCTTTCTAGTACATACACACTCTCACCCAGGCTCCCTCTCTCTTTTTCACACACACACACTCTCTATTCTCTCTGTCTCTCACACACACACACCCCTGCACACAGGCTCCCTTTCTTTCTTGCATACACACCCACACACCCTGACACAAGCTCCCTTTATCACAAACATGCACCCTCACTCTCTCATACACATACACTAGCTCCCAATCTCTCACTCGTGCACATAATCTCTCCTCACATTCACACATACTCATGCACCCTCACACAGGCTCCCTCTCTCTCATTCTCACACTCTTGTACACTGGCTCCCTCTCTCTCTCTCTCTCTCTCGCACACATACACACACACACACACCTCCTCCACACACAAACTCTCTCTCACAGGCCTGTCAGATCTTCACCTCGAGTAGCCGGTGGGCATGTGACATCTTCGCCATTAGCGGGATGGGCTCTGTTGTGGCCGCCGGGCCTCACTCATCTTCACTGTGAATGAGATGGGTTCCACTCACAATCGCCAGTCCTGTGACATCTTTTCCACAAGTGAGATGGGCTCCGCATGCAGCAAGCCATGTGACATCTTCATCGCGAGCAGGATGGGCTCTGCTCGTGGCATGCTGGGATGGGATCGGTTCCACTCATGGCCTGTGCCTCTCCAAATTCTGCACCAAAAATTAAAATTCTGTACAGGAGGAGAATTCTGTGCAAATTCTGTGCTCCACAGTCATAGTTCCCATTAAGGTGAGCATGTGAGCGATTGCTCATATATTTCGAAGCATCGCTCATAGTTTTACATGGTTGCTTCCATAAATTTTTCTTTGTGCTATATACAGAAATGCAACGCTAATACTGGTGCTCAAAAATTGTTGGTTTAAAATAATTGTTGCTCAAATGAAAAACATGTGTACATACCTAGTCACTCCTTGGAGGGCGCATTGTCCACAATTGTTCAGAATTCCCCCAGGAATAACACAGGATAAAAATCAGTGGAAAGTCTTTTTTTTTTTACAGGTTTTTTTTGTTTTTTTTTTTGTTATAACTGTTATGGAAGTCTCTGTTTAGTGGACCCTTGGGCCGACCTGCAAGAGACTGGGATAAGGAGTTCTAATGTCTCTTGATATGAGCAGGTCAGGAGGCAGATATCTGGCAGGACATAGACAATGCTCTTCACCCTGGAAGCTGGTGCTCCCCTGGGAGGAGCCCGTAGAAGCCCAACTGCTGGGACTTAGGTGGCTTCACCCTTGGAAGCCGAAGCCCCCCCTGGAGGAGCCCGTAGGGGCCCGGCCGCTGGGACTTAAGCAGGTAGTGGATCAGGACAGGTAAGGCAAGTACTGGAACCGGACTGGAGCAGAAGCAAGACGGGTACTGGAACCGGACTGGGACTGAAGCAAGACGGGTACTGGAACCAGACTGGAATTGAAACAAGACAGGTATTGGAACCAGGCAGGGACTGTAACAAGACTCAGAAGCTGTAGCAGGAACTGTAGCGGAGACCGGAGCCTCCCCGGTAGGGGCCCGTAGGGGCCCGGCCACTGTAGCAAGAAGGCAGGAACTGTAGCAGGCAGACAGGCACTGTGGCAGGCAGGCAGGCACTGTAGCACACCTTGGGGCCTGGAGTAACTAGGGGACCGTGGTGGAACCCGGTTGCAAGGCCCCGAGTGAGAGCAGACGCCGGGTTTAAATCCCCCACGGCATCTGATGTCCTCGAAGAGGGCGGAGCGTTGCACGGCGGGAAGCGGGCTATTTCAGCCCCGTTCCTGCGCGCGCGTCTGGAGAAAAGGCGTTCCCGCGGAGGCCTCCGCGGGAACGCCGCCGACATCTGCATCGCCGAGGTCCAGGAAGGGAAGGTAAGGCCCCGGTTGCGACCGGGACCATAACAGTACCTCCCCTCTTACGCCCCCTCCTGGGAGGCCTGGGTTTACCGGAGTGAACCTGGGGAAACTGCCGTAGTAGTTCCTTCCCCATGATAACGGAAGCAGAACCCGGACTGGGATCACGGCAAGGCTTTGAAGCGGGAACCGAGTTGGAAATGGCACAAGAGATGGAAGCAGGATCCTCAGACGTCTGCAAGCAGGTGGAGTGGCAAGATGGACTCCACTGGGTAATTCACAGGGTATCCCATTGAATTGTGGGTGAATGCTTCTGCAGCCACGGCAACCCTAGCACCACGGGGTGGATGGCTTTCTCTAAGACTAGGAAAACCATCTCCTCCGAGTGAATCGCCCCGGTGCGGACCGTAACGGGTGTTGTGGACATCTTGATACGCCCCGGAAGGAGCGTGCCTTGGACGGAGGTGATTCGTAGCGGGGTCTCCCGCTCTTGCGTGGGAATCAGCATTTGAGAGACTAACTCCTGTCGAATAAAATTACCCCCTGCTCCAGAGTCCAGGAATGCGAGGGTCTCCAGTGACCCTCCTGGGAACTCCAATGTAATTGGTACGGTGCATTGAGGAACTGAGGCACAACCCAGGAGGAGCTCCTCACGACCTCCTAGGTTCTGGCGTCTTTCCAAACGCTCCTGGCAGTTGACCAGAAAATGACCTTGCTGGCCGCAATAGAGACACAAGCCCTGTGTGCGGCGACGCTGTCTCTCTTCCGTGGAGAGCGGGGAACGTCCCAACCGTATAGGTTCAGTAGGGGTAGTCTCCAGACACTCAATCGTAGGAGAAGATGATGCCTCGGAATACGCGGAAACCAACGGGGACTTACTTCGGCAGCTCGTTGCTCTCTCGCCCTCTGCTGAAGGCGGCGGTCGAGGCGGCCAGCCATGTCTATTAGTGCATTGAGGTCCTCCGGGAGATCACGGGCCGCGAGCTCATTCTTGATACGCCCGGATAGTCCTAGGAAAATAGCTTTTAGGCTGCCATCTTGCCAACCGACCTCCTGGGCAAGAGTACGGAAATCCATAGCATAGTCTGCCAGGGAACGGACCCCCTGGCATAACTGGAGCAGTTCAGTCGTAGCAGTGACCAAGCGGGCCGGTTCGTCAAAAGCCTGTCGGAAGCTCGAGATGAACTGCTATAAATCCTCAAGCGAGGGATGTTCCCAACATGGGGAGGCCCACAATAGGGCCTTTCCATCGAGCAGGGAGAGAATGTAGGCCACCTTCACCGAGTCAGTGGGGAACTGCCGGGGCAACAGAGTGAACCGTAAGAAACACTGGTTCAGAAAGCCGCGGCAGGTCTTTGCATCCCCGGTGTAACGAGAAGGTGCGGGTAATTGAGTTGTCGAGATAACTTGTTCCTTGGGTGCCGACCCATCGGCGGGCGGAGGATTCGTGGACATCTTGTCTAGGCGGGCAGCTAGTTGCTCCACCATAGCTGCCAAGCCATCAAAACATTGCTGTAATTGCTGCAATCGTTGGGCCATTCCTGGGATGGCTCTAAGGCCTGACAGATCCACCGAGTCCATGGCCTTGCAGTCTATTGTGGAAATCTCTGTTTAGTGGACCCTTGGGCTGACCTGCAAGAGACTGGGATAAGGAGTTCTAATGTCTTTCGATATGAGCAGGTCGGGAGGCGGATATCTGGCAGGACGTAGACGATGCTGTTCACCCTGGAAGCTGGTGCTCCCCTGGGAGGAGCCCGTAGGAGCCCAACCGCTGGGACTTAGGTGGCTTCACCCTTGGAAGCCGAAGCCCCCCTGGGAGGAGCCCGTAGGGGCCCGGTCGCTGGGACTTAGGCGGGTAGTGGATCAGGACAGGTAAGGCGAGTACTGGAACCGGACTGGAACTGAAGCAAGACAGATACTGGAACCGGACTGGAGCTGAAGCAAGACGGGTACTGGAACCAGACTGGAACTGAAGCAAGACAGGTACTGGAACCAGGCAGGGACTGTAGCAAGACTTGGAAGCTGTAGCAGGAACTGTAGCGGAGACCGGAGCCCCCCCGGGAGGGGCCCGTAGGGGCCCGGCCACTGTAGCAAGAAGGCAGGAACTGTAGCAGGCAGGCAGGCACTGTGGCAGACAGGTAGGCACTGTAGCACACCTCGGGGCCTGGATCAACTAGGGACCGTGGTGGAACCCGGTTGCAAGGCCCTGAGTGAGAGCAGACGCCGGGGTTAAATCCCCCCACAGCGTCTGACGTCCTCGAAGAGGGCGGAGCGTCGCGCGGCGGGAAGCGGGCTATTTCAGCCCCCTTCCTGCACGCGCGTGCGTCTAGAAAAAGGGCGTTCCCGCGGAGGCCTCCGCGGGAACGCCGCTGACATCTGCACCACCGAGGCCCAGGAAGGGAAGGTAAGGCCCCGGTCGCGACTGGGACCTTAACTGTAACATTGAAATTCCCAGAAGAAATAAAATAAAAACTGAAAATGATGGTCCTTAAATATAATAAATCTTTAACACAGGATCACACTAGCATAGTGAAATGTGTTGGCATGTTCCTTCATGAAGTAATTGCCCAACTGAACAGGATAACACATCAGCTTGGCTCACTGCCTGTGCCAGAGTGCCTGTTCACTTAGGCAATTTTATTAATCAGAATATAGTAATACTGTACCTAACATATCACATGCTTCCACACTCCGAATGTTTTGGAAGGGCAGGTAAGAAAACCTATTAAATAAATAAATAAATAAATAAATAGGTGAAAATGTTATAGTAATATCTCAAGAGTGGGGGAAAGCTTTATTAGCCCACCCTAAAAGTGGGTATGTGGGAAAAACTAAAGGTAAATAAAAACAAACAAATGAAAGCACCAGAAGATAGAAACAAACCAAAACAAAAGTAGGGAGATGTGGTAAAATGTTTTTCTTTGCTAAATAAATTAACAAGGTGACAAACCCCATATCCTCCCCTCTCCACACCATGTCTTTCTAAATGCCTTCCCTTCTCATGCTCTAACATCGCCTTTCTTTATCTTGGGCTAGCCCAAAATTCATTTTTTCTCATTTTCAGTAAAATATTAGTAAGCACTGATTCTGTTGACCTTTGAGAGGATGTATGAATTAACCTTTAACAAATATTGTGCACATAAAGTTATTCCGACTTGGACAATATCACTTTGGGTGCCCAACCATGTATTAGCATTAACGCCATCGGTTTTGTTTACATGCTCTGTAATATTTGGGGGCGTGTCCTGAAAAATATGTCACACTGATAAATTGGAAAATGTAACTGGCGGTGTGTACAGTCAAAAGCCAGCAGTGCACTTAACTTTAAAGCTGACAGTGGGCACTAACGCAAGTATTGTGACTCTTTTCAGGCAGTAGGTGTGAACTTGAAGAAAAAGTGGCTCAGTTTGCAAAAAAGCGACCTGACCCGGACTTTGGTGGGTTAACTGTATTGTGCAAGAGTAAAATCGCTGCATGCTTCCGAAGCATCTTTTCTAGCTGATTGGGCTTTCACTCTAATATTCAACAAGAAAATGTGTTTTTTTTTCTCAAAACCAAAGAAGCATGCCGCTGATATAGCTGCAGTAAATGCAACATAATAGCTGGAGGGGGGGGGGGGGGTCACCTAGTAAACTGTCTTCATGCAGTTTTAGCATTTGTATATAGTCCCATGCTATGAAATGAATATGGACTGGAGTCCTAGAAAGGTATTTCCATAAGATGAAAGTCAAATCAAAAGCAGCTATTTCTAAAATGCATTTCTAATGCTATGCACAGTGTTTGGATATAGCATGTGTCTGTGTATAATGAATGAGATGCCAAGGAGAATGTCTTACAGCATGCAAGGATTCTCCTTGGGTGACAGCACTGTGTTGTATTTACTAACGGTGGGACTGATTCTACAAAAGTTTTCCCCATAGACATCGAATGGGAAAATACTCTTGATAAATCAGCTCTATTGTTATATGATAACCATGTTAAAAAAATAGAAACCTTATTGAGTTTAGTGTTTATTAAGTAAAATCTATACAGCTGTTAAAGCCATATGATACATTTTAAATATTATGATATGCAATATTTTTACAGCTGAAAGCATGCATGCATATATTTATATATCTCCTGAAGAACCTATGATCCAAGAATTATAATCATCATAATTCATTTTTGATAGCTCCACTTCTTGATACAGTCAAAAAGTATATAGTTCAAAGTTAGAATGATATTTATACCTTTGTTATCATGTTACGAATATCCCATCATGGTAACAAACTGCACATCTTAGTGTCCAGCTTGCTGGTCTCCATTCTGCAAAAGTAGCAAAATCAAAGGGCCCCAGTTATGTGCATACCTCGGGTGATATGCTTGGTTATTTTCTGCAGTGTGCCCAATTTGATTAATGTATGCATTTCTTTAGATTCTATAATAATGCACATAATCAAAGTGAATGTGCAAATGGCAACAATAAGTGCACAGCCTAATCATACAAAGGTCAGCATCGGGACGTAAAATGTTATTTTTTTATTGGTCTAACTTTCATCGAGACGCGAACTATGACATGGGGAAGAAGGGAGCATGCGCTTGGCAGCAACTCAGAAATGCATTAGGTTAGGCCTACAGCATATTTGCTGACCTTTCTTTTTTGAGTGTATTTGAACGTGGCAACTAGATTGCTTGCTCACCTTTTGAAAGTACAGTCCATTCTGGTTTAATATCGAACAAGTATTAATATTTTCAAACAAATATTTAAGCACTTGTATTACCTAATTTAATTTATAAAGTTTAGGTGGCCTTGCAGATGAATTTCACTTTTTTTCTTTCAAAACACCCACATAGATAATACATTTTGAATGACAAATATTTTCCCATTTCAACCTGAAATAAAAAGCTACAGGGGTGCTAAGAATGGTTAGCATTATTAACCAGCTCTGACTAACAGTATAGCTTGTTGCCTGGCTCTCAAAGCACTTCTTTACCTTTATCAAAGACATAGTTGTTCTGAAACAAAACGAGAACATTTCCTTTTCAGTTTTAGCCTTCATGATCTAAAGATAATTTTTTGGAAACCAGGTTCAAAATGCAGTTTCTTGACACAAGTCGTTGTTGATTTCACTGTTGTAGGGGAAAGGCTCTAGGGCGGCAGATAAGGCTGTTGCCATGGTGATGAAGGAGATACCGAGGCAGGAGTCTGCAGAAGAAAAGCCCCTCCTTACTATGACATCACAGGTGGGCAGAACGATGGGATTTCCAGTAGGAGGCTGACATATGTCAATTCTGTTACAGGATGCAATTTTTGTTATCTACCCAGCAATGTTTACAAATTTGAGACAATATTTTTCAAAAACATACAGAATAATTTTCACAAACACATTACAGAGCTGTCAAAATGAAATTTAAAACATTAAAACAATTGAAGAGAAGCTCACTCCTTGTATGGCTTCTGTCTGTGCAATTAAATTTTACCTACTCAAATTTTATTATACAGCATTTTGTGCAAAATAAAAATGAATAAATGTTATAAGAAAAGCTCTAAATAAGCTGCTTTACTGCCAGCACAGTTTGCATATGTCAGTTTGCCAGTACGGTGTTATTAACTGATAAATGTCAACCATTACCAGTGTTGTCAAGTGTATGTGTTTGTGTGTGTGTACAACATATGTATGATTATATCCAGTACAATGTTTTCACATTCATTAAATTAATTAACTTCATTTGCAGCTTCTAAACTAAGATCATATGGGCCCAAATTCAGTGTAATCATATTTTTTGGGGGGTGGGGGACTTTCTGAGATTATTAACAGGGTCTGATTATTGTCATACAGAAAAAAATCTGCAAATGTTATCTTACCTCGCTACCCAGGTATTGTTAAGTTATTTATTGCAAACCGCTATAGCTTATTATATAGCCAGAACTGGGCTTCGATTAGAAAAAACAAACATGCTTTTGCAATGACATCAACTATCCCTTGTGACACTTAATACAGTGCAACCTCCTCATGCATGGCTCAGTGGCCGTTTCATTTAAAAATTGTTTCACCATTACTGCATTTTGAATTTTTAAGTGGGGGAGGGGGTGCTGAAACTACAGAGGATGTGCTGAAATAAATATTTCATGTGAAATTTATTTTGCTGTTTTTGTCCCCTTTTGGATGTAGTGTAATTGAAATAAAACACTGCGTGTTAATACTGTATTATGCTGCCATTGTGGCTAAATGTGCATAAAAGTGACAATGATTTGTTTCTAATATTATAACATATAATGAAATCTTCAAAAGGATCATGGAAAGGTTGTTTTTTGTTTTTTTTAGATTTTCTTATAAGGGTATAGAGTGTTTGTTTTAATTCTTGTTTAGGTTTTGCACTGGTGCACAGGTATGTCTTTGGATACATATAGTATCACAATGAAATGAAGATGGACTAACAATGCCTCACTTTCAAAATATTGGGCAGATTCAGTCCTTTTATCAGGTTAGGTCCAGGAGGGTAATGGTCTTCATTTTGGTTCGACCAGGAGCCTAACAAGACTGGTGTTTCTTTGTGACTGGTTGGCACAAAGCAATGACTACATATGAGTAGTTGCAGCTCAGAGGCACAGATCAGTTAGTCTGCCAGAGCAGAGAAGGAAGTAGTAATGGACTGCTGGGAATCGTAGTTCAAGGTGGTATGATCATACATGGAAACGTTTGAGTGGTGGTCATGCTGATATTGCTGTTAAATAGTGGGGGGAGGGGGGGGGGAGGAATAATGTGTATCAGCTTTCTCTCTTTCACCTTCCACTAATCCTCCCTCTCTCCCCCTCCCTTCCTTGCTCTCTCTCTCTGTATCTTTCCCACCACCGAGGATGATTCCCAGCATTCTTTCCTTCTCCGTCTCTGACAGCACTCTTTGCTCTCACCTCCCCCTATAGATGACAGCCACCTGGCTTGTAGGCCCTCACTCTGCCTTCACCTGAGCCCCAGAATCACAGCTGCAGACCGAGTTGTCTGTTGCAGGCCCTCTCCAGTTTCTCTCCACCTGCTGCCTGCAGTATGTGCTCCAGGTTTCCTCTTCTGTTCCCTGCAGGCTTCCTGAAGGGGAGTGGTTGAAGCAATAGAGAGATAAGCGCAGAGCTTTCTAGTGCTTCCCTTGGAGACCTGGCAACTGGTACCAGTTTCCCCTGAGCCTCCAGGTGAAATTGTGATTCTCAAGGTACAGTTATGTTAATTTGAGAGAGACTTTTGGAAATATAGTCCCACCTGGGAAGGCCAGGTGAAGGCAATCCGGATGTGGTTTGAGTGGGAGAAGAATCTCCGGCAGAGCCAAACTGCCAGAGGAGCAGAGGCCAGTGCTTTGGGGAATGTCACCAGAAACACGGACTGGTCAGAGTAAGACACTGGCAAGCTTGTTAGCAGAGCCGGTACAAGAGTATTTAGCACCCGAGGCGAACCTTTGGCCATGTGGCCCCTTCCTGCAACTCGCCTCCAGCACAGCCCTTCCTCCTACAGGAAGCAGTAACTCCAACACAGCACTCCTTTCCTTGGCAGTATTGGCTGTCCTGCCGGCAGGAGTTTGCTGCCCCTAAAATGCTGGTGCTCTAGGCAACCATCTAGTTTGCCAAATGAAATCACCAGCCCTGCTTGTCAGTGCCATTCCAGTTAGAGGACTACTGAACCTACTGCTAGTGGCTTAACAACATGTCAAATTGGAAGAGTTTTGGTGGTTGTCTGGATTTTGGGGCCAGCCTGTACAGTGCATGACTAATTTAACTTGTAGCTACAGGGAATGAGCTATGGTGTAGCTGTGAAAAAACAGACCTGGAAACAGAATAAAAGCTCTGACACTGAATGTCTTTTGCTTGGCTGTGCAGTTTCAGATATTCTGGAAGAGATTCAGAGCAGGTCAGGTTTCAGAAACTTGTGCCCAGCTTGGACTTTTATATGTAAAAATGTTGTTTTCCTGCCACACTTGAATACAAGCATATCAGTGATTCTGGACAGCTGAAGTACCAGGACATACATTTTCACAGCAAGCCGTTATGTAAAGATAAAACTTCTGCAGTCCTTACAGATTGCATCCATCTAATAGTATCATTGTGATGTTATTTTGCTTTTTATCTGTGCTTTGTAAAAAAAAAAAAAGAATTAATGTCAAGAGTTGACTTTGGTGTTTATACAGCATTTCTCATACATCTTTTGACATTTCACTCTTGTTTTACGGTTTCAAAAACCAGTGCATAAAGGGGGGGTCATTTTGTAACATTGCACATCAATTACAGCAATTTTCAAAGTGGCTTACACATATAAGTCTCCTTTGAAAATTATCCCAGCAAAACTACACACACACACAAATTACACCTGCTATTTGGTGGGCGTAGTCGTGCCAAAAAAATGTACATGCATACTTTTTAAAATCAAAAAGGATGTGTGTAAGTCTGAACCCCACCCAGACTCTACTCCCTACAGTGTGTGTGTGTAATTTTTATGTATCAGTCATGCAGTTTTCCAAAGGGCCATTTCTGCAGGTAAAGGACTACTTGAAAATTACCCTTAAAATGTGACGAAAAAAAGAAAATAAGAAAACAAAGCAATTAAAATAAGTCTGCAATAAACCTCTCCTATCTTTATTTTTCTCCATCACAGAATGAGAGAGAAATTTTTTCAAAGCAGGCATATGTGTAATTGTGTGTATGATTTTATATATAGGTAGATACATACAAACATTTTTGTATCCATAGTCTGGGCCACATAAAAGAAGTCTGATGATGGAGTTTTGTCATCCTGGCACCAGCTCTGTAGATTCAAAAAATGTAATGGTTGAGTAGATGGTTGGTTTGGACCAAGCTCAGAAGCTTAAGAGCAATATTTTCTACTGCTGTAGAGGGAAAATACAAAATCCACTTTTCTCCTCTTTGATCATCAGATTGCAGCCCCGCATATAAATCTCTAATCTCTTCTTTTCTAGTCACTGGTAGACTTGAGCCCTCAATTAGAGTTTTATACAATTTGTATTTCAAAATTATAAAAAAATATATTTTGTTTTTTATTCTGGGGTACCAACAGTCAATCACAATCAAAATCACAAAAGAATGAGTCGCAGGATTCCACAGCAGAGAAACAGTAGCAACAAAATAAACACTTTTCCTGTTCCTTTAGCTGAGCATTTAGATCTCTAACTCTTACTTCAAACAACCCTGGTGAATTAGTCATTTTTCTTACGTAAGTTTATCAGTACTCACACAAATCACTGAATTCTTCACAAAAGGAATAATCTAGATAAGGCTACCAAATTCATCATAATGTAGCTATGTCCTCCCAAGAGTATTCCTTTAGCATACCAGCACCCATGGTGACAGAGGGCCCTGCTGGACTGGAAGATAGAACAGGTCCACAATCACTTCAGTATTGCCCTCTGATTCACTCCAAAGAGAAAAAATACATTCCCACTCTGAGCTCAAACTTAAATTTAAACGGTCACCTATACCAACACTTACTTAAAGAAAGGCAAAAAAACCAGTGCCATCCGCTTCTATAACACCATTATCCCATTATAACTAAAAATAGATACTAAGGGGTAGATTTTAAATACTTACGAGATCGCGTACTTTTGTTCGCGCACCAGGCGCGAACAAAAGTACGCCGGATTTTATAAGATACGCGTGTAGCCGCACGTATCTTATAAAATCCGGGGTCGGCGCGCACAAGGGGGTGCACATTTGTGCGCCGAGCCCAGCGCGCACTGCCTGTTCCCTCCGAGGCCGCTCCGATTTCGGAGCGACCTCGGAGGGAACTTTCCTTCGCCCTCCCCCCACCTTCCCCTCCCTTCCCCTACCTAACCCACCCCCTTGGCCCTATCTAAACCCCCCCTTACCTATGTCGGCAAAGTTACGCCTGCTTTCAGCAGGCGTAACTTTGCGTGCGTCGGCCGGCAGCCCCGCTCCGTCCTCCGGTCCCTGGGGCTGGTCCTGAGGCCTCGACCACGCCCCCGGGCCGGCGCCACGCCCCCGGGCCCTCCCCCGAAACGCCGCGTCGTTTCAGGAACGCCCCCGGACATGCCCCCTCCCGCCCCTTTTCGAAAGCCCTGGGACTTACGCGCGTCCCGGGTCTTTACGCGCGCCGGCGGCCTATGCAAAATAGGCCGCCGGCGCGCAGGGCTTTTAAAATCCGCCCCAATAGGCCTAGATTTTAAAATGCCCGTGTGCATAAAATTCAGCGGTTATGCGAGTGACCGGGCCCTGCACGCGCATTTTCTAAAGGGCCTGGCCACGAGCACAACCCTCGCTAAAGTGCCGGGCCAGATGAAAGGGCCGGGCAGGCCAGGACAGCGCCATTACACTGTCCCGGGGAAGCGCGCGCCGGCAGCCGGCCAGTGCGTCACTTCTGCTCATCAGAGCAGGTAAGTTACAAAACAAAAAAAAAAAGGATTAGGCTAGATTTAGGCGTCCGGGTGGAGAGGAGAAAAGGGAGGAAGGTTAGATAGGGGGGGTAGGGAAGTTCCCTCCCAGTCCGATTGAAGCGGATTGGGAGTTAACTGGGAAGAAGTCAACACATGCATGTTATAAAATAATCGCATCCATTTATGCGCGCCGGGAACCTCGCACACATGGACACATGCACAGTCCCTTTGGAAATCTGGTCTTTCGTGAACATGTTGAATCAAAGTAAAGGGCCCATTATTTGTAACACAGAACCAGAATTTAGGGTCTGGGCCACATGCATGTGTACATGCATATACCAGCAGTTTGGAACTATCACGAGCTACAGTTGTATAGTTGAAGATAATGTTGCTAGTCGGAAGTGGTCAGGGAAATCTTTGAAACACTGAGGATACTGTAGATGGCCTGCAGTATTTAACTGGTCAGTGTTATACATGGTAAGGACATAATTCTGGCTCAGGGTTCTGATGACTCCATAAACCATAAGATTGAAGATCAGGAGGTTTAATATTAGGTTTATAAGTCCATAAACCCAGGATACAATGGAAAGAAAAAATGACCATTATGTATATATAGCAGTATATCTGCTCCTGAAGTATATAGTTATGTTCATTTCAAAAGAATAGCTCTGGATTTCCATTTCACTCTTGTTTTCCCTTGAAGTCAGGCTTTGTTCAGTTCAGCAAGTCATTATTTGGCATTGAAGTTTTTAAGAAGCTTTCTCTGAGAGAGAATATTAAGAAGTCCTCTTCAGCTAAAAGAAGCAATTTATTTCAAGTAGCTTTGTCTGCATCTCTGTAATTTACTCTCTCTACCTGCTTATAGTATTGTGTAGCATATTTGGGACGTTATTCAATAAAGATTTTTTCGATAATGGGAAAATCTTTTTTTTTTTTAATAAGATTCTTGGATGCCAGTGTACTAAATTGTGATAACATGGGCCATGATAATGCACTATAATGGCCCATATTAATCACATACAAAAGAGTTCTGATGTAAATACTAGCACGCATTAAATTTCTCACATAATCACAGTCATCACAATAATGTTTCTGCATTGATATTTGCCTACTTTAATGTGTGTTATTTTGCTTTGCAAATCTAGTAATGAGCTGATATAATTATGGAATTCAACATCTGCTTTTGAGTAGATGTTGCGCAGAAAATCTTGATGGCTAAATAATGCATGATAAATTGGTAAATAATGTGCCAATATTTCTCAAATGTATCTTTTACATTTTTATTGTGTGTTAACATGTTTACAAACTTCAGTGCTGGTTAGTACATTGGCTCATTAGTGTGGATCACATGTGATTCCAAGGGTATTACATCTTACCCTTTGTTTCTTTTATGGCTCCAGCCTGGCATTAATCCAGCAATAGATACACTATCCTGGTCTCATCTCTTGCACAGCTTTCAGCATTGTAATGATTTAACATTGTAGTGGCTCTCTGCCAAGGCAAGAAAAGTTACCATTCACTTGCAGTTCAATCCCATTAGTCTACAGTGAAAATGGATGCCCATGATCTGGTTGCAATGTCCTTTTGGTCTTTCAAGATAAATATGTGGTGATCGTAAATGCCTAGAGTTTGGGAAGTGTTTTGATAATTAACATTACTTTTGCCTAAACAAAAACTGGTCCTGTGGTTTCATTGTAAATTGAATAAATCACATATATTGAAGTCACATTCAGTATTATCATGTCTGGCATACATTTCTATAAAAACATGGTCTTGCCCCATCATTCACTCCTTTTTCACCAGCCAAACTGACTATTGCAATTCCGTATGCCACAGTATCCACATCATAGTCTTAAGTGCCTCCAGTTATTGCAAAACATAGCAGCGAGGCTTTTGGCAGGGGACAGATCCAATGACCATGTGAAGCCTATCCTGTATGAGCTCCATTCACTCCCCACTGAGAGCAGGATAACATTAAGGGGGTCATTTTCTAAAGGGATCGCACGCGAAAAGGGACTTTTCGTGTGCGATACCTAGATCAGGGCAGAGTCCGCACTGGAAGGGGAGGAGTCGGGGCGGCGTCGGGGCGGACTCCGCGATGACTTCGCTGACGGCGAAAGGTAAAACTCATCGTCGCTAGTAGTGCGCCCAATAGCGCCACCTTTCACGGTGGCGCTATTGGGTACGAAAGCCGGCAGTGATAACACCGTGGTGGTGCGATCGCTGCCGGCTTTTGCAGGCCTGCCCCTCACTTCGCCCCCCCTGAGAGGTGTAGAATGGGTAAATGTGAATCGGTTATTTACTCTTTCGGATAATAGAAGGACTAGGGGGCACTTCATGAAGTTAGCATGGGGCACATTTAAAACTAATCAGAGAAAATTCTTTTTCATTCAACGCACAATTAAGCTCTGGAATCTGTTGCCAGAGGATGTAGTTAGTGTAGCTGGGTTTAAAAAAGTTTTGGAGAAGTTCTTGGAGAAGTCCATTAACTGCTATTAAGAGTCTTAGAGAGTCTTAGGGGCGGATTTTAAAAGGCGCGCGAATAGCCTACTTTTGTTTGCGCTCCAGGCGCAAACAAAAGTACGCTGGATTTTAGTAGATACGCGCGGAGCCGCGCGTATCTGCTAAAAACCTGGATCGGCGCGCGCAAGGCTATGGATTTTGTATAGCCGGCGCGCGCCAAGCCGCGCAGCCTACCCCCGTTCCCTCCAAGGCCGCTCCGAAATCGGAGCGGCCTCGGAGGGAACTTTCCTTTGCCCACCCCCCCCTTACCTTTGTCGGGGGATTTACGCCTCCCTCCGGGAGGCGTAAATCCCTGCGCGCCAGCGGGCCTCCTGCGCGCCGGCCCGCAACCTGGGGGCGGGTATGGAGGGCGCGGCCACGCCCCCGGGCCGCCCCGGGCCGTAGCCACGCCCCCATACCCGCCCCCAAAACGTTGCCGACACACCCCCGAAACGCCGCGACGACCGGGCCCGCCCCCCGACACGCCCCCCTCGGAGAATCCCGGGACTTACGCGAGTCCCGGGGCTCTGCGCGTGCCGGGAGGCCTATGTAAAATAGGCTTCCCGGCGCGCAGGGCCCTGCTCACGTAAATCCGCCCGGTTTTGGGCGGATTTACGCGAGCAGGGCTCTGAAAATCCGGCCCTTAGAGAATAAGCACTGCATTTACTAAGCACTGCATTTACTAAGCACTGCATTTACTGCTATTAAGAGTCTAAGAGAGTCTTAGAGAATAAGCACTGCATTTACTGGTATCATAGCATGGGATCTACTTAGTGTTTGGGTAATTGCCAGGTTCTTATGGCCTGGATTGGCCACTGTTGGAAACAGGATGCTGGATTTGATGGACCCTTGGTCTGACCTAGTATAGCAATTTCTTATGTTCTTAGCTCAGGCTAAGGTGGCATGGCAAAGGTTGCGCTCACATCCTTGTGTAAGCATAGGAGAGGCAGAAGAGCAGTGCTTACTCACTGACAGTCTCAGGTCAGTCTATTCTTCAGAAGCCAGGGAGGGAGCTTTGGGTGAATTTCACTGTATTTGATAGGAGGACAGGCTAGAGCTTCAGAGTAGGTGCAACATGAATTAATCCAAATTATCATTCATATCACAAGTGAAATCTGGGGTAAGAGCCAGTTTCTACAAACTACATCTGTTATATTCACTTGTTCCACTGCTTCAGCCTAATGACTTCTGATCAGCAGTTCAAGCTCTGATTATGCCTTTGCTTGACAACTGCAATGCTTTGTATTGTGGTCTTATATACAGCACAATTAAACCCTATATCTCATCAAGATCATTACGTACCTCTCAGAAGGCGCTTTTAGAAGTTCCTTCTGTACGTCAAGTACATTTCTTTGAGCCTCGTCAATGTACCTTTTCAGTAGCAGCCCCTGATCTTTAGAATAGGATGCCTTCTGATTTGAGATCCATTTCATGCACTAACATTTTTAAAAAACAATTAAGACTTTTCTTTTTATTGATGCTTATTCTTGGGATACTTTTATTGAATGAACTGGTTTAAGGGTCTATTTTTAATGTGTTTAGAGATGATTTTAAGATTGTTTCCTGATTGTTTTAAGATGATATAGCACAATTGTATGTTTTTAATACTTTAGAATTTTGGGGGGTTTTGTATGACATGTGGTTATTGATCCTATTTTGTATATTCTTTTGTTAGCCGCTTAGGGCTTATGTATAAGCGGCAAATAAATAAGCAAACCATAATCTGTGGCATTAGGAAGTTTAAAGCATACTGGATACCTTTTTATATTATCTCTTGGAATGATAATCAATCATTTGAAACAGATTAGTGAAAAAGACATTCTATGGCTTTGACATGTCAGCTGGATTTGTAAGAGGATTAATTTTCAAGTCAGCTAAGAATAATAGCATGCATCAATTTTCAAAAGTTAAGATAAGTGAACTTGTTTACCTCTGCTATACCTTGATGGGTCTAAAATTCTGTGTTGTGTTGTTCATGTGACTTGCTTTTTTAAAAAGGTGCTTTCTGAATTGCAAATTCAGCTATATAAGTATGAAATTTAGCATTTAGCTGTAAGGACCTGATTTATTAAAACTTTTTTCCCATTCTGTGTCTATGGGGAAAAAGGTTTAGTTAAATATCGTAATCTTTAGAGGCCTATGTTCAACAACCTAAGAAGCGTAATGTTCTCTCTGTCACATTAGGTGAGAAATTGAGCAGGACTAACTTGGGTAAGTCTGCCACTGAAAACGTTATCCAGATATCAAGATAACAAGTTATCTTGATAACTTATCAAGTTATCAAGATAACTTGATAAGTTTAGTCAGGAATGCACAATATTCATGCTACCTAACCAAACTTAAGCCCTACCCTGGAATGTCTTCTGCTCTCTTTCTCTCTTTTTACCATGCTAAATTTTACCTGGGTAAAAAGTTTCTTTAGCTAGTGAAAGAGGAAGTTTCCAATTAAAGGTTTTTGTTCAGTTAACTGAAAAGTTTCTCAGACAAACCCCTTTTTCATGGACCTCTTTATGTTTTAGTAGAATATCTACAGTTTAATAAAGTAATACAAAGTGTCTTTATAAAATGTGAACCATATTCTTTATTTGAAATACCATAATTCCATTGAAAATCAAAACAGTTCAGAAAACAGTAACGTATAATTTACAGATAAAAAACATAAACTACACCATTTCTATAGACAGTAATAAATCAAGAAACCATATATAATAACAAATAGTTAAGATCAAAAATTGATGAAACAATACCAAAATAAAACAGTAAACAATTATAAAACAACCAGTCTTAAAAAAAATGCAGGCTAAAAACACGGACCCAACTTTAAAATAAATTCAATGACCAAGAAATAGTTTCTGAGAATATAAATCTAAACTTCACTGTAAACTTGATTGAATAACCAGGTTTTCAATTTTTTTTCTAGAATTTTAAGTAATTGTTCTCATTCCTAATGGTTAAAGGAAGAGGTATTCCACTGGGAAGGAGCAATAAAATAAAACATAGATCTTTGGGTTTGTTCCAACCTTATTGTAAGAGAAGGCACAATCAGTAGATCCTGCTGGGTTGACAATAAAGTACAAGATGCTCTGCAAAGGAATAATTGATCTGCAATATACTAGGGATGCCCCCTGGTATATTGAACACCAAAGATAAGATCTAAAATGTAATCCTATACACTAAAGGTAACCAATGGAGCTTATATAGGATTGGAGTGACTAAATCTGTCTTTTTCACCCCCAAAAAAGCAATCTGGCAGTGATGGTTGGCAACAACTAAAAGTGCCTAAGTAGTGTTTTAGTACACCTTTGAAAATGTTCCAGCAAAAAAGGGTATACATCAACTGATATTTAAAAAATAATCACATTTGGTATCTAAAAAAATAAACCCATAGATCATAAGCACTGTTCATTTCAGGGACAACAAATAAGCCTTCTTTACAATGGGTTTTGGTCAGCCATCACACTGTATAATATTATACCTTATCACCATCATTTTCTGCTTATTGATATACAGGTTTGTTCTACTGGACTTTGGCTGAGGACACCCACTCAGCAAGTTCCTGCTGTGATATCTGCCCCAATTAAGGGCAAGAAGTCACACTTCAGTCACCACACTGCCCTATTTATTTACTCCAGACCATGTATGTGGTTTGATTCCACAGGAAGCAATGTGAAAGAAGGAAAGAGAAAAAAGCTAGAAATATTCTATTCCTGATGGAATAAATACTCTCATAAGTAGAAAAGTAAAAGAGAATGTTATACAGGAGTTAGGGTAGGCTCATATGTATGCAAGAATCCAAAAGGAGAAAATGAATTGCATAATCTACTTGGTATGCTTTGTTTTGGCCTCATTGTCTTACTAGTTGCACTTTATATCAAAGAATGATCCCTGATTTTCATAGGGACTATTTCAGGCCATCCCTGTACACTCTGGGAGGGTGGCGTTAGCCTTGCCTCTCGACAAGATCCAAGATACGACTGTGGCCCTGCATCCCGCAGGGCCACACTAATTGACCTGAGCAGGAGTCACATGGTGTTGTTGTGACTTAGCTGTTCAGAGGTGTCCCGAGTTCCGAGCTCAGAATATGGGGGAAGGGGGGAGGACAGGGGTTCCACTGCCAGGTATACTCCCAGGGTTACTGCAAGAGGACTGGCCCGATTTTCATAGGGAAATCGATAGGACAATTGGAACAACAAATCCATAAATGCAAAGGGTTAAAAAGCAGGACTGGATCAGGCTGTTCAATTGACCTGGGTTCAGCTGGAAACCCTAACTATGATGGGAAGGAGGAGAAGGTTTAAATGGATCCAGGTGTGTTTCTTTATTCTCTACTGAAATGTATGTCACTTAAAAGACAGACAAAAAAAAAGCCAACAAAATTAAGAAAACCATAGAACAGCTACAATGTTATAATCATTAAAAACTGAAATAGTTACTTTCATTTTTCCAAAGTTAATTTCTATAAGCACGGTTTCCTTAACCTTACAGCATTTGGCAGTAAAACAAAATAGTGCCAGCCTTAGAGTTGGCTAATACCATTTTGAAAACAAGACTCTGCAGGACCGGAGCAAGTGGGGCTTGATCCTGCTCTATTTTGACTTTGGAGACCCTACAGAAGGGATGAGCGTCATCCAGGGGGTATGTGAGGAGCAAGTTTACAATTGACACAAATCCTGCAGTAACTGCAAGTTAAATGATTAAAAGTTTACCCTTTCATAGTCTTCTTCTCCCCACTTGAGGTGCCTTGACATTTTGCATTGGATCAGGTTATTAGTAAATATTAAAGAGTTCCCAATGTTATTCACTTGTCATTGGAGTTGGTCAGCAGTCACTGTGATCACGGTCTTTAGCTGTCTGTCAGTAGATTTTCTGTAGGATTCCTTGAGCCAAACTTTTTAAAATTCTAAGCAGATCTGCATTGTCTTCCTTGTAAAATATGTCTGTATTTTGTCATTAGCTACTGAAAGCTCAATGCACATGGAAGGAAGATGATTCTTTAGTCATTAGGTATTCAGAACCATGTATCTATAACTACTTAACTATACGTGATGTTGTCATGATTCATTGACTCTCCTTGAAATCTTATCCTTATTGTGGTGGTATGGAAAGTTTGCTTAACACACTGATCAAATGCACAACCCCATTAAGAACAAATAGTCTTGACCTTATCATATTCATCTAGTTTGAAAGGTTTGGTATTCATTCAAAGAAACATAGAAGATATAGGCAGAAAAGGATCATTTGATTCACCCAGCCTGCCCATTTGTGCCTACCAAATGTGCTGCCACAGATCTTACGCTGTTTAAGTGTCTTTCTTCCTTATCCTATCATTAAGGTCCCTTTCTTTCTTTCCAAGTAGGACTGAATTCTGTTACCACTTCTGCTAGAAGTCTGATCCATATGAAAATGTACCTAACATTCCTTTTGAGCATCGCTCCCTCCAGCTTCATGTGATGACCCCTCCTTCGAGATTCTCATTTTATGAAAAGTGATAACTTCTGGTACGCTTTTAAAGCCTGAAAAATATTTGGAAGTTGAAATCATATCCCCTATTTCCCTTTTTCATCTAGTTCAAACCATACACTATTTTCATTACCCTCCTTTGATATGCCTCTCCATTATGAGATAGTGTCTTTTGTGGCTGCGGTCTTCAGAATTAAATGCAGTGTCTAAAGTGAGGTGTCACTAGAGATGTGCACAGAAGTAATATTACTTCCCTCTTTCTACTAGTGACATTTCTCTTTATGCACCCAAGTAGATTATTAACTTTCCCAATTGCTTTGTCGCACTGACTGGCTACCTTGAGATCATTAGAGATAATGGCTCAAGGTTCCTTTCTTGTCTGGTATCTGTCAGTTCTTCCCTACCAAACTAGTGTATACTTATTGGATTTCTGAACTCCAAATACATGATTTTACTTTTTTATTTTTAGTTAAAATGCAGGTGTCAAACCCTTGACCATTTCTCCAATTTTTTTCATCTTAGTTATCCTCCTTGCCATGTCTATTGTTGCATATTTTCATGCTTTTCCTTTTAACCCTTCCACAATAACATCACCTTTAAAGACACTGAAGAGAACTAGGCCTAACAATGATCTTGCTGGTCACAGAGCAAGCCACATCATACCTCAGCATAATAGGATTACTCAGCTGCCTCAGTGATTTTATATCTCTGCAAAATCTGCTGGAGGCATTCTGTAAGAATACTGGGTTTGCTTGAACATTTTCTTTCATGGTAGAACTTACTTAATGTAAAAATTAAATTTTTGATATGGAATTAATAAAAAAAAAAAAACAAAACTTCAGCAGCCATAAGCAAATTATATGGCCAGTTCTACCTCTGCAGAATTACAAAAGACTAGAGGCTTTGATTATAGCATTTGGTAGCTAAGAAACCATTGCTTTTGTGTTACCTAGGAACATTTAACATTTTAGCCATATTTTTAATAAAGCTTAAGGTATAACAAATGCGTGTACAAAAAGAAAATGCATTGATGTTTACTGCTTCTGTTCTGTTAAGTACCAGAACAGATGAAGTCTTCAATTAAATTCTTTAACTCTGTGCCTGTAGCTATAGTTGGCCAGGTTTACCCCTGCCTGCTGCCATCATTTATAATGGATGGAGGAAGATCCAAGAATAAGGCCTCATTGGTCTTCATTTGTGGCTAATCAAGGTTTTCCCTTTTATTCTAACTCTCTCTCATATACAGTCTAGCCATTGCAGTGGTAGACCACCATCCAAACAGCAGAGTTCATCCATCCCTAGAATATAGCACAAGTCTTTTCCTTAAGTCAGTCTGTAGGTGACACTGAGCAATGGTTGGGAATGAAAATACCGCCTCTTTAGCCTCCCCATTCTCTGCGAGCCCAAGGAGAAGGAGCAAAGGCCAAGAATTAAATCCATGCCCTCACTTGACAATGCCCCCCTTAAGCCCAAGTTGTTATTTACTATAGGCACATTTTCTCCAAGAAAGGTTATTAGCAGATAGCTGTATTTTTTTTTTATCGAAAACAAATACAATATTTCACTCATCGAAAAAAATTGTATATTACTTTTTAAGTATTATAGCATGCCCCGAGTACCTTTGGCAAGATGTTGCATAGCAATATTTAAATATATAAATTTGTGTGATTTTTGCTAAGCAGTCCAATGAAAACTGATTTTTTTTTCTATAAGGCAACATGCTGTTTGTAATGAAAAGCCATACAGAGGCTGAAATTAATATGGTATCATGTTTGTGTTGTAGGGTAATGACATACTGATGCCATTAATCTCAAAGAAGATAAAGCGTAAGGCTTGTAGTGACAAAAATAGGAACATAATATATCTTTCTCTAGCTTCAAACTTTATTGGTCTCAGGTCCCACCAAAATACTGTTACTAGACCCCGTTATATTTATTAACCGATTCAGATATGACAGACACATGTGGTTTATTAAAGAAAAAGACCTGTTCTCTGCTCTGGGAAATACAGGCCTGGATTTATCAAAATGCACTAAATATTGCATGTGATAGGAAAAGGGGTGTGTTTTATGGTAATAGGCAGTTTATTGCAATTTGTGCTAATACCTATGTGAAGTGCTGTGATAACTTTTTTGCATTTTGTGATAAGTGCCAGAATTGATGTATTTCTATATACAACTAGTGGGGGGGACCATGTTTAGTAGGTTTAAGGAGGGAGAGAGAGAGAACCTAACCATAGTACCCTCATCCTAGGTAGGTATTTATATCTCTATAGGAGGCCCACCTGGTCACTCGAGGTGAGGTTTAGGTATTAGTGTAGGGGTTAGGGGCCACTTTGACATTCAAAGTGAGATGTACGAACTGAACAGTGCTCTCTTGTGAAGATTTGATGAACTTCGGAGTGAGGAAACTCACCCAAAGATGAGATCTGTACAATGTTCTTTCAACCTAGCTTGATGTTACCCAGATAGAAAGTCCATCAAGCTAGCTTGAGAAAACATTGTACAGATCTCATCTTTGGGTGAGTTTCCTCACTCTGAAGTTCATCAAATCTTCACAAGAGAGCACTGTTCTGTTCGTACGTCTCACTTTGAATGTCAAAGTGGCCCCTAACCCCTACACTAATACCTAAACCTCACCTCGAGTGACTAGGTGGGCCTCCCATAGAGATATAAATACCTATCTAGGGTTAGGCCATCATGGCTAGGTTCTCTCTCTCTCTCTCACTCATCACACAGCTTAATGAAAAGAGTATAGTTAAAATTCACATTAAAGCCATGCAAAACTGTGAGCTTGGCCAATATCCTCTCCTTTTTCTTATTTGCATCATGGTGCTTTTGCATGCGAAAACACTTTAACGCATGCAAAAATGCCATATAGCACTTTGATAAATGACCCCCACAGTTAGCTGTTTCTTGGTTCAGATTTTAGTTGCTTCTCCTGAGTCTCAGCTAGGTCAGCCTGATAAACCTCATCAGACTTGGGAGAAAATCACATTGCCCATAGATCTGAACCATAACTGACAAGGATCTAGTATTGACTGGTGTGAGAGGCCAGACTGTGTTTCCTTTTTCCAAAAAAATAATAAATAAAATTGAGCTATGCAAAATCTATCATAAATCCAGATGGGTCACTTCATAGAATAGTTGGAGAGCAATGTTGGATTCAATGAGAACAAAAATCAAAAGGGAAGAATTTGTTCTTCCAGATATAACTAATCCCCACAGATAGTTTATCTATCTTTAAAGGTAATCTTCTCTTCTGTCTTCTACTTTTTACTACTGCAATAGATCCTACACTGTTATCTAGCAGATGCAAAGCAAACATGACAGCTGCAAGGACAGTAAAGAACCAGTGCAAGCTACATCAAGAAATAGCAGCAGCTTTACCCAGGATGTGAAGAGGGAAAAGTGGCAGATGAGAGACAACTAAATAGGAAAAAACATGAAGAATCTCAAATGCATTTAAAAACACTGCTCAGTTAAATCATGTAAATCCCCTTTTCAGTTGGTATCTTGAATACAGTGATACACAATTGTCCCAGGACCAGGGGCGGATTGCAGGAAAATATTGGCCCAGGGGATTTGTTCAAAACTGGCCCAAGGGCTATCTGACATCCTCATGCACCTTCTCTGCAGCACATGTGTCAACAGCTCCCAAAAGCACACCAAGTAAACACTGGAATCTGGCACAATTGAGCCAAAATATCTCTAAAATAAACTTCAACACAACTGCAAATTGGTTGGGCCCTCTACACATCTGCTTATATCTCTTATAGAGATATATCCTGGATTCCTGGTCTGGCTGTTGTAGTAGTTGCAAGTAATGACTCTGCCAGTCAGTGTCAGACACACACACGCTCAGTCACAAAAGGATTTTTAGATTGCAGAAACTTTATTGGCATGTACACACTGACACCCACAAAGACACATACTCTCTCTCAGACACAAAAACACACCCACACATAGAGTATGTGTGTGTGTGTGTGTGTCTGTGTCAGAGAGAGAGAGACACCCATACACACACTCTCTCTCTCAAAACAAATTGTGTATGGGTATGGGTGTCTCTCTCTTTTTGACACAGACACACACACATACACAGGCATGTTACTGTTGTGCTGCTGCTTATGTGCCCCAGTCCAGCACTGCTGCATCATGATGTGAAGTTCTTGCTTGCTGCCAGCCCTTCCCCATTCTGCAGCAGCCCCCTCCCTTTCTCAATCCCATTCTCTAGGACAGTGGTTCTGAACAGGTGTGTTGAGACACACTAGTGTGTTGCAAAGTCCTGGAAGGTGTGTCGCAGAGCCAGCAGAAGACTGATCTTTCCTCATCAGTGTGGGCAGGAGGTGGCTGACTTCTCTTTTATTGGGTATGACAGGAAGCTGCCTTTCTTTCTTCTTCTCTTCCTGGCCAGTGCAAGGTTGTACCCTCCTCCTTCACCCAGATCAGAGCGCGATATCACAAACTCCTGTTCATATGGACCCGGCAGGACATCAACTTTATCTTTCTCTGCCTGGCCTGGCAGTGAGGCTGCTGATGCTCTGGTCACCCCATGGGGCCTAGATGTGAAAGCAGGAGCATAAGGAAGAAAGGTGCATGCTGTGTAGATCTGCTGCTGCCTCCTCATCTTCCTCTCCTCATTGCTTCTTGCCCTTATCTGCTGCTGATAAAGAGTGGGGGGGGGGGAGAGATTCTGGTTTGGGCTGCAGTCTTTTCTGCTGACTGAGAGTCAGGAGGAGGGGAAAATGTACTGGGCAGAAAGGCATGGGAAGTCAGGAGTTTGCTGGATAGAAAGGGGTGGGGGAAAGGAGGTTGGGGTTGCTGGGTAGGGAGAGGTGGAGGAGGGGAGGGGTTGGGGGGCAGCTAGATAGAGAAGAGAGAGATGGAGGTGTGGACTGCTGGGTTGGGGGAGAGGGAAGCGGGGAATGGGGGATGGTGGGCAGGAAGGGGTAGGAAAGAGGTGGTCAGAGGTATTCTGTGGTAGGGAAGAGCAGAGAGAGTTGAGTAGGGGAGAGAGGGAGCACAGGGAAGAGGATGTGGGGTGGAGGAATATCAGGAATGTTGGACAGGGATATGAGCATGTGAAGGGATGATTGAGTAGTTGGGAGAAGTGGATGGGGGCATGGAGGGGAGGACCCTACTTATGAAAAGGCAGCACTGCAAATATTACAACTGTCCCTAAAACACCAATACACCTGATATTAGGAAAACAGAACAAGGCAAGCTATTATAGAACCCTACACAGAAATAGCAGAACACACAGTCCCTCATCAAATTCATAATAAAGAGACAATAAAGTATAACTAGAAACATTTAGACAAAAACTGAATTTGAAACCCTAACAAGACAGACTCCATAGGCAGAGAAACAATGGAAAAACAGAAACATCGCCATTCCTCATTAAACATCAAACAATAAAATCAAGATATATAAACCATCAATCATAATAGTAAAACCATACTCATAAAAAGAAAAATATTTCAAAGCAGCTGATGAATAGAACATTTAATCATTAAAAACATATAACTTTTTTTTAAAACATCAATAAAATATTTAAAAACATACCTAGGAATTTTAGACTCTAGTCACCCTAGATTGTCATGGAGTATTCAGAGATAGGAGTTATGCACAAACTTTCTCCTCACATATACTTTATACACACAGGGGTAGATTTTCAGACGAGCGCGAACAGCCTACTTTTGTTTGCGCTCCAGGCGCAAACAAAAGTACGCTGGATTTTAGTAGATACGTGCGTAGTCGCGCGTATCGGCTAAAATCCTGGATCGGCGCGCGCAAGGCTATCGATTTCGTATAGCCTGCGCGCGCCGAGCCGCGCTGCCTACCCCCGTTCCCTCCTAGGCCGCTCCGAAATCGGAGCGGCCTAGAAGGGAACTTTCCTTTGCCCTCCCCTCACCTTCCCCTCCCTTCCCCTACCTAACCCACCCGCCCGGCCCTGTCTAAACCCCCATCCTACCTTTGTCGGGGGATTTACGCCTCCCGGAGGGAGGCGTAAATCCCCGCGCGCCAGCGGGCCTCCTGCGCGCCGGGCCGCGACCTGGGGGCGGGTACGGAGGGCGCGGCCACGCCCCCGGGCCGTAGCCACGCCCCCGTACCCGCCCCAAAACGCTGCCGACACGCCCCCGCAACGCCACGCGCTCCGGCCCCACCCCCCGACACGCCTCCCGACACGCCCACTCCGAAAACCCCGGGACTTACGCGAGTCCCGGGGTTCTGCGCGCGCCGGTGAGCCTATGTAAAATAGGCTCACCGGCGCGCAGGGCCCTGCTCGCGTAAATCCGCCCGGTTTTGGGCAGATTTACGCGAGCAGGGCTCTGAAAATCCGCCCCACACTCTAACATACATGTTCGTTCTTACACAAACTCCCTTATATTCTCTCTCAATTCATGCTGATTGGCTCACACACATGTTCACTGACTCGCTCTTGGACCTACATATAGACTCATTGGTTTAAATAGTTCTCTTGCTCACACATAATGTCAATGGCATGCTCCTTCCTCCTCACTAACACACATGCTCACTCACTCACTCTCACTGACACATATGCTCTGGAAAACACTGCAGATCTGACTGTATTATGCAATGCAACAATGGAAAAACAGAAACATTATCATGCCTCATAAAACATTAAGCAATAAAGTCAAGAGATTTAAAACATCATTCATAATATTTATTCTTTTTATTAGTATGGTTGTAATATGTCAAGAAGGCAACATCCAATATTTAAAATTACTCATATTTTTCTAATATTTCCCAAACCAAATATTTCAAACATCAGACACAAGAAATATTTCAAATATTTAAAACATCCAAACATTTAAAATAGGATTAAAAATCTCCAGATCTCCATAGCTGGGATCTTTCAATTTCCAGTCATCCAAAGATTGTTGTGGATTGGGGGAGGGGGACCTCACAATCTCTCTCCTACACCCCCACCACACACACACACACACATGCTGTCACACACACAGGCTTCCTCACACTCATATATTTGCTATTACATGCACAGATTCTCTCGTTTATATATACACAGTCTCTCATACATAAGCATTCTCCCTTGCTCTTGCATACACACGCAGGTTCTTACACACACATGAAGGCTCTGTTATGCTCATACACATACAGGCTCTGACACATACATGCAGGCTGTCTCAAACATACATGCAGGCTCTCTTTCACATACACACCCAGGCACTCTCTCTCTCTCTCACATACACATGCAGTCTGTCTCTCTCATACACACAAGCATACCTTTCAGGCCTTCTCCTTTTTTCAGGGCCTTCTCTATGCCAGTTTTTGAATCTCAGCATTGCTCCTCACTCCCCAAAGGGAGGCAGAAGGAGGCCACGCTGCTTCTGCAACGTTAGAAGGGGGAAAGGCCGCATGGCCTTGAAGGCTTCTCTTCAGACTGCGGCAGGATGGGCTCTGCTGCAGCTCCACAGGCCTTTCTTCAGACCATAGCAGGATGGGCTCTGCTGTGGCAACCACAGTCTTCACTTCCAGCTGTGGCAGGATGGGCTCTGACCACCTCCAGGCAGGGGGAAAATCCTCCTGAGGCAGAACCAGGCTCCACAAAAAATCCTAACTCTTCAAGAACAGATACTCTCAAAATCTCTTCTACCACTCTCAGGACATTCTCTGCCAGATCAAGGAGGTACTGGTCAGAAATATTCCTCTTCCCCTTGTATCAGGCTGTGAGGCCTAAAAATGGCAAAAACTCCAAAAACTCTTCAGGTTCTCCAAAACTCAAACTCAAAACTACAGAAACCCAACCAGCTCCTTGTGCTCTGCCTGCTTTTATACAGGCTGGCTGATCATTCCAGCCAGTCTCACAGGAGGTGCCTGCAAAGGATGATCTGCAAACTCCTGCTGACCACCTAATTCTAACTTACTGAAATCAGAGCGGCCTCGGAGGGAACTTTCCTTTCGCCCGCCCCCCCAGCCCTACCTAAATCCCCCCCCCCCTCCACACACCTTTATTATTTAAGTTGCACCTGTCTCTGGGCAGGCGTAGGTTGCGTGCGCCGGTCAAGTGCCAGCTCACGATTCCCCGGCCTAGTAGGCCTTCAGAGGCTTCTGGCCAAGCCCCGGGACATAATAGGCTCGGCACGCGCAGAAACGGGTTTTCAGGGTTAAGCGAGTAATAGTGCATAACCCTTTGAAAATCCGCCCCATAATGTGCTACCTTTATATTGGGCTAACAGTACTAGCTTTCAGGATTTATACTCCCTTCAATCAAGTGAAAGCAACTTGAACAGATTAAGGATGACGTTGCCTGAATATACAACTGAATCAGATTGATGGCATTCTGTAATCATTTCTGTATATTGTGTCTATCCATTGAGCTTTTGTGCAATTATGTTCCACTGTGGTAAGCACCATCTGTTCAGTGGCATTTTACAGTAGGTGCTGGCCTACTGTAGTTGTGATAGCAAGAGAAAAAAATTCCCCAATGCAGCCATTGTGAGAATGATGTTATAAATTTTCAGCTTTGTGGACCACTGAACAGTAAATAATTCTTTGTTCCTGGAGTTTCCACATGGGAAAAAGTGATCATTGCACTTCATTGGTAAATAGCAGCATGATTTTTGGCTGTTTACAATTAAAGGTTTGTCATTATGTGAGTGTGCATCCTTACATATTCCAAGGGAAAGGTTCATATCGAAGTGACATCCACGAAACTTGTATGTGGGGTGTTTTTCGTTTTGTTTTTTTGTTTTGTTTTAGTTAAGGCCATTGTAGTGAAATGCATTTGCCTTAAAAGTGTCCCATTCTGTAAAAATATGAAGAAGGGATCCATATATCTCAAACACATATGCACAGCCTCATCTTTGGATAAGTTATATTGGAACAATGAAAGGAATCATGACCTGAAAAAAAATGCAGGATTGTATAAAAATAAGTGATTGAGCTGCCCTAGTAGCTCAGTGTCAGTGCTGCGCACTGGCATGTGGAACACCTAGATTCAATTCCTGGGTCAGGTCTTGCACTCCCTGGACCAACAGTATAGCACTCCCCCTCGGAGGGAGTTAGTTATCAAGCAATGGCAAACCTAGCAGCTGGAACTGAGGTCTGCGATTACAGAGTTTCAGAGGGACACCTGGTGTATGACTCCTCCATCAAGATTGTATCTGCAGTGAATGGGTTAAGTGAGTTGGGAGGAGGAGGATATAAAATAGGGGCAACATTTTCTGGATAGTTGTGAATGGAGGCTCATAGTGCTGTGGCCCAGTAGAGGCTATTTCCGATTGAGCTGGAAACCCAAAGTGGCAGGAGAAAACTACTGGGCCAAAAAAAATTGATTGATTACTGGCAATAGCATAATAATTTCACAGCAGAATCTACTGTTTGTACTTCTCAGGTTCTTCAGGTTCTTGAGGAAACACTGGTAATGTGGAGCTATCCTGAAGATTCAGCAGGGCACCAATCCATTATCGCTTCATGACTGGAGACATAGCTTTATCTACTGGCTTTGATTCCAGAAATCTTTTGAATGGGTGTAGTAGATATTTGTCCACATCATTAAAATATTGCACATAGGGAGGGTAATTTTGTAACAGTGCAAATAACTTACTTATGTGATAGCTATATACATTGGTTAGTTTTGAAAATTGGTGTAATTTATACACATAAGTTCATTCTGAAAATTAGTATTTGCAGACACTGACCCATACAAAGTTACATCTACTGTTTGCAACACATAACTTGTGTGTAAACCACACACTAACAAGAGGGAGTTGCTCTGCTGAGCACTGACATGTGATGGGATGAGGATAAACCTCCTAAAGGGAAGCAGTCTTGAAAATAAACAGACCAGATACCAAATGTATTCCAAACAAAAATAGTTTACTGATCAAGATCCAAAATTCAGCAGTTCAAAAATAGGAAGAACTTTTATCCACAAGAAATCTAAGCCCAGTCCGAAGCATACACGTTCAGAATCCTCAAATCACTTGAATACTAGGGCAGGACTTGGAGATCCCTTCTAGCTTTCCAAAAGGAATCTTCTCCCCTTGAAATACTTGGATTCCAGGAAAATCTTCTTCTCCCACACAAAAAAAAGCAGTAGTACTCTACCTGATGGCTGTATCAACTTCCTGCAACCTTGGAATGAAGGAACCCAGCTTGAATCTGACATCTTTAGACTCCCCTTGACTGCTCCTCACCAACTCCTTGGACATAGACCATCGAGAAACTTAGAGCAAACTCCCAGAACTCCCCCAAATGATTCATTTATACTCCCAAAATATTCCACCCTTTAATAAGGGTTGGACCCACCTGTCACTCCAGTTATACAGCATTCTCCTGAAAGCTCCCATTGCTGGTATTTCCTAATAGACTGTGGGGAAAACCTAACCTCCTTTTACATTTGCATGTGAATTTATGTGCATACATATTTTAATCAAAAGTGTACACATAAATCCAGACTTCACTCCAACTTCTCCCTCTGAATGCCTCTCATTTTTTTTGTACATGTAAAAGTATGTGTGAAACGGGATTTCACACATACTTTTATGCACACAACCCCTGATTAATTTTATAGCAAACCATTTACATGCATAAACCCATATTTTATGTGCATAAGTGGCTTTGAAAATTCACCCCAGTGTGTGGTTATGTTCTTTAGTACATGGTAGTTTGATGGTTACTTGCATTAGTACCCTGTGTAATATACCAAAGTCTTCCCAGTAATAGGAAAGCACCACAGCTGTCAGATGGTATTTTGCTGGATATTCTTATGAATATGGTGATAAGAATATGCTGTTTTGGCCATTCATATAAGAGTGAAAAAGAATGTAAACTGCTGAGAGAGAGAAGCTGTTTCTGAATGGGGCTGTAGGAGATTACAGCAGCTCTTCATAGGCCAGTTGCTGTGGGAACTGGGAAGATGTGTCAGCAAGAAGATTAGGGTCCCTCTTTGTATGAACTTGCAAAAGAAGAAGACAATGGATTATGAAAGATGAAGCTTCCCTTTAAACATAAATCTCATAAATATCAAATTTCAACACTGGAAATAGTACAGAATAGTTAAAAAGGTTAATAGATGTCATTTTAAATGTTCTGTTCCATTACCATCCTTAACTAAGAGTATGTGTTTTGAATCATTAATTGCTGCCAAGATGTGATATAGTTAGTGCAACAGAGAGAACTTTTCAATTACCTATTTTTTTCTTACTGCCAGATTCATCATCTTTCATGTGTGGTTATACTTTGAAAGTGCAAGCCTACCACTAATCTGAGAACATTTTAGGTCTGATATTCTGCTATGTATTATCTTACATAGAAATTCCTTATTAAGGGAGTAATTTTATAAGAGCCCATGTAAGAAAGTCGGCAAATATGTGCATACATTTCGCCAATTTTCAAAACAAATTTGTGGGTATGTTCACTTTGAAAATTATTCCGCCAAAACTACGTGGCCTGTGTATGTGCATACTTTTGAAAAATCGAAAAGCATGCAGGCAAATCCAACTCCCTCCCCAACTCCACCTCTCCGAATGCCTCCATTCAATCTGAGTCAACATATGCTCGTACGTTTGCCCATATATCGGGTGGGTACTTTTATAACGGGCCTTTTCCACAGGTACAGTATCGTTTTACCTGTGGAAATGCCTTTCAAAATCTGTATGGATAAAATAAAATGGATAAAATCTGTATGGATATGTATCTGTATGGATAAAAGCACAATGCAAGCACACAGTTAATTAAATATAACTGTGTATTCAGCCTAGCATGTAATAGCTTGAGACACTAGGTGGCAAAGTGTATTGTTGCTGAGATTTCACTAGTCTATAGCTGATATAATAGCATCTGCAGAGGGACTTTGTTGATTCCCTGTCTGTGTAAACATATATAAACTCACTTCCTATGTTATCATACCATTACTTCCTGCCTCTCCTTACTGCAGGGCCAATGCAATAAGGTGGGTAAATAAACTGTGTGCTGAAACTCAACACACAATTGAATGCACAGGTTAAAAATTTAACTCCCGATGCAGTAAACTAATGGTATGCGAATATATCAGGAGTTAAAGTGAGCTAACTGGAAAATGTGCGCTCAGCAGAGGCTGAATGCATATTTTAAACTCAGATGTGATTTATGAGCACAAAACATATTTTGTGTGCATAAAAGACTTTTATGTACACAACATAATTTGTGCATATACAATATTTACAGTATGTGCACAAAAATGTGCATACAGTATCAGTGTCAGAATTTCAGCTTCTGCCTATAGACTGACACAAGCACTAGAAACTTTACTCCACCTCTGATCAGGAGTAAAATTTCCAGCCCTAAGAAAACCTGAGTTAAGCCAAAGTACCCCTTTGCATTGTGGGGGCAATAGTTAATGCGTTCATTTGCATGGATTTCCATGCGAGGGCGCTAAGCAGGATGCACAGTTTTACACCAATCAAGAGTGATATTTGTGCACAAAAAATGTGTACACTAAGGCTAATATTGTGCACTCTGCTGAATGCATCTTTTTGCATTCGCCCTTTAGTTTGATGATGATGAGGATAAGAACATTTCATACTGGGTCAGACCAAGGGTCCATCAAGCCCAGCATCCTGTCTCCAACACTGGCCAATCCAGGCCATAAGAACCTGGCAAGTTCCCAAAAACTAAGTCTATCCCATGTTACTGTTGCTAGTAATAGCAGTGGCTATTTTCTAAGTCAACTTAATTAATAGCAGGTAATGCACTTCTCCAAGAAATTATCCAATCCTTTTTAATTTTTTTTATTTATGCATTTTAAATTACAATAGGCAATAATTCATTACAGACATTCAGAAATTACAGACATTCAGAAATTATGCGAAAAACTTTAAGCAACATTAATTCTGCATGTATTAATCTAAAGAAAATCCTCTAGGAGTATGATAAGGAACATAAGCGGTTAAAGGTAATAAGTGAAAACACTAAAACAACTGAAAATTAAGGTTGCGCCTTCTAATTTACTCTGCCTCTTTTTCCAGAACTAAAGACTCGTGGGTTAGTGAATCCAAATACACTCTTAATTGTGACACTTCATAAAAAGTATATCTCTGATTTAGGCGAAATATCTCGCATCTACAAGGGAATTTTATAATCATTTTCCCCCCTAAATTCTCTACATCAGTTTTACAAGCAAGGAATTGCTTGCTCCTTAACCGTGTTTGTCTTGAGAAATCGGGGTATATCCAAATAGGTGCCCCGTGGAATTTCTCTGATCTTTTCCTCATGTATATGCGACATACAGCGTCCCTATCAGCTGCAAAAACAAATGAGACATGTAGTGTCGACCTGGTATTAATTATAGTTTCTGTGGATGCTTCTATAATTTCTAACAAGTTTAATTGTGGTTCTGACGATTTACCATCTACAGTCAAATCATTCTCTTTTGATGTAACATAATAAATTTTTGATATTGGGGGAAGCGATTTTAATGGCATCTGTAAAATAACACTGAGATATTCTTTAAACATATCTATAGGTTCTATTAAGTCATGTCTTGGAAAATTCAAGACCCTTAAATTTAAATACTTTAGAGTATTTTCAATAGCCTCGAGTCTTTTATCGTTAAGAATCTCTGTTCTGGTAAATCTCTGATAACACAATTCCAACTTATTTAGTCTTCCATCAGTTACATGTTGTTCTTTATCCAGTTTTGAAATTCCAGCCTCAATTTTGTTAGAACATTGGTTAGATGACTCAGTTATTTTAGTCAAATTTACAATTGCAGATTCAAGCGATTTTATAGCTGTCCAGATAGAGTCCATACTAATCTCTTCTGGTTTTGACACTATCAATGCGTCACCTTTCAGGGTACTAAGATCCCCTTGACCCTCTTTAGCCTGGTTTCCTTCTCCCATCTCATCTTTAGAAGAATCAATAACCAAAAAATCAGTAGAAAGTATTTGAGGTGGAGGAGGAGTATCTGGGGCTCCGGGACTCAAAGATGCCTCGGCCAGAAGATTTGGCATCCGCTCTATGCCAGACCCCTCAATGGCCTGATTCACCTATCTTTTAGCCAGTTGTAATCCACAAAAGGACATCACCACCTATCCCAAGACTTTTTACTTTTCCTAGAAGCCTCTCATGAGGAACTTTGTCAAACGCCTTCTGAAAATCCAAGTATACTACATCTACCGGTTCACCTTTATACACATGTTTATTAACTCCTTCAAAAAAGTGAAGCAGATTTGTGAGGCAAGACTTGCCTTGGGTAAAGCCATGCTGACTTTGTTCCATTAAACCATTTCTTTCTATATGTTCTGTGATTTTGATGTTTAGAACACTTTCCACTATTTTCCCTAGCACTGAAGTCAGGCTAACCGGTCTGTAGTTTCTCGGATCACCCCTGGAGCCCTTTTTAAATATTGGGGTTACATTTGCTATCCTCCAGGTACAATGGATGATTTTAATGATAGGTTACAAATTTTTACTAATAGGTCTGAAATTTCATTTTTTAGTTCCTTCAGAACTCTGGGGTGTATACCATCCGGTCCAGGTGATTTACTACTCTTCAGTTTGTCAATCAGGCCTACCACATCTTCTAGGTTCACTGTGATTTGATTCAGTCCATCTGAATCATTACCCATGAAAACCTTCTCCATTACAGGTACCTCCCCAACATCCTCTTCAGTAAACACCGAAGCAAAGAAATCATTTAATCTTTCCGTGATGGCCTTATCTTCTCTAAGTGCCCCTTTAACCCCTCAATCATTTAACGGTCCAACTGACTCCCTCACAGGCTTTCTGCTTCGGATATATTTTAAAAAGTTTTTACTTTGAGTTTTTGCCTCTACAGCCAACTTCTTTTCAAATTTTCTCTTAGCCTGTCTTATCAATGTCTTACATTTAACTTGCCAATGTTTATGCTTTATCCTATTTTCTTTTGTTGGTTCCTTCTTCCAATTTTTGAATGAAGATCTTTTGGCTAAAATAGCTTCTTTCACCTCCCCTTTTAACCATGCCGGTAATCGTTTTGCCTTCTTTCCACCTTTCTTAATGTGTGGAATACATCTAGACTGTGCTTCTAGAATGGTATTTTTTAACAATGACCATGCCTCTTGGACATTTTTTACTTTTGTAGCTGCTCCTTTCAGTTTTTTTCTAACAATTTTTCTCATTTTATCAAAGTTTCCCTTTTGAAAGTTTAGCACTAGAGCCTTGGATTTGCACACTGTTCCTCTTCCAGTCATTAAATCAAATTTGATCATATTATGATCACTATTGCCAAGCAGCCCCACCACTGTTACCTCTCTCACCAAGTCCTGTGCTCCACTGAGAATTAGATCTAAAATTGCTCCCTCTCATCGGTTCCTGAACTAATTGCTCCATAAAGCTATTCCATCCAGGAATGTTATCTCTCTAGCATGTCCCGATGATACATTTACCCAGTCAATATTGGGGTAATTGAAGTCTCCCATTATTACTGCACTACCAATTTGGTTAGCTTCCCTAATTACTCTTACCATTTACTGTCCGTCTCACCATCTTGACCAGGTGGACGGTAGTATACCACTATCACTATAGTCTACCCCGACACACAAGGGATTTCTACCCATAAAGATTCAATTTTGTATTTAGTCTCATGCAGAATGTTTATCCTGTTGGATTATATGCCATCCCGGACATAAAGCGCCACACCTCCTCCCAGGTGCTCCTCTCTGCCATTGCAATATAATTTGCACCCCGGTATAGCACTGTCCCATTGGTTATCCTCTTTCCACCATGTTTCTGAGATGCCAATTAAGTCTATGTCATCATTCACTGCTAACCTATTATCAATGGGCACCAAAGTAATTTAAGAAGGATCCTTACAATGCTAATAAAAACCTCAAAACAAATCCTTCATAATGCCTGTGTAGCTTTTCTCTCTACAACTCCTCAATCCTCATAAAAGAGTGTAAAGCTTCAACTTTTAGCAAGGAAAAAATTTTTTTGGAAGGAGAGGAACGTTTCATATGCAATAATCATAAATCCCCACCAGGGTGATATGATTGTGGATGTAATCATAAATGTCCCTCCTCCAACCAGTGTGTACAGTCAATGTGCAAACAGTGCTACAATCCAAAAGCTTTTTATTAGATAATTTTTTGTGTGTGTGTCTCTAAAACATTTTTCATTTATTGATCAAGGTGAAATCAATCACTCCAAATATTCAAAATACTTTCAAATCAACGCTCCTCGCAGCCTTGTAACTGATCCCAACAAAGGGTATAAATAGATCTTGAAAAACGCTGATTACACGACCTAGGTAGGCTTAATCGGCAGTCTTAATCGTCAGCCTTGGATAGAGTCGCACGACTCACGCTACGAACCTAGCAGGCAATGGCTCAACATTGACCGACGAGACATCGTAAGCGGACCAATTCCCTGATGAAAGGTCTCAGTGCGGACCTGAAACGTGGCTACGTCGGCGACCCGCCAAACCACTAGATAAGTCGGGGTGTTGTACGAGCTTATTTTTAAGCCATAAGAGACTGCCGATTAAGCCTACCTAGGTCATGTAATCAGCGTTTTTCAAGATCTGAAAGGCTGCAGTTACAAGGCTGCGAGGAGAGTTGATTTGAAAGTATTTTGAATATTTGGAGTGATTGATTTCACCTTGATCAATAAACGAAAAATGTTTTAGAGACACACACACAAAAAATTATCTAATAAAAAGCTTTTGGATTGTAGCACTGTTTGCACATTGACTGTACACACTGGTTGGAGGAGGGACGTTTATGATTACATTTTATTTTTATTTATTTAGAGTTTTTATATACCGGCAATCATGAAAACATATCTTGCTGGTTTACATAGAATGGGGGTGCAATAAAATACATAGAACTTAAGAACAAAGAACTAGAACTGTGGTGACAGAAGGTACAGTTACATTTAACAAGGTGGCCAAACTTGGAGTAGGAAAAATAGAAAAGAGGATAGAAAATGGTTAAACAATATACAATTTAAATGTAGTATACAAAATAGATAAATGTTATAAACAATCCACAATCATATCACCCTGGTGGGGATTTATGATTATTGCATATGAAACGTTCCTCTCCTTCCAAAAAAAAAATTTCCTTGCTAAAAGTTGAAGCTTTACACTCTTTTATGAGGATTGAGGAGTTGTAGAGAGAAAAGCTACACAGGCATTATGAAGGATTTGTTTTGAGGTTTTTATTATCATTCACTGCTATACATTCTAATTCTCCCATCTTACTTCTTAGACTTCTGGCATTAGCATACAGACATTTCAAAGTTTGTTTTTTGTTTGTATTTTCATTCTGCTTTTTAGTTGATAGGGATAAGTTAGAATTTTTTAGCTCAGTTGAGTTTTTAGTTACAGGCACTTGGACTATTTTTCTAATTATTGGAACCACACAGAAGCTGGAATAGAGGCAGACCCTCGAGGAGCAAGTACCTGGTTCCAGAGAACAGCTCTGAGGAAATAAAATTGGTAACTCACTGATGATGTAGGCAGTGGTTTCTTCCAATCAGAAGAGATAGGTTTAGGCAGTGAGTCAGAGAACATGGGCCCTCGAGGAGCGAGTCCCGGTTCCTGATAGCGACCTGCAAGAAATGAGAGAGGCCCCCGAGGAGCAGGTACCCCGTTAGGATAAAGTCCAAAAGTTGGAGAGGCAGAGTACGGAGAGTGAATCCCATCCATAAGGATTCCCCTTGCTAACTCGATTAGCTAGCAAAAAGTGTAGGCTTTTGTATTCGGGATGCATGACGTCATCACAGGGGGACGCCCCTGAGGTTCACGCCAAAGAGAGAATAAGAAGCAGGGCTGCGTGGCACACGTGCCCTATGGTACCTGGACAACATGGCGGAATGCAGCGCCCAAGCCGGACCGGGGACGCAGGAGAGAACGGCAGGCAGACGCCGCGACAGCCAGACATCCATCAACCGCAGGAGGGGTCGCAAAAAAGGTAAGGTGGGCGGAGTGGAGACGTCGGGCAGCAACAGTCGTAACACTACTCCCCTTCAAAGGGTGGTCTCCTCTGCGGGTACCAGGTTTTGGCTTCAAAGAATGCGCGAGATGAAATTGATGGAGCATCTCTTTATCAAGGATATTAGCCTGAGGCTCCCAAGAGTTTTCTTCGAGGCCGAATCCTTCCCAAGAAAGAAAGTATTCAAATGTTTTGCCTCGTCTTCGGACATCAAGAATAGCTTTGACTTTATATTCTAGGTCAACTTCTGCATTGATGGCAGGTGGTTCCTGAGTCTTGGAAGAGAATTCACTGAGTATGAGAGGTTTCAAGAGTGAAACGTGAAAAGCGTTGTGGATGTTTAGTCCGGTGGTACCTTCAGACTGTAAGTGATGTTGCCAAGACGTCGGAGGATTGGAAACGGTCCAACGTAGTGAGGAGCAAATCGAGTAGAAGGTAACTTCAGTCTGAGATGTTTGGTGGATAACCAGACTTTGTCACCTGGTTTGAAGACAGGCGCTTGAGAATGGTGAGCGTCATAAAACCTCTTAGCTCGGTCACTCGCTTTAATTAGCATGTCTTTCTTCTGAGTCCACAGATTATGGATTTCATCAGCAGTAGATTGAGCTGCTGGGGACGTCACTGAGAGCTTCAGTGGAAGTGGCGGTGTTGGTGAACGTCCATATACCACTTCAAAAGGTGTTGATCCAGTTGATGTTGCTGGATGAGAATTGATGGCGAATTCAGCCCAAGGTAACAGTTCAGCCCAGTTGTTCTGACAGCAACTCACGTAGGCTCGAATGAACTCTTAAGGTTCTATTCATCCGTTCTGTTTGGCCATTTGATTGCGGATGATAGGCTGAAATGTAGTCTAGAGAGATGTCGAATAGCTTGCACAAGGCCCTCCAGAATCTTGCCGTGAATTGGGATCCTCGGTCTGAGACTATGTATTTTGGTAGGCCATGAAGGTAAAAAATGTGCAATATGAAGAGCTTCGCAAGCTCCAAGGCTGAAGGTAAGCCAGGCAGCACCACGAAATGAGCTATCTTGCTGAAGCGATCGACTGTTACCCAGATGGTATTCATTCCTCCAGAAAGGGGTAAATCAACTACAAAGTCAGTAGCGATGTGTGACCAGGGCTGTTCCGGAGCTGGCAGCGATTGCAGCAATCCCCACAGTTGGTCAGAAGCGGGTTTGTGTTTGGCACAGTTGGTACAAGATGCCACGTAGGATAGCGTATCTTTTTTGATAGTAGGCCACCAATAGAACATCTGGATTTTGAGCAGGGTGCGGCATTGACCAGGATGGCCAGCCAGCTTGGAATCGTGTGTCCAAAAGAGCACTTTCTTCCTGAGGTGTTTAGGTATGATGGTTTTACCAGGGGGCACAGAATGTGTAGTCGCCAAGATGACTTTCTTCGGGTCAGTTATGTGCTGAGGTTCTTCAGGCACATCCTCCGAGAGAAAGGAGCGTTACAAAGCCCTGTCTCCGGGGCGATATTTAAGCACAAAGTCAAAGCGATTGAAGAAAAAGGACCATCTAGCTTGTCGGTGGTTAAGACGTTGCGCATGCTATGTGACTATCTAAGTATTGTGAGATCTTGTGTGTGAATGTCCAATGAGTCAAATGCCAATGTTTATGGCAGCCACTGGTCACCAGTGGACACAGTGCACTTGGAATTTAACTAAGTGTTCATCTGCTTCAAGATGATCTAATAAAAACAGTACTCACATTCAAGATGTTTTCACAAAATAATTGACATTTACTAATAACCATGTCTTTTTGAAGTTAGACCCAAAAGTGACACCAATCAGAATGATAGAATTTGTGTTTCAAGCAAAACCCAATATACGGGTTGCACAAAATACTTTACAAAGAGGTTGATGTTTTAGGTTGTGAACAGCTTCACAAATGCATTTTCAAATGTTAAAATAGCAGGTGGCACTCATAATCTTGTATGCAAATTTTAATGCATGCTATTTGCTCTTTTAATGCTTGCAATTTGGTGTTTGCAAAGCTTTTCACAAAAATTATGCTAAATGGCTAATGAGCTGAAAAATCAGGCAAATCAGCTCCTTAGCAATTCAACATTAGTGAAATTAAGCATGAAAAATTTTACAAAAGTGAAACTTAACTATTCCTCAGAGAGGTGCAAAGCTTTTTACAATAATTTGATTTTGCGCAATTTTTATTGTAAATTTGGTCAGCAAAAAAAAGTGCATATTTGTGGGCTGGTAACATGCAAAACCTTCCACACATTACCGGTTCATTTCCACAGAACCCTCTGTGGCTTAGGCTTTAAAACACATGAAGGTCAATGTATTATCATGTTACCTGATTTGGTATCGTACATTGTTTAAGATTGAGAGGCATGTGTCTGTGGCATCTACAAGGTATCAATACTGGATTATGAATGTATTTTATTGTAAATATTTGAAATCAAATAAAGTATCATTATTTCCTATCTGTAAAACAACGGTTAATGACATAAGAAGAGGGAAAATTTTCACCAAAATGGACTTAGTCCAGATCTGACTACAGCTGGAAATTGACACAATTGGAAGATACAAACATATTCATCATTCATCAAGGAACAGTTCATGTTAAATGCCTACAGTTTGGCGCAGCAACCACACTAAGAATATTTCAACAATTCATGGATATTTCTTGTTGAATTGGGGGGGGGGGGATTCTTTTTGTATTTTGAAAATATCTTGATTGTGACTGGTTCAAAAGAAGTGTCAGCCAAAATCTTATGAGAGATTGTATGCTGCCTAGGAGACATTGGCTTATGACTAAAGATGGAAAAAGAGGTTTTTAGAGTACTCAACATAAAGTTCTTACATTATTGTATTGATGAACAAAAACTTTGACCAATGGATAAAGCCAGAACCATCCACAATGCCACTTTATGACATTCCAAACCAAAGTTGCAAACTTTATTTGCAGTTCTTAACCCTTCTATCATCATTTCTTGAAAGATAAAGTCATAGATGCCAGACCTCCACCAGTTTTGACAAAGGAGCACAGTGGAAGTGGATGAATCATCACAAAGATGTTTTCTTTGCAGTTAAACATACTGTCACCTGAAGCACTACTGCTATACTACAATGAAAGGAAGCCACTGATTTTCATGTTGACCCTTTACCATATAAATGTGTCTAATCCCCAGGCTGGGTAGTTCTGGATAAGGGCCCAGAGCATAAGTCTCAGTTCAAATATTAAGGGGTGCACCTTGTGCGTGCCGAGCCACGCTGCCTTCCCCCGTTCCCTCCCAGGCTGCTCCGAAATTGGAACGGCCTCAGAGAGAACTTCCCTACCCCCCCCACCCCACCTTCCCTTCCCCCTACTTCCCCTGCCCTTTCCCCCCTACCTTTTTCTTCTTTTTTGTTTTGTTTCAAAACTTACTTCAGCCCTGGCCCGGCACGCGTAATGCACTCTACGCGCATAAAGGTTTTAAAATCCGGCCCTAAGTGTTCAGTTATTAAAAAGGTGTCAATTCACTCTCAGTGTCCAGAATTCTCTGTGTGTGTGTATGGAGGGGGGGGGGGGGGGTAACGTCTAGGCCCTAATGTACTGCTTAACACCAAGTTGCTTTTTAAGTCCCTTGTAAACAGCAATGATGATCTCAAGTAGGTAAACAGCATCAATAATGCTGGAAGCTACTCTGGTTTCCAACTCAGTTTTATGAATAATTCGGTAGAATTGAATGAAATGTTCTTCACAGCTACTGTTACTTTTTAAGTTCTCAAAAAATTTGTGACCTTCAACTTCCAGCAAATGTCTTTAGATGAATAAAGTCAATTCCTTCACTAATTAAGCTCCTTCTCCTTGCCATTCAGCACAATTTGGTTTAGCTCTTCCCTTTGTGAAATAGTTAGAAATGTAGTCCCAATTGCTTAAATGAATTTCAAGTCCCCAGTTCTCATACCTCTCCTGTAGTCTTCCCTATTCTCCTTTTCTTCTTCTAGCTGTACCGGGTTGACACTGTTACTCCTTTCCATTCAAGTGTTTCTCACCTGAGTCGGTAATGATCTGCTCTTGAATGATACTCTCAAACCCCTTCTCTCTGGTGATGGTTGTAAATCCGTTTTTCCCTGATGATATAGATGCCACTTGCTCCAGATGTCAAAGAATCTGTCCCTGGACTCTAGGGCACTCAGTTAATGAAATAAAACAAAAAGGAAAAATCATATTGAAAGAGGAAACCAAATAAGTAAGGGATGAGGCACTGTGTCTCATTCTTTACCCATGTCTTAATTCAAAAGACCCCAGAATCCTGTCACACAAAATCCAAAATAAAAATCAATGCCGTGAGAGGTTGGCAGAGGTTTATAAACTATTAGAGCACACCATCTGAATCTTCCATATGGAGGAGCCAAAACACACTAATACTGCTAACTACATCACTCTGCTCCCCTTTAAAAGAATTGGATTAGTCTTTCTAGTACAGAATCTTTTAGGTCCTATACACTTGAATGCTGTACAAAGTACAGAATGCCAGTTGGAACTGGCTTATTACTTGTTTTCACTACATTTGCAGAAAAAGGCTATGCAGAAATTGTGAAGCACTTTCTATAATTCAAGGAGTCTATTCTCATGAGATAAAGAATTTAACAGAACATAAAACATTGCTAGGATTGCTAGCCAAAGACAAGCCTATACCACATGTGATGTCTTCCTGAATGCTCTGTTGGGGATTTTGTTGAATGCATGCAATTATAACCTAGTCTGCTACCCTAGAAAATCTCACAAATATGATCCCTTGAACTGATTGCTACTGAAGTGTCAAGAATTTAATATTCTGCCATTGATAGTAGTCCTGATGCTGGCAGAAATGCCAGAGTTGCCCCTGAATGCAAACTATATTGCAGAAGTAGCATCAAAGGACCAGGTCTATATGTGGATAGGCACATAGAAGGAGTAGTTTAAACTTTTCATTCAATATTGAATTTTCTTTTGTGTTGAAAAGGACCAGTTCAAGGGACAATCCCAGTGGCACACCACTAACAACATCCCTTACCTTGGAGGGAACTTCATTTCCCACTCCTCTTTGTCTCCTCCCACCTAACTGGTTTCTAACCCAATCACTTTAGAGCCAATGTCAAAGGCACTCAGTTTATTTATGTCACCTATTTAGAGCCATTTTTGCAGACCTTACTGAACTCCAAGTTCACAATGCCTAGCACTCTGCTTGCTTCAGCTCTCTGTAACCCAGTGAAAGAAACTGATCAGATCGTCTGACAAGACCTACCTCTGGTAAAAGTATGCTGCCTAAGATCTTGTAATCTGTTGCATTTCAGAAACTGCATTATTCCTTTAATTTACTCACCACAGAGGTCATACTAATTTGCCTATAGTTCCCAGCCTCCTCCTTACTTCCACTTTTCTGGAGGAACTACATCTGCATATCTTCAGTTATCCAGAACTACTCCCAGCTCTAAAGAAGAATTGAAAAGATCAGCCCAGCAGAGCTGCCAGAACGTCTCTAAGTTGCCTTAAAATCCTCTGATGTATCCCATCTGTCCCCATTGCTTTATCTACTTTTAGTTTAGCTAGCTCCTCACGAACAGTCTTCTGAAAATCATTTGAGGTTTACCTCACTTATAATCCCATTTTTGTCCATTTTCTGTGTTCCTTCCTCAGCGGTTTGGCCCTTCCTCAGTAAACACAGAACATAAATATTTGTTCAGTCTGGTTTTTTTTCTTTGTCAGCTTCTACATATTTCTCCCCTTCACCTCTTAGTGTCATAATGCCACTTTTGCACTTTCTCCTACCACTAACATATCTTTAAAAAATTATTTTCCCCTTCTCTCTTTTTCTTCCATGTGCATCTTTACTCTCCGAGCTTCTCTAGCTTTTCCAGATATTGTCACCTGTTTTCCTTTTTCTACAATCTTTTATAGTTTATGAATGCTAATCTTTTGAAGGTTATGAATGCTAATCTTTTTCTCCTTACCTTTTCAGCTATTTCTGTAAAAAAACAAAACAAAACAGCCTCTTTTTTCTCTTACCTTTATTTGCTTTCCTAACATAAAGGTTAGTTGTACATATGATATCTCCTTTTAATTTTTCCTCCTGCTAGATTTTCCTGTGCAGCTAACAACTCCTTGAGGTACTCCCCCATTTTATCAAAGTTAGTTTTCCTGATGTCTAGCAGCCTCACCTCAAAATGAACCACCACTGCCTTTGCTTTAATACTGAACCATATCATCCAGTGATTACTGGATCTCAAGTGATCATCTATTACCACATCAGAAACATTGTCCCCTGGAATTCTGCAGACTTCACTTCCAGAAATCTTACTTATGAAAACTATTGCTAGCAGTTGGTTTTGATGGACAGGAATAGATGCTGAAATTGAACTTATTTTCAAGAAATTGAGCCATGAAGGTTGCACTACACCATTAGGAAATTACAATGAACCCACAGTTAAGAATACACTGACTTTCCTGGATCATTCCAACAATGTGTTCCTTTCCTCCAAGTGGTTAGACATTGTCTTGATCAGGACTACATCTGCAATTATCACTATCACTGTATTATGCCACCTATTATGACATGGAACTCCAGACATCGTGCCAAATAAGAGTCCTTTTTCACATCTGAAGAATTAATTTATGAAGCAAAATCTGACTCATCATAGCACTTTTCACACCACATGAAATGGTCTAGTCAAATGAATAATACACAGAGACGGTGCTTCCATTAGACAAACTAATAGCGCACCAAACGTTTAGGGGTAGCAAGATCCCACCAGTACAAGGTCAAGAAGGATGCTGTGTCAGAACCAATAGCAAAGAAGGTAGCATGGTGCTAGAGCCACTGCCGCCAGTAGGAGGGTGCGCTGTACTGGAACGACAACTAATAGATAAGTTGGGGTAGAATGAATGCATGACTGAAGTTTCACCTAGGACACCAAATACTCTTGTACCAGTCCTGATGGTAGAGAAGATCAAACATTCACAGAAGAATATCATTGAAGACTGGTCATCTTAATACCCTTGTTTCCTAATACAACAACATGTTACAACTTATTTAACAGGATGAGATCCAGCAGAAATACACATGGTTCATAGTCTGAAGACTTGTTTTAATCACTTACACTCAGACTAGGCTGCAGACACTCAGCTGCAAATCTTAAAGTGAAGCAGGGTTCTGCTATTGAGATACAGTATCCAAAGCACCAGAAATATCAAAAGGATGATTCAGTCGTCAAAGCTAAAATGTCTGCCAACTACCACTGAGGTAACTGGAATCATTTCAAGCACCACAAGAACATTTAATCAATTTTACATGAGAAACTCCATGCCCTGAGCAGGAAACACCATCAAAACAAACTGTGGTTTCTGGACCAATAGAAATTCTGTCACTGAGCCTAATAGATACACCACGACTTGCTACAGAACTGGCTGAACCCATGGAACAATGTGTTGCATGCCCCGGCTGCGGCAGGCCCGCGACTGGACCTACTCACCTCCGGTGCCCTGCTCCTGGACCTGGCCCATCCTCACTGGCGGCGGTGGGCAGCTGCCTGCGCTCCTGCACCCCCACTTCCTCCTCAGGCGCTCCCAGTTCCTCCGCAGACCACTCCAGCTCCCAGCTGGTCTCCCCACATGTGCCGCTGGGAGATGCTGCTGTCCAGCATCCTGCCTCCTCCTAGGCACACGCGCGCGCATCCCGTCAGTCTTTAAAGGGGCCGTGGCGGGAAACTAACCCACGGCCCCAGATGATTACATCATCAGGCCCTGCTATTTAAGGCAGGGCCCACTCCTTGCCTTGGTCACGCTAGTGGTGTACTCCATTGCTCATTCCTGTTCATAAGAACATAAGAACATGCCTATACTGGGTCAGACCAAGGGTCCATCAAGCCCAGCATCCTGTTTCCAACAGTGGCCAATCCAGGCCATAAGTACCTGACAAGTACCCAAAAACTAAGTCTATTCCATGCTACTGTTACTAGTAATAGCAGTGGCTATTTTCTAAGTCAACGTAATTAATAGCAGGTAATGGATTTCTCCTCCAAGAACTTATCCAATCCTTTTTTAAACACAGCTATACTAACTACACTAACCACATCCTCTGGCAACAAATTTCAGAGTTTAATTGTGCGTTGAGTGAAAAAGAACTTTCTCCGATTAGTTTTAAATGTGCCCTATGCTAACTTCATGGAGTGCCCCCTAGTCTTTCTATTATCTGAAAGAGTAAGTAACTGATTCACATTAACCCGTTCTAGACCTCTCATGATTTTAAATACCTCTATCATATCCCCCCTCAGCCATCTCTTCTCCAAGCTGAAAAGTCCTAACCTCTTTAGTCTTTCCTCATAGGGGAGCTGTTCCATTCCCTTTATCATTTTGGTCACCCTTCTCCATCGCAGCTATATCTTTTATGAGATGTGGCGGCCAAAATGGTACATAGTATTCAAGGTACGGTCTCACCTTGGAGTGATACAGAGGCATTATGACATTTTCCGTTTTATTCAACATTCCCTTTCTAATAATTCCCAACATACTGTTTGCTTTTTTGACTGCCGCAGCACACTGCACCGATGATTTCAATGTGTTATCCACTATGAAGCCTAAATCTCTTTCTTGGGTGGTAGCTCCTAATATGGAACCTAACATTTTGTAACTATAGCATGGGTTATTTTTCCCTATACGCATCACCTTGCACTTATCCACATTAAATTTCATCTGCTATTTGGATGCCCAATTTTCCAATCTCAGAAGGTCTTCCTGCAATTTATCACAATCTGCTTGTGATTCAACTACTCTGAACAATTTTGTATTATCTGCAAATTTGATTACCTCACTCGTAGTATTTCTTTCTAGATCATTTATAAATATATTGTAATGTACGGGTCCCAATACAGATCCCTGAGGCCCTCCACTGCCCACTCCCTTCCACTGAGAAAATTGTCCATTTAATCCTACTCTCTGTTTCCTGTCTTTTAGCCAGTTTGTAATCCACAAAAGGATATCGCTTCCTATCCCATGATTTTTTAGTTTTCTTAGAAGCCTCTCATGAGGGACTGTCAAACGTCTTTTGAAAATCCAAATACACTACATCTACTGGTTCACCTTTATCCACATGTTTATTAACCCCTTCAAAAAAATGAAGCAGATTTGTTAGGCAAGACTTCCCATGAGTAAATCCATGTTGACTGTGTTCCATTAAACCATGTCTTTCTATATGCTCTACGATTTTGATCTTTAGAATAGTTTCCACTATTTTTCCTGGCACTGAAGTCAGGCTCACTGGTCTATAGTTTCCAGGATCACCCCTGGAGCCCTTTTTAAATATTGGGGTTACATTGGCAACTCTCCAATCTTCAGGTAAAATAGATGATTTTAATGACAGGTTACACATTTTAACTAAGAGATCAGAAATTTCATTTTTGAGTTCCTTCAGTACCCTAGGATGCATACCATCTGGTCCAGGTGATTTGCTACTCTTTAGTTTGTCAATGTGGCCTATTACATCATCCAGGTTCACAGTGATTTGGTTCAGTTCGTCTGACTCATCACCCTTGAAAACCATCTCCGGAACTGGTATCTCCCCAATATCCTCATTAGTAAACACAGAAGCAAAGAATTCATTAAGTCTTTCTGCAATGGCTTTATCTTCCTTAAGAGCCCCTTTAACCCTTCCATCATGTAACGGTCCAACCGACTCCCTCACAGGTTTTTTGCTTCGGATATATTTTTTAAAGTTTTTATTATGAGTTTTTGCCTCTACGGCCAACTTCAGTTAAAATTCTCTCTTCGCCTGTCTTAACAATGTTTTACACTTAACTTGACAATGCTTATGCTTTATCCTATTTTCTTCAGATGGATCCTTCTTCCAATTTTTGAAGGATTTGTTTTGGCTAAAATTGCCCCTTTTACCTCACCTTTTAACCATGCCGATAATCGTTTTGCCTTCCTTCCACCTTTCTTAATGCGTGGAATGCACTTGGACTGAGCTTCTAGGATTATATTTTTAAACAATGTCCAAGTCTGTTCAACACTTTTAACCTTTGCAGCTGCACCTTTCAGTTTTTTTCTAACTGTTTTCCTCATTTTATCAAAGTTTCCCTTTTGAAAATTTAGTGTTAGAGCTGTAGATTTACTTATTGTCTCCCTTCCAGTTATTAGTTTAAATTTGATCATGTTATGATCATTATTGCCAAGTTGCCTCACCACTATTACCTCTGTCACCAAATCCTGCATTCCACTAAGAATTAAATCTAAAATAGCTCCCTCTCTTGTTGGTTCCTGAACCAATTGCTCCAAGAAGCAGTTCCTGATTCCTGTTCCTGACTTTGTTCCTGATTCCTGTTCCTGACTCCGTTCCTGGTTCCTGCCTAGCCTTGGACTGATTTCTGGCTTTGACCGTTACTTCTTTGGACCAGGCTCAGGACTGATTACTGGCTTTCACCCTTACTTCCTTGGACCAGGCTCAGGACTGATTACTGGCTTTGACCCTTACTTCGTTGGACCACGCTCAGGACTGATTACTGGCTTTGACCCTTGCTTCGTTGGACTATGCTCAGGACTGATTTCTGACTTTGAACCTTGCTCCGCCATACCTTGCCTAGCACTGCCGCCTGCCCTGACTCCAGCCTGTTCCTGACCTCGCCTCTGGTATCTTTTTGGACTTGGCCTTGTTAGGCTTTGGCCTTCTACTGCCCGGGGGTCACCTATCCTTCCACTTTGGTTCATCATTGCTGCCCGGGCCTCTGTACTCCTGCCTCTTCCGGAGCAATCTAGGTCCCTCGATACCTCTGCTGGTTCCTGGCTGCCTATTTTGAACACCCACTGGGATTCACACCCACTGGGATTCATCTGACGGAGGCCCGCCTAAGACCAGCCAGCCCCCGGCACCTAAGGGCTCAACCTGCGGGGAACGAGGGCTGGTATTGGCGAAGCTCAGGTCGGCCTCTGTCTCCCGGTCTACTACACCTCCCGATGGTGGGGACCCGTGGGGCTTGCCCTACAGGTAGCATCAACCCCACCTCGGGCCAAGGGTCCACTACCAGCGCAACACAATGATCAGATGGAATACCTGTTAATGCAATTATTGAGTCAAATGTACTCAAAGATGCAATGCCATCATTACCACCACCCACCATTAAGCACCTCCTGAACATATCACAAGATTGCACCATATTCAAGTTTGAACCCCATCATCTGAATAACTATGTCTCTAAAGTAGAGTAGCATTATGTATTCATCCCAGTATATGTTAGCTCCTGCTGCTATGTGTACTGAGGTTGAGAGATCAGTGTAACTTATGTCCTAGCAGGGCCTCTCTCTGATCTGCAGGCCATAGCTCCTCAATATATCTGTTACCATACCTTCCATTTCTCACTCATCTGAGTGGCAATGCAGCAGTGGTATTTTATGAACCTTACAGAGAAGAGTACTACTGACAAGATAATGCTTTGATAACTTGTTTTCAGAAAATATCGATAAATATTTTCAGGTGTTTTAATGAAATACAGTTGCTGCCTAAGAGTAGAGGAAATTTGCATATTTTGATTGACATCAGTACTAGGCCTGCTTGTGGCCCTCAAAGACCTGAGCAAGCCACAACCTGAACTAGACATTTCTACTTACAAAACTGCTTTCAAATTCTTTGCAACTTGATTTCCTGTCACCTATTAAAGGCATTTTTTTTCTATTTCCAGCTGGTAAATGAGCAGCAAGAAAGCAGACCCCTTCTGAGTCCCTCCATTGATGACTTTCTCTGTGATACCAAATCAGAGGCAAAAGCAAAACCGGTAACGTCAAATACTGCAGGTAATTATTTTCCATGTTTAGCTTCCTGAAGAAAACTGATTTTATACTCTGATCAGTTTAAATATTTTTTCACAAATGGTTACCCTCCATCTAACCAGATTTACCTTTTAGACATTTCTCACAGGACAAACAGGATGGTAGTCCTCACATGTGGATGACATCATCAGGATGGAGCCCAATCACGGAAAACTTCTGTCAAAGCTTCTAGAACTTTGACTGGCACCACTGAGCATGCCCAGCATGGTACCAACCCTGCATCTAGCAGGGGTCCCCCTTCAGTCTCTTTTTTTTCTGCGCAGTAGTAGCCTCACGGATTCTGGAGCTCTGTGAGTTTACCTCACAAATTTTTCTCACGGAACTTAAACTTCAAAATTATATATTTTTTCCTTATCCTGGGGTCCCCCATCAACCACCGACCACCGTCTATGCCGGTAAGTTGTTTCCGTCGTTTTTTCGGTCGGTTCCCAGAGATTTCCTCTCACGGTATTTGACGGTCATTGACCGCATGACCGTTTTTTCTTTCAAAAATCATGGCCATTGGGTTCCGCAAGTGTCCCAAGTGCCCAAGAACTATGTCCATCACAAACCTGCACGATGTGTGTGTTCTGTGTCTTGGACCCATTCATGATGTGCAACAGTGTACAAGCTGTTCACAAATGACTCCAAAAGGCCGCAGGGCCAGTTTGGAGAAGATGGAACTCCTTTTTAAGGTCTCTCCATCGACTTCTACCAAACCGACATCGAGCCAAAACCCTCTTTCGAAGACTCCATCCCCATCAAAGTCCCTTCACCTGCCTCTTCTCGGTCCAAAGCATTGACATCTTCATCTTCGATGCCAGATAAACAGCGCACTGATCATCGGGATAAACATTGACACCATCATCGACGAAGTGTTTCCTCCAATGTAGGAATCGAAAAACCATCGACATCGGCGACGGAGCCACCAACCAAAAAGCCCTGAGGATACGAGGCCCCATCCCCGTCTGGACTCGGGGCACCAATGCGTTCCCCACCGGTATCGGTGCCAGGATCCGGAACTTCACTGCTACCAGTGGAGCCTCCGGCTACACTTTCTGAGCCTCCACCCCCAATAGCATGCCCTCCATGCCGGCTTCTTGGGTGGAATTGGACAGGATTGTCCAAGAGGTGGTGCTTCAGGCTTTAAGGTCTTTCCAGTCTCCAGCGACACTGGCATCGGTTCCCATGCCGATGCCCGATCCCACTTCGATGATGCTGGCTCCTCTTCTGGAAAGACTAGATTCATTAATCTGTGCTCTTCTCTCAGTTCCAGCGGTGCCATCGGCTCCTGCAAAGTCACAACACTGATGCCAATACCCTTGTCCTCGGACGAGAAACCAGATCGGCCGATGCCTGAGCCAATACCGGGTCCATCAGGTTTCATACCATTGCATCGTCCTTCGAAAACACTGATGCCTTCGATGCCTTCACCCTCGGTTCCTCCATCGATGCCGCCTTGATTCCCATCTGTGCCACTTGCAGATCCGGCTGGATTTGCATCTTTACATCAACCTCAAGGTCCTGGAAGCACCAGTGACCACCCTTACAATCCATGGGGATTTGATACTACTGACTCTGATGATTCAGATGATCTTCTTTCACAACCTTCACCCCCAGATGAACGTCGACGTTCCCTACTGGAAGACTTGACATTTGCAAATTTTATTAAGGAAATGTCTGACACAATTCCTTTTAATTTGAAAACAGAAGAGGATGCCAGGCATAAAATGTTTGAAGTGCTGCAATTCATAGATGCACCCAAAGAAGTCATGGCAGTTCCTATTCATGAAGTACTACTGGACCTTCTAAACCGTAACTGGGAGCATCCTGCTCAGTTCCTCCTGTAAATAGGAAAGCTGATGCTATCTGTTTGGTGCAATCAATTCCAGGTTTCCAAAAGTCTCAACTATCTCACCAGCCAGTAGTTGTAGAGTCGGCCCAAAAGAAATCTAAAAAGTCCAGGACTCATTCCTCAGCACCTCCAGGTAAGGAACAAAAGTCATTAGATGCCTTTGGACGAAGGGTCTTCCGTGGCTCAATGCTTATTGCACGCATTGCAGCATACCAGTTATATATGACTCAGTACTCCAGAAATCTCTGGAAGAAAGTAAAGGAGTATTCTGAATCTTTACCTGATGAATACCAGGAAGGACTAAACAACATTCTCCTAAAGGGTCTAGATGCTGGCAAGCATGCGATAAGAGCAATTTATGATATCTTCGGCACCCCCTCCAGGGTCTCTGCAGCAGATATCAGTGCACGACGTTGGGCATAGCTTAAGTCCTCCATCTTGCAGACCTCCTTCTTGCAGACCTCCCATGTACTGGCGACAACTTATTTGGAACTAAAGTCCAAGAAACATTTGCACAGTTAAAAGACTACCACGACACCGTACGTCAGCTATCTGCTCTTCCTCAGAATTATCCATCTACGTCAAAGAGATTTTTTAGACGAGATCCTAGATGATTTGCATATAAACCGAGAAGATATTATCCACCTCAGTCTCGGCCTCGACAATCTAAACCTCCTCAAAGAGGTCAGACTCGTCAAACTAGGACACCTAAAACCCAACCAGCCCCACAGACAGGTCCTGATTTGGGTTTTTGACTCTCTTCTAGAGAGCAACAGCCAATCTCTTCCTTCTCTTGCCTCTCCAGTGGGAGGTCATTTGTGCCTCTTCTCCCATCTCTGGCACACCATCACAACAGATCAGTGGGTACTAACTGTAATAACCCAAGGATACCATCTAAACTTTCTCACCATACCGCCAAACAGGCTATCCCTCCACTCTCAAACCCCAACGTTCATTCCCTGCTCCTCGAAGCGGAACTCGACCCTTTTACAATCCAATGCTGTAGAACCAGTACCTCGACAGCATTGGGATCAGGGGTTCTACTCTCGTTACTTCCTGATTCCAAAAAAATCAGGAGTTATTTGTCCTATTTTAGACTTACGAGCCCTAAACAAATATCTCAAAAAAGAAAAGTCAGAATGGTAACCTTGGGTACCAAGCTCCCACTGATTCAAAGAACAGATTGGCTTTGCTCTCTGGATCTGCAGGAGGCTTACGCACACATCGCGATATATCCTCCTCATTGCAAATACCTCAGATTCACAGTAGGTCAACTCAATTTTCAATACTGTGTACTACCATTCGGGCTTGCATCAGCCCCAAGGGTTTTCACAAAATGCCTGTCAGTTGTAGCAGCCCATTTAAGGAAAAGCAATGTCCATGTCTATCCATACCTGGGCGATTGGCTTATAAGGGCTCCAACTCAAACGGGAGCTTTTCAGTCCCTACATTACACAATCAATCTGCTCCAATCACTGGGGTTCCTTATCAACTACCCCAAGTCACATCTGACTCCATCTCAAAAAATCTCATTCATAGGAGCAGATCTCGACACTATCCAGGCAAAAGCGTTCCTTCCATGGACCAGAGCATGCTCCTTATCCATCCTAGCAAGATCATTACAGTCTCGCCAGACCATTATGGCGCGTCATCTCTTGACTCTACTGGGCCACATGGCGTCCACAGTTCACGTAACTCCCATGGCTCCCTTAGCCATGAGAGTCTCACAATGGACTTTAAAATCCCAATGGTCCCAGTTAAATCAAGAGATGTCTCATATTGTCCACGTTACAAATCAGCTACATCTCTCCCTGAATTGGTAGATACAGGAGGCCAATCTCCTGGTACGACTACCCTTCCAACCTCCACAATCCCAAATTATACTAACCACAGATGCATCTCCCCTGGGTTGGGGAGCTCATGTCCACAACCTCCAAACTCAGGGTTTTTGGACCAAGGCGGAGTCCAAGCATTAGATCAACTTTCTGGAACTCCGAGCAATTCAATATACCCTTTTTGCCTTTCAAGATTGCCTATCGAACAAAGTGATCCTCATCCAAATGGACAATCAGGTTGCAATGTGGTATCTAAACAAACAAGGGTGCACAGGCTCATCTACTATGTCAGGAGATGGCGCAGAATGGGGCCTGGCCTCTCTCCCATTTCATACTATTGAGAGCGACCTATCTAGCAGGCACAAACAATGTGATGGCGGACAATCTCAGCCGGACCTTTTATCCTCCCGAATGGTCCCTGAACCCCACAGTAGCAGAACGCATATTTCACCCTTGGGGCCATACTCACATAGACCTCTTTCCGTCAATACACAACCACAAAGTAGCAAACTTTTATTCTCTACACCACAGCCACGAAGCTCCCCCACGGGATGCCTTCGCCCACTAGTGGTCAATAGGTCTCCTCTATGCTTACCCTCCACTTCCACTCATCAGCAAGACTCTCGTGAAGTTACGACAGGACAGGGGAACACTGATTCTCATAGCCCCTCACTGGCCAATTAGGTCTGGTTTCCCATTCTTTGCGACCAATCAGTCCAACCACCCATTCGCCTGGGCACGGACCCAATGCTAATAACGCAGAACAATGGTCTATTACGTCATCCCAACCTCCATCACTGTCCCTGACAGCTTGGATGTTGAAAGGTTGACGCTGCAATCTTTAAACCTTTCAGACAGTGTTTCACAAGTCCTCGTGGTTTCACGAAAGCCTTCTACAGAAAATTGAATCGTGCAAAATGGAAAAGTTTTTCCTCATGGTGTGATACAAAGGAAATAGATCCTTTTTCCTGTTCCGTAGTAAAATTCCTAGACTACCTATGGCATCTTTCGGAATCTGGACTACAGACTTCCTCTATTCGTGTACACATTAGTGCTATTGCGGCTTATCACAAAGGTAACGGCAACACCATGATATCAGCACAACCACTCGTAGCTCACTTCATGAGAGGTTTACTACACCTTAAACCTCCCCTACATCCTCCAGTTCCTACCTGGAACCTTAATGTTGTTCTGGCACAACTTATGAAGCCTCCCTTCGAGCCGTTACATTCCTTGAGCTTCGCCATCTCACTTGGAAGGTGGTCTTTCTAGTAGCCATAACATCCGCTCGCAGAGTCAATGAGTTACATACACTAGTTACATATCCACCTTACACTAGGTTCCTTCACGACAGTATTGTACTCTCTCCTCACCCTAAATTCCTACCAAAAGTAGTTTCTGAGTTTCATTTAAATCAATGTATAACTCTTCCAACCTTTTTTCCCAGACTTTACTCACATCCAGGTGAGCAAGCTCTCCACTCCTTGGACTGCAAACACGCTCTTGCTTTTTACTTAGATCATACTGCAGCCCACAGGTCGTTCACTCAACTATTTGTCTCTTTTGATAAAACCAAATTGGGTACTCCAGTAGGCAAACAGACCATTTCAATCTGGCTAGCAGATTGCATTTCTTTTTGCTATCATCAAGCAGGTATTCCTTTGCAGGACCGTGTTAAAGCACACTATATAAGAGCAATGGCAATATCAGTGGCACACCTCCGCTCCGTTCCTCTTGCTGACATCTGTAGAGCTGCTACTTAGAGCTCTCTCCATACTTTTGCAGCTTGTTATTGTCTTGACAAAGCTGGCAGACAGGATTCCATCTTCGGCCAATCGGTCCTACGTAACCTGTTTCTCATAGAATAACCCCTTCCTGCGACCCAGGAAGATGATCAGGCTGCCCAACTCACCAAAACTACCTCAGTTGTTGTGCCTGTTGCACGATGTTAGGTATTTTGGCTATTTGACATTCGGGCATCCTGTAGCTTGCTAATCATCCACATGTGAGGACTACCATCCTGCTTGTCCTGTGAGAAAGCAGAGTTGCTTACCTGTAACAGGTGTTCTCACAGGACAGCAGGATGTTAGTCCTCACGAAACCCGCCCGCCACTCTGCAGAGTTGGGTTTGTTACGATTTATTATTTTATTTTTTGCTTGTACTTTACTACAAACGAGACTGAAGGGGGACCCCTGCTGAATGCAGGGTTGGTACCATGCTGGGCATGCTCAGTGGTGCCAGTCAAAGTTCTAGAAACTTTGACAGAAGTTTTCCGTGATTGGGCTCCATCCTGATGATGTCACCCACATGTGAGGACTAACATCCTGCTGTCCTGTAAGAACACCTGTTACAGGTAAGCAACTCTGCTTTCTCGTCCCACTTCCTCTCTTCATTTTTTTCCTTTTCCTCCAAGATAAATGGTAATTTTTTTACATATAATATTTGTCATCATTGTCAAATACATAATATGTTGGACAGCGATGTCCACTGTTGCATTTCTTTGTTTATTTATTTTGTATTTACTATTTAAGGTATCAGGCAAAAGAAAAAGTATGAAATTTCCTACCATGATTATTTAATCCGTCACTTAATAGTAGGGGAAACACCGGGTCCCCTGAGTGGAAAGAAATTTGAATCCATACCAGGGCATGATCAGAAATCGCAATTCCATCTATTCCAGTGGCCAGGATCTGTGAAAAAATCTCCCTGCCCGTCAGAATATAATCTATTCTGGAATAAGTGGAATGAACTCCATGCCCCCTCCACAAGCATCTCGCCCCACACCTTTCCCTCCCTACACAAGCATCTCCCACCACCCTTTCCCTCCCTATCACTACCTTCCTCCCACACATCCCTTCCTCTCCCCTCCCCCCTCTACACTACCTGCTCTCCTTACCATAATTTATCCTCATCAACAAGCCATTTATGTACATATGTTATATACTATAGTCTAATGTTCCATGTACTCCTGTTAGTTCTGTTACAACTTGTTATATTTATTACCATGTTATAATGTAAAATATTCTTGTTATATTTATTACCATGTTATAATGTAAAATATTCTTATATCTATTTAATACCATGTTATAATGTAAAATAGGGCTGTTACCACCCTATTCCTTTAGTTATCTGGAAACCAATGTGATATCTCGATCGAATGTCGGTATACAAAAGAAATAAATAAATAAATAAATAAATAAATAAGTAGGTGAAATCCTTTTCAGAAGGATGCAATATCCGCCACGCATCCACCACATGTAACGTTTTTTAGAAACTCTATACCGTTCCCCGACATACATTTGATAGCCTTTGCCCTATAAGATTTATCTATATTGGGATCTCGGACCAAATTAAAATCCCCTCCCAGAATCAAGCCTTGATCAACATAAGGGAGGAGATACTGATAGATCTTACAAAAAAAAGAGTGGTCAACATATTAGGGGCATATAAATTACATAACACTATAGGTTGATTATCAAAGATAGCCACCAATAGCAAAAATCTTCCATCAGGATCTTTTATTTCTTGTTTTAACAGTAAGGGATGCATGTTTATGGATTAGAATAACAACCCCTGCAGAACGTTTGGATGCAGAGGCAAAATAAACTGTGCCCACGGATGCTCCTCACAACTTAATGTGCTCCGATGCACTTAAATGGGTTTTCTGCAAAAAAGAAAAGGTGGTTACTACCCCAAACCAAATAAGCCTGATACTTCACTTGGAATACATATCCAGCGCAGCTCACTGCTTCAACGGCAGGAGGGAATGAAGACAAGAGGATTTGTATTCAGACAACAATCAACAAGGACTGAATTGCACAGGCTGGGTAAACAAATAAGCGTGGGAGTGGCTTGCTTGTTATGGCGGTTACTACCCCAAATCAATTAAGCCTGAAACTTCACTTGGAATACATATCCAGTGCAGCTCACTGCTTTAATGGTGGGGGATGAAGAAAAGAGGATTTATATCCAGACAACAATCAACAAGGACTGAATTGCACAGGCATAATCAGTAGGGACAGCATAAAAACAGACTGACTTAGTGAAGCGAGGGTCACAAGAACCAATTTGAGAATTACTGTTCTCCTGTATAATTTATTTTGGTAAAGCTCCAAATTTTGAAGAATAGAGACCATGGTCTATAGATGAGTTTTAATCTAGTCTGGTTCTTTTGTGACCCTGCCTTGCTATATGACATAAAACGTGCACTTGGTTTTTGTCCATTTGGGGTGCAAAGAGATGAATAATCTCAAAGATTCTCCAATGTGAGAAACCACTCTCAAGGATTACATTCAGCTGATATCTGACATGAAACACTCAACACTAAATTGTTGTTCCTAAAGAAATCTTGCTTCATTTAAAAAGTACAGGTAATTTCTTCACATAGTCATTTTAGAAGTGATGTGTAGAAATTATTTTATTGGAAAAGTCCTTACTCTCTTCCAGCAGAAGCTCCACCTATTTCCTACCCAGCAAGCTATTCTAGTAGGGAATTACCCTCAACCCAATACCGGAACATTCACACTAAAGACTGATTGCCAAGGGCTTTGCTTTCTCACATGCAGTTTATTTACAGTTTCAGCTCTGGATAATACAGGTATGCAGGGAAAACATTTTATTTCTTTTTTTTTTATTTGTTTTGATTTCATGTTCATTTTGTTTCTAGTTTTAGCATGCTTTAAATTGTTTTAGCTAAAACAAACTACCGTCCACTTGGTCAAGATGGTGGGACGGACAGTGAAATGCTAAGAGAAATTAGGGAAGCTAACCAAATTGGTGGTGCGGTAATAATGGGAGACTTCAATTACCCCAGTATTGACTGGGTAAATGTATCATCAGGACACGCTAGAGAGATAACGTTCCTGGATGGAATAAATTATAGCTTTATGGAGCAATTGGTTCAGGAACCGAAGAGAGAGGGAGCAATTTTAGATCTAATTCTCAGTGGAGCACAGGACTTGGTGAGAGAGGTAACGGTGGTGGGGCCACATGGCAATAGTGATCATAATATGATCAAATTTGAATTAATGACTGGAAGAGGAACAGTATGCAAATCCACGCTCTCGTGCTAAACTTTCAAAAGGGAAACTTTGATAAAATGAGAAAAATTGTTAGAAAAAAACTGAAAGTAGCAGCTACAAAAGTAAAAAATGTGCAAGAGGCGTGGTCATTGATAAAAAAAAATACCATTCTAGAAGCACAGTCCAGATGTATTCCACATATTAAGAAAGGTGGAAAGAAGGCAAACGGATTACCGGCATGGTTAAAAGGGGAGGTGAAAGAAGCTATTTTAGCCAAAAGATCTTCATTCAAAAATTGAAAGAATGATCCAACAGAAGAAAATAGGATAATGCATAACCGTTGGCAAGTTAAGTGTAAGACATTGATAAGACAGGCTAAGAGAGAATTTGAAAAGAAGTTGGCTGTAGAGGCAAAAACTCACAGTAAAATCTTTTTTAAATATATCCGAAGCAGAAAGCCTGTGAGGGAGTCAGTTGGTCTGTTAGATGATCGAGGGGTTAAAGGGGCACTTAGAGAAGATAAGGCCATTGCGGAAAGATTAAATGATTTCTTTTCTTCGGTGTTTACTGAAGAGGATGTTGGGGAGGTACCCGTACTGGAGAAGGTTTTCATGGGTAATGATTCAGATGGACTGAATCAAATCACGGTGAACCTAGAAGATGTGGTAGACCTGATTGACAAACTGAAGAGTAGTAAATCACCTGGACTGGATGGTATACACCCCAGAGTTCTGAAGGAACTAAAAAATGAAATTTCAGACGTATTAGTAAAAATTTTTAACCTATCATTAAAATCATCCATTGTACCTGAAGACTGGAGGATAGCTAATGGAACCCCATTATTTAAAAAGGGCTCCAGGGGCGATCCGGGAAACTACAGACCAGTTAGCCTGACTTCAGTGCCAGGAAAAATAGTGGAAAGTGTTCTAAACATGAGAATCACAGAACATATAGAAAGACATGGTTTAATGGAAAAAAGTCATCATGGCTTTACCCAAGACAAGTCTTGCCTCACAAATCTGCTTCACTTTTTTGAAGGAGTTAATAAACATGTAAAGGTGAACCGGTAGATGTAGTATACTTGGATTTTCAGAAGGTGTTTGACAAAGTTCCTCATGAGAGGCTTCTAGGAAAAGTAAAAAGTCATGGGATAGGTGGCGATGTCCTTTCGTGGATTGCAAACTGGCTAAAAGACAAGAAACAGAGAGTAGGATTAAATGGACAATTTTCTCAGTGGAAGGGAGTGGGCAGTGGAGTGCCTCAGGGATCTGTTTTGGGACCCTTACTTTTCAATATATTTACAAATGATTTGGAAAGAAATACAACGAGTGAGATAATCAAATTTGCAGATGATACAAAATTGTTCAGAGTAGTTAAATCACAAGCAGATTGTGATAAATTGCAGGAAGACCTTGTGAGACTGGAAAATTGGGCATCCAAATGGCAGATGAAATTTAATGTGGATAAGTGCAAGGTGATGCATATAGGGAAAAATAACCCATGCTATAGTTATACAATGTTAGGTTCATATAAGGTGTTACAACCCAAGAAAGAGATCTAGGAGTCATAGTGGATAACACATTGAACTCGTTGGTTCAGTGTGCTGCGGCAGTCAAAAAAGCAAACGGAATGTTGGGAATTATTAGAAAGGGAATGGTGAATAAAACAGAAAATGTCATAATGCCTCTGTATCGCTCCATGGTGAGACCGCACCTTGAAAGCTGTGTACAATTCTGGTTGCCGCATCTCAAAAAAGATATAATTGCGATGGAGAAGGTACAGAGAAGGGCTACCAAAATGATAAGGGGAATGGAACAGCTCCCCAATGAGGAAAGACTAAAGAGGTTAGGACTTTTCAGCTTGGAGAAGAGACGGCTGAGGGGCGATATGATAGAGGTGTTTAAAATCATGAGAGGTCTAGAACGGGTATATGTGAATCGGTTATTTACTCTTTCAGATAATAGAAAGGCTAAGGGGCACTTCATGAAGTTAGAATGTGGCACATTAAAACTAATCGGAGAAAGTTATTTTTCACTCAACGCACAATTAAGCTCTGGAATTTGTTGCCAGAGGTTGTGGTTAGTGCAGTTAATATAGCTGTGTTTAAAAAAAGGATTGGATAATTCTTGGAGAAGTCCATTACCTGCTATTAATTAAGTTGACTTAGAAAATAGCCACTGCTATTACTAGCAACGGTAACATGGAATAGACTTAGTTTTTGGGTACTTGCCAGGTTCCTATGGCCTGGATTGGCCACTGTTGGAAACAGGATGCTGGGCTTGATGGACCCTTGGTCTGACCCAGTATGGCATGTTCTTATGTTCTTAAACTATTTTATTGTTTGTTTTTTTTAATGTTTCCAATACAAAACAATATATACTGTCATTTCACTATTTTCAAATGACAGCAAATCCCTATTGGATGAGTCCAGCTGTTTAAATCTATCCATAGGAAAATATTACAGCATTTGACTCCCTCAGACATACTGAAGGTACAGCTCACTGCTTTCTGTTCTCTCACTGAGCTGAGCAGTTTTCTTTTAACTTGCAGCTCTCTGAAAATTCTAGCTGGGCAGATTTCTAAGGAAAAATCGAACACCTCTACTTCAATACTCTGGAATTAGAACTGGGCAGGAATTCTTTCTTTGAGTGGCCCTTGCATGGTTTTTAAAGAGAAATATCCCTCCCCCCCCCCCCCCCCCAATATCCTGAGGACATGCTTGAAAATGAGACTCCTATCGCTCACCCATTTTATTAGTTATTATAATACCGCTGAAAAGTCATTCTGGTTTACAGGATTTCCACCATGAATATTTGAGATGTATTTGCATACATTTGATTCAAGAATCAAATTCATTTCCAAAATCTGTCTAGCCTGAAAACCAAACCTTTTGGCTGCACCTGAGCACTGGAGTTTATAATCCCTGGATTAAGATAACTAAGCAGCCCTGCTTCTGCAGGACAGGCAGATAATATTTAGTTCCATGGCATGTATAGACTTTTAGTCTTGCTTTTATTAGGGAAATCAGTATGACAAGTCCGTGCATGCCATTCAGTGCCAGAGCAAGGGTATTTGGTGCCCTATGCAAACCTTTGGTCTTGCACCCCAATCCCCCAACCCAAAATTTACCTACTGGAGTCAACTCCAGCACAGTGTTTCCTTCTTTGGTGGCATTGGCCCTGTAATAGCATCACTCTCATTCTCTTCCCTGATCTTCTGCCCCACATCCCTCTCTTTGCCTCCTACCCAGAGTGCTCAGCATCTGCTTTTTCTCCATGCCCAGCATCTCTTCTCCATTCTCCTCTTTCTCCCCCTCTCCACTCCATGCCTATCATACTAATATCACTCCAATCTGTCTTCTTTCTGCAGCTCCAGGTCTCCTCCTGCATTCTTCAGCTGCTTGAAGGATGGATTCTGTCAGTGGTCTTAGACCTCTTCCTGTTCTTCAGCTGCTGGCAGGATGGGCTGCACCAGTGGCCCAAGACCTCACACTGGTGTGCTGCTCCCAAAATTTTGGGTCTCTAGACCAGGGGTGCGCAATTCTGGTACTTGAGGATCATGAACCTGTTGGGTTTTCAGGATATACTTAATGAATATGCATGAGAGAAATTTGCCTGCACTTTGCCTTAGTTGTATGCAAATCTATTTCATGCATATTCATTAGGGATATTCCAAAAACCTGACTGGTTTGTGGCCCAAAGGACAAGAATTGCCCATCCCTGCTCTAGGTGATTGCCCTAGGTTCATAAAGAAAGTGCCGGCCCTGATGCCATAAGTTAAAGCCAGGCAACGATATACCTGTCCTGCCAAAACAGAGTCATCTGGTTACACTACATGTATCATTTTTAATATAAAACAGTTGTCAAAGGTCAGCATTTTGTGGTTTCATGCCATCAGCCTGAGTTGAAGAGTATCCTATTCACCCTCATACTTCACTATAATATATCCAAAGCAAAATATGATTATCCACCACAAGCTAAGGACAATATGTGCACAATATTGCTTCTGATAGAGTAGAATGGAGTAAGTGATGACAGATTTAAAAAAATATATAATATGATAAATGTTATAATATTGCAGTTAATTAATCAAAATAAGATTTAAATGGAGCTCTGTAATATTGTAAGTGTCCTACTTAGCACTTTTTGCAGTAACACTGATAAATTTAGTGTTGACATTACTGCTGATCATCACATGTGCTTACGTAGGTATTCCCTTATAATTTACCCCTCATTGGAAATCTGACTGACTAAGCCCATTTGTTTCCACTGTTACAGAAAATGCATTCTGTTTGCCTTTATTAAAAAAAAAAAAAAAAAAAACTTCAATCCTAAATCTGTCCTGATAGATAAATGATTGCCTTAACATCAACATCGTTTTAGGAAATTAAGCATACTGCAGTGCACATAGCTTACGTATAATGTTAGAACAAGGGCTATTGCAACACCACTGATCAGAGATGGCTGCATGTTGATGCGGCAGTGAGGCACATTTACAGCAGATAGCTAGAGTACATAGTATCCAGGCATTAAAGGAGTGAAAGATGCTGAAAGCCTTACTCTCTAAGGCAATAAAGCAGGTGTGCAACATGTTAGGATGGAATAGTACTGCAGGCACCAACAAACATAGGGGTAGATTTTCAAAGAAGCGTACGTGCGTCCATGTGTGTGCGGTTCCCAGCACGTGCACATGGACATGCCAGTTTTATAACGTGCACATTGCTGCGTGCATGTTATAAGATACGATTCCTGCACACACATGCGTACCCGATTTTTAATATCGGCACATGCATGTGCGGGTGGGTGGCGTCTCATGCGCACAAGGGAGGTGGATTTTAAAAAAATACGCATGGTGACACAAGTAGGCCTTTCCCAGTTCCCTCCCAGTCTGTTCCAATTAAGGAGCGGTGTGGGAGGGAACTTTCCTATCCCCCTACCTAGCCTTCCTCTCTTTTCCCCTCTCCTCTCTGACCCCTACCCATCCTAACTCCTTTATATTTTTTTTGTTTAATAACTTACGTGCTCCTTTGAGCAGCAGTAAGTTTTGCGCGCCAGCAGCTGGCCGGCATGCGTTTCCCTGGGACAGAGTACTATCAAGCTAGGGTGAGATAACATAGTACAAATGTTCATCTTTGTGAGACATTCCTCACTCCAAATGACGTCAAATCTTCACCAAGGTGTACTGTACTGTTCATACGTCTCACTCTACATGAGAAACTGGCCCCTAAACCACCACCAACACCTCACCTCGACCTATTAGATGGCCCTCCTATAGAGTTATAATTAGTTGCACACTATGAGGTCCTCTGCAGAGGCTCTCGCTCTCTCTCTTGCCAAAATGCATTTCTAAAAATGTATTGCAAATTGCGTTATGGCCAACCTTGCAATAGCATGCGATATGCTATTGCACAGTGTGATAGTGCCCCTCATTTTACTAAATCCTGCCCAAAGTTCTCCCTGATCCCACCCCTTCCTATTGCATACTTTATGGTGTTAACACATGCATTAACATGTTATCGCGTGTTACCGCATGCGTTAACGCCATAACGCATTTTGATGAATGACCCAATTAAAGTAATAAAATGGACCAAGTCAGGAGTTGTTCCTGAGTTCATTACTGTTTTCTGATAATGTAGTAAGGGCTATTTTCAATCTTCACTGTTAAGCATATTCTAAATTTTAGACCGTGTATTTTTGGATGTACAAGATGTGTATTTATTCTTGTGAAAAGATCATCATTGAGCACTCCAGAAATTAGATTGCATTATTTAGAGGTATTAAAGTTATTAATAACGAACAAGAGAAAACGTTTTGGATAGGAAGGAAGCTCTAGAACGAGGGATCATGATTTGCGGTTTAGGAATAATGGGGCTGATACAATATGCCGAGTGCACTCTTAACGAGCAGTTAAACACGGGTAAAATGAGCACTAATCAATCCCCTAATGCAATAAGGTGATTAGCGCCTATTTAACGCGTGTCTAACGCGGAGTGAATGAGATAACGCTCACTCCCAATGCAAAAAGAAAAATGTGCATCTCAGATGCACATTTATCGCTCAGATATTAATGACTGCCTGGAGCAGGCGTTAATAGCTGAGCACATTGAAAAGAAGTACAGAAAAGCAGAAAAAACTGCTATTCTGTACTTCTTTTTTAAAGTAAAAAAAATAAAACTAAATAACTTGGCAAACCACTGAGTTATGAAGACCGACGCCGGTAAACTCTGCATCGGTTTTCATAACCGGCCGTCTGCCAGTAATGAAAATGACCGTCGATAAACTCTGCGACTCTAGCGCCTCCTTCCTAGCGTGACCCCCTAATTTAAATATTGCATGGCACCCTCCCTTTGGGGCACCATACGCACATTAAGAGAGCGGGTGCTGACTGTTCAGCGCCCGCTTTCTACACGCTTTTATTGCATTGGCCCCAATATCAGGAGATAATTTTTTAAGGAAAGGGTGGTGGATGCATTTTCTTAAGGTGGAGGATTGGATTAAAGTCTGGTTGAGGATAGATGAGAGAGAGAAGTAGTAAATGAAATTAATTCTGAGGAAAGAGCAGTGATTAGTTGAATACTTTAGGGATTGGTCCTGAGGCCAGTTCTGCTTAATACTTTTGAGAGCTATGTTGCTTACAAAAGTATTAGTATAGAATGAAAAGTGTCTTTTTTTTGCAGCTGACACAAAAATCTGCAAGAAAGTGAATATACCTAAGGGAGTAATCAAAATGAGGTGATCTAAGAAAGCTTGAGAAGTGGTCAAGTACTGTGGGCAATTGAGATTCAATGCAAACAAATGCAAAGTCATGCATTTGGAGTATAGAAGTTCAAAGGTGCTATATGACATGGTGAGTAAGAATCTAATGTGTATGACCAGAAGAGAGACCTGGAGGTGATAGCATCTGATGATCTCAAGGAAATGAAACAGTGACACATAGGGGTAGATTTTCAAATATATGCACGTAACCCTTTAAAACCCCCAGGACTTTGAAAAAGGGGTGGGAAGGGGCGGGGTCATGGGCGGGGCACTGGTCCGGGGGCTGGACCGAGGCCTCCGGCACAGCGGCTGTACCAGGGGATGGCGTGCCGGCAGCTGGCTGAAATAAGGTGTGGGGGGGATTTAGGTAGGGCTGGGGGGTGGGTTAGATAGGGGAAGGGAGGGGAAGGTGGGGGGGGGGAATGGAAGAAAAGTTCCCTCCGAGGCCGCTCCGAAATCGGAGCGGCCTTGGAGGAAACAGGGAAAGCCATTGGGGCTCCCCTAGGGCTCGGCTCGCACAAGATGCACAAGTGTGCACCCCCTTGTGCGTGCTGACCCTGGATTTTGCCGCGCGCATGTTATAAAATCGGGTGTACATTTGTGTGCGCCGGGTAGCACGCACAAATGTACCCCACGCGCGCTCGTTTAAAAATCTGCCCCATAGTGATGGCTGGAGCCAGAAAAATGCTGAGATGCATCGAGACAAGCATAACCAGCAGAAAAAAAGTGGTCTAGATTACCATACAGATCATTGGTGAGGCCTCATCTGGAATACTATGTTCAATCCTGGGGGCCATAGCTCAAAAAGGATAGAGAGAAGATAGAGACAGTATACAGAAAGTCAATTAAAATGATGTAAGGTCTACATCAAAAGCCATATGAGATAAGACTTGGGGATCTATCTAAAAATGACTCCTTAGAGGAGAGGAAAAACAGGAAGGAAATATGGATTTTTAAATACCTGAAAAGTATTAGTAATGCACAGGAGGCAAACTTTTTTCAATTGCAAGTAAGTTCTGGAACTAAGGGGCATGATATGAAGTTCCAAGGGAGTAGCCTCGGGACCAATCTCAGAAAATTATTTTTTACAGAAGGGGTGGCGGATACCTGGAATGTACTCCCATTGGAGGCAGTGGAGAAAAAAATGGTCCCAGAATTTAAAAAGGAACAGGATAAACACATAAGATCCCTAAGATGGTAATAAAGTACTGGGTTAACATGCACAGAAGGTATGGAGTAACCTATACAAAGCAGCAGTTAGAATCCTAAAAAAAATTGCTGGGATGACTGGATGGGTCATTTATTTCTTTTTCTGCTTTCATTTACTATGGTATTATGTTACTTTGCTGTGTTTGAAGTATAAGAGAAACAGTTAACACAAAAAAAATTATGAAGATTACATATATTCTCTTTTTATAGCAATTACATGTAACTAGAGGCAATGTCCCCAGTCCTTCTTTGGATAATTCTGTTAGCTCCTGCCCTGATCTGGCCTGGTCACTGGGGCTTACAGGGAGGCTCATGGCCTAGCACAGGCATCATTACCCCTGGGGATCCCGCGTGGGGGGAGGGAAGATTTAACTCTTGAAAGCTCTTAGGGTTTTTCCTTGATGGGTCTCTGCTGCTACCATCCAGTCAATAAGAAAAAAAACAAAACACAAGCAAAAGCACCACTTAAGACTTCCAGACTGTTGTTCAAAGGGAAAATGTTTTTCTGGCACTGGACCATTTGAGTCTTTATCTGCTGTCATTTACTGTGTTACTATGATAGAAGGTAAAATAAATGTAAGCTAGTAGCTTATTAAATTGTTGTTTTTCCCTGCTTGGCTAGGGTATATTAAATTACAAAAGAGCCCTTGGCCACTTTCCATTGAACTCAGGAAATGGCTAGTGGTAACTTGAAGTGGTTACTTGAAATCTTTCTTTTGTCAATTAGAGGAATGCAAATGACAAATGTTTGAAAGATAATGGGAAGGGTAATTAACTGTGTTTATAGTGGACTGTTAAATGGTTTGCTGTACCTGTCACAGCATGAAGTGGGGAGCACCTTTGGCCGGAAGCTAATGCTTTATTTTTTGACAAACAGAGTTACCAACTGGATGTTAATGGAGGGGAAGATATTAGGACTTATTATAATTAACTTTTTATGAGATCCTAACTTATATTTGAATTGATGAATGGTATTTTTTTTTTTTTTTTTACATTAGAGTTTGGTTACAAAGGGACAGTTTCAGCAGGCTGCAGGTTTTTTTCCCTTGTGGTCATTAGCTGAAGAGAAATACTTATCTAGCAATGCTAAGACAGATAGCTGTTTGTTATTTTGTAGTGGTGAAAAGGAAGGTAAATTTTAAATATTTCCTGATTTTTGTTTTATTTCAAGCTAGATAAACGATGCACACTATTAGTATTAGTCTAATTTGGTTGCAGGGATTTTCAGAAGATTTGCTGTGTTTGTGCAGAGTAGAGAGGGAATTTTCTTTTAATTTGATGAGGATCATCTAGTCTACATGGCTCACGGATCTCCTACACATGAGTCACTGCTTCATCACTCATCTGGACCACAGAGAAATTTGTCAAAAGGATTCAATCATCATGTGAGATTAAATTTAGAGCTTATGCTTATATTCTGGCCAGAATTTAGAAGGGAAGTTTGATACGCATTATTTTAATTTTTATAAAACAAACTGAACTGAGAAATACAATGGGGTTAGTGGTTTTCTGTTGTAACTTACAAAAAGCTTATTTTTCGCCCAGTGTTTCGACAGTAATCCTGCCTTCCTCAGGGATCAAAGCAATGAACATTTTCATAAAGCACTCATCTACATCTTTAAAACAATGGCAGCACAGGATTACTGGCAAAACATTGGCCATGTTGGGTACTAGGAGCGGAGAGCACTGACTTGAGTGATTCCAGACGACATCTTTTATTGAGAATATTTTTGGTCATTCATCTATGAGATATTTGATATCCATCATTGAGATTAATTATTTACAATATTTTCTGTTGAGTAGAGATTTGAAGAAATAAGTAAATGATCTCAATCCCAGTGCTATTCTTCGGATTCCTGTCTGAAGCCCATTGTGGGCAGGAGACATGAGATTACTTTTTGAGCACCTTCTTGTTTCTGATACCATTTCTTCATGATATTTAGTTGGTGTTTGGTTGCTTATTTTTGTTCATTGGAATATATTTGAAGAGATTGCTTACAAATTGTGACAGGAAATATTTCTTCACAAACGGGGGGAGTGTGATGGATGAATGGAATGTCTCCCTGGATGAGGTAGTGAAGGCAAGAATGATAATGGAATTCAAAAGTACATGAATTAAACGCAGGATAGAAGAAAGTCCAAAGAAGCTAAAGGATAGAAGTGGGAACCTCTATTAAATTCAAAGTTTACATTACTGCATGGGAGTACCTGCATGGAATAGCAGTTACTAGCCTTAACAGAAGAAATGGGGGTAACTTGCATGGAGCACAGTTATTATCCTAAGCAACTTGCTGGGCAGACTAGATGCACCATTTTGATATTTATCTGCCATCATTAACTATGTTACTACATTACTGGACAAAAGTTCTTCTTTTCTCCGGACAGTCCTCAGGGGTGAGAAGGTCCCACTCCAGCTACTTTCCATAGAAAGGAAAGACCCCCAATAGCATTATTTCCTCCTCTGATCTTGTGCGGGCGGGAAGGAAGAGACGCCTTTGCGGTGCCACCCCCAGAACCATGGCAACTTAGTGGCTACCTAGTTCTCCTAGTGCTTACATCAGCCATGGCTAAAAGAATGCATGTTGTGGAGCAACGCAAGTACTTTTAGTCACATTGAATGTGGGCAATTTTCAGACAGCCAATTTATGCAGTTAAAATGCTTTTCACCTGTATAAACGACTTTGAAAAATGTCCTTTGTACTACAGGTCAGAACTAGTTATTTCACAAAAAGCACATAATCATTCCTTACAATAAATAACCCTATTCATTGCTGACTTTTTTAAATGGCTTAAAATTCAGATGTGAGCACACTATCAAAGACCAGAAAAAAATTTATTTGGTCCTCATTGTGCTGCTTCTGTGAAAAATAGCCTTCAGTTGTGTCAGAAATAAATTCTTAGACATTGTTCTCACAGGGTTTCAACAAATTTCAATGGTTGATTTGTATTCCAAAGAAAATGGGATACATAAATAAGATAATCCTAGAAATTGAAATTAGCTTGTTATTTGAGGGCAAGTATTTTGCTCTGGGACAGGTGAATTTGAAAGAAAGTTGTGGCCTCTATATGCTGTACAATATTTCAGATTCAAAATAGCAATACTCCATACTTTCTCAACTGAGAATTTGTTGACAAGTCAATTTTATATTTAAAACTCACCTAAAGTTTCTCTGAACTCCAGAAAATCAACATGTTCAGAGTGGTGCCGCAAATTACCTCATAGGATCTCATTAGTTTATGCAGTGTATGTTGTTACTGGTGACATCGTAGCCACTACTGACTAATCAGTTCCACTGAGTGTAAAGTGACTGCTTCACTAACATGACCATTCTCATCTTTCTGAGAAGCTACAAAACAGAGAATTTTAAAAATAATTAATAGTACCATTTTAATTGACACAGAGTGAGTATCACTAAATTTGTGTGCTTGAAATATTGCTCAGTACACTAAAGCAAGTGTTCTGAAATTCATTCCTCGAGGGCCACAATTCAGTCGGTTTTCAGGATTTTGACAATGAATGTGCATGAGATCTATTCGCATTCAGTGGAGTCAGTGCATGCAAATAGATCTCATGTATATTCATTGTGGCAATCCTGAAAACTTAACTAGGTTGTGACCCTGAAGACCGGGTATGAGGACCTCTGTGCTAATGCCATAGCTTCCTTTGTCATTAATAGCTTAGCTGAGAGGCAAAATATAAACTGTTGTCATCTGAAGTATTTATTTTTATTGACATGCTTTATTTTATGTTATTGATTTTTATTATTGTATTTTATTTTATATTATTATCTGTAAGATTTTTTATTTGATTTTGTTTTAATTAATATGTTTTATTTTATTAATTAATTAATATTTATTTATAAAATTTATTAATCGCTTTCCACTTTTATAATAAAATTTCCAAAGCGATGTACACATATGACAACAAAAAGTTTCCAAAACATTAAAATAAGCCAGAATGTTAAAACAAATAATATAACATTTGTTGCGCTTGGAGGTGGACCCTTGTCCTGGAGCAGTGGAGAACGGATCCCTGGTAGGGACCAGGAAACACCTGCCCCCAGGGGGGTGGAGCACAGGAGGCGACAGAGGCTAGGATGAGCTTCACCACTGGAAGCCTGCGGTCCCCCGTCCCCCCCCCCCCCCCCGGTGGAGCCCGTAGGGACCCGGGCCACTTGGATATAGGTGGGCCTCGCAGGGTCTCCCAGGAGAGGTAGTAGAGAGGCATGCCCATGAGCAGCAAAGGAGAGCGGTCGGACTCTAGGCTGTAAGTCAGGAGGAGCAAGTAAGGCCAGTACAGCGTAGGCGATGACAAGGCAAGGGTCAAAGCCAGAATCAGGAGTCGTGGTCAATGGCAGCCGGGGTCAGAATCTGAGGATCAGTCCAAGGAGTAGTCAATGAAGCAGGGGTCAGATTCCAGAGGTCAGATGAGGTCACAAGGCAGGCAGCGGTCAGGATCCAGGCAGCGAACAGATTGGTCAAGGAGCAAGCCGAGGTCAGTACCAGAGAGACAGTCTGAGGGTACTATCTGGGGAGACAGGACAGACAGACGCTGGAATAGAAGGACACTGGACAAGGCTGGAACAGTAGGATGCTAGAACAAGACTGGAACAAGACTAGAACAAGACTGGAACAAGACTATGAACATGGAGGCAAACTAGTACACTTACAGTGCCGACCCGATTGCCAAGGCAAGGAAGTGCAGGCAGGGACTTCCTTATATCGTACGTTCAATCAGGGTGCGCCGCGGAGCTAGGACCTGCCCCTGGCCCTACAAGAGGCCGGGTGGTCCGTGCGCGCACACTTAGGGTAGTGGCCAATGCCACTGGGGATACCGAACTCCGGCGTGAGGCCTGGTGTACAATGGAAGGCCCGGCGACCGCCGCCGCAGGACACCAAGGCCTGGAGGAGCTCGCTGCTGTAGCTGGAGAGGCCGACCCATGACCTACAGAGGAGCTAGTGAGGTGAGCAGGCCCATGCGCGGGCCGAGCGCACATGGGGTGCGCAACAACATTTTAATAGTCATCCCAGAACGACAGCCCTAAAAGGTACCCGCCTCCTCCCATTACAGCAGTTTCATATTTAAAACTGGTACCCTGTATATATCTATCTGATGTTAGAATTGTACGCCAACATCAACAACCCCTTGAGCATAAGTAACTTTCCTAGAGTGCTAAGATTGTAATTTGACTATATGTTTATTATCATTTTTTTCTGCAATTCATTTTGAAAATTTTTTAACTTAAAATCAGTATAGCAAAATTAAATATTACCATTACCATTTACCAATACCATTAATATAGTCAGCTAAGGTATGGTGGACAACTGCATTATTGTTCACTTACATTAATGTGATAAATATTTCATACTGATGCATGCCCACAAAATTATGATTGACAGTTTCTCTAAATGAGTTTGTTTTGCCCATACCTTGACAGGAATAATCCTCATTTGTCAGGGTATGTTAGGAATGGTCTCAATATCTTAAATTTACTCCTAATGGCTTCTTATTCCTCTTCATTTATTTATAGACTTAACTCTTAAGAATATTTTTGTCCATCACATTCATACACATCTATCCATGGTGCAATTCAGTGATGCTCAAACTGGTCAGCAGGTCAGCCTCTCGCACAGGGGCAGACAATTCCAGTGCCTCCAGTCCATAATAAGGTCTGGTTTTCAGGATATTCACAATGAATATGCATGAGATATATTTTATTTATTTATTTTAAAAGAATTTTTAACCCTCACTCTTCATTTTAGCCCAAAGCAGCTTACATCGTTAAAAATATACATAATACAGGAGCAAAGAGACAGATAAAAGGTTACACATCATGATAAAATAAGACAAAACAATTTACTGCTTTGGATACTGGTAAGGCAGATTAAAGGCCTTGGAGACGAGAAAAGTCTTTGGTGCCTTTTTTAATGTCTTAGAGCTAGGAAGGTCATGCAAGCATTCTGGAATACAGTTCCACAACTATGGGCCAGCAACTGAAAAAGCTCTGTTCCTTGTAATATCCAGTCTGGCCAGTTTTGGAGATGGGAATTGAGGAGGTTCTTGGTGGAGGAGCGTAGTTGCCTAGAAGGTTTGTAGACGAGAAATCAAGCTCAGCCATAAAGAAAAGTTCCCATAAAGTAGGTTGTGTTTGAGTGTTAACATCTTGCATTGAATCCTGTAAGGTATTGGAAGCCAGAGCAAGGAACATAGGTCAAGCATAATGTGGTCCCTGAGCCATGAACTGGTTAGAATCCTAGCTGCAGCATTTTGAACGACTTGCAAGGGGTGTATTTTAATCGCAAGGAAACAAAAAATTAATGAGTTATGATAATCTAGGTGGTATCAGGGATTGTAACACTAATTGAAAATCCTGAAGTTCAAGTAATGATTTCAATTTTTTTGAGTAGACAAAGTTTGTAAAATAAGGAAGTTACAATTTTTTTTAATATGCTGTTGCATAATTCCTAAATTTCTGACATTTTGGACAATTGGGATGCAATGTCCTTGGAAGTTATGCATAGTAGGAATTTTAAATGATGGTGATTTTTTCTCAGTGAGCAGCAGAATTTCTGTTTTCTCACAGGACAAGCAGGATGGTAGTCCTCACATATGGGTGACATCACAGAATGGAGCCCAGTCACGGAACAGAATTCTGTCAAAGTTTCCAGAACTTTGACTGGCCCCTACTGGGCATGCCCAGCATGGCACTAACCCTGCAGCCAGCAGGGGTCCCCCTTCAGTCTTCTTTTTTCCGCGCAGCGATAGCCACGCGGTTAAGGAGCTCTGCAGAGATTCCTGACAGGAATTTTCCTCAGGGAATTACTAAAATTTAATTTACCCCACAGGGGTCCCTCCTTCAACTTTTACAAGCCGCGGTACTCCGGTAAGTTTTTTACCCGTTTTCCGTCAATTACCGTAGAGTTTGGCCCTCGCGGCCTACTGGCCGTCGAACGTACAGTGGCTCAATTTTTTCATGGCCATGGTGTCGGGGTTCCACCGGTGCCCGGACTGTAATCGCACCATGTCCATCACAGACCCTCACAAAGTCTGTGTAATGTGTCTCAGATGTGAGCACGATGTACTAACCTGCACCAAATGTGCCCTAATGACACCAAAAGGTCGCAAGGTCAGAATGGAGAAGATGGAACTTCTCTTCCATGCTCAAACCCCCGACGCCATCTGTTGCATTGACGTAGTCAGAACCGGCACCGTCAACTTCGCGCCAGTATCAACCTCCAGCCGGTGACCATCTGGCATCGACAACTTCTCAGCCTTTAACACCCTCTACTCCCCCTCAGGACAGTGGGGATCGTAGAGATAAACATCGCCACTGGCATTGAAAGTCTCGGACCATCGAGGGAGCGAAATCATCGACCTCGCCATCGTCCGAGCCGCCGTCGAAGAAAACCCGTCCAGAAAAGGCACCAACCTTTTCGGCGACCGGGTCACCGAGGCAACCCTCACCCGACAGGGTATCGGGAGCCGCGACTCCGCCTTTAACGGTGGTCCCTCTGGCTATGCTTCTGCCTCCTTCTTCTGTTCCGGAGCCGGGGCTGCTTGCTCCAGGTCTCTGAGAAGAACTGGACCGGATGGTTCAGGAGGCCATCGACAAGGCGATGCATCAACTCCAAGTTCCTCCGGCACCGACACCGGTACCGATTGCAGAACCGACCACCGATCCGATTCCAGCAGCGTTGGCACTGCTGCTTTCAAGGATGGAAGTGCTCATGGCCGCTTTTCCACCGATGGACCCTGGGTCACCGATGGCTCCGGTGCCCTCCCCGCTTACTTTGTCATCAGGAGAAACACCGTTCCGCATCCCTCCATTGGGAGTTCTGCCAATGCCTTAGCCATTGATGCTGATACATCCGTCAGTGCCACCGATCCATACATCGGTGCCGATACGTCCATCGGCACCACCGAGCCATCCATCGGCACCACCGAGCCATCCATCGATGCCCTGGATGCCTGCACCGGTGCTTTCGATGCCTTCATCGGTGCCTCCAGTTATTCCTTCGAGTCCTTCGGAACCTAGACAGGACCTTCAGGGATCCCACCACCCCGTCCTCCTCTAGTCACTAGAGGAGCAGGTGCTGATCCCTATGATACCTGGACTGATGATTCTTCACCAGATACTGATGATTTGCCTTCACCACCTTCACCTACTGAAAGTAGAAAGCGTTCTTCTCCAGAGGACCTTTCCTTTATACATTTGTTGTGAAGGAGATGTCTGAATTGGTTCCCTTCCAATTACAGACGGAACAGGATGATAGGCATCAAATGATGGAGTTGCTACAATTCCTGGATGCTCCCAAGGAAATAACCTCCATCCCTATCCACCAAGTTCTTCTGGATATCCTCAAAAAGAACCGGGAACATCCTGGCTCTGTTGCTCCAGTCAACAGGAAAGCTGACACCACCTATCTCGTACAGTCAGCTCCAGGCTTTCACAAACCTCAGTTGGATCACCAATCTGTGGTTGTAGAATCTCCCCAGAAAAGAGCAAGGAGATCAAAACCTCACACTTCCTTTCCCCCTGGCAAGGAACAGAAATTTCTAGATACCATTGGTCGCCGTGTCTTCCAGGGATCAATGCTTATCTCCAGAATTGCCTCTTATCAGCTCTATATGACCCAATATAATAGGGTCTTATTTAAGCAGATACAAGACTTGACAGACTCCCTGCCTCAGCAATTTCAAGATCAACTCCAAACCCTAGTAAACAAGGGTTTTGAGGCAGGCAAGCATGAGATCAGATCATCTTACGATATCTTTGACACTGCTACTAGGGTATCTGCAGCTGTTATCTCGGCAAGACGATGGGCCTGGCTCAAGTCTTCCGACCTTCGCCCTGAAGTATAAGACAGATTATCGAATTTGCCATGTGTAGGAGATAATCTGTTTGACGAGCACATTCAACGAACGATGGCAGAACTCAAGGACCATCATGAGACCCTCAGACACTCTCTGATGCCTTCTGAGTACTCTTCAAAAAAGCCCTTCCGTAAGGACTCTAAGAAGTCATTATTCCGCCCGAAGAAATCCTACCCGCCACCAGCTAGAACCCGTTCTACGAGACAATTTCAAAAGACCCAGTCTCATCAGACACGAAAACAAAAATCGCAAGCAGCTCCTCAACCAGGTCCTGCTTCCGGTTTTTGACTCCTGCATAGAGAGCAGCAGCCAGCTTCCATTGCCCCACATACCGGTGGGAGGTCAATTGTGCCATTTCAACAACAGGTGGAACTCGATTACCTCAGACCAGTGGTTCCTGGTGATAATTGCTCGGGGTTATCATCTGAACTTTCTCTCCATTCCTCCGGACTCCCCACCTCTATCGACGTGGAGAACATCTGATCACTCCATCCTTCGGGAACAGGAGGTCTCCCTCCTCCTCCAGTCCAAGGCAATAGAACCAGTACCCTACTCTCAACACGGCCTAGGGTTCTATTCCTGGTACTTTCTAATCCCCAAAAATCGGGGGGTGTTCATCCAATTCTGGACCTATGTGCTCTCAACAAGTACCTCCAGCGAGAGAAGTTCAAAATGGTAACCTTAGGCTCTCTTCTTCCTTGTCTACAAGAGGAGACTGGCTGTACTCTCTAGACCTTCAGGACGCATACACTCATGTCGCAATAATTCCATCTCATCGCAAATACCTGAGGTTTCTAGTAGGCCCCAAGCACTATCAGTACCGAGTGCTTCCATTCGGCCTCGTGTCTGCACCACGAGTCTTCACGAAATGCCTCGTCGTAGTTGCAGCCTTCCTCAGGACTCAAGGTGTTCACGTCTACTCCTATCTAGACGATTATTTGATCAGGGCTCCCACTCAACAAGCTGCTCTGTCATCCCTACATCTTACCTTACACACTCTAATTTCGCTCGGATTTCTCATCAACTACGACAAATCCTACTTAGTCTCAAACCTTATCGTTCATTGGGGCAGACTTGGACACCTTGCAGGCAAAGGCTTTTCTGTCTCGACAGCGAGCTCTCACTCTCGCATCTCTTGCACACCAGCTGCAGTCTCAGCACTCCATGACTGCACATCACTTTCTCATCCTCCTGGGACACATGGCGTCCTCAGTTCGGGTCACCCCAATGGCCCGCTTGGCCATGAGAGTCATGCAGTGGACTCTTAAGGTCACAATGGACTCAATCCATTCAGCCCCTGTCGACCAGTGTCCATGTAACCGACTCACTCCGTCAGTCTCTCGCCTGGTGGAGAAATCAGGTCAATCTCCACCAAGGCTTGCCCTTCCAGGCTCCAGACCCTCAAATAACTCTCACCACCGATGCTTCCAACCTCGGCTGGGGAGCTCACGTGGCCGATCTGCAGACGCAAGGATCTTGGTCTCCAGAGGAAGCCAAACACCAAATAACTTTTCGAGCAATCAGATATGCTCTCAGGGTATTTCAGGATCGCCTCTCCAATCATGTCATCCTGATCCAGATGGACAACCAGGTGGCCATGTGGTACATCAACAAACAGGGAGGGACGGGCTCCTACCTTCTGTGTCAGGAAGCTGCACAGATATGGGCGGAGGCCCTCTCCCACTCGATGTACCTCAGGGCCACCTACTTGCCAGGAGTGGACAATGTATTGGGAGACAAGCTGAGTCACACTTTTCAACTGCACGAGTGGTCTCTCAACCCCACAGTAGCAAACTCTTTGCGTCACCTCAAAATCACAAAGTAGACAACTTCTGCTCTCTCACTAGCAGCCAACACTATCAGCCAAGAGACGCGTTCTCACGCTCATGGACAACCGGTCTCCTATATGCATTCCTTTCACTTCCACTTCTCTCGAAGACTCTCGTGAAGTTACGTCAGGACAAGGGAACCATGATCCTGATAGCACCTCACTGGCCATGCCAAGTGTGGTTTCCAATTCTTCAGGATCTCTCCATTCGCAAGCACATTCCCTTGGGAAAGGACCCGCTTCTAATCACTCAGAACGACGGGTGCCTACGCCACCCCACTCTTCAAGCCTTGTCCCTGGCGGCATGGATGTTGAAAGGTTAATCCTTCAGCCACTTAACCTTTCTGAACCAGTTTCCCATGTCCTGATTGCTTCACGGAAGCCTTCCACAAGAAAATCTTATTCTTACAAATGGACCAGGTTTATGACATGGTGTTCTTCTCAGTCCCTTGACCCCTTTACCTGTCTAATCATGAAGTTTCTGGACTATCTCTGGCACTTGTCAGAGTCAGGTCTAAAAACTTCCTCCATCAGGATGCAAGAGTGCGGTAGCCACCTTCCATAAAGGTGTCGGGGATGTTCCCATATCAGTACAACCCCTTGTAACACGTTTTTTGAAGGGCTTGCTTAACCTCAAGTCTCCTCTGCGTCCTCCGGCCCCTTCCTGGGTTCTCAACCTAGTGTTGGGTCAGGTCATGAAACGACCATTCGAGCCTCTTCAATCCTGTGACCTTCGATATCTCACATGGAAAGTGATTTTCCTTTTGGCAATCACTTCCGCTCGCAGAGTTAGTGAATTACAGGCTCTAGTAACCTATCCGCCTTACACTAAACTTCTGAAGGACCGGGCAGTACTCCGCACTCACCCTAAATTCTTGCCTAAGGTAGTTTCGGAGTTTCATCTCAATCAATCCATTATACTACCTATCTTTTTTCCTAGGCCCCATTCCAATCCAGGAGAGCAGGCCCCCCTCGCAGACATCAGCTTCTTCATCCTCAGCAGCGGGGAAAGACTGAGCCGAGCACCGGGGAAAACACTGTTACTGGCACCGTCACGATCCCACGCCCGGTGCCGGCACTGATTCCATAGGGGCATCGATGGCCATCGAGCCACCTGCGAAGAAGATCCAGGGAGAGGAGCCCCCATCCCCTCACCGAGGCATTCCCCACCGATATCGGTGCCAGGTACTGAATCTCCACAGATCACTGTGGAAACATCAGTAATGCCTAGCCTGCCTCCTTCCCCAGGCACAGTGCTTTCAATGCCAGCCTCAAAGAGGGAATTGGACGAAATGGTCCAAGAGGCAGTGCTTAAAGCCCTCCAGGGCTTTCATTCGCCATCGGTGCAGTTGGAACACTCAATGTTTGCACCACTTTTCGAGCGCCTAGATGAGCTCATCGGTGCCATGTTGACTCCTTCTATGCCATCGGCCTTTTTTCATACGACACTCCTTCCTACTGCATGCCAATTTCTGGCACACGCATTCAAATCACTAGTGACCTGACTCAATGAACAGTTCCAGCCCTAGGATGGTCTTAATCCCTCTTTTGAGAGCAGAAGCATCTACCGATAAAATTAATTGGGCATCTCTTCTTGCGTCCCTTCTGAACCACAAAATGAATGAATCTGCTCTCAACACAGAGATGGCAGGCCACCATCCATAGAGACCTTAACTCTTCCTTGGAAACTAGGTCTGCTATAGATGTATCCTCAGACACCACTCATAGCAAGACACTTGTGGACCTACGACACACAAAAGGCCCCATGATATTCATGGGCCTCTTCAGAAAGTGCCACATGACAACTGGTACACTCTCTATGGCAGATATTTCAACTCTAGTTTCCAGTCTTCTCTGTTTGAAGTTACTACACTACCATTAATTACACGATACCAGAGATGGGACAATCCATACCAGTTCAATCCCGGGTGAGGTACTTCATCAGAAGCTTATCTACATAACCTGATAGTTCTGTACACTCACTTACATTCCTTCTTCAGGTGTTATCTGATTACAATCAGAATCCAGCTATCCACTTCAAGGACTTACATTCGCTAGAGTGATAGACCCTTACTCACTTGAACTGTAAGATACAACTTGCATTTTCTATGCACTTTCTACAGTCCATGTGAAATCCACCAGACTCTTAGTTTCTTTCTTAAAGCTTACCTAGGAGTATGGTGGCTGTAACACCTTCCTTCACTTGCTTCAAACAATGCACAGAACCATAACAGCATCAGTAGCACACTATCATTGAATACTGACTGACTGCACCAGTGGGTCTGTGACACGAAGTTATCTTCATTCCTTTGCAGCCCACTATTACCTAGATGAGATCAAAACAAATCATACTACCTTTGGCCTATCTGTACAACAGAATTTCTTTCATATGGAAATGCAACTCGTACTACCACGACCCGTTCTATATTTCAGACTGACTCATAGTTACCAACAGCACCCCAGTTGTTGTGCCTGTTGCACATGTTCAGTGCTGCTTGAGCGGATTTTCATGAGTCAGTCTGTAGCTTGCTATTCACCCACATGTGAGGACTACCATCCTGCTTGTCCTGGGAGAAAGCAGAGTTGCTTACCTGTAAAAGGTGTTCTCCCAGGAAAGCAGGATGTAGTCCTCACGAAACCCGCTCGCCACCCCGCGGAGTTGGGTTCGCTTACATTTTCTTATTTTATTTTTTCACTCGTACTTTTTGCTACAAACGAGACTGAAGGGGGACTCTGGTGCCTGCAGGGTTGGTGCAATGCTGGGCATGCTCAGTGGCCCAGTCGAAGTTTCTAGAAACTTTGACAAAAGTGTTCCGTGACAGGGCTCCACCTGATGATGTCACCCACATGTGATGACTACATCCTGCTGTCCTGGGAGAACACCTGTTACAGGTAAGCAACTCTGCTGTCTGGGAGTCATCAGCATAAAGATGGTACTGAAAGCTATGGGAGATCAGAGCACTGAGGGAAAAAATATAGAGAAAAGAGAGTCTCAAGACAGAATCTTGAGGCACATTGATTGGTAATGGGACAGTGGTGAAGGAGGATCCACTAGGACATACTCTAGAGTGTGATGGGTAAGGTAAGAAGAGAACCAAGACAGAATGGAATCCTGAAACGCAAGTGAGGACAGAGATCAACAATGTCAAAAGCAGTAGATAGGTCAATGACTAGACTAGGTATATTGAGGGGAGGGGGAGGATATAAAATAGGAGGAACATCTCCTGGGTAGTTGTGAATAATGACACATGGCACCAGATCTCTGGTTCTGATTGAACGTTAAAGTACAAAGGAGTATGAGGAAACTGCTGGGGGAAAAATAAAAGAATGTTAAAAGTTGTCATCGTAGCCAAGAAGCTACAAGCTAACCAATGTCACATTGTTCTTCCCTCACCTAACTGAAATCTTGACATCTTCTGCTTCTGACAGTATTATCCACTGGTTTGGATCTCTTGGACCTGAGTGAACCTGTCGCACCTGCTCAAAGCAAAGCAAAGAAGTTGGAGGCTACATCCAGGGGTGAGGGATCAAAGGGCCCATCACACAGAAAGAAGGCTAACAGTACCGACCTCATTAAAACAGAAGCTGAGAAAAATGGGAAGTCTTCATTAGACTTAAGTAAGAACTAAAGATCATTTTTATTTCATGCTATATGCCTGTAACCTAAACTACACTTTCTGGTCAGTTTGTGTTGGAAAGTTTGAGGTCACAAAATGAGCGGACAGTAAACTATCATACAGAGCACTGGGAAAGTATAGATTCCTGTGGCTCAGTTGATTAATGGGGAACTACCACTATAGATTGCCCACAGTATGGAGTATTATATTATAAATAAACACTCTTACTGCTATAAAGAACTGCAGATGACCACTATAACTGATATCATTGCATAACTTTCTCTTTGTTTAATATGAATTTTATATGAATATGTGTAGGACCTTCAGAGCTGTTTAATACCACTTCTCAAGACAGACTGCTATTGACTCATCTTGTCAAGATGCTTGCTTTTTTGTTGAAGATATTTTTGAAAGATTTTAAATGCAAAACCAAAAATTTATTTAGAAAAGGACGGATGATAAGAGTCAATAGCGGCCTACCTTGAGAGCTAGTATTAAATAAGTGATATATATTTGCATACCTAGCCACTCTTTGAAGTTCCTACACATATTCATATAAAATTCATATTAAACAGAAAGGAAGTTATGCAATAATATTAGTTAGTAGTCACCTGCAGTTCTTTATAGCAGTAGGAGTGGATATATAGATTGGGCTCATACCTCTGCATATGACTATTTTGTTCATTGTCATATTACATCTACTAGATAAAGGAGCCCTGACCGACGTGCCGCAAATGTGCAGTAGAAAGCAGCTGTACCGTGCATGCGCGGGTGAGCACATCGGTCAGAGCTTGCCTGTTAACAAAAATGGCGCTGGGAGGAGCAGTAGCAGCAGCGGCGGTGGCACGCACGAGGGAGAGAGGGAGGGACCTCCCCCCCCCCCCCGGAGATCTTCCATCTGCGCCATCCGAAGGGGTTGTGAGTGAGCTGGGAGGGGAGGGGATTGAGAGAGGGGGAGTGACTGAGGGGAGGGGAGTTACTGAGGGGAGGGGGAGGGAGGAGAGAGTGAGAAGGAGGGAGGTGAGAGGGAGGGCTGAGAGGAGGTGGGAGGGAGAATAGAGGTGGGAGGGAGAATGGGGAGGGGAGAGGGAAGGGAGAATGAGGGAGGGGAAGGGAGGTGGAAGGGAGAATGAGGGAGGGGGAGGGGGAGGGGAAAGGGAGAATGAGGGAGGAGAGGAGGGAGGGGGAGGTGGAAGGGAGAATGAGGGGGAGGGGGGAAGGGAGGGAGAGGGAGAGGGAGGGGGAAGGAAATGGACCGAAAAAATTTAATGTAGCCCGTTGTTACAGGCTTAACGGCTAGTATATATATATATATATATATATATATACAGGTGCATATAAATTTAAATATGTCTGAGATAATGGATATTTTAAAGGTTTAGCATATTTTATATAACTTTTATACAGCTTTCTAGTCCCACACATCCTTGGATATATTGATACCATTTTATAAGCAAATGCTCATAAATACATTTAAAACTGAATTTTGTGCATCTTCCATTTGATTAGTGCCAAAAACTGATATCTTTCCTTTAATTTAATCTGATATTTTCTTCCTGCTCGTTTGAGCTTCAACTTACTATTCAGACAATGATACCAAGAGCCTTCACTGGCAATTTCCTGGTGGGTTTTTTTCAACTTTTTTAACCCTCTCATCTATCTCATCCAGCCATTAAAATGATAATCCTTGAACCAGGGGCCACAGAATGTGATGTATTCCAGAACCCAAACCCATTATACATGTACACCAAGTCTGGTCACTAGGGATGTGAATAGTTTTTTGACGATTTAAAATATCGTCTGATATAATTTAAATCGTCAAAAATCGTTAGAGCCGCGATACAATAACAATTCCCCCGATTTATCGTCAAAAAATCGTAAATCGGGGGAAGGGGGAGAGCGGGAAAACCGGCACACTAAAACAACCCTAAAACCCACCCCGACCCTTTAAAATAAATCCCCCACCCTCCCGAACCCCCCCAAAATGCCTTAAATTACCTGGGATCCAGAGGAAGGGTCCCGGTGTGATCTTTTACTCTCGGACCTCCGTGCGTTGTAGAAATGGCGCCGGCGCTACCTTTGACCTGTCATAGCGCCGGCGCCATTTTGTTTTTTGTCCCCCGATGTCAGGAGCGTAGGAGATCGCTCCCGGACCCCCGCTGGACCCCCAGGGACTTTTGGCCAGCTTGGGGGGGCCTTCTGACCCCCACAAGACTTGCCAAAAGTCCAGCAGGGGTCCGGAACGATCTCCTACTGCGAATCGTTTTTCCGTTCGGAAAATGGCGCCGGCCATACGGCAACACGATTCGACTGCAGGAGGTCGTTCCGGACCCCCGCTGGACTTTTGGCAAGTCTTGTGGGGGTCAGGAGGCCCCCCCAAGCTGGCCAAAAGTCTCTGGAGGTCCAGCGGGGGTCCAGAACGACCTCCTGCAGTCGAATCATTTTTCCGTACGGAAAATGGCGCCGGCCGTACGGAAAATGGCGCCGGCCATACGGTGTATGGCCGGCACCATTTTCCGTACGGAAAAACGATTCGCGGTAGGAGATCGTTCCGGACCCCCGCTGGACTTTTGGCAAGTCTTGTGGGGGTCAGGAGGCCCCCCCAAGCTGGCCAAAAGTCCCTGGGGGTCCAGCGGGGGTCCGGGAGCGATCTCCTACGCTCCTGCCGTCGGGGGACAAAAAAACAAAATGGTGCCGGCGCTACCTTTGCCCTGTCATATGACAGGTCAAAGGTAGCGCCGGCGCCATTTCTACAACGCACTGGAGGCCCGAGAGTAAAAGATCACACCTGGACCCTTCCACTGGACCCCAGGTAATTTAAGGCATTTTGGGGGGGTTCGGGAGGGTGGGGGATTTATTTTAAAGGGTCGGGTGGGTTTTAGGGTTGTTTTAGTGTGCTGGTTTTCCCGCCCTCCCCCTTCCCCTCCCCCCCACTGGACCCCAGGTAATTTAAGGCATTTTGGGGGGGTTCGGGAGGGTGGGGGATTTATTTTAAAGGGTCGGGGTGGGTTTTAGGGATGTTTTAGTGTGCCGGTTTTCGATTTACACGATTTACACGATATTTAAAAAACCCAAACTGCGACGATCCGATTCCCTCCCCCTCCCAGCCGAAATCGATCGTTGACGATCGATCACACGATTCACATCTCTACTGGTCACTGTTATACAATGGCTGAGGCTCCCTCCCCTCTGAGGCCAGGAACAGCATCCCCAGCAGCGATTAGCCTGAGGGGCCGAAGCCAAATTCAGGAGCCATGCCTGACTGCTTCACAGTGCAGCAGGCAGTACTTCCACTAGGGCCATCATCATAATAAGAGCTACATCATACACACATACAAACATACATACATACATGAACAGACATCCTCCCTTTGCCTAAGCCCAGCATTGGTTCTCTGATCTGTGATACCAAATGCATTTTCCACAAATTAGAGGCACTATTGGAAACAGGATGCTAGGCTTGATGGACCCTTGGTCTGACCCAGTATGGCATGTTCTTATGTTCTTATGATTCTGACAGTGACTGTCTCCTGGGCCTGTTGTCCCCTTTTCATTTTCTTTCTTTTTTCTGAGCACAGGACAGGGGAATGGCTCTGTCTTCCTATAGAAAGACATTTCTAATGGCTAATCTAACCTTGTGGACCCTTGTCTTCTATGTGAATTATGTCTAATGGCAGCATCAATAGATGTTTTGAAATTAGAAACAGGTCAGGTGAGGCATGCAGACCAAACCAGCTCCCATTCTGTCAGATTATTTGATGTTGTTGTAATGGAACATACAACATTATTCACATCAAAAAGGTGCTCTCGAGTAGAATGTGTTCCCATACAAAACAAAGCTACGCAAAAACAAGAGCTTAAACAGTTATAAGTACTTCTTCTAGCAAGCACTTTCCCTGGTACAAGTTTGGATTTTAACTAGACAGTAATAGCGAAAGCTTAGAAATTTTTTTATTATGTGCTTTGCCACCATTAGTTCCTGGTATGGTGCTTGGACTTTAGCAGTAGAAAACGTATCTCACCTTACTGTCTTCCTACTGAGTTTTCTAGCATAGATATATAGCACATGTTAATAAGAGCTACATCACACACACAGACATACATATATGAACATAAATACAAACATATATATATTTCATGGCAGCAACAGACAGTGCTCTTCTCTTCTGGGTTCTTAAACCTGAAAAAAAATACCTGCTATGTCTCTCAGATCTTGGAAGCATTTCTTTCAGAAGCCAGACATACCTTCCAGGATTTTGAGGTGTTTTCATTTTTCACATTGATAAGCAGCTGAATTAGCCATTAGCTATCTCGGTATGCCTTCCATGCCACTAGGTGGCGGAGCTCTCTAAGTCTAGTAAAGTCTTTCAGCTAGGTGCTCCCTCTTGTATCTTCCCGGGTTTGCCTGAGGCTCCTCAGTCAGTTTTTTTCTGTGCGACGGTTAGCACGTGGAGCTCTTCTCTCCTGAGAGAAACATTCTGTAAGAAAAAAAAAAGTTTAAAATCGTTAGCAGGACAACATCCAGCGACATGCCTCATCCAGGATTCAAATTTTGTGTCTGCGGTAAGATAATGTCGGCTACCGATGGCCACATTTCTTGATATATATATGCTTGGGTTCACTCCATGACCAGGCAAATTGTGTGGACTGCAGCGCATGTCCCCATGAGCGCTGCGTCAATGGGCTGCTAAACTTCAAGAATTGAAGTCAAGATCATCGGGCTCCTATGCCCCTTTGGAGGCTTCCATCAGATCCTCCCCAGGCCCAAAAAGGAGGAAAAAGTCTCCTTCTTCGAGAAGGGCTTCTTCAGTCGACCTCGCCCCCCCTGGTCAGAACATGCACCATTGCTGGCCCGCCAAAAATCGGCGCAAAGCACAGGGGATGCGTCAGTATCTTCGAGGCCGCGTGCTACACCGACGCAGTCGACGCACTGGCACTCCGAAGAACAACGCCGGCTCAGATCCAAAGCATCGAGGCATCGATGCACCATCTAAGAAGCGAAGCACCGACTCATTGACGCAAGGAGGGCGGTGCGTCGAATCCACGCCCAGCCAGCACATCATCGACGCAAGGATAGCGGTGCATCACATCCTTGCCCGACCGACGCACCACCAACGCAGTTGGCACACATCGGCACAGATATCGCCTCACCAAAGCGACCGACACAAATCAAGCCCAAAAAACACCACACAGGTCATAAAAGACCCAGAGAGCTATCACCCCTTCTAGTTATTGAGTCTGATCCAGACATCTCTCCACCTCTTCTGTCAGACACCGCTTCATCATCACCTGGTGCGCTATCAAGTGTTTCTCTAACCTCCATGGGCACCCTTGCCCCTGATCATCCTCCAACAGTGCCACCAGTTACTCCACCTCCAGAAAAGGTTTCATACAAAAACTTATGCAGGCAGACATACCACCCATTGCAGACCCACCACCATGGGTCTATCTCGGGATTAGCTAACCAAGCTATGTCACAGATAACCTCTATTTTGAGCCAGTTCCTACAATCTGTGGAACAATTTCGTCTGCCGCCTCAGCATTCTCCTCCCATATCACCAATGGTTCCAGAGGGACCCGCACTCCCTGGTCCAGCACCAAAAGACCTACCGACTGCACCTTCCTCGCCAGTTGAAGATATTCCACACTCAGATTCTTCATCAAATCCATCGACGGGCTATCCGTCTGATCCAGCAGAGGTGCCCCCTGAGCCCTCCTCTCCTCCAGAGGATCCTACTTATTCTCAGTTTATAGAAAAGGTGGGTCAGATGCTCAATGTGGAGACAAGGAGAGTCCCTGATCCACATCAGGAGATGTTAGGAATTCTCAAAATTTTTGATGCTCCTAATGAACTGGTGGCGCTACCACAACATTCGGTATTGACCGCGTTGATGGAGAAGACATGGGATACCTCGCTATCCATTCCTCCAACATCACGCAAAATAGACTTGAAATATCGAATGAAGGATTCCCCCTTCCATTCAACAGTCCAGCTCCCACATCAATCAGTAGTGGTAGAGTCGGCAATGCAGAAGGCTCATAAATCGTGACTCTATTCGAATACACTGTCAACCAGAGATAATAAAATGCTTGACGGCTTTGCAAAAAAGTCATTTCAATCTGGGATGCTGAATGCCCATATACAAAACCACCAATTCTATATAGCACAATATCTTTTCGAAAATTTACAAGCGCTGAAGCCACATCTCCAACAGGCCACCCAGGACACAAGTTTGCCTGTACTGTACCACAACCTAGAGGAAGGTTTAAGACACCTGCTGCGGTCTATTTACGAAGTATTTGATGTTTCTTCCAAAACTTTGGATAATGCCATAGCAGCAAGACGTCTGGCATGGCTCCATTCCAGTGCAATAAAGGATGATGTTCATGATAAATTAGCGAATCTGCCTTGCCATCCAGATAACTTATTTGGGGATAAGTTCACTGACACAGCGACAAACCTTAAAGAACAGAAAACAGCAGTTCTTTCGCTCACATCCTCTCCTCAACCATCCACATCCACCAACCATCCAAATCTCAGTGTCAATATTCATCTTCTGCTCCATATAGAAGAACCAACTTCAAGGCCTATAAACCTTACCCATACTACAAGCCTCAATCCTATCAACCATCGAGGTAACAGCCATATCAGCACCAACCATCATGCCAACATGCCAGAGCCCCTTGTCAGCCACATCAAAAAGCTTACCCTCAACCTGCAAAAACCCAACCGGGGTTTTAGAAATTATGCTGCCACCATCACAAACACCTCCAGTAGGGGGCAGATTGTCTAATTTCCTTCCAGCCTGCAACCACATCACTTCGGATCAATGGATCCTCACAATAATAGGTTACTCTCTCCATTTCTCATCCCTCCCGCACTTAGTTCCTCAGAAACAGCAAACAGTACACCGAGGACTATCCTACAGGAGCTCCAAATTCTTCTCCAGAACTAGTGCATTCAGAAATTGCCTCACCCGCAATTTCATCAAGGGTTCTACTCACAATACTTCCTTATTCCCAAGAAGTCAGGAGGACTGCGTCCCATCTTAGACCTACGTTCACTCAACAAACACCTCCGCAAGGAGAAGTTAAAAATGACTTCTCTCAAATCCATTCTTCCATTTCTATGACCCATGGATTGGATATGTTCACTGGATTTGAAGGATGCATATGCTCACATACCAATGCATCCCAACTCCTGGTGTTACCTCTGTTTCCAAATGGACAACCAAGACTTCCAATACAAGGTTCTTCCATTCAGCCTTTCCTCTGCCCCCAGAGTCTTCACCAAATGTCTGGCAGTAGCGGTGGCACACCTCCATCATCAGGGAGTGCAAATATTTTCTTATCTGGACAACTGGCATCTAGTAGCACCAAATCAGACTCTCTTACGAGACAACCTGCTTCTTGCCTGGACAATCTAGGTCTCTTAATCAACTTTGAAAAGTCAAATCTAGAAGCCACTCAAACCTTACAATTCATAGGAGCCTACATCAACATAGTTCAAGACAAGGCCTTCCTACCACACCCACGAGCATTAGCTCTCTCCACACTGTCTACATTTCTACTTCACAGTGCAACAGTTCCGACTCGCCAAATCCTAACCATTCTAGGACACATGGCAGCATCCATCTATGTAGTCCCACATACGTGTCTACATATGCGTCACCTACAATGGGGGTCTAAAAAACCAATGGACACAATTTCTCCATCCAATGTCCACTCCCATTTCCTTAACCAACAGCATGAAGAAAGATCTGCAATGGTGGCTACCATCAACGTTATTAACAGGCTCACCTCTATGACTCCTTCGACATCAAGTAATACTCACCACAGACGCATCCCTCAAGGGATGGGGAGGTCACCTGGACCAGCTACAAACACAGTGTCTGTGAACCACATACAAACGCAAACTACACATAAATTTTCTAGAACTCAGAGCAGTCAGAAACTCCCTTCGAGCCTTCAAAAGCTCCTTATGGGGAAAAGCAGTGATGATTCACACAGACAACCAGGTTACAATGTTCTACATAAACTAATAAAGAGGGTCTGGTTCTTGGAACCTCTGCAAGGAAACAGTTCAGATACTGGAGTGGGCTCACCACAGATCCATCTCTCTCCAAGCTGATTCCGAGCAAACTTATCTGCTCGGAATCAGCAATTCCAGAGCAGACAAATGCAGCAGAATATTTCCTCCCCACGAATAGGAACTACACCAAGAGGTTGCACAGCACATATTCTCCATTTAGGGTGTTCCTTCCATCAACCTCTTTGCGACCGAAAGCAACAGGAAAGTGGACAACTCCCACTGAATTCTTCTTCTGCTCCATATAGAAGAACCAACTTCAAAGCCTATAAACCTTACCCATACTACAAGCCTCAATCCTATCAACCATTGAGGCAACAGCCATATCAGCACCAGCCATCACGCCAACGTGCCAGAGCCCCTTGTCAGCCACGTCAACAAGCTGACCCTCAACCTGCAAAACCCAACCAGGTTTTTAGGAATTATGCTGCCACCGTCACAGACACCTCCAGTAGGGAGCAGATTGTCCAATTTCCTTCCAGGCAGGGAATAAACTGGTTAGACTGTTTGTATTTTTAAATAGTGTAGTTAGTGTGTTTATTTTTAATAGTCTGTAAAGCAACTAATAAGCAGAAGTTAGTGTTTATATATTAAAAAATATATATATCCAGAAGCTAGAAATAAGCTAGGCGCAGTGTATACCTAAGTAAAAAGGTTGAAAAGTTCAGCACTTACCTTGGAAAGGTGTTCAGGTAGTGTGATTTGGTTTGATTAGGTACCAACATTTGTTAATCAAGAGAGCAGTGAGTCACTCTGGCTGACTAACTGAAGTGTTAAGGTTGTATGATAAATTTGATTAGGTACCATCATTTGTTAATCAGAACAGCAGTGAGTCACTCAGGACAACTAACTGCAGTGTAAATCTCCAAAGGGATTTTTTTTTTGCACTAATTTACCTTAGAAGCACAATATATATTGTAAGGGAAGAACTCAGTAACCCACAATCCAGTGGGAGCACTGAGAGGAGAGGATCGCCTTGCTGGTGGCTGAAAGGAATCAGTACGTTTTTGCTTGGGAAATTTTCTTTTTAAAATTATTGGGATGAAGTTAACTATTTGGAAATATTATTTAGTGTGTTTGTGTGTATTTGTGCTTTTAATAATTAAGGCAAGGAATTATTGCGTGTCCCGTCCGTGCTCTGCCCGCGCCCGGGCTTGCTCACCTCTCCAGCTCCTCCAAGGGTCCTGGGTCATCCTCCCCTGCAGCGGTGATAAGCACAGCCAGGCCTCGGCATCCCGCGGCGGTCGCCGGGCCTTCTTCCTCCAGCCAGGCCTCACGGCGGGGCTCGGTGTCCTCCGTGGCATCGTTCCCCGCCCCTAGGTGCGCACGGACCGCCCGGCTCCTGAAAGGGCCAGGGGCAGATCCCAGCTCCTCAGCGCGCCCTGATTAACCACAGTATAACAGGAAGCTCCTGCCCTCACTTCCTTGCCTTGGCGATCAGATCGATCACTTCATGATTTCTAGTTTGCCTCTGCATTTCCAGTCTGTGTTCCAGTCTTGTTCCAGCCTTTTTCCTGTCTAGTTCCAGTCCTGTACCAGTCCTGTTCCAGTCTCGTTCCAGTTCTGTTCCAGTGTCCTCCTGTTCCAAAGTCCTCCTGTTCCAGCGTCCTTCTGTCTCCTCGTCTCCTCAGGTAGTACCTCTAGGACTGTCTTCTCGGTACTGACCTCAGCCTGTTCTTGACCATGTTGATTGCTGCCTGCCTCTGACCTTCTGCCTGTTTCTACAACCACGTCTACTCGCTGCCTGGAACCGACCGCTGCCTAATTACCGACCATGTCTGCACACTGCCTGGAACTGACCTCTGCCTGAACTCGACCACGTCAGACTGCTTCCTGGAACTTGACCTCTGCTTTGGTTGACAGCCCACGGACTGACTTCTGGTATTTGACACCTGCTTTGGCTGACTATCCACGGACTGATCACTGGCATTGACCCTTGCATTGACTGACCACGATACCTTGACTATGGCCTTGATCCTAGCCTTACATTTAGAGACTCTCTTCTGGCCTTCTCAGGCACCCCGGACTTCTGTCCTGAACATCGACTGCGCACCCTTGATCGTGGTGAGCACACCTCTGATCTCTCAAGGAGATCCTACGAGGCCCACCTAAAACCAGGCGGCCCAGGTAACCAAGGGAACCCTGGGTTGCTAGTGGTAAAGCTCTAGCTAGCATCTGTCTCCTCCTGTGCTCCGCCTCCTGGTGGCAGGCGCTCTCTGGGTCCCGCCAGTGAGCCTACCATTCCTGCACTAGGCCAAGGGTCCACCTCCCGGCGCAACAGGAATAAACTGAAGTTAGACTTTGTATTTTTAAATAGTCAGTAAGGCAGCTAATAAGCAGAAGTTAGAGTGTTTGTAGAAATAAGCTAGGAGCAGTGTAGGGAAGGATCGCTACCAGCCGTCCCGTCCACAACAGAGACCCATCGGGGTCCAGGCTCCGAGGCCCGGCTTCCACCCTCCCCCACCGACGCATTCAAGCACCGGAGGAGGCCGCGACCAGCCGCGACCGGAAGAGAGAGGCCCCAGCCACCCGAAAGCCCGACTCACCTGATTCTTCAGGGATCCTGCTTCGGAAGCCCGAGTCCATCCCCCGACGCACCCGACGTCGAGGAAAAACGCAGCAAGTCCCCCTGCGACCGGATCAGCCAAGGCCCCAGCCCCTGAGGCCCACCAATGCGACGAAGCTTTTGAGGACCGCCCCCACCTGACGTCAGAGGAGGCGCCGAGTGAGTCTTTTAAATTCTAACTCACTCCAGGCGCCTTCCTCTTTGCCGGGAAGGATCACTACCAGCCGTCCCGTCCATTACAGAGACCCATCGGGGTCCAGCTCCAAGGCCCGGTTTCCACCCTCCCCCACCGACGCACTCAAGCACCGGAGGAGGCTGCTACCAGCCGCGACCGGAAGAGAGAGGCCCCAGCCATCCGAAAGCCCGACTCACCTGATTCTTCAGGGATCCTGCTTCGGAGGCCTGAGTCCATCCCCTGACACACCTGACGTCGAGGAAAAACACAGCAAGTCCCCCCGTGACCGGATCAACCAAGGCCCCAGCCCCTGAGGCCCACCAATGTGACGAAGCTTTTGAGGACCGCCCCCACCTGACATCAGAGGAGGCGCCAAGTGAGTCTTTTAAATTCTAACTCACTCCAGGCGCCGCGTGCCGGGCATCGCGCGCCCGAAGGAGCGCGACCTTAGTGCGCCCCTTTGTGCCCCCTATCCCCCATCCCCGCTACCCTACCTCCCGACCTCCCTACCCCGTCCCTCTCCCCTCCCACTACCCCTTATACCATCTTTCCCTACCCCTATCCCCCCCCCCCCTTATATGCGATAGCAATTCCACTACCACTCATACCAGAGATACTCTATGGCACCTTGCACCTCTATGTGAAATTTGACTCTACTTATATTTGCTACCCAGCCCAACGATTAGCAATGATTTTATCCATCACCTGCTGAATGCTTAGTACAAGAAACCTCTACCCTGAACACATCCTATATTGAATTCTGCATCGCTGTACATTTTACCTCACAGTGTTCCATGATTTCTATTGTACCTCCACTGATCCCTGAATATCACTAGCTATCCACTATCGCTCCCCTAATCTACTCTCTAGCTGCTTTGACCCTGCTTAAGGGTCTCGCACCTCCCCTCTCTGCACCTCCATCACCCAATGGAACATTAATTACCACCTCCCTCTCCTCCTATTTTTTTCCCTCCCTCTATCTATATACCCCCCGCCCTACCTCTACATTACTCGCCATACCACCCCAACTCACTTGCAATGGCCACATACCCCATCCCTTGCATCCGCCACCTTTCTCAAAGACTTCCCTTCCTTCACATCCACCATCCTTCTACCAACGTAAATCCCTAATTCCGATCCTTATATCTCTGCTGACACAACTCCTGGGCCTTACCACTCTCTCTTTAGTGCTATTCAATGCACAATCACTCTCTAAAAAAACTCCCATCCTCAATGACCTTCTGATTGATTGCAAGCCAGACATCTGCGCCGTTACTGAGGCCTGGCTTAAAGACTCTGATATTGTACTTCTCAACCAACTCCCCACCTCTTCCTATGATATTTTCTCCATCCCCAGACCCAAAAATGAGGCGGTGGTCTTCTACTTGCTACCAAGAAACCCTTGAATCTCAAACATATCCACATAGTCACCCAATCTAAACTTGAAATCGGCCTCTTCAAGTATTCCAAACTACAAGTATGTCTAGTCTACTCCCCACCTGCCCTCCTGGAATCCAACCCGTCACCCATTATTGAATTCATTGCAGACAATATCAACTCTGATATTCCGACCATCATCCTGGGAGATTTCAACCTCCACGTTGACTCCCTTCCATTGACATCCTCATGTGACACCCTCCTCAATTCCCTCCAGGCAATAGGATTTAAACAAATCATTGCCTCCCCCACCCACAAAGCTGGACACACATTAGACCTGATCTTCACTAATGCCGGCCTTCAACATACAACCCCCCCCCCCCTTCCTGCTCTCCAGTCCCGTGGTCTGACCACTTCCTTATTGAAACCCTCTTCTCCATCAAAACCTCTACCCCGAGCCACACCACCATTAGCTCCAATATAATCTCCCGAAAATCCTGCAACACTGATGACCTTGTCTCAGCTCTAGCAACCTCCTTACCCAATCTTTAATGCACCGACCCTGACTCGGCCATGATTTCATGGTACAACATCACATTAGAGATTGCCAACAACCTCTGCCCAATATCCAAACGTGAACTAAATACGGAGTCCAAGCACTCAAACCCATGGTACACCTCGGAGCTAAAAACAATGAAAAATAAACTAAGACAAAAAAAAAGCGAATTTGGTGCAAGAACCCCACCCCACAGCATACCTCTAACTACAAGACGGCCCTTCACTGCTATAGAATCACCACACTTAAACACAAACGAGGGAGGCAGAAAGGAGACGCTATTACCTGCAGCAGAGGGACCCGGGGGTAAACGCTGCTTGCTCCTACGGTAAAGATCTACCCCCTGCTGATTGAACTGACTGCATTGGTTTTACTGAGGCAGAAAAGAGACGCTATTACCTGCAGCAGAGGGACCCGGGGGTAAGCGCTGCTTGCTCCTACGGTAAAGATCTACCCCAGCTGATTGAACTGACTGCTTTGGTTTTACTGAGGCAGAAAAGAGACGTTATTACCTGCAGCAGAGGGACCCGGGGGTAAGCGCTGCCTGCTCCTACGGTAAAGATCTACCCCAGCTGATTGAACTGACTGCTTTGGTTTTACTGAGGCAGAAAAGAGACGTTATTACCTGCAGCAGAGGGACCCGGGGGTAAGCGCTGCCTGCTCCTACGGTAAAGATCTATCCCAGCTGATTCCTCGATTGAGGGGCGTGGCCTGAGCCCGGAAACGGACTATAAATTCAAGCCATAAGCAACGCGCGGCTAAGCACGTAGGGCTTAGCCGGGCTTCGCCGGGATTTGCTGTGTTTGCCTGGAAATTGTTCGTTTAAAGATTTACCTCAGGTAGGATTGTTAAATGTTTTAAATATGATGTGTCTCCTTAAAAAAAGCCTCCAACAAGTGATTCTCTTTTTTGTTATATGCATTGTTCCATTCTGCTCAGTATAAGTCCTGGTTTAGTTATTTTTCCTTTTAGTATTCTGATATAAACATGCCACACACCAAACGGAAGGCCAAGTTAAGGCCTCCAGCTGGAGTGATTATGGCAGATTCCGGACATAGAACTGTAACAGAATGGATAGACTCTAACTTAAATACCCCTGTAGGACAGACTGTTGGAGGAGAAGCATTAGAACGGAATGCCTCCTCCCAGGCCCTAGAAACATCTTTAAGTCCAGGGGCGCCGGATACGCCACCTCCCCCTGGAGGAGCTGAAGGTTTCACTTCAGTAAATCCAGGGGATCCGCAGATGGAGTCCCAGAGACCTAGTGAGCGGCTGAATGAGTCCGTGCATTTTGCTAAGGAGACAGATATATCTGTGCAATTAGGACAACTGAGTGTGTTAGAAAAATCTGTGCCGACCCCAAAAGAAACAAGTACCTCAACGACTTTTGTACCATCGGTAGAAAAACAGGATAGTATTGAAGTGTTAATAAAAACGGATTCTCAAATTAAAAAACCAGTAAATATAACGTTAGAAAGTTTGTGGAACTATTTAGTGAAATTAGATGACTCAATTAATAAATTAACTGCTGCAGTTTTGAAAACATCTAATTCGTCGGTACAAAATACCCTCGAACTAGAGAAACAAAATAAAGAAATTAGCACACTGACTACACGTGTTTCTCAGATTGAAAAAGTTCAGAGCTATCAGGTTATAGCAGAAGGAAATATAAATAAGAGATTAGAAATTCTTGAAAACTCTATAAGATCCCTAAATTTAAGGGTAAATAACTTTCCAATTTTAAATAAAATAGACTCGGTGGAATTATTTAGGGAATATATGTTGCAGATATTAAAAATACCAGAGAAATGTTTACCAGTTATAGTGAAAGCTTTTTATTTGGGGATCATGAAGAAAGTGTTAAGAGAAGAACAATTTGTAGAGAGCGCTAAAGAAAAAGAAAAGGAAACATTAGAAATAGAGGTAGTTCAAAATAGTTCTATAAACTTATCTGATTTACTGAGACTTGGTTGTTAAAGAACGAGGAACATTATTAATTCAGTTTGCTTTTGCAACTGATAAGGAAAACGTTTTGAAATCCTTTTTTCGAAATCGATTAAGTACTTTCTAAGGGGAAAGAGTATGGATCTTTCCAGACCTAGTTAAGATGACTCAATTGCGCAGAAAGAAATTTCTATCTTATAGGAAAGAAGTAATAGATAAAGGTGGATATTTTATTTTAAAATATCCATGCAAGTGCACTGTTAAGTTAGAGGGGAATACCTACACATTCACAGAGCCAGTAGGTCTTAGGGATCTCCTAGCAGGAAAATGATCGGCTTATATGATTAGTAGAGTATTGACAATGCATTTTTCCTTGACTAATGTTTTCTTTATAATCCGTTCAAATATCTTGAGACTCACTTGAATTTCCTTAAGTATAATAATGACTGAATTGTATGCTTAATGTTAGGTTGAAAAAATTTTCCTGTTTCTTATTAAGGACTCAGTCATTATGAGATTTCTTAAATGTTTTGTTTATTGTAAACATTTTGAAAAAGTAATAAAGAATTAAAAAAAAAACAACCACAAACGAGACTTCTACGCCTTAAAGATCCACCAATACCTGTACAACCCCAAAGCGCTCTTCTCCTATGTATCAAGCCTCACCAAATCCATTCCACATACGATCCCCGATTCCGAAGCCCACACCAAATGTGAAGAACAATAAAATAACAAACCTCCTTTCCAGATTCTCCAACCCCCCACACCCCACACCATCAGGGACCAGCCTTTCCGCCACTTCCTTAAGCTCTCTGGATCTCATCTCCACCAAAGAAGTTGAATCTATCCTTAAAAAGCTCAGACCAACCTCCCACCCTCACGATACCATCCCTACCAAGGCACTCCTATCTGTTCCAACCTCCATTGCAAAATCTCTATCTGACATCATCAATTGTATCCTCTCCACAGGCATAGTCCCAGACACACTAAAACAAGCAGTGGTTAAACCCCTCCTTAAGAAACCCTCTCTGGACCCAAAGGACCCTGCCAATTTCCGCCCCATCTCAAACCTCCCATTCTTAGCCAAAATAATGGAAAGAGTTGTCAATGCACAGCTGACAGACTACCTCGAAGACCACAAAATCCTTCATCCTGTACAGTTTGGTTTCCGAACAAACACTATCAAAAGGTACCGAATCCTGTCATTTCAAATTTTAAAAAAAACACTAAAAACATGGTTGTTTAGACAGGCCTTTCCTGACTAACTCTCTCTCCCTACCTCTATCTGCCTACAATAATCCATTACCTCCCACCTTTCGCTATTACCATTGTACTATATGACCATATGCATATAATATATATGCATATAATATATATTATATGCATATAATATATGCATATAATAGCACACAATTAGCATGATATATTACAATAGTCACTTATATTAAGAACCTCTCGCCAGTTGCGCTATTTTTTTCTATGCCTTTCTTTATTCATGCACCCTGCCCTACCATGTTGTACCCTTGTTAAATGTATTTTCTAAACATTTTGTTATGATGTAAACCGGTGTGATGTGCACACTAACACCGGTATATAAAAAGTTTTAAATAAATAAATAAATAAATATACCTAAGTAAAAAGGTTGAAAAGTTCAGCACTCACCTTGGAAAGGTGTTAAGGTAGTGTGATTTGGTTTGCTTAGGTACCAACATTGTTAATCAAGAGAGCAGTGAGTCACTCTGGCTGACTAACTGAAGTTAGACTGTTTGTATTTAAAAAGAAGTTGGCCATAGAGGCAAAAACTTACAGTAAAAACTTTTTAAAATATATCCGAAGCAGAAAGCCTGTGAGGTTCCGCTTGACTGTTCCGCTTGACGGTTATGCGTCGGGCGGAGGCTTTTTAAGCACCGATAAAGGAGAAACAGTGATTTTCAGTTGCAAGACAGCGTTTTGAAAAAATGAGAAAAAATTTCCTGAAGAAGGCATTTCATGCCGAAACTTGTACAAGTCGGAGGACATTGTAACCATTTACCATTGGGGACTTTCCAAACGCAAGTTAAGTAACTATTTAACAGCTAAACAGTAAAAGCAATTGTTTATGCTACATTGACGATGATAAAGATTATGAGGTGTGCACACACAAATAAATAAATAATAAAATACACATATACAAAAAAAGGAAAAAGCAAAAAACATAGGGCACCGGACATGCCCGCACCATTTTTAAAGATGGAGCCGGCCATGCCCGTGCCATTTTTAAAGATGGCGCCGGCCATGCCCACACCATTTTTAAAGATAGCGCCGGCCATGCCCATGCCATTTTTAAAGATGGCTCCGGCCATCCAGTGCTCCTACCATGTGACAGGGGCTGGCCAATGGCACAGATACCCTGTCACATGGTAAGGGCAAAGGGCCATCAGCGCCATTTTTATTAGCGCAGCCGACGGCCCGAGAGCAGGAGATTGCTCCCCGCGCCCCCACTGGACCACCAGGTAATTTTAAAACATTTTGGGGGGGGGGGTCGGGAGGGTGGGGGAGGCTAAGGGGTCAGTTTTAAAGGGTCAGGGTGGGTTTTTTGTTTATCGGATCGGGCGCAGCCGATAAACAGAAAACCAATCGGGCTGGACAATAAAAATTATAAGATTTGAATCGGAACCGGAACCAAACTGATTCCGGTTCCAATTCACATCTCTAGTATATAATACACTTTAGCTACTATAGGGAATGTTTCTTCTGGAATTTTCAATGTTTCAATTAGATACCTTTTCCAGATATCTGTAGGTGAAGCATATGGGATTTTCGGAAAATTTATACAACGAATATTCTTTGCACATGATAGATTTTCCAGCTTAAAATTGAAAGAGATATTTTCTTTAATCATCTCTTGCTGAGTAAGAGAAAGACTTTCAATTTTAGTACTATGTAAGTCCCAAATCTTTTTACTTTCTCCCAAATCATTTTCAACCAGTTCCAATCTTCTATCCACATCTTGAACTGCTTTAGAAATATTATTAATTTGGAATGAAACAGTGTTCAAAATATAAATGGCTTCCCATGTCATTTCAAAGCTAATCTGCTGAGGTCTCACCAGCTCCGTTATTTGAAATGGGGGATATTTAGGTTCTTTCCCATATCCCTGGGACTGGGCAACTTGAGCCACAATTTCGCCCGGTGATATAGGGGCCTCTCTCTCCAGCACCGGAGGCTCCGAAAAGGACTCACCTTGGGCGCCGAATTCTGACCCCTCTGAGTCCCTCAACCGATGCTGGGGTCACGCCTCCGCTGGATTCTCAGGTGGTGATCTCTCCACCAGAGATAATGTTGTCATCAGCTCAGGGGAGGTTGCGGGCACTTCTTCCCCACGCTCTTCTCCCAGCAAGCCCTCCACGGTATTTCCAAGGACCTGAAATACATGTGTGTCCATGGGTCCGGCCAAAGTTTGTGGAGAGGATGTCTCCAGAGCTAGACACTCCCTTGCCCTGCGTTTGCAGGCTGAATGCGGCATTAATCCAAGGAAAAAGATATCCAACAAGGAAAAAACAGACGCCCAGGCTACACGCTATGTCGCCATCTTGGATCACGTGACCCAGGCTCTCTCATTCTATCTTGAGCTAATGGGCAATCTGCTGACTGTTGAAACTGTTCCCACCCAAACTCCCCCCAATCCTCTAACCATATGTTGCAGCATATCTCCCTCCTGCCCTCTACAACCCACCACCCCCTCCCCCCTTCATCCCCAATAAGTTCTCATCACCCAATAAAGTAGGGGAATAGGGTCATGCTACATTTGTTCGGGTGACACGCCCCCACTTCTTTCTGTGAAGGATGATACAAAGGTAAAAAGAAAAAAAGAAAATTAAAAAGTTACCAGGTAAATAAGATGGCTAAATATATGAATTCCCAAAACTCATTAGCTAATATAAAATATATATTCCCATTAGGTACCTCTAGATCTCCAAAGATTACCGAAATTTATTCTATGTGGGATTTGGTAACTGAAGCAATATCAAACTAGGTAAAGGTATAAGAGCAAAACCGTCTAAGTCTGCAGCCACAACGAAATAGAAAGGGTCCATTCATCTGCTCGGTGGAGAAACCATCAATCGTCACTTTGAAGACCTTGAGAGTGAGAATTACTGATGTTGTCTAGGGCTCTGATGTTCTGTCCGAGCCGCAGAGGCCAGAGAAAAGTGTGCAGAAAATACAGCCATAACAAAAACAAAGCACTGTCTAAAAACAAAGCTACTCTGAAGCCTGGCCTGCCACGGCAGTTGTTTAGCAAAGGGATGTTAATCTAATTTTAATCTTAACCACTACAGAGACCAGATTATAAGAAACAAAATGGAGGCATCCGTGCCAGTAGTTCATTAAAGACTTGCAGGCATCAACAGTTATAAATTCCATCTCATGAGGAAAGGAAAAAGAACAAGGATAAATGATCCCACGTCAAACTATCTTTCATTCTCCAGCTTCACAGATTGCACGCTCTGTGTCAGCAAACAGGCTACATGGACTGTGTGAAAAAGTAGACACAACAAGATCCAGTGCCCAGTAGCTGCAGATTAGAAATGATCTTGCCATGCGGGTCACTTATTTTATCATTCCAGCCATAAATTTCTGGGCTTTGATAATCAAGTCAAAAAATTTAACACTTCCTGCAAGCCAAATTTTTAGTTTTGCAGGGAATTAAAGCAAAAATTTTATTTGCTTTTTGAATAGTATAGAGCAGCGATTTTCAATCTGGCAGGTGTGTCGCGTGCTACTCACAGCCGGCGGGGGCCGAAGAAATGAAGACTGGTGCTGCTAGCTGCCACTGGAGACCAGGCCAGTGGGGCCGAAGATCGGAGCTGCTGGCTGTTGCCGCCGGAGACCAGGCCTGAGGGACCGAAGAAATGAAGACTGGTGCTGTCAGCTGCTACTGGAGACCAGGCCAGTGGGGCCGAAGATTGGAGCTGCTGGCTGCTGCTGCCAGAAATCTGGCCAGCAGGGCCAGGTCTCTGCTGCTAGCCGCCGCCAGAGACCAGGCCAGTGGGCCAAAGACGAGCTGTTCAGCTGGGGGCCTTTGTGTGTGAATATGTGTGTGTGTATTTGAGATCGGAAGGGTGTTTCTGTGTGTGTGTCTATGGTGAGTATATAAGAAAGGAATGGTGCTTCTATGTGTGTGTGTGTTTGTGTGTGTGTGTGTGTGTGTGTGTGTATGGTGAAAATGTGAGAAAGGGAGGGTGCTTCTGTGTATGTGTGGTGTGTATGTGAGACAGGAAGGGTGCTTCTGTGTGGTGTGTATAGGAGACAGGGAGGTTGCTTCTGTGTGTGTATGTAGTGTATATGTGGACAGAGAGCATGCTTGTATGTGTCAATGTGTGTGTGCGAGAGAGAGATGGAGCATGTTTTTGGCTGGCTGTGGCTGTGAGAGAGAGAAGGGGCATGTGTGTGATTGAGCTTGTTTGTAAGTGATATAGAGAGAACATGTGTGTGTGATTGAGAGCTTGTATGTAAGTGAAATAGAGAGAGCATGTGTGTGTTTGAAAGCCTGTGTGTAAATAAGAGAGAGCAAGAGCATTGTGTGATTGGTCAGAGAGGTGACATGTGTATGTGTGAGAAAGACTGATCAGGGAGATGACTGGTATGTGTATGCTTATGTGTGTGTGTGAGTGTTGTTGATCTGCTCCCCCAGAGGGGAGGAGCTAGCAATCTGTTATCGATCAGCTCCTCCCGAGGGGAGGAGTAGCAATCTGTTATGGATCTGCTTCCCCAGAGGGGAGGAGTTAGCAGACTGTTAGTAATCAGCTCCTCCAGAGGAGAGGAGTTAGCAACCTGATGTAGATCTGTTCCTCCAGAGATGAGGAGTAGCAATCTGTTATGGAATCTGCTCCCCCGAGGAGAGTAGCCAGCAATCCGTTGTACTCCGTAGACGGAGTTAGTGATCTGTTGTGGGTTGGCTCCCCACAGAGTGGCAGCCTGTTATGATACCGCTCTAGTAGTGTAAGGAATTAACACTTTAATGTAAATTGGTGAATCCTTGGGCTGATGGCAGATAACAGCGCCCCCAGGAGGATATCCTGAGAGGGACCACCGGCTAGGCTGGAGTATGGAGACAAACACAGATAGTTCTTTATTAGACAGGAAGGAGAACCACCAGAGATGGCAGTAGTGAGCTGATGTGCCCGGCAGGGCTGAAGTCCCTCCGATCCTGGAACTGCGATCTCTGGGTTGCTGAGCTGTAGAGAGAGACTATAGGTAGTGAGTAGACAGGGTATGCTGGATACATAACCAGTAGTAGATGATACACTCACAATTGTAGATATCTGTAATGGCTTCTATGCACCTGAGAGTCTTCAGTATATTCAGGAACAGGAGCCATAGGCGAGTACTGGTTCCTATATGCAGTCTGGAATAAGAACTCACAATATCTGTGTATGAGATGGCTTCTGGAATAGAAGAGAGCTTTGGAGGGCTTTAGGAACATAGGCCCTCGTGGAGCGAGTACCGGTTCCTATCTGCAATAATAACTCATGATCTCCATACCTGTGATAACGTCTTAGACAGAAGAGAGTCTTCAGAGATTAGGAACATAGGCCCTCGTGGAGCGAGTACCGGTTCCTATCTGTAATAGAACTCACAGTGTTCACGTCTGCAATCGCTTCCAGGCAGAAAGGAGTCTTCTGAGCTTTCAGGGACGTAGGCCCTCGAGGAGCGAGTACTGGATCCCATCTTAGCAATCTGAAATCAAGAAGAGAGAGTGGGGCCCCAAGGAGCGGGTACCCCTTGGTAAGTTTGTGGAGGCAGAGTAGCAGAGAGAGAATTCCCCCCTTGCTAACTCGATTCGTAGTTGCAAGCAAAGACCTTTTAAGTTGGAAGCGGATGACGTCACTACGGGGGGACGCCTCCGAGGTTCGCACCCTTGCAGGTACAAACTCTGGAGCGCGCGCACGCCCTCTTCAGGAACATGGCGGATCTGCCGCGTCAGGCCAGCCCGGGGATTCTGGGGAGAAGCGGCGAGGAGAAGCCGCAGCAGCATCTGTCCGTCAGACCCGAAGGGAGTCGTCACAAAGGTAGAGAAGGTGGAGCGAGGGCGAGAACAGGCACAAACGCAACAGTGAGAGAGAGAGAGAGAGAGACTGGTTGAGAGATGATTGGTGTGTGAGAGACAGAAACTGGTCCTGAGGGTGCGACTGGTGTGTGTGTTTGTGTGTGAGAGAGAGAGAAAAGACTAGTTGTGGTCCCTAAGGAAGAGGACTGTGAAGATAGCTTCAGCAGCTATAGCTGATTCTGGTGTGGCCTGCAAGGGAAAAGGAGTAGGAGAACTGCAGGAGAGGGTAAGTAAAGGTGGCTTTTTAAGTTCATTTTTCTTGATTGACTGCTATTTTAATTATTGGGTAGTATGTGATGTGTCTGCTGTTTTGAAATATTGGTGTTTGAAGAATTTTTAATAATTTTGAAGAGTTTTTAATTGTTAGATGATGTTCTGTTCATCAGCTGTTTTGAAACATTTTTTCATATAGTTTTATAATTATTTCTGTGTGGGAATCTAGCCTGGCTTTTTCTGTTTTCCTAATGGGAGGTGTATTGGTGTTTAGGGCCTGGTTTAATATTTGTAGTATTGCCTTTTTATAGGTAGGGTTGTTCCATTTGAGTACTTGCCATAATGCAGGTGTAACTTTGTCTGGAGTAGTTTGTGTGCATTATTGCAGATCCTGGGACTTTGTTAGGTGCTATATCTTGGCTTCCATTTTTCCAGGTTTGCTCTGCATGCACAGTGGCTTTTTTTGGGTTTTCATTCCAGTTTGTCTCCATATTTGTAATTTGTGGTCTTTCTGTACTTGGTGAAGGTCGATCTTGTGTGTATGACTGAGGTGAGATATTTAACTAGCATGTAGGCACATAAAATACCTCATTTTCAGGCTGATTCAGTAAAGTCCACGGGAGAGCAGACGAACGCCCGCTCTCCTGGCGCACGCACAGGCCACTCGCCTGTGCGTGCGATTCTCTATTCTAATGAGGCCCGGCGGTAGAAACAGGCAAAAGGAGGCGCTAGGGACACTAGCGCGTCCCTAGTGCCTCCTTTTTGTCCGGAGCGGCGGCTGTCAGCGGGTTTGACAGCCGACGCTCAATTTTGCCAGCGTCGGTTCTCGAGCCCGCTGACAGCCACGGGCTCGGAAACCTGATGCCGGAAAAATTGAGCGTCCGGTTTTCGATCCAACAGCCGCCAGCCCATTTTACATTTTTTTTCTTTTTTTTTTACTTTTTTTACCCTTCAGGACCTCCGACTTAATATCGCCATGATATTAAGTCAGAGGATGCACAGAAAAACAGTTTTTACTGCTTTTCTGTGCACTTTCCCAGTGCCGGCAGAAACTAGCGCCTACCCAAAGGTAGGCGCTAATTTCTTAAAGTAAAATGTGCAGCTTGGCTGCACATTTTACTTTCTGTATCACGTGGGAATACCTAATAGGGCCCTCAACATGCATTTGCATGTTGAGGGCACTATTAGGTTCCGCGGGTTGGATGTGCGTTTTCCGCCCCTTACTGAATAAGGGATAAGGGAAAACGCGCATCCAAGGGCAGGTTACAGTACAGTGTGCTCCGTCGGAGCACACTGTACTGTATCAGCCTGAATATCTGTTGTGTTTTCTCAATTGGACATGCATTGGTGGTGAACTGCTGTCTTTTTATAAGTAGGGCTTTTGCATCTGGTAGTAGAGGAAGTTTGTGTTGCTGTTATTGAGATAACACCAGAATATCTTTTTTGCATGGTGAGTTGTACGGGGTATGTTCTTGTTTTGCTTTATACCCATTACTAAGGTCAGGGGTGGGGATGGGGGGGTGGGGTTAGCCCTGTGACTGTCATGTGAGGATCATCTATCAAGTGTGTTCCGACAGAAAAAAGGTTAACCACTGGTATAGAGCACATCAGTGAAAAACCCTTGTGCAGTGCTGAAACCTTTGCTGAGTAGTCTTGGAAGATGCGCACCCGGTGGAGTTGTACACCAAGTCATGGCACTTACAGTAGGTTTGAATGATCACCAACTTATTTGTGACGTTTAAAATATTCGCTATCACTATGAATGGTCACAAGGCCCCGTCTGACCTTACCCCCGGCGATGCACTCTTTCTTGCAAAAGCACAATTTCAGATCTGTAATACCTAGGGCATCGGGGAGCCAAGTTTCTAGAAACCCTCCAAGGTTTCTGTCCTCGATGGATTCTGGCAAGCCTAAGAACTGTAAATTAGATCTCCTGAATCTCTTCTCTAAGTCATCATATTTGTTGGCCTGCTCCACCCGAGCCTTCTCTAAAGCCGCCATTTTAGCAGCAGTTGCTAGAGAGTCATCTTCAAGTAAGGAGATGCCCTCGGTGTGTTCCGTGCACAGACCCAGCTCAGTAAATACCATTTTTACCTCTAAAAGTTGCGTAGAAATGCCGGACAGCTATTCATCTAGGGCTGTTAGCACAACAGACTTGATTTCTGCAATCATGGCTTCACTGTGTAACTTTTCTCCACTTTAGTCTTGCACTGCCGCCATTTTGGTATCTGTTCCATGGGGTTTCTATCTTTTTTTCCTCCCTTATTGGGCATCACTGACAATGATTTTTGCATGTAGGGTACTATTGACATAGACTCCGATCAATCACAGAAGAAGCACTGTGAAAGTGTTTCAAAAACAGAAGATTGCAGCTGATTATGAGGAGCTTGGCACCTGGAGCTCAGGAGAAAGCGTCCACCTCAGCTCACCACATCACATGACCCCGTCATAATGGGTTTAAGTAGTACAGAATCGGCTAGTATGAGGTTGCCTCATTTACTTGCATATTCTAGGAAGGTAAAAATTGCATTACAATTACAGCTCAGGACAGGAATGGGATGGGGTTTGACAGAAAGAGTAGCACTTTACTGTTACATGGGGCCTTATGAAGAAAGCATTCTGGTGCCTCCAAATGGTGAAGCAACTTCAGTCCTGACTACTGCCAATGTCCTAAGTGAGGAAGCCAATAACCTTATTAAGACCTCTTGTATTTGTGCCAAAATATTTGTTCACCTTAATTTCAAACATTTTGAGTTTCTTTGTAGTTCTGAAGCTCCCTTTAAGTATCTTAATTGTAAGATTATTCACACAGTTGTCTTTCCTTGAAAAATGTTCACCTACTTGAGGTGTCACTTTGTTCTTCTCTGCACTCTGTTTTGTCTGTGAAGGTTCATTCTTGTTCTTAATTTTTGGCTCGATTCATTCATCTAGCATCCCTTTTGTATCAGATCATATATACTATATTTATAGAGGAGCATAAGTGTAAACCCTTTATGCTGAACATCTTCCCCATGTGGGTAACTTGTAGGGCCCTGTGATGTATGCTGACATAATTTGCAGCATGATGTTTAATAGAGTTTTAAAATTTAATTTAATATTTCCATTCTGTCTTTCGCGGCTGGACAGTCACTTCAAGGTGGCTTACAGTGAGGTAGGCAAGGCCAGTGGTGTTAAATTATAGGCATCACATTATAAGTCATATTAAAGAGAGGTTAGGTCAAGGGATGAGGGCATTGCATGAAAAGGCACTACATTAACTTTGAAACCCCCTGATAGGGCACATAAAATAAGAGAGGTGTTTGTTGCCTGTTTGTGAGGAGTACCTGAATGTAATCCACTTTGAAGTGCCGAAAGGTAGAGAAATTAATTAAATAACTAAGATCCAGTCTTTCTGTGAGTTCAAAAAGAATAAAAATGGCTGAGACGATAATGTCATAGACCTGGCACAGAGGCAATGATTGTATAGCCTATGCTGTGTTGTGATTGTGGACCCTTGGGCTGGTTGGAACAGAAGATGGAGTGCTGTAGAAGTCCACAGCGAATGTCCCAACCAGGAGGCGGTTCGGAATCTCGGTGCTGGCTGACGCTCTTGTCTACGGTGAAGTCCTTTGCGACCAAGGACTAGACCCTCACTGGACGGATGGACGGTGTTGGACCGGAGAGGAAGAAGACTCTTCGCCCTGGAGACCAGCACTCCCCCGGGAGGAGCCCTTAGGAGTCCAGCCGCTGGGACTTTAGGAGATTCACCCTGGAAGCCGAAGTCCCCCCAGGAAGAGCCCGTAGGGACACGGCCGCTGGGACTTAGGCGACTTCCTGATGATGCGGGTGGTCCGGATGCAGGCGCCTCCTGCCGGTCGTGGTTCCGGACGGCTGGCACCTCCAGCAGGTTGTAGGAAATCCAGAAGTCAGTCCAGGAGTCGGAGTCCAAGGATGGTCCGCAGCTAGTCAGGGGTCGGTATCCAGAGAGCGGTCCGCAGCCAGTCCAGGGTCGGAGCCAGAGAGTGATCCAAAGCCAGTCCAGGGGTCAGAGCCAGAGAGCGATCCAAAGCCAGTACAGGGGTCAAGTCCAGAAGAATCCACAGCAAGGGAAGCAGGCAGAAGTGGGACGAAGACAACCAGGAACGCAGCAAACATAGGACAAGTCCAGGAACCTTGTTGCAAGGCACTGGAGGATCCTAGAAGCAAGATACTTATGGCTGAAGACGTCTGACGTCATCCTCAGCTGTACAGCTGATTTTCCCGCACTGGCCCCTTTAAGAAAGGCTCCTCCCCGCTCGCACGTGTCAGGGGGCGGGGCCAGCCACGCCGAGTCGTCGACGTCTCTCCCGAGGAGGGAGAGACGCGCTGAGGGGCCTGCAGGCCCGGGGGAGCTCCGAAACGGCCCGGGCCGCCCCCGAGGTAGGTGGAGGGACCGGGGCACGGCCCGGGACCGCAACATGCTGGACAGAAAAAACCTCACAAATACTTTTTCTTCCTCTGTGACTCTGTTATGATTCTCCTAGGTGACTTGAATGGCACTGCTCTGAACACCTCCTTATATTGTCCCTTATTATACTCCTATAAGGAAATATACCAAAACCTCTGTCATAAAGACACCTCACCATAACCCACTAGTAAGCTGCTCTGGAATTTCTCCAGAAACAAACTCTAATGGCCAGGACATATTTTGGAGCCACTGTCACACAGTACATTACAGTACAGTTATTCAGTGTTACAATGCTGATCATGGTGCTAGGTTACTGAGGGCCTCAAACTGTTCAGTAAACAGCCATTTTTTTTAGTAGGCACTGAAAGTTTAAGTTGTCTTTGATTCCTTATAAGGACAGCATTCCATATATCTGGTGCTGCATCTCTGAACGATCTGGAACTTGTCTTTTTCAGTTGGATCATTTTAAGAGGCAGAGTGGCTAGTTGCTGTTGGCATGAGCACATGTTTTTATTTCTGAATGGACTTTGTTACATTTTTGGTCAGATACATGTATTGTTTAGACTCAATCAGAATATAAGTGGTAGCAAGTATTTTCACTATTCTGTTATGCTGCATTGTTTATCAGCTAGTACACTTCATTACTCATTTACCATTGTCAGAACAATATGAAAGCTATTCTTCTATGTTAGCATATTGTTAAATCTCCGCAATGCATTATTTTACTGATACTTTTGTATTCCTTTCCTCACTGAATTAAGCTCTTTAGGTATCTTAGTTCGGAACTGGTGTTTCATTGGTGTTATCCTTGATGTGATTTTTCATTGTTTTTTATATAAGCACATATATATTAGTTTTATTTCAGTAGCAAAATGCTCCTCAAATTATTTTTTGGCCTGGCTTATTGCCAGTTTGGGTTAGGCTATCTTGCTGTCCTCATTAGCACAGGCAGTAACTCCTCCAAATGAGTCAGTGCTCACAATATGACTGATTACAATATCGAGTGCTCAAACAGATTTCAAAGATATGGATTTGAAAGCATAAGAGCAATATATAAAAAAGCTTATTATAAACCAATCTTGGGAGTATATTTTTCAATACTATCATTTAAAATTCAGTGATTTAGCAAATTTCTCTAACATTTTATATCTATAGGGAACACCTTGAATAAATCAAGTCCAATAAGGATATCCAACACCTTATTTTATTTATTTCAATTTATTTATGTATTTATTTAAAAGTGTTTCTATCCCGCTTTTACAAACAGTTTAGTCAAAATGGTTTACATAATTGTAAAAAACATAAAAATAAAATAACTTAAAAAATTACATAAATCACATAATAATAAAATAAAAGGTTAATAATTATAAATTATCTAGTTAAATCAAAAATCAAAATCAAGTGCCATCTTACAGCTACTGTATATATATGGAAAAAAGGGGAACATTGAGGGAAAGGGATGATTTTTACAAATATATATAGCAACTAATGGGAGGGGAATTATGGGATGAAAATATTGATATGGAGTATTACTGTTTGGTTGATGGAATTTTGAATTTTTCTGCATACTCCATTAGATCATGGCAGCTGACAAATATACATTCATAAAATCATGTAACAACAAAATGCCTACATAAAATTGATTCACAATATAGATAATTCAAATAAATCCTATGAAACAGAAGTACATATATAAAACCAATTAATAACATAGGCTGACAAATCTTATTCTAAAATGACTGAGGTCTTGATGATAAATGACTCCATAAATATTTATAGGGATCCTAAAGTACCTATGTAGATTATACTGTATTCATGATGCGGTTTCCCCAAATGCTTGTTTATACAAACAGGTTTTCAATACTTTCTTAAATGCTTTAGTATCAGATAATGTCCTCATTTGTACAGGCATAGTATTCCACAGGTTAGGACCAGCAACCAATATAGACAGATTTCTGACTATACCCAAATGTCCTGATGTTTCATTTTCCTCAATATTGACTAGGTAAATGAAAGATCAGGACATGCTTGAGTGATAAAGTTCCTGAATGGAATAAATGACAGTATTTTGGAGCAATTGGTTCAGGAACTGATGATAGAGGCAGCAATTTTAGATCTAATTCTTAGTAGAGCACAGGATTTGGTAAGAGAGATAATGGTGGTGGGGGCCGCTTGGCAATAGTAATCATAATATGATCAAATTGTATTAATGACTGGAAGGGAGACAGTAAGTAAATCCATGGCTCTAGCACTAAATGTTCAAAAAGGGAAACTTTGATAAAATGAGAAAAATAGTTTAAAAAAACCTCAAAGGTACAGCTGCAAAGGTTAAGAGTGTGCAACAGGTATGGGCATTATTAAAATATACCATTTTAGAAGCACAGTCCAGATGTATTCCACACATTAAGAAAGGTGGTAGGAAGGTCAAACAAAGACTGGCATGGTTAAAAGGTGAGATGAAAGAGACTATTTTAGCCAAAAAACATCTTTCAAAAAATTGAAAGAAGGATCCATCAGAAGAAAACAGTATAAAGCATAAGCATTGGCAAGCTAAATATAAGACACTGCTGAGACAGGCTAAGACAGAATTTGAAAAGAAGTTGGCCGTGGAGACAAAAACTAATAATAAAAATATATCCAAAGCAGAAACCCTGCAAGGGAGTCAGTTGGACATTAGATGATCAAGGAGTTAAAGGGGCACTTACGGAAGATAAGGCCATCACAAAAAGACTAAACAAATTATTTGCTTTAGGGGGTAATTTTCAAAAGGAGTTATGCGCATAAATGTAACTACTATTGTAGCAATTTTCAAACGCTATTTACTCACGTAAATATTTATATTTATTTATTTATTTTTAATTTTTATATACCGAGGTTCTTATAGAGACTACAAATCACTCCAGTTTACATATAACAATAAACTGCCCAACAGAGATAAGGGGCTTTACATAGAACAGTGGCACATATGTAACAATATAACTGGATGACAATATAACATAATGATAATAAATATTATAGATTAACATTGTAATTAATAAAATTATGTAATATAATCTGTATATAAATCTGTATATATATATATAATATATATTTATTATATTTATTATATATTATATTATATTATATTATTCATTATATTTATTATATATATTTATTATATTTATTATACAGATGTATTATATATATATAATATATATAATAAATCTGTATATATATATAATCTGTATATAATCTGTATGTAAAGTGCATTTATGTGAGTAAATCCTAAGGACAATTCAATGGCATATATTGTAGCAATTTTCAAAAACCCACTTACTCGAGTAAAGTGCATTTACTCGAATAAAGCCCAGTTTTACTCAAGTAAATGCTTTTAAAAATCAGGCCCTTGGTGTTTACAGAAGAGGATGTTGGGGAGATACCTGTTCCAGAGATGGTTTTCAAGGGTGACGATTCAGATGAACTGAACCAAATCAGGTGAATCTGGAAGATGTAGTAGGCCAGACTGACAAACTGAAGAGTAGTAAATGACCTGGACCAGATGGTATACACCCCAGGGTTCTGAAAGAACTAAAAAATAAAATTTCAGAACTATTTCATTACATTTGTAGCCTATCAATAAAATCATCCATTGTACCTGAAGACTGGAAGGTGGCCAATGTAACCCCGATATTTCAAAAGGGCTCCAGGGGTGATCCAGGAAACTGTAGACCAGTGAATCTGACTTCAGTGCTGGGAAAAATTGTGGAAACTATTATAAAGAATAAAATCACAAAACATTTAGATAGACACAGTTTAATGGGACACAACCAGTATGGATTTACCCAAGGGAAGTCTTGCCTCACAAATCTCCTACATTTTTTTGAAGGGATGAATAAACCTGTGGACAAAGGTGAATCGGTAAATGTGGTGTATTTGGATTTTCAAAAGTTGTTTCACAAAATCCCTCATGAGAGGCTTCTTCATGGGATAGGTGGCGATGTCCTTTCATGGATTACAAACTGGCTAAAAGACAGGAAACAGAGAGTAGAATTAAATGGACAATTTTCTCAGTGGAAGGGAGTGGGCAGTGGAGTGCCTCAGGGATCTGTATTGGGACCCTTACTTTTCAATATATTTATAAACGATCTGGAAAGAAATACAACGAGTTAGGTAATCAAATTTGCAAAGTTTGTTTTTTGTTTGTGTTTTCATTCTGCTTTTTAATTGATAGGGATGTTAGAATTTTTTAGCTCAGGTGAATTTTTAGTTACAGGCACTTGGACTACTTTTCTTATTATTGGAACCTCACTGTCGGGATGCCCTAATTCCAATGCGTCATTAGTATTCTTTGAAGATACCTCCCTCCGAACCATGCGCTGCTGAGCGACTGTCGGCTTTCCCCTTTGTTCTAGTTTAAAAGCTGCTCTATCTACTTTTTAAAGGTTAGCGCCAGCAGTCTGGTTCTACCCTAGAGGTGTGAATTGTGTCATCGTCTTAACGATCGATTTTGGCTGGGGGGGAGGGAAATCTTATTGTCGGGTTTTTTTGTTTTAAAAAATTGTTAAAAATCGTAAATCGGGGGAGGGCGGGAAAACCAGCACACCAAAAAAACCCTAAAACCCACCCCGAACCTTTAAAAGAAATCCCCCACCCTCCCAACCCCCCCCAAAAATGTTTTAAATTACCTGGGGTCCATTGGGGGTTCCTGACGTGATCTCCCTCTCTCTCTCTGGCCACGGCTGCGTTGAGAAATGGCGCCGGTGGCCCTTTGCCCTTATCATGTGACAGGGCAAAGGTAGCGCCGACGCCATTTTGTTTCCTGGCTCCCGACGTCACGCCTGCTGGAGATCGCCCCTGGACCCCCGCTGGACCCCCAGGGACTTTTGGCCAGCTTGGGGGGCCTCCTGACCCCCACAAGACTTGCCAAAAGTCCAGCGGGGGTCCGGGAGTGACCTCCTGCACGTGGGCCGTATTGCCAATCTTCAAAATGGTGCCGGCGCTACCTTTGCCCTCACTATGTCATACGGGCCCACTAGGTGGGCCTATCTTAGGGATACAAATACCTGCCTATGGGCCATGATATTATGGCCAGGCTCTCTCTCTCTCTCTCTCTCTCTCTCTCTCTCTTGTGTCTGGGATCATTGAAAAACTGGTCCCCCAGTGGTTGAATGCAGGAAATACATCAAGTTTGGCACTTATCGCAGAATCTGAAATGGTATCGCAATGTGCACTAACTTAGCTCTTCGCACAGGTAATTATCGCAAATTGCGATAAATACTATATTAGCATAAAACACGCCCCTTTTGCTATCGCATGCGGTACTTACCGCATTTTGATAAATCCAGGCCTGAGACCATATCTCAATCCCTTCAGATTTCAGTTTTGATGGAATATCCATTCGCAGGATGCGTGACAAATTGAAAATTTTGGTTTTTAATATGTTTAGGGGATGGCCTATTGTAAGAGCACTTCTGAATAGCTGTCAAATACATTTCTAACTCTTTAAATGAGGACTGAGAAGAAGAATAGTATGTCATCTGCATAGATGTGGAAATGTAATCACAAACTGCCAAGAAGCTTATATAGAGGGATCATGTATAGGTTGAAAGGAGTGGATGAGAGTGCAGAACCCTAAGGCACTCTGGTCTTGACTGGGATTCAGTTTGAGGTTTCATTCTCTATTTGAATCTATTGTCTGTGATGGGATAGTGAAAAAGTGAGCCATTTAAGGATGGATCCAGAACTACCAAATTCCTCAAACCATTTAGAAATTATTGTTTGGTCAACCATGTTGAATGTGATGGAAATATCTAATAACACCAAGACATAATCCTGATCACTATCAAATTCACTATGAAGTATATCTGTTACAGATAAGGGTAAGGTTTTCGTGCTGTGATTTTTCCTGAAACCAAATAGGTTAAGATTCAGTAGGCTGTTCTCTTCAAGGTAATCATTTAGTTGCTTATGGATTGCATTTTCAATGACTGTACTTTGGCCAAAAAAAGGTAAATTTGATATGGATCTGTAGCTTGAAAACTCTTGAGGGGGTCTGCGCATAGGGCACTTTTAGAGAGTCAGGTAAATGACCTTGTGTGAGTGAAAGGTTCACTCACACTATGTTGGGGCTATCTGCTCTAATTGCTTTTAATGCGCTGATGTGAATTGAATTTAAGGGGCAAAAGGAAGGATTTAGTTTCTCTAAAATCTGCTGTATTTCAGTGCTGGAGACCAACTCAAAGTGGTTCCAGCATGATATCAGAGCAATTGAAGCAGATAATATGGAGTCTGTAATCGGTGGAAATTTCTTTCTTATCTCTTCACTTTATTTCTAGAGACCTGAGCAAAATGATTACAATTTTGTAATCATTTTGCTCAGGTCATAGATCCTCCCTTCCCCTCTATTGCTCATACCCCCTAGGTGACCGCCCTTTTCCTTATATTAAGGAATTTAATCACATTGTACATTGTTGTCTTCTTGTTATGACCTCTTGTTGATTTCTTGTTGTTTAAGCTATTTTCCTTACTGCCCTAGGTTAACCCCCTGCCCAGTTCGCCTTCCCTGTTGAAATGTATTTTTAAACCTTCTGTTAATATGTGAACCGGTATGATGTCCCCACTAATACCGGTATATAAAAGTTTCTAAATAAATAAATAAATAAATTTTGGAGGTATAGGCAAGAGATTTTATTTAGTTGACTATTTTCTGACGACTTTGTAAAGTTTTTTACAGTAGAGAATAACAGTTTAAGGATTATATCCAATTTCATAAATTTTCTTTGAAAAATATTGGGGTTTTTTGCTTCATTAATCTTTTTTCTATAGCTACCTAAATGTTTTTTGTAAATAAAATTTATGATTAGAGGTAGATTTCCTTTTCCTCCATTTGCATTCGGTGTGACGTAATTCATGCTTTGCCTCCTTCAGCTAATTAGAAAACCATGGGGTCCCTTTTTCTTTTGACTGAGTTAATTGTGCTCAGAGGAGCCAACTCATCAGCAAACTGATTAAGCATATTATTCCAGTCATCAATTGCCAAAGCAATGTCTTCAGCTTCAATTTTACTGAGCTATAAGGGTAGTTTTTATTTGAGTTTTACGATGTCCATCTGTCCGTGCTTAATTAAGGATTTTTTATTCTCTATTAATGGCTTTGTGTGGAATTTAATTGTGGTCTGACCAGGGAATGTCAGATATTTTAATGTTGGTCCATATACCAAGAAAGAGGTTAAATTCATAAAAGCCAGGTCCAGTGTATGCCTGGCTTTGTGGATGAGACCTTGAATGATCTGGTCCCATCCTAAGGCATTCATGGATTCCATGAAAGTTTTGAACACATCAGACAAATGAAGTACATCAATATGAAGATTAAAGTCTCCCAGTACAATAGTAGATTCAGTGTTTAAGCCACAATTTCTTAATAACTCAATTAGAGGTGACGTTGTGAATTAATAGTCCTGGGGGACAGTAGACAAGCATATGTTAAGTTGTTTGGATTTTAAAATTAAAACTTCAAAAGGAGAGGCAGTGGTGTCATTTATCCTAATGTTGATATCGAAGTCATTTTATTTCACAAGGCATCAATTACACTGTCTTGCTAAAATCAAAATCTCTAGTAGATTAAAATTCACCTGTGTGAGGATGGTGTTTGCTACTAGCTTCACATTCTTATAAAAAGAGAGACAGGCAGGTCAAAGACATTGGTATTTCCCTGAACAGTTTTACAGAGCTCCAGGATGAATAATGTTCTCCAAGTTATATTGTCATTGCCAAGTGCTCTTTTTTTTTTTTTTCTTTCTTCAGTTGATATCCGTGCACAACTGGAAAAATGGGATGAAGCAACTCTTTGTGGCGATAAAAGCAATGAGAGGCATCGAATTTTGGAAAGAAAATCCTCATCCAAGGCGGCTTCAAAAGAGCTTTTGTGGTAAAGTGTTTCTCAAGTTCCAATCAACAACACATAATAGTTTTGTCCTCACTGATGGTCTTTAATTATTCTTTTGTAAGGTAGAGTTGTAATTGGTGCTTTACTAGAAATTTGCTTTTCTGAGATATTGCATATAATGGATTGTAAATCGGAGTGTAACATCTTTGCATGCTGACCACTTTTTAAAACATTATGCTACCAAAAAGAACATCTTCTAGATATATTTTCTCATTACATGGGAACTTCTATAATCTCATCATTAGCTCTGTATTTCAGAATCATAATCCAATTTGACTAATTTGTCTCTTGCAAACCAAGCTGGCTACATTACATGCTCTAATACAGCCTAGGGGTGGAAAACTGTATGCACCAATAACAGCTGATTTTTCTTTTTTCTTATTTAGATCACACAAAATGTGCCTAGTGAATTTTTGCTTTCATTTCTTTCCATAATCTACTATTTGTGTGCATTAAACATTTCTGTGTCTATAATAGGATAAAAATGCATAAATATTCCTATACAATTAACATTAAGGAGTAGATTTTCAAATCCCGGTGCACATAAATCCCGGGCCTTATGCACACCAGGCCAATTTTCAAACGGCCCGGCCACAAACGTAAACCCCGGGACACGTGTAAGTCCTGGGGCTTGAAAAAGGGGTGGTCTGGGGGGGCGGGGTGGTCCGGGGTGGGGCTAGAGGCCCAGTACAGCAGCCATTTACCGCTGTGCTGGGGGATTGTGCGCCGACAGGGTGCCGGCACGCTCAACTTGCTCCTGCTCCTTTGCAGAAGCAAAAGGTAAAATAGAAAAATTAGGGCTAGTTAGGATAGGGATAGGGGGAGGGCAGGATAGGGGAAGAGGAAGGGAGGTTAGGCTAGGGAGTTGGGAAGTTCTCTCCCAGTCCACTCCTTAATTGGAGCGAACTGGGTTGGAACTGGGAAAGGCCCCGATGCATCACTGCGCATAATTGCAAAAGTAGACTCCCCCTTGCGCGCGCCGACCTGGCATTTTATACAATGCGCGCGCATATTTATTGACACTGTAAATTCCATGTTTATAATGTTATAATATTATACCTTGTTTTTTTGCTCCTTATCCAGTTATACCTTGTTAGTTTGCCTTATTTTTCATCTTATGTACTGCACAGTTACAATTTTTATATATTGTTTCTCCTCCTGTTACATGTAAACCGATGTGATGTCCTTTGAACATCTGTATAAAAAAGCCTCAAAATAAATAAATTAAATAAATGTTATAAAATCGCGTGTAGGTTTGGAAAATCTACCCCTAATTTTACACCTAAACTTCCTCACAAGGAAGATAACTTTCAAATTGCTGCCCGTGCACCCATATTCACGTGTATATGGACGTGCAAAAGTCTTCTCTTGTATTTTCTAATATGCATGAATAATGATATAAAATACACGTACGCATGTATAGGTTATAAATTACATAAATGCACCCTGCAACATGCGCAAACATAAAAAGAAAATGTAAATACATATTGTACTTATCCAGATAAGTTCTGACTTGTCCACATAGTCTTAAATTGCCAATTATCCAGCTAAGTCAGATAGTCAGATAAATAGAGCATTTTAGACTTTTCTGGCAATCTGACTTAGCCAGATATGTAGTGTTTTAAGACTTATCCGAATAAGTAGTGACTTTGAAACTGCTTAGCTGGAAAAGTCGGAACTTGGTCAGATAAGTGTTGCTACTTAACCAGATAAGTTGGACCATTTCCAGATAAATGCCGCTTTCAGGATTTAGCTATATAAATTTATCCAAATAAGTAGTGCACAACTGCTATACTTGTGTATGTTTACAACTAACTTTAAAAATATACGCATAGAGATTTTACCTACATAATTTACATTCATTTACCCCCCTCTCCGTAAGTAGGTTTTTACACAAATAAGTTGGGAGATTTTCTAACATGCGCGTGGCAATTAAATTACCAGATTTACCAATTAGTCTACCAGTTCACCCAGTTCATCTGTAGGGCATTGAGAGCCTCCTGGCTCTTCAGCCTCAACTCTCCCTATTTCACACAGACCCTCCCACCCAGTCTGTATTTCATTTTTAAGAAATATATGAACACTTACTCCAGATGTAGAACAGGTGTAAATATATGCAAGTAAGCTGCCAAATATGCGTGCATAAAATGCTTATAAATTAGCAAGTTACTCATGTAAATGTTGGCCCTGCCCTGGAACGTCCCCGGTCCTCCCCTTTTTTACATGCACAAATTTACTTGCATGCCTTTATTTATGCGTGTATTTTGAGGTTTATATGCAAGTATATGCTATTTACATGCAGATATGCTGATTTGTATGCATGCAACTCTTTGAAAATGCACATTTGTCCATAGTGGGACAAAGATTATGCATAGCTTTTTTTACCCGCAGACTTTGCTCCAATTCTTGAAGCAAAGATATGCATGTACTTTCTCTTTGAAAAATGCTGCAAGTACAAAGTACGCATGGTGACTTGTACATGCTTTTTGTGTGGGGAGAATGAGAGTATGTACTTGGGGGTAATTTTCAACATGCACATGTTATAAAATACGATGGCCACACACACATGCACGCTGGATTTTTGCTAAATACGCGTGGCAACACAATCGCGCCTCCCCCACTTCTCTCCCAGTCCGCTCCAATTAAGGAGCAGATTGGGAGGGAAATTCCCTACCCCCCCTACCTAACCTTCCTCCCACTTCCCCTCTCCTCCCCGCCCCCTAAACCTAACCTGCTTCTAAGTTTTTTATTTTGGTACTTACTGCTCCTCTGAAGCAGAAGTAATCTCTGCTCACTGGCCGACTGCCGGCGCGTGCTTCCCCAGGACAGAATCGAATGACGCTGACCCAGCCTGCCCCCTGCCCCACCCTGCCCAAACCACGTGTCCACAACCCCTTATTCTATAAGGGGATTACCCAGAGCAGGCGTTAATTTCTGAGCAGCCCAAAAAGTGCACAGAAAAGCAGAAAATCCTGCTTTACTGTACTTCCTCTGACTTAATATCGCCACGATATTAAGTCAGAGGAACTAAAAGGTCCAGAATGTTTAAAAAAAACATTTTTTTTTAAGTGTCCCTGTGGTCAGGTTAGGGAATTAACAAGTGTCCATTTTCCTAACCCGTGGCTGTGCACAGGAAAACGGATGCTGGTAAAATTGATCATCTGTTTTCCTAACCAGCTGACATTCACCTCTCCAGGGCACCTGCTGCCAAGGAGGCGCTAGGAGCACACGTTTATCCCTAGTGCTTCCTTTTTAGTGCAACCCCTCATTTTAAATATTCGATCGCACACCCAGGAGAAGTGGCTGGGCCCACGTTAGAAAAGTGGGCGCTCAACACTGAGCGCCTGTTTTCCACACAGATTTATTGCATCTGCCTCATGAACATTTAGCCATATTGAGCCATATAGGTAGCCAATTTTAACTGGGTAAAACGTTTTTTTACCTTCTGAAATTGCTTTGTAAATTATCCTACTCATGGATTAAGCATCTTAGTCACCTGGAGCTACCTGCAGGGCATATATTTCATTTTGACCTTGGTATGCACTGGAAATGTGTGAGCAATTCAAAGTCAAACTCAAACACACATTTCAGCCTAGTTTAAGTTTACAAGCATTTTCTAATTTCCCCCAGATTCGCTGGGGAGATTGATCTAATTTTTACTGCCAGATTTAGGGAAAATGCTAAATCAATTTGAAAGACTTTTTTTTTTTTTTTATAATTTTTTCTTTATTGAGCTTTTTACAAACAAACATAAAGAAATAATACAAAGAAAACTTGTGTACAGTACTCTCAAGTAAAGGAAACATACCAGCCAAGATATTTACTGCACCACAAGGACCCAATAAAAATAGGGGGACAATAAAAAAATATCAAAAGGAAAATACACAATTAAACTTAGGAGAGAGGAAGTAAAATCCAATTAGGTCCTAAATTAAGTTGCTATTGATGGACTCACTATTACCTCATATTTATCCATCAAAAAGGACTTGAGATAAATTGGGTCAGAAAATATAAAATTCTTACCTTGAAAAATTATAAAACATCTACAGGGAAATTAAAAAAAAAAAAGTCACATCAATACCCAAAACTCTACTGTTCAAGGTCAGGAAATGTCTCCTTTGAGCCTGGGTAGGTCTGGAGACATGAGGAAAAATATTAATTTTCTGTCCACAAAATAACATTTCTTTGTTTTTAAAAAATTTCTCAGACCATTTCTTTAACTCTTTACAAGGAAAAAGAAACAAACAATGTAGCCCTCTTATTGATAATATCCAATGATTCTTCTAAAAAAGTAGAAATGCCAGGATTATTCTCATTACCCTTACCTTGTACACCAAGGGCCAGATTTTAAAAACTACGCGCGGGCGTAGATTTGGGCGCACAACCCGTAGCGCACAAATCTAATCCCGATTTTATAACAAGCACGCGCAGCCGCGCGCATCTTATAAAATCCAGGGTCGGCGCACGCAAGGGGGTGCACAATTGTACAACTTGCGCACGCTGAGCCGTGCAGCCTTCCTCCGTTCCGTCCGAGGCCGTTCCGAAATTGGAGCGGCCTTGGAGGGAACTTTCTTTCCGCCCCCCCCCCCCACCTTCCCCTCCCTTCCCCGCCCCCCAGCCCTACCTAAACCCCCCCCTTATCTTTGTCCTATAAGTTGCACCTGCCTCCGAGCAGGCGTAGATTGTGTGCGCCGGCCAACAGCCGGCCCGTGATCCCGAACACAGCGGCAAATGGCCACTGTGTCCAGGATCACGGGCCGGCTTCCATTCTCACCCACCCACACAAACCCAGACTCCCATTCTCACCCACACATACACATATTCAAGCTTCCATTCTCACCCACACACACACACCCAGACTCCCATTCTCATCCACACACACACCCAGACTCCCATTCTCATCCACACATACACATTCAAGCACGTGCACAGCTTCTGCTTCCTCCCCCCAAAGCAGGAAGATCAGCTGGCCTCTCCTGCTGCCACAGGCCTCCTGCTATCTTCGAGGTCGGGCCATACGGCCTGTCAATCTTCCTGCTTGGGGGGGAAGGGGGAGGAAGCGGAAGTTGTGCGCTGCGCTTCCGCTCCCCCCCCCCCCCCAAGTGCCCCCTAGTAGAAAGACTAGGGGGCACTCCATGAAGTTAGCATGGGGCACATTTAAAACTAATCGGAGAAAGTTCTTTTTTACTCAACGCACAATTAAACTCTGGAATTTGTTGCCAGAGGATGTGGTTAGTGCAGTTAGTATAGCTGTGTTTAAAAAAGGATTGGATAAGTTCTTGGAGGAGAAGTCCATTACCTGCTATTAAGTTCACTTAGAGAATAGCCACTGCCATTAGCAATGGTAACCCCCTAACAGACCCATCAGGTCACAACACCATGCCACGCTACACACTCCCTCCCCTAAAATGACAAAGCTTAAGTCTATCAAAGAACGTGCCCTCTCCATTGCCGGTCCAACCCTTTGGAACAAGATGCCTCCTAGTCTTCGCCAGGAGCCTTGCCCAAAAAGATTCAAACAGAACCTCAAGATCTGGCTCTTTAAGCACTCCTACACCTAAACCCCCTCTATGTACCCGTCCCCTTCACCCACCTCCTCCCTTGTAATTTCCTTGTAAATATCTTGTAAATACCTTCATCATACACAGTTAATCAATATTATAACTTGTATCCTGTTGTTACATATTGTTATCTGTTCTTTGTAAAGCTTCTTGCTGTATTAAGTTAACTGTAAACCGAGATGATGTTCCCAACGTATTTCAGTATATAAAAACGCTTAAGTAAATAAATAAATAAATAAATAAACAATAGAATTCACACATACAGGAACCTTCTGCAGACTTAATAAAACACTTGTCTGAATAGCCATGTTTTTAGTGGAGTCTTAAAGGTCTTAGCGCTGTCTGCCAATTGTAGGGCTTCGGGAAGAGAGTTCCAGATAACCGGAGCGGCCACAGAGAAAGCGCAGTCTTTGGTAACACTAAGTCTAGCGTGCAGTGGTGAGGGCACATCTAAAAGGGTCTCATTGTGCAGATCGAAGCTGATGGGCAGACAGTAAAGCCGTAAAAGAGCGTTGCTCCACGGTGAAGCATTAGAGGAGACAAGGTTAAAGGTGATTGTTACGATCTGTACTTAATGTGTTCTGCAATCGAGAGCCAATATAATTCAGAGAGCACTGGAGTGATGTGTTCGCGCTTATTGAAGCCAGTGATGAGTCATGCTGTGGCATTTAGCAGCTTGATGAACCTTTGAAATTTTTCCAGCTTAGGGGGTCATTTATCAAAGTGCTATATGGCGTTTTCGCATGCGTTAAGGCGTTTTCACGTGCAAAAAACACCTTTAACGCATGCGAAAACAACATTAACGCATGCGAAAGCACCATAATGTTTGGTGTGATGCAAATGAGAAAAAGGCTCACAGTTTTGTGAAACTGTATTGCATGACTTTAATACCAATTTAAATTACACCTTTTTCATTTGTGTAAAATCATATGATAGGGCTTTATCGCAGTTGTGATGTTTTTTGCACATGCTGTTTTGAGCTCCTGAAGAGCCAGCCTAGCTAGGGGAGGGAGAAAGAGAGAGAGAGAGAGAGAGAACCTAGCTGTAATGCCCTCACACTACATAGGTATTTATATCTCTATGGGAGGCCCACTCGAGGTGAGGTTTAGGTATTAGTGCAGGGGTTAGGGGCCACTTTGACATTCAAAGTGAGACGTACGAACAGAACAGTGCTCTCTTGTGAAGATTTGATGACCTTCGGAGTGAGGAAACTCACCCAAAGATGAGATTTGTGCAATGTTCTCTCAACCTAGCTTGATGGACTCCCTACCTGGGTAACATCAAGCTAGCTTCATGTATGTAGAAATACATCAATTCTGGCACTTATCACAAAGTTCAAAAAAGTTATCACAGATAGCACGTCACATAGGTATTAGCATAAACTGCCTATTACCATAAAACACACCCCTTTTCCTATCACATGCAGGGGTAGATTTTTTTAAAAAGCGCGTTCGCGTACTTTTGTTTGCGCAGCAGGCGCAAACAAAAGTACGCGAACGCGCCTTGCGCGCGCCGATCCAGGATTTTAGAAGATACGCGCAGCGCGCGTATCTTCTAAAATCCTGGATCGGCGCGCGCAAGGCTGCCGATTTTGGGCAGCCGGCGTGCGCCGAGCCGCGCAGCCTGTCTCCGTTCCCTCCGAGGCCACTCCGAAATCGGAGCGGCCTCGGAGGGAACTCTCTTTCGCCCTCCCCTCACCTTCCCCTCCCTTCCTCTACCTAACCCACCCCCCCGGCCCTATCTAAACCCCCCCCTTACCTTTAGCCCGGAGGGAGACATAAATCCACGCGCGCCAGCAGGCTGCTGGCGCGCTGAAACTCGACCCGGGGGCGGTTCCGGAGGGCACGGCCACGCCCCCGGAACACCCCGGCCCAAAACCACGCCCCCGGGCCCGCCCCCGAAACACCGCGTCCCGCCCCCAAAACGCCACGTCGTTCGGCCCCGCCCCCGACATGCCCCCGACACGCCCCCTTCCGAAAACCCCGGGACCTACGCGCGTCCCAGGGTTCTGCGCGCGCCGGCTCACAAGGCCCTGCTCGCGTAAATCCGGGCGGATTTACGCGAGCAGGGCTTTTAAAATCTGCCCGGCAATATTTAGTGCATTTTGATAAATCCAGGCCTTAATTTGATGAACCATTTTCAATGTGGAATGCACATTTCTAATGTACCCTAATTAAGTAGGGCCCTTTGGTATATCATGCTTTTCAAAACAGTGTTGCCCATTCTGTTTTATAAGAATATTTTAAGAAGAATAACTTTTGTTCAGGAAATTTCCTGATTGTGTGTATATTATTGTTCTTTGAAATCACAATGTTCAGTTTATTTCTTGCATCAGTGCACGTGGTGGGGCTGAAGCGAAACAAAATATTTTAACGTATTCAACAAACCATTTTACAGAATGCTTACTTGGAGAATTGCCAGTCAGTAAATGAAGGTCGGCCAAACGGATGTGTTTAGTGTCTGGTCTCCAAGGTGTATTATATTTTTGGTTTCGTGGAAAGCTTTGAATAATTTCTAAAAATGTACCCGCCCCCCCATGCAGGTCTGCAGAGAATAAATCACAGCCTGAACTAACTAACAGCAAAGGGGCCCTGGAGTCTGAATCCACATCAGATCTCGAGTTAGCACCGGCAACCAGGGTAAGTAAACCACATGAAAAGAGTGTTTCAGCAGCAGAGATATACAATCGTTTTTGCATCAAAAGTAAAAATGGGGGGGGGAAACAGGCATTTTTTTCCTTCCTGCAAAAACTGGGAAATAAATATGTTACCTCTCACTCATCCATAGAATCATGTTAGTACACAGCCATGTTTTGTTTGCATTGCATTTTTTTTCCCCTCTAGAATTTGCCATCAGTTTCAGTAAAACAGGAGATTTTTCATTTTACGTGAAAGATTTTGAATTGAAACCCATGGCAAAAGTTTATGTGAAAAAAAAGTGGCTCTCAAACAAAATCAATAGAAAGTACAATAAGAGACCCCCTCTTAAGAGGATATAAATCCTCTCAAACAAAATCATCCATGAAATGAGAAATTTCAGTGGTGCAAGTTTTGTTGCCTTTGTGACTTTGTCTGGCTGCAGATACTATGGAGGTTGACTGACAATGATTTATCATGAGGTTTCTTCTTATTTACACAACCTTTTAAAAAACACAATCACTTTTCAACTGTGTTTCTTACATTGGTTTTCAACCAGATACAGAATTTACAGCACAGTGTCTATTGGGGGGAGATGGGGAGGGGTTGGGGTTGGGGGTCTCCATTTATTTATTTTTCAATTTTTTTGGAATCTGCTCTCCTCTATTATGATACTAATGCCATTATCATCCACAGCAAGAGACAGAAGTTGTAAATAGTTTGTTTATAGTATGGTATGGACTAAGATAGCAACTTTTAAACCGGTGCACGGGCGCACATGTGCAAGCGTTTGTCAACCCACGCCCAGGGACACGGCCATTTTATAACATATGCGCATATATGTGCGCATATGTTATAAAACAGCCTGACTGAATGCACAATTTTAAGTGGATGCATGCCTATGCATGCAAATGCTGCTTCTACCGCGTAAGTAGGAGGATTTTAAAAGACACACGCACCGAAGCCATTACCAGTTTTCCCAGTTCATTCCCAGTTCAACCAGATAAGGGATAGGACTTCCAAACCCCCCCCCCTAGTTTAATAGCCTCCCGTCTCCCCTGTTAGCCCCAATATTTAAAACCCCACTAGTCTGCTAAAATTTTTTGTTTTGCAACTTACACATCATCCATAGCAGAAGTAAAGTTACACAGCAGGGGACCCTGGCGCGTGCCTATGTGCATAAATATTTACACGCAAATACCAAGTTTGAATCCAGTAACTCCCAAACTTTGTCCAGGCCACACCCATGCCCCATTCCTTTTTTGAACTTTTCATTTCTCCCAGGACAAGCAGGATGGTAGTCCTCACATATGGGTGACATCATCAGAAGGAGCCCTGTCATGGAACACTTTTGCACACTGAGCATGGCACTAAGCCTGCAGCCCCCAGGGGTCCCCCTTCAGTCTCTTTATTTCCACGCAGCAGTTGCCTTGCGATTTAGGAGCTCTGTGAGAAATTTCTCACAACTTTCCTCACGGAACTATTTGAAGTTTCTCTTCTCAAAAAATCCCTCACCGGGGTCACCCATCGCACTCCGTTCCCTCCGACGCTCGGTAAGTGTTTTTTCCGGTACTTGTGTGTTATGGTTATTGATGTTTGGGTGGATCCTTGGACACTGTGGCAGCTGACCATGCCCACGGGGGGCAGTCCCGTGAGGGACCACAGTGTCAGGCTAGACTCTGGACACACAAACACAGATTTGAATCTTTTATTAAACAGTTTTGGAAACCACCAGAGGTGGCAGTAGTGAGGGATAGATGTTGAGCCCGGCTGGGCAGGTCTCACACAGGACGCTGGAACAGCGAATCCTCTGCTTGGCTGTGCTGTAGTGGAAAGAGACTGAGAGTTATGAGAACACAATGAGAAGCATTCAGAGTCCCAGATAGAAATAGGAGAAGCTCCGAGACAGGGAGAGCAGGCCCTCGAGGAGCGAGTACCTGATCCCTTAGAGCAGAGACACTCAGTTGTTTTGTGCTCACGTAGCAGTAACAGAGATTCCACTAGATGAGAGGTCTGGCACCAGAACAGAGGGCAGGCCCTCGAGGAGCGAGTACCTGGTTCCGAAAGGCCTCTCCCCAAAAACTAAACAAAAGCCAGAAGCAAGTATGATACCATGCTGCTTCTGAAAAGGACAACTCGAAATCCATTCAATTCTCCCATATGAGGGAGCTGTTACCCAACTAAATCTAACTCTTTTCTCTACCTACTTAATGAATTGGTATGCTCCTTTAGTAGAGATTCAGCAACAAGTATCCAGATTCTAGAAATGGGGAAAAGCAGAATGCTTATGACCCTGGTGGTGAGGTGACCTCCTTTCTGGTGTGCAGCTGGTTAGTGTAATTCTGAGGCCGATCAGGGCAATAAATGCAGGACACAGGATTGGGTGCTCAAAATTAACTTTACTGATTTAGTGAAAAGGTAATCAATATTCCAGGTGATGTAAATGTCTGTACAAATGAGTGTCCCTTCTCTTTCTCTGTGTAAGTGCTACACTCCAGGTTCCAGGGGAATTCCTAATTCCCTTTAAGAGAGAGTAGTGGTCCCCCTACTCCTGAAGGGTCCCAGGCTATGACAGATTCCCATTTGATTTTCTTAGTCCTACCTGGATCCAGCAGATTTCACACCATGACCCAACCTGCACCTGTGTGCAATTTGAAGATCCTGTTGAGGGTCTTACTGATGCTCCTCAATCTCTTATTGGTGTTTTTCTTCTTCTGAGCCTCACAGAAGGGAAGGCATTAAATCGCTCAACATGAGAGAAGGGTAAACAACCTTCCCTCAATGTAGATAGGGTATCTCAGTGACTGTTTCTATATCTTCTGAGCCCACTGTCCCTGCAGCCCTTCACTGACTTTGGAAGATTACTAACAGGGCTCAGTGACTTGGTCTCTGGATCCAAAGTGGTAATCTTTCCTCAGAGCTCCGGACTATAACTCAGACAACTCTGCTTTAACACAGTCCAAATCCTTAATAAATTATCTTGTTATCTCTATAGTAGCACCTGACCTGGCAGGAAGCACACAGGCAGGTGGTTTTCTCAGAATATCTGTGGTGAAGCTGTAGGCCTCACCCAAAAGAAAGCAACCACTCCAATAAGGCTCCTCTCTCCTCAGACTCTCCCCTCTCACTCCTCCTGAAACTCATCCTACTCCCCTAGTTATATAGCAGGGTCCTTGTGACCTTTGGCAAGTCACTTTACCCTCCATTGCCTCAGGTACAACTTAAATTGTAAGCCCTCTGGGGATAGGGAAATATCTACAGTACCTGAATGTAATCAACTGAAGTGCTGAAAAAAGTCTGAAAAGCGGAATATAAAAGTCTAAATAAATAAGATCCAAATTATAAAGGGCATGGAACGGCTCCCTTATGAGGAAAGACTAAAGAGGTTAGGTCTGTTCAGCTTGGAGAAAAGATGGCTGAGGAGGGATATGATAAATGTCTACAAAATCATGAACAGACTTGAATGGGTAAATGTGAAATGGTTAATTACTCTTTCAGATAATACAAAGACTAAGGAGCACTCCATGAATCACAGAGGAGGAGCTGTGAAATGCTATTCCCTCTAGCTAAATTGTTCTTTCTACAAGGACTAGGTGACATCTAGTGGTCAACCCTTAGGGATGCCACATATTTGTAATAGATAACCTTCATGAAGCTCGACCAGCAGCACTTCTTACTAGAGATGTGAATCGTGTGCCAGATCGTCTTAACGATCAGATTTGGCTGGGGGGGGGGGGGGGGAAATCTGATCGTTAAGATATGTGAATTGGAATAGTTTCCGATTCCAATTCACATCGCTAATTTTTTTTTAGGGAGGCCCGCGCCGCTAAAAAAAAAAAAACCCACCCGACCCTTTAAATCGATCCCCCCAAAACCTTTTAAAATTACCTGGTGGTCCAGGGGGGCCTCGGGGAGAGATCCAGGGGGGCCTCGGGTGAGAGGAGAGATCCAGGGGGGCCTCAGGGAAAGATTTCCCGTTCCCAGGCATCAGCTGTTCTAAAAAAAAAATGGCGCCGATGCCCCTTTGCCCTTACCATGTGACAGGGTATCCGTGCCATTGGCCGGCCCCTGTCACATGGTAGGAGCACTGGATGGCCGGCGCCATCTTTATGGCCCCGAGGCCCCCCGAGGCCCCTCTGGACCACCAGGTAATTTTAAAAGGTTTGGGGGGGGGGTCGGGAGGGGGGTGTAGATTTAAAGGGTTGGGTGGGTTGTTTTTTTTAGCGGCACGAGCCTCCCTAAAAAAAAATGGCACCGATGGCCTGAGAGTGGGAGATCGCGCCGGGACCCCCCCCCCCCCACTGGACCACCAGGTAACTTTAACATTTTGGGGGGGTTTGGGAGGGTGGGGGAGGGTAAGGAATTGGTTTTAAAGGGTCGGGGTGGGTTTAGGGGTTGTTTTGGTGTGCCGGTTTTCCCGCCCTCCCCCAAATAATTCCCGTGCCCTATTTAATGATACAATACAAATGCCCCTGACGATAAATCGGGGGCATTTGTATTGTATCGTGCACTCTAACGATTTAGAACGATTTTAAAATTATCTGACGATAATTTTAATCGTTCAAAAACGATTCACATCCCTACTTCTTACTCACATAAAGACCAAGCCAGTCATAGGTAACAATCAGCAGAATTTTATTTGCCATAGTCTGGTCAGAAGTTAGAGGAAACCTTTAATATCTGACATCAATGTTTGTTTTTTACAAGGAAAGAAACAATTGATATGACTGAATTTTCAAAAGGATTTATGCTCATAAAACTAGGTTTTCACTTGTCATTGGGGTGTTGGATTATTGTAATTCCCTTTTGGTAGGGTTGCCTAATACTTTGATAAGGAAATTACAACTTGTTCAAAATAGCACTGCTAGAATGGTATGTGTGTGGAAAGTCTAGGCAGGAGAAGATGTTCTCATTTATAGCATATCTGCTCTGGCTTCCAGTTATAGAACAAGCTAAATTTAAATTGCTATCTCTTACTTTCAGTGTATGAGTGCGGATGGGCCAAGGTATTTGTCAGTAAAATTGGTAAGGCATAAGCCCTTAGATCTTCTCAAGGGACTCAACTGGAGTTTTCATTTGGGCATAAGTTCAAATCTGGTGAGGGATGGAAGCAGGCCTTTTTAATCAGTAACATCTCCCTTCCAGATTTTATTAGGATAATTATTCCAAGTTCAGGAAGATGATTAAAAAGTGTATTTTCCTTCTTAGTGTGGGAAGTGAGGGTGGTACATTGTGGATGCATTTTGATAGAGGACAGTGGTAACAAGTAGATTTTGTTTTGTTGATGTATTGATTTGTGTTTTTTATTACATATGTAAAATTGTGAACTGCTTTTATTGTATTTGCACTGATTACACGGTATATACATTTTTAAAATAAGTAAATGGACTTTTGAAAACTGTGTGTAACTGCTTTGAAAATTCAGTCCATAGGGCTGAATTTTCAAAATGTTTTCGGGTGAATTTTCAAATGTTGTTTACATAAAATAACTCATATGCAAATACATGCTATTTTCAAAACTTCAACTTACACATGTGAATAGGGGTCTGCCAGTAACTTTGCATGTGTATTCTGGGGCAGGGCTAACATTTATTCAAATAATTTGCTATTTTAAAACGTGCCACAGTAATGCGTGTAGGTCTTTTACGTGTCTATATTTACTTCTGCTCAGTAGCTGGTGTAAATGATCATAAGCATTGTTAAAGTGAAAAAACGACTGGCTAGATGGTCTGGATGCAATGGGGGGATTTCAGGATGAAGAGTCAAGAGGGTCTTCGCAAGCTGCACATGGACTGGGTGAACTGGTAGACTAATTAGCAAAACTGGTTATTTCATTAGCACATGTTATAAAATCCCCTGACTTGCGTGTGTAAAAGCCGCCTTACGGGGCTTAAAGGCGTCAAACTAATGCTATAAAAATCTACAAACACATGTAAAACTTGAAGTAGAAATACACGGTTATATGAGTTGCATACACTTCTCCAGCCAAGTAGTGCCTTTCCTGCTACTTAGACAGAGAAATTTGAACTTCTTCATATAAGTAGTGGCACTTATCTGGCTATATTCCAATTTATCCGGCTAAGTAGCAGCAGACCTACATAGCCGGATAAATCTGAAAAGCGCTACTTGTCTGACCAAGTAGCATTTTTCAGATTTATCTGTCTGTGTGCTGCTACATAGCTGGATAAATCGGCATTTATCCGTACAAGTCCAATCTTGCATGGCTCATGGTTTTTACAGATGCAAGCATTTGTGCGTGCATATGTACTTATATTTTATAACCTTTCTATGCTGGTTATAAAACACGGTAGCAGCTTTGCATGAGCAGTTTTGAAAGTTATCCACCCTATGGCCCTGATTTTAAAAAGCATTTACATGCTTAAAATTGGAGTTTACATGTGTAAATGTACTTTACCCGTGTAAATCGGCTTTTGAAAATTGCTACAATATATGCCATTGAATTGGCTATAGGATTTACCTGCGTGAGTGCACTTTATGCACATAAATGGCTTTTGAAAATTGCTATGATAGTATGTTACATTTACACGCATAACTTCTTTGAAAATTCACCTGTATGCGCGTAAGAGGACTTTATGCATGTAAATGAGTTTTTGAAAATTGACAAATATATTCTTCTTTTACGCACATAACTCCTTTGAAAATTCACTCCACGGTGTGTGTTTTCAACATACAGGGCAATAAAGCACAAGACAGAAAGCAAAACTGCCACACATTTCCTTTGTTAATAAGACCTCAGACATGCTGCCATGTAGCCTGTTAAACTATTGTATCCTGAACTCTCCGAGTTACTTCCTCATCTAGCCAGAATTACATTTAAACAGGTTTAGGCAGGTTTAGAAAAAAAAATTAGTCTTTTTTTTTATGCTTGGAAAAAAGCCGTTTACCTAGTCAGCCCTTAGAGGGAAATTTACAGAACATCTGACCCAGGCAACATGAGGAGGGAGAGAGAAATGGAAAGGGGCGAAGGGGAGATTTCCCCATACAAATTACTCATACTGAGTACTGACTTAGAACAAAATAATTGTGCTAATTGCTTCCATTTATTACAACCATCATATCATGCCTCAACATTCCCTTTCTAATTTCTCCTTCTCAAGTATATAATGTTTTCAACTTGTTCTCATATTCACTCTCATAGTCTCTATTCACCCTTTATCCCTCGATAAGGGCCATTGATCCCCTCTGGTTCTGCCTTTTTCATGTCTCCTTTCTTTCATGCTCCGTGCACTTTCTCAGTCTTTCCGTTCACCCCTTTTTGCAACCTGCCCAAATTGTTTTGGGCAATCGTAAGCCTATGTTTTTCTTTTTGCTCTGTTAAGGTTTTTTGTTTATGATATTATTTAACTCTTATACCATGTTACTCAAAGTTTTCTGTTTTTGAATGTTTTTTGTTCTATGTAATTGCTCTAGGGCAAGTATTCTGTTTGTTTCACTGTAAACCGGTTTGATTTGTATCCAATGCAAGAAGATCGGTATATAAAAGCCAAAAATAAATAAATAAATAAATGAAACAGAACTATATAAAAAGTTATAGTATGTATAATATAGTATATAGTATACCCTTGTGGGTGGTTGGGAGGGAAGAGGCCACCAAATGTTAACATTGACAATACAATGGGCCGGAGTGGGGTCTAGTTAAAAATTTTAGGAGTGAGGGAGTGAAGAACGCACGGCCCGAAAAGACGTTTAAAGATATTTGAGGGGGGGGGGCAGCTGAGGGAGGGGATGGCCCGCTCTCTTAATTTAATACTTTTCAACTTTTGATAGCATTATATAGCCGGATATCGTTAAAGATATTGGTTAAAGTAGCATGTTATCCGTCCACATGTGGAAGGATAACTTTATAACCTAACCGGCTATATTCAAACATAGGCCTGGATTTATCAAAATGCGGTAAATATGGATGAACTCTCTACCTGGGTAACATCAAGTTAGGTGGAGAGAACATTGCCCAAATCTCATCTTGGAGTGAGTTTCCTCGCTCCGAGGGTCATCAAATGTTCACAAGAGACCTCTGTTCTGTTCGTACATCTAACATTGAATGTCAAAGGGGCCCCTAACCCCCTACACTGATACCTAACCCTCACCTCGAGTTACTAGGTGGGCCTGCCATAGGGATACAAATACCTTTCTAGGGAGATGACATTATGGCCAGTCTCTCTCTCTCTCTCTCTCTCTCTCTCTCTCTCTCTCTCTCTCTCTCTCTCTCTCTCTCTCTCTCTGAACCTCAACTAAATAGGCCTTGCAAAAGACATCACATAAGGCAATAAAACCTTACCGCATGGTCACAGCAGCTATCACACAGCCTAACACAATTCAAAAAGGTGTTGTTAAGTCTGTGCAATAGCTCTTGGCAGACCCAGCCCTTTCCTTATTTGCATCACACCATACGATATGGTGCTATCACATGCATTAAACACATTTTCGCATGCAGTAAGGACCTATCACATGCATTAATGGGGCTTTTCGCATGCACTAAGCCCTTAACTCATGCGAAAAAGCCTTAGCACATTTTGATAAATGACCACCATAGCTGGTTAAGTTTCAAAGTTATCCAGCCACATGTAGCCAGATATCTTTAAGCAAGTACAGTCAGCAGGACGTTTATCCTGCTAAATATAATGGACAAGTGTAGCCGGATAACTTGTCCTCTAAAAGGCCTACTGAATATTGCCGTCATAGTGCATTCAAAGCAAACTCACTCAGAAACAAAGAAAAAGTACAATCAATCAGTTTGAATGTTTTTATTGTAACTTGTTCTGGGCATGCTTCAACGGGACTGGTAAAAGTTCCTAAATAAATAAAATAGAAAAAGTATTCCTCATATTCTTTTTATATGTGCTACACTTACACAGTAAATATAGAAATTACTGTAAAAATGTAACAAAAATCAATCTCCTGGTATTTTCCCATCTGTCTCCATCTACACTTCACAGGTGTAATAGATTTTTAGCTCCACATTCCAGTCACTTCTCTTTACTTATTTTAGCTCCTTCTACAAACCACATAATCACATTCAAATTCCAGACAGCTGAAACTTTAAAGTTACAGTTTTGCAAGGGCTTAAATTCAAGAATATAAACAGTTTTGCCACAGAGCCAAGCTGTACTCCTCAGGCTGTCTATAAATTTATAGACACATGAAATTAAGTAATGATGCCAACGTGCACAACCAGCTATTGGGAAATAATGGACTCGATTCAATATTGATTCAGGACACTACTGTGCAAGCAAAAGAGCTACATTAATTTAAAACTTTCACTGAACTAGGTGCACCAGCAATAAAGTATCCTTCTTTAGTCTAAGTTCTTTTATAATTAAACCAAGATTTTCTTATTTACTGTAGGCCAATTTTTGACTGAAGGTCAGCAGATGAAGAAGCAAAAAAACATTGTCTACAATGAAAATAAAAAAGCTCTAGTATTATTATATATCAATAAAAAGCAAAAAAAAGTTTGTTTACTATTTTACTCTGCTCAAACCATTTATCAGCATCTATTTACCCTGGTGACTATGATACCCATAATATATTGGGCTTGGTAGTATGTCCGTCAGTGCTCGCGCATGTTCCCCGGCCCGCCGATAGATGGCGCTATAATATATCGGGCTTGGTAGTATGTCCGTAAGTGTTCGCGCATGTTCCCCAGCCTGCCGATAGATGGCGCAGGCGGCTCTCTGGCCACCTTGGAGGCTCAAACACGCCGTACAGCGGCCATGTCACAACACCAGCTACAAGAGGTACTCCTGGGGGAATTCAGCGCTACTGCGGAATGCAGATTTTGCGCAGAATTCCTCCTTCCCGCAGATTTCCTCCCTCACCTCGCCAATTTCCTCCCTCGCCGGAAGACTATTCAAAACTGGAAGGATAGCGGCCATCGCGGGACAGGCAGAAAATTAGCAGAGGAGACCCTGGCATGCTGCGTACAGAGTGCGTCCCTCGGCACACGCTCCGTTCGCGGTGAAGATGAAGGCCTGGCGCACCATTCGCGGTGAAAAGGGAAGGCCCTGTATGCCGCGATCGTCGCGCCCGGGCCGTCATCTTCGCTGCGAACGGAGAGTGTGCCGCGGCACGCGCTCTGTTCGCGGCATGCCGGGATTTCCGCTGCTATTTTCTGCTCAAGGCAAAAATGGAAGGCCCCCGTGTGCCGCGAACAGCACTCTGGGCCTTCATCTTTGCCGCGAACGGCTCACCGGTAACGGCGAGGGTCCCACGGCATGCTGGTGAGAGAGAATGTGTCGGGGAGGGGACGATGAGAGAAAGCAGGAGGGTGTGAGAGAGAGCATGGGGGGGGGGGGGATGCCGGTGAGAGAGAATGTGTTTGTGAGAGAGGGGGGATGACAGAGAGCATGGTTGGTAAGAGGGGGGTGGGGAGGGTGTGAGAGAGAATGTGTGTGTGTGAGAGAGGGGGATGACAGAGAGCATGGTTGGTAAGAGGGGGGTGGGGAGGGTGTGAGAGAGAATGTGTGTGTGTGAGAGAGGGGGATGACAGAGAGCATGGTTGGTAAGAGGGGGGTGGGGAGGGTGTGAGAGAGAGCATGGGGGGGGGTTGCCAGTGAGAGAGAATGTGTGTGTGTGTGAGAGAGGGGGATGACAGAGAGCATGGTTGGTAAGAGGGGGGTGGGGAGGGTGTGAGAGAGAATGTGTGTGTGTGAGAGAGGGGGATGACAGAGAGCATGGTTGGTAAGAGGGGGGTGGGGAGGGTGTGAGAGAGAATGTGTGTGTGTGTGAGAGAGGGGGATGACAGAGAGCATGGTTGGTAAGAGGGGGGTGGGGAGGGTGTGAGAGAGAGCATGGGGAGGGGGGTTGCCAGTGAGAGAGAATGTGTGTGTGAGAGAGGGGGATGACAGAGAGCATGGTTGGTAAGAGGGGGGTGGGGAGGGTGTGAGAGAGAATGTGTGTGTGTGTGAGAGAGGGGGATGACAGAGAGCATGGTTGGTAAGAGGGGGGTGGGGAGGGTGTGAGAGAGAGCATGGGGGGGGGGTTGCCAGTGAGAGAGAATGTGTGTGTGTGTGAGAGAGGGGGATGACAGAGAGCATGGTTGGTAAGAGGGGGGTGGGGAGGGTGTGAGAGAGAATGTGTGTGTGTGAGAGAGGGGGATGACAGAGAGCATGGTTGGTAAGAGGGGGGTGGGGAGGGTGTGAGAGAGAGCATGGGGAGGGGGGGTTGCCAGTGAGAGAGAATGTGTGTGTGAGAGAGGGGGATGACAGAGAGCATGGTTGGTAAGAGGGGGGTGGGGAGGGTGTGAGAGAGAGCATGGGAGGTAAGAGAGGGTGGGTGGGGGGATGCTTGAGTGTGGGTTTCAGAGAGAGGGAGCCTATATGAGGGGAGGGGGATGCCGGTGAAAGAGAATGTGTGTGTGAGAGAGGAGAGGGGGTGTGGGGGAGTGCGAGAGACAGCTTGGTAAATAAACTTTGCCAGCCCTGGCTTTAGCAAATGTGCCTCCACGTCCCTTGCCCTGGGTGAAAACAATTCAGTTTTTCCTTTTCAGCTAACGCTTCCATACAAGAGCATATGTGCCAATAAAAAGGCTCGCCGCCCGGGCGTAGAACGGGTACAGTGGCTAGTCTATGTATAATGACCCACTTCCCTTCTTCCCTGCCCCCTGCCCCCGTCATGCTCTAGACAATCAAAACAAGGAATTCACATCAAGACACTACACCATGGCCCATGCACTCTGTAAGTGTATCATTACTTGTCGATCTGACAAGGAGCACTACTACCTCAGTATTTTCCAACATTACTCCAGTCCATTTATTCGATTAAAATAATGTGTAAAATGTTAATTAATTAATAGATAATGGTTATCGTATGATTTGGCATGAGCTAGTTGATTGCTTGCAATGTAAGATAATTTTAAAAGTGTTTTGCAATAATTCTCCATAATTCTTAGGGACGGTAACTTTGATATCGGCGTGAGGGCGCACATTTATGCGTGTATGCCGGCTTCAGCAAAGTACTTGGCCATTTTATAACATACACGCAGATGTCGCCTCTACCACGTAAGTGAGGACATTTTATAATGGAAGCGCGCCAACACAGTAACTAGTTTTCCCAGTTTGTTCCCAGTTCACCCAGTTAAGGGATAGGACTTCCAAATCCCCCTAGTTTATTAATCTTCCTTTCATTAGCCCCAACCCTTAAAATCCCGCTGACTAGTCTAGTTTTTTTTGTTTTATTACTTATACGCCATCCATAGCAGTGGTAAAGTAAGTTGCGTGGCAGGGGACACCAGTGCGCGCTTGTGCACGTAAATACTTTGCGCACATTTCATGTTAAAGTCCTGGAACGCCCATGTCCCTGCTTGCTCTGTCCAGACCATGCCCATTCCCCAGCCCTTTTTTGGGCTTTCTCAGTATTTACACACACATTTTAGGTACATGACCGAAACTCCCATACCCCCCCAGACCACACCTATGCCCCACCCATTTTTGAAAACTTATGATATATGCGCGCTGCGGGAGATATGCTTGAATCTTGGCGGCTTTTAAAATCTACTCGGCATGCACAAGCTCCACTCCCTCGTGCAACCCCTTATTAATGCGTGCATCGGGCTTTTAAAATTCACCTCTAAGTTTGTACCTGAGGCAACGGACAAGACCGGCGCAATCTGCAATATCACATCAGTTTACATTCAGGTACTGTAGGTATTTCCCTATCCCCAGAGGGCTTACAATCTAAGTTTTTGTACCTGAGGCAATGGAGGGTGAAGTGACTTGCCCAAGGTCACAAGGAGTAACAGAGGGACTTAAACCCTGGTCTCCTGGTTCGTAGCCCACTGCTCTAGCCACTAGGCTATTCCTCCTCTTCCGAGATCTTCTTTATACCAGTGACATGGTGTGCCTGGATGATATCCTTATATTTTCCAAGGACCTTCCATCCCATTGTTGTGACATACGCCTATTCTTCAATGCTTCTGGGAACATCACTTATATGCCAAACCAGACAAATGCTTGTTTGAGAAAGAAAGCCTTTCTAGGGTACATTGTTTCCAGCTGAGGCTTCTCCATGGATCCGAATAAACTCAAAAGCATCCATGACTGGCCCCAGCCAACTGGACTGCGGGCACAACAGAGGTTCCTGGGCTTTGCCAATTATTACCAACATTTCATCGCTAATTACTCCTCAATTGCTGCTCCCCTCACAGGCCTCAAATGTAAAGGAGCCGACGTTAAGACCCAGTCTCTTGAGGCTATGACAGCCTTCCAAGAGTTGAAGAGTGAGTTTCTATGGGAACACTGCCAGCACCATCCAGGCCCTAATCACCCCTTCATCCTAGAGGTGGATGCAACCTTGGTGGGGGTTAAGGTCGTCTTGAGTCAGTACACCCCTAAGGGCACCCTGTTATGATGCTGCTCGTGGGCCTAGCCGCAAGCAGCCTCTCACCTCTCTGCCGCCAGTCTCCCAGGCCGTCCTGACAGTCTCTCGTGGCCCGGAGGCCGCCGCCTGTCTTCTGCGGCAGTCGGAGCCAGGAAGCCACCCACATCTTTCTCCTGCACGGCGGGCTGTGCCGCAGTGCTTACATGCATCATTTTCTCCCCCTGCATGGGGGCCTCTGCCTCCAGCCTCCTCCTTGCGGCCTGGTGGCTGCCACTGAAGCAAGAACCTGGCTTCACGGCCTAGTGCCGCTCCTGCTCCTTCTCTGTGGCATGGCTGCCGCTGTTTCTGGTCCTGCCTCCTAGGCACGTGGCTGCGCCTCTTCAGCTTATTTAAAGGGCCCGCGGTGGGTAAGGCCCCGCGGCCCTGATTGATGATGTCATCCAGGTGTCTCCACTTCAGCCCTATTAAAGGGCCCTTCGCCAGTTTTCCAGCACCTTCGCAAGGAGCTGCCTACTCCTGGATTCTCCGCTGTTCCAGCTTTTCGTCCAGGAGGCTCCGAAGTCCATCCTTGCTTCTTCAAGGCACTCTGTTTCTTCGTGGGAATTCCTTTGGTTTCTTCGGTGGTTCCTGGTCCTTCATCTTGTCTTTGTCTATGGTTTCTGGTCTCTCATTGAATCCCTTCTCCTCAGCTTCAGATGTCCAGATGTCCTCGTCTTCAGATGATCCTGATGTCCTCATCTTCAGATGTCCAGATGTCCTCGTCTTCAAATGATCCTGATGTCTATGTCTTCAGATGTTCCGCCTTCAGGCGTTCACTCCTTCTGGCTCCTTTCCTTGGAATCCTTGTCCTCGGATGTCCTGGTTCCGGATTCAACTACTAGCTTCCTGCCGTCCTCTATTCAGCTTCGAGATGACCTTCTGGTGCATTTTCCATGCCGGGTCTGAAGTTTCGTTTTCTTCTGGTTGACCTGTCAGGTGTGTCAATCACGTGGGGTCACTGAAGCTTCTGTCCAGGTCGGAGGCTGCTTCAGGTGTTGCCCGGATTCCTCTTCATGTTGAGTTTTAACCCTGCTGTCCTCTATCCATTCATCAAGTGTCCTTGTCGATGTTCCTGATGTTCCTCTCTTCATCCTGAAGCCTCAGCCTTGTCTCAGCCTTGCCTTAGCCTCGCCTTTTTGCCTAGTGTTCTCATCCATCCATGTCTCAAAGTACCTTTGCCCGACCATGTCTTCCTGTCTTCATCTTGTTCCAATACCATTGCCTGTCCTCGACCTCTGTCCTTCCTGTCGCATCTGCCGTTTCTAGGAGGCAGGTCCGAAAGGGCTATTGAGTGGCCGGAGGGCTACCCCAGAGACCAGCATTGCGTTGTTGGGTCTCTTCTGGTGCGTTCAGGTTCGGCAGAAGTCAGAGCTCCTGGTCTTCAGCCTGACTGCCCGTGCTTGAACATGTCATGCCTGCCTCGGCACTTCCTCTGAGCTCCTCTGCAGTTACGCCGTGGTCCAGGGGCACACTAACCTCCCCGGAATTGAGACCGCTCCCTAGCACTCCCGCAACACACCCTGCACCCATGTTCATTCTTCTCAAGGAAGTTCTCTTCTGCTGAACATAATTACAGAATAGTAGACTGGGAACTCCTCGCTATCAAGTTAGCCCTAGAAGAATGGCACCACTGGCTGGAGGGCGCCCAGCATGGAATTACGATCTACGCCGATTGTAAGAATCTAGAACACCTTCAACACGCCCAACATTTGAATGCCCGTTAGGTCTGCTGGTTACTCTTCTTCACCCGCTTCATTTTCGATTTGAGGTATTGTCCGGCGAACAAGAATGCCTGGGCTGATGTGCTCTCCCGCTCCTTTCTGACAGAGGATCTCCCTGAACAACCGCAGAATATCATAGATCCAGCACAGATCCTCTTGTCTGCTTCCCTGACTGTTCCTCCAGGGAAACCAGTCGTGCCCTGCAGGCTCCATGAAAAGGTTTTGAGATGGTCTCACGACTCCCGTTTAGCAGGTCACCCTAGTCAGGCTCGGACTTTTGCTCTTCCCCAATGCTACTACTGGTGGCCTCAAATGCAATGTGATGACTGAGCCTATGTGGACTCATGTTCTACCTGCGCACAGCAGAAACCACTGGAGGGGCGACCCTGGGGGCTGTTACAGTCATTACCAGCACCTAGGGAACCCTGGACCCACTTGCCCACCGACTTTGTGGTGGACCTCCCTCTCTCAAATGGCTACTCTGTTATTTGGGTTGTGATTGACCGTTTCTCTAAAATAGCCCATTTTGTTCCATTTCCAGGCCTTCCTATGGCACCCAAGCTCACCCAACTCTTCTCTCAGCATGTTTTCTGCCTTCATGGGCTACCCCAGCATCTGGTCTCCAACTAAGGATCCCAATTCACAGCCCCATTCTGGCCTATCTCTATGTAAAAAGTTCAATATAGCACTGGACTTTACAATCGCTTTAAGGAGTGGTTTGGTTTGCTTGGCCTGGCCGTTGGCCAGGCCAAGCAAACCAACCACTCCTTAAAGACCTTCCTCAAGGGCTACACCACAACAAGCGGGCCTACCTTTTGCCTTGGTTGGAGTTCTCTCATAACTCCCATATCTGCACCTCTTCCGGATCATCACTGTTCCAAATCATGTATGGTAGGCAGCCCCTACTTCCATTACTTGTTCCTCTCACCGTTCCATCTCTGACGGCTCAATTGACGGCAATGGAACTTCAGAAGCTATGGATTCACACTTCAGAAATGTTACAGAAGGTAGCTAACCAGTCCAAGAGATCAGTAGATGCCCATCAGAGATCTGCACCCCAATTTAAACCAGGAAATAAATTCTGGCTCAGTTCTCACCATATCCGTCTTAGGCTACCATCTGTGTCCTAGCTCCCAGATACATTGGGCCTTTACCTATCATCAAATAGATTGGGCCCGTAACTTACCAGCTACGTCTACCTAATTCTTTCGGGGTTCATAATGTCTTCCATATCTCCCTCTCAAGCCATTGATCCTTTCTTGGCCCTCTCAGAGATCACCAAAGCCCCAGGAGATTTCCTCCGAGACCGCTACCATATATCAGGTGAAGGACATTCTCAACATCCATCGACAAGGAAAAAGATGGGAGTATCTCATTTCTTGGGAAGGTTATGGCCTAGAAGAAAACACCTGGGAGCCTGCTTCCAATATTCTAGACAAGAATCTCCTGCACGAATTCCATGCCACACATCCCAGGAAACCTAAACCTTCAGGGAGGAGGTTTAGAGGAGGGGGTACTGTTACATGTTTTATTTATTTATTATTTTATTTATTTATTATTTTTATATACTGACATTCATCTCAATTGAGATATCACACCGGTTTACATTCAGGTACTGTAGGTATTTCTCTATCCCCAGAGGGCTTACAATCTAAGTTTTTGTACCTGAGGCAATGTGGGGTAAAGTGACTTGCCCAAGGTCACAAGGAGTGACAGCAGGACTTGAACACTGGTCTCCTGGTTCATAGTCCACTGCTCTAACCACTAGGCTATTCCTCCTCCCATGTGGCAGTCCGCGGCCAATCCCATGTCCCGCTGACCTTACCCCTTTGCTGGGTCCAGCTGTGTGATCTTGTGCCGCCATGTGCCTCCTGCCCACGACGGGCCCGGCATGGCTGGTTATCCAGAGCATGGCAAGAGGCTGAGCCACGCCTCCTTTGCAGGAAGCTGGCAGGGCTGCGGCATAGCCCAATGCTAGCTCCGCCTCCTAGGCACGCGTGCAGCCGATTCCCCCACATTTAAAGAGCCAATGGTGGGAATGGCCAGCGGCACTCCCTCTATGACATCAGAGGAGCTGGCCTATTTAAGGACAGCGCTCTCCCTTTCCAGTGCTTTAGCAACCAGATTCCTCTCGTGGCTTCCTGTTTCATTGGTCCCCTGGGATATTGCGCTGTTGGATTCCTGCCTTGCTTCTTGCATCCTGCTTCAGTGTTACATGGTATCATCCTCTGGTTGACCTGCTGCCTGGTTCTTCAACTTCGTCTGATCACCGCCTGTCCTGACCTTCAGCCTGGCTCTTGGTCTTTGTCTGATTCGTTGCCACCTCTGACCTTCTGCTCAGATTTTGTCACCATTGAATTGCTCCCACTCCTGGCCTGTCATATTGCACCATGTAGGATTCATCCACCCGGCGGCACATCCCTAAGTCCAGCTGACCCCAGCACCCGAGGGCTCAACCTAAGGGAAACGTGGGCTGGTAGTGGCGAAGTTCTAGCTGGGCCTCTGCTCCAACTGACTCCGCCTGCCAACTGTGGGGACCTGCAGGGCTCCTCCCTGCAGGTTGCATTAACTCCCCCTCAGTCCAAGGTTCCACTTTGCAACAGAGTGCAGAAGAGTCTCTCTGGAGTATCTCTGGAACCCCATGTGGTCTGATTGGCATGCTTGCGGTTCAGCGATCGATTGCAGGGTTGAGCGGTCTGAGTACTGTTGGACAATGCAACAACTGGCTTACATCAATCAGCAGGGAGGTACCAAGAGCCAGCAAGTGTTGCAGGAAATAGCCCAACTTTTGGAATGGGTGGAAGTGCAAGTTCAGGAGCTGTCAGCCTCTCACATTACAGGAAAAGGCAATGTAAGAGCGGACTTTCTCAGCAGAGTCTGGATTCAGGAGAATGAGAATTCTCAAACAAGACGTTTCAGCTGGTAGTGGACTGCTGGAGTCTTCCGTTTCTGGACCTACTTCTCGCACTGCATAGGTTTCTCATTTCTTCAGTTGCAGGAGAGTTCCAAAGTCCTTGGGCATCTATGCTTTTGTGCAGGAGGGGTTAGAGGGTGAGCTGCTGTATGCCTTTCCCCATTGTCCATGTTGGGCAGGGTGACTCGGAAGATCAAGAGTCACAGGGGAATAGTGCTACTGGTGGTACCAAATTGGCCCAGGAGACCATGGTATGCAGATCTGCGAAGGCTCCTAATGGACTCTCCCTTCCAGCTTTCGGCACACAGGGATCTGCTGCCTCAGGGACCTATTCTTCACAAAGATCAGACTCAATTTTGTTTTACTGTATGGTTCTTGAGAGGGCTCGCTTGCTGAAGCGTGAATATTCTACTGCGGTGATTGCCATCTTGCTGTGAGCAAGAAAGTTTTCCACTTCCTTGGCTTACTTGTGTATTTTGTGAGTGTTTGAGGCTTGGTGTGAAGATCGAGGGGTGGTTCCTTGTTCAGTTAAGATCCCGCTCATTTTGGAATTTTTACAGGATGGATTGAATAAAGGGTTGGCCCTTAATTCCTTAAAGGTACAGGTAGTAGCTCTTGCCTGTTTCAGGGGTCAGGTGAATGGGGAACCTGACCTTTGGCCCATTTCTTGAAAGTAGTGAAACATCTTCATCCTCCTTTGCGGTTATTGGTACCTTTGTGGAATCTTAATCTGGTTTTGGATTTCTTAGCAGGCCCTATTTTTCAACTGATGTGTAACCTTTCCTTGTGGTTACTGACCTTGAAAATGGTGGTTTTTTTGGCAGTTTGTTCTGCGCATAGAGGGGTAGATTTTCAGAGCCCTGCTCGCCTAAATCCGCCCAAAACCGGGCGGATTTAGGCGAGCAGGGCCCTGCGCGCCGGGAAGCCTATTTTACATAGGCCTCCCGGCGCGCGCAGAGCCCCGGACTCGCGTAAGTCCCGGGGTTCTCGGAGGGGGGCGTGTCGGGGGCGTGTCGGGGGGGGCGGGCCCGGTCGTCGCTGAGTTCCGGGGGCGTGTCGGCAGCGTTTTGGGGGCGGGTACGGGGCGTGGCTACGGCCCGGGGGCGTGGCCGCGCCCTCCGTACCCGCCCCCAGGTCGCGGCCCGGCGCGCAGCAGGCCCGCTGGCGCGCGGGGATTTACGTCTCCCTCCGGGAGGCGTAAATCCCCCGACAAAGGTAAGGGGGGGGTGTAGACAGGGCCGGGCGGGTGGGTTAGGTAGGGGAAGGGAGGGGAAGGTGAGGGGAGGGCAAAGGAAAGTTCCCTCCAAGGCCGCTCCGATTTCGGAGCGGCCTTGGAGGGAACGGGGGGAGGTAGCGCGGCTCGGCGCGCGCAGGCTATACAAAATCGATAGCCTTGCGCGCGCCGATCCAGGATTTTAGTGGATACGCGCGGCTCCGCGCGTATCTACTAAAATCCAGCGTACTTTTGCTTGAGTCTGATGCGCAAGCAAAAGTAGGCTGATCGCGCTTCTTTTAAAATCTACCCCAGAGTATCTGAGCTGCAGGCCTTGTCTTGCCGAGAGCTGTTCCTTCAAGTGATTCTGAGAGTGATACAGCTGCATACTGTTCCTTCCTTTTTGCCAAAAATGGTTTTGGATTTTCACTTGAATCAGTCCATCCCCTGCTGTCTCTAGATAGGGAGAGAGATGCGGAGGAATATCTCCTGTTGTGGCCCATGGATGTCAAGAGACATATCGTGAGGTATCTGGGGGTTTCTAAACCTCTCAGGAAGATGGATCGGCTGCTTGTCCTCCATGATGGAAGTAAACAGGGTGAGCCGGCTTCAAGGGCTACAATAGCACGCTGTATTAAGGAGGTAGTCACAGCTGTGTATGTGGATGCAGAGCAGCCATTGCCTAGTCAGGTTAGGGCTCATTCCACTAGGGCTCAGGCAGTGTCATGAGCAGAGGTGAGATTGTTGTCTCTTGTCAACATTTGCCGAGCTGCGACATAGTCCTCCTTACATACCTTTTCCAGGTGTTATCGTCTGGATGTGCAGGTCCGGAACGATGCAGCCTTTGCATGTGCAGCTTTGACTGGACCGCGGGCAGCCTCCCCTCCTGTTTGGGAGAAGCTTTGGTATATCCCACTTGTTCTGGATCCACCTGTCTCAATGTTGAGAAATGAGAAATTACTACTTACCTGATAATTTCCTTTTCTTTAGTAGAGACAAGTGGATCCACCTTCCAGCCTTGGTTGCCGGCAGGCTGTGCTATTGTCCTCCTGCATGGCTGCGTGTTTCCAGGGGTTACTGGTAAGTGTTAATCCAGTCCCTAGACTAGTGTTAATACATTATTTGTATGAGCTCAGTGTTCTTGTTGGCTGAGTGCTGGAATGGTTCCATCTGTTAATAATCAAGTTTTGTTAGTCTGTCCATAGTTGGCTTTTGCAGTGACTACTGGCGGGCTGGTGTCACTGCAGGGGTATATGTATCATGATGTCAGCTTTGCTCCGTCTCCATCTGCTGTTAGAGGTAAATAGCCCACTTGTTCTGGATCCACCTGTCTATGATTAAAGAAAAGGAAATTATCAGGTAAGTAGTTATTTCTCAATATATTATAAAAAATTTCATGAAGAAGATGCAGCACCAAGGTTTACTCCTGAGGGGGACAACACTGGAGCAATGTTATAAATTGTTATACAAACTGGGACACCGTGGGGGAGAGGTAGCTGGTGGTACAAAGGCATTGGCGGAGGGGAATGGAACAGCTATCTCTCCAGGCCTTACTCTTAGACTGTTCTTATCTTGACTCATAAGCCAATGGTTACATTACATATGCCAAAATAAACAAAGAGCCAAAAGATCCCACAAAGCAGTACAAATCACAACACAAAAGTGGGAATTTAACATCACCCAGCTACTCAGAATAAAGTTGTCAATAAGCCAGACGGTTTGCCTTTAAAACCTGGAGGCCACCCGGTCAACTCATTTATCCATCTTATGTAGGACTGGCTAAATGTCCTCAAAAATATTTTGGGATTTTATATGCAAATTAAAACAGTCACTGAATATCCATGACAACTAAATCAGCGATCCAAAAAAATTCTGAGGTGGACATTTAGCCAATTCTACATAAGGTGGATGAATGAGTTGACCGGGTGGCCTCTGTTTTTATGAAGGAACACCAATGGACTTGCTGACACCTTCATTCTGAGTAGCTTGGCAATGTTAAATTTATGTCACGTTCCCACTTTTGTGTTGTGATTTATAAATTATATATGCAGCATATATGTGAAAAGAATACTTCAGTTGCTCTAATAATTATATGGTAATGTGGATTTACATAGCACCTTTCATCCTGCTCTTTGTTTTACAATTTAATAATTCAGAAGCATGCATGCTGTCACTTCTGTTTCTTATGACTGTGCCAGCTGTATACTGAAAAGAAGGAAAGATATTTCAGTCATATAGATTTTAACTATGTTTCATTACTCTTTTACACAGAAACCCCAAGCAAATATTGCTAATTAAGGTTTACCCCAAGAAGGGTACCATTATTCATTACAGTCTATCCCATGCTAATAGAAAGTAAAGGGAAATATGAGCTGCCTTGCTCCACTAGAGTGGTGCATGCTGCCAGTTCTGAAAGTGGCAGGGTTTCATTTCAGAGAGGTTTATTATTGCATGCCAAAAGAATGACACTTTAGGCCCTGCTGAAATCTGTGGAAAAGGCAGAAAGAAGCTCATGCCAGCATGTGTATTTCACAATCTTGTCTTTCTGGCCTCTTTAGGCACGGTTGACCAAAGAACATCACTTGGGAAGTGCATTTCTGTCCAGAAACCATTCCCTAGAGGAAGAATTTGAAAGAGCAAAGGCAGCCGTTGAGGTAACTTGTTTTATTTTTTTCATGATCCAGAAGTCTGTTTATTTTGTGAATACACATTGAACAAACCTTTTAGAACTACAGAATGAATACATTCCATGTCACCATTTTTTTTTCTTACAAAGCTTTGAGGTTAGATATGGGAAGAGAGGGATGTTTGGGGTATGAACTAAAGAGAGGATCTGGCATGCTCATCTACCTGAAAAGGCGGTGTATAAAAAAGGAAGAAGATAGTAACTGTCTTGGATAAAGAACGATGTCTTACAGGCAGCACAATCTATGGCTGGCATTTGATATATACCCTTTGCAGTGTGGACAAAATAATTGGGCAGATTGGATGGGTCAGTTGGTCTTTTTCTGCCATTATCTGTTATGTTATGAGAGCCATTTTCAAAGAGTTTAGCCTTTTAATTTTGGGAGAAAGCTAAATCAACCCCTCTTTGAAAACTGAGCCAGGATGAGTGCCTAAATTTAGGTGCCTTGCATACAAGATCATTTTATTGAGGAAGCCAAAATGTAGGCAGGGACAGGGCAAGGGAAGCTAGTTAGGAGCTTAGCACTCATTTTCTGCCCAGGCGCACAGGTGCACATTTGTGCTCATATATCAGCCCTTGCCCAGGGAGCCGGCCATTTTATAACGTACACACGCATTTGCATGCGTGTTATAAAATAGTTTGACCGCATACTCATGTGCGCCAAATTTTAAGTGTGTGCACGTATGTGTGCGCAAATCCTGCTTCTACCGCATAAATCAGGGGATTTTTAAAGGGGCGTGCGCTAATGCCATTCCCAATTTTACCAGTTTGTCCCCATTTCGCCCAGTTAAGAGATAGGTCCTACAAACCCCCTAGTTTAATAACCTTCACTCCCCCCAGCTAGCCCCAACCCTTAAAACCCCACAAATATGCCTAGTTTTCTTTATTTTTTTTTTAACTTACATGTCATTCATAGCAGAAATAAAGTTATGCAGCAGGGGACCTCAGTGCACCCTGGGGCGTGTAAATATCGAAGCGCACATCTCTGGTTCACGCCCCGAAATGCCCATGCCCTGCCCATACCACACCCAAACCTCACCCCTTTTTTAAATCTTTGAAGATGTGTGCACTGTAGGAGATGCACGTATCTGGGTGGCTTTTAAAATGTGATCAGTGCACGCGAGCCTAACTTAGTCACACATCCTCTAATTCATGCATGCGCAGGGCTTTTAAAATCTACTTCTAAGTTCCCAACTTAAGCAGGCCTAAATCTAGGCAGTCTGATTTTGACTACCTAGATTTAAGAACATTTACTGCCAAAATCTGAGGCTCCTAACTTCAGCTAAAAATTCACATAACTATGGACAGCCCAAATTTGGCCACCTAAGTGACGCATGGAGCCTTTTTTTTTTTAAACTGACCCTTATGCCACATAAACCCATTGGGCCAGATTTTCAAAGGGGGTACGCGCGTAAGATACATGTGTACCTCCTGAAAACCTGGCCAAAGTACCCCCTGCGCGCACTGAGCCTATGTTGAGTAGGCTCAGTGGCGCGCGCAAGCCCCGGGATGCGCGTAAGTCCCGGGGCTTTCCTGGGGGGGGGTGTTGCGGCATCGCGTCATTTGGGGGCGGGGCCGCAGGCGTGGTTCCGGCCCGGGGGCATTTCGGGGGCGTGGCTGAGGCCTCCGAAATGGCTTCCGGGCCTGGGAATCGCGCGCCGGCGGCCGGCCCGGCGCGCGCAAGTTACGCCTGCTTCGGGCAGGCGTAACTTGTACAGCAAGAGGTGGGGGGGTTTAGAAAGGGCTGGGGGTGGGTTAGGTAGGGAAAGGGAGGGGAAGCGAAAGGAAAGTTCCCTCCGAGGCCGCTCCGATTTCGGAGCGGCTTCGGAGGGAACGGAGGCAGGCTGCACGGCTCGGCGCGTTTGCGGGAGTAAGCGCTGCTTGCTCCTACGGTAAAGATCTACCCCAGCTGATTGAACTGACTGCTTTGGTTTTACTGAGGCAGAAAAGAGACGTTATTACCTGCAGCAGAGGGACCCGGGGGTAAGCGCTGCCTGCTCCTACGGTAAAGATCTACCCCAGCTGATTCCTCGATTGAGGGGCGTGGCCTGAGCCCGGAAACAGACTATAAATTCAAGCCATAAGCGGCACGCAGCAGAGCCGGCGCGTGTTTAAGGGGTGCGCGGCTAAGCACGTAGGGCTTAGCCGGGCTTCGCCGGGATTTGCCGTGTTTGCCTGGAAATTGTTCGATTAAAGATTTACCTCAGGTAGGATTGTTAAATGTTTAATATGGTGTGTCTCCTTTAAAAAAAGCCTCCAACAAGTGATTCTCTTTTTTGTTATATGCATTGTTCCATTCTGCTCAGTATAAGTCCTGGTTTAGTTATTTTTCCTTTTAGTATTCTGATATAAATATGCCACACACCAAACGGAAAGCCAAGTTAAGGCCTCCAGCTGGAGTGATTATGGCAGATTCCGGACAGAGAACTGTAACAGAATGGATAGACTCTAACTTAAATACCCCTGTAGGATAGACCGTTGGAGGAGAAGCATTAGAACGGAATGCCTCCTCCCAGGCCCTAGAAACATCTTTAAGTCCAGGGGCACCGGATACACCACCTCCCCCTGGAGGAGCTGAAGGTTTCACTTCAGTAAATCCAGGGGATCCGCAGATGGAGTCTCAGAGACCTAGTGAGCGGGTGAATGAGTTTGTGCATTCTGCTAAGGAGACAGATATATCTGTGCAATTAGGACAACTGAGTGTGTTAGAAAAATCTGTGCCGACCCCAAAAGAAACAAGTACCCCAAAGACTTTTGTACCATCGGTAGAAAAACAGGATAGTATTGAAGTGTTAATAAAAACGGATTCTCAAATTAAAAAACCAGTAAATATAACGTTAGAAAGTTTGTGGAACTATTTAGTGAAATTAGATGACTCAATTAATAAATTAACTGGTGCAGTTTTGAAAACATCTAATTCGGCGGTACAAAATGCCCTCGAACTGGAGAAACAAAATAAAGAAATTAGGACACTGACTACACGTGCTTCTCAGATTGAAAAAGTTCAGAGCTATCAGGTTACAGCAAAAGGAAATATAAATAAGAGATTAGAAATTCTTGAAAACTCTATAAGATCCCTAAATTTAAGGGTAAATAACTTTCCAATTTTAAATAAAATAAACTCGGTGGAATTATTTAGGGAATATATGTTGCAGATATTAAAAATACCAGAGAAATGTTTACCAGTTATAGTGAAAGCTTTTTATTTGGGGATCATGAAGAACAACTTGTAGAGAGCGCTAAAGAAAAAGAAAAGGAAAAATTAGAAATAGAGGTAGTTCAAAATAGTTCTATAAACTTATCTGATTTACTGCAAAAGTCTCAACAAGACTTGGTTGTTAAAGAACGAGGAACATTATTAATTCAGTTTGCTTTTGCAACTGATAAGGAAAACGTTTTGAAATCCTTTTTTCGAAATCGATTAAGTACTTTCTATGGGGAAAGAGTATGGATCTTTCCAGATCTAGTTAAGACGACTCAATTACGCAGAAAGAAATTCCTATCTTATAGGAAAGAAGTAACAGATAAAGGTGGATATTTTATTTTAAAATATCCATGCAAGTGTACTGTTAAGTTAGAGGGGAATACCTACACATTCACAGAGCCAGTAGGTCTTAGGGATCTCCTAGCAGGAAAATGATCGGCTTATATGATTAGTAGAGTATTGACAATGCATTTTTCCTTGACTAATGTTTTTTCTATATCCGTTCAAATATCTTGAGACTCACTTGAATTTCCTTAAGTATAATAATGACTGAATTGTATGCTTAATGTTAGGCTAAAAAATTTTTCCTGTTTCTTAGTAAGGACTCAGTCATTATGAGATTTCTTAAATGTTTTGTTTATTGTAAACATTTTGAAAAAGTAATAAATAAAGAATTAAAAAAAAAAATCCCACGTACTCTTGTTTGCGCCTGGTGCGCGAACAAAAGTATGCGCGGGCGCAGATTTATAAAATCTACCCCATTATTTTTCAGTGAAAGGTAATTCAAGGTTATGTGTTCCTTTGTTATATCCTGCTCATAAGTGCATCTTGCTATCAACAGTGAAACAAAGTTTTTCCTCTGAGGACAAGCAGGATGTGAATGCCTCACTTATGAGTTACATCATCTAATGGAGCCTGGTGTGGGAAAATTATACAAAAGCATCTAGAAGCTTTTGGCATGCTTGACTGAGCATGTGCATTAAGACTCACTTCACTGCGTCATATGGGACCCTCTCAGTTCTTGTTTTTCCATGAATTTTCAGTAATTTTTATGTGGGATCTTGCAGATCTTCTGACCTCACCCTTCTTAGTTTCACTAGATAGATTTTGCTGATCATTTTCAAGTTTTCTTAATTTTTTTCTGACCACTGTGTGCACCAGCATCTGTGAACAAGGCAGTATCAATTCAGGTTTTTGGTAAAGCAGAGCAATTTGATATTGTGTTATTTGTCTTTTGGCTGATGTTCCAGGTGAAGAAGGCTAGTTGCTTCAATAAGTGCCTTTGTTACAAGGCATCATGTCTGTCCCCATGACAGATGTGGGCTTTGCCTGGGGGAGGATCATGACATTTCGGGATGTTCCACATGCAGAAAGATGCCATTCCCCTGGGAACTGACAGAAAAGCTCTTCAGGAGAGTTAAGTGTAACCCATCAGCATCAGAGGCATCAAAATTAAGGGATCCAGTTGCTGTACCAACTGCTGGTGATGCATTGACATCAAGAGGGCATTGGTTTCCATTGGATTATGATGCTGCGAGCAGGCAAATTCTGGCTGCTATAATCATAAATCCCCATAAGCATTTCTGTAGAGAACAGATCATCCTCACATCACTCTCAGAAATTGCAACAGACTCCAAGGGTCCAGAAGTTAGCCACTAATCTTCTTCAAGTGACCCAGGAAGACATGGCCTCTCCTCCTGCTATCCAAGCAGTATTAGCTTCGACAGTTTTCAAGGAAGAATTAAACAGAAGAATCCAAAAGGCAATGGACCGAAAGATGGCACTGCACCAGCATAGACAACATTGGCTTCCTTGCAGACTGAAGTACTACTTCTGCTGGAAACTCTAAGAGCATCTGATGGAGGGGCCCCAATGCTGGATCTTGGAGAGTCAACAACATCAGATACTACTGTACCAGTGTTAATTTCTAGTGCATTGGGACAGGAAACTTACCCAAGACACAGAAGTTCATTGGGTTCTAGACTCCAACTAATTTAAACTGTCCTCACTGAGCCCTTGTCCGCTAGCTGGATAAAAGTTCAGTCCACACTGCCAACTTACCATTCTGGCTCTGACTCTGAGTAGTCATGGGGCTATGCCTATTGATCTGAGTGATCAGGAGGGGTCAATAGATTTCCACTCAGTCTCTCCACAGGAAAGAAGAAGAAGGTTTCCTCCAGAGGATCTCTCCTTTGCTGACTTTATAAAGATAATGGATTTAATATGCAGGAAGAGAGTTTCAGGGCAAAAATACTCAACATCTTCCAGTTTGTGGATACCCCAAGGAAATTGTGACAATGTCCATCCATGAAATCCTTCAGGAGATGCAGATGAGAATATGCATTTCAGGCTAGTTTAAGATATATTGAAATGAGAATCTGTTATCTTTTCTTTTTTGAGGTTAGCTGAAGTTCACTGTGAAAGGATTGGGGGGGATTGTTTGGGAATTTTAGTGGGTTTTGATTTATAACTAGAGGGATGAGCGATATAATTTTTATATTATATGTGGACTGAAATGGACTTTAGTTGGGGGGGGGGGTTGAAATGATGAGGTGGTTTTTTAATGTGAGAAGTGTGCAATCAAATTTTATTAAATAAATAAAATGGGAAAACCTCCTCTGTGTCAATAGTGAATTGGAAGACAGACACAATATCTCAGATTTGAGATGCAGCAATTACCTCATCAGACAGTTATAGTCAAACCAACTCTCAAAATAGGCCAAGAAGTATAGAACACACTCTTCGGTGCTCCCAGAGAAGGATTCTCATACGCTTGACATTTATTGGGAGAAATATTTACCAGGTATCTATGCTCAGTGCCCACATAGCATCCTTTCAGCTCTTCATGAGCCAGTACAAGTGAAACCTGAAGGGTTTATCAGAGAATCTCCCTCAAGAGCAGCATGACACCCTGGAGGGACTAGTGTATAAGGGGATAGAGTGTGGCATGGAGAGTCCTTGCAGTAAGTATTGGCACCTGTAGACTTGCAAGACTGTGGGCCCTGCAATAGAGAGTATTTTTTGAATAAGGTCAAAGAAGCAATGGCTCAAATAAGACTACTGTGCTATGTTTCAGACCCTTTCTACTGCTACTCCAGGCCCACCACCTTCATGTAGAAGATTTACAATTGGAGTTCAGAGAAGACCTTTCTATCCATTGAGGAAATGTTATCCTTCACTCCTTCATCCCTGTCAATGGCAGGGACTTTGCTCTCATCCCAGCCTACAAAGCCACAGCCAGCTCCTTAGTCAAAACCTGGGAAGGGGTTTTGACTGTATGCAGGAGAGTATAGCCAAGATCCCAGTATTTGTGCCAGAGAATATTCCTGTCAGAGGAAGGCTGAGGTTTTACATAAACCATTGGCCCAACATAACTTCAGGCACTTGGGATCTCAGCATAATCAGGAATGGATTCAGATTGCATCTACTGGAAAACAAACAAAATTACCCACCAAGAAGCTCTTGGTGGATTTCTTAACTACAAAAGTAATTCTCCTGTCTCTTGATGCCAATATAGTTATTATTTATTATTATTTAAAATCTTTTGTATACTGCTTATACAAAGTGAGATCTAGGCAGTTTACAAAAAGTAAACATGCATGATTAGACAAATAAGTACTCAAATAAAAAGTTTTACAGTTACGACGTATGTCTGGGTATACACTTAAAAAGGAGTAATAAATAACATAAATGGAAAGATATCATTCTGATTGTAATGTACTGAATGCAATAGGGCATATGTAAGTTTTTAATTTTTTCCTGAATTATTTGGGATTAGTCAGAAGTCTGAGTGTTGCTGGGATGGAGTTCCAAAGGGATTGATCTGCCACTGAGAAGGCACAATTTCTGGTCATTTTAAGCCTAGCTATTTTAATTGTTGGGACCTGAAGAAGATTTTTGCCAACTGAAGATAGGTGGCGCGGGAGTTGATACAAGCATTAAGGAAGTGCACAGCCAGACAGCAAAGGAGTTGTGGATTAAGTTGAAAATTAACATCAAAGTTTTGTAGTGGATACATTGCCAAATTGGGAACCAGTGGAGATCGAGGAGGACTGGGGTGATATGTTCTCTAATTTTAGCATTTGTGAGGAGGCGAGCTGCAGCATTTTGAATTAATTGTAGCAGACGGATTGGTGAATCTGGGAGGCCTATGTGTATAGCGCATTGCAATAGTCTGGTCCAGAGAGTATAAGAGCTTGTAGAACAGTTCTGAAGCCAGCCGGGTATAACAGAGGTTTTAATCATTTGAGAAGATTGAGTTTGTAGAAGAATGTTTTTTAGCAATGTTGGTGGACAGGGATAGATTGGAGTCAAGAATGACTCCTAGGTTGCAAGTTTGATTAGTGATGGGAATTGTATGGTTATCAAATATGAGATGTGAGGGTGGGCAACAGGAAGATTGGAGTATGGTGGATAGGTGTACGATTTCAGTTTTTGCAGCATTAAGTTTTAAACGGTTGTGTGATAATCAGGTTTTAAGAGTCTCTAAATAGAGTACAGTTAATGAGAGTGTGTGGGACCAGGAGGAAGTGTAAGGTATGAGGACTTGTATGTCGTGAGCATAGATTTTGAAATCTATGCCTAGACCTCTTAAAATATGGCAGAGAGGAAGTAGGTAAATGTTAAATAAATTATTTTAGCTGTTTAGCTGTAAACCGCTGTGAAGGCTAACGCCAATGTGGCGGTATAGAAAAATCAATAAACTATAAACTATAACTAACATAACAGACAGAGTGGAGCCTTGTGGGTCTCCAGATGCAGTGGTGTACCAATCTGAGTAATGTGTACCAAAGATGATTTGCTGAGGGCAGTTGGAAATAAATTAAGTGAACCATTGAAGGACTACATCCTTAATACCTATGAATTGTAAGTTGGTGAGAAGAATATCATGGTTTAGTGTAACACAAGTTGCAGAGATGTCAAGAAGGACTATGATGTAGTCTGTGTTGGCATCAAAGCATCCAATGATAGAATTGAAAGAGGAAAGAAGTAAAGTTTCAGTACTGTGTCCTTTATGAAAGCCATGTTGATTTAGGTGGAGAATATTGTTGTCATTGATATATTGTTAGTTGATGGAGAACTGTGGATTCTTATGACTTTTGCTAGGGTGGTTAAGGATGCTGTTGGACGAAAATTGATAGTCAGTAGTCAGTAGTATTTTTCTTTAGTCCAAGAAAACAAACCGGTAGCCGATCCAAGATGGCTGTCAGCAATGAAACACGTGGATGGATCGGTGTAAACAAAATATTTATTGAAGCTTGCCCAACTCTGGCCGAGTTTCGCTCAAAGAACTGCCTCAGGGGCTTACAAGCCACATCAATTGGCTTAAAATAACGCAAGGTGCAATCAAGAGGAGGTTCCTTAGGTTTCAAAGCAGAGCTTTAAAAATATCAGTATTACATACCAATTGTTGAAGGCAAACAGAGCTCGCAAAATCAGCGCACAGCGGATTCTCGCAAATATGAGGCTGCAGGTAGAAGGGGCTTTGAGTTAAGGTGGAGACTGAAATCACCAACAAGTAAAGTATTGGATACGTCCACAGGCAGAGTAGTGCAGGGATTCTAGAAGGGGAGACAAATCATTGGTGAGTAATCCAGGAGGACAGTATACAATACAGATGTTAGCAATAGTAGAGGAGATGAGCATCAGTTCATATGGATGTATTGAGGTCAAAGCTTTCCTGCATGGGTGAAGGGAAGCCTTGATAATGATGAGTAAACCTCCTCCTCTTTAGTTGGTTCGTGGTTCTGAGGAAGGGATATAACCTTCAAGGCAAATAGTATGTAGAATTAAGTTGTCAAAGTTGAAAAGCCATGTTTCAGAGATCAAGACAGCATCAGGCAAATGTGTAGAAATTAGATCATGGATAATTGTGACTTTTTTCCTAATGAATTGAATGTTGAGGATTAGGAGTGAAATAGAAGTAAGCATTAGGGTGGCTGCTTTAAAGGTGGGTGTGATGGTAATCAAGGATGGTTTATGAAATGGAGGAGGTTTACGATGATACATATTGAGGTCACCATATTTCCCTTTACCAATGACAGTTGGGATATGCAATGCGATATGCAATACAGATAAATTGAAAGGGGTAAAACAAATTGATATGAGCCTATGAGGACCAATGAATAAGTCCAGAAACAGTGGAGAGAATTATAGTGAATGAGTGCAGAAGGGGGCTCGAAGGGGCGCACAAAGGTGCAAGCCCCTTTGTCGCACTCCTTTGGTGTGCAACGCCTCTGGCATCATGATGGGCCCTTATGCCGGCACCCTAATGATGTCACTGGAGGGGCAGGGTGGGAACAACCCACGTGTGCAGCAGCAACAACAAGTAAGTGATAGCAGGTTCTAGCAGGTTAGCAAGGCAGAGAAGATCCCAGATTGGAGTTGGGAGCTGGTAGGAGCAGCAGAGATAGTAAGCCTCCGACATCATGCTGGGCCCCTTATGCCAGTGCCCTAATGATGTCACTGGAGGGGCAGGGAGGGAACAATTTGAGTGGCACGGGGGGGGGGGGGGGGCTGCACGATTTTCGTTGCAGCAAAAACAAGTCAGTAGCAGGTTCCAGCGGGTTAGCAAGGCAGAGAAGCTCCCAGAGTGGAGTTGGGAGCTGGTAGGAGCAGTTCAATCTGTTCATTCAGGGTAAGAGAGACAAGGGAGTGGGGAGACAAAAACTGTACCTGGGGTAATGGGGGTGCAGGGTGATAGAAGGACTCCTCAAGATGTATACATGAAGTGGTAGAGAGGATCCAGTTTAGATTGAAGGACACAGGATGAGGAGGGAAGGAAAGAGAGGGAAAGGGAGACAGAAGATCACACAGGTCGATACTGTAACATGCGGTTGAAGATTTCCCGTCTGTAACGTGCTGGGAGCGCACAATTCGGACGCATAAGGCGATCCAGCGATACAGTCTCCTGTTTCACACGTCCTTAGCGCTTCTTAAAACAGACGCATAACCCTTTCCGCACGCAGCATGTATATGATATGTAAATGAACGAATTAGCTGTATAATGAAGGAATTAGCTATTCCCCTCTGATACTGTGATGTGCGCTCAGATTATCTCCTTTGTAACCCGCTATTTTACCGCGTCCTTAACCTGTTAGTTTACCGCCTACCCTCTACTTGGTGTTAGTGTGGTGTTCGAAAATTAAAACGGGAATAAAGTGTAAAAAATGGGGGTAAAACCGTAAAGTGTAAAAAACATTGCAGCGTAAGTTGTTTATATGTATAAATACCTGTCACTTTCTGAATCCCCCAGGCGCCCGTTCATCCAGGCGGCGGCGGGAGCCAGCGAGCGGGTGGGCGCGCGTTGGATCCAGGCGGCGGTGGGAGCCAGCGGGCGGGTGGGCGCGTGTTCGATCCAGGCCGCAGCCGGGTGGTCGTGCATTCATCCAGGCAGAGGGAGCCGGCGGCGAAAGCGGCCTCCGGCTCCCTCTGCCTGGATGAATGCACGGCCCCCGCCGGCAGTGAATGAATGCCCGTGCGATTTCGGTGCTCAAGGCCCCGTTCGGTCTCCGGTGCAGCCCCAGTCCTGTCCCCTCCTCCCGAAGCAAAAAAAAAAAAAAACCGAAAAAGTAGCAAGGCTCGGGCCTGCTACGGTAGTCCCTTCTCCCTTCTCCTCTCCTCCCGATTTCGGCGCTCAAGGCGGCCGGGTGGGCGTGCATTCATCCAGGCAGAGGGAGCCGGCGGCGAAAGCGGCCTCCGGCTCTCTCTGCCTGGATGAATGCACGGCCCCCGCCGGCAGTGAATGAATGCCTGTGCGATTTCGGCGCTCAAGGCGGCCGTGCATTCATCCAGGCAGAGGGAGCTGGCGGCGAAAGCGGCCTCCAGAGGCCGCTTTCGCCGCCAGCTCCCTCTGCCTGGATGAATGCACGGCCCCCGCCAGCAGTGAATGAATGCCCGTGCGATTTCAGCGCTCAAGGCAGTCACATGCCGTGACGTCAAGCGTGTGACGTCACGCCTTGAGCGCCGAAATCGCACGGGCATTCATTCACTGCCGGCGGGGGCCGTGCATTCATCCAGGCAGAGGAGCCGGAGGCCGCTTTCGCCGCCGGCTCCCTCTGCCTGGATGAATGCACGCCCACCCGGCCGCCTTGAGCACCGAAATTGGGAGGAGAGGAGAAGGGAGAAGGGACTACCGTAGCAGGCCCGAGCCTTGCTACTTTTTCGGTTTTTTTTTTTGCTTCGGGAGGAGGGGACAGGACTGGAGCTGCACCGGAGACCGGACGGGGCCAGGGCAGGTAAGCGGGGGCTGGGGGAAAGTTTGCTGAGCATCGGGGAACATAACTGTCCACTTCCTGGTACCTGTCATTTCAAATGTCATTTGAAATGACATTTGAAATGACAGATACCAGCGTGGCCGTGAAGCGTTAGGCCCGTGAACCCAGGATACTGTATAGGCGCTCTATACAGTATCTATACACCGACCTGATATCTCTATACAGTATCTCTATACAGTATCTCTATACAGTATCTATACACCGACCTGATATCTTTGATGAGCGGCGGTATATAAAATATTATAAATAAATAAATAAATACAGTAAAATGGGTTGCGCGGGTCTAACGCAGCCGCGGCATGCATTTGCATGCAATTTGAAGAGAGTATCGAGCGGTAGGTGAAAAGAACTGTGCGTGCGGGGAACGAGGGTGCGCCTGACACTGCCGCACTGTTTCTACCGCGGCCTTAGAGTATCGATCTGACAGATAGGAGTGAGGACTGGGATTGGTGGAAGAGAGGACTGTATTGTAGTAGATGGAAAGTGTACAAGGGATTGGGAATAGGGCAGACCAAATCTTAGAATGAAAGGGAGAGGCAGAGAGAGAGAGAGAGAGAGAGAGGACATGGGGATGTAGAGGTTATTAGGGATGAGAGGATGAAGAGGGGAAAAGGATCTAAAATGGTAAAAGAAATGGACTGGGATCACAGAAATGGGTAAGTAACAGGGAAAGAGCTTGAGTTGGTGATGGGATGAGAGGTGGAAAAAAGTAGATGAGGGCTGAGGATGGGGTAAAAGACAGGTAGAGAAACAGAAGCCTGGGAAAGGAGTGAGAATGGGGGAAGAAGGGTTAGGGAGGGGGTGAGATTGGGAGATAGAATGTGAGAGATGACGATAGGAATATTGTGAGGACTGAAAAGGACAATGAGGTAAGAGAAGTAGGATAAAAGGACATGCAAAACAGTATAAGATTTGAAGACAGCACAGAAAGAGAGGATAGGAGAACTTGAAGTGGGATGGCTGGAGAGAGAGTCAGTTTGGGGATGGCAGGGAGTGAGAGAGTCAGAAAGGAAGTGGCAGTAGGGAGGGGGAGTAAGGACACTGGAGCAAGATATCTGGATATCAGTGAGGGGAAGATGGAGAGCTGAGAGGAAACAATGGAAGAGAAAGTTAGGGAGGTATAAAGTTGGAGCAATGAGAAACGAAGGGGGAGAAGAACATAAGAAATTGCCATAACTGGGTCAGACCAAAGGTCTGTCAAGCCTAGCATCCTGTTTCCTACAGTGGCCAATCCAAGTTACAAGTACCAGGAAAGTACCCAAACATTAAATACATCCCATACTACTAATGCCAGTAATAGCAATGGCTATTCCCTAAGTCAACTTGATTAATAGCAGTTTATGAACTTCTCCAGGATTTTATACAAACATTTTTTAAACCCAGCTACACTAACTGGCCTAACCACATCCTCCGGCAATGAATTCCAGAGTTTAATTGTGCGATGAGTGAAAAAGAATTTTCTCTGATTTGTTTTAAATGTGTTGCTTGCTAACTTCATGGAGTGCCCCCCAGTCCTTCTATTATCTGAAAGAGGACTAGAACATTTACCTGTTCTAGTCCTCTCATGATTTTATAGACCTCTATCATATCCCCACTCAGCCATCTCTTCTCCAAGCTGAATAGCCTTAACCTCTTTAGCCTTTCCCTCATAGAGGAGCTGTTCCATCCCCTTTATCATTTTGGTCGTTCTTCTCTGTACCTGTGCTACTATATCATTTTTGAGATGTGGCATCCAGAATTGCACACGGTACTCTAGGTGCAGCCTCATCAAGGAGTTTTTATTTGCCATTCTGTTCCCAATAATTCCTAAAATTCTGTTTGCTTTTTTGACTGCCGCAACATACTGAGCCGACAATTTCAATGTACTATCCACTATGAAGCCTAGATCTCTTTCTTGGGTGGTAACTCCTAATATGGAACCTAACATCGTGTAACTACAGCAAGGGTTATCTTTTCCCTATATGCAACACCTTGCACTTGTCCACATTAAATTTCATCTGCCATTTGGACAATGGCATACTGAGGGTCTCAAGCGCTCTGGGGCAAATGTATTTGTGTGCTTCTCCAGCAGCAGTATCCCCCCCATCCTTCTTGTACTAATGCTTAAGGTCACAGAAATAAGTGGTGTCTCTAAACAGAAGAATTTATAGGGGGAGCCAAAATGACATTTCCTCATAAGAAAGGTGGAAAGAAGGCAAAACGATTACCGGCATGGTTAAAAGGGGAGGTGAAAGAAGCTATTTTAGCCAAAAGAAGCTATTTTAGCCAAAAGATCTTCATTCAAAAATTGGAAGAAGGATCCAACAGAAGAAAATAGGATAAAGCATAAACATTGGCAAGTTAAATGTAAGACATTGATAAGACAGGCTAAGAGAGAATTTGAAAAGAAGTTGGCTGGAGAGGCAAAAACTCACAGTAAAAACTTTTTTAAATATATCCGAAGCAGAAAGCCTGTGAGGGAGTCAGTTGGACCGTTAGATGATCGAGGGGTTAAAGGGGCACTTAGAGAAGATAAGGCCATCGCGGAAAGATTAAATGATTTCTTTGCTTCGGTGTTTACTGAAGAGGATGTTGGGGAGGTACCCGTAATGGAGAAGGTTTTCATGGGTAATGATTCAGATAGACTGAATCAAATCACGGTGAACCTAGAAGATGTGGTAGGCCTGATTGACAAACTGAAGAGTAGTAAATCACCTGGACCGGATGGTATACACCCCAGAGTTCTGAAGGAACTAAAAAATGAAATTTCAGACCTATTAGTAAAAATTTGTAACTTATCATTAAAATCATCCATTGTACCTGAAGACTGGAGGATAGCAAATGTAACCCCAATATTTAAAAAGGGCTCCAGGGGCGATCCGGGAAACTACAGACTGGTTAGCCTGACTTCAGTGCCAGGAAAAATAGTGGAAAGTGTTCTAAACATCAAAATCACAGAACATATAGAAAGACATGGTTTAATGGAACAAAGTCAGCATGGCTTTACCCAGGGCAAGTCTTGCCTCACAAATCTGCTTCACTTTTTTGAAGGAGTTAATAAACATGTGGATAAAGGTGAACCGGTAGATATAGTATACTTGGATTTTCAGAAGGCGTTTGACAAAGTTCCTCATGAGAGGCTTCTAGGAAAAGTAAAAAGTCATGGGATAGGTGGCGATGTCCTTTCGTGGATTGCAAACTGGCTAAAAGACAGGAAACAGAGAGTAGGATTAAATGGGCAATTTTCTCAGTGGAAGGGAGTGGACAGTGGAGTGCCTCAGGGATCTGTATTGGGACCCTTACTGTTCAATATATTTATAAATGATCTGGAAAGAAATACGACGAGTGAGATAATCAAATTTGCAGATGACACAAAATTGTGCAGAGTAGTTAAATTACAAGCAGATTGTGATAAATTGCAGGAAGACCTTGTGAGACTGGAAAATTGGGCATCCAAATGGCAGATGAAATTTAATGTGGATAAGTGCAAGGTGATGCATATAGGGAAAAATAACCCATGCTATAATTACTCAATGTTGGGTTCCATATTAGGTGCTACAACCCAAGAAAGAGATCTAGGTGTCATAGTGGACAACACATTGAAATCGTCGGTGCAGTGTGCTGCGGCAGTCAAAAAAGCAAACAGAATGTTGGGAATTATTAGAAAAGGAATGATGAATAAAACAGAAAATGTCATAATGCCTCTGTATCGCTCCATGGTGAGACCGCACCTTGAATACTGTGTACAATTCTGGTCGCCGCATCTCAAAAAAGATATAATTGCGATAGAGAAGGTACAGAGAAGGGCTACCAAAATGATAAAGGGAATGGAACAACTCCCCTATGAGGAAAGACTAAAGAGGTTAGGACTTTTCAGCTTGGAGAAGAGACGACTGAGGGGGGATATGATAGAGGTGTTTAAAATCATGAGAGGTCTAGAACGGGTAGATGTGAATCGGTTATTTACTCTTTCGGATAGTAGAAGGACTAGGGGGCACTCCATGAAGTTAGCATGGGGCACATTTAAAACTAATCGGAGAAAATTCTTTTTTACTCAACGCACAATTAAACTCTGGAATTTGTTGCCAGAGAATGTGGTTCGTGCAGTTAGTATAGCTGTGTTTAAAAAAGGATCGGATAAGTTCTTGGAGGAGAAGTCCATTACCTGCTATTAAGTTCACTTAGAGAATAGCCACTGCCATTAGCAATGGTTACATGGAATAAACTTAGTTTTTGGGTACTTGCCAGGTTCTTGTGGCCTGGATTGGCCACTGTTGGAAACAGGATGCTGGGCTTGATGGACCCTTGGTCTGACCCAGTATGGCATTTTCTTATGTTCTTATGTTCTTATATCACACCCGCCTCCATAGCATGGCCCCTTGCTTTAAAATTGGCTATAAAAAAAGACTTCATAAGAAAGTCCAAAGGGTCTTCTGCATAATTTATAAAAGCTGGTTAGTTTCACACTTACAGTAAAACTATTGTTAAAATTATTTGATAGCCTCATTCAACCAATTTTATATGGCAATGAGAGTGAAGTCTGGAATGTCTACAGGAAGGGAAACAATGTTAATACAAATCCTGCACCTGTTGTGTTCCAGGGCCGAGGCAGGCCACGACCGTGGCCCCCTACCTTGCCCACGGCGGTCCGCCGCCGCAGGAGCCCCAGGGGAGGGCCCTGACTTCAGGCCCGTCGCTCCGGCACAGGCCTTGGTGCTACTCGCTGCAGGGGGAGCCGTCCCTGCTTCCCCCTCGCGGTGTCCAGCAGCGTTTCTCCTCCGCGGGAAAAATCAAAGATGGCCCCCGCCATCTTTAGGCGTGAGGCCACGCCTCCTTCACAGATTTAAAGGGACAGCTTCACCTGTTCCTGATCAGCCTGAGCAGGGGAAGTATAAAGGGAGGCTTCCTCTGCTCGTTCCCTGACTTGGCAACGTTCTCCAGTGCTGTCTAGTCTGCTTGCTTCTGTGAGTTCCTTGTGCTTTGGATCCTTGTTCCTGTTACATCTTGGTGTTCCCGGTTCCTGACTTCGGATTGGCTTATGGTGATTCTCTGGTGTGTGACTTCGGATTGGCAAGCGGTGATTCTCCGGTGTGTGACTTTGGACTGGCAAGTGGTGATCCCTCGGTGCGTGACTTCGGACTGGTAAGCGACGACCCTCTGGCACTTGACCTTGGACTTCTTCCGGTCTACCGTCTCCAAGGGCCCGCCTAAGTCCCAGCGGTCCGGGTCCCTACGGGCTCCTCATGGGGGAACCGCGGGCTTCCAGGGCGAAGATCCAGTCAGCCCTTGCACCGATACCTTGACCTCCCAAAGGTCCACCTAAGTCCCAGTGGTCTGGGTCCCTACGGGCTCCTCCTGGGGGGATCGCAGACTTCCAGTGGCGAAGACACAGGTCCTCTTCTCATCTCTTCATCTGCCTCCGCAGTCGCCTCAGTCTCCAGTGCCGAGGGTCAGCTGGTCTCGTCTTCTGCTCTGCCTCGCCACCCGACGAGAGAACCTACAGATCTTCTGCAAGGTATACCATCCTCCCGTCGGCCCAAGGGTTCACAAGCCTGAGCTTAACAGCACCTCCAGTTCTGTAAAACACTGTGCATCCACAGAAATTCCCCCAACAATGGAGCTTGGATGTTTCCCTTACAGCTCATCATACAAAAAAATATTTTCAAATTCTGGTGTCACTTCATGGTAATAACAGCACAAACACCTTCCACTGCCAGTCATGTTATGAGCTAACACAAAACCCCGCAAAAAAAGACACTCAAAATCTATAAGGCAAACCTATCATAACAGTAGTAACACCAAGGACGCAAACAACAAGATCCCTACCTGTGAAAAAGCAGAGGTAAATATTACACTGGGTCCCAGAATACCAATACACCGCCTACTGAGGAAACAAAACAAATCCGATTGCTATAGATCTCTATACAGATTCTACACGCTAGCAGAATCTCTCATCTTGGTCACACGCACTGAGCAGAGACAGACCCTCACCAAATACAGAATAAAGGATGACAAATTAGACAAACACTGAAATGGAAACCCCAAGAAGCCAGACTCTGTGTAACAATGGAAAAACAGAACCACCAATCCTCATAAAATAAATAAAATCAAGAAACATAAAGAAGCAAGTATAATAGTAAAACCATACTAATAAAAGAATATTTTAAAACTACTGACAAATAGAATAAATTCTATTAAAATCATACATTTTTTTTTAATTTCCCAAGCACCAATAACATATTTCAAATCAGCACACATATCAAATAACACCCAGTACTTAAAACTAATAAGGATTTTAGAAAGCCCCTGCTGTCCATACCTGGGAACTCTTGATTTCCAGTCACCCTGATATTGTCGAGGATTAGGGGGTTGGGGGGGAAGGGGGGCACAAACTTCGTCCTCTCTCTCTCTGACACATACTCACATGCCCATTCTCTCTCTCACACTTACATTGTCACATACACACACATACATGCTCTTATACACACCCACATCCTCTCTCTCTCACACAGACATACTCTCAGGGTCTGACCCTCTCTCTCCTCCCACTCCCCACACACAAGCTCTTACTCCTCCAAATTATTTCATAAACATACGCATTCTCACTCTCACTGGCTTCCTCACATACACACCCAGGCAAGCTCCCAGTCATTCTCACACACATACACATTCAATCTCACAGTTTCTCCCCCACACAAACTCCCCAGGCATGTACACATTCATTCTCACACACACACACTCACACACACACACACACCCTAGGCAGGCACCCATTCTCACACAGACAGACCCCAGGAAGGCACCCATTCATTCACACACACGTACACACACATATCCAGGCAGATACCATTCATACACATGCACACACTGAAGGCAGACACCCCCCCCCCCTCTCTTTCTTTTGCCAGCAACCTCGTGGCCTCTCTCGTTCCTCTGCTGCTGCTGTCACTGCTGCCACGTGGCTATTCGGGAGCCACTAATTGCTGCTACTGGTACTGAAACCTGTGCTGCTGCCTCCTTTGTGCAGGCCCATGGTATAAAAAATTTGCAGGGCTTCCAGTTCCTCCATGCTAATCTCATACCTCGTGAGATCAGCAGAGAGAAAGTGCTATTCTTGCACTTTCCCAAAGATTACATGTGCCAATCACTAAAAATTCAAAATAATTTTTTTTTTACTTTTGCTGTCTGATCTTAGTTTTCCAAACAGTTGGTCACAGGTTCCCTTTCTTGGTCTTTTGCCAATTCCTTTTGCAGGGTCTCCTTATTTTCTGTTTCTTCTCTCTCCACCTGTCTTCTTCCCTTCCTCCCTCAAACACACACACTCAGGCTCTCATTCTCACATGCTGTCTCTCACACACATAGCTCTCACTCTTACATGCTGTCTCACATACATACTGGCTCTCTCTTTCACATGCTATCTCACTCTCACACACACACACACAGGCTCTCTCACAAGCTGTCTCTCACACACACACAAAGGTTCTCACATGCTGTCTCTGCAAACTCTCACTCCCAAAGAAACAAACCGGAAACCGATCTAATATTGCAAGTAGCAACCAAAAGGAGAGGATCGGTAGACACCAAGTGAACTTTATTGAAAAAATGCCCGACTCAGGCCGAGTTTCGCTCAATTCTGAGCTGCTTCAGGGGCTAATATAAAAACAACATAATAGATATAACCAAATACATATAAACAGATATAGACATATATACACCACACAGACATTAATGGTTAAATCATGATAAACGATAACAAGAATGATTTAAAGAGAAAATGTAGTAAGCCCATAGCTATACTGTTATAACACTGTGGTCACATTTTTGTTGATCCTTATCAAAAATAGTTGTATCAGCAACCTTAAGCTCCCATTAAGATATTAAATGGGTTATAATATGAAAAGTATAGGGAATAAATAACAGGTACCTATATTTCTAATATAGATTACAATAAACATAAGAATAAAAATAAATATGAATAAAACAATGGTTAAAAAGAAATGACTACCTGTTGAAGTCGGTGGTATCTGTTAGCATTAGATTCAACTGTCATCAGTTCTAGTAGTGTGCTCATCCACATCTATATAATGGCAAACCGAACAAAATATTTGTGCATTACAGGTGATATAAGAGGGCAGTGGTGACTGAACTGTCAATTTTACATAAGAATAAAAGAACAGATAAACTAAATCAAAATCTATGTACCTGTTGCTATTGTTCAACCTTCACTGTCAGACCAAAGTATACTGTAGGAGTACCTTCTTTTCTACGCCTTTTAAAAAAGACTGTTTACGCGCCATATCCTGCCTGTGACCAGGGTAGTTTGAAACTGGATATTTCAAATGAGTTAAAGATTAAAAACAATCTATATGGCTTTTTTTTTCTTTTTCCCCCTCCCTTCTCCTATTTCGGGTGCTCCTAATGTGGCAGATATCTTGTTCTCCAGGGATCGGGTGAGCTTCTTCCCGGTTTTTTGGGCACTGTTGGCGTGACTTTCCTTTGATCCGGTGGACACATCAGCTAATTTGAGGGAGGAGGGTGTGAAGGACCTTGGTGTTTTCATATACGGACCATCTGGTTTTTTTAATTATTTTCTACTATCCCGCTGGAATCCAAACACTCAATTATGGATATGATTTCCCCTCGATTATTTTTGAAAGGTCCGTGCCTTGTTGGGGGGACATAGTACCACATTGCAAGGCTGGGGATTTCATTTGAGGGGAGCGGGTTCTCTGTCATCGTAGGGGGGGTTTTTGGGGGGGGGGTTTGCCTGGGATGCCGTATCTTGCTTAACCTGCTTAGCTTTCAACAGCGTTTTTTTTTTTGTGGTTTACAGGGGCTGGGAATTATTATGTGGTCAGATGCTGGGGCTGGTTTCCTCCCTGGGAGGTGCATCACTTTCAACTCTCTTGTAATGCTAACTGATTTCTTTGGCCTTTTTCTATGTATTGTGGGGTCATAATCCTCTGCACTTCTAACGTGTATGTTTGTTAACAACTGTTCTTGCTAGTTTTGTATGTGTATATCTCAGTTGTATGCTGTTTCAATATGATGATGTGGGGGTGGGGCTGGATGGGGGATGGTAGGGGGACAGGGGGGCTCCTCCATCTCCCTTTCTCTGACGGGAACGGGAGAGTGGTCTCACGTTTCAGAATGCAGAAGGGGGAGGGGGTTGGAGAACAGCACTAGGGGGGGATGGTGGGTGGGAGGGACTAGGGGGGGGAATGATGGGTGGGAGGGACTGGGAGGTATGGAACATAGGAGAAATACTGGTTTCCGGATAGGGGAATACATTGGTGTTTCGGAAGTTGCAATGTGTTTTTGCATAGTTTGTTGACCTGGTCTCATGGCCAATATCTTGGATAAAGACATGATCCGTCTCTTCCATCAGTCTCATCCTCGGAAGCCGAAACCCCCTGAGGGGGGCACTTGGAAGGGGGGGGTACTGTTGCGCCCGTTGGTCGCAGACGGCTGCACCCTCTATTGCTCACCTTTTTTCTACTTGACAGTTCATTTTGGAAAGATGGCTGCCTCCGCTTCTCCTCACCGTACCTTCCGGCGTCCCCGGTCCAGCATGGGCGATTGCGTTCGCCATCTTTCTCCAGGAGTCACCTAGGGCATGCGCATGCGCGCAGCCCCGTCCTTTACGTGCGTCATGGCGGGAACCTCGGGGGCATGCCCACCACATGACGTCACTAGCTCTGGTATTTAATCTCCGCTCATGATTCCTTTTATGAGTTAGCAAGGAATCCTCCATGCTAATCTCTCCACGTTACCAGATGCTCCCGCTCTGTGTACTCTTGCTCCAGGATGACTTAGGTACCTGCTCCACGGGGGCCTTGCCTCATTCCTCCTTACCCTCCAGGGTTACCTCCTACCAACTAGGATGCCTAAGGTACCGCTCTTCGGGGGGCCTTGCCATGCTCCTACCTACCCTTCGGGGTTGCCTACCCATTACCAGGACACCTACGGTACCCATTCCTCGGGGGCCTTGTTCGTCTGGGACCTCCGCTCCTCAGGGATTCCATTCTACTACAACTACCAGGATCAGAGTGAGTACTGCCGTTCCAGTTCTGTCTTTGCATTGTCTCATCTCTCTCTCCATAGATCCTCGGCCTACACCGCACCGCGGACCACTACCAGATCTATTGGCTTCTCCATCTAAGCTTGGGTTCTCGGTCTACCCCGCTTCGCGGACCACTACTGGACCCATCTCTCTCTTGGGACCTGGTGAGACTGTGGAACTGACTTTTCCACCCTGCAACCTACAGACGGAACATTGCCATCTGGTTCCTCCTCTCCTGGCTGGAGTCATCACCCGTTCCTCGGGTTACCATCTACATTGCAGTACCATAAAGCTAATTCTCTGTGTCCATCTCTGCCTTGAGCTAGCCTATCGCTACAAGTCCCCACAGGGCCCCACCCTGTGGGAGGTGTTAATCTCTTACAGCGACCAAGGGCCCACGCTTCAAAGTCCAAAATACAACACGCATCATTCACTGCTATACACTCTAACTCTCCCATCTGGCATTGGCATTCAGACATTTCAAAGTGTGTTTTATTTCTATGGGATGGGATGAAATCTAGCTAAGAGTGAACTGAGACAGAAATGAGATGAAAGGAAAAAATTAATATCAGAGACAGACATAGGGGAGGAAGTGAAGCACAGAGGAGATGAGAGAAGAAATAGAAACTGGAAAGAGGAATGCAATGAAAGCAGAAAAAGACAAGGATCAATGTGATTAGAGAAAATAAAATGCCTATCAAAAAGGGTAGAAAATATTTTATAATAATTTTAGTGATTGGAATTTTGTCAGCTTTGGGAATGTGCATCTCTGAGGTCTTTATATTTTGTACAGTACAGAATGAAATGCATTTCTGTTTCTCTTTTCCAGTGTTATCTGACTTCTTAGAATTTCTAATTGAGTTTTTGTATTTTATGTACATTGAGAGAATACCAGGAGAGGGGGAGATAAAGGGAAGGGAATGCCTGAAGGAGAGTGGAGGTGGGGGAAATGTCAGAATGTGCCTGGTAGAAAGGAGGGAAGGTGAGGGAAGGGAGAGAGCACCTGGAGGGAGGGAGAGTGGGGGGGGGGAATACTTGTAGAAAAGGGAGGAGGAGAGAATGCCAGAAGAGAGGAGAGATTGCCTGGAGACAGGGAGAGAATGTGGAGATTGAATGGAGGGAGGGGGAGAAGGAGAGTATGTGTGGGGGAGGGGCACCATTGACAATCTTTACCCAGGGCACCACTTGCCATAGAGCTGGTCCTGAACACGACAGTAGGTTTGGTCAATCTATCCTGCAGTCTCTTTAAGGTTTAGAACCCATTCTTTTCCAGGCTGCTTATTAAAAAAAAAAAAAAATGGCTGGTTCCCACCAAAAATATTTTATCCATTGGTAGTATTTTTCTAATGTCATTTCCCCTTTTTCGTTCGGGGAAGTCTGTAGCTAAGAATTCCCCACATGTAAGGACATTACAATCCTTCTTGTTCTCAAAGAAAGCAAAAGTTGTTTACTTGTAACAGGTGTTCTCCAAGGACAACAGGATGTAAGTGCTTATAAAACTCACCCATCTACCCTTGGAGTTAGTTCCTTACATTATACATAGTTATGTCAAAAACTAAGGGGGCCCAGTGCAATGCAAGTTGTGCTGCACAATCGAGCATGCCAAAATCTTCCGAAAGCTTTTTTATAAGCTTTCCGCACCAGGCTCCATCCAATCATATCACCCACATGTGAAGACTTATAATCCTGCTGTTCTCAGAGAACACCTGTTACAGGTAAGCAACTTTCATTTTATGTGCCATATTTCACACATTGGTGAGCTGCATTTATGTGACACAGCAAAACCAATTTTTGCAATTTTTTTTTTCCATTTAATTTTTATTGAATTTACAATTTACAATAACAAAATCTTTGTTATAAAGAAATACAAGTGCATTATCGATGAGCTTATAAAAGAAACAAAATGTATAACGTAAATACTTTTTCCATATGAAAAAACCTCATCTACTTAATGCACTTTCACATTATAGAGGAAATAGTGTGGGGGGGCGTATAGAAATACAGAGGAGTCTAGCATTAGGTAATTTAAACTTAAACATGGTCAACCTTCATTCGATGTTACAACTGTCATTGGATATTTAGAGCTCAAGAATTGTCTCAGTTGTGGAGTATCAAAGAAAATATAGGTTGACCCATGCCAGCCAATAACACACTTACAGGGGTACTTTACAATGAAACTAGCACCGATAGCTATAACCTCGGGCTTCATCTGAAGAAAGCTTTATGCCTTACTTGAGTGGCCTTGGCCAGATCAGGAAAAATCCTGACTAGGCCGCCACAGAAAGGTACCCTTAATTTCTTATAGTAATTGCTCATTATTAAATTTATATCTTCCTCTACACTCAAAGTCACTAAAAGAGTCTCTCTTCCAGTGACCTCTACATCAGATGCTTCCAGATACTGCGTCAAGTTATCCATATTGTCCAAAACACTAATTCTAGGTGTACTTTGCTTCTGGGACAGATGTAGTATCTTCTTAATCACAGGAATTTTCTCCTGGGATATTTCCAAGAATTCTCCCAGATATTTCTTTAGCGTTCCCATGCACTGTTCATCTTTTATCATCGGAAAATTAAAAAAACATAGGTTCAAATGTTTTATGGAGTTTGAGGAACTCCATTTTACGCAGCGTTGCTAATCTTTCCCTAGAGAAAGCAGCTGTTACTTCCTTTAAATCTTTTACCTCCGATTCTATTTTCTGGATAACTGTTCTTGTTCCTGTAATATATGCTGGTGATCATGGGCTACCACATCTAGTTTGGCTGAAACGCCTAATAACTTATGAGATTGTTCCTGTAGCTTTATATCCATTCCAGCCATTAGCTCCCATAGGGAGTCAAGTCACAATAGCAGGTTTTTCAATCCAATAAGCGATCTGACTCACCCCGTCATCTCTAGAAATCGAATCTATCCTCTCAGCTGCAGGCCTCTTACTTTCTCCTTCTACCGCAGCTCCATTTAACCTTATCGGGGTCGATGTCATCGCTACCCCTGGACTGGCTCCCTCTGCTCCCTCCAGCTGGTCCGCCTCTATCGAGTTTCCTCGGATCAAACCAGCAGCTCCGGGTGTCTCCAGGGGGGAAACTAGCTGCATATTCCTCGGGTTAGGCGGGCTCAGCGTTATTTCTCCCGGCGAGAGGGGTTCTCCTCCTACCCCTCCGCCCGCGGGAGAGACAGCCCGTCCCGTAGGTATCGCAAAATCGCAGATTAGCTTCTGATCAGTGGGTAGAGAAGGTTCGGAGGGAAATACCTTCACTCTGCCCTTTTTTTTGTGAGGCATACTGCAAGAAAAACAGCAATACCGTGCTGCTAAACTGTGGAAATCCGAACAAAGATCAGAGCGTCCGTGACCTGCTGCCTCTCAGTCGGCCATCTTGGTTACACCCCCCGCCAATTTTTGCAATTTAACACACAGTAGAAAGGAATAATCTGAGTCACCATAAAATTAATCCTAGGTGTAATTTTCCTAACTTTAAGAACTAATAAGCTTAACAGTGCATTGTCTTGCTATTACCAGGTTATTAAAGCATTAAAAGGAACAAATATTCTGAATGCACAGACTGAGAAATTAATGACTACTTAAGGCAGCTGTACATTTACACATTAGCTAATTAAGGGTTTTAATTTCAAAAGCTCATACTGAGTCTTCCCACAGAACAGCAGCAAGTATGCGTACGTTTTAACCTGTGCAGAGAAATTATGGCTTGTGTGTGCCAGAAAAAAATGCAGTGTCCTAGGCAGACTCCAGAAGCATGAAAATGGTTATCTCAGTAAGGAGACATATATGGTATAGTGCTATGAGGCTGTACCATAGATCACAGGGCTGGAGGCTCCAAGTTAGATTAAAGTTCCTTAAAAGAGAGATCAATATAATAAGGTGCGCAAGGCTGAGTGCACATTTTTTACTCATGCTTCTTCCAATTTTTGAATGAAGATCTTTTGGCTAAAATAGCTTCTTTCACCTCCCCTTTTAACCATGCCGGTAATCGTTTTGCCTTCTTTCCACCTTTCTTAATGTGTGGAATACATCTGGACTGTGCTTCTAGAATGGTATTTTTTAACAATGACCACGCCTCTTGGACATTTTTTACTTTTGTAGCTGCTCCTTTCAGTTTTTTTCTAACAATTTTTCTCATTTTATCAAAGTTTCCCTTTTGAAAGTTTAGCACGAGAGCCTTGGATTTGCACACTGTTCCTCTTCCAGTCATTAAATCAAATTTGATCATATTATGATCACTATTGCCAAGCGGCCCCACCACCGTTACCTCGCTCACCAAGTCCTGTGCTCCACTGAGAATTAGATCTAAAATTGCTCGCTCTCTCGTCGGTTCCTGAACCAATTGCTCCATAAAGCTATCTCTCTAGCGTGTCCCGATGATACATTTACCCAGTCAATATTGGGGTAATTGAAGTCTCCCATTATTACTGCACTATCAATTTGGTTAGCTTCCCTCTTAGCATTTCACTGTCCATCTCTCCATCTTGACCAGGTGGATGGTAGTATACCCCTATCACTATAGTCTTCCCCGACACACAAGGGATTTCTACCCATAAAGATTAAATTTTGTATTTAGTCTCATGCAGGATGTTTATCCTGTTGGACTCTATGCCATCCCAGACATAAAGCGCCACACCTCCTCCCAAGTGCTCCTCTCTGTCATTGCGATATAATTTGTACCCCGGTATAGCACTGTCCCATTGGTTATCCTCTTTCCAGATGAGGGAAACCCACCAGCGCCCTACACCCTGCGCTTGGGGTGGTCGTGGACCACTGGGCCACAGCGCACCCTACACAGCCCAACCGGCTGGTCATGGACCATGCTGGGATGGATCAAGTCGAGTCCAGGAAGACATCTCGAAGACAGACATCAGTACATGGTAACGAGGTCAAGGAACATCAAGACTAGGACAATGGAGACATCAGGATGGGCGAGGCATCAGCAGAGACCAGGAGAGAAGACAATGAAGGATCCAACAAAGAGCATGGAATGCCAAGAAGGAGCGAGGAGTACACGGAAGTCCAATAGAAGACTAGCTCCTGAAGGACAGTTCCAGGAGGGACCAAGCTCCTTGCGAAGGCAAAGTTGAACTGAGCACGGAGCCCTTTTGTAGGGCGAAGCAGGAAACACCCAGGGAGGAGCCTGAAGAGGACCACACCTGCACTGGCCCTTTAAATCTGGAAGGAAGCCGCAGGCCTGCCCCTCAGGAAAGAAGGGGCAGGACCCTGGACAGCGGCCATGCTGCCGCTGTGGAGATGGAGCAGGGCTGGGCCGAGGAAACAGGCCCCGACGCACGAGGCGGCTCTCCTGCCACTGAAGGAGGAGGGAGAGTGGCTTCAGCCACGAAGGACAGTCCAGGGATGTGGCCTCCAGGCCGCAGAGCCAGAGCTGCGTAGAGGACCCGGTCGGTGGCAGCCTGCCACAGGGGAGATCCCAGAATGCGGCCTCTGGGCCGTGGAATGGCAGCGGCTCCTTCCGCAAGGAAAGTCCGGGGATGCGGCCTACCGCTCTACGAAGGTAAGCAGCCTCCCGTGGCTCCAGCCGTGGGAGGAAGCGCAACAGGGATTCCATTTCTAAAGTACTACATTTTTGTTTTAGCAATGCTCTATTTATTTACAGCACTGTAGTTATCCCTTGTGTGTGGCTATTTATTTGTGCATTGCGTTTCTAGTTACTATAGCAACCTTTGCATCATATCGAATGTACACCACCTGTGAAGTGGAAAGCTTTTTATCAAATACACAATAATCTATTATAAGTATAGAGATTTTTTTAAAATAATGATCTAATGGAAAGAAAATCATATTTTACAGAGCATATGGTTTGCCTAGTCTAAAACATGTATTTTAAAAGAAAAGCTTTGTATAACATAAAAGGATGCAATTTTTTTCATATTTTGTTTTTGTATAAAAGTGAATTATAAATATTTTCTGTGTAAGAAAATGGGTGATCCTCATACTGTCATGAATCTCCTTTCTGCCTTGGGACCCCTCAACTCCCTCCTAAAAGTTCTCTAGACTAGTTTCTAGATTGTTCCATCTGAAACTCTTTTCTCCTCAAGGCTTACATATTCTCTTTAAGTCACAACTCTGTGGATCTACATTTGGGGTCCCCTTCCTCCTGTGCCCTGCCCAGTTCCAGCCTTTGGGCCTATCTGATCCTGCTTCTCCTGAGGCTTTCCTAAGACTGCCTCCTTTTCTAATATTCTTCCAAAAAAACATCCAGTATTTTCCAATGTGATTTCTGCAGACCTATTTTTTTAATTTGTTTATTTTATTTTTTGTTAATAAGCTAAACACACCAAACTTTACAAATAAATTTTTACTAAGGAGAAAACCTCTTATAGCAAAATGCTCAGCGTCAAGCTGCCCTCATTGGGAAAAATAAACCTTTATTTAGAACACTGTTTTTGGCATCTTAATTAACTTTGTTCTTCTTGAATCAATTCCACACAATATAAATTTAAGAATCAATTTTCGTGACAAAGACCCATTCAAAAATTCATTTAGTACTTAGCTTAAACAGTACTGCCGACATGGACATGTTTTGCAGAAATGCCACTTCAGGGCAAGAGTTTTACAATCGTACCAGGCAGCAGCTTGTGTCTGCATTGCTTTCTGCTATGTTATTTCTAAAATATAAAATAAACAAATTAAAAAATAAGTCTGGAGAAATCACATTGGAAAATATTGGGTGTTTATTAGAAAATTGGCACCAGTGGCAATGGAAGCCCAGACCAGATGTATTCCATGCATTTAAAAAGGTGGAAGGAAGGCAAAAAGACTGCCAGCGTAGTTAAAAGGTAAGGTGAAAGAGGCTATTCTAGCCAAAAGAACATCCTTCAAGAAATGGAAAAGGGATATGAATGAATAAAACAAGAAACAGCATAAGCACTAGCAAGTTAGATGTAATGCATTGGTAAGGATGGCAAAGACAGAATTTGAAAAAAGTTTGCTGTGGAAGCAAAAATTCATAATAAAAACTTTTTTGGGTGCATTTGAAGCAAAAAGCCTGCAGGGGAGTCATTAGATGATCAAGAGGTAAAAGGGGCACTAAGGGAGGACAAGGCCATAGCAGAGAGATTACATGAATTCTTTGCTTTGGTATTTACTGATGAAGATGTAAGACAGATACCCATGATCTAACAATCACAATACAGAGCAACATCTCTCTAAAACAGTGGTTCTCAACCCTGTCCTGGGGACCCCCACAGCCAGTCGGGTTTTCAGGCTATCCACAATGAATATGCATGAGAGAAAATTTGCATACACTGCCTCCAGAACATGCACATTTTCTCTCATGCATATTCATTGTGGATAGCCTGAAAACCCGACTGGCTGGGGGGGTCCCCAGGACAGGGTTGAGAACCACTGCTCTAAAATTAACAAAAACAAAAATGAGAGGGAAAACCAAAATCTTCCAAAAAATGAACTAATTTTATAAAAAATTCGACTTAATAAACTTCTATTAGCTTATGAAGGGATTGATGATATCAGAAATAATCATGCAATTATAATCTGCTGTTTCTCGCCTACAGTGGGCCTCAGGCAGTATCAGGGATTCTTTTACTCTAGGTTTAAATCATTTATTGTCTATCTCCAACCAATCCAATTGTTCCAATATACTAAATTTTATTACTTCCAAAATCCACCAAAACAGTACCATAAAGTCAATCCACAAAATACTTAGCTGTACAGGCGTTCATGGCTACTCACAAAATCACCCGATATTATTTATTCCGGCAAATAACGTAATGCTTTGGTTACTATGTATTAGGTGTCTCTGCAAGCAATGAGCATGCATATATACTCCTGAGGAAGGCAGTATTCCCCGAAAAATGGTCCATGTTGGGAGGATTTTGTGAGTGGCCATGAACAGCTAAGTATTTTGTGGATTGACTTTATTGTACTACTACTTGGATGGATTTTGGAAGTAATAAAATTTAGTATATTGGAACAATTGGATTGGTTGGAGGTAGATGGTAAATGATTTAAACCTAGAGTGCAAGAAATGCTGATTATGCATGAGGCCCATTGTGGGTGAGAGACAGCAGATTATAATTGTTGCAGGAATATTTCTGATACCTTCAATCCCTTCATAAGCTAATAGAAGTTTATTAAGTAACATGTTTTATAAAATTAGATCTTTTTTTTTGGAAGATTTTGGTTTTCCCTCTCATTTTTGTTTTTGTTTTAGGCAGATACCCATGCCAAAAGTGATATTTAAAGATGATAATTCAGAGGAACTGAAAGAAATCTTGGTGAACCTGGATGAGGTACTAGAGCAATTCAGTACAAACTGGAAAGTAGCAAATCACCTGGACCAGATAGTATAAATCCTAGAGTGCTGAAAGTATTGAAAAATGAAATTGCAGACCTACTGTTGATAATCTGTAAACTATCATTAAAATCAGCTATAGTTCCTGAAGATTGGAAGGTGGCCAATGTAATGCCGGTTTCTAAAAAGGGTTCCAGGGGTCCAGGGGTTCCAGGGGTCATCCATGAGTGAGCCTGATATCAGTGCCTGGAAAAATGGTTGAAACTATTTTAAGGAAGAAAATTACTGAACATATAGATAGACATAGTTTAATGGAACAAAGTAAATAATGATTTAGCCAAGGGAAGTCTTGCCTCACCAATTTGCTACATTTTTGTGAAGGCTTGAATAAACATGTGGATAAAGTTGAGCCAGCTGATATAGTGTATCTGGATTTTCAGAAAGCATTTGAAAAAGTACCTCATGAGAGATTACTATGCAAAGTGGATTCACGGAGTAATATTTAATTCCAAACTACTCTTCAAAACAGTAAAACACCTAATCAAAGACCCATCTTCATTCATCTCGAGTAACCAACTTCTCAAAGAATGCCTGCAACGAATATGCCTCATCACTACTAGATAAAATTAATAACTTAAAAACACAATTCCCCACCTGCTCACCATTAAAAACACTTGAAGCAAGGACAGCCTATTTGGAACACATTCGACAGTCACTAAAATGGAAATAAATCAAATATTTACCAAAATTAAATCAGTGATCCACCCACTAGACCCAATTCCTGTGAGTTCCATTAAATTAGTACACGACGCAATCACCCCAACAATTGCAACCATAATCAACCACTTGCACTCAGAAGGTATAGTCCCTTATAGGGCGAAACAAGCTGTTATCAACTAATCCTAAAAAATAAAACTGGCAAAATAGATGACTGTGACAATCACAGACCAATATCCAACCTATCTTTTATCACAAAAATTCTAGAAAAGGCTGTGCTATCTCAATTGGAAAACCACTTAGAAGACAATGATATTCTATACTCAAACCAATTCCGATTCAGAAAAGATCGCTCAACAGAAGCTCTTCTCATTTCTCTAATAGACCCTGTTCTACAGGGGTTTGACGCTGATGAATCTTGTATACTAGTTTTAATACACTTAAAAGCTGCTTTTGACACAGTGGACCTTACCCTACTATCAGGCCGATACAGTACAGTGCACTCTGGTAGAGCGCACTGTTAGCCCAGATTTGGACGCGCGTTTTTGACACGCTAGCTTTACCCCTTATACAGTAAGGGGTAATAGCACGTCGAAAACGCGCGTCCAACCCCCCCCCCCCCTCCCCCCGAAACTAATAGCGCCCGCAACATGCAAATGCATGTTGATGGCCCTATTAGTTATTCCTGCGCGATACAGAAAGTAAAATGTGCAGCCAAGCCATACATTTTACTTTCAGAAATTAATGCCTGCCCAAAGGCAGGCATTAATATCCAACTTAATATCATAGCGATATTAAGTCGGAGGCCCCAAAAGTAAAAAAAAAAGTAAAAATTTAAAAAAAAAAATGTAAAATCGGCCCGTGGGTCGGAAGACGGATGCTCAATTATGCCAGCGTCTGTTTTCTGAACCCGTGGCTGACAGCGGGTTTGAGAACCGACGCCAGCAAAATTGAGCGTCGGCTGTCAAACCCACTGCTCCTATCGGCTGTCAACCCACCGCTCCTGTCCCTGTCCCTGTCCCTAGCACCTCCTTTTACCGTGGGCTTTAATTTGCATAGGCCACCCTCCTGAATCGTGCACCCAGGAGAGTGGCGTTTTTCTGTATTGGCCTGTATGTTACCAGATGAGAAATTGGAATAGAAGGAACTGTGCTCAAATGGTTCTCTTCTTTCCTAGTGGACAGGACATTCCAAGTCAAACTGGGCAACCACATCTCTGACATATTCCCTATTGAAACTGGTGTTCCTCAAGCTTCAGCACTATCAGCAAACATTTTCAACATTTATATGCTTCCTTTGTGTACATTACTAGCAAAACTAGGTATCAAATTCGTTTTATATGCAGATGACATTCAGTTCTATATTCCTTACACCAAATCAAATGAAATTATAGCATCAACACTCTCAACATATATGAAGGTAATACAGAATGAACTGACATAGCTTAAACTAACACTAAACACAAATAAAACTGAAATTGTATGGCTAAAGAGAAACCCCTCCACAGTAAACACACCTCCCCTTGACCTGGGTAATTTTCAGGATATACCCTCTGAACAAATACGAGACCTAGGAATACAGATTAATGAGAACATCACTATGAAAAAACACAAACAAATTGGGGTAGATTTTAAAAGAAGCGCGCGCGGTCTACATGTGCTTTGCACATGTACACCTGATTTTATAACATGTGCACGCATGTTATAAAATCCGGGGTCGGCGCACGCAAGGGGGTGCTCCATTGTGCACCTTGCGTGCACCGAGCCGCACTGCCTTCATCCGCCTTTCCCCTAGCCCTACTCTAACCCCCCCCTCCCGACTCGTCTTACCTTTTGCGCCTGCCGGCAGCCTGCCAGCACACAATCCTCCAACACAGCAGCATTAGCCACTATGTCGGAGGTCTCTGGCTCCGCCCCCAGACTGCCCCTTTTGTAAAGCCCCAGGATTTACACGCGTCCCAGGGCCTTTTTAAAATAGGCCCGACACGTGTAAGATAGGTTACGCGCGTAAATTTTTAAAAATCCGACCCATTATTTAAACTGGATACTCCTACATTGGTTGAAACCATTGCTAACATTCCAGGATTTCCACACTGTTACAAACACTAATGTTCTCTAATATAGATTACTGCAATTTCCTATTACTAGACCTTTCTTCAGAACTTCTAAAACAAATATAGCTATTACAACAGGCTTCTGCAAGACTCCTGTTAGGGGCAAAAAACTTCGACCACATCACCCCATCACTGATAGCACTACACTGGCTGCCAGTACAAGCTAGAATCCAGTATAAAGTACTAACCCTAATCTTCAACATCATCAATGACAGAAACAACTGCTTAATAGGTGTGAATCTCCAACTGTACACGTCACAGCGAAATAAAAGACTATTAACTGTACCATCAACGTGAAACACACACATCTAATGCAAATAAGAGATAGAGGGGCCGATGCAGTTGGATGCGGGTTGTAGAGGTGCTAACTAATCCCCTTATCCAAATACATGTGCATGAGTCTATTAGCTATTCACTCCCGATGCAAGAAAAAAACCGGTGGATGGCCGACGCCGATCGGGTTCTCGCTAGCAAGGAGGCACTAGGGGCATGCAAGCAACCCTAGTAACTCCTTGCTAATGCGACCCCTAATTTAAATATTGCATGGTGCCCCCAGGAGGGGCGCCTGGGGGCACGTTAAGCGGGCGCTGACAGTTCAGCGACCACTTTCTGCGCATAATTATTGCATTGGCCCCAGAATGTTTTCCATAGCAGGCCCCAAACTATTGAATTCTCTACAAGAGTTGCTACGTCTGTTAACAGAAAGAAATAGGTTTAAACATGAGGTGAAAACATGGGTCTTCAGAAATGCGTACAATCTAACATAATATATCACTATGAACAATGCTTGAAGAATGAATGACAAGAAATGAATAATATAAAGTATCATAAAACAACTCCCTGACTAATGTACTAAGACTTTTGAAAAGGAAATTTTGTAGCACAAATCACTTTATAAACCCTGAGTTAATATGTTCTAAGTGTTATGTTAACCTATAATATGAATGTCGCTTTTGTAAACCGTTGTGATCTTCTTTTGGAATGACGGTATATAAAATGCTTAAATAAATAAATAAATATTAAAAAGTCATGGGATAGGAAGCAATGTTCTATTGTGGATTGAGAACTGATTAAAAGATAGAAAACAGAGAGTAGAGCTAAATGGTCAATTTTCTCAAAGGAGAAAGATGAATAGTGGAGTGCCCCAGGGATTTATACTAGGAACTTCTTTTAACATATTCATACATGATCTAGAGATGGAAACAAGTGACATGATCAGATTTGCTTATGGTACAAAATTATTCAAAGTTGTTAAATCACAAGAGAATTATGAGCAATTACAAGAGGACCTTGCGACACTGGGAGACTGGGCATCCAAATGGCAGATGACATTTAATGTGGACAAGTGTAAAGAGATGCATGTAGGGAAGAGCAACCCAAATTATAGCTATACAATGCAAGGTTCCACATTGGAAGTCACCACCCAGGAAAAGGATCTAGACATCATCGTGGTCAATATGTTAAAATCCTCTGCTCAGTGTGCAGCAGCAGCCAAAAAGCAACTAGAATGCTAGGAATTATTAGGAAAGGAATGGAGAATAAAACATTATGCAATCACACCTTGAGGATTGTGTGAAGTTCTGTTCACCGCATCTCTAAAAAGACATAGAATTAGAAAAGGTACAAAAAGAGTGACTAAAATGATAAAAGAGATGGAACGATTCCCTTTTGAGAACAGGCTAAAGAGGTTGAGGCTGATCAGTTTGGGGAAGAGCCAAGGGAAGATAGTGGTGTATAAAATATTGAGTGGACTGGAGCAGGTAAACATGAATTTATTGTTTACTCTTTCAAAAAGTACAAGACTAGGAGCATATTCAATGATTTTTTAGGTGATACATTTAAGACAAATAGGAGAAAATATGGGTCAGATTTTCAAAGGGGTATGCGCGTAAGATACGTGCGTACCCACCGAAAACCTGGCCGAAGTACCTCCTGTGCACGCCGAGCCTGAGTAGGCTCAGTGGTGCGCGCAAGCCTCAGGACGCACGTAAGTCCCGGGGCTTTCCTGGGGGGGCGTGTCGCGGCAGCGCGTCATTTAGGGGTGGGGCTGCAGGCGTGTTTCCAGCCCGGGGGCGTTTCGGGGGCATGGCCGAGGCCTCCGAAACGGCTCCCGGCCTGAAAATCGTGCGCCGGCGGCCGGCCCGGTGCGCACAAGTTTCGCCTGCTTCGGGCAGGTGTAACTTGTACAACAAGAGGTGGGGGGGTTTCGATAGGGCTGGGGGGTGGGTTAGGTAGGGGAAGGGAGGGGAAGGTGGGGGGAGGCAGAAGGAAAGTTCCCTCCGAGGCCGCTCCGAAATCGGAGCGGCCTCGGAGGGAATGGAGGCAGGCTGCTCGGCTCGGCGCACACAGGCTGCCGATTTTGGGCAGCCTTGCACGTGCCAACCCCGGATTTTAATGGATACGTGCGGCTAAGCGCATATCTATTAAAATCTCATGTACTCTTGTTTGCGCCTGGTGCGCGAACAAAGGTACGTGCGGGCGCAGATTTATAAAATCTACCCCTATGTGTTTACTCGATACATAATTAAAATCTGGAATTTGTTGCCAGGGGGATGTGGTGAAAGATGTTAGAATAGCTGGGATTAAAAAAGGTTTAGACAAGTTCCTGGAAGAAAAGTCCATAAACCATTATTAGGGTGGACTTGGAGAAATCCACTGCTTATCCCTGGTATAAGCAGCATGGAATCTATCGACCTTTTGGGATCCTGTCAGGTACTTGTGACTTGGATTGGCCACTGTTTGAAACAGGATATTGGGCTTGATGGACCTTTGGTCATAAGAACATAGAACATAAGAACATAAGAAATTGCCATGCTGGGTCAGACCAAGGGTCCATCAAGCCCAGCATCCTATTTCCAACAGAGGCCAAACCAGGCCACAAGAACCTGGCAATTACCCAAACACTAAGAAGATCCAATGCCACTGATACAATTAATAGCAGTGGCTATTCCTTAAGTAAATTTGATTAATAGCCATTAATGGACTTCTCCTCCAAGAACTTATCCAAACCCTTTTTGAACCCAGCTACACTAACTGCACTAACCACATCCTCTGGCAACAAATTCCAGAGCTTTATTGTACGTTGAGAGGTCTGACCTAGCAAATCTTATGTTCTTACGTTCTTAGAATGATCGGCAAATGCACTGGCTCCCAAATCACATTAGTTTGTAGAGTCTATTACATCCTGGCCTAGACAGATATGTTAAGGTTTTATTTATCTATTTCATCTGGGACCTACGGCAGGACTTTCTTTTTTCACTGTGGTGCCCCTTAGCACTCTAGTCTTACAGCATGAGCAATATCTTTTTTAAAATGCAATAGTGGACATGAGTTATTGAGGGTTTTCTCCCGTTTCCTGCCTTTTGAGCAAATCTTAGTAAATTAGGTTCAGTGGAAAGTTGGACACTAAAATTAAGTTATACAAGTACCAGTAGAATATTCGGAGGGCTAGCTGGGTCTGTCTGATATAGCAAAAATGACAGGGGCATGCCTCAATAAATTGCTTATAAACTAAGTAATTTATTGAGGCAAGAATTTTCAAGGACCAGGATCCATTTAATCAGATGCATGAGGTGGGTAAACATTTATGAAGATGGGTGAGGATTGTGGGGGAGAAGGATATAGAACAAAGAGAAGGCACCCAATAAGGCAAGGCAGGGTTTGGAAAGAGAGTGTTTATAGGATTATAGTTCAGCCACCTGAGGCAAGTGAGAAAAAGCAGGATGATCTGAGAATAAGAAAGTACCAGCAGGTATTCCAGAAATGTTAACGTACAGCTTAATCAAGTGCTTTGTTGCCAGTTCCATAAGAAAGCAGTTGAATGAAATTCTTCCCCTATCAAATCTGAAATGTGTAATGAGCCCTGAAAAATATTTATTGGAAAGGAGAACATACATGAAGAAGTGTTTGCAGTTTGTATTGATATAAAAAAAAAACATTTTTTAAAAAGTACCGCATGAGCACAGAGGAGTCAGCATTAGTGCCCAGAATTGATACACTGAACCAGGAAGTTTTGAGATCCATTTTTACAGGGAAGATGGAAAGGTGCTCATTATACATTACAAAAAATTATCTGTTGTATTAGTCTTCAGTCTTTGGGAAATACTATCATTCTGATTCTAGACACATTAGAGTTGCTTTAGAAAGAATTCTGTATTGGGGTAAAGCAAAAGTGATCTGTTTTCTATGACCAAAATTTTCCAAAACGCTCATGAGCTTATGTTCAAGATAAATAAAAAAAAAAAAAAGAAAAAGTATTGGTCCAGGGAGAGACCTCAGTTTAATTGCCAGCTCTGATCTTCCACTCATCAGGTTGGCCAGGGGCTGGGGATGACCTGGGAGAGGGATGTAGGTCATTGTGGAATAGCAAAACCTAATGGCCAGACTTATAAATTCCAGTTTTAAAACTGTTTTTGAATTGCCACTGAGAACATTCTGAGACAGATTTTTGAAGCCGACAAAATGCTGGTTTGAGGTTAGGTTTTTTTCAGTCATTCAAAAAGCAAGATTCTCAGCCTGTTGTCCAGGGCCGCTCTCATGAGGTTAAAATTATCATGTGGAATACCTGCCTTCGAAAAATTAGGGTTGAACAATAAACCAGTCACACACGATCACACAAGAAACCCTTATGCCTCCCAGGAATAAACCTGCTGAATGCTTTGAGCATTTATGTTCACAAAGCTTGGTATTACATGCATGTAGGCTGCAAAGCATTTATAATTCTGTTATGTATCGCACCAAGGGGGTCATTTTCTATCCCTATCGCACGCGAAAAGGGACTTTTCGCGTGCGATAGCTAGATAGGGGCGGAGTCGGGGTGGCGTCGGGACCAGAAGAGGAGTTGAGGCGGCGCTGGGGCGGACGCCATGGAAACTTCACTGGCGGCGATGAGGTAAGACCCGCTAGCGCCACCAGTAGCACACCCAATAGCGCCACCTTTTACAGTGGCGCGGTGGCTCTATTGGGTGTGAAAGCCGGCAGCGATAACACCGCGGTGGTGCGATCGCTGCCGGCTTTCGCAGGCCCGTGGCCCCCCCCCCCCGCTTCCCCCCCATCCCCCATTACCGCGGGATTCAAGAAGAGGTGCGCCGTAAGAAAATCCAGGCCCAAGTTAGCTGCAATTCTGTGCTGTGTCCTGCAAAAGAAATCAAACGTACCTATTACTGAACCAACAAAAAAATATTGTAGTGTAAATTTAAGTGCAAAATGTTATCAGTCATTTGATTGTATTACAAGGATTAGGGATTAGAATGCAAATTTCCCAGGCTGTCTGCCATTTCCCACATTGTTAGTACTAACATTCGATTTCAAAGCTTTTAATCTAAAACAGGTCACTTTCGTGCTGCCACATATATTAATCTGTATTTCTGAGCCTAGTAAGGATGGTGTTCTGTTCGGGATTGCCAGCTAATGAAAATGTTGGGTTGGTTTTTTTTTTTACTGACAGTCAGCCAGATATTTTCTGGCAAGCTAACTTTTTTATGACCCCACATTTTACCATTGCAATATTATGCACAGCTGAGATTTACCTCTCCATGTACTGAAGCATGGTTCCTAACTTTCGAGCAGTACAACCTCACGGATCCTAAATTCATTGCATCAAAGACAGGCACTCTCACTCATAACATTTTTAGTGACATAAAATTATTTTTATAGACTTTGTTTTGTTTTTTTTTTTAATACCTGCTGCCAGTAAGTGTATCGATGTTTGGCAACCCTACTGCTGCTGCTGCATTCTAAAACACTTTCCCCCCCTTTTTTTTTTCTTCTCCCCTTCCCTTAGTCGGACACAGAGTTCTGGGATAAGATGCAAGCAGAATGGGAAGAAATGGCTCGAAGGAATTGGATTTCAGAAAATCCCGATGCCCCAAATCAAACGGGCGCTGCACCTGGAGAGATGGTAGATAAATCTACATACAGTAAGAAAAATGTGACCTCCTACAGCCTCATCAGCCCCTTGATGCTAGATATCACAGATCGATTAGACATGCAAACATTGAGCAAGTACCAGCCTTGGGAGTTAAGAGGAACAGATAAGCTGAGCTATCCTGATTTAACCTCTCGTGCTCCCCTCATCTCCCAATGCATATGTGAAGATGTAGTGCTGCTTTTCTTAGGGCAATCAAAACTGTTGCATAGAGTGGTGTTAAAACCAGGGCTGAATCAACCTGTCCTTAATGGCACTTTGTTCAGAGTGGAATACCACAATAGTTTCATTACAGCAAGCACAGGCACACAGCATGCAACATTAATACTTGTGTGGAGAAGTGAAATTATGCCCAAACTCTGGGGTTAGGTCTCTTCATTTGCCAAAGGATCTGCAACAGGAGTGGCCACACAACCTTAAAGTAAGCTCAAGCAGGTTCTTGTTTAGGTCTTTCAAAAATTGTCACCCTAGGCAGTTGCCTGGGCCTAAATCCAAGACAGTGGCTTATTTTTCCTTGTATTTGGACTTAGGTCCATAATGACAAAGATATGAGGATAAACTGACTTAGGGTTCCTGATTTTTATTTTCTTGCTCAACCTTACGTACATAATATTTGCAATGTTTACTGAAAGAAATAATTGCAATCTCAGCCTGTTCTATTAATTTCTGTTGTAAATAGCTCTTTTATTCCACACGATGCAATGGTGAACCTTCCTTAATAGAAATGGCCTGCACTGCCATTATAACTTCTTCATCAGCTTTTCATATTATTCCAGTATCAGCAAAAGCAATAGCGTGGAATGTACTTTTATGTAAGTGTCACTCTATAAAACAGCAGTTCTTAAAAAAATAAAATAAAATGGCAGCGTTTCTTCTGCAAGATAGGTCGAATCCTAAAGAACACACCTTTCCTGCAAAATGCAAAAATATACATGAATTTAAATTCATCAAAAGTTGCATAATTAAGGGCCTGATTTACAAAGGCCATTCTCCCATTCTATTTCTATGGGAAACATGCTTAGTAAATGAGGTCCTAAGTTTGGGAAAACAAATTGTCCACCCATCCTTACTAAGTATGAACATTTTCTTTTTAAAGCCAACAAGTCCGTCCCCCGCCCCCAAGGATTCCTCCCCTTTACCCCTTCATCTTGGACCACATTCAAACCGATCTGATAATTCGCAGGAGCAGTAGGAGAATAACTCATGGCCGAATTCTTTCTAGCACAAAAGTAAAAATATTGCATCATCAGTAAGATGAGATAAAGTAAAAAAAAAAAAAAGTATATAAAGTATATTTTCTTCCTTTTTGAAATTATTATTGAGAAACTCTCTCTACTGTATTTACTGTTGCTCACAGCATGGCAGCGATGCCTCGTTAATTACAACAGAAAGACAGAATGCTGGGAGTCCCCGCTTGTGATTGGGGGGGGGGGGGGGAGAATAAGTTCCTAAGTTAAGAGCACATCTCATGGACGTCACATATGGCACTGGTCACCATTAAAGTTGTCCCCTGTAAAATCTGAAGAAGAAACCAACTCCCTGATTGGTTTCATTAATACACTGGAAGAATTCTAGTAACTGTATTGGTTTGCATGTTGTGGTAGTCTTCTGTTCAACCAAATATGTTGCTGTAAATGGACTTTCAAGACTACCTCTGTGCAAAAAAAAAAAAAAGTATGATGATGTTTTTATTCAATTAGTCTTCTGAAAAATTTGAAGCTAACATTTTGCAGTGTATGTACCTAATTTAGGAATCATTGCTTATGTGTTTCATCATTAATTCATAAATAATAATTATTTCTATAGTAGCAGTGTCCTTATCCCAACAAGCTTACAATCTTAAAATTTAAGATCAAGGAGGTTAAATGTCTTGACTAGGGTGAGTGGTGAATATTAGAACTGAACTACAGTCTCCAGCTGTGCTGCTTTCTGCTTTAACTGGTAAGAAGCAATGATCATGCTGTGTCAAGTTCTCAGGGAGAGGTTGACCATTACAGAGCAGTAGCAAGGTTTTAGTACATTTGTAGGTATAATTGGGGGGAGGGGGCGATGGAAAGTTTGTCTAGCATGGGCAGCAGCGCAGGATGGCTTGGCTACACTCTCTGTCTAAAGGTACATCAGGATAAGATGCTACCTCTAGCAAGCTTATGTCTCTGACAGCTGGGAGATCTGTTTTGTGCAAAGAGCAATGGTTAAAGTCAAGGAAGGGTTTTGGCCAGAGCATAAAAGTGTAGACAGGGGCAATTGGACAGTAGACAACCAGTGTGTTGCTATATTACTTTGTAACTTTCTTTACTACCAGCCCATTAATTGCAGTTTATGCTTCAGGGCTATTCCTTTCACAAGGAGAACCCTTTCAAAGAATGGCCTGGAGCCTTTGAGGAAGGCATGAAAAAGCTAAAGGAAGGAGATCTGCCTATGGCAATATTATATCTCGAAGCTGCCATTCTTCATGATCCAGCTGATGCTGAGGTAAATTTTACTCTTCATCTTTGTTATGGATTTGTGTAGCACTTTTATGCAAAGCTCTTGGCAATTAATTTAATAGCAGATATGTAGAACAGAATGGGGCAGTTTTTTTCCTAATACCAATTTGGTCCTTATAAAGGGACAATGTTGGCAGGTACCATCCAAGCATGTACAAAAATGGTGTGCACAGGGAAGATGAGCCCTCACTTCAATGAGTCACCTTAATGTTGGCACCCTCAGCATCCATGCTGAGATATGGGTTCCATGCACCATCAGAGGGAACAATGCACCTAATTAATACACCAATATCACTTCCCGCAACATAGGGATTTTCTTAGAGATTTCACGTTCAGGTCCTGCAGAGTGCTAAATATACTTCAGCCTCTGAGAGTTCATGAGATCAGATTCTCAAGAAATCTAAATCCCAAACAGATTCTGCATCTGAGTGTTTGTAGAAAACTAAGCAGTAAGTTTCTTATACTGATAAAAGTTTAAATACTTTCTCACCTTGCATCAGAGTGTGGAACAATAAAATATTTGACAAACTGAAAAAAAAGAAAAAAGCTAGGGGAATGTAAATATTTAGAAATAATTGAAAAGAGTAAAAATGAACTAATGACAAAGAAATCATCTTTAGCTATTAAAGTGATGGTAATTTTGTGATGTAATGAGGCTTAGAATAGGGACACAGTAAAAGGGAAGAGATGGGAATAAAGATTAATCCGCTGAATGCAAAGCACAGAATAAAAAACATTCTTGGTAAATAAATGTACTGGAGTAGATATGTAACCTCCAGGGTGGCATTTTCTGAAATGCTCCCTGTTCCACGTGCAGGTCCCCAGAGGCAGGCAGAGCTACGGAGTCTCAATGCATGGATGAGACGATGGTGCAGGGAAGAGGGATTCAGTTTTATAAGGAACTGGGGAAACTTTTAGGGAAGGGGAGATTTTTCCCAAAGGACAGGCTCCACCTTAACCAGAGTGGAACCAGGCTGCTGGCATTGACTTTTAAAAAGGAGACAGAGCAGCTTTTAAACTAGAACAAGGGGGAAAGCTGACAGTCACTCAGCAGTGCATGGTTCAGAGGAATGTATCTTTGAAAGATATTAATGAAACAGGAGAGAGCATCCCAACCGAGAGGTTCCAATAAAAGCAAATATAGTCCATGTGCTTATAAGTAATGAATCAGCTGAGCTAAAGAATTCCAAATTATCCCTATAACTGTAAAGCAGGTTGTTAATACAAACAAAAAAAAGAAGTAAGATAGTAGAATTAGAGTGTATAGCAGTAAATGATGAGATAGACATAACTGGCATCTCAAAGACCTGGTGGAAGGAGGACTAACAATGGGACAGTGCTATATCAAGGTACAAATTATATTGCAATGATAGGGAGGATCAACTTGGTGGGGGTGTGGCACTTTATGTCCAGGGGGCTATAGAGTCCAACAGGATAAAGATCATACAAGAGACTAAATGCTCAGTAGAATCTGTATGGGTAGAAATCCCATGTGTGTTGGGTAAGAGTATAGTGATAGGAGTATACTACCATCCACCTAGCCAAAATGGTTAGACAGATTATGAAATGCTAAGAGAAATCAGGGAAGCTAACCAATTACCCCAATGTTGATCGAGTAAATGTAACATCAGGACATACTAGAGACATAAAGCTCCTGGATGGAATAAATGACTGGTTCATGGAGGAATTGGTTCAGGAACCAATGAGAGAGGGAGCTATTTTAGAATTAATTCTTAGTGGAATGCATGATTTGGTGAGAGAGTAACGGTGGTGGGGGTCACTTGGTAATAGTGATCATAATATGATAAAATTTGAACTAATGACTGGAAGGGGTCAATATGTAAATCTACAGCTCAGACACTAAATTTTCAAAAAGGAAACTTTGATAAAATGAGGAAAATAGAAAAAACTGAAAGTTGCAGATGCAAAGGTTAAAAGTGTACAACAGGTGTGGATATTGTTTAAAAATGCAATCTTAGAAGTGCAGTCCAGATGTATTCCATGCACTAAGAAAGGTGGAAGGAAGGCAAAATGATTACTGGCATGGTTAAAAGAGAGGTGAAAGAGGCTATTTTAGCCAAAAAAATCCTTCAAAAATTTGAAGAAGGATCCGTCTGAAGAAAATAGGAAAAAGTATAAGCATTGTTGAGTTAAATGTAAAACTTGGATAAGGCAGGTTAAGAGAGAATTTGAAATGAAGTTGGCCGTAGAGGCAAAAACTCATAATAAAAACATTTTAAAATATTTCTGAAGCAAAAAATGTGTGAGGGAGTCGGTTGGACTGTTAGATGACTGAGGGGTTAAAGGGGTTGTTAGAGAAGATAAGACCACTGCAGAAAGACTAAATTAATTCTTTGCTTCTGTGTTTACTAATGAGGATGTTGGGGAGATACCGGTTCCGGAGATGGTTTCAAGGGTGATGAGTCAGATGAACTGAACCAAATGACCATGAACCTGGAAGATATAGGCCAGATTGACAAACTAAAGAATAGCAAATCACCTGGAACAGATGGTATGCATCCCAGAGTTCTGAAGGAACTCAAAAATGAAATTTCAGATCTATTAGTTAAAATTTGTAACCTATCATTAAAATCATCCATTTTACCTGGACTGGAGGGTGGCCATTGTAACCCCAATATTTTATAAGGGCTCCAGGGACGATCTGGGAAACTATAGACCAGTGAGCCTGACTTCAGTGCCGGAAAAAATAGTGGCAACTATTCTAAAGATCAAAATCGTAGAGCATATTTCCATATTAAACCATGACATGGTTTAATAGAACATAGTCAACATGGATTTACCCAAGGGAAGTCTTGCCTAACAAATCTGCTTCATTTTTTTGCAGGGGTTAATAAACATGTGAATAAAGGTGAACCGGTAGATGTAGTGTATTTGGATTTTCAGAAGGCATTTGACAAAGTCCCTCATGAGAGACTTCTAAGAAAACTAAAAAGTCATGGGATAGGAGGCGATGTCCTTTCGTGGATTACAAACTGTTTAAAAGATAGGAACAGAGAGTAGGATTAAATGGACAAATTTCTCAATGGAAAAGGGTAAATAGTGGATTTCCTCAGGGATCTGTACTTGTCTTGGACTGGTGCTTTTCAATATATTTAAAAATGATCTGAAAAGGAATATGACGAGTGAGGTTATCAAATTTGCAAATGATACAAAATTATTCAGAATAGTTAAATCACAAGAGGATTGTGATAAATTGCAGGAGGATCTTGCGAAACTGGACGATTGGGCATCCAAATGGCAGATGAAATTTAATGTGGACAAATGCAAGGTGTTGCATATGGGGAAAAATAACCCTTGCTGTGGTTACACGATATTAGGTTCCATATTAGGAGCTACCACCCAAGAAAAAGATCTAGGCATCTTAGTGGATAATACATTCAGTGTGCTGCGGCAGTCAAAAAAGAAAACAGAATGTTAGGAATTATTAGGAAGGGAATGGTGAATAACACGGAAAATGTCATAATGCCTCTGTTATCGCTTCATGGTGAGACCGCACCTTGAGTACTTTGTACAATTTTGGTCACCACATTTCAAAAAAGATAAAGTTGCACTGGAGAAGATATAGAGAAGGGTGACCAAAATGATAAAGGGGATGGAACAGCTCCCCTATGAGGAAAGACTAAAGATGTTAGAGCTGTTCAGCTTAGGGAATAGATGGCTGAGGGGGGATAAGATAGAGGTGTTTAAAATCATGAGAGGTTTAGAACGGGTAGATGTGAATCGGTTATTTACTCTTTTGGATAATAGAAGGACTAGGGGGCACTCCGTGAAGTTAGCATGGGGCACATTTAAAACTAATCGTAGAAAATTCTTTCACACACCGCACAGTTAAGCTCTGGAATTTATTGCTAGAGGATGTGGTTAGTGCAGTTAGTGTAGATGGGTTTAAAAAAGGTTTGGATAAGTTCTTGGAGGAGTAGTCCATTAACTGCTATTAATTAAGTTGACTTAGGGAATAGCCACTGCTATTACATGGGATCTACTTAGTGTTTGGGTACTTGCCAGGTACTTATAGCCTGGATTGGCCACTGTTGGAAACAGGATGCTGGACTTGATGGACCCTTGGTCTGACCCAGTATGGCAATTTGTTATGTACTTATATCAGATGATGTCATGCAATAACTTTAAAGACTTGTCCTCTCTGGAGGTGGCACTATGTCCCTGGCTGCAGTCTCATGACTGTTATACCTTAGGATCTTATTTAAATAAAAGATGCTAAGCAAATGCTGAAAATTAATTATAATTGTAGGTTGTTTAATTTGCTTTTCTTCATATAATGAGGAATATGTGCTATACAGCAGGAAAAATCCAAAAGTTTTGAATGTATGGGCCTGGCTACCTTTGTTGGGGGATGTACATTTAAATGGTCTGCTGGTAAAATGAAAAAAAAAAAAAAAAGCAGAAGAAATTCTGTTCTAGCGGTGCAGTGTGCCAAACTGGATCAGATCAAAGGCCCAATTACATCAGAACCCTGTCTCCATCAGAGGCAAGCAGGAGGAAATGTATAAGTAGTAAGACATGTGCAGAATTGTCTATCCCCCTATCATGCTCTTGCAATTTCTAGCAGTCACACACTGGACCTGGAGTGGCATCCCTGTAACTGGTCTAATCTCTTTTTTGATTCCAGTCCTTTTTATTGTCTCCAACTATGCGATTTGAAGATTCCCAGGATTGCATCACTGTACTGAACCATTTCCTGTTGAGTTGCAGCGGCCTCTCCTTTCCCTCAGTATGCACATCTTTGCTGTCAAAACAGAGCTGTACTCAAATGCGCCACGCCATGGCCCTAAAACCTGCTTATCTTCATTTAAAAGCGCTTAGCTGACCAAAAGTCTCAACAAGTTACACAAGGCAGCTGCATAACTAAACAGAAGACAGCAAGCAGCGGTAGGATGAAAAAGTGTAAATTTTATCAGTATTTTCATATTCACATTTTATCAATCATGACAGTTCCTCTTGAAACAAAAGGTAAAACTGGACAGTCGCAGTGAGAGTGCAGTGAGGTGCTAGGTTCATGAAAACTGTAGTTATAATTTATAATTATTATTATTTATTTTTAACTCCCCTAACACTTTCCAAATGAGGCTCAAGGCAACTTACAGCATTATTCCATTTCAATAAATTGCAACAAACCTTACCATGAACCAGAAATGGTATCTATGAGCTTAAACAGTGATTTATTGTATTGTACCAATTAATTGTTCAGTTGCCTTCTTGTAGGCTTTAAAATTCCAAGTCTCCTGTGATGGAGATAGTTGACAGAGAAATGTTTATGATCCTTCACCCATATGATTACTGTACTCTAAAGACAGAGACTAAACCCTTAGCCAGTCATATGAACTGATTTCAAAATGCCATACAAAACATGTATTCCTGTATGGGTAGTGACTACAGTACCTGAGTGTAATCTGCTTTAAAGTGTCTGAAAAGCAGGCTATAAATCAAATCAGTAAATGTCTTGACTAATGAACAGCCGCAGAATTGTTGCTGGGAATGTTAAGGCTCATAAATCTTACCGACAGTCTCCCAAAGTCACATCATTTGCCCTTTTTAAGCTATTGAAGCCCCCTTCCAGCATGCGCACAGTCCCAATGAATCACCAAATCCCTGTAGCCATCTTGGCAAGGGTGTTACCCAGCATGTTCTTAGCAAGAACTCTAAGGTAAAATCAGATATTTTTGCCCATCTAATAATGTCTGAGGTGGCCAAGAGACAGAGGTCACTTATATAATATTGCATAGGTATATTTTATCATATTTCACCATAGCTTAAGGTAGCCAATCAATATAATAAAGCTGCAGGAAAAGCTAATAGTATGCTTAGTGGCACAAGCAGAGATCATCATTGAAAAGAGGAGGTAGTATTGCCTTTGTATAGATCACTAGTGAGACACCCCACCTTGAGTTCAGTCCTGGAGGCCGTATCTTTGTAAGGAGGTCAAAAGGATATAATGGTAAAGAAAAGGGATACTAAAATAAGTTTGAAATATAAACCCCACAAAGAAAGGCTTAACACACTCAAAATGTACAAGCTGAAGGAAAGTAGGGAAAGAGGGATATGATGGAATCAGTCAAATATTTGACAGGTTTCAATAAAATACAGGAAGGTGAAATTTTTGACAGGAGAGGAATTTCAGTGACCAGGGGGTCATGATACGAAGTTGGAGGGAGGCAGGCTCAGAGGAAACATGAGAAAATACTTTACTGAGAGGGTGGTAGATGCCTAGAGTAATTGCAAGCATGCTTGGGACAGACAGAGGACAGAGTTTGAATTATTTCAAACAACTCGCCCTTCAGAGATTAAAGAGAAGCAGTAAGAATAATACAAAGGGTGGATAAAGGAACTAGCAAACTATAACTCCTCAGAAGCCTATTGGGGCAATGCTGCCAGCTTGGTGGTGGGTAGGAATCGCCCAGCTGGGCAAGCCTGTGCCTGCCTAGGGCGGCAAAATTCTGGAGGCAGCAGACTGGCTGAAGATTTGCTGCCTTCCAGCTGTGCTGAATCCCACTCAGCAGAGAACAGTGCTCTGCTTCCTATCCAGGCCCTCCCCCTCTTAGCCAGCCTGCAGGGAACAGGAGGAGTGGAGGTGAGTCTGGAGTAGAAACACTTGAGCAAACAGGGGAGACTACTATGCTCCCTAATCCAGATCCTTCCTTCCTGTCAGAGATAAGAAGGGAGGGGGGGGGGGTGAGGTATGAGCCTGGATCAGACAGATTAAAGGGGGGTTATTTTGGAGAGGTTAGGAGGGGCTGAGTGGGGATCAGTGGAGGGTGAGGACTGGGGAATGAGGGGCTCACGTGTTGGTGTGTAAGAGAAGGGAATGGTGGGGGGTGGAGCAGTTTTTGTGTGTGAGAGAGAGAGAGAGAGATTGGTGCCAAGGGTGGGGTGACATATACTAGGTTGATTGGGTGGTTAGAGGGATGAAGGATCAGAGCAAAGTAGGCACACTTGCCTCTTCCCTCCCCCCCCCCCCCCCCCCCTCCACCAAACACCACTACCACAATTTTGTTCGCTTTCCCTTGACCTTGAATTCTATTCCCGATTCTGGAAGTGCCCCCTCCTAATCCCTCAGTCCCAGATTCTCCCTATTTCTCTCCTTTTCCCCATCCCAGATTTCTGATCTTTCCTCCCCACTTCCTTGACCTTCCCTACCTCCCATCCTCCCTATCCCCAATCCGCTTTCCCTTTCCTTCCCCCTTTCCCAATCCTCTTTCCTTCTCCTCCCATCCCAAGTCCACTCACCACCGCCTCACACCATTCCTACCCACTGAGATCTCCCTATACTAAAACACAAGATCCCTTTTCCTCGCCCAAAAAGAAAAGAAAAGAAATTCTACAGACACAAACAAGGTTGGAAAATTACTTTATATAAGTAATGTTAAATAAAAGATTTTCTAATTGTTACTGCAGTGGTCTATTTTATTTATAAACATTTGGTATTCTGCCTTTACCAAGCTGGTCTCAAAGTGGATTATAATCAACTTTATAATTACTTTTGTGTTACATTAGCCTCATGGTTTACAATAAGCATAGTTTACAGTAGCATAGGAAAACATGAAGGAAGCATAGTCGGAGGAAAAGAGATGGTTAGGTGCCTTGAGCTGCCACAGGAAACTATGGAAGGGGCTGTGCCTTAGATCTTCTGCTGTCCTTGTCGTCCTTGTTTTCTGACCTTATGGAAAGTATGGAGGGGGTGGGAGGAGGGAGTTTGACAGTGCCTAGGATGGCAAAATTCTAAATCTATCACTGCAGCAGGGTGCTAAGGAGAAATCACGTGGCAGATAAAGGACACATAACCTAGCAACATTGTAGGCCATGGTTTAACTGCATTGGCAACATCAGGCTATCACTCCCCAGTAACCAACCAGATTGCTGCCAAGAGGTTAAAGTTGGCTGGGTACTGTCCAGCAAGGTCACTGGGATTTAGGAGGCAAGATGTTAGGGCAACTGTCTCAGTGATTATGGTAGCTGCTTAGATTATTACAAAGCTTCCTGGTAAGCCATGGAGGGAGCTGGATATTTATTTAAGTATGGGAACTTAACTTATATCTACCCAAGACAAAAGATTATCCATGAGGAAGACAACAAAAATTGACTTCAATAAGGAGCAATATCCTACAACTAACCAAGCTTCTATGGCTGTCAGCTGGCTATATCTATTGCAGTGTGGACTGAAATAACTTGACAGACTGGATGGATCAATTGGTCTTTTTCATCCATCATCACTATGTTACAATGTTATACACATTGTAACATAGGTCAATATTGAAAAGCCATTTAAGAACCTAAGAACATAAGAAATTGCCATGCTGGGTCAGGCCAAGGGTCCATCAAGCCCAACAGAGGCCAAACCAGGCCACAAGAACCTGGCAATTACCCAAACACTAAGAAGATCCCATGCTAGTGATGCAATTAATAGCAGTAGCTATTCCCTAAGTAAACTTGATTAATAGCCGTTAATGGACTTCTCCCCCAAGAACTTATCCAAACCTTTTTTGAACCCAGCTTCACTAACCACATCCTCTGGCAACAAATTCCAGAGCTTTATTGTGCATTGAGTGAAAAAAGATTTTCTTCGATTAGTCTTAAATGTGCTACTTGCTAACTTCATGGAATGCCCCCTAGTCCTTCTATTATTCGAAAGTGTAAATAACCGATTCACATCTACTCATTCAAGACCTCTCATGATCTTAAAGACCTCTATCATATCTCCCCTCAGCCGTCTCTTCTTAAAGCTGAACAGCCCTAACCTCTTCAGCCTTTCCTCATAGGGGAGCTGTTCCATCCCCTTTACCATTTTGGTTGCCCTTCTCTGTACCTACTCCATCACAACTATATCTTTTTTTAGATGCGGCGAACAGAATTGTACACAGTATTCAAGGTGCGGTCTCACCATGAAGCGATATAGAGGCATTAAGAAGAACATGCCATACTGGGTCCGACCAAGGGTCCATCAAGCCCAGCATCCTGTTTCTAACAGTGGCCAATCCAGGTCATAAGAACCTGGCAAGTACCCAAAAACTAAGTCTATTCCATGTTACTGTTGCTAGTAATAGCAGTGGCTAATTTCTAAGTCAACTTAATTAATAGCAGTTAATGGACGTCTCCTCCAAGAACTACTCGTTCAAGACCTCTAATGATCTTAAAGACCTCTATAATATAATCAAGGTGCGGTCTCACCATGGAGCGATACAGAGGCATTATGACATTTTCTGTTTTATTAATCATTCCCTTCCTAATAATTCCTAACATTGTTTGCTTTTTTGACTGCTGCAGCACACTGAGCCGACAATTTTAAAGTATTATCCACTATGATGCTTAGATCTTTTTCCTGGGTGCTAGCTCCTAATATGGAACCTAACATCGTGTAACTACAGCAAAGGTTATTTTTCCCTATATGCAACACCTTGAACTTGTCCACATTAAATTTCATCTGCCATTTGGATGCCCAGTCTTCCATTCTTGCAAGGTCCTCCTGTAATGTATCACAATCCGCTTGTGATTTAACTACTCTGAATAATTTTGTATCATCTGCAAATTTGATAACCTCACTCATCATAGTCCTTTTCAGATCATTTTTAAATATATTGAAAAGCACCAGTCCAAGGACAGATCCCTGAGGCATTCCACTGTTTACCCTTTTCCACTGAGAAAATTGACCATTTAATCCTCTCTGTTTCCTGTCTTTTAACCAGTTTGTAATCCACGAAAGGACATCACCTCCTATCCCATGACTTTTTAGTTTTCTTAGAAGCCTCTCATGAGGGACTTTGTCAAACGCCTTCTGAAAATCCAAATACACTACATCTACCGGTTCACCTTTATCCACATGTTTATTAACCCCTTCAAAAAAATGAAGCAGATTTGTTAGGCAAGACTTCCTTTGGGTAAATCCATGTTGACTGTGTTCCATTAAACCATACCTTTCTGTATGCTCTACGATTTTGATCTTGAGAATAATTTCCACTTTTTTTCCCAGCACTGAAGTCAGGCTCACTGGTCTATAGTTACCCAGATCGCCCCTGGAGCCTTTTTAAAATGTTGGGGTTACATTGGCCACCCTCCAGTCATCAGGTACAATGGATGATTTTAATGATAGGTTACAAATTTTAACTAATAGATCAGAAATTTCATTTTTTAGTTCCTTCAGTACCCTAGGATGAATACCATCCGGGCCAGGTGGTTTGCTACTCTTTAGTTTGTCAATCTGGCCTACTACATCTTCCAGGTTCACAGTGATTTCATTCAGTTCGTCTGACTCATCATCCCTGAAAATGATCTCCGGAACTGGTATTTCCCCAACATCCTCAATCATAAACACGGAAGCAAAGAATTAATTTAGTCTTTCTGCAATGGCCTTAACTTCCCTAAGAGCCCCTTTAACTCCTCGGTCATCTAATGGTCCAACTGACTCCCTCACTTTGGGGGTGGGCCAAAGGCATTTCCGGGAGGAGCAGAATTAGCCACATAATGATATTCGGAATTAGCCACTTAACTTATGCGGCTAACTCTGGTCGCATCGTAGGACTGTCCTAAAATTAGCCGGATATACTTATCCAACTAATTTTAAGATGGCGAGTATATTCAGCCGCGCCGCAGAAAATCCTGGTTAAGTTAGCTGGATAGGTGTACCCAGCTAACTTAACTTGCCATTCCACGGCTGAATATCAGCCTCATTCATATTTTATATATTTTCTAGTAGTAAAAGCCCATGCAAGGTTGGGGAAACACTGTGACGTCAGTTATTATTCAGGTAAGTGGTGGCAGCTGCTGGCCAGAGAGTTTTTGACTACTTTTTAAACTTTGTAAAAAAAAAAAAAAAAAATTGTTTTTTTTAAATAGCACTGGAAACTTAACTCTAACCAGGGGTTAAGTTTTCAGTCTGTCTGCATCCGTGGTGATGCTTAATGCCTTTATTTGCAATGGTATTTCCATGCAAGGACATTAAGCATAAGAACATGCCATACTGGGTCAGACCAAGGGTCCATCAAGCCCAGCATCCTGTTTCCAACAGTGGCCAATCCAGGCCATAAGAACCTGGCAAGTACCCAAAAACTAAGTCTATTCCATGTTACCGTTGCTAGTTATAGCAGTGGCTAATCTCTAAGTCAACTTAATAGCAGGTAATGGTCTTCTCCAAGAACTTATCCAATCCTTTTTTAAACACAGCTACACTAACTGCACTAACCACATCCTCTGGCAACAAACTCCAGAGTTTAATTGTGCATTGAGTGAAAAAGAACTTTCTCCGATTAGTTTTAAATGTGCCACATGCTAACTTCATGGAGTGCCCCCTAGTTTTTCTATTATCCGAAAGTGTAAATAACCGATTCACATCTACCCATTCTAGACCTGTTTGGAAACATGCGTTTTCTGTGGGCAGTACTCCTTGCTGCATTGGCAATAAGTTTTGTGCACAGAAAATGAGCATTGAAATGTGGGCAGAAAATTACATTCTGCTGAACGTACCTTTTTGCATCGACCTGAAAGAGAGAGAGAGTAGGACAGAGCTGGAGAGTGAGAAGAACCTGGAGAGTACAGGGAGAGAGAGGGCAAAGCTCAATTTGCATACTGGCAATACAAGTGTGGGGCAACTCACCAAACCAATTATCAGGGTTTAGGCTCCTAGCTTTTGGAGTTAGGCTCCTAAATTCGCCTTTTTGAAAATTTACTAGGGCTGAATCTCTAAATCAGTGCTTCTCAACCCAGTCTTCAAGGCACACCCAGCCAGTCACGTGGCTGGGTGTGCCTTGAAGACACATGCATATTCATGCCAATGAATATGCATGAGATAGATTTGCATACAATGGAAGCAGTACTTGCAGATCCATCTCATACATATTCATTATGGATATCCTGAAAACCTGACTGGCTCGAGGACTGGATTGAGAAGTACTGGCCTAAATTTAGGCTCCTACTTCTACTAGGCTCCTAAATTTAGGCACCTAAAATGTGAGTACCTAAAGGGCAGAGTTAGGATGGGGATAAACACTGATTTTCAGCACTAGGCACCTAACGTAGGAACCCAAATCTAGGAAAAAGAATAGCAGACCCAAATTTAGACCCTTAATTTCAGTGAATTTTCAGCCAAAAATGTAGGCACCCAAATTTGACTAAAAATAAATTCCTAATGTAACTTTGATCATAAATATAGTTCCTAAAAATACTAATATTAGTTACATATTAAACTTCTTGCACAAGAGAGTTCTATTACGCATAGAGTGTCATTCACAGAAAGCTATTCATCAGTTGGCTGAAGGCCTTTGGGTTCATTGCTAGTGAAAACTTACCAACAATGATGACAGATTTTATTTCAATACACTATTACTGTACTTATGTAATCTTTGTTATCACTATCATTATTATTCAGGCTTGGCAGTATCTTGGAATAACACAAGCAGAGAATGAGAATGAACAGGCAGCAATTGTCTCCCTCCAGAGGTAAACAAAATTAATTGAAAAACAGACTCATCGATATTTTTGACTAAAGGATTTGTTTTTATTTAATGTGACATTGATGAGTTGACCCTTTAGTTGTGTTTGCAAAATTAATACAAAAATGAAATGCTACAAATTGTTTGCCATAAGGGCCAAGATTTATGCTGTTAAGCAAAGAAAGATTAGCATAGAGAGTACACTATGTAGTATAAGGTGAATATGTATTTTGTGCTGAATTATTAATTACACTGATGCAGGGACATTGCATGATCTGGTTATGAGAGAAATGGCTGAAGAAACCATCTTAGTATGTGATACTGTTGTAACCTTCTCCACACCCAAAGCAGCAGAGATATACAGGTCTGAGCATGTAGCAGGATAGACCAAGTTCCCTGTTGTGACATGAATGTTTTCAGACAATGGCCTACAACTACTGGGCAGAGCTTTACTAACAGGGAGGATAACTGTCAAACAACTCTGCATGGCCATGCGTAGTTTTACCACTGAATATTATAACATGGGCATATCACATATGTGCGTATTATAAAATATGCATAATGTTTACCCCACAACCAGCAACTACATGCAATGCTTTGAAACCATGTTTATCAATGCATTAAATACGTGTAGATTTCCAACTATTTTAAAATTATGCGTGCATATATTTTATGAGCGAAAATAAAGTAGGACATGTTAAGTCAGGATTTCTCATGTAAATCAGTTTATTTTAAAACATACATATGTGAGTGAAATTAACAGTTTGCCCAATCCTTCTCCAGCTCATCAAGACTCTCCTGTTTCTTCAGATTGAACTCCTTCTAGTTCACCCAGACCTTCCACCCAGTCAGTACTACACAATAAAACATGTTAATATCACTTTTTTAGCATTCAGATAGGTGGATCCACGACCAGTGGGTTATGCACGTCTACCAGCAGATGGAGATGGAGCAAAGCTAAAGTCACAGTATATATACCCCACACTGACATCAGCCTGCCAGTATTCTCCGTCTGCAGCAGATGGTAGACGTGCATCTCCTTACTGGGGATTGAGTTAACAGTTTTTTATAGAAGGAGAAAAGAAGTTTATTGCCCCACTCTCCTGTGGTGATACCTTATAGTCCTCCCTCAGTCAAATTCCTGAGGTGATATCTTCGGATCCTTCCCTCCGATGAGTGCCTTGGTCTCGTTAGTTGGTTTCTGCCAGTTTGGACTTAGCTGTAAAAAAAAAAAAAAAAAAAAAAAAAAGCTGAAAGGCAAGCGGGTGCAGGAAACCGAGCGCGGCAGTGAAGGTATATGCCCTCTATCCCCACAGCTGGAGACAGACTCTGTACTCAACCAGGACAGGCTGAGCTCAGGTAAAGAGTAAAAAAAAAAAAGAAAACATAGAAACATAGAAATGACGGCAGAAGAAGACCGAATGGCCCATCCAGTCTGCCCAGCAAGCCTCACACATTTTTTCTCTCATTCTTATCTGTTACTCTTAGCTCCTTGTTCTATTCCCCTTCCACCCCCACCATTAATGTAGAGAGCAGTGATGGAGCTGCATGCAAGTGAAATATCTAGCTTGATTAGTTAGGGGTAGTAGGGGCAGTAACTGCCGCGATAAGCAAGCTACACCCATGCTTATTTGTTTTACCTAGACTATGTTGTACAGCTCTTGTTGGTTTTTTTTTACTTCTCCCCTGCTGTAGAAGCAGAGAGCCATGCTGGATATGCATTGAAAGTGAAGTATCAGGCACATTTGGTTTGGGGTAGTAACCGCCGTAACAAGCCAGCTACTCCTCGCTTTGTGATTGCGAATCCTTTTTTTCTTCACCCCTGTTGTTGAAGCTATGCAGGATATGCGTGAAGCATCAGTTTTTTGTTTTTGTTTTATTTTTCCCCCTGCCATTGTTTGTTTGTTTGTTAATTTTTTTTTCCCCTGCCGTTGAAGCAGAGAGCTATGCTGGAAATGCGTGATGTATCAGTCTTTCTCCCATGCCGATGCAGCAGAGAACCATGCTGGATATGCATGGAAAGTGAAGTATCAGGCACATTTGGTTTGGGGTAGTAACCGCCGTAACAAGCCAGCTACTCCCCGCGTTTTGAGTGCGAACCCTTTTTTCTTCTCCCTTGCCGTTGTAGCAGAGAGCTCTGCTGGATGTGTGAAGTATCAGTTATTCTTCTCCCCTGTCATTGAAGCAGAGAGCTATGCTGTATATGCATTGAAAGTGAAGTATCAGGCATATTTGGTTTGGGGTAGTAACCGCCGTAACAAGCCAGCTACTCCCCTCTTTGTGAGTGCAAATCCTTTTTTCCATTACCTCTTGCTGTTGAAGCTTAGAGCGATGTAGGAGTCACAGTAAGCATGTGTATGTTTATTTAATAAGGGTATTGTGTCAATAGCCATCATTCTGGCGAGTCACCCACTCTACATTGGCGGCCTCTTGACTTTATGGATCCGCAGTGTTTATCCCACGCCCCTTTGAAGTCTTTCACAGTTCTGGTCTTCACCACTTCCTCCGGAAGGGCATTCCAGGCATCCACCACCCTCTCCGTGAAGAAATACTTCCTGACATTGGTTCTGAATCTTCCTCCCTGGAGCCTCAAATCATGACCCCTGGTTCTGCTGATTATTTTCCTACAGAAGAGGTTTGTCGTTGTTTTTGGATCATTAAAACAACGACAAACCTCTTCCGTAGGAAAATAATCAGCAGAACCAGGGGTCATGATTTGAGGCTCCAGGGAGGAAGATTCAGAACCAATGTCAGGAAGTATTTCTTCACGGAGAGGGTGGTGGATGCCTGGAATGCCCTTCCGGAGGAAGTGGTGAAGACCAGAACTGTGAAAGACTTCAAAGGGGCGTGGGATAAACACTGCGGATCCATAAAGTCAAGAGGCCGCCAATGTAGAGTGGGTGACTCGCCAGAATGATGGCTATTGACACAATACCCTTATTAAATAAACATACACATGCTTACTGTGACTCCTACATCGCTCTAAGCTTCAACAGCAAGAGGTAATGGAAAAAAGGATTTGCACTCACAAAGAGGGGAGTAGCTGGCTTGTTACGGCGGTTACTACCCCAAACCAAATATGCCTGATACTTCACTTTCAATGCATATACAGCATAGCTCTCTGCTTCAATGACAGGGGAGAAGAATAACTGATACTTCACACATCCAGCAGATGTGTGAAGTGAAAAGAGGTAAGGGGGAGTTGATTTTAGGGATTCCTCCCCTCTCCGGTCTCTGTGTTCGGTGCACCGATCTGACTTCCATTCCCATCTCCTGGGGAGTTTGGGGGACTCGGGCAGCTTGGCAGGTTGAGCAGCCTTCTGGGCTAGGCCCCGCTCTCGGGCTTAGATTGTTCGCCGCATGGGAAGCTGTGGCGGCGTTTGTGCGCTTTTCTCTGTGCATAAAACTACCCTCTTCAGATAAGTCAGTTCATCCTTACACATCCCTCCGTGCAACTAGTTGTGTGCCTAGCTGGTTGCTCAGTTGGGCGCATAGGGTGCCTAAGTGGATTCACAGTTGTGTGCTTAAGGGTGCCTAGGTGGACGCTCAGGTCATGTGTCTATTTGAATATTGCATTGGACACCTAATTTTTGAGTGAATATTTTTTGAGCGCTTATTTTTTTTACAAGCGCCTATTGCGAGCACAGTTGGGCACACAGTTCTCAGATGCCTGTTTAGAGCATACTGACAAATGACTATGGAGCCGATAGCAAAGAAGCCTATGCGCCTTATCCTATGTGCTGCTTGCAATATTCAGGCATCTCAGCCTGGTGTCCTCTCTAACTTGTGTCAGCACTGTTTGGAGGTTCAAGGAGACTTGTCTCCATCTGATTTTGCTAAGCTTGGTCCTTCCCAGCATGCTACGGGAATGGATATATAGTTGTCAGAGGTTTTGCTGGAATTGGGGGTCCCCTAACTGTTTTGTCAGTGGGAGAAGGTAGTTCAGCAGGTGCAGGACTGACGCCCCCTAGTTTTGGCATGGACCCCTCTGCCTTTTCTTGGGTGGAATTTTTTCAAGGGGTGCAGTCCTTTCTTTAGATGTAGTCATTGGCCCCAGCCAATCTTAACAGATCAGGATCACAGGCTGCAGATTCCCGCGTACCTAGTACTGCAGATAAGCATCGGAGTATGCCTAGACCTGCCACGGGTCATGCCAATAGGAGCTCGGATGGCACGGATGATGAAGCCGATCCTTACTGCCTGGAGGATGGGGTGATTCCTCTGAGGCTGGAGCTGTACAGAACTATGTTGTACTTCTTTCACAGAGATGAGTTACCAGTTCTGATTTCCCAGACATTGAAGATGCTGGGGTTACTGGGGGCTGATTCCATGTCTGAGTCAAAGAAAGATCCCATTTTGATTTCTTTGCGTAAAGCCTCATGTTTCTTCTGTATTATGGAGGCTATTTAAGAATTGATTGATCTTGAATGGGGCACCCCAGAAGCTAATTTTAAAGGGAGACGAACCTTAGACGGGCTGTACCCCCTGGATCCAGCTGCAAGAGAGCAATTGTGCTTTCCAAAAGTGGTTGCGCTTGTGTGTGCGAGCACCAAGCGGTCAACTATCCCCGTAGAATGGGGAGTGGCATTGAAAGATGCACAAGATAGAAGAATTGAGGCCATCCTTAAGCAAGCCTTTGAAGCAAGTTTCTAGAAACTTTGACAAAAAAAACTTTGACAAAAAAAAAGTTTCTAGAAACTTTGACTCGCATACTGAGCATGCCCAGCATGTCGCTAACCATGTGTCCACGCAGGGTCCCTCTTCAGTTTCTTCCTTGCCTCCAGCTCCTTCTTTGGTGCCTTCGAGGCCTGCACCTCGACCACTATTGGGTGCTCATTCCCCTGCATCCCTGGAAGGATGCAGAGGGGGAGGCCCCTTATGACCCCTGGGAAGGGGAGGCATCCATGTCCTCCTCCAAGGAATTGGAGGATCTGCCCTTGAGCCCTCTCCACCAGAAGAGTGGCGGAAATCTCCTCCAGAGGAACTCTCCTTCACAGGGTTCGTAAAAGCCATGGCAGAATTGGTGCCCTTCCAGCTTTTAACAGAGCAAGACACCAGGCACAGGATGCTTGAGATTCTGCAGTTCATGAATGACCATAAAGAGGTAGTGGTGGTGCCAGTCCATGATATCTTCAAGGAGCTGGTAGCCCACCTTTGGAAGCTCCCCATCTCGGTGCCACCGGTGAACCGGAAGATGGATGCAGTTTACCTAGTCCAGCCTACCACCGGGTTCGAGTGCCATCAATTTCCCCACCAATCGGTGGTGGTAGAATCAGTCTTGAAGAAGGAAAAGAGGATCCGTACCCATGCCTCAGCTCCCCCAGGGCAGAAGCATAGGGCACTTGATGCCCTTGGGCACCGGATTTTTCAGAGCACAATGTTAACTGCCTGAATTGCTTGCTACCAATTGTACATGGGGCAGTACTCCAGGAACCTGTGGAAACAGGCCCTTGAATTTAGTGAATGCCTACCACAGCAATTCCAGGAGGTCTTCCAAAAAATTGTGCAGCAGGGCCTGGAGTGCGATAAGCACGAAGCTCGCTCTGCTTATGACATTTTCAAAACAGCAATGAAAACCGTTGCGGCAGGCATTGGAGCTTGGTGGACGGCATGGCTCCATGCCTCAGATTTACACCCTGAAAGCCAGGACCTCCTGGCTGACTTGCCATGCACAGGGGAAAATCTGTCTGGAGACAAATTCAAGGAGGCAGTGACACAATGAAGGACTATCAGGAGACCCTTCAGCAATTGTCAGCTAGCACCTCTGACACCCAGCCACCCATGAAGCCCCCTTGGCAATATCCAAAGAGGCCCTTCTACTGGCCACGCAAATACTACCCGCCGGCACTGAGGGCCAGCCCTCAATGACCTCCCTCCAGAGTGAGGCCCAGGCAGCCTCGGACACCCCAAGCAACCATGGTTCCACCACAGAACCCCTCAATGGGGTTCTGCGGCCAGGGAGCACGAACCAGTCCTCACCACAGGACACCAACCCCCAATCAGGAGTCGGCTCCTGCTGTTTGCAGACTGATGGACCTCCATAACATCGGACCTCTGGATCCTGTCCATCATGCATCAGGGCTACAGGTTGCACTTCCAGCGAGTTCCACCCTGTTCACCTCCATGTCCTCAGTGGATGCCAACAGGGATCTTACAAATGCTTCAGGCAGAGCTCGAACCCATTCCACCCAGTCAGCACGGCGAGGGGTTCTAACTCCAGGTATTTTCTAATCCCTAAAAAGACGGGGGACTCTGGTCCATTTTGGACCTGAGGGCCTTAAACTGTTTCTTGGTAAAAGAGAAGTTCAATATGGTCTCACTGGGCACCTTGATTCCCCTTCTCAAAGCGGGAGACTGGCTCTGCTCCCTAGATCTAAAAAACGCATATGCCCATATCCCCATCTTTCAGGAGGATCGGCAATACCCTCAATTCCTAGTCGACGGGAATCACTACCAGAATCGCATTCTGCCCTTTGACCTGGCATCCGAACCCCATGTCTTTACCAAATGTCTAGCGGTTGTCAGTGCATATCTTCAGAGACGGGGGATTCATGTCTTCCCATACCTCGAAGATTGGCTTATCAAGAGCACTTCAGGACAGGGGGCACAGAGTGCTATGCGCACCTCGATCCACATTCTGGAAACTCTGGGATTTCTGATCAACTATTCAAAATCCCACCTCCAACCGTCCTTGCAACTGGACTTCATTGGGACTTGACTGGACACTGCCAAGGTGAAGGCTTTCCTGCCTCGGGACAGGGCAGAGATCCTCGCGGCTCTTGTTCACGCGGTCTCCGTTTGCTCTCATGTCTCAGCACACCAGTTTTTCAGATTGCTAGGCCACATGGCAGCAACAATGCATGTCACCCCCCTTTGCAAGACTGCACATGCACAGGGCGCAGTGAATGCTACGCTCTAAATGGTGTCAGGCTTCTCAAGACTTGCGTGCGTGTGTTCTAATCACCACACTGCTACTTCAGTCCCTCCAGTGGTGGGCAACTCCCTCCAATCTGGAAAGGGGAATCCCCTTCTGGTGTCACAACCCCAACCCCAGGCTACCCTCACCACAGACGCATCTTGGACAGAGTAGGGAGCATCTGGTGGGTCTCCACACCCAGGGTCTCTGGTCCGCACAAGAATCAGTCTCAAATCAATTTCCTGGAGCTACAAGCGATTCTATATGCACTCCAGGCATTCCAAGAGCAGCTCCTGAACAAGGTAGTTCTTGTTCAGACTAACAATTAGGTAGCTATGTGGTATCTGAACAAACAAGGGGGAACGGAATCCTTAAGAACATAAGAAATTGCCATGCTGGGTCAGACCAAGTGTCCATCAAGCCCAGCATCCTTTTTCCAACAGAGGCCAAACCAGGCCACAAGAACCTGGCAATTATCCAAACACTAAGAAGATCCCATGCTACTGATGCAATTAATAGCAGTGGCTATTCCCTAAGTAAACTTGATTAATAGCCTTTAATGGACTTCTCCTCCAAGAACTTATCCAAACCTTTTTTGAACCCAGCTACACTAACTGCACTAACCACATCCTCTGGCAACAAATTCCAGAGCTTTATTGTGCGTTGAGTGAAAAAGAATTTTCTCCGATTAGTCTTAAATGTTCTACTTGCTAACTTCATGGAATGCCCCCTAGTCCTTCTATTATTCAAAAGTGTAAATAACCAAGTCACATCTACTCATTCAAGACCTCTCATGATCTTAAAGACCTCTATCATATCCCCCCTCAGCCGCCTCTTCTCCAAGCTGAACAGCCCTAACCTCTTCAGCCTTTCCTCATAGGGGAGCTGTTCCATCCCCTTTATCATTTTGGTTGCCCTTCTCTGTACCTTCTCCATCGCAACTATATCTTTTTTGAGATGCGGCGACCAGAATTGTACACAGTACTCAAGGTGCGGTCTCACCATGGAGCGATATAGAAGCATTATGACATTTTCCGTTCTATTAACCATTCCCTTCCTAATAATTCCTAACATTCTGTTTGCTTTTTTGACTGCTGCAGCACACGGAGCCGACGATTTTAAAGTATTATCCACTATGATGCCTAGATCTTTTTCCTGGGTGGTAGCTCCTAATATGGAACCTAACATCGTGTAACTACAGCAAGGGTTATTTTTCCCTATATGCAACACCTTGCACTTGTCCACATTAAATTTCATCTGCCATTTGGATGCCCAATCTTCCAGTCTTGCAAGGTCCTCCTGTAATGTATCACAGTCTGCTTCACCCTCTGTCAAGTGACAGTCCACATCTGGTCGTGGGCCATTGACAATGGCATCCTTCTCAGGTCAGTGTACCTCCCAGGGGTGGACAACACCCTGGTGGACTCCTTGAGCCGTGCCTTTCGACATCATTTATTTATTTATTTATTTATTTATTTGTTCAGTTTTATATACCGTCATCCGGTGCAGCCATCATAACGGTTTACAAAAATCAAACAGAGAATAAACCATTAAAAACATTGATGCATAAAGTAATAGTGGGAAAGAAGGGATCGGGGAGAGGTTGGATCATGAGTGATCCCTCAGTCAAATGTTGGCAAACAGGATGTTTTTCACTCATGGGGAACCCCATACCATAGACCTCTTCGCCTCCCTGGAAAACAAGAAGGTAGACCGCTTCTACTCCCTAGGTCAGAGGAGCAGATGATCGTTAGCGGATGCATTCACAAGTCACTGGAGCACCATGCTGCTGTACACTTACCCTCCCCTTTCACTCATCTCAAAAATATTCCAGAAGCTTCAGCAGGATCAGGGCACCATGATTCTGATCACCTCCTTTTGGCCTATCAGGTCTGGTTTCTGACCTCACATCCCCGATACAGTTGGGGATGGATCCGGACCTAATCACCCCAAACTGCAAGCCCTAGTCCTCATTGCTTGGATGTTGACCAGGTGACTGTACAAGCCCTTGGCCTTTTGGAAGGGGTATCGCGAGTTATTCTGGAGTCCAGAAAACCTTCTACCAGAAAGTTTTACAATATGAAGTAGAAGAGGTTTTCCACTTGGTGCGAGAGGCGCTCCTGCGCTTTTAGACTATCTGTTGTCTCTCTCCGAATCCGGTCTCCAAACCACATTGGTAAGGTTTCACCTCAGCAGCATAGGGGCTTACCACCGGGGTACGGATGGTATGGTGGTCTCCTCTCATCTGCTTGTGGGGCAGTTTTTGAAGGGTTTATTGCAATTAAAGCCCTCCACTTGCCCCTCAGCGGTTTCCTGGGATCTCAACATCGTCTTGTGGCAACTCATGACATCTCCGTTTGAACTATTGCAATCTTGCAACATGAAGAACCTCGACTGGAAGGTCATTTTCTTGGTCGCAGTGACATCAGCTTGCAGGGTCAACGAACTGCAAGCCCTAGTATCATACCCACCTTATACAAAATTTTGTCACGACAAAATGGTCCTCTAGACACACCTGAAATTCCTTCCCAAGGTGGTTTCAGAGTTCCACCTTAACCAGTCCATCGTGCTGCCTTCCTTTTTCCCAAGGCCTCACACTCACCGGGGTGAATGTACACTCTAGATTGAAAGAGAGCGCTGACATTTTTCTTGGAGTGGACAGTGCCTCACTGCCTCTCTGCTCAACTCTTTGTCTCCTTTAACAAGGATAGACTAGGGATTGCTGTCTCCAAGCAGAATTTATCCCGTTGGCTTGCAGACTACATTGCCTTCTGCTATGCACAGGCAGGTCTGCAGCTTGATGGTCACATCAAGGTTCTCTCAGTACAAGCCATGTTGGTCTTGGTGGCTCATTTGCGTGCAGTCCCCATTCACGAGATTTGTAGAGCAGCGACCTGGAGATCTCTTCACACATTTGCCTCACATTATTGCCTGGACAGTTGATTTGGACAATCCGTCCTCCATAATTCATCCTCCGTAATCTCTTCCAGCCATGAAAACCCAACTCTTTCTCCTTGGACACTGTCCTTGGGTGCAGGCCTGTGCCTGTGGTTGTTCCAGCTCTAGTTGTTGTGCACGTTGGCACCTGTTCTCGCCTGCACATGTTTGGAGAGGCCTGAAGCTACTTAGTCAACCATGTCTGAGGTCTACCATCCTGCTTATGCTTGGAGAGTTTCTTACCTGTAACAGGTGTTCTCCAAGGTCAGCAGGATGTTAGTCCTCACAAAACCCACCCACCACCCCACAGAGTTGGGTCTTTTCTCTCGATTTGTTATTTTATTTTTCATGAACTCTGTTATAAGACTGAAGAGGGACCCTGCGCGGATGCGTGGTTAGTGGCATGCTAGACATGCTCACTGTGCCAGTCAAAGTATCTAGACAACGCTTTTCCGTTCTGGGCTCCCTCGGATGATGTCACCCATGTATGAGCACTAACATCCTGCTGTCCTTGGGCTAAGAGTCTGGAAGAGAGCCTGCGGGTCTCTCGCAAGGTGATCTCCTTGCCTCAGGAACTAGGTTGGGTGGTGAATTTGGCCAAGAGCAAGCTACACCCATCCCAGACACTGAAATATCTCTGTGTTCAGTTTGACATGAAGCAAGGCAGAGTCTTCCTGCCGGAGGGCTGCATTCAGAAGCTCATGGCGCGGATGCGACTATTAAAAGAAACAATATGCCCGACAGTGTAGTCTTAGCTACAGGTGCTCAGGTTGATAGCGGCCACCCTAGAGTTGGTTCAGTGGGCAAGGGTGTATATACGCCCTCTTCAGTGCACTCTGCTGGCTCCTTGGAGTCTACAGTCTTGAAACTATTTGATACAGCTTCACCTGCCAGTGGACATCAACATACAGGTGCAGTGGTGTTGCAAGTAGACCATCTAAGGAAGGGGGTTTCCTTACTATCACCAGACTGACTGGTACTCATGATGGATGTGAGCCTCCAAGGTTGGGGGCCCACTGTCAGTAGTTGACGGCACAAGGGTGCAGGCGTACAGAAGAGTTTCTCTGGAGCATTAATTGGCTAGAAGCCCAGTCTTCTGGTTGGTATGTCTACGATTTGTACCCTGATTGCAGGGTTGAGTGGTCCGGATAATGTCAGACAATGCAACGACAGTGGATTACATCAATTGCCAGGGAGGAACCAAGAGCCAGCAAGTGTCGCCGGAGATAGCTCAGCTCATGGAATAGGCAGAAGTGCATCTTCAGGAGATCTTAGCCTCCCACATTGCAGGAAAAGACAATATAAGAGCTGATTTTCTCAGCAGAGAGTCTAGACCCAGGAGAATGAAAATTGTCAAATGAGGCATTCCAGCTCATAATGGACCGCTGGGGCTTCCTGTTTCTTTTTTTTATTTTTTATTTATGAATTTTCACAATACAGTTCAAGAAATATACTTGAATTTGCAAGCAGAAATAGGAAAAACTAACAACAAATTAGAAAATAAACAAATTTAGACCACTGATTATTCTGCACATTAAGTCCTCAAATGGGGATCCAGTCACACTCAGAGGTATATCTTAAACAACATAGGAAAATAGAATCTGAATTACGGGAAGCTATTACTTACGACTGGATCAAACTGCAGACATATATGCATTCACTCAGGGGCTGAAGGGGAGGAAATGGAGAAAGATGGCACTTTCTTTTTCAGGAAATTAGATAGCTGTAAAGGGGAGAAAAAAGATATGTATTATTCTGGTATTTGATTACACATTTGCAAGGATATTTTAATAGAAATAGGGCACCCAAAAGTTAAACTTGGGGCCTTAATTGAAGAAATTGTTTTCTCCTCATTTGAGTAGACCTGGCTAGGTCTGGAAAAGCACCAACTTTCAAACCCAAAAATATCTCAGAACGGTGGCGAAAAAACATTTGTAGGATCCACTCTTTATCAGATTCCAGCAGGTACAAAACAATCAACGAGGCAGGCATAACTTGATCTTTTTAGGTAGTCTCTAAGATGTTTGTAATATCCAGTTTGAGTGTTGTAAGCATAAGAACCTGAAACCCCTTACAAGAATTAGGATCCTTTTTAACGGGTAGTATGTAATATACTTTAGACATTGAAGGAAGAGTTGCTTCAGGAATTTTTAAAACCTGAACAAGATATTTTTTCCATATATCTCGAGGAGTTACCAGAGGAACTTTAGAGGAGTTTATAAATCTAAGGTTTTTCCCTTTAATTTGATTTTCTTAATGTTCCATAGTATTTAACAGAATCTGATTTTCTCTAATAATATTTTGTTGTAATTTAGAAGATTCTTTCCTTCCAAAGATATTCGAAAAGTTTTATTTTCTTCTACCACTTTTTCAACATTTTTTAAGTGGGAATCCATATTATTGAGAAAAGAAACAAGTGGATTTAACTGCTGAAACAAATTGTCATTCACAGTCTGGATCGCATCCCAAATAATATCAAGAGAGATTGTTTCAGGTCTCACCAGCTCTTTTTTAGGTGGAAAAAGAATTATAGGTACCTCCCTTTCAGATGAATGAGTGTCTGTGCTGACTGCAGCGACTCTATTGCCGACTAGCTCTCCAAGAGGCAGCAGCGGGCCTCCATAATCGCTCCTGCTCTCCAGGCCCAAACCATCTTCCTCCACTTCTTCGCCCACTTGCAAAGTGGGAGGATAGCTAGTAAACCGTGCATCCGTCGGATCCAATGGAGGTTTATGATCTGCCAGGGACAGAGTTGTCTGGAGTTCCTGTGAGACGGCGGATTCAGCTTCCTCCCGCTCACCCCACTGCGAGCAAACTCCCAGCATGAGAGCTTCCCGGGCCTTAAACTGGTAAGCCAGGGGAAGCAGATTGAGTCTCGCACTTTTTGGCTCACCGCTTCCACCTTGTATGAGGCATATTGAAAAAGTATTTTAATTAAGGACCGAAAGGAGCAGCCTCATGTACATCTGATCAGATCCACCATCTTGGATCTGGGGCTTCCTGTTTCTAGACTTGCTGGTGACATCTCACAATGCAAATGTTCCTCGCTTCTTCAATCACAGGAGAAATCAAAAGTCCTTGGGCATCGATGCTTTCATGCAGGAGTGGCTGGTGAGCAAGCTTCTATATGCCTTTCCCCTATGGCCCATGTTGGGTAGAATGATTCGGAAAATCGAGAATCACACAGGGATGGGGCTTTTGGTGGCAACTGATTGGCCCAGGAAACCGTAGTATGCAGATTTATGAAGGCTCATGACTGACCCTCCTATCCGATTACCGGTTCACAGGGATCTGCTAAGGCAGGGCCTGTTCTTCACAAAGATCTAACTCGATTTTGTCTTATGGTATGGCCCTTGAGAGGGCTCATATGCTGAAGCATGGATATTCCTCTGCAGTGATTAGAGATGTGAATCGGAACCGGAATCGGTTCGGATTCCGGTTCCGATTCACATCGTGTTTTTTTTATCGGCTGCCCCCAAGCCGATAAACAAAAAACCCACCCCGACCCTTTAAAACTAATCCCTTAGTTTCCCCCACCCTCCCGACCCCCCCCAAAAACATTTTACAGGTACCTGGTGGTCCAGTGGGGGTCCCGGGAGCAATCTCCCACTCCCGGGCCGTCAGCTGCCACTAATCAAAATGGCGCCGATGGCCCTTTACCCTTACCATGTGACAGGGTATCCGTGCTATTGGCCGGCCCCTGTCACATGGTAGGAGCACTGGATGGCCCGCGCCATTTTTAAAGATGGCACCGGCCATCCAGTGCTCCCTCCCTCTGAACTACAGGCCTTGTTTTGCTGGGAACCATTTTTGCAAGTGACTCTAGGGATGATACAGAAGCTTACTGTTAAAGGTGATCTCAGATTTTCACTTGAATCAGTCAATTTCCTTGCCGACTCTGGACAGGGAGAAAGATGTGGATGAATATTTCCTGTTACTGTCCTTGGATGTCAAGAGGCATAGCTTGAGGTATTTAGAAGTTTCTGAACCTCTCAGGAAGATGGACCAGCTGGTTATACTTTATGGTGGGAGTAAACAGGGGGAGTAGCCTGCTGGATTAAGGAAGTAGTCACAGCCACATATGTGGATGCTGAGCAGCCATTGCCTAGTCAGGTTAGGGCTCATTCCACTAGGGCTCAGGCAGTGTCATGGGCAAAGATTAGATTGCTCTCTCCCATCGAGATTTACTGAGCTGAGATATGGTCTTCCTCACATACTATTTCCAGGCATTATTGCTTGGATGTGCAGGCCCGGGAGGACTCAGCCTTCGCACATGCGGTAATGATCAGACCGTGGGCAGCCTCCCGCCCTGTTTGGGAGTAGCTTTGGTACATCCCACTGGTCGTGAATCCACCTATCTGAATGCTAAGAAAGGTGAAATTACTACGTACCTGATAATTTCCTTTTCATTAATGAAAATAAGTGGATCACCTTCCCGCCCTTGACTGCCAGATGGAGGTGCTATTGTTCTCCTGCATGGCTGTGTATTCCAGGAGTTACTGGTAAATGTTAATCCAGTCCCTAGACTAGTGTTATTACATTTTTTGTCTGAGCTCAGTGGTTTCCTGTTAGCTGAGTGCTGGAGTGGTTGTCTCTTAATAATCAAGTTTGTGTTAGTCCACAGTTGGCTTTTGCAGAAAATACTGGCATAAAAACATAAGAAATTGCCATGCTGGGTCAGACCAAGGTCCATCAAGCCCAGCATCCTGTTTCCAACAGAGGCCAAACCAGGGTACAAGAACCTGGCAATTACCCAAACACTAAGAAGATCCCATGCTACTGATGCAATTGATAGCAGTGGCTATTCCCTAAGTAAACTTGATTAATAGCCGTTAATGGGCTTCTCCTCCAAGAACCCATCCAAACCTTTTTTGAACCCAGCTACACTAACTGCACTAACCACATCCTCTGGCAACAAACTCCTGAGCTTTATTGTGCGTTGAGTGAAAAAGAATTTTCTCTGATTGGTCTTAAATGTTCTACTTGCTAACTTCATGGAATGACCCCTAGTCCTTCTATTATTCAAAAGTGTAAATAACCGATTCACATCTACTCGTTCAAGACCTCTCATGATCTTAAAGACCTCTATCATATCTCCCCTCAGCCGTCTCTTCTCCAAGCTGAACAGCCCTAACCTCTTCAGCCTTTCCTCATAAGGGAGCTGTTCCAGCCCCTTTATCATTTTGGTTGCCCTACTCTGTACCTTCTCCATCGCAACTATATCTTTTTTGAGATGTGGTGACCAGAATTGTACACAGTATTCAAGGTGCAGTCTCACCATAGAGCGATATAGAGGCATTATGACATTTTCTGTTTTATTAACAATTTCCTTCCTAATAATGCCTGGAATGCCCTTCCAGAGGAAGTGGTGAAGACTAAAACTGTGAAGGACTTCAAAGGGGCATGGGATAAACACTGTGGATCCATAAAGTCTAGAGGATGTGAATGAAGAGATGGTGGCTTGCAGGAATGACTGCTACTACCTGGAGATAATACCCTTATTCAATAAACATACACATGGTTAATGCGACTCCAACATTGCTCTATGCTTCAACGGCAAGAGGAAATGTGGAAAAAAGGATTTGCATTCGCAAAAAAGCAGGAAGTAGCTTGCTTGTTATGGCAGTTACTACCCCAAACCAAATAAGCCTGATACTTCACTTTCAATGCATATCCAGCGTAACTTTCTGCTTCAACAGCAGGGGGGGATGAAGAAAAGATGATTTATATTCAGACAACAACAAGAAGGACTGAATTACGTAGTCTGGGTAAACAAATAAGCATGGGTGTAGCTTGCTTGTTACGGCAGTTACTACCCCTAACCAATTAAGCTAGATACTTCACTTAGATGCAGTTCCAGCACTGCTCTCTACATTAATGGCAGGGGTGGAAGGGAAATAGAACCAAAAGGTTACTAAGGGCCAAGAGTAACAGATATGTATGAGGAAAAAAAAAGTGTAAAAGCTTACTGGGCAGACTGGATGGCTGTTTGGTCTTCTTCTGCCGTCATTTCTATGTTTCTATGTTTCTAACATTCTGTTTGCTTTTTTGACTGCTACAACACACTGAGCCGATGATTTTAAAGTATTATCCACTATGATGCCTAGATCTTTTTCCTGGGTGGTAGCTCCTAATATGGAACCTAACATCGTGTAACTACAGCAAGAGTTATTTTTCCCTATATGCAACACCTTGAACTTGTCCACATTAAATTTCATCTGCCATTTGGATGCCCAGTCTTGCAATCTTGCAAGGTCCTCCTGTAATGTATCACAATCCGCTTGTGATTTAACTACTCTGAATAATTTTGTATCATCAGCAAATCTGATAATGTCACTCATTGTATTCCTTTCCAGATCATTTATATATATATATATATTGAAAAGCACTGGTCCAAGTACAGATCCCTGAGGTCTCCACTGTACCCTTTTCCACTGAGAAAATTGACCATTTAATCCTACTCTGTTTCCTGTCTTTTAACCAGTTTGTAATCCACGAAAGGACATCACCTCCTATTCCATGACTTTTTAGTTTTCTTAGAAGACTCTCCTGAGGGACTTTGTCAAACGCCTTCTGAAAATCCAAATACACTACATCTACTGGTTCACCTTTATCCACATGTTTATTAACCCCTTCAAAAAAATGAAGCAGATTTGTTAGGCAAGACTTCCCTTGGGTAAATCCATGTTGACTGTGTTCCATTAAACCATGTCTTTCTATATGCTCTACAATTTTGATCTTGAGAATAGTTTCCACTATTTTTCCCGGCACTGAAGTCAGGCTTACTGGTCTATAGTTACCCGGATCACCCCTGGAGCCTTTTTTAAATATTGAGGTTACATTGGCCACCCTCCAGTCTTCAGGTACAATGGATGATTTTAATGATAGGTTACAAATTTTAACTAATAGATCAGAAATTTCATTTTTTAGTTCCTTTAGTACCCTAGGATGCATACCATCTGGTCTATGTGATTTGCTACCCTTTAGTTTGTCAATCTGGCCTACTACATCTTCCAGGTTCACAGTGATTTCGTTCAGTTCATCTGACTTATCATCCCTGAAAACTATCTCCGGAACTGGTATCTCCCCGACATCCTCATTAGTAAACACGGAAGCAAAGAATTCATTTAGTCTTTCTGCAATGGCCTTATCTTTTCTAAGAGCCCCTTTAACCCCTCGGTCATCTAATGATCCAACAGACTCCCTCACAGGTTTCTTGCTTTGGATATATTTTAAAAAGTTTTTATTGTGAGTTTTTGCCTCTGTGGCCAACTTCATTTCAAATTCTCTCTTCGCCTGTCTTATCAATGTTTTACACTTAACTTGTATTAAATCAGTCCCAAAGCATCCAAATTTTTTAAATATGCAGTATTTTTATTCATCAAATCGGCAACTCCATTGCTCAAAGATGCGGAATTAACTTAACACCGGGACCCGTGTTAAGTTAATTCCGCATCTTTGAGCAATGGAGTTGCCGATTTGATGAATAAAAATACTGCATATTTAAAAAATGTGGATGCTTTGGGACTGATTTAATTCTTCTGTCTCTCCGTGGTGATTTACATATTGTTTGTGGAGAGCAGTTTCCGCTCCTTTTGATGTTTACACTTAACTTGACCATGCTTATGTTTTATCCTATTTTCTTCAGATGGATCCTTCTTCCAATTTTTGAAGGATGATTTTTTTTGGCTAAAATAGCCTCTTTCACCTCACATTTTAACCAAGACAGTAATCGTTTTGCCTTCCTTCCACCTTTATTAATGTGTGGAATACATATGGACTGCGCCTCTAGGATTGTATTTTTAAACAATGTCCATGCCTGTTGAACACTTTTAACCTTTGCAGCTGCACCTTTCAGTTTTTCCTAACTATTTTCCTCATTTTACCAAAGTTTCCCTTTTGAAAGTTTAGTGTTAGAGCTGCAGATTTACTTATTGTCCCCCTTCCAGTTATTAGTTTAAATTTGATCATGTTATGATCACTGCTGCCAAGAGGCCCCACCACCATTAACTCTCTCACCAAATCCTGCATTCCACTAAGAATTAAATCTAAAATAGCTCCCTCTCTTGTTGGTTCCTGAACTAATTACTCCATGAAGCAGTCATTTATTACATCCAGGAACTTTGTCTCTAGCAAGTCCTGATGTTACATTTACCCAGTCAATATTGGGGTAATTGGACTCTCCCATTATTATTGCACTGCCAAATTGGTTAGCTTCCTTGATTTCTCTTAGCATTTCATCATCTGTCTGACCATTTTGTCCAGGTGGATGGTAGTATACTCCTATCATTATACTCTTACCCAACACACATGGGATTTTTACCCATATAGATTCTACTGAGCATTTAGTCTCTTGTATGATCTTTATCCTGTTGGACTCTATACCCTCCCGGACATAAAGTGCAACCCCCCAACAAGTTGGTCCTCCCTATCATTGCGATATAATTTGTACTCTGATATAGCATTGTCCCATTGGTTATCCTCCTTCCACCAAGTCTCTGTGATGCCAATTATGTCAATCTCACAAACTGCTATAAACTCTAACTCTCCCATCTTACTTCTTAGACTTCTGGCATTGCCATACAGACATTTCAAAGTGGTTTTTTTTGTTTGTATTAACAACCTGCTTTTCAGTTGTTAGGGATAATTCGGAAATCATTAGCTTCGGTGATTTTTTACATATAGGCAAATAGGGGTAGATTTTCAAAATACGCGAATAGGCGTACTTTTGCTGGCGCATCAGGCGCCAGCAAAAGTACGCTGGATTTTAGTAGATATGCGCGGAGCCGCGCGTATCCACTAAAATCCTGGATCGGCGCGCGCAAGGCTATGAATTCTGTATAGCCGGCGCGCGCCGAGCCGCGCAGCCTACCCCCTGTTCCCTCCAAGGCCGCTCCGAAATCGGAGCGGCCTTGGAGGGAATCCTCTAACGCCCTCCCCTCACCTTCCCCACCCGCCCGGCCCTGTCTACACCCCCCCCTTTACCTTTCTCCGGGGATTTACGCCTCCCGGAGGGAGACGTAAATCCCCGCGCGCCAGCGGGCCTCCTGCGCACCGGGCCGCAACCTGGGGGCGGGTACGGAGGGCGCGGCCACGCCCCCGGACCGCCCCGGGCCGTAGCCACGCCCCCGCACCCGCCCCCAAAACGCTGCCGACACGCCCCCGAAATGCCGTGACGACCGGGCCCACCCCCCGACTCACCCCCGACACGCCCCCCCTCGGAGAACCCCGGGACTTATGCGAGTCCCGGGGCTCTGCGCGCGCCGGTAGGCCTATGTAAAATAGGCTCACCGGCGCGCAGGGCCCTGCTCGCCTAAATCCGCCCGGTTTTGGGCGGATTTAGGCGAGCAGGGCTCTGAAAATCTGCCCCATAGACTATGTTTGCTTTTAATGGAACCTCTCTGTTGGGAAGCCCTGACTCTCCTGTTTCATTAGTATCCTTCAAGGATACATTTCTCCAAACCATGCACTGCTGATTGTCGGCTTTCCCCCTTGTTCTAGTTTAAAAGCTGCTCTATCTCCTTTTTGAAAGTTAGTGCTAGCAGCTTGGTTCCACTCTGGTTAAGATGGAGCCCATCCTTTCGGAAAAGTCTCCCCTTTCCCCAAATGTTTCCCCAATTCCTTACAAAACTGAATCCCTCTTCCCTGCACCATCGTCTCATCCACGCATTGAAACTCTGGAGCTCTGCCTGCCTCTGGGGACCTGCACATGGAACAGAAAACATTTCAGAGAATGCCACCCTGGAGGTTCTGGATTTCAGCTTCCTACCTAAAATCCTAAATTTGGCTTCCAGAACCTCTCTCCCACATTTTACTATATCTTTGGTGCCCACATGTACCATGACATGCTCCTCCCCAGCACTGTCTATAATCCTATCTAGGTGACGCGTGAGGTCTGCCACCTTCGCACCAGGCAGACAAGTTACCAGGCAGTCCTCTCGTCCACCAGCCACCCTGCTATCTACATTTCTAATAATCGAATCACCAACTATGATGACCGGTCTAACTCTTCCCTCCTGGGCAGTAGCCCTGGGAGACTTGTCCTCAGTGCGAGAGGACAATACATCACCTGGAGAGCAGGTCCTTGCTACAGGATCACTTCCTGCTACACCAGAGTGATGTTCTCCTACTGGTAGACCTTTCTGATCCAAGGCAGCACTAGGGCTGCCAGACTGGATTTGGGACTTGGCTACTATGCCCCTGAAGGTCTCATCAATGTACCTCTCTGCCTCAGTTCCTCCAAGTCTGCTACTCTAGCCTCCAGAGATCGGACTTGTTCCTGAGAGCCAGGAGCTCTTTGCACCTAGTGCACACATACAATCTCTCACTGGCATGGAAAAAATCATACATGTGACACTCAATACAAAAGACTGGAAAGCTCCCCCCTCTTGCTGCTGGACTGCTGCCTTCATCTTCGTTTTATTGAGATCCTAGTTAAGTTTAGGATACTAAGGGAGTTGGAATGAGAGTACTTTAAATTTACAGGTGAATTTACTAACTAATCAGCTAGTGTCCTACAAGGGGATGATTAAACTTTCAATAAAGGCTGGTACAAAAGTATGATTTAGATAAGACCCTGATTAATTTTTAATGAGAAGTGTCTCATGCCTAAAACTCAAGGGTTGAGAGGGTAGGAAAGACAGACACTAGAATTAACTATCTCTGGCTTGCTTATTACCCCTGATGCACACAAACTCTAAAGAATATATCCCTTAATTTCACATTTCATCAAACTTTTATACGCCCAAAAATTTCTGAAATCTATACTTACAATCCTCTTTAACCACCATTAAATTAATCTTCACTCAGTTAATGGAAGGGTTTGAGAATGGCGCGCGCTTCCGGTCCTCTACTGCAAATGATGAAGGGCCTCTGGAAGCTGGGGTTGTGGAAGTCAATCCCTGGATCGCTTGCGGTGATCTCTGAACTCTTCTCCCGGGGAATGCTGGGAGCAGTATGCAGATGAGCCTTCCGGTCCTCCTCTACTGATGTCAATGCAGGGGTAGACATATCGTGACATCAGTTGGTCGTGGATCCACCTATCTTTATTAAAGAAAAAGAAATTATCAGGTACATAGTAATTTCTCCTTATGTCAGATAATTAGCAGGTATAAAAATATGTAAGCAAATTAGAAAATGTATGCTCGGAAGTATCTTTTAAAATAACTTACTTGCATAACTGTTGGCCTCACCAAGGAACACCCTAGACTACCCCTTTATGGCACACGTATATGTGTGCGCATAAGTGAAAATATGCACATGTTTTGAACTTTTATAAAATATGCAATGACGGGCGGATTTTAAAAGCCCTGCTCGCGTAAATCCGCCCGGATTTACGTGAGCAGGGCCTTGCGCGCCGGCGCGCCTATTTTCCATAGGCCGCCAGCGCGTGCAGAACCCCGGGACGCGCGTAGGTCCCGGGGTTTTTGGAAGGGGGCGTGTCAGGGGCGTGTCGGGGGCGGGGCCGAACGATGCGGCTTTTCGGGGGCGGGCCCGGGGGCGTGGTTTCAGGCCGGGGCGTTCCGGGGGCGTGGCCGCGCCCTCCGGAACCGCCCCCGGGTCGGGTCTCGGCGCGCCTCCGGGAGGCGTAAATCCGTGGATAAATGTAGGAGGGGGTTTAGATAGGGCCAGGGGGGTGGGTTAGGTAGGGGAAGGGAGGGGAAGGTGAGGGCAGGGCGAAAGAAAGTTCCCTCCGAGGCCGCTCCGATTTCGGAGCGGCCTCGGAGGGAATGGAGGCAGGCTGCGCGGCTCGGCGCGCACCGGCTGCCCAAAATCGGCAGCCTTGCGCGCGCCGATCCAGGATTTTATAAGATACACGCGGCTACGCGCGTATCTTATAAAATCAAGCGTACTTTTGTTTGCGCCTGGTGCGCCAACAAAAGTACGCGATCGCGCTTTCTTTTAAAATCTACCTCTATGTAAGTAGAGGCTACTTATACACACATATGCTAATTTTTACACACGCAATATTTGAAAATTCACCTTTAAATGTCAAGTACTGGTGACCTCTGATGCAATAATCTGGAAGTTTCTGGATGTATCACAATCAGCAGCTGACCACCTCACTTTCAAGTGAATGTTCACCTCTTGTGTCAGTAAAATAAAACTAGTTCAGTCTCCCCACCATATCCATGTCAAGAACCAGAAAAGGCTGGTCTCACCTCTTCCTGCTATATGTTTGGGTCACTACAAAACATGCGGCCTATGTCCCTGCAGTCGTACAAGTGGAAAACAGAGACTAGGAGATGCAGATTGAGTTTCTCACATATACATAAAAGATTCACAAAGAAGATCCGTTCATGCAATGAGATCCACGTATGCACAGATAATCCCAGAAAAACCCAGCAGAGAAAACAGAATCCAATAGATATATGCACATGCAGCAGAAAAAGAAATCAGCACCACAGCACTGAAGAATTTCTGCTATCAATAAGTTCAGACTCAAAAATAATTTATTATAAAAAGAAAAATATTGCTCTTTGAAGTATATTTTTCCTAAAAATTCTGAAAGAGAAGTATTGTAGGTATTTAAGTAGTAGTAAGTGTGCTTCTTATTAAAGACATTGTAATAAAGAAAATTGTTAGTAATTGTTACAGTAAATTGCTGATGGAACATTTAACCTATAATCTTTATACTGTATATAAAATCTTGATTTAAAGTAAAAAAAAGTAAAATAAACAGGCGACTCATATATATGGACATGCTTTGGATTTAATTTTTGTTAATTCGACTCTAATTAAAAATGCTAAAACTAGTATCTGGCCTGTGCCCTGGTTAGACCATTACTTAATTTGTTCTAAACTATCATATCTCAGTTACGTTTCAAATGAAGAAAAAAAGCCTCTAACCTTTAAATATAGGAAACCGTATAATTCGGAAGTGCTTCAGGTTGAACTGGCGGAATACTTATCCAAGACCCAAAATAGAAATCACCCTATTTCATCAACTCCTTCATTCTTGGATCCAACTGAGAACTGGTATAAGATAACTCATGAAATAGCTGATAAGATAAACCCACTGAAAGTTAAAACTGTGAAACTTACTAAACAGCAGAACCCATGGTATAACAACGAATTGAGACAAATTAAACTTATCCTACATAAGAAAGAAAGAATGTGGAAGAAAACGAAATCTTTATTAGCATTAACCAATTATTGTATTTTTCTCGCCCATTACCGTAAAAAAAATTACTATCGCAAAAAGGACCTATTATGATGCTAAGATTCAAAGGTTCTCTAACAGTCCCAAAGTGCTTTTTGAGATTGTATCTAAACTAACTAGTGACCCTCAAAAAATTGTAACCTTAGCTGATACATGCTGTAATGAACTAGCTTCCTTTTTCAAGGAGAAAATTGATGTTCTTTTAAAAATATTTGAATCTACCGCCCCCCAAACAATAAATATGCCGAATAGAGACATTCCAGTTTGGTCAGACTTTGAAACAATATCAAAGATAGAAATAGAATCATTGATAAAAAAAAATTGAATCCCGCTAATCATCCTTTAGATGTAATTGATACAGCCACTTTAAAATTGTGTGTAGAAACAATTAGTCCGTATTTAACAAACATTGTTAATTACTCCTTAACAGAAGGCAAAGTTCAATCCATACTAAAGAATGCTATAGTGAAACTCATTTGAAGCAGAAAGGGCTTGATCCTTCTAATTTGAAGAACCACAGACCCATCTCAAATTTATCTTTTGTGGCTAAACTAATCGAAAAAGTTGTTAATAAACAACTAACTGATCATCTTGAAAAGAATGAGGTATTATATCCTTCCCAGCATGGGTTCCGAAAATTACACAGTACTGAGACACTATTGTTGTCTCTCTCTGACACTGTATTGAGAGGATTCGATCGAGGCCAAAGCTATTTATTAGTAATGTTAGATCTTTCCTCTGCATTTGATATGGTAGATCATAAAATTCTTATTACGAGGTTACAGGAAATAGGTCTCCTAAACAATACTTTAAAATGGTTTTCTTCTTTTTTGAACAATAGGACATTCTCAGTAAAAATTAAAGATAAGACATCTGCCAAAATAAAATTAGAGACTGGAGTACCACAGGGTTCTGCCCTCTCAGCTACCCTTTTTAATATATATTTATTGCTGTTGTGCCATCTTTTAACTGGTCTTAACCTAATTTATTTTATCTATGCAGATGATATCCAGATTTTATTTTCAATTAAATGTAGTTTAGAAGACACTTTTAAAAGTATTGAGATGTACTTGAAGATTATCAGCCAACTGCTAATCCAAATGAAATTAATTTTAAACCTGGAAAAGTCAGTTTTTATGGTGTTAGATATAAAAAATGTAAATTTGGAACAAAAAACTATAGTGTTGAATGATGATACTAGTTTTAAATTAGTTGATGTAGCCAGGAACTTAGGTTTATTTATTGATTTTGAATTAAATTTAAAGACCCATATTAAAAAGAAAGTTAACGAAGGCTTTGGTAAACTGAGGATGCTCAAACATTTGAAACCGTTACTCTCCAGAGACAGTTTTAGAAATGTACTCCAGGTGATGCTGTTCACAGGTATTGACTATTGTAACTCCACAATGTTGGGCCTACCTAAATCATCGATTCAGCCATTACAGATTTTACAGAATGCTGCAGCTCGGGTGCTGACTAATACCAGTCGTAGAGAACATATTTCCCCCGTTCTACAAAATCTTCATTGGCTACCAATTGAATTTAGAATAAAACACAAAATGTTATGCATTATTCACAAAATTCTATATGGAGAAAAAACCGACTGGCTAAATTTGACTATAAGACTACATGTACCCCAACGCAAATTAAGATCTGCTAATAAAGGTCTGCTCACCATTCCTACGGTAAGATCTGCACACCTCAGTGAGGTCAGAGACTGTGCGATATCAATCGTCGGTCCGAAATTATGGAACACGTTACCACCCAATTTGAGACTGCAGTCAAATTTGAAAATATTTAAGAAGGAGTTAAAGACCTGGTGCTTTCGGCAAGCCTAAACAAGTAATCCACAAGATGCAGCCTGAATCCAAGACGGAGAGTTTTAAACCTGATTTTTTATTTTTTTCATTCTTTTTATTCCTTCTTTTATGCTTTTTCTTTTAAGTAATTGCATTTTTATTTACTTTTATCTACATTTTTTATTGATTGTTTTAATGTAATTTTAATTCTAAACTGTGATATTTTATCAACTATTGTTTTTTTTACTGTTATTCTGTAAACCGTAGACATAGAGACATTGTTCTCTCCACAACGGTATAGAAAAGCTATACAAATAAATAAATAAATAGCCTTCTGCTGCCATCTGATGGTGGTAGAAGTGTATTGTGTGTAATTTTTTATTCATGTTAACTACAATTTAATGCAAGAAATTGTAGTTAGATAATAACCTTTTAACATTTTTTTATGCTTAGACATAAGTAAAAATTGCCTTTCAAATTTAGTAAATGGTAAAAATCTTAATTTAAAGACTTAGAAAAAAAGATTCTTCTCTCGGAATAAATAACTTTACAATGGCACATTATTTGAGGACTCCAGAACAGCAAATCAGCAAACAAAGAGGATATTCCTGGCATGATATCCATAAGAAGTGTTGAAAATCTAACTCCATAGCAACATCATACTGATCTAGTTCTATCCCATGCCAAGTGTTCCTGGCGCTACTATTCTATTTGTTGCATGTTATGAAAATTTAATCTATGAAGACAGCAAGACAGGATTAAAATCTCACAGTATGGCATTGGATGGGTACTATGTAAACTACTTTTTAAATAAACTACTCATTTATGCATTTTCATAAATATGCTTTTACTCAGAAGACAATATTCGAAAGCCGTTTAGACCAATAACTGAAAAGTTAACCATCTAAATGGCTAGCCAAGGATATTCAGCGCTGTATGCGACCAGAATTTAGTCGCATAATTTGGGGCAGTCTAGGGGCGGGCCAGAGTTAACCACATTGATTAAGCGGCTTACTCCGCAATATGGTTGTCCTAAAGTTAACCGGATATACTTATCCGGCTAACTTTAAGATAGCTGGTGGTGCTGCTGAGTATCTCCGTTAAATTAACTGGATAGCTATATATCGGCCCCTATATACCTTGACATATATGGGGTTTTTTGGGGGGTTTTTTATTTTTCATCTTTTAACAATATACAAAATAAACTTTTGCATTAGAAATACAGAGAATTTCCACTAAAGTAACTATCATCTCGAAATAATTAACCCTCTTAACTCAGAGGGTTTATAATTACACTTGCTATTTAAATTTCTCTTGTTACATAGGTAAACATGGAGAGAAAAGAAACATAACAGAGGAGCATAAAGAGGAAAAAACAAAATACAAACTTTAGCTCCTGTTTTCCATTCCCAAACTAATTCTCCCCTTATAGTTCACTAGGTTGTCTCCTCCCATCCAAAAAGACCCGCAGTTGGTCCGGTAAGAAAAATATATAAGTATTTCTGGCCAGTTTAATGATGCACTTACAAGGATAACGCAGCATGAAACTGGCTCCTAGTGCTAGGGTCTCAGATCTCATTTGTAAGAAAGCTTTCCTACGCTGTTGCATGGATTTAGCTAAGTCTGGATACACATGTACAAGACCACGGCAGTATAATTCATTTATATATTTAAAATAATTCTTCATAATCTTTGAAACACTTGTTTAATCAAAAAAGGAAATAAAGAGTGCAGCCCTGTCCACAATTTCAATACTAGAATTTTCTAAATATCCAGTTAGGTTTTGAAAGTCCAACCTTTGAACATTTGAAATGGCTGAGACCGAATTGGTTTTTTTAGGTAAAAAGAATAATTTCTTTACAGCTGGAATCTCCTCTTGTGGAATCTTTAAAGTCTCCATTGCATATTTCCTAAAAGTTAACAGGGGTATCTCACCCATTACAATAGGAAAATTTAATAATCTTATATTCAAATGCCTCATATAGTTTTCTATGGATTCCAATCTCCTCGACATATAAGCCCTCTCAGATATCATCGTGGCATTTAAACTATGGAGGCTTTTTATTTCCTCATTTACTTTCTTGAAAGTGTCATCATATTCAACAAATTTCTGCTGATTGTCCCGTTCCTGTGTCACAACTTTAGCTGCAATCTCATCCAACTTTAGGGCCTGATTGTCTAGTTTATCCGACATCCTCGCCATAAGGTCCCAGATTGTATCAAGGGTTACTACTGCTGGTTTAATAAATTGCAGTGGAGGGGATTTTCTTACCCCAACTCCAGTAGATACACTGGCTTCTCCTGCTGGTATGGGGATATCAGTTGCTTCCTGCGCCTCTCCTCCCGGCGAAGCAAAAGCTTGGGTTCTCAATCCTCCTCCAAGCGAACCAGCAGCTTCTGGGCCACCCAGCCAGGCGCCCCCGATGATGTCATCGGTATGAGCCTCAGCCCTTCCGTCGTTGGCATGCGGCAAAGCTCCTAGCAGTGTTCTCGGAGCTGGAGGGCTCAACGAAAGCTCCCCAGGGGAGTAAGGCTCTCCTCTCGCCTGCTCTCCAGCCGGGGTTGAAGCCCTCAAAACAGGTATGGAAGAGGCGAACTCGGATATCAATCATTGCCCAGTAGCAATGTCCGGGTCGGGTGGATATACCCGGACTTTGCCTTTTCTCTTATGAGGCATGACTTTGCAAGGAAAATTTGCCAAAGCTTAATCCAAAAAATCTGAGAAGACTGAGCAAATGGAGTTGCGACCTCTCAGGACGCCATCTTGGTTTCTCTCTACCTGCGACATATATGTTAAGTCCATCTTTTATAATCAAATGTTCTCTTACATTGAACTTTGATGATTCTGAGATCTTTACTGTGATTTATTTTAAATGTAATATGTTTCTTTTAATGATTGTTGCTTTTTCAGCTATTTTGAAAAGCAGATTATAAATATTAAATACATTATCAATAAAGCTGAGTTGTTGCCTCTAGCTTAAGAGTTACCTTATTGTACACCTACTGCTTTTGTAAAATATATTTTGAATGAAAAAATAATCATATGAAGACAGAGAATTCTAGAAAATTATGCCTTAAAACTAGGCATGAGGCTCCCTGCTACTGGAAAGATCCTCTCCCATTGCATGGCAAAAATCCTCCAGATGCAGCTGCTTTGGATCTCATTAACCACCCAAGCAGTAGCGAAGGATCACCTGCAGATGTCACCCAATGGAGGTGGAGGAGGAACCACTGGTGCTCCAAGGCTCAAGGATGATTCTATGTGCAGTGGGGAGTCTGCTTGCTCTACGGTACAACCTGCATCTGAATCAGCACTCAGAGAAGCTGCAAAAGTGTGGATAAGGAACTCTGCAATCTTTGGCTGTAAAGTTACTTGGCATAAGAGCAATGTCCCCCTCCCTCACTGCTTCTTATCAGTTCTAAGCACAGAATGTTCTGTTACTGAGTGTTCTGTTTACTTTCCCATCTTGGAACTGCTGTCAATCACTAAAGTTCTCATTTTCTTGTCTGTTTGTGAGCATTTTTTAGCATTTCACAGTGAAAAACAGTAAATATGAGTTCATTCAGAGGTTTGCCTGTGGCCTTCAAACTAGTCTCAGTAAATTCCATTACATATGCACTGTCTGTATTGCATACAAATCTAATGTGTATTTATTGAGGTCCATATTCAGCTGTTATGTGGCTGTGCTAGTTAGCCAGATAAACCCAGTGCACCACTGAATATACCTCTGGCTATCTTAAAGGTAAACGAATAAAGTTAAACTGGCTAACGTTAGAATAGCTTTATTGTCCAACCAGTGAACTTATCCAGCCAACTTGACTCCTCTCTGATCTTCCCATTCCCTGCTCCTGATTTAGCCAGCTGAAAACCAAGCCAGATATTCAGTGGTGCCACTTAGCTAGATAAGTAGTACTTATCTAGCTTAGGGGGTCATTTTCAAACACTTATTGCATTTGATAAGCCACTATCGCACGCGAAAAGTCCCTTTTCGCGTGCGATAGCATGCTGGGGGAGAAGTCGTGGCAGAATCGGGGCAGCGAGGGGAGAAGTCGGGGTGGCGAGGAGGCAGACTCGGCAGACTCATGGTGGCACTATTGAGTGCAAAAGCCGGCAGCAAAAACACTGCGGTGATGCGAAGGCTGCTGGCTTTCGCAGGGCAGCACCGCCCCCCCCCCCCCCCTCCATTTTCACTGGATTCACCATTCTGCGATAGAATGGTGAATCCAGGCCTAAGTGCTGTTTTGAATATCGGCCTCATTGTGGATCTCCTAAAAATCACTGGCTAGGGGATGCTCCATCACCTGTTTGGGAAACAATGTATTGAAATGAACTTTATTTGAACTGTTATACGATCTGAATTGGTTAATCAAATTACACTATTTATGCATGTCAATATATAATTTCTTGCTTTCCTTTTTGTACATTGCTTTATAAATATGCTTTGAGTGACACTTATCTATGGTAATTAAGTAGTTGTGTAGTCAAAACTAAGAAATCTGAGCATGTTAGAAGTATCAAATATTTCCCAGGCATGCTTAGGTGATGTAAGAAATCATGCAGTGTCTGTGGCAGGCCCAGTCCTATGGAATAAAATGCCAGATGATCTAAGAACTATTTCTGACAATAAGATTTTTTAAGAAGAGTTTGAAAACATGGCTTTGTAATTTGGCTTTACAGGTTAGCACAATTAAAGATTGATCATTAGAAGCAAAGATGGTGGGATAGCACTAAACAGGCAAATATTTTTACAAGGATGATAGAGATTTATTTTCTTTTATATTTTTCTTTTATTGTGTATTTTCTTTTGATTTTATAGTGCTTAGTATTTTAAAATTATTTTTATTTTTTGAATTTTTATTTTATTTCTGTTATATAAGATAATTGTAGTATGTAGAAGTTATGTTATATTATGAATGTTTTATTGTAAATTGTCACAACCTTCAAAATGGGGGTCATTAAATATTTAGTAAATAAAATAAATGTCAAATGAAACTTCTAGGCATATTAAAGAACATTTCATAGTACAATAATTTTTTATTGAATTTCAAAAATAAGACATGAACGCAATCTGGGAGAGCTGGAACACTTAACTCTCACCAGACAGAAACCACAGGTTTCTAGTATAACAGCATTGAGAAGGGGAAGGCCTACTACACAACAACTACTGAGAGGATGAATGTCTTTTTTACAGAACTTGGCAAAAGTTCCTTAAATAATAATTTGTTTTTTTCATTTCTGTTTTCAGCATTTGTTTTTGAAAGCTAGTGAAATATTTGCAAGACTGCTTTACATCATAATCTATCTTGGATACTATAACTAAGGAATTTTTAAAATAAAGATATACAACAGGAAGAATTGTTTTAAAATGTCGACTGATAATTAGAATCACACATATGTTCTTTCTTTCATCCTTTTGCACAGATGCTTAGAGCTGCAGCCAAATAACTTGAAAGCTCTGATGGCCTTGGCTGTAAGCTACACTAACACTGGTCAGCACCAAGAGGCCTACGAGGCTCTAAGGAATTGGATGAAGCAAAACTCAAGGTACAAATTCCTGACGAAGAAGAAAAATGGATCACCTGGCCTCACCAGGAGGGCATCCAAAACATTAGTCGGCAGGTAAGAAAGAAGTAACTGTGTTCAACAATGTCTGAGGTCCATCCGTATTCAGTGAGTAAAAAATACAAGATTTTAAATTATTCAAACATAGAAATATAACCAGAGTCAGTGAAAAATGCATTGTCTATCTAACCCCTAGATTCATCAAAATGCTATACTTTTGTATGATAATGCCTGCGATAAGAAAAAGGGGTGTGGTTATGTTCAGGCATTTACTGAGTGAGAGAGAGAGAAAGAGATGGAGAGAGAGACTCTTTATATGGCTTCATAGTACTGAACTATTTATATCAGTATAGGAGGGCCAGCTAGGAACTCGAGGTGAGGTTTTGGAGGTGGCGTAGGGTTTTGGGGCCAGTTTTACATGCAAAGTGGGACGTACAAACAGCACAGTAGACCTCAGTGAAAATGTGACATCATTTGGAGTGAGGAAAGTCACACAAAGATGAGATTTCTTCAGGGTTCTCTCGCCCTAGCTTGATAGAACCCTGGTAAAGAGTCCATTAAGCTAGGGCGAGAGAACATTGTAGAAATCTCATCTTTGTGTGACTTTACTCACTCCAAATGATGTTAAATCTTCACTGAGGTCTACTGTGCTGTTCGTACGTCTCTGCTTGTAAAACTGGCCCCTAAACCCTGCACCACCAACAAAACCTCACCTCAAGTTACTAGCTGGCCCTGCTACAGCAGTATAAATAGATGACTACTATGTGTGCCATCCCAGGGGCTCTCTCTCTCTTTTTCTCTCTACTCCACACCATTCCCTCTCCCTCGCTCCTCTCCCCTCAGCCAAAAATGCCCGAAATGCAATTTGCAATCTTTATCGTGCATTGTGTTATGGCCATTTCGCACAGCTTAACGCCAGGAAAAAGGTGCAGTTATTTCTGGCGTTAAAAGAGTGCGATAGCGTGCGTTATGCAATCGCATAGTGCGATAATGCCCCTCATTTTCATTAATGCAGCCCAAACCCCTCCCTAATCCCGCCCCTTTGAAAAATTTACATTCGCGCCATAACGCATTTTGATGAATGACCCTGCTTAGGACGGATTTTCCTTAATTTTATGTAAACCGCATCTGATAGAAATAAAATTCCCTATTAATATAGTTTTTTCCAAATATGGTACCAGAAATATAGATGTTGCACACATACACAGATACCTTGATTGGTTTGTGCTCACAGAGTAGGTACATTTTTTTCATCTTGTCCTCTTGGCTCTTTCTTTTTCTCATTTTTTCTCCCTTGCTCCTGCCCTATTCCATGCTTGAATTCTGTTTATTGTCATAATCTTCTCCTTTGCATTCTCTTTGCCTAACCTCCAGACTAAATATCTCTTTTTTTCTACTTCATTCTAATCTCATCATCTGTGACACAATATTTTTCAGCTACTTTACTTTTTGCAATTCCTAGTTGATATAACTGGTCCTTTTTTTTATAAATTACCTTGAAATAATATATTACAATATAGAAGCATTGACAGTTTGTTTCTTGAGTAATTTGGGAAAGTTTTTTTTTAAATTTCTAACAAATAAATATTGATGTTAGAAAAAAAACCACCAAGATCTATTTTACTTACCTTAACTCATTATCACCCATCCAGTGTGCCCTCATATCTGAGCAGGTGTGCCACAGAAAAGTCACCATTGCCTGATGCTCAAATACAGGCCAGCATCTGGGCTCTGCTGTCAGCACCTCACAGCAACAAAGATGCCAGCAGTGGCTCTTAAACATGTAGGAGCTCCTTTCTGAGAACACGTGTAATCATGCATGCCTCTTCCTCCTGGCTACAGCATGAACCTTGGAGAGCAGTAATTAATGGGCCGCATGCAGGGCACAGCTAGCTGGATTCCGCTTTATATGGCACACAATGCACACAGCACCCAGAGCTGTAGCCAGGCAATTTGGTACCTATGTCCAAATGAAAAGCCGTGTCCTCCTCTTTACACAACACATGACACCAAGAGTTGGGAGGCTCTATTCAATGTTTATACAGCAATTCCCATGGCCAGTACAAAGGTATTAAGTGCCCTAGGAAAACTTTACAGCCTTGCACCCTCACTCCATCACACCCTCCTTACACAGAATTAAAAATTATGCATTTATAATAAAAGATTTTACATGAAAAAGAACATTCAAAGCAGTCTTCTGAGGTAAAAATATCACTTACAATATGTATATTTTATTTACATGCACTGCTGATGTGCCAACCAGAAAACCCTACATAAAAGCAAGAGATGCTTGGAACTCATATGGTATTAGACCTACTGCAATGCATCTTGGGCATGGGCATGAGCCTCAGAGAGCCACGAATAAAAAGAATTTATATATAAAAACAGCACTAACTGCCAGCACTCAAACAGTAACAACTCTACCTATGAAAGTTAATATTACAAATATTATACCAAGCCTAAAATAGTAATAAACCCCCTATTAGGAAAACAGAACAATCCAAACTCCTATAGATCCCTACATAGAAACTACACACTAAGGGTAGATTTTTAAAGAAGCGCGCGCAGGGTACATTTGTGCGTGCTACCCAGTGCGCACAAATGTACACCTGATTTTATAACATGCGCGCGCAGTAGCGCGCGCATGTTATAAAATCCAGGGTTGGCGCGCGCAAAGGGATGCACACTTGTGCACCTTGCGTGCGCCGAGCCCAAGGGGAGCCCCAATGGCTTTCCCCGTTCCCTCCAAGGCCGCTCTGAAATCGGAGCAGCCTCGGAGGGAACTTTTCTTCCACTCCCTCTCACCTTCCCCTTCCTTCCCCTATCTAACCCAACCCCCAACCCTACCTAAATCCTCCCCGACCTTGTTTTACTTATTTACGCCTGCCTTTGGCAGGCGTATCTTGCATGCACCGGCCGGCTGCCGGCGCGCCATCCCCCGGCACAGCCACTGTGCCGGAGGCCTCGGTCCCGCCTCAGACCGCCCCAGATTGGTGCCACGCCCACGCCCCTTCCTGCCCCTTTTTCAAAACCCCGGAACATAGCGGGTCCCGGGGCTTGCGCTCGCCGCGCGCAGGAGCAGGTTTTTGGGGTTACGCACGTAACCCTTTGAAAATCTACCCCTAAAGGAATAACTCACTTCAGTCACACATGCAAAACACAGATAGATCCTCAAATACAGAATAAAGAGACCATACAGTATGAATAGGAATGCAGAGACAAAACTGAACTGGAAACTGCAACAAGCCAAATTCTATATGCACTTCAACCTTGTAAAAAACAGAAACATTACCATTCCTCATAAAACAAAATTAGTAAAACCATACCAATAAAAAGAATAATTCAAAATTTATGTATTTATGTATTTATTAACTTTTTTATACCGGCATTCGAGGGCACATCATGACGGTTTACATTCAACAAATGGTTGGAAAATACATAGAACAGGGCATGGGATGGGAACAATAGGAACGAAGAGGTCAAGGTGGAGAGAGAGAGAGGAACAAAAAATGAACTTGCCAGGAACAGGCATAACATTAAAATTAACAATGAGCTATATACAAGGATCAGTGGTATATGCAACAGTTCGGGAAGATATACAATATACAAAGTGGTATATGCAGTTTATACCGTATGTGGCATAAGTGAAAATAATTAAAGAATAGAATAATATTCAATAATTAAAAACTCATAAAAATCTTCCAAACATCAATAAAATATTTCAAAATAGACACATCAAATAACACCCAGCAATTAAAATAAGGATTTTAAAAATTTCCCCATTATCCATACCTTGAAACGTTTGATTTCCAGATGCCCTGAAATTGTCATGGCAGAGAGTAACTGGGGTAGTTGTGCGCACACATGTTCACTCTCATACACACACATGCTCTCTCTCACTCTCCCACATACAAACACACATGCTCTCTCCCTCTCACACATGCTATCTCTCACTTTCCCACATGCAAGCACGCATGCTGTCTCTCACCCTCCCACACACAAGCACACATGCTCTCTCTCACTCCCACATACATGCGCTCTCTCCCACATACTTGCACACATGTTCTCTCACTATCCCACACACATGCACACATGCTCTCTCTCACTTTCCCACACACAAGTACACATGCTTTCTCTCACTCACTTCCTCCTTGACTTAGAAGTCAGCAGCAATCTCTTTCTTCAGTACCCGTGGACAAGGGAATGACTTCTGGCCACGGGGCCTAGCCAGCTCTAGCATTGGACTACTTCTGGCAGGGCACACTCCTCCTCCGCCTCTGAAGCAGCGTGGCCCTGCTGAAATTGATGGTGGGGTAAGCACGGCCTTAGTAAGTAGAAAAGCAGAACAGCCCCACCAGAATCAGCAGTGTTACCAGCAGGGCTGCACTGCTTTTCCACTTACTAAGGCCGTGCCGACCACTCTGTTTTGACTGTGCCACGCTGCTTTTTCTTTTGCTGAGGACTCACCGGCTGCACTGCTCTCATTGGCACATAGCAGAGCTAGTGCACCTTTTGGTAGCGGCACCTATGGCCATGGCCATATTAGCCATAGGCACGCTATGGCTCTGACAGCACCTCCTCATTTTCCCCATTGTGTGTCTCCTTTAAGTCTTTCCAGCCTTTAATGTACATTGCAGGTTGTTGACTCTTAGCTGATTAATCGAGAAAATCAATGGTAACTAGTTAAGTAAAAATAAAAGAGAGCCACTGATCTCCCACCTTCACTTCCACCCATGCTGTCTCACACACACACACACACACACATAGGCTCTCACATGCTGTCTCTCTGATCATACAGGCTCTCACTCCCACACACACAGTCTCTCAACTCACTCTCTCTCACTCACAATCTCTCAACTCACTCTCATACACACACACTCTACAGGGCCTCAGCCTCTCTCACACCTCTTGGCCGCCACTTCATGGGTTGCCATGGGATGGGCTCCGTGGCGGCCCTGATCTTCTCAAGCCGCAGCGAGGTGGGATCTACAGCAGCCCTGCTACATTCGCTATTTCTCCTCTGCATGTGGCCATTTCCTGTCCGCGCAGCTCCGGCAATGTTTTTCTTCTAGGGTGGCACAGGCAGGAAGGAGGAAGGGCAACTAGACGTGAATTTTTCTTCGGCCCATGGTGGGATGAGCTGCACAATGGCCCCACCAATCTTCCTGCTGTGCGTGGCCAGCACACAGCATCAAAGAGACACACACACCCCCGCCCCCACCCTCCCTCAGTATGCAAAACTGTTTCCTGCTTTTTCTGCCGCCGGTGGACCAGATCCACCGGCGGCAGAAAAACTGAAAATCTTCTGCCGACGGTGGAATTGGGTCCACCGGTGGCAACACAGGCCCCTTCCCTGCTCCCGATGCTGCCCCACCGGGTGTGTTGCCCCATGCAGTTACACAGTTTGCACACCTGGTGGCGCTGGGCCTGTGCAGGGAACAGAACAAAGCAAATAAGAGACCCCCTGCTCCTTACACCCACCCCTTCCCCTCCTTCATTCTTGTCCTGCAGAGGAGGAGGAAGGAATGGACAAGAGTTCAGTTTTTATCTGCATATCTGTATTGATAATTTATGAGATGGTGAGATTTTCCTGTGTTCTATTCATGTGACCAATGTGAGGTATTCTGCTAATGCATAGTTTCTGTATAGTTCAGCTCGTTCTGTTTTCCCAATATTGCTAATAATAAAATTAGGATTTTTAACCTGCCTTTCCATATAATGGAATAGATGTGCAATGTGAGGCCTTTACTTCGCTCTTCTTTTCTTTCCTTTCAGCACCTCACTAGAAGAAGTAAAGGACTTGTACCTGGAGGCAGCTCACCAAAATGGGGACGCAATAGACCCAGATTTGCAGACGGGACTCGGTGTGCTTTTTAATCTCAGTGGAGAATTTGGTCGAGCAGTCGATGCATTTAATGCTGCTTTAACTGTTCGGCCAGAGGTAAATTTTGTGACTTTAGCTGGAAAATCGGGCTCCAAAAGCCTTCTCTTTTAAACCTTTTAAAGTTCAGAAATAAGACCATGATGTCATTTTTGCTATCAATAGTTTAATGCCTCTGTTCATCATGTTTGCTGGGAGAAAGTCCCATTTAAACAAAATCTATGAAAAGGTATTTCCGTTTTGCATAGATTAATCTTGTGGTTATACATAGCTGCCTATAATTACTTTCAGAAATTACTTTTCATTTTCTGTGCTCAAAGCAATTAATCAATTTCTTTAGTCTTCATTGATTTGCAAGATTGAAAGAACATGATCAGTCCTGGCTAATTTCCAAACTCTTTTCAGTGTTTTTTGGACCTGGGATGTGTTTTTAACTTTTTTTTTTTTTTTAATAGTTATAGCATTGCATAACCTAGGAACAGAAAGGAAAATCACAAGGACTGGACTTGTGATTTAATGTTTCTCAAGTAAAACCTAGAATCAGCTGACTTTATTATAACCCTGTTTATAAATAAACCTGGGATGTAATAAACTGAAGCTTTCAGAGCAAATACTAGATTCTTCTATAACAAATCCTACTGGAGGTAAACTTTTAGTGGTGCTTCCAACTGCAACATTTAACACAAAATTTTAAACATACACAAAACAACCTGATTTTCAAACACAAAGTACCTGCATAATTTGGATTTGAATACCAGGGTACTGTGCATACATACATGTAACTTGACCCATTGCAAGGTGAGGCTTGAGGTTCAATATGCAGAGCCACAGCTGAATGCTTGGTCCATCTAGCTGCTCCAGAATGTTCTTGCCCTGCCTGATAGAGACTCAGTATATGCAAATTTATCTCATGTATATTCATTGTGGATATCCTGAAAATCCAACTGGCTGTGGGGTCCCCAGGACAGGTTTGGGAAGCCCTGCCATATGGTATTAGGCCTATGGTAACATGGTTGGGTGTGGAATTGGCCCTGGGAAAGCCATGAGTAAACTGAATTACAATTACAGTATTGCTAATCTCCCATACTAAAACAGTACTAACTGCTAGCACTCAAACAGTAACAATCCTACCTATGAAAAGGCAACACTGCAAATATTATACCAGATCCTAAAACACCAATATATCTGCTATTAGAAAAACAAAACAAGCCAGACTGCTATATATCCCTACTCAGAAACTACACGCTAGCAGAATTTCTCACCTCTGTCACATATGCAGAACACAGACAGATATTTACCAAATACAGAATAAAGAGACCATAAAGTATAAATAGAAATGTGCAGACAAAAAGTGAATTGGAAACTGCAACAAGCCAGATTATGTAAACAGTGCAACAGGGAAAAAAGAGAAACATCACCAGTCCTCATAAAACATCAATCAATAAAATCAAGAAATATTAAACATCTATTTCAAAACAGCTGACGAATAGAATAGCAACCAATCATTAAAAACTCAAATAAAACTTTTCCAAATGGCAATAAAATATTTAAAAACAGCAGATACATCAAATAACACCCAATAATTAAAACTAATAAGGATTAATATATCCCCCGCTTTCTATACCTGGGAACATTTGATTTCCAGATGCCCTGAGGTTGTTGTGGATTAGCAGGGAGAGGGAAGGCGTTTGCTACGCACAAACTTTCTCCCTTCTCTCTAACACACACATGCTCCTTTGCTCTCTCTCACATAAACACATGTTCACTCATACACACACACATGCTTGTTTGCTCTCTCATACATGCTCAATCATACACACTCATTCCCTCTCATACATGCTCACACACACACACACATGCTTGTTTGCTCTCTCATACATGCTCAATCATACACACTCATTCCCTCTCTTACATGCTCAATCACACACACACACACACATGCTTGTTTGCTCTCTCATACATGCTCAATCATACACACTCTCATTCCCTCTCATACATGCTCAATCACACACACACACACACATGCTCATTCACTCTCATGCATGCTCAATCATACACACACTCATTCGCTCTCTTACATGCTCAGACACACAAATGTTCTTGTACTCTCTCTCTCATACACACATGATCAACTGTACACACATACACATTCTCCTCATCACACACAAACAGTCCTTTGCTCTCTCTCTGGCTCACACACACATGCTCCTTTTTTCTCTCTGCAGGCCGTATTTCTTCTGACTGCTGGGCCAGGGTGGGAGGTCGATGTTTCTTTTTTCGGACCAGGGGCCATGCTCTTTCTAAATGCTGGAAGAGATGGGAGAGGCCGATGCTCCATGGACTGTGCTTCTCCTGACTTCCCGGGGTGGGAGGCTGATGCTTCTTCTTGCAGCAATATGGGCCACTGTGCTTCTGATTGTACACAGATGGGGAGAGCAGCAGCTTTGTTGATATTTTTTGTTCTGATCTGGGGGGCCGCCACCCAAAGATGGCCCAGATGGTAAGCGGGACGTCAGAAGCAGGCACTGCAGCTGTTTTTCTCCCCTCTGTCAGCAAGAGTTGATCCTGCCCGTGAGCACAGCAGCTGTGGACCTTCTCTAGGGCATGGGGCTCATCTTTCCCGCCACTCTGCTCTGCTTGGCAGCCCCAGCGGGAAGCACAACATGGCATCCAGTGAGGGTGGTTCGAAGCACAGGCTGCAGTCCAAGGAAGAGGGCACCAAGGACCTGGTTCTGACCCTGGTGGACGTGCTGGAGGAGGATGATGAAGAGCTATAGAACAAGGCCTGCAGGGTGCTGGGCTGGAGCGATGCTGAGAAGAGCTCCTTCCCAGACGGTTACATAAAGAGACAAGCAGTGTGCACTTGTAATACCTGCACACTCAAGGGAGAAGAACTAGCGGGGATCTGCTTGACTTGCAGTTACAAGTGCCACGAAGGGCACAAACTTTGAGCTGTACATAAAAAGGAACTTTCGCTGTGATTGTGGAAGGGCATGTTAAAAATGTGGAATGTAATCAATAAGTATAATGAGAACTGAGCTCTTGAGGCGGAGGAGGAATAGCCTAGTGGTTAGAGCAGTGGACTATGAACCAGGAGACCAAGATTCAAGTCTCACTGTCACTCCTTGTGACCTTGGGCAAGTCACTTTACCCTACATTGCCTCAGGTACAAAAACTTAGATTATAAGCCCTCTGGGGATAGAGAAATACCTATAGTACCTGAATGTAAACCGGTGTGATGTCTCAATTGAGATGAATGTCAGTATATAAAAATAAATAAAGCTGTTTCAGTGGAGGGGAGGCTGATCCACAAATTTTGGAACTGACAGCACCCCTGAAGGATGGTGCCTATGGCCGACGCCATATCAGCCATAGGCTAGCTATGGTTCTGGAGTGAGTCACTTCCAAAAGTGAGACTCAAAGGGGGGTTGCCCCTTTGGGATCTCCTTCTGGAGCAACCAGAAAGAAAAGGGAGGTTTATTAGGTTTTATGTACTGGGTTAGCAAGGGAAGGTTGGGTGGGCTAGTTTTCTTTGTTATGGGTGGAGATGTTCTGTTTCTTCCTGGCATCTCTATGAGAGGGAGACTTTAGGAAATTAAGCATGATAGGTTATTTGGGTAGGTTGAAATGCATTTCTATTTATGCTAGTGCATTGATATATTATTATATTATGTTATATTTTTTCATGTGTACATGCTTTTGTATTTCATTTTATTTATGCTATTGTATTATGTTATTATACTCTTATGTGTTTATATTTATTGATATTGATGTAAGACACCCTGGGTCCTTTGAAAGGAGGGCAATGTGTAAATCAAAAATGTAATCTAATATGCCCCTGAAATACCTCCTTTTTTATGCAGCCAAATTTATGTGTATTATGAACTTATATGTGGATTTTGAGGTGGCTGACAATACACTATAGAATATACAAGCAACTTATGTGCATAACGCCTTATTTTGAAGCGCGCGTATGTCCAGATGAAACTTTTGAAAGTTTATCCCTTTTATAACCATCATTGTTGGCTGCTAAACTATTCATTATACAGAAGGCATGCCAAGATGTGCAACATTATCCATGCTGTGTATGGCAATGTTGCTGTATTACATTGTACATTACTGAGGCTAGAGAGCTTTGAGTTAGATCAGCAATGGTAGTGCTGTTGCGTTGGAGGTGGACCCTTAGTCGGAGGTGGGGTTGACACTACTCGCAGGGCAAGCCCAACAGGTCCCCTCCGTCGGGAGGCAGAGCTGGCTGGGAGACAGAGGCCAACTGCAGCTTCACCAATACCAGCCCATGTTCCCCGCAGGTTGAGCCCTTGGGTGCCGGGGCCGGCTGGTCTTAGGCGGACCTCCATCAGATGACTCCCAGTTGAAAAAGTCGTAGGTAGCCAGGGAGCAGCAGAGGTATTAGGAAGACTGAAGCAGGTCCGGATGAGGCAGGGAGTGCCAAGGAGGGCCAGGAACAAGAATGGGTGATGCCCGGGTAGTAGTAGTAGTAGGCCGGAGCCTGAGAGGGCCAAGTCCAGGAAGATACCAAAAGGCATAATGAAGAACAGGCTGGCGTCAGGGCAGGCAGCTGAATTAGGTGAGGTACGGAGTTCAACAGAGCGAGGGTCAAAGCCGGGGGTCAGTCTGAAGCGTAAACCAAAACGTAGCAAAGGTCAAAGCCAGAGATCAGTCCTGAGCATGGTCCAGACGTAGCAAGGGTCAAAGCCAGAGGTCAGTCCTGAGCATGGTCCAAAACGTAGCAAGGGTCTAAGCCAGCATTCAATCCACGCAAGGCTAGGAAGGGACCAGGAACAAGAACAAGGAACAAAGTCAGGAACAAGCAACGAGCATATGACAAGCGTGGAGACCTATTGCCAAGACGAGGAACTAGTGGCGGGCCCAGCCTTAAATAGCAGGGCTCGGGGATGTCATCATCCAGGTCCGCGGGTTAGTTTCCTGCCGCGGCCCCTTTAAAAGACAGCAAGGCAAGCGCGCGCATGCGCCTAGAGGACAGCAGAACACTGGACCGGGAGCTGGAGAGGTCCGTGGTGGAGTCAGGAATGGCTGAGGAGGCAACAGAGGCTCGGGAGCATAGGTGGCTGCCCACAACCACGAGAGAGGACGGGCCAAGACCAGGAGCTGGGCACCGGAGGTGAGTAGGCCTGGTTGCGGGCCTGCCGCAGATGGGACACACAACGTGCTGAATCATATACATGATGTGCAGGTTCAAGCTGCAAGTTCAACGCACCAAAACTGAAGGAAAAATCCAGTTGTTTAGTTAGTGCTACCCAGTGGCAGAAGGACATCTGAATAATAAAAAGCTTTTTTAAATGTCACTAGTAGTTTTGTTTCTCTTTTCCATAAGCTGGTCTTTGATGTGTTCACCAGCCCATCTTATTTTAATCAAAGGCAGCGCTAAGATGAGGGCTCTCAGACTGGAACCCTCAGGAAAGAGAAAAGAGTGGCAAGAGTCTGGCGCAGGTCAGATGATTTTTCAGGAAATTTTCCTTTTTTTCCCCCTTCTCAAGATGTCTAATGGCACAGTGCAGCAGTACATGCTACATTAGTTAATCTTTACACAGCAGGGTACAGACCGCTCTGTGTCTGTAGAAATACTACTTAGTGCTTCTAGTCCTGTTGTTGGTTTGTTGAGCTGCTGCTTCAAACCAAGGAGTTTCAAAAACAAGCGTAACACTCCTTTGGCCGCTTACCTCGTGAAGCGCTCCTGGGTCCAAGAGCAACCTGGCGGGAGCAACCTGGCGGGAGCCCCCCCCCCGACTCTGTCTGTCCTCATGTTCTTGGCACCTGGGGAAGAAGATGTTAGTGGGTGGGATTTCCCTCTCTTCATCCCACAAAAAGAAATGGGACCGTGAACAAGTCTGGCAGTATGTACAAATATATACAGGTTTATTAGACTATATAAGAATATACATTTCTACATGACTATGTACATCACTAATAGGATCTCAAACAGAACAGTTATCTACTTGTGGTTAATAGTCTCAGGCTACACAACTATATACATTTCTTCAAGTTAGCAAGAACATTTAATTTTTGGCAATTTGGAATTGTTGGCCCCCACAGTATAACACCATATAGAATAGAAAGGACCTCTTGAGTTCCTGCTTGATCAAGTGTTATTATTATCCTCCCCCATTTTTCCCCAAGTCTTACCCATGTGAAAAGATACAACTGGGCTGGTGGGCAGTGTTGGCCTGGGGGTATTTAAACTGCTGCCTTCTCCTTGGTGCTGCTTCTGCTCTGCTGAAAGTTCCGTGTCAATGCTGGGGTCCACTCCATCCTGGGGACCTGACTCTGTCTCCTGGTCTGCCACTGGAGTCCACACCCTCCTGGGGGACCCGACCATCTCCTGGAATGCTGCTGTGGTCACCTTCTTCCTGGGGAACTACTCAATCTGCTGCTGGGGTCCCCACCCTCCTGAGGTCTGCTCAATCTGCCGATGGGGTCATACCCGCCTGGGGGAATGCTAGATATGCTGCTGAGGGTTCACACTCTCCTGGGGGACTGCTCAATCTGCCACTGGGGACCCTTTGCTCAAGGGGGACCCAAGGTCACCTGCCAATCTGCTGCTGGGGTCCCCTTTCTCCTAGGGGACTGTTCCACCTCGATCTTCCGCTGTCCTTCGGCTCTTCTCCCTTCATAGGAGGGTTTTTTCTTACCTTGGGTTTACAGCTCCACTAGGCTCATGGCTTGTTTAGTTATTCAGTGATTCAGGCCCTCTGCAGTCTCAGCTTTCAGTGATTTTTAGCTTTGCTAAGCTCATGACTAGTCGTTTGCTATTACCCACCCTGGATGGGTCATCTTTCAGCCAAAAGGCTAAGACCTAGGCAGGACCATGGAAAGAGAATATGTGCACACTGTTCCATCCTGCCTGGCTTTTTATTTTCTGTTGTCTAAGAAATGGGTACCCAAGGGTCTGACTCCTCTTGTTAGTCAGGGTGAGAATCTGTTTGTCTCCTATTGCTGTTTTTCAGTACATTTTTCTCACAAATCCCCTCTCATTCTCCAATGAAGGACTTTTCCAGTCATGGTTCTGTAATTTAGGATTTTGCTAGTCTTTGATTTAAAGTGATATTTCACTGCAAGTTATCAACAATAGTCCAGGAGTCTATGACATGCAAATTCCCTGAGTCTCTGATTCATCTAATCAATGGTCATTTAAGCACCTTCACAGTAAGGGGTCTGGCAACCTTTTCAATTTCATTCTGGATTTCCTGGGCTGGCAGCTCATGATACATAACTGCATTGACCTCTTTTTTTTTTTCTTTTTTTTTTCTGCTGCAGTTCATTTAAATGGTAGCATGCTCTTTAACCTCCATCTCTTGGGGGGGGGGTTCACAATGTAGTACTTGGAGATGAAACTGTGAATTTGAACATTTTAAAGGAAAAATAACCCCCTTCTTTTATTGTTAGGACTATTCTTTATGGAACCGTCTTGGTGCAACTTTGGCCAATGGTGACCGGAGTGAAGAAGCGGTGGAGGCCTACACCAGAGCTCTAGAGATACAACCAGGCTTCATTAGGTCCAGATACAATTTAGGAATAAGCTGCATTAATCTGGGAGCTCACAGGTAAGTTATTCATGAAAGGAACCCTTGCAGGGGGGGTTAGTAATAGAATTTGAAAATCTCTGAAAAAGAAATGTTATTCCTGTCACACTTGTTTCCATATCCTGAGTATAGTTTTATTTTTAATTTTCTATGGCTTTTTGTATGTTTTTAAGATGTAAATGAAAATTAGAAAATTAAAGCTTATGGTGTGCCACATATCCATTAAAACTAAGGTTTCTCTAGAGCTGTGCTGCAGCAGCAAAGATAAGAAAAGAGAACCATCCTAGGCTGTGCAGCATCTGAACAGGAAGTGTCTCAACAGGATGGGTCATTCCCGACTTTAGTTTGCACACATCTGTATATGCACTACAGTTATAAAATAATGTAGGGAAATACCTACAGTACCTGAATGTAATCTGCTATGAAGTGTTGAAAAACAAAATATTTAAAAAAATCAGATAGATAATGTATTCAATTTGTAAATTTCTATTACAGCCAGCCAGCCATCAGTGTCCCATAGAATGCATGGAAGGAGCACAAATTTAAAGGCCCTCCTCCCCCAATCTTTGTTTGCCATAATTGAATAGCAACTGCAAGTCTTTTTTCCTGCTGAACAGGAATACTGTGGCACTGTGTGAAAATGCACAGCCTGGACACTTAGTCAGAATTAGCTCCCTGCATTTCACTGGTGTTGTGAAGTGCAAGGAAGTAAGTAAAGAAAATGCATCCATCAAAATGAATTTCTTTCTGAAGGAGAGTTGGGTTCAGGCAGTTTTGTGACTTTACTAAATGACCCAGGATGAAGTCAATAACTAATCCATGCGTTTTTCTCTGGACTGTATATCAACTAAACTGTGCTACAGGAAATATTTTTGCATATTCTAAAATGTTGTACAAGCACTGATACCTATCCTCTACTGAAATACATGTTGCTATCATTAATGTTTTAATTCTTTAAACTGCAATTTCCCCATATTCCCCAGAGCGCCATGTTCAGAGCAGTGCCACAAAATGACCTTATATGGAATGAGATAGGATTGGTCCACGCAGTGGGTATGTGGTTTGCAGTTTTATTGCATCAATACACGTAGCAGTGTGTGATTTCATAGTTAGGAAAATTGAAAAGAAGGTACTTATAAAGAGCGTGCAGGCATGGACTAGGGTATAGCTGGAAGACGTTTTAAGTGCTTTGAGGTTGCCTGATAGAGGCTGGGAGAATTTGTCAATGATTGAATTAGAAGATTCCTAGCACTCTAGAATTATGAGCTGTTCTGTAAACCCAGGAAGCTGATCTCCTTTTCAAAGTTAATAACTTTAAAGGTATATTCAAAGTTAGAATAGCATTAGCTGGAACATAAATGGCATTAGTCTAAGGCGGTAGAAGATAAATTGATGTGCAATATTTGCTCTGGAAATTATGACAGATCTATAATGTAAGCTAAGAAGATTTTTCAGGGAAGTTAGCAGCTGCACATACTTCATCTAAAAGAATTATTTAGAGGGTAATCATTAAGTAGTCCACATAGTGATAAAGTCTGTGCATACATTGTACATGCAGACTATACTGAGTTTTTCAAAGCAAACTTGTGTGCATGAATTCACTTTGAAAATCCTTGGGTAACTAGCCAAGTACATGCATACATATAAAAATCATAAAGTATGCGTGTAATTTTAACTCTTCCCCCCTCCCTTCCAAATGTCTCTCTGTGGTTCACGTAAAAGTACACATGTAACTGTTATGCACATACTTTCACACTCACAGAGCCCTGGACTGTTTTAGTACAACCATTCACATACATAAAAATCAGGAAATAGCTTTACAAAATTACCTGCTTACACTCCAGGTACTGACTCCTCAGTTTTAATGCTACAGGAGGAATGTGAGAGTGTTTTCCTAGGCATTTACAGAATAAAACATTTTCTATTAGGACCCTTGAAAAGAAACGCAGGGACAAATGATGTAATCATTAATTTTCTTTTCTTTTTTCAATTTATTTATACATGTTCTGAGATAATCCAGACAAAACCAAAAGAAGAACCCAAGATAATCCAGAACAGACAATAGGAATAGTGAAATAAACATAAGGAAAATTACATATATACATATGCCATATGTTTCAAGGAAATAAAAAGAAATTATAGTCGACAATTAAGGGTAGGAGTTACCTAAAGTCAAGTCTTTATCTTATATAATAAGATAAAGACACTCACTGCTGCTATTACTCGCCTATATTAAATTTTGTGATATCTAGGAGGAATTATTCAACAGGTGGAGAAGTAACTACTGGGGAAGACATCACACCAACTACCCGTAATAAATTGTGGCAAATGTGAAGGCTCATAAAAAAAACATTTCACAGCAGCTAATTTCACTACAGGGGACATTTAACCATTCTGATCAACTCCAGGTCTTAATAGGAGAAACTGCTTCCTTCTGAGTTTCCTATATCCGGGTACATAGCAATCTTTAAATTAGAAAACAAAACATTTCTCTTCCAAAAATATAGTTTCAGCAAATAGTCTCTACCTGAATCTGAAAGGAAACTGACAAAGTTGAAGATATTTCTTCTTCATTAGATTTTTCAAGAATAGCAGTCAGATTGGAGAAACCCAAAGAAGCTTGAGCTCCTAACACTTCCACGCCATCTGTCTTCTTATACGGTGACATATAGTATATTCTAGAGACTGGCAGAATTACATTTTCAGGCACATTCAAAATCTCCGAAAGATACCTTTTTAAATATTTCCAAAGGTGTCACATATTTTTGCTTAGAAAAATTAATCAGACATAGGTTCTTTTGTCTAAATGAATTATCAGGCGCTTCAACCCTGTATTGAATCTGGGAATGTCCGCCCAGTAAAGAAGTCCCCAAGTCTTGTAGTACAGAGATCGTCCCTTCCAACGTTGCAACTTTTTGTTGTGTTGTAGCCATGGTTTTCTGATTATCCTGTACTCAACAGGAAAGAGACTGATATTGTGAAAGGAAGAGAGACATTTTAAGTGGAAATAACATTGATTGCATCCCAAAGGCCTTTCAAGGTTACCACCCTAACCTTGGCAAAGAGGGAATAATCATAGAGATGTGAATCGGAACCAGAATCGGTTCGGATTTCAGTTCCGATTCACATCTCTCATTCATTTTCTTAGTAAATGAAATTCCCAAACTCTCTTTTGCCCGCTATATTTGCCTTGATTAGATTGTAAACTCTACTGAGTAGAGACAATCTCTTATGTGCTCTTGCACAGAGCTGTGCGCATCGAGTAGTGCTATAGAAGATGTAGGCGTGGCTTCATTTAAGGTACCGCTAGTTGTGGCTGCATGCTCAGGACAGGCAAAAGACTTGGGTTATTTCTGTCCTGTTGTACTGAAGGGAGTGCTCAAAGCAGTTTACAGTAGTAAATCAACATGTAGCCTGGACTCATGTCCTATTTGTCTTGTTAGGACATCGAAAGTTGATTTGGGTGGTTGAAATAATGCCTTTTTATTAGGGGCCCATTTACTAGACTCTTAAAAAAAAAAAAAAAAAAAGAAGAAATTCCTACCTTGGACCAGAAGAACTTTGATAAATTTTCATCCTGGTTTCCAATTTTGCTTTTCCTAGCCAAAGATATTTGCTCAGATTACCCACGTTTTGGAGGTACATCAGTTTTTAGATGAACAGCAGCCTGGTTTCTGAGCCGCTCATAATACTGAGACAGTTTTTTTTAGATGATTTGATGCTGCTATTAACAGAGAACCAGGGGTGCACTGTTGTCACTTGATCTCTCTGCAGCCTTTGATAAATGTAGAACATCCTGTTATCAAATTTTTGAAAGATTAGAATAAATGGATCCGTCTGATTTAAACTATCTCATTGGAGATCTCAGGAAGTGAATTTAACTAGAAGACCCCTTGATTTCAGACTCCTGCAGGGTTCAATATTGTCCACACTACTGTTTAACATTTAATTGAGACCACTGGCAGCTTTTATTCAAAAAATAAAATCTAAGGGCCGGATTTTAAAAGCTTTATGCAAGTAGAGGGGTTTACGCGCGCCGGGCCTAATATATAAAGGCCCGGCGACATGCATAAAGCCCCGGGACACATCTAAGTCCTGGGGCTTTAAAAAGGGGGCGGGGTGGGGGCGGAGTCAAAGGCCTCCAGCATAGCAGCCATTTGCCGCTGTGTCAGAGGATCGCGTGCTGGAAGGCTGCCGGCGCACACAACATGCGCCTGGCCAGAGGCAGGCACAAAATGTAAGATAGAGGTCGGGAGGGGGGTTTAGAATAGGGCTAGGGGGGTGGAAAGGTTAGGGGAAGGGGTGGGAAGGTTAGTTTAGGGGGAAGGCTGTGAGTGTCGGCGCACGCAAGATGCACTAGTATGCACCCCCTTGCATGCGCTGACCCCCAATTTTATAAAATGCATGCCAGGTAGCACGCGCACATGTACACCCGCGCGTTTGTTTTAAAATTTACCTCTAAGGTTTTACACATACGCAGACCATTTTGAGATTATTGTTCCATTAGGGAAACAGATTGATCATTTGAGCCAATGTCTAGAGCAGATTAGATGCTGGCTAGCGTCTAACAGACTTTGTTTAAATGACTCAAAAACAGGTTTTGTATGTAAGAAAGGAACCATGGTATAGTGAGAGATGTCTATTGGTACTGGGTGAAAGTGCTTACATGGTTCCTAAATTACAAATGGTACAGGATGCAGCTGCCAGAGTCCCTCTTGGGGTTAAAATGGCGAGCTAGCATAGCACCTGTGCTAAAGAGGCTCCGTTAGCTACTATTGGGGTTCAAGGCCCAGTTTAAGATTTTGATACTTCTGCATAGGGCATTGCATGGTCCTGGACCTAGGTAGTCTTTGATAGACTATCATCCCATCAGCAAGGGAAACTCATCTCTCAAAGATGTGCAGTCATACATTTTTTGTTCATCAGTTGTACTATGAACCTCTCTTCCATTAGGTATTTGTTGTAAGACTCTGTTTTGGAAAAAAAAAATTATAGTCTTTACTATTTTCCTTAGCTTTACTGAGTAATCTGAGCAGAAAGTGCTTTTAGGTTTTGCTGTTTTATTTTTTTATGCTGACTTTGAGGGCCCTATGACTTTATTTTGTTTGTGAAGTTTTGCTGTGGAATATGTGATGATTTTGCTGTGGGATATGTGATGATTTAAGCTGAGGAGGTCCAGTGGGCCTTTAGAACCAGAGTAGGAGGAACATTTGGGCCTGTAGGCTCACGATGTGGGGTAATTTTTTTTTTTTTTTTTTTTAAAGGAACGTAACTTAACCGGATATATTCATTTGAATACAGCTGGTTAAGTGTAAAGTTATCCAGCCACACAAGGCTGGACAACTTTAGACCTGCTCTGCAGCATGTCTAAAAGTTATCCAGCTAACTTAGGTGGATATATGCGATATTCAGCTAAGTTAGCCAGATATCTCAACCCCTCCCCAGAATGCCCCTTTTTTATCTAGCTAAATGATAGCCAGATAACTACTTATCTGGCTATCATTTAGCCAGATAAGTGGCTGAATTATGTCTTTTGTGCCATTTGGACAGATAACTTTTGAGTTATCTATCTAAAGGGCTTTTGAATATTGACCTCATGTTTTTATTTGTGCTCTATTTAATATGGTGTGATTTATATTTATTATGATGTTGTTTGATGGTATATTTATTATTTGATCTTTGTATCTATTTTTCTGTATATTTTACAAATGCGATATCATGCTTTGAACATGTAAATAAAAGTATTATGTGAAATCATTGCCACTATGAACCAATCAGATCTAGTGAATATGAGGTCATGTGTCATCTTGCTTTCCATGGCAATTTTGGTTAAAAAAAATTAAAAAAAACTATCAATTTAAAATTGCTGGTTAATGAATAAATAAAACCACTTGTCATATGAACTTTTGAAAAGGTGAACAAGACACAGAGGTTACAATTTTTAAATTTGTTTGCTACGCTTTAAAAAACCAAACCAAAACAATAAAACCATGTTTTAATACTCTTGTCCTTTATTTTGCAGGGAGGCTGCCAGTAATTTTCTCACAGCCCTAAGTTTGCAGAGAAAGAGTAGATATCAGCAGCAAGTTCCCTATCCTGTGATCTCAGGCAACATCTGGGCTGCCCTCAGAATCGCTCTTTCTATGATGGACCAGCCCGAGCTATTTCAGGCAGCTAATGTTGGTGATCTCGATGTCCTTTTAAGAGCTTTTAACTTGGATCCATGACAAGAGAGAGCTTTGGAAATGCAGAACTTTTTTTTTTTTTTTTATTATCAATTATAGAAGAAAACAAAACACAGCACTAACTATACTTCCAAATGACTGGGCATGAATAAACTCCTTAATTTTTACAAAGATGGCTCAGCTGCTGTTGAAAAGCACAAAATAGAAATGTATAAGGATGAAAGCTTGATTTGTCAGCTAAAACTAGCCAACTAATCTAATCACTTGCTGGGAAAGAAAAATCTGACCAAGACTTACTAAGGAGCGCCAAACGTTTGCTTCATGCATCATTTATGAGGGATTCAAACAATATCCGATTGCTTACTAGCACAGTGAGCCACATTCACGACAGCTCAGCACATCATCCCTAGATCATCAGGGCACTAAGTGTTTTGAAGCACTGCAGGAAAAACAGAATACCTCTTATCTTCCTGTTTGATGTCCTCCTGCAAGGTGCTTCTTCCACAATGAAGTAAGCCATTACCATGGGGGGAAAAAAAACAAGTTAGCTCCAACAATAGATGCATGTAAACTTGTTTCATTGTGAATACACTGGCTAGTAATCAGCGAGGGCTTTTATTGACAAAGCACCTCCATTAACCCCTACTCTTGTATATGGATGATGCAGCTTTTTTTTTTTTTTCTTGAAGATCTAATTTTACATACAGAAAGCAGTAATTTGCACTAGAATTTATGCTGTACATACTAATTTATGTGATGGACATTTGCACTTTAGTATTTTTTAATTTATGCAATCTTTTTAGGTACTGTGGAAATAAATGATTCAAAGAATCAGCCATGTTGACATACTGGACCAAATAAGCCGGATGTTTTTCATATTCTGATGGGTAAAGAAAAAAGATTTCATATGTTTTCGAGCAGGTTAACTTGAATGTAATCTGAATGCTGTTGTGTAGGCAGCTTTATAAGAGCTCTGCAGTTTTTGCGGGAAGAAAAGGGGCACTCATAGGTCTAGAACTTAACTGTCCGACAGCAAAGACACTGACTCAAAGTAAGAACCGGATTCGTTTCTGTGCTGCTCAGCTGACATAGGTGCTAAACTGTTCTTAGGGCATCACTCCATTCCTCACTGGGTACCCTGAGCAGAGTCCCTATCAGAGCTATCCTTTGTTTTCAAATAAGCATTAGGAGATTATCAACAATAAAAGTCAGGCCCTTTGCCTAATTAAAATGGTCAATACCTTCTTTAAAAAAAAAAAAAATCGTTTTAGCTTTAATTCTTGTAACCAAGTTTAGGGAAAAAAAGTTCCTTTTTTTTTTTTTTTTTTTTTTAATAATAGCACCAAAACACCAACATGACATACAGGGGTAGATTTTCAAAGGGTTGCGCGCGTAAGATATGCGCGCAACCCCCAAAAACCTACCCCTGCCTCCCCTTGTATGCGCCGAGCCTATCTTGCATAAGCTCGGCGGCGCACGCAAGCCCCGGGACGCGCGTATGTCCCGGGGCTTGCAAAAAGGGGCGGGGTGTGGGCGGTCCGGGGCGGGGCCTGAGCCTCCAGGCACAGCGGCCATTTGCCGCTGTGGCCGGGATCGCAGGCCGGCAGGCATAACTTCTTCAATAAAGGTAAGGGGGGATTCTAGGTAGGGTTGGGGGGGGCGGAAGGAAAGTTCCCTCCGAGGCAGCTGCGCGGCTCTGCACGTGCAAGTCGCACAATTGTGCACCCCCCTTGCGCGCGCCGACCCTGGATTTTATAACATGCGCGCGCATGTTATAAAATGGGGCGCAGATTTGTTCGCGCCGGGTTGCGCGAAGAAATCTGCGCCCGCGCGCCGGTTTTAAAATCTGCCCCACAGTGTGTAATAAGTCACTCTTTCCTTCTTGAGACAATCACATGCACCCTGTGAGATTTGTCATCACGTCCCTGGAAAAGTGTTAAGCACAATGGTTAGTGCTTAACAGAGTGGAGGAGCAGCCTAGTGGTTAGAGCAGAGGGCTAAGTGTGAGGAGACCAGGGTTCGAGTCCTGCTGTTGCAGGTCCTTGTGACCTTGGGCAAGTCACTTTACCCTCCACTGCCTCAGGTATAAACTTAAGATTGTAAGCCCTCCTGGGGATAGGGAAATACCTCCAGTACCTGAATGTAATCCACTTTGAAGCACTGCAAAAAGCAGAATGTAAATATTTGACACTGCCACACAAGATGTATGGGTTTAATTTTGGTGGGAGCTCAGGCTTTATCCCCACCATGGGTCTAATTTGCTGCAGAAGTATTCAAAACCCTTGAGAGGAGAGCTGGGACCTGCTTATCCGCTAGCCTGGTCACAGAGGGCAAATGGAAATGGCTCTTCAGTGGCCTGCATCTACCTGTCAGCCACGAGTGTGCTACAGAACATGTAGGAGCAGGCAAGTAAATGAACAGAAGCCATGCATGAAAATCTTCTTAGGAGCATACAAAATGTTAGTCAAGTGCCACACACCAACCTCTAGAACAAGCATACTTTAACATAAAATATAGCTGTAGTTTACAGATTTATACAGTACTTCCTATTTTCTTAAAAAGAAACATTCTTTTAATTATATAGATGCTATAATTGTATTTAGTATATACGTATATGCATAAAATGTTATTGAAAAACAAAAAATTTCCTGCTAAATCATTTGACCTGATTTGAATCCTTATCCTAGACATGGAATGCACCAGTGTTAATGTAAGATTTTAGATTTGGCTTGACAGTTTCAGTGATTTCGATCATATGGATGTGCTAATTTTATCTGGCATCTTCTACAGAAACAGTGAGGCCTCATGTGCCTTCAGCATATTCAGCATTTTCATTTAACTGAAAGGGACTTGGTTAATTAGTATGGGAGCAAACTGGAGAATATTTGCTAGTTTCTTTGCCATTGATGAGGTCTATTCCTCTGCCCTCTATACAGAATAACAAAGAAAGATAAAAGGGAAGAAACAGAATCCCTATGGATATGTGGCAGGAATGAGTGGAGGGGATCTGGGGCATTTACTAGCACGCAAGATATGGCATTCTGGGTCAGACCAAAGGTGCATCAGGCCCAGTATCCTGTTTCCAACAGTGGCAAGTTCAGGTCAGACGTAGCTGGCAGGATCCCAAAAGGTTGATAAGATTCCATGCTGCTTATCACAAAGCAGTGGCTTTCCTCAGCTCCCGCTTAATAACTGTTTATGGACTTTGCATCCAGGAACTTGTTCAAACCTTTTTTGAGCCCAACTACACTAACAGCTTTTACCACATCCTCCGACACCACATTCCACTTTTAAGATCAGATGATGTTGGTTTTCTTTCCACGACGTCCGATGTACATTTTTACTTGGCCTGCTACAGGGCCCACTCATGTGGCCAGCCACCTTAGAGTTGATTTTTACCTCAGCTCCAGTTAAACGTTGGGAGCCCCTGAGGTTGTTCCCTTCTCATGGCCTGATCCTACGTGTTTAACATAACTTGGGCATGTCATAGCTTCCTGGAATTTCACCCCCCCCCCTCCCCCCCGGCCTCCATTACCAGCAAAGACACAATACAATTCCCATAATGCTCTTTATTACGTGGATAAAAATGGCCACAGCATTACAAGCATGAACTTAAACCCAACAATACAGAAATACTTTATGCAAACTTAATATTGACCATTTATAAGAGACTGGCTTACACCCGCCCCTGCAAAGACTGCATGCTGTGCTGTTATCCCCCACCTGCTGCCATTATCCCGGTGAGGCAGCAGCCCTCCAATCTTCCGATCTGTGAAGGTGGTACCCACTGGCATCCCACTCCGTGATTACTGCCGTGGCCACCGCAGCACCAACCCCCTGGCCATCCTCGCCTATTTATTTACAGCAGGCTCCATTTGGCCAGCCCCAGACTGGCCACCATCTCGGTCTGCACCATGCATTGCATGTCCATCGTCCCCTCCCCTCCCCTCCCCCCCCAACCTAGTAATAGGCTGACCTATAGCACCCTGCTTCAGGCATCCCCACAAGCTTCCCCCTATGCCTAATCTTTGGTTTCTGGACCCTTCCCCCTCTCACAAACACCAAAGCATCCCCCTATGTGCCAGTGAGGGGCCTGTTGCTGTAAGCTTAAAAGGCTGTGACACCCACAACCTATGCCCCTGTAGGGTCGTTGCTTCCTTGTCTTCCTCTGGCAAAATGTGCTGCAATCCCTCCTAGTGCTCCTGAGCCCTTGCTGCTTCTCCCCCTCTCATTGGCTCAAGGCTTAGTTTTAAATCAGCCAGGGAGCCTTGGTGGCCACTTGCTCCCTACCCTTCCCCCGAGCTGCCTGTAGCACACCTGCCCCTGCCTCAAGCAGCTGGGCCTCTTGTTTTGAGCATGAAATATTTGAAATGTTCCCAGCGTAGTTAAGAATACACAAAATATTAAATTAGAGAAGCATAAAGCAGATTTGCATTGTTTCCCCAAAGGCTTTTGTTGATAAATCTACTTGAAAGTCTAATGACCTACCAAATTCCCCTTTAAAAACAGCATTTGAGAAAGTGGCCTCATTTAAAGGTAGAGGGCAAAAGAGCCAATCAGGGTTTCATTCAGGTTTAGGTGTTTTATGAAAGGGAGTGGTAGAAATTTCAGAGTGATGTAGGCAGAGCATTGTTAAATTCGGATTAAGTGAGTTCAATTAGAAATTACACAGATTAAGTTTGTGTTTAAAAGCCTTAGAGCAGCTGAGAGCCATCCCAGACCCATGCTTTACAGAATGAGGAATAATTTAGTCAGTATAGAATGACTGTCAACTCCTGGTAAAAATTCTTCTAGAAAAGGCCTCAACTATTAGCAAAAGATAGAGGGTACACCGTCTCCTCATTATTCCACATTACCCCTTTCACCATTAATGCCTTCTCTGTCTTCCTCACTGTCAATCATTTTATCAGCATGGCTACGATCATCCCATCTTTTTATTTGTATATGTGACTGGGTAGCGTGTCAAATTCTATTACCTCCCAAAAGAATTCAATAGTGGGTATGGGACAATTTTCAAAAGGCTGCAGCGACTTTTCCCTGTAGATATTGTACTGGTTCGCCCAGAGAATGTACAAACATTCCTTCTCTTTCAAAAATTGCCCAAGGATAAGAATTGCACCTTCTTTTTCCTGGAGATACTTTTGCCCTGCCAAAACAATGTGCACACTTCTTAAAAATGCAAAAAAAAAACTCTAGCCCCGGCTGCTCTCCTTGGCCTAACTCCGCCCTGGCAATGCCGCCCCTTGTATGGGGGTAAAAGGGTAGGTGCTGTGGAACGTGTGCTTTTACCCACATACGGGAGGAGTAACAGCAGGATGAAAGACATGCGCTCACATCGTCTGACCCCTTCCCACCCCACCATCCCACCAAAGACAATGACTCTCCAATGGCAGTAAAATTGGTCGCAGTTTATTCCAATGAACCCGAGCCCTTACAATCATGAATATAAACCCCCCCCTGCCCCACCTCCTCCTATGCCCCCACCACCTTGATCCCTAATGGTGGAGCTACCTTTCCCCCACCCCTCACCTGCTCCGCCTCGTGCCAGCGTGAGCAAGCTTGTACCGGGAACCTATCCCCGCGGTTCGCCGGTCTTCTGCGTAGCAGCCCCCCCCCAAGCTACGCGGGGCCTTGACCCCTCCTCCAAGTGCCCCCCCCAACTCACATTTTTAACAACAAATAACTCTGGGCTCGGGTTAACCGCTGACACTGCGACAAAGCTTAACACATAACTTGCTGAACTATAGGGGAGGGAGGGTGGGACACTTTTCGCCTGCCTGTCCTCTGACTCTCCCTCGGCAACTGCCTGAGTTCAGCTGACGTCAGCCCCCCCAACCAATCACGTCTTCTAGTTTGAATTATCTCCGCTCTTCCCCCCCCCCCCCCCCACTCCATACTGCTTCTTTCCCGCCCTCATAAATCTACCCTTCCCCCTGCTACTATCCTAGTTCGCGCGCTTTCCCTCTGTTCCACTCGCCGTGTCCAATCAACACGACTTGCTTCAGTTTGCAAAAAGCGCTTTTTCTCAGTACAAAACCAGTTAGAAGGGCAAATGGCCTTTGAAAATTGCCATCTGAAAGAGTGCAGGTTATTGAAAGTAACAATGCTCTGATTTTTAATAGAATCCATTTTGAAGTCCAGCGCCAGAGCTGAGGAGGTTGGCGTTAAAGGTCTTTTTCTGTAAGTACCGAAATAAGAGCATGAAAAAAAGTGAGTCCTTTTGATTAAACTAACTTAGTACAGTTCTTGATTAGCTTTCAAGAGAGCTAATTTGCCATCTGATCTAAGTAAGCAGATCGAGGCAAAGGGCAACCGTACCTGAATATACATGTGCATCACAGATTACATTAGAGTGGGGGTTTGGCACAGGGGTGGTGGAAAAGGAAGTAAGGGAAGATGATGTTAGAGGAATTCTATGGTCTGTCCCCCTTGTTATGGTTGGTAATGAATTAGAAACTCCTTCTTTATCCCATCAGCACAGAACGGGAAATATTTTTGAATAAGATGCAGAGTGAATATAATTTACCATCCTAAACCTCTTCTCTCCCCTCCGAGCGAGGTGCAGCCCGGACAGTGTATGAGATTTAGTAAAGTGCTTCTTTTCTATAGGCACAAAAGGGTGGGGAGGAGAGAAGCCTTTTTGTACATCTCGCCCACTATGGAGTCAATGCAGACTTCTGGCATTTGTTTGTTGTTTATGCTCACATCACAGACTTGGCAGTCGGGCACATCTTTTGGATTAGAAGGCAGGCAGCAGGTAAGAGAAGTGATCGCTTCCCTTAACCTACCCCACACCAAAAAGTCATAAGATGACAAACTTCCTTAGCATTCGGGAAGTGCAATCCCAAGGAGTAGGTTAAGCACCTCTGCCAGCAGATGGAGCAAAAGCTGACGTCACAACCATATAGTCCCGCCCCGACATCAGCCCACCAGTATTCTCTGTCTCCAGTAGATGGTGGACATGCATTTCCCTTTGGAGGCTTGCCTATGGAAAAACAAAAAATCAAAAGGAGATAATGGAAGGCTAAGAGCACCACTTGCCTCTCACGGTGATACTGTGCAGTCCCTCCCTCAGCAGAGTGCCCTCAGTCCGGTAGCTCAGCCGTGAAAGTTTTAGCCCTCTCCCCTCATAGCCAGGACCTGTTCCCAAAGAAGAGTCTCAGCAGTGAAGGCTTAGCCCTCTCCCTACCCCCCCTTAGCTGGGACCCGTTTCTCAGCTAGGGAAGGCTCTCATCAGCTAAAAGCTTTTTGCTATACAAAAAAAAAAAAAAAATCAGTAAGAGGAAAGCAGGAGAAAGTGTTAGTTACCTCACTGAACTCCCCAGCAATGAGCAGGACAGGTGAAGGCTGAGGTGAGGAGGTAGTGCAGGCACGGCCAGTTGAGCAGCTGTTAGGCTAGGACCCGCTTCCAGGCTTTCCTTTGCCACAACAAGCCTCAAAGTGATTTTGTGCCTTTTTTCACTGTGGGCCATAGGCGCACTCCTGCGCATCAAGTTGTGCACCCAACTTAGGGAAACAGCTATATAGCACTGCTTGCCTCCTGAGAGAGACCATGCAATTTCTCCCTCAGTAGAGTGCATCAGCCCGATAGCCTTGAGAGGCCTGACCCTAAAGTGCCATAAAAGTGCAACCCCATGTCTAGAGAGGCAGCCTCACCTATAACTGGTCAACCACAAAATGACTTCAACTCTCTCTCCAACCTCCCTTCAACTATCCTGGACAACCTCAAAAACTCGTCCTTTGTAAGAGATCTAGGCGTGCTCCTTGACAATCAGCTGAACCTTAAAAGATTTGTAAACAACATGACAAAAGAGTGCTTCTTCAAATTACAAGTTCTGAAAAAGCTAAAACCTCTTCTGCACTCACAAGATTTCCACCTGGTTCTACAATCAATCATCCTTACCAAAATTGACTACTGTAACTCTCTGCTACTCGGTCTACCAGCTACCACCATTAAGCCTCTACAGATGCTACAGAACTCCGCGGCCAGGATCTTGACTAACTCTAATAAGAGAGACCACATCACACCCATCCTCTACAACCTCCACTGGCTTCCGATCAAATACAGAATTCTCTACAAAGTTCTGACCATCGTGCACAAATCCTTATACAACTTAGCCCCAATGGATCTTACATATCAGCTGCGTACCAACAAATCCACGAGACCGATTAGAAAAGCTTACCAAGGCACCCTTTTTGTCCCTCAAGCCAAAACCTTGCTAAGGAATAGGGCTCTATCCACTGCAGGTCCTACCCACTGGAACACACTCCCACCAGACCTCAGACAAGACCCCTGCCAGCTTTCCTTCAAGAAAAAACTGAAAACATGGCTATTCAGCCTAGCGTTTCCTTGATGGCTCACAGTTTACTTCTCTTGGCAACCATGATTTGTTCTTTATGTTATTAATCCACCCTTAAACCCCCCCACCCCCCATGTTCCACCAATTCTGGACCCACTGTTCCTCTTATCCCCTATCCCCCATCCCCCCGTCCGCCCTCTGACTTCCTCCTCCCTGCACTCTAGACTAAATTCACTCGAGGCAATCAACTGCTTGATTGCTTTTAACATTGATGGCTTTTTTGCAAGACATCTTGTATAAGAGGTTTACTTTTTACTTTTAATTCCATGTTACCAAAAAGTTTTTATATGTTCTTCGTTCTATGTAATGCTCTCAAGCAATTTTAATTTGTTTTATGTTCCTCGTTCTATGTAATGCTCTTAGGCAAGTTTAACTGTTTCACTGTAAACCGGTTTGATTTGTATCCAATGCAAGAAGATCGGTATATAAAAAACCAAAAATAAATAAATAAATAAGCAGTTACGAGCTACGAAAGGCTCTGTGGCAAGAGCTTATCTCGTGCCCCCTGTAGCCGAGACCTGTTCCTGCTCTCAGCCACAGAGGGCTGTGCTCAGGTGAACATTTTTCTTATTTAAAAAAAAAAGGGAAGAAAAATCATAGGTTAGTCCACTCACGTCTCTGAGGAGTTCCGTGAGCTGAGGAGGCAGTGCAGGCATGGCAAGGTGACCAGGCATTTGGCTAGGCCTTGCTCACAGGCTTCTCCCTCTTTGAGCATGTGATCAGCTGCAAGATGTTTGTGTGGTTTTGTGCACAGCGTGCACCTGTATGCCCCTTTTTGCATCTTGCTTAGGCGCTTTGGTGTACTAAGCGCCTAGATTGGGTGCTTAGTTAGGCATGCAGCTTAGGTGCATATATTTACATGTGCGCTCACTTTTTGGACACCGGGTATATGGGCACATATTCCAGGCATGAGCTTTGACCATTTTGCATGCTTACAACTAGTGCCCTCCGCGAGGAAACCTAAGCCCTGATCTAGTTAGGCTGCATGCCACTTCAGAGTCATTCAGCCACAGTTTCTTTAAGCCTGTGTCAACATTGCTTGGATGCTCAGGGCAGTTTACTCCCTTCTGATTTTCCCACAATTTGTGGGGGCTGGGACCGAAGGAGACACAAGAGTATCCCCTCCCTTGATTGATGCACAGGCTGAGTAGTCATGAACTGCTAGCTCTCAGGACATCAGGTTCGAGTCTGATGTGCCTGGAATGGACCCTTCCAGGATTTATAGATGTTTCTACAGGACCGGTCTTCTGTATCAGCAGTGCCTACTAAGGTTGGGCCCTGTGTTCCAAATCCTCCTCTGCCTGGCTCTGTGGCCAAGGAGCATAACACAGTAGGGCCTGACTAAGCTCAAATGCAGGTGAATCAAAATGATACCAATGATGATGATGGGGAACATTTCCACACCTTTGGAGCAAAATCGAACTCTAGTCAGTTTCTTTTTTTAGAAATGAGGTGCCAAGTTTGGTCTCTCAGTCATTGAAGACCCTCGAGTGGCTGCCACTGACTCCTTGGGATTGCAGAAGATAGAAACTATTTTGGTCACCCTATGCAAGGTTTCTTGTTTCGTTCCCTTCTGGGTTGCACTCCAGGAGTTCAGTGATCTGGAAAGGAGTGCGCCAGGGCCGTCTTTTAAAGGAGGACACATCTTGGCAAGTTTATAGCCCTTGGATCCACAGACCCGAGAGTAGCTGCAGTTCCCTAGAGTGGACTCCTTGGTGTGTTCTTTCACAACCTGTATCAGCATCATGGTAGACAAAGGTGTGGCACTGAAGGATGCTCAGAATATGAGGATTGAGGCTATCCTAAAGCAAAGCCTTGAGGTGTTTTCAACCTGATAGGGGAGGTTCTTCCCAGAGGGCCCGTCCCTTCTGCAGATCTCAGTTCTTTCACCCCCAAGGACCCTGAAAAGATACAGACCCCAGAGGTGGAGACCCTCTGTCTTCCAATGAAGGTTTGCAGGCTCACCTGTTGATACAGGTGATTGATGGCATTTATCCCATTTTTACCACATGTGGGTCCAGAGTACTTCACATCAATGTGTTCTCGAAGCTTTTTGGGTGGGATGCTCTAGAATTTCTTCACATTCCTCTGGATGCCTTCATGTTCTAACTCCCCTCAGCAGAAGGTAGAAATGGAAGCGACATTACAATGGATGTTGAACCTGAAAACAGCGATTCCCGTTACCAAATCACAGAGATATACAGCTTGTTATCCATTTTGTTGGTCATGCTCAAGAAAGAAAAGTTGCTTTGGCCCATACTGGATGCATATTCCCATCCTTCAGGAACATTAGCAGTCCATTTTGTTATTTTGGATCACCTTTAATAGTTTCAGAACTTTTTTTCAAGGTCATGGGGGTAGTAGCAGTAGTTCTCCACAAGGAGAGCATTCTAGTTCACCCCTATCTGGACTGGTTGATTCAAACCAAAATGGTGGAAAAGAGTCTTCACACTTCCTACAGGGTGGTTCCTTGCTACAGGAACTAGGTCTGTGCTGAACCTGGCCTAGAGTGATTTGTAGCTGCCTCGGACCTGTAGTATCTCGAGGGTTAGTTTGATGCAAGGCGGGGCAGGATATACCTGCCACAGTCTTGGATCCACACCTTGATGCTGCGAGTTCAATCCCTGCAGAACCCCATTTGTCCATCCATGAGGTCTTACCTACAGGTCCAGGGATTGTGGCTGCCGCATTAGAAACGAGTCCCTGGGAGAGGGCACATATGCGTCCTTTTCAGCACCCATTGATCTCTTGTTGGAGTCCACAGTTGAACTATACGATGAGGCTGTTGATCCGTTGGACTGGTGATTACAGGTGGTTCATTTTAGGAAAGGAATTTCCGACGACTCTGGATTGGTTGGTACTCAACAGATGCAAGCCTCTGGGACTGAGGGGGGCTCACGAACAGGAGTTGGTGGTGCAAGGGCACTGGAATGCAGCAGAGCAATAGTGGAACATCAACAAACTGGAAGCAAGAGCAGTGTGGTTATTGTGCCGGTGATTTGCCGAGCAGTTAGACCAGCTTCTCCTACGCATATCCACCTTTCTTATGGCCAGAAAGATAATCAGAACCACTTTTCTCATCAGGAGAAACCTGGATGTAGTAGAATGGGGGCTGACGGAAAAGGCTTTCTTCTTCTGGTGAACCGCTGGAGCCTATAGGTTCTAGGCAAACTTCAACCACCTGAAGGTTCCACACTTCTTCAGTCATAGGCAGGACCCAAAAGCGATGGGTATCAATGCTCTTATTCAGGAGTGGCCACACAGCTGTATGCGTTTTCCTTTGGCCTCTGATAGGCAGGCTCTTCCAGAAGGTTTACAAGTTAAATCAACACTGTCCTTTTGCTTACTCCGGATTGGGTGGAAGGCCATAGTACACCCATCTCCAGAAACTTCTGATGGTCAGTCCCCTTAGGCTATCATCTCCAATGGACCTGTTACATCAGGGGCCCATTCTGCAAAAGGATCCAGGTCAAAATGGTCTTACAGTTTGGCCATTGAAAGATCTCAGTTGTTGAAAAAAAGTTTTTCAGCTGCTTGAAATTTCCACTCTTCTTCAGGCCTGGAAATTTTCTATTGCTCTAGCCGAGGTTAGAGTTTGTAGGGTCTTTGAAGCCTGATGTTCTGAGTGAGATGCTCAACTGCTCAAGGTGGATATTCTTTTGATTTTGGAATTTTTATAGGACTGCTTGCTTAAGGGTTTGGCCCTTAGCACCTTGAAGGTTTATGTTGCAGCCTGGCTTTTTATAGGGGAAGGGTTTTCCCATCTGGGCATGTCCCATTTCTTGCAGGGAGTTAAACATCTTCACCCCCGTTGTGGCTTCCGGTGCCTCTGTGGAAACTTAACTTGGTCCTCGAATTTTTGGCAGGTCCAACTTTTCTACCATTGCGTACTCTTTCCTTGAGGCTGCTTGCCTTGAAGAGGGGTTTTTTGTGTAGCAATCTGTTCAGCACGTCTGATCTCTAAGCTGCAAGCTCTTCCTGCCAACAGCCTTTTCTCCATATGACCTGGGTGTGGTCTAACTTTGGACTGTGCTTTCCTTTTTTGCCCAAGGTGGTTTTGGAATTTCATTTGAATCAGTCCCTTTCTCTGCCTGCCTTGGACAGTGATAGAAATGAAGATGAACACCACCTTTTGTGCTCCTTTGATATCAAGCGTTCTGTATGGTAGTGCTAGTAGATTACTACTGATCAGCTATTTGTGCTCCATGGTGGAGGTAAGGGAGCACTGGCGACACAGGCAACAATTGCTCGCTGGGTTAAGGAAATAGTTACAACAGCCCATGTGGCTGCTGAAGTTGCCTTACCAAGACAGATTAGACCACATTCCACATGGGTTCAGGCAGTATCATGGGAGAAACGTCATTTGTTGTCGCCTGTTGAAATTTGCCAAGCGGCAACATGGTCAGCTTTGCTCACCTTCAAGCATTACTGCTTAGATGTTAGAGCTAGGGAAGATGCTGTGTTTTCGCAGGCAGTATTGTCTAGACTGCTGACAGGCTCCCACTTTTTTCAAGATTAGCTTTGGTACATCCCACTCATTGGGAATGACCTACCCAAAATGCTAAGGAAGGAGAAATTACTACTTATCTGATTTCCTTTTGTGAAGGGTAGGTCAATCTCAGACCCACCCTCAGCTTCTGGTGTTTGAATTTGTAGTTAGCCTTTCTTAGGGCAAGCTATGCACAGTATATTCCTGCTCTTCATTGTCAACTGGTAAGTTGCTTCTCTAGCCCTTAGTTTGATACCTATGTTTCTGTTGATTGAGAAACATGGATGTTTGCCTGTTGATAATAATGTTCAAGTATAATCAGTCTGTCCACAGTTTGGCTTTTCCAGGGAATAGTTGCAGGATGTCGTCGGGGTGGGATAATATGGCTGTAGTGTCAGCTTTTGCTCCATCTCCATCTGCTGGCAGAGGTGCATAACCCACTCATTGGGATTGATCTACCCTTCACTAAAGAAAAGGAAATTATCAGGTAAGTAGTAATTTCACCATTCACACTAAATGAGTATTTAGATTAAAAGAGTTTGAACAACAAATCAGGGATGATTCAGAGGCTCCAACCGTACAAAGCATCCCATGCAACTGACCAATGAGGATTCAGATAAGCCCATGGGGAACAGGGCCATGGACCAGTTTTAAAGAGGACAGCTAAAAAGGAGATAAGAGAGTCACTCCTGCCACAGGCTGGCACTGCTTTGTCTTTTCTGTATTCTGGGCTCTGTTGTGTAGAGATGTAGACATCACAGTGCTTCATAGGGAGCAATATGAGGCGGCTCCAGGAGGATCTTATAGATTTGAGTTAAGAGGAGCTATGCATCTTAGCAGTTGCAGATAACTGACCCAGGCTTTGCGAAAATGGCATCAGTGCTGCCAGCCCACCCTCAAATGTGGTCGATGGGCAATCAGAGCAAGGTTGTGTAATTGACATTTTACAGATATGGTAAATATATATTGAAAGCAGGGTTTACTCAAATTTGCCCAACCAAGAAAATTCTAAATTGTGTTAAATCGATTTAAGATTTTAAACAAAAAAAAAAAAGTTCCTGCTTGTCATGTATCCCAGATTGTACAAGTATTTATACATCCACAGGAATCAATGTTTGAAGGTTTAGATTAAAAAATATATATTTTTAAATTGTTTTCTTAGATGGCTGCAGACATACAATTTGTAAAATAGCGATCTTGTTTTTGAAATGTATACCATATAATCTCAGGTGAAAAGACAGCAAAGTGTTGTTGCATGTGTTAATATCTGTGAACAAATACATTATAAATCCAGAGCAGTAGAACATTTGAATATAAATGCAATGTGTGCAGGCTGCATGACCCATTCTGATATAGGATTTGCAAAATAGGGATTTGTTTTTTATTTTTAAAACTAAGGGAATGCTTCCTGCCATTAGACATTTGTGTTTTTCCTAGTATAATCTATATTTTAACATAGCTATGAAGGGGGCAGCTATAATTAACCAGCATTGTTTGCAAATTATGTGGACACTTTCAGTCCGAGTACAGTACAGCTGCTTTTCAAAGAAAAAACTAGCCGTGCTCTTTAGCTTTGATATCCAACAGCTGCAAAGTACTTGCACTAGAAGCAGATGCATATTTTGCACCTGTTATTGGTGTGGGCAGCCCAGTGGAGGATAAACAGCCTAGACCCACCCACCCAAACTCCTCCCTTTAAGCCAGCTAAAAGCTATAAAAACCGGCATGGGCTTTCAGCCAGGCAGGGGGCAGTCATTTTCATTCAAGGCACTTTACTCTGGTACACAGCGATTTAAATCCCTGTAAATGGCTTAGAAAATTGTCTTCCTACAAGGCAGTTTTGAAAGCCATAACCCCCCTCTATATAATTACCAGCATTAATTGCCCTCCTGAGCCTGGCTAAGAGTGCACCCTGGCCTTCACGGCATCTCTACTTTTAGCTGGATTGCAAGGACTCTGCCTTTAGATTAGGGAGGAAGACAGCACCTGTAAATCATATTTTCAAAACTACGCCCCCTGCTCCACCAGCCACAGAAAAAGAAGGCGCAGATGAATGGGGGGACTTGTTCACAAGCACCCTGTTGGCAAATGTTCAAAGGGAAAACTACTTGTGTAATTTCCCTTTAAAAAAAACTGTCTTTAAGGGCTGTGTGTACAACATCCCCCTGTACTGTTGTAGCCATGTGCACGACTTAAAAGCATAATTTGCTATTTTGCAGCACTGTGATTGGTACATTGGCCATTAAAACTGTTAGGCATTTTCAGCATGCACTACCTAAACTTGGAAATGGTAGAACTTAGGTAACAAAAGCTGTTTAGATTCTGAAGTCATGGGGATGGAACAAAGCCTGCAAATATTCTAAAAACCAAAATAAATCACATCATGGCATAGTAGAGGATTGTGACAAATACCACCATACTGGTCTATGTAGTCTGCCTAGTTATTACGGTCTACATTCAGCCCAGTCACCAGTCTTAGAAACTTGAGGGACTGTAAAATATTGCTGCTTAACTGTCAGTTTTTGTTCTCTTCTCTCTGATGGCAACTTTTAAACAACCACGCAGGCACACATGTAGACGTGTATGCTGGCCTGTGCAAAATGCGGCCATTTTATAACATATGCACCTATATGTGCGCATGATAGAAAATAGGCTGTACATGTTCGCGTAATTTTATAGAGACGCATGCAAGTGCGCACAGATGCCACCTCTAGCGCGTAAGTAGGGAGGATTTTGGTAGATACACACGCTGACGCAATTACCAGTTTCCCCAGTCTGTACCCGGTTGGCCCAGTTAAAAGACAGGACTTCCTAACGCCCCTAATTAATAAACCTCCCTTTTATCCCCAAGCCTTAAAACCTCACCACCTAGCCTTTTTTTTTGTTGTGGTTGTTTTATTAGTTACTTGCCATCCATAGCAGAAGTGAAGTTACATGGATAGGGACCCCGGCATGCGCTGGTACGTGAAAATACTTACATGCCGGTTTCATATTTCCTGGAACGCCCATGCCCCACCCACACCACGCTCACGCCCTTTTGTAAAAATATTTTTGTGCGCGTACTGGGAGATTCGCGCGTACTCATGCACTTTTTAAAAATCCATGCGCTGGCCCAACTTCTGCGCATATCTCTCAGCTTCGGCACACATAGGAATTTTAAAATTTGCCGTTATGGTTTCAGTTCAGACACTAAGTCCTTTAGAAATTCCAAGCAAATTGATTTTACCTGTACCTGCACTCTTGATACAAGAGTTACTAACAATGAAGTCACGGGCGCACATGTACGTGCATTTACTGGTGCGTGCACATGGATGCAGCGATTTTATAACAGGTGCACGCTATAGTCTGCTATATGCTCATACATGTGCGCATGATTTTTTACTGACGTGTGTAAGTGGGGGGGGGGGGGGATTTTAGTAGCTAAGTGTGCTGATGGAATTACCTGTTTCCCCAGTTTGTTTCCCGTTCAGCCCAGTAGGGGAGAGGACTTCCTAAACCCCCAAGCTAACTTGCCTCCCTTTTACCCTATAATCCCCACTGCTTCGCCTAGTTTTTTTTGTTACACGACTTACACGCTTGTCCATAGCAGTAGTTACGCGGTAGGAGCCCCCGGTGCATGCAAACACGTAGGTGCAGAGTTCATGATGCAGTTCCAGCCCGCCATTATCTTAGACCACACTCACACCCTACCCCCTTTTTGGTGAGAAAAAGTTTTGTGTGCATACCTGTGTGGGTTTTAAAATCGGTGCGACATGCAGCAGACTGAGTCACGCGCATATCTCCCAGCGTTGGCATGCGGAGGGCTTTTAAAAACCAGAATAGAATAACTTACACTGACTTGAGAAAGGGACAAAAATACATTTAACTAAATGAATCTAATCAGTCATAAATTTTTTTACTTTTATATACAAGGATAGTCATATAAAGAATCCAAAATGGTAAAGGGTTCTGCATTTATATAATCATTGGTTCAACAGTGTCTCCTTTAAAAAAAACTAAAAACGTTTGTGAAAAAAATAAAAATAAAATATATATATATATAATATCTGCTAAAGCATTTGAAACCTTTACTTTTCTGTACAGTACTCCAAACTAATATTTTCCAATCTAAGATACTGTAATGTGCTCTTACTTGGTTTGCCTGCAAGCACAATAAGACCCTTACAGTTATTGCAAAATGCCACAGCAAGGGTCTTGATGGTCAATAAAAAATACGATCATATTACTCCAACACTCATCTCTCCTCATTGGTTACCTGTAAAATTCAGAATACAATTAAAGTATTATGCCTATTACATAAAGTGGTTAATACTGACAATTCAGAATGGCTAAATGCATCACTACATCTCTTCACCCCACAACGAAACTTATGATCAACTAAGAAAGGACTCAAATATTCCATCTCTGTGAACTGCACCCTTAAATGAGCTAAGGGAACGAGCAATATCGATAGCAGGGCCTAAATTATGGAATTCCATACCTTGAGAGTTAAGAACACAGAGATTTTAAATTATTTAAGAAAAACCTCAAAACATGAGAGCAGTAATGCAAACAGAGAATTAACAAAAATAATTGCAATTGAGGGAGACAGAAAGCTAATTGAAAAACAGGCTTATTTGGATTGTATTAGCTTTAAGCTAGATATACCGAAAAGTTAGGAATGTTGTATGATATTGTTATATCACTAAATTTTATTGTAAACTGTCATGACTTCACAAATTTTTATTATATTGACATGTTTTTAAGCCTCTGCTGTAAACTGCGGTGACTGATCATTGAACAACAGTATGCAAATAAAACAAATAAACTAACATCACTTAGTGGCTGCAAAACATCAAATCTGAACAGAATTACTTAGCTGCATATATAGATCCCAACATGAATTCATGTTTCAAGCACAGTCTGCATCAGGGGATATGGCATTGTCCACAACTCTCAACACTACAGTCTTCAAATTCAATGGCAAGTTTAAAAAGAACAAAACAAACACTATTGGACCAATGAGTATGAAACTGTAGAACCCTTATCAACTTTGGCATTTTGGGTTTATTATATGATGATCCTTGTATATATGTAAAACTAAATATTTTATGACAGATTGGATTAATTTTGTTACAAGAGCTGCTCCCATGTCATAAAGCAACTGGCTAAGGTGATGAAGACATCTGAGAGCCTTTAGTGTAGTTCATGAAGTTAAGTGGTTATCTAAAAACTATAGAGCGTGAAGTCCAGCACGTCTGTCTGTAGTATATAGTAATGGAAGCTGATTTGTGCAAATCTTTTTCCTACAGACACAGAATGGGAAAAGGCCTTACTTAATTGGTCCCTTACAGGTTTTATGATACTGGGTTGGAAGATTCATGAAGCAGAACTGAATGGTACTAGTTCCCCAAACACAGGAACAAACCACCTTTGGGCAGATATTGCTCAACCAAATCTTGATTTCTGCAAAATCGAAATATAAATGGTAGTTATAGGGAAGGAAGGGAAAAAAGTTTGCGTTCACAATATTTTAAATACTAGAAAAAGACCATAGTATTTGTTTATCTTTCCCCATCACTTTCAGCTGCAGTATTCTTAGCTAAGTTATTCCATTCCGAGGCCCATAAGTCAGCTAATTAGCTGATGCTTTCAGCAAGGTTTCAAACACAAACTCTAACTCTGACAGTGGTGGAGGAGCAGTGGGCAGTGTCAGGCACTTGGCCACCAATATTCATAATGGACCATGGAGTACAATATAAATATGCAAGAAAGCCCAGGAGAATATATGGCATCAAAGCTGAGCCATGACGAGAAACAAACGTTGGTTCCTGGTGACAGCTTCAAGAGGAGTAAAAATTCTCTTGCAGACAAAAAAAAAAAAAAAAAAGATAAATACTACAGCAAGGAAGACAACCTGACAGCAATCAAGCCCTGACCATATCTGCTGGACTTGAAAGCTCACAGCACGGCCTCATCTACAGGAAGCAAACAAGCTGCCATGACTTCCATGTTGAAACATTATGCTTGACTTTCACTTTTCATTTGTTTTAAAAAGCATTTTTAAAAAAATGTTATCACAGCATTTGATGTAAAAACACAAAACTGAAGATTTGTGTATATAAATTTTGTATATCTGTAATACATAAAATATGAATAAGCTAAATCTATAGTTTGGAAAGCTGTTTTGTGGTTCATTCTTTGGTCACTGTATAAACTTTTCAAACAGCTGCAAATAGCATAATGGTTTTATCTTCTCTTTAAAGCAAATATAATGTGCTGTAAGGCAAAACTGGTTTTGGAGCATTTGCAATCTTTGTCTACAGTTTATGTTGCACATTCAGACATTTCTGGTCATCAGCAAATGTCAAGGAATTGGAAGCACAGCTCTAGTAATTTCAGAAGGAATCCTGCATCGTTCTGCTTGTTGCATGGTGCATAGCCAATGTAGACCTATAGTTTCATACTATTTTAAAATCGATCTACTTGCACTGCTCTTTAAAATAAACTCAATCATTCTATTAAACATGTATTTCTATGATTTATTAAAGCGATGTGCAACCTCTGGAACACTTCTTCCAAACCCTCTCTGTAATCTCAGTACCTCTTCCCTCTATGGCCCCAGGACTTCCCTTCCTGCAACCCTGAACCTCTTCTTCTCCTCCCAGCTTCCCTTTATAGGGATAAAGCCCACCAAGTGTCCTCCCGCCAGGAGAGACACCTGCTCCCTCAGACCTCTGCTAAGGCTGATTCTTGACTCCCTCTTGTCATGTGGGCACAGGAGTTTTGTCCAATGAGAGGGTCCAGTTCATTAACACATCTCACCTATAGTGGCAGAGTCTGGATGGAGACCTCCGACGCACACTGCTGGCCAACAGCCTGTTAAGGAACTGGGTATGCCCCCACACCTTTTCAAGCTACTGTAGAAATTAGCTGTGATTCACGTCTCTATTAAAAGCCTTTTGGTAGGGTTCGAGGAGAACAAAAGAAATATACAATACACGGCTAATAATGCATTTCCTTGTATCTGAACCTTATGTGGGAAGCAGCTATGCTGCAGCTCAGTGTTTCTCAGCCTTTGGTGTGTAGGGCCCAGTTAGCTGCCTTCCTTAAATTAAGTGGACCCATTTCAGCCGTGGGGGGAGCAAGGATATACTCCCTCCCCATTCTCTCAGTACTGGATCACATGGGTCAGCCCTCAGCTGGTCTGCATCATTCTCAGAAGGTTAGTAGCCAGTTTAAGAAAGCTTTCTTTTAAAAAAAAAAAATTGCTCTTATTTAAAAAAAACAAAACAAACAAACCTCTCCCTGTTCCCCGTCCCTCTTCTAGCCAGCCAAGCATCCTAATAAAAGAAAAAAAAAAAAGCCTTCTCCTTTAGCCACAGTTAATCATTGAAAAAAATTTCCTCCAATTAAGTTAGCCATTAATAAAATAGAAAAAAAATCCTTCTCTTTCCCTCCCCGCCTCAAGTCACCAGCTCATCATTAAAAATAAATTAAAAATCCCTCCCTCTTTCCCCCTCCCCTCTGTTACAATTAATAGCTCTGCCCCATGGACTTTATTTTTAGATGGGACCAGGCCCAAGGCCCAGTGTAACGAGCCTGCATGAGGCAGTCCGTGTCTGCTGTGCTCTCGGGCCCCATGGTGGCCCCCTGCTTCCATACGGCACAGCAGCCCCCAGGCTCAGTCTCACCCCAGGCTAATTAGTCCCCCTCCTAGAGATGGGGGCCTCAGAATCTGCCCCCCGCTGGGGAAATGGTCCACAGGGCAGGGCAGGGTGAGGAAGTCTGCTGGCTGTGGTGCAGCACGGGCAGGTCTCGCTTCCTCATCCTCCCACAATCACCGTGGCTCGGAGGATAAGCAGAAAGGCTGACGGGACCCTGTGCCAGTCCATGAACCTTGCTTCAGTGATTATTAGTGCAATGAATGGGGCCAGCATCTCTCCTGCTACTTGAAACCCATCTCACACATGAACTGTGAACATTTCAGCCAATCAATTATACCTCCCCGTGCCTGTTCCCTCAAATGTAGTTAGATGAGCATACATTGTTTAATACCAGCTTACCAATTAACAGGCAAATGTTAACAAAGCAGTTGTTTTTGCCCCTCCCCCTCAAAAATAAAGGAGTGGGTGGGTCAGGCCCAATGGCAGCCTCCACCTTCCAAACCAGCTGCCGTGGAAAAACGAAAGCAATTTGCCACACATTCAAAGGCAGAGAAATCAAATCACTAAAAAAAAAGTATGCATTCATGTTAAAATGAATCATGCCCCCCCCCCCCCACTGAAGAATCAATAACATGGAAACTAGAGCTGTGAGAATATCTTTTAATTTAAAATAGTTGTGGCAATCATTCACATCCTCTCTTATCAAATAGATACTTCTCAATCTGTTCGAAGTGCTTCAAGCAAACCATTCCAAAATGGTGCAAAAGAGATCAATACAAACTCTTCCACAGGAGAACAGTACAACCTGGAAGGTGGACCAGGAATCAGAAATGTTTGAGAACCATTAGAAAGGGAAAACAAGGATATTTTCTCCAGATACGTCTTGCATAGTAAGTCACTGCATCGCGCATAAAAAACCCAAGATGACTGCCAGGAAAAATAACAGACTCCGTTCAATGTTACATTAGATGCATCCTTATCTTAAAAATCTGCTGAGTGACAATTTGCATATCATCTGAATTCAGTGGTGGGGGGGGGCTGCTTTCATTGTATGAAAATCTCTCATATACATATTCATTGCGAATATCTGGAAAACTTGACTGGCTAAGGGATAAGTGCTTGAGGACAGGTTTGGAAACCTCTAATATTGATGATTCTAGTCATAACTGCAGCTTGTTCATAGGACCTCATGGTAGCGTGGGTTTTCACACCATCTTTGATCAAGCCCAAAAATATAAAGGTGGAGGGGTGGTTCCCCAATTTAATTAATATCAGGCCTACTACAATTAGCAAAAATGGCTTTTGATCCGTTCTGACTGCAGAAGAAGTTCCCGGTCTTGGTTGCTAATTGCAGAGGTAGGTGGTATATTTTTCAATATTGGGAAAGATGAATAAAATGTTATTTGTGGTGGTTCTCATCTTCTCCCTTGTCTGAACCTACCGCAGAGTTGACTTGCCACGTCCTCTGTAACAGCCTATTTAACTCCTTGCATGGTGTGGAGGGGAAGTGATGCACCCTCTGCACAGGAAGTTCAGAAGAACCAAGGCATGTGAGAAGACAGTTTCAACCGGCTCATGAGAAGGGTGCTGCATTATTAAAGTGCAACAGCTAATCTGGCTGTCAGGCATCACCGTGTACCTCCAGTCATTGCCCCGCAGCATCTTCCACCCTGAGCAAAGAACTGTGGAGAGCGTGTTAATTCCAAGTAGACTAAGAGTCAAACAAGTTCTAAGTGATTTAAAAAAAAAAAAAAGTATCACCTACAACGTGTTTGTTGACCTTAATGGCGCTCTCGCAGTATTTGAAACACAGCAGTGACTATGTGTTGAGCCTCAATTTGTTTCAAATGTGTGTCTGTCTGTCCTATGGGGTTGAGAGGGCTTCCAATGTTCCAAAGGACAGACACTGCAATTCAATATCAAAAACAATTATCAGGGACAATTTCACAGAATGTGAAACCAAATGAAGTATGCGCTGCTCTGTTTTCCACTTCCAGAAGAAGAACAATTCAAACACAGATAACATTTGTTTGTGTACACCATTCAGTAGGTTTTCAGGGATAGAGAAAGGAAGTGAACAAAGAGGAGCAGCAGATTCCTGCATTGGTACAAACAATGCAAGGTCAAATGAGATGAAGAGAGTGGGAAGAGGCAGATCTGGGACAGAAAGACCTGCGAGTTGCTGGAGACCTTTTAAGCACCAAGTAAAGAATCTGCATCCAACAAAAAGACCCCATTAACCTTATCTCACAACCTCCTGCTTGTGTGGGTCTTGTTTGTCTGTCTCGCCTATAATGTAAACTGTAGGGAATGGCCATTATGACCCTGCACATCTGACATGTGCTATACAAATAATAATTCTGCAAAAGTTCAGAGGAGCAGGGGGTCTGGAAGCACCTATCAGTGGGGAGATTGTCAACTTGACAAATGAATAAACAAATGGTTTGTTCCAGCAATGGAAGAACTGTAATTGATAACTGGTTCATTGCACAGCCTTGGTAAGCAGCATCGTAGCACGATACTGTCTCTCTGTGCACCCCTGGGACGTTGACAAAACTCTTGCCAGCAGATAAAAGGAAATGGCAAATCTATCAAACTTAATCAGTCTCTCTTTTAGCCAAGATCAAATTGTAAGGTCTAAGCCACAAAGCTCAGGATGGTCTGTCTGTGCTTGGCCTTTTAGCTAGGATTCAGAACCTGTGCAATATGGGATGGGGAGTAAGGGGAAGAAAATAGGTTAACACCCTCCCACCTGGCCCTACTGGGGACACAGAAATGTTATAAACCATGGCCAAAGCAGGAAGATTAAACTTTGTTAAAAAAAAAACCAAAAAAAAAACCCAACCCACAAAAAACCTTTATATGATACAGACCCACACTGAGTGTTTTTGATTTGTCTATCCAAATATGGTGATACACAACGCCTAACTAGAGGCCAGTTTCCGGATAGGGATGGCACGCTAACTCATTGAAAGTTTCTTTAACCCACATAAGATGTGTGTGGACTAACCTCCAGTTTCTTCCATGAATTTAGCTCTAAATTTTGAACACCACTGGTAACTTGGAAACACATTCACACCTAAATTTCCCACAGTAATAAAAGCATTAAGGAAGTGACACAGAGAGTGAGTTCTGAGGACAAGCAAAGAAAACGTCATCCCTCGTTTCCCAGGTGTGAGCAGTAACCAGTTCCTACCGCTTTCACTTCTCTAGAGGAATACTGTTGATCCATACAGCATTATTTTAGAGGCTATCAAATGGATTTCGCAGACCACTGGCTCCCGACACTGCATCTTTTCTGCATGGTATTAAGGCAACACTTAATGTGCATTTAAAAAAAAAAGTCTACAGCATTAATAGAAAATGTCCCGGACATGTAACAAGGTCTCAGTTTATGTCATCTTTTTAAATAAGTTATAAATACTTCAGTGTATTCCTTTGGGTTTTTTGGTTTGGTTTTTTTAGCTTTTCCTTGGCAGATTTAAAAAAACAGTGCATGGCTTTTATAAATCAAGTACAATCCTCTGAGGCCTAACAAGGTATCCTGTGATAGAAGTAAATGTAGCCCAGGTCTTTGGGAGGTCTTTCTGAGGCACAGACTTTATGATCATTATAGATCACCCACCTGAAAAAAAAAAAAAGATGAAAAATAAACAGGATAATCAACCACTCAAGCAGGAAAGGATTAGCATTTTGTGTTAATATACTATTGTTGTGTAAAATATGGTAGGAAGAACAAAGTAAAAAAAAAAACCTCATACTACAATTTATTAAAAATGAGAATGACCTAGGAAGCATTCGAAGTGGCTGACCCTGGGTCTGGATCATGCCAGGCTGCCTTCACCACTACATTCTTGTGATATCTACAAGCAATGGCCAATGGCAAGGCAGGAATTGGCTATGCTTGATGACATCACACTCGCACTGAAGGATGGCTACACATGACGAAAAAAGGTGCACAGTAGGTTAATTTAACACCTGCATTTTATATTTCGCTAGGTAAGCACAAAGCCTTCCACATGGAGTAAAACCACAAGTGAGCACTGTCAGAATAATATGGGCACAAGCTGATTGGTTTTAATGCTCCATACCATTGTGTGTGTCCTTTACATAAGTACTTTGAGGAATTCTGGAAACATCCGAACCAGTACAAGACAAACAACCAGGGGCTTTTTTTTTTTTAACATTACATAAAAGGTTAAATGAAAACGTTATGGTAAATTAAAAAAAAATGTGTATCCATTCAAATCTGTAAAAATTCTCACCTTTGTGGGGGGTGGGTGGATAGAGCACAAGTTAATGGGACCTCACATTTTAAAAGAAAAATACATTTTTTTGAAAGTAAAAAAATCTTTCAAACTGAGTAACCAAAGTACTGACTAGAGTAAAGATATTTAGAGGCAGTGCTGAAAGGTGGTGTTTCCCTGCTGAACTGCCAACGGTGGCCTGTGGAAATCCCTTTGAAAACTGCAGCTATAAATCCAGACTGCGAGTGGACTGCTGCTCGTCGTGGGAGGGGGGGGGACTTTATGACCGCTCGCACTCGTGCAAAGTCTGGGGGTACTTTTTACCTGCAAAAGGGAAAATACAGAGACTACGATCCCCGGAAACCCACTCACGCTTTCACACCTGCCAGTCTGAGCAGGTGGTTTATCTGAGAGACTCTCCCTGACCCCGCGCTCAAGAAGAGGTTTCCCCACATGCGAGGAGGGCAATTTTCGAAAAGTTCATTTCTGCGGGTGAAGCTCTGTTTTACCCAGGATTTGCCGCTTACCCTTGATATTATGAACAGAAATATTCAAGACTAAGTTTCTACCAATCCGATTGGCTGCAACACAGGGCACGGATCCCCCGGAAATTGCTCTGTTTCACGCACTTAAATATTCCCGTGTCTGTGTCATCTGCTTGCTTGACAATATCATGGACTTTCAAGATCTCAGAATAACCCTAAAATAAAGGTATCTTTAGCAATAATCCCCTCTGGACAGGGTATTTGCTCTCTGCTAATGCCCACGTCTTCAACTTATTGAAACAGGGCAGTAAACCCTGGGCAGGAAAGGCTTCCCCAAAAGCAAAAGGGATGGCAACATAAATCATAAATAGCATCTTCACATGTATTACGTGGAAGCAGACTTCCCAGACATTTTATCATTTACATTGTCAAAAGTAAATAAAGACTGCTCTGAGATGTTTAAGATGAATTCATAGAAACCCATTATACTGAGAAAGCACAAGCAATATTCCACCTCGGTTTCACTCCCACCCAAGCAAACAACTCACCGGCCTTCCTTCTTGATGTGGCAGACGTAATGGCCACACATCGTGGAGGTTCCCATGTGACTGATGAAGCCAAAAAGTTCATATCCTGAGGAGAAACATCAGATATGGACGTTCACGTCTGCCCAACACAAACTCTCTGTTTTATAAAAACTAGCCACACTCACTGCCTCTTAGCACTGGAAGCTTCTTTGCAATTGATTATAGGTTTATTTATTTGCTGTGGGTCTCTCTTCTAAATGCTATTTGTTTAACTCACTGTGTACACTGAGTAGATTTTTTTTTTCACGTGGGATAAGTGCACTTAGACACACATGCTTAAATTTACAAAACAGCAGCTCTTATTCTAAATAAAAACATTATTCTTCTTTATAAATTCAGATTGGGCAACTCTCCAAGCTGCTGCCAATTGGCAGCCACTGTGGAAGTTCACCTAGTGCAAGCCTTGGAAAGTCTCTTCTAGCGCTGCTTCTACAATACATTCACGTTTTTAGGGTCTTCTGGCTTTGTCCCTTACCAGTTCTCACTGTTGCACTTGCTTGCGTAGGACTACTACTGACCAGATAGCCCTATATCGATTTTAGATTATACAGAAATCTAAAACCACCACCAAAATCCAGAACCTTTATTCACTCTCTGGTCCCCTCCAGCTTAGACTATTGCAACCTGCTCGTCACAGGTCTCCCAGCGAACCAACTGTTTCCATTACAATCTTTCCAGAATTCAGCTACACAACTTAGCGTCAAGGTCACTACCCTCTTCTCACGTCTCTACTTCCTATCCCTTCCTGCATGCAGCTCAAGCTACTCTTACCTACAAGAGCTTTCAATCTATTGTCTTAATACAAAGGCCACCTAGAAATCAAAAAACAACCGAAAAGAGCAGAGGGTTCACACCACAGACTGCAAACATGTGACATGGTTCGTGTTTCAGAGAACAGACACAGAAGTGGAGTCAGCACTGACTGGAGCTCTCAGACACTTCCTTTTCCTGCATTCAGTCTGCTTTAAACTCCCTTCTGCTCCTGAAACAGTATCTACAATCCTGGTTTTGTCTCTTAATAAACTTCTTTTTCTGTCCTTGTAGGACTCTGTTTGACCATACAGAGTTTAGGGTGTTAACATCAGGTCTACACCTCTATTTCCACCTCCCTGCTCCGAACCTGTGGATTTTTATTCAATATTCTCTTCTTTTTCTTTAGATTCAATCAATCACATACCAAAACCTCACATAAGCTGGAGCTTGGATTGGGTTTTGGGGTTTCTACAAAGAGAAGGCATCCTGTGCAGCCACGTTTCTCGCTGGACAGGCTCCATAGCAAACTGATTAGATTCTTTAATTGATAAATAGGGATTCAACTTAGTTTTCACAACAAGCATGGAATACACAGTCAAATTTAGACACTGTTGGCAAACCTCAGCCGGGTCCTAGGCGATCCCCCCTATATTAGTCAGGTTTTCAGCACATCCACAATGAATATGCATGACATAGATCTGCATATAATCTCTCTCACGTCAATTCAGTCTGGATATTCTGTAAACCTGACTGGTCCGAGGTTCCCCTAGGGCAGAGCTTCCCAAACGATGGGTTGGGATCACAAATTCCTCAAAGAGCAGCCCTCTCCAGCAGCAGAAGTAGTGGAAATCAGCATGGGATCTTTGAACTAGCATGCACTCTCAGGTCCTGCAATGGTCCCGCCCTCACTTGAGTTTCCACGTTAACAGGAAGCCATGTGTGAGGAGGGACCAGGCCACTGCAGGGCCTGTGAGCTTTTACTGGCTCACAGATCCTGTGCTGACTTTCATTATTAATGCTGTTGCCAGTTGCAGATCAACATCAGGCATTGGAACAGTCATTGGGGAGGAGTGGGCAGAGTGTGCACAGGTCTGTGCAGGTTGTCACTTCTTCTCTATACTCTCCCCTCACTGAACTTACCTAAGAGAAAAATGTTGCCCGTCATCAGCCTGCCCTCTCTTCCCACTAGTTGTCATCCACATCGCCTGAGGCCCAAAGGAAAATGTTGCTGCTGATCCTAGTCAAGGGGATGTTTGGATGGGGGCTGTTTGAAGGGAGGGATCCGATACAGGAAGGGTTTGAGGGTTGGATCAGTGGGAGAAGGATCGGCTGTGGAAGGTGAGAGGGGGGATGCAAGAGAGGAACTAGGGGTGAGAGTATCAACTGGGGGTGGTATGTGAGAAAAGAGAGGAAGGAGATGACAGATTATCAATGGGAGGTTCAGTGGGAAGGATGTAAAAAGCTGGAGTGGGTGAGTGACAGGCTAGGCTGGGAAGGGGAGAGGAACTGGGGGATGTAAGAGGGGGATCAGCTGGAGGGGCAGAGGTTGAGAGGCCCTCTGGAGGGGGATGAAGGTTGAGAGAGGGGATCGGTTGAAGTGCAGGAATGGTGAGTGGAGGGCTTGTTGGAGGCAAACTACACCCCCGCTAATTGGGTTTGGTTGTCCTCTGGGGGTCATGTGATGTTTCAAGTGCTAAAATGGGGTCACATTGGCTAAAAGTTTGGGAAGCCCTGCCCTAGGGCTAATGTTGCTGTCATTAGAAAGAGAAACTGTTGATGCAACTTGTATATCTTCCGATGAAACCAATGGTTCCCAGCCTGACCTGGAGGCACACATACAGGGTTGCCAGCAGCAAACTTACTGACAGGAAAAAGAATAAGTAGTGATCACCTCCTCAGAATACCCTTTCTTCCTTAATCTCCGCCTTTCAAAAGCCAAGCCGCTAGACAAAAGCAAGCTGCCTGTCGAAATATATAGGCCCTTGACAGAGAAGATGCCAGAGTCGTAGAGGGCCATCCACGGCCAGATTGATGAGATCTGCAAACCACGGACGATGGGGCCACTCAGGAGCCACGAGTATTACCCTCCCTGGGTGGACCTCTATTCTGCGAAGCACCTTGCCTACCAGAGGCCAAGGAGGGAACACGTACAGGAGAACTGAGGTAGGCCAGGGAAGTACTAGTGCATCGATCCCCTCTGCGCTGTTATCTCTCCTGCGACTGAAAAGGCGAGGACCCTTGGCATTGTCCCACGTTGCCATCAAGTCCATGAGGGGAGTCCTGCATCTGCAAGAAATGAGATCCATTGCTCTGTCAGAGTTCCCACTCTACGGGATCTATGCGCTTCCGACTCAGGAAATCCACTTGTATGTTGTCCTTCCCAGCGATGTGAGAAGCCGCTAGCATCGCAAGATTTTGCTCCGCCCAAGTCATGAGTAGCTCCGCCTCGTCGGCTACAGCTTGACTTCTGGTACCTCCTTGATGGTTGATATAGGCCACCGTCGTCGCATTGTCGAACAGGACGCGACTCGCCTGATGGCGTAATCGGGAGAGAAAATGTTGCAAGACCAAGCGAACCGCTCTAGTCTCCAGGCGATTGATTGACCATCCGGAATCCTCCGGGGACCAGCTGCCCTGTACTGAAAGAGACTGGCAAACAGCTCCCCAGCTGGAGAGACTGCATCCGTGGTCACCACTATCCAGTTCAGAACTTCTAGATCCACCCCTTGAGATGGGTGGTGGCTTTGCCCACACAACCTAAGACTGGACCTGGCGTGATTGATGAGTGGCAGAGGGAATTGGAAATTCTCCGACTTGGGATCCCACCGGGAAAGCAATGCTCATTGTAGCGGTCTCATATGAGCAAAAGCCAAGGGAACCACCTCCAGAGTAGATGCCATCAAGCAGAGTACTTGAAGGTAGTCCTAGGCCCTGGGCAGGGGGAGAGCCAACAAACAATGAACTTGCCCCATCATTTTGTTCATTCGGTCCATTGGGAGAAAACCTTTTCCGACCGAGGAGTCGAACTGGGCTCCCAGAAATTCCAATATCCGAGAGGGGTCAAGATTGCTCTTGGCCTGATTGATTACCCAGCCTAGGGATTCCAAGAGAGTGGTCACCTTGTGGATCGCTTCCAGACAGCATTCCCTTGACTTCGCCCTGATGAGCCAATCATCCAGGTAGGTATGAATGAGGAGGCTTTGTCTCCATAGGGACGCTGCCACAACCACCATGACCTTGGTGAATGTACGGGGTGCGATCACGAGACTGAAGGGCAGAGCGCAGAATTAGTAATGCATTCCCAGGACCATGAAGCGAAGGAACTTTTGATGATCTTTGCAGATGGGAATGTGCAAGTATGCCTCCATCAGATCCAGAGAAGCCAGGAATTCTCCCTTGGGTACAGCCGCGATGACGGACCGCAGAGACTCCATGCGAAAGTGTGGCACCTTGAGAGTCTTTACTCTCTTGAGGTCCAAAATTGGCAGGAAGGATCCCTCTTTCTTTGGAACCACAAAGTAAATGGAGTATCTTCCTTTCCTCCAGTGTTCTGGAGGAACCGGCTTTACTGCTCCCAGAGCTAGGAGATGTTCGAGAGTCTGACGCACAATCTGACATTTGACTTGTGGACCACATGGAGATATTAAGTAGAAGTCTCTGAGAGGCCGAGCAAACTCCAAAGCGTAGCCTCGTTCTATTATGCTTAGCACCCGCTGAGCGGAAGTAATTCTGGCCCATGCCTTGTAAAACCGGGACAGGCGACCCCCGAACCCGAGGGATCGAGGGATGGGCCAGCCCCATCTCATTGTGTGGTCTTGGAGGCAAGAGAGGAGGAAGGACCCCCTTCTCGAGAGGTTCTGTGTCCCTGAAAGGACGAGGACAAGGCTTGGTTCCTGGCCAAAGGTTGCCGCTGTCCGGGCGCTTGCTGCCTGTTCTGCTGAAACCTCCGCTGCCCAAAGCGTGAGCGGGAAGATGGAAACTCTTTGGAGGGTTTCGGTCTGTCTTCTGGTAACTTGTGAACTTTGTTCTCCCCCAGGGGCTTTATCAACTGCTCCAAATCATCCCTGAATAAAAAACCACCTTTAAATGGAATAGCCCCAAGCTGAGCTTTGGAGGAAACATATGCTGACCAGTTGCAGAGCCACTGCCAACAACATGGTGCGAGAGGAGGTGCGGAGCAAGTCATATAGTGCATCCGCCCCATATGCCACCGCAACCTCCAAATGCTGCACTTGCTTGGACTCTCCCGGAGGAAGAACTCGAGACTTCAGTAATTACTAGACCCAGCTAGGCTCGCTCGCAGCATATAACTGCTATACAGCACCGCCCAGATACCCAGGGCCAACACCTCAAAAATGCACAAGCAGGATTTCCAGCTTGTGGTCCTGAAGATCCTTGAGAGCCACCGAGCCTGCAACTGGAATAGTGGTCCACTTGACAACAGCCGAAACAAGCGTCTACCTTAGGGGACCGCAGGAGCTCCAGAAACTCATCCAATAATGGATAAAGCTTATCCATGGCTCGACCAACCCGCAAACCAGCATTCAGAGCATCCCACTCTCTGGTCATCAGCTGCTGAAGCATGGGATGGAAAGGAAAAGCCCGGGTCGGCATTCGCAATCCTGCCAGGACTGGATCCACCATGTCCTTCGGCGGAGCCTGCGGGGGGAGATCCACTCCAAGCTCAGAAAGAATTTCAGGAATAAGGGGTTCTAATTCCTCTCTCTGGAACAGACGAACCACCTTAGGGTCATCTCCATCCAAGAGGTTCTGTTTCCCCTGGTCATCATCCAATCCCCCTCCTGCGGGGGGGGGGGGGGGGGGGGGGGGGAGCCGCACTGCCCGGAACCACTGGAGCGGCTGAGCCTCCCGAAGCCACAATGCCTTTTAACTTCACGACCCGTAGAGACGCCGATACATCCGTGCGCTTGGCTACCTTGGGGGGATAGTCCCTGTGCAGGTCTCAACGGCAAAGCAGCACCTTGGAAGCCAAAAATGCTTTAGGCACAAGGAGGACAAAATCTAAAGAAAAGGAATCCGAATCAACATCCTGTCCTCCTGGTAAAATAGGATCCTCCTGTAAAGAATCCTGGTAGTGATCTAAAGTATCCTCAGGACTGGCAGGGACCGGAGACAGAGCTGGGGGAAGCTCCCCCACCGCCATAGCTCTTCCTGAGCTTCAGCAAAGGTGTTCAAAATGGCTGCCGTCCCTGCACTGAGAGGAAACTGATCAGCCAGCTCTTGCGGAGCAGAGCGTTTTTGAGCCCCTCGAGGTTTGTCTAATGCTGCAGATCCTGAAAAAGAGCTGCCTTCCCCTCCAGCTAGGCAGCGGGAGCAAATACCGGCCTTCGAAAGCCGCACGGACGATTCTCCACATACCACACACAAAGATGGCTGTGGCATCGTGGGGGGGGGGGGGGGAAACGGCCCAAAACAAATGAAAAACGCGGTGAAATTTGTCAAAAACGTGGCAATTCAGATGGGGAGGGGTCCTGGATTGCAGCAGAGCAAAAAAGAAAATTTTTGAAAATTTTCAATTTTTTTTTTTTTAAATGCTCAGAATCACCACGGGGTAAGAGGGACTGGACCACCAGTAATCTCTTCCCCAGCACCTTACCTGGCTGGAGCCCCGTGGGGTTACCAACCCCAGCTCCAATAACCTGCCACCAGAGAGGATGACCCCGCAGGATCTAACAATCCTCTGGGAGGATAGGGAAACACTCCCTTGTAGAAGAGCTGCTTCTTTTTTTTTTTTTTTTTTTTTAACTTGCTAGATTCAAACTTATAGCTAGTTCACTCTTAGTTAATTTTAAGGGATAGCCTAACCCCAGAAACAGGGCAAGACTGCAGGGTTTGCACACCCTCCATCTGCTGGAGACAGAGAAATACTGAAGGGATGCAGGAGGCACATCAGGTTAAATGAGGGTGCCTTTCAAGTTTTTCTCTGTCTCCACCTGCTGAAATTGAGGCATAATCCAGGGGTGATCCGGGTAACTATAGACCAGTAAGCCTGACTTCAGTGCCAGGAAAAATAGTGGAAACTATTCTCAAGATCAAAATAGTAGAGCATTTAGAAAGACATGGTTTAATGGAAGACAGTCAACATGGATTTACCCAAGGGAAGTCTTGCCTAACAAATCTGCTTCATTTTTTTGAAGGGGTTAATAAACATGTGGATAAAGGTGAACCGGTAGGTGTAGTGTATTTGGATTTTCAGAAGGCATTTGACAAAGTCCCTCATGAGAGGCTTCTAAGAAAACTAAAAAGTCATGGGTAGGAGGAGATGTCCGTTCGTGGATTACAAACTGGTTAAAAGCCAGGAAATAGAGAGTGGGATTAAATGGACAATTTTCTCAGTGGAAAAGGGTAAAAAGTGGCGTGCCTCAGGGATCTGTACTTGGATCAGTGCTTTTCAATATATATATATATATATATATATATATATATATAAATGATCTGGAAAAGAATACGACGAGTGAGGTTATCAAATTTGCGGATGATACAATATTATTCAGAGTAGTTAAATCACAAGCAGATTATTCTACATTACAGGAGGACCTTGCAAGACTGGAAGACTGGGCATCCAAATGGCAGATGAAATTTAATGTGGACAAGTGCAAGGTGGTGCATATAGAGAAAAATAACCCTTGTTGTAGTTACAAGATGTTAGGTTCCATATTAGGAGCTACCACCCAGGAAAAAGATCTAGGCATCATAGTGGATAAAAAACGTTGAAATCTGCGGTTCAGTGTGCTGCAGCAGTCGAAAAAGCAAACAATGTTAGGAATTAAGGAAGGGAATGGTTAATAAAACGGAAAATGTCATAATGCCTCTATATCGCTCCATGGTGAGACCGCACCTTGAATTCTGTGTACAATTCTGGTCGCCGCATCTCAAAAAAGATATAGTTGTGATGGAGAAGGTACAGAGAAGGGCAACCAAAATGATAAAGGGGATGGAACAGCTCCACTATGAGGAAAGGCTGAAGAGGTTAGGGCTGTTCAGCTTGGAGAAGAGACGACTGAGGGGGGATATGATAGAGGTTTTTAAGATCATGAGAGGTCTTGAACGAGTAGTTGTGAATTGGTTGTTTACACTTTCGAATAATAGAAAGACAAGGGGGCATTCCATGAAGTTAGCAAGTAGCACATTCAAGACTAATCGGAGAAAATTCTTTCACTCAACGCACAATAAAGCTCTGGAATTTGTTGCCAAAGGATGTGGTTAGTGCAGTTCAAAAAAGGTTTGGATAAGTTGTTGGAGAAGACCATTAACGGCTAATAATCAAGTTTACTTAGGGAATAGCCACTGCTATTAATTGCATCAGTAGCATGGGTTCTTCTTAGTGTTTGGGTAATTGCCAGGTTCTTGTGGCCTGGTTTGTTGGAAACAGGATGCTGGGCTTGATGGACCCTTGGTCTGACCCAGCATGGCATGTTCTTATGTTCTTGTGATCCGGGTATGTACAGGGAATCCATTATTTACTGGTTGCGACTGAGTGAAGATAGATAAAAACCTATATGTCATGCCTTACCCGTGGGAAGGAGGGAAAAAAAAGACAAGCCCCCACCACAAATAGTTTACTAAGGAGAACATTCCCTCACATGGAAATAGTAGAAAAACGTGTGTCTGTAATAAAATTAGGTCGGCAGTAAAAAAAAAAAAAAAAAAAAAAAAGATTTAATGGAGTTGGCAACTTTGCACAACTGACCAATCTGTTTTCAGGATATCCTTAATGAATAAACATGAGATGAGACTTGCATACACTGGAGACACAGAGCATGCAACTCTTGCATATTCATTGTGGCTAGTGCGAAAAGCAGGTGTGCCTCAGAGGAGTGGAGCAGGAGGCACTGAACAACAAGAAACTTCTTTCACAACAGCGCCATCTGGTGGTACGCAGAATTCTGTGACCCACAGTCCGTGAACATTTTCCCAGGGCAGGAATCATGAGCCACGCACAGAGATCCTCATCTAGAGAAGACTCATCTAAACACGGACCTCGAAAACTTGAGGGACCCACTGTGTCGGCTCCTCGCTTGGGGACGATTTTAAGAACGCTTGCTTTCGGGGAAAGGCCATAGGTACATTTTACCCATGGACTTTGCATTAAGTTTTCTTTAAGAAGTACACCTGTGCTCCCCCTGGACAGCTGCTTTCTGTGAAGACTGATTTGGCAAGGAAAATAAAGCAGATACGCCTGTAGTTTGAATTTGCATGCCTAACTCTCTGCCCCTGGGAACAGATCCTCTGTATGTGGCTAACACGCACGCCGTGCAGTCCTGAGCACACTTTCAGTCTGATCGAGGAAGGGCAAACTTCTGAGCCAATTTCTCCAGGAAAATTGCTAATTATCCCAGCAAATAGCTTTGAACATTGCCCTCCCCATTATTATAACAGACAGCAAGTGAATTGAGTTTCCATTTTTATAGAAAGGGCTTTTTTTTTTGCTTGTTCCTTCAAAGCGTTAGATTTTTATGGATCTGTGGATTGACATCCGCATGGTGATGGGACTACTGTACATCCCAGCTCTTCAGCGGGCCTTTTAAACCAGTCTAGCTCTCTAAAGACCACTAAAACTTTGCTGACCATTTTTGATCTGAAGAGCTCAACTCGCCCTCTCTGATAGCGGGGACTGTATGCAGCAGGCCTGCATCAATAACCTGTCGGGCACAGAGAATCTTTGTCAAAAAGTCCTCCAGACACCCAAGTAATGTTCCTCTAACTCCACCTGGGCAGGCTTGCTTACTTCCAGACCCGTCTTTGATGCGGGGTTCTTCTGGTTGGGCTTCCGCCGTGATGTGGACATTGGTGCCGTTCTCTGCTTCCACGGCGCCTGAAGTGCTCCCGCTCTCTTCCTCGCTCTCCGGGTGAGAGAAGATCCACTCCAGTGCTCGCTCCAAATTATTCTTCTAGCAATTTAAACAAAAGCAAAAAAAAAAAGAAAACTCTGAAATTATTAGGCTTAGAACAAATAAATCCCAGAACAAGTTTTAAGGGTGCATATTACATTCACACTCAACCACTAACTGGATGCAGAAGTATATTTGTAGAGTTTATTAGCAGCCACACACAGTATGTAAAATTCTTCATTTAGCATTCCTGGATTTTTACAAAGATGAAATTTGATTTAAACTTTTTACCTTCAATTTTTTTTTAAAGACAAAGGAACAGCTCCAGAGCGGGCTCAAGCATCTGCCGCCAATGAGGAGCTTCAAGTCCTGACTACCATGCCGAAGCTACTGACGCACCATTTCAAGCATCCCCCGCCCTCCTTGCCACAGACGGAAGGAAGAGCGGGTGCCACCGATGTGGGATTTTGAGAGCCCTCCATCCACCTCCCTGGCCGAAGTTCCCGCCGCCCAGTGCCACCAATGTGCTGATTCAAGCACACCCCCAACCCACCCACCGCGGAAGCTGCTGGAGAGCACAGCGGGCAGAAGGCTCCCCAGAACCCTTGCAGACAAGTGCAGCAGAGTACGGGAGCCACAGCAAGTGCATGCAAGCAGCCCATCAGAAGTGGAGAGGGGAGGAAGAGCTGGGAGCCACCACCAGCAAGCTTGGGATGGATGCTGTTGAGGTGGTGGGGAGAGAGGGAGATTCTTGGCAGGGGAAGAGAGAAAGAGAGGAACCGATGTGATGTGCCAACGAACATAGGTATAGAAAAGCAAATAAATAAACAAACATACTAGGCAGGGGCCTGGAAGAAGAGAGAGGGATGCTATTGAGCAAGGTGAGAGAGGCATCAAGTGTTTAAAAAAAAAATTAAGCAGAATTTACTGTTTGCTCTAAACTGTCCTGGCTCCTGTCCACCTAAATAGACTCCAATATTTATCCAGAAGAATAAGGATTCCTATTTTTCCATTGATTTTCTTCCATGTTTGTTCTTGTTAGAATGAACTCTGAAATTGTCAGGAAAAATAAATAAACCCACAAAAATTAAGTCCCTGATTATAATTTAAAAAAAAAAAAAAAAAAGTATTGCTTTAATTGTAAGTATTATAAAAAATAATAGCCAACAAAATTAAACCTTCTGTGCTTGTGCAATACTGTCCCAGAATCTATTGATTTCTTAAAATATGTATCATCCACCCAGATCAATTACATTGTGCTAGACGCATCTAGCTTTTGACACAAATCTGGCAGCAGGACTGGTGGTGCCGGGCTGTTCCCAGCCCCCACAGCTCTTCGGCAGCAACTGTGACTTGTCTGCTGGAGGCCCTTTGGAAGTAAAGGCGAGGCCACCAGAGGCTCTCAGAAAAAAGCAAGCCTATGGAGAGTCCGGATTTCCCAGCATCATCCATAAATTCAGGGACAATCGCTCTGCTACATAAGGGAATGGGCTCGGGTTGCCAACTGGCTCCAGCTGATGACTTTTTTTTTTAAGGACCGGTTGGATCCAGTCTTGCCTTTTCCCCACTGCATGCTGGAACCTGCAGTTTTGCTTTTAAGGAATGCAATAGGAAAGTCAGAACCACAAGTCCCAGCATGCAATGAGGTAAAACCAGGGCCGAATCAACTTTGTCCTGAAGATCTGAAGTCAGCTGGCAACCCTAGGAGGAGCATTTTGTACTGTTTTCCTCAAGATCTGATCTTCTGTCCAAGAGTCCCAGCATTACGCCTTTCTATTAAAAAAGCCACACCCCCCCTACAAAACTAAAGTGAACTATTTGTCTGAACGCATCCACTCTCTTTATTAAGAGTCTTATATAGTTTTAGGAAGTAGAAAACTTAAAAATGTTGTATTGGACATTGAGGCATGGGCCCTTGGTCGCTGCAAGAGATGGCACCTCCCACAGGGGGGGGGGGGGGGGGGAGCCGAGCCCTGCGGGGACTTGCAGCAATAGGCTAGCTCAGAGCAGAGATGGACACAGAAGTATAGTTTTTATTGTACTGCAATGTAGATGGTGACCCGAGGAATGGGTAGTGTTCCCAGCCAGAAGAGGAGATGTCGGATGGCAATGTTCCGTTCCGAGGGCTGCAAGGTGGAAAAGGCAGTTCCACAGTCTCACCAGGTCCCATGAGGGAGATGGGTCTGGAAGTGGTCTGCGAAGCGGGGTAGGCCGAGAACCCAGGCCTAGATGGAAAGGCCAGTGAGAGTAGACCTGGTAGTGCTCCATGTTGCGGGGTAGGCCGAGGATCTGAGATGAGAGATGAGACAATGCAGAGACAGAACTGGAGTGGTAGTACTCACTCTGATACTGGCGGTTGTAGAAGCAGAGATCCTCCGAAGAGTGGAGGTCCGGGACGAAATAAGGCCCCCGAGGAGCGGGTACCTTAGGCGTCCTTGAAGGTGGTAGGCAACCTCGGAGGGTGTAGAGGAGAGAGGCAAGGCCCCCGAGGAGCAGGTACCTAAGTCATCCTGGAGCGAGAGTACACAGAGCGGAAGCGTCTGGTAGCGAGGAGAGATCAGCATGGAGGATTCTTTGCTAACTCGTATCTGTATGCGTGAACAGAGATTAAATACCAGAGCTTGTGATTTCATGCGGTGGGGACGCCCCCGAGGTTCCTGCCATGTAAAGGACGGGGCTGCGCGCGTGCTCTAGGTGACTCCGGGAGAAAGATGGCGAACGCAATCGTCCATGCTGGACTGGAAAGCTGAAGGGGTCGGCGTGGAGAAGCAGAGGCAGCCATCTTCCCAAACTGAGCTGAATCAGGTAGAAAAAAGGTGAGCAATAGAGGGCGCAGCAGTCTGCGACCGATGGGCGCAACAGTACCCCCCCTTCCAAGGGCCTGCCCCAGGGTGTTTCGGCTTGTGAGGATGAGACTGATGGAAATGACGAAGCATATCTTTATCTAGGATATTGGTCATGGGCTCCCAGGAGTTTTCCTCCGGTCCATATCCCTTCCAGGAGATAAGGTACTCCCAACATCTACCTCTTTTGCATACATGCACGATGTCATCAACGGTATATGCGATATCTTCTTCAGCATCAAGCGGTGCTGGCTCTGGAGCTTTGCTGGAAAATTCAGACAGGACAAGAGGTTTCAGTAGTGCCACATGAAAGGCATTATGAATCTTCATGGATGGTGGTAGCTTCAAACTATAGGTCAAGTTCCCAAGGCGTTGGAGGACAGCAAAAGGTCAGACGTACCGTGGAGCGAAGCATGCAGAGGGCAGCTTTAAACGGACGAACTTTGTACTAAGCTATAACTTGTCCCCAGGCTGAAATTGAGGTGCCTTCCTGTAGTGGGCATCTTAAGTCTTTTTGGCCCTTTCTCCTGCCTTGAGGAGTAGATCCTTAGTCTGTTTCCACAATTGTTGCAATTCCATTGCTGTGATCTGAGCTGTTTGAGAAGTCATGGAGAGTGGCAGTGGTAACGGAGTTAATGGTTGGCGGCCATACACCACTTGAAAAGGTTTTGATCCCATAGCAGCAGCTGGATGTGAATTTAGGGCGAATTCGGCCCAAGGGAGTAATTCTGCCCAGTCACTTTGTCTAGTGTTCACGTAAGAACGTAGGAATTGTTTGGGCATTCTAGTCATTCGCTATGTTTGGCCATTGGACTGTGGGTGATAGGCCGAGGTCAGATCCAAGGCAATGTTGAACTTCCGAAGATGTGCTTCACGAATAATTTAGCCAATTCAGCAGCGGATGGTAGACCTGGTAGAGCCACAAAATGTGCCATTTTCGAGAATCGATCAACGGTCACCCAGATCGTATTGTTACCGGCAGAAGGGGGTAAGTCCACCACAAAGTTGGTCGCGATGTGCATCCAAAGTTCCTCTGGTACAGGCAGAGGTTGGAGGAGACCCAAGGACGTCCGGCAGGGTTTTTTTGTCTCACATAGGTGGCGCAGGAGGCCATGTAAGCCTGGACATCAGTCTTCATGGTAAGCCACCAATAGAAATGTTGGAGCATGGCTAATGTAGGGCCTTGACCAGGGTGGCTGGCCAGGCGAGAGTCAAGTGCCCATTTTGGTAATTTCTCTCTCGTTCCCAGCGGCACCACAGTTTTTCCAGCGGGGACGGTGTGAGTGGTCGCTAACACCACCTTCTCCGGACTGATGATGTGACTAGGTTTGTCAGGTATGTCTACCATAGAGAAGGAGTGCAAAAGGGCATCGGCCCTAACATTTTCTGCAGGACTATTTTAGTAGGAAGTCAAAGCGGTTGAAAAAACAATGACCACTTCGCTTGCCGGTGATTAAGACGCTGGGCATGTCGAAGGTATTCCAAATTTTTATGATAGGTATACACAGTTATTTGGTGCTGCGCATCTTCCAGCCATGAACACCACTCCTCAAAGGCCAATTTTATAGCTAACAATTCTTTATCTCCAATACCATAATTCTTCTCGATGGGAGAGAATCACCGTGAGAAGAAAGAGCAGGGATGGAGAACATTGGCATCACTGTATTGACTCAGTACTGCTCCCACGCCGATGTCGAGGCGTCAACCTCGACGATGAAAGGATGCTGCGGATTAGGATGGTGAAGACAAGGCTTAGTTTGGAAGGCCGTTACAGCCTCAGCAGACCATTGGGATGGATCAGCCCCTTTTCTGGTCATGGCAGTGAGTGGTGCTGTAAGGGTGGAGTAGTGCTTGATGAAGGTACGGTAATAGTGAAGCCGAGGAAATGGCACAATGCTTTCAAGCCAGTGGGTTGAGGCCAATCGTGGATGCTTTTCAATTTTTGAGGGTCCATCTGGAAGCCTTTCTTGGAAACGATGTACCCCAGAAAGGGCACTGGCTCTTGGTGGAAAGCGCACTTCGAGCTTCGCATATAGACTATTGTCCCGTAGCCTTTGTAGTACCTTTTTCACGTCTGCCTAGTGTGATTGAAGGTCCTGAGAAAAAAAATCAGGATGTCATCTAAATATATCACTACGCACTGGTACAGTAGATCTTGCAGAATATCATTCATCATATTCTAAAACACCGCTGGTGCATTGCACAGTCCAAAAGCAATGACTAGGTATTCAAAGTGTCCATCATGGGTGTTAAAAGCTGTTTTCCATTCATCCCCGTGACGGATTCGGACCAAGTTGTAGGCCCCTTTTAAGTCCAGCTTAGTAAACACCTTGGCCCCCTGAAGCCTGTCAAATAGCTCGGTTATCAATGGTAGAGGGTAGCGATCCTTGATGGTGATTTCATTGAGACCTCTGTAATCGAAACAAGGGCGAAACGATCCATCTTTTTTCCCAACAAAAAAAAACCCCGCACCAACCAGGGACTTAGAAGGTCTAATAAACCTTTTTTGCAGGTTTTCTTGAATATAGGCCGACATGGCCTCAGTTTCTGTTATTAAAAGGGGGTAGACCCTTCCTTTGGGAGGCTCAGAGTTAGGCTTGAGGTTTATCGCACAATCAAAGGTCCTGTGCGGAGGTAATACTTCTGCTACTTGCTTGGAGAAGATTTCCTGAAAAGACGCATATTGTGGTGGTAGACCAAGTAGTGAGGGAGTCGTTGTCATGCAGGGCAGCGGTGAAACTTTGGCTAGACAACAATCATGGCAACCAGGGCTCCACTCAAAGCTCCATGGTGGTCCAGTTGAACTGAGGGGTGTGTTCCTGTAGCCACAGTAGACCGAGCACCACGGGGTGAATGGCATTCTCCAGGAGTAGGAAGGAGATGTTCTCAGTGTGTAAGGCCTCTGTGTGAAGCCATATGGGTTGCGTGGTCAGCGAGACCTCTCCTGGAAGTGATTCTCTGTGAATAAAGGACTGCAGTAGAGGGGTAGCTATAGGTGTAGTAGGAATTCGCAAGTGGTCTGCAATTCTCTTTAGCATAAAATTTCCTCCCGCACCAGAGTCCACGAGTGCGAGTGTTGAGAATTCAAGGCCTCCAGAGATGAAAGAGACGGGAGAGATAATGCAGGAGAAAGAGCAGTTAGACCTAGGAGGAGTCCTCCTGCAGATCCTAGGTCTGGCCTTTTCCTGGACAGATAGGGCAGATCTGGACAGCATGGCTGGATTGGCTGCAATACATACAGAAACCAGAGCGTCTGCGAAAACGTCTCTTTAGAGATCAGGTGACTGCGTCCTACCTGCATAGGCTCTTCTTCCTCTTCACTGGGTGCAGAAGACTGGGCTGAAGTCGTGTGCATGGCTCAAAGGCGATTACCTCCCACAGACTGCTTTTTGTGACCTTTTGCTTCTTGGGTCCGATCGCGTATCCTGCGATCCACTCTCCCAGCTAATTCAATGAGAGATTCCAAGGTGTCTGGCAAGTCAGGAGCCGCTAGTTCGTCTTTTATATGGGTGTTGAGGCCCTCTAAAATTATAGCACGTAGACATCCTGAGTCCCAATGGAGTTCAGAGGCTAGTGTCTTGAATTCAATAACATAGTCCGGTAAAGGCTTACTTCCTTGTTGAAGGTGAAGAAGAGTAGACCCTGCGATGGTCTGACATGCTGGATCATCAAATACTGATTTGAACAGGTTCAAGAATTCAGTCAGATCATTTAAAACAGGGTTGCTACGTTCCCAGAGAGGTGAAGCCCAGGCCAGGGCTTTTCCATCAAACGATAGAATATAGGTAGTCTTGGAAACAGCATTAGGAAAGTAGTTCGGTTGCAACAAGAAGTGCATACAGCACTGATTAATAAAACCCCTGCACATCTGGGCATCACCAGAGAAGCGTGTAGGAGCTGGAAGAGGTACAGTGGTGCGAACTGCAACCACTAAAGGAGAAGAATCTTTCTCTGAAACTGTTGGCGTATTCAGTCAGGCATTTAACTGGTTGAAAGTGGCAGCTAGTGTCTTCAGAGATTTCTGTTGCTCTGTAATCAGTTGGGCCAGGCCAGGAATGGCCTGTAGGGCTGTGAGCTGAGCCGGGTCCATGGAGTTAGCAATCTGTTGTACTTTGGACATTGAGGTGTGGGCCCTTGGTTGCTGCAAGAGATGGCACCTCCCACAGGGCTCTGCCCTGTGGGGACTTGCAACGATAGGCTAGCTCCGAGCAGAGATGGACACAGAGAAGTGTAGTTTTTATTATACTGCAATGTAGATGTAGAGGAACGGGTAGTGTTCCCAGCCAGAAGAGGAGATGTCGGATGGCAATGTTCCATTCTGAGGGCTGCAAGGTGGAAAAGGCAGTTCCACAGTCTCACCAGGTCCCAAGAGGGAGATGGGTCTGGTAGTGGTCCACAAAGCGGGGTAGGCCAAGAACCCAGGCCTAGATGGAAAGGCCAGTGAGAATAGATCCGGTAGTGGTCCATGTTGCAGGGTAGGCAGAGGATCTGAGAAGAGAGATGAGACAATGCAGATACAGAACTGGAGTGGTAATACTCTCTCTGATACTGGCGGTTGAGAAGCAGAAATCCTCCGAGGAGTGGAGGTCCGGGACGAAATAAGGCCCCCGAAGAGCGGGTGCCTTAGGCGTTCTTGAAGGTAGTAGGCAACCCCGGAGGGTAGACAGGAGCGAGGCAAGGCCCCCGAGGAGCGGGTACCTAAGTCGTCCTGGAACAAGAGTACACAGAGCGGAGGCGTCTGGTAGCGAGGAGAGATCAGCATGGAGGATTCCTTGGAAACTCGTATCTGTATTCGTGAACAGAAATTAAATACCAGAGCTTGTGACATCATGTGGCGGGGACGCCTCCGAGGTTCCCGCCATGATGCACGTAAAGGACGGGGCTGCGTGCGTCGGTGCTCTAGGTGACTCCAGGAGAAAGAAGGCAAACGCAATCGCCCATGCCAGACTGGGAACACCGAAGGGGTCGGCGTGGAGAAGCAGAGGCAGCCATCTTCCCAAACTGAGCTGAATCAGGTAGAAAAAAAGGTGAGCAATAGAGGGCGCAGCCGTCTGCGACCTACGGGCACAACCGTAAGATAGCTGAAGGCTAGACTGGACTAACAAGTTTTCCCTATCTTGGACTGAACTTTCAAAAATATTTCCACATAAAAAAAAAAGAAGTGTTATGTATTTAAATGAGCTTTTGAAGATTGATATGAGAATGGGGGGGAGGGGGGGCCGTGCACCTAAAAGTACAAGCAAAAGCGACTTCACGTGTACATTTACGTGCATTACAAGGAAGCCTTAAAGGAATGGAGAAACCTTTGAGTTTCCAAAGCATGTGTGGAAATCTACCCTGCTAATCACCGAGGAGCAGGTGGAAATGCACCCGGGAAACCACGCAGGGTTTCCCACACACCAGCTGCTTTCTCCAAGAGTACGCTTCTGCACACAAGTTCATGTTGAAAATTCAGGCTAAAATCTGTGGGTACTTTCTACACCCAGACCCTCTTATTAAGCTTTTGCCGACAGACACAAAAATTCATGAGGCCCAAAGCCTGGGGTGGGGGGGGGGGAAATTCTCAGGCGATAAAACAAAATGGTGCACAGGAAAACCCTTCTCCAGAGACCATAAAATACAACAGGATCTGTCTCGTCTCGCTCTTATTCCCACATCGCCATGGCTTTATACGATGTAACAGACAAAGCTCTTCAGCTATAAACCGCAGAGAGGAGAGACTCTCCCAGCATCACCATTCTTGGGCCATTTCCTATGAAAGAATTGTGGGACGTGACCCAAGAAGAGTCAATACTGGAAGAGTCGCTCCTTTCTGCTATCCAAGAGGCCACATCACATCTTTGTATGTCTTCGCCCTTCCCCAAGCCCACTATTTTCTGATTATTGATACAGAATAATCAACCATGCCCCAAAGCCTCTCCAGCTCTGTTTGCACTGCTACTGGAGAGCCCTGTATTGTCCTACCTTCTACCGCCCTACCCAACATATTTGAAAGTCTATTTGAGTCTCCAGTAAAATCAGTAAAATGGATAAAAATTTACAACTAAGCTCTGAGCATATCAGATCGTAAGGGATTCTCTTCCAAATGGCACTACCAGTAGTAGAAAACTGAGGGGAAAGCCGGGGCAGCTAGAAATAAAAAAAAAAAAAAGAGTTGGAGAATAAGATGTTCACATGCTCATGGCCTACAACAGCAAAAGAAAGGCAAGCAGCTGCAACAATCCTAAGTCCAGGGAAAGACTTACTGTGGCTTTTAGTGCATGAATGGCTTGACTCCTCTGGAAACCCATTGAAGTAATGATTGCTACAATCTCTTCTGGGGGCGAGCTATCCACACCAAGAGGTCGTATGGCGGCTGTGCCAGCTGAGATCACAGCTCCCAGACCAGGTATCGCCAATGGCTCTGCAAAATCTGAACCGGATAAACTCTCAGGTAACATTCTTAAAGACAGAAGGCATGATTAACTTTCATCCAAGAAACAAACCACCACCTTTCTCGGCCCCTTAGGAAAGAAGCGACCCATCATGTAAATGGACTTCAAAAAAGTTCTAGAACAAACACAGAGGAGCCCTGTTTGCAAAATAGTGAAGGGACAGCAAAAACATCATTTATTGGCACCAAAGCCCATGGGGGTAACCTAAACAGAGCGGCAGTTACGACCTAACAGCAGCGATAGGACTTCATCGGGCTACCAAGAAGGCATTGGGGTAACCTACATGGTTAAAACCCAACTTCAGTGAGCAGAGGGTGGTCAGATGTTCCAGACAATGGCTTCACTGGTTTTTATAGCTGTATGGATTACTGAAACCTCGATAAGACATGGAAGGGGGCTTGGATGTTGGTTTAATGTTTGTCTTGTAAGAATCAGAGGGAAATGAGAAGGCCTGAAATTACCTACCAGTAGAGGCAGTACTTTACAGATTCTGGGCAGACTTGGGACTGAAATAAGAGGACAGAGGTAGAAAAGAGGGTGAGAGTTCAGATAAGAGCACAGGGAGTGGGGAGCTGGTGTTGAGAAAATAAATTATTATGTTTAAACTCATCTACTCAAATTGGAAGTACTGCAGCTAGGCAGACCAGATGGACCAATTCTGTTTATTTCTGCTGTCATTTACTATGTTACATCACTGTTGCAGGTTGGGCATTCATCCTATAACTGTGGGTATAACAGCTAGCATTTTCAGACCGGAAGAGACAGTGATGCACTGTATCTACTGATACTGCAAGCACCTTGCATAAATCTATAAAGCCAAGCATTCGATGACTAGAAATTGTACATATTACATGTGCACAAAAGAAAACATTAATTCACATAAAAGTGTTCGTGTTAAGACAAAACTTCTTTTGTGCTGTGGCATGGATGATGTACTGCACTGACAGAACTATGTCGTCAAGTCAACCAGCAACCAAGTATCCCTAATAAGTACTGACCTGGTTCCTCCATGTGTGCAATGATCCAGTTGAAGGCCACCTCTGCCCCCATGTTTCCTGTGTAGTAGACGGCTTTCCGACAAGCTTCGAGTGGGAAGCCCATCTCTGCTAGCTGCATTACTGAGGATTCATCTATTTCAGGAGCTACAAACAAGATACATGCATGAAAAATAATTCCAACTGTTCCACAGCATTCAGATTTTGTCTTAACTCTATAACTTGCATGGCGACTTCTCACCGACATCAGACCAAGCTTTCCTTATGCACTTAGTACACAAGTCAAATAAATGTAGAATGACTAGTAAGTTAGGATGGTATACACTTTTTGTAGTACATTAGAGAAAACTGCATCTATCTAAAGTCAAACCAAAATTAAGAGAGTATCTTATAGAACCATCCATTAAAGGAGAACTGTCATGAACTCATACTCTTAACATATGTTACTGAAGGTAAAAGCAGCAGATGTTGGAATACACAGGATCCAGGTTTGGTTACCCCTATCCATCGGGGACAGTCTCACATGGGTGCATTAGAGTAAATCATAGCAAGTACGTAGAGATAATGGGGCAGATTTTATAAATCTGAGTACGCGGGATTTCAATGGATACGCGCGTAGCTGCGCGTATCCATTAAATCCGGGGTCGGCACACGCAAGGCTGCCCAAAAGCGGCAGCCTGCGCGCGCCGAGCCGCGCAGGCTGCCTCCGTTCCCTCCGAGGCCGCTCCGAAATCGGAGCGGCCTCAGAGGGAACTTTCCTTCGCCCTCCCCCCACCTTCCCCTCCCTAACCCACCCCCCCCCCGGCCCTGTCTAAACCTACCCCCTACCTCTATCACGAAAGTTACGCCTGCTCGAAGCAGGCGTAACTCTGCGCGCGCCGGGCCAGCTGCCGTGCTCCATGTTCCGATCCGGGGGCTGGCACAGGGGCCGCTGTCACGCCCCCGGGCCAGAACCACGCCCCCGGACACGCCCCCGACACTTACGCGTGTCCCGGGGCTTGCGCGCTCCGTCGAGCCTATGCAAAATAGGCTCGGGGCGCTGGGGGGGGGGTTGGGGTAGGTTTTTGGGGGGTACGTGCGTATCTTACACACGTACCCCTTTGAAATTCTACCCCAATGTGTACAACTAGTATAGTATAGCAAGAGCACTTGTATCCCAACTGACTGACCCATCTCTTCAAAGCAGTTTACACAGTCAATTATAAACGAAAGCCAAGGGAAGTCTTCTGATGATACAGAAGCGTTAAGGACTTGATTTTAAAATATTTTATTGCATTCTCTTTTTATGCTTTCACTTTGCATTTAATTCTTTTTTTTTTACTTAATTCAACAACAAAGTAATATTTTCCACATTTCTTTATTTATTTTGGATCTAAGTATTGGATATTTCTTTGAGGAAAAAATGATAAATATGCTCTTTAAAATGAGAGATGTGTGGCTTTTTTTTTTTTTTAAATACTTTTGTTTCTGGACCTGCACACTCTGTCCCTTCTTCCAGCTTCATCCATGCACATCTACTACTTCATTTTTCTCTATAAACTTCGCAACAACTGTGGCAGATGCAGAGGACAGCCTCCCAGTGACAGAATGCATGAAGGCACAGAGAAAGCATGGATGACCCCTAGCTGCGAGAATGTGAAGGAAAACCAGAGATAGGGGCCACAAGGCCCAAACAGAATGCACAGTATAGTCCCTGGGCTATCACCCATAATAGTTCAATGCTCCTGCCTGTGCACCCTAACAAACCTGCACTTTATCTGAAGCTCTAATCTTGGCAGGCAGCTCAGCTCTTCATTGGTTGGTCAGTTTTGAAAAAATAATATAACTGAGGTATCCAAATAAACTTTATCCCCCATTTTTTTTTTTTTAAGGTTGTGCTATCATCTGACTCCGAATTCCATCGGGCCCCCTGGCTTATTGTATCACCACCTGAGTTTCTAGGCTCCTTCTAGAGAACAGCCTTATTGAGAGGGATTCTGTGACCTGGCAGATCTGTACTTTGGAACATTTGGAAAAGCAAAAGGTGAATCTTATGCAGACAGTTGGAGCAGCTCGCTATTTTCTGCGCTGGTGGCGACTGTGACTGTGAGGCCACGGAATCAACAGAATGAGCACAACTGAAAAACCCCAAAATACAAAATGAGATACGTACAGTCCATGAAATGATTCATCCAGCGATCTGGAAATGAAAAAAACAAAAGCACAAAATGAGATGCACTGTTTAAACCCAGAGAGAATAGGAAACACAAGGCAGCAAAGTGAGAGTTTATTCTTCCTCTTGTGTACATTTACTGAAAATACAATGTCTTATGGACTATTTAATTTTTCACACAGACGAGTCCAAGCTGGTATCAAAAGATGACAATTCTATGCCTGCTCATGAATGTTTGTGTTGCCTCTGAGCAGTGGCCACAATCAGCTGCCCCTGTGTCAGTTTGTAAACACGACGTCAAGAGGCTCAGGGCAAAGGCAGAAACGCACAAACATCTCCAAGGATGCTATTGAAAGGGTTTAGGTGCCTAACTTTGGCTCTTTGAGAGCTGAATGACAAAATTTAGATTCCTAAAATGTGGGTGGGGCCCAGGGCAGGGTCAGATTGGGGAAATGAAAGTTTGGCGTTCAGCTCCAATAGCCAGTACCTACGCGCTTAACTTAAAACACCTACATTTAGGTAGTGACCAGCAAGCACCTCCATTTTAGGCTTCTAAATGGGGTCAGGTTCTCAGCTTTTTTGACTAGCGGCCTCTTGCCATCTAACAAGAAAATATGGAGGCAAACTATACAGGGAGCCAACGTCATATCCTGTGAATAAGGATTCATTCAGTAAGGCCTGAACAAGGAATCACATTAATGCCACATTTTTTTTGTGCTGTGCAGTTCTTTATTATTACTTTAACGCACTCACGTGTTAAGCAAGCTGCAGGTGATATCTTTCCACTGGACTAATTTGATCCATCTGTGACTGGCTCTCCCTCACCAAGTCAGTGCAAAGTGAATGGAAGATGACTGTGTGAGTATGCAATATACAACCGTGGCTTTGATTACAACAGTAGCATTTGTTTTCCAAGTTGTGAAGATCTGTGCTGCGCAAGAATGGGGCTGGGGAGAAAGACCTTGGTGTTCATATGTCCCTGGGTACTTCTAAATATCCCCCCTGTTTAGTATCCTCATCATAAGGTCGTCGATAGAATGATCCGGCATGGAGAACTGGTCTAAGAGGTACCACAGTGTTCTTGGTGTCCCTGCTTTGAGGAGGCAGCAGACTTCTTTGATTCCAGACACAGCACTTTATGCTCCTCTTTTGCTCGGTTACAGAAAAACATCTACTCCTTCCTGCCTGCCTGCCTGACAGTCTTAGCCTTTTGGTCTTCCCCATAAACACAGGATGGATTACTCTGGCTGTCCGGATAACAAAAAAGTCTCATGAAAACCTAAATAGAATCCAGGGTAGGATTTATCTCCTCACAATGGGGCAAAGTAGTACAAGAACATAGTCTGTGCCAATTTGAAGGCACAAGAAGTAGGGCATGAGGAAAGTTTACTCTTTTAGGTCTGTATCATCCTTACCCCACAACAGAAGGGATGGAAGTGGTGAGGGGGAAGAATCGAGCGGGGCCTTTGATCCCCTTTATCCCTGCTCCAGGATGGCTGTTGGGATACATAAACCCCATCTATTATTATTTATGTTGTGGAGAGGGCCACAAAAACTGGATTTTGGGGTTGCCAACCCCTCCCCATCAATCGCACCTGTTGGGAGGTGTGATCAGATATCAACATGCCTATTACAGGGCAAGGCCAGAGTCACCAAATCCCTTCAGTCTTGTACATGTATGGTGGGGGGGCATCAGGGCATGCTGGCCCCTTCAGATCTGTACTGGGAGGGCTAAAATCCCCCCTTGCTAACCGGCCCTTCTACTTGTTAACACACTGCATCTCTAGGCAGCTAGTATGGATGCTATGGAGTTGAAGACCTAAATTGAGGACCCTAAAGAGTGGGTGCATATGGGGTCAGAACTGGGGGAAGGAAGAGAAAAATCAGTGCTAAGCACTAAATGTTTCAGCACTGGCGCCTAACTTATGCAAATGAATTGCAGCCTAAATGGAGGCCTCTAACTTTGGCTGAAAATTGGTGCTAAGCAACTAACATTTTTCCCCGCCTCCAGAGCCACTCACTTTTTAGGCTTCTAGATTTAGGTGCCCAGTGGAAACAGGCACTTTAGGTGCTCAATCCTAGCCAATCTTCAAAGGGGCTAATTTAGGAAACTAAAGTCCCAAAGGTTTATGGATCTGGATTATCCTTTGGATAAAAATGAGCTATAATTGTTTCTAGTAACAATCGGGCCGATACAGTACGGTGCCCTCCGAAGGAGCGCACTGTTAACCCACCATTGGACGCGCATTTTTGACGCACTAGCGTTACCCCCTTATTCAGTAAGGGGCCGAAAACGCACGTCCAATCCCCCGAACCTAATAGGGCCAGCAACATGCAAATGCATGTTGCTGGCCCTATTAGGTATTCCTGCGCGATTCAGAAAACAAAATGTGCAGCCAAGCCGCACATTTTGCTTTCAGAAATTTCTTCGGTCACCGGGAAAGTGCACAGAAAAGCAGTAAAAACTGCTTTTCTGTGCAACCTCCGACTTAATATCATGGCGATATTAAGTCGGAGGTCCTGAAGGGTAAAAAAAAAACTAAGGTCCCTTCGGACTAAAAAAATTTTAGTCAGCCCACAGCTGTTGGGTCGAAAACCGGATGCTCGATTTTGCCGGCGTCCGGTTTCCGAGTCTGTGGCTGTCAGCGGGCTCAAGAACAGACGCCGGCAAAACTGAGCGTCGGCTGTCAAACCCGCTGACAGCCGCCGCTCCAGTCCAAAAGGAGGCGCTAGGGACGCTCCTTTTGCCTGTTTACCACTGGGCTTTATTTAAATACAGAATCGCACACACAGGAGAGTGGCCTGTGCCCGCTCTCCCGCGTTTTTACTGTATCGGCCAGATAGTGTGTTACCAAAAAAATTAAATATTTGTGTGCCACATTATATCTCATTTTAATGTACACAATATTTTACCAAGGTATGTGTTTGCTTATATAGCACACGTTTTATTAGAGAGGTCCCCAGGTCTTTTCAATATAATTTTCACTTTTTTTTAAATTTAGAAATAAGTCCTCTTCCTATTAGTCTGTACAGTTTATGAAAAGCTTTCCCATCTAACTAGTATTTTTTGTTATGTTAAGGTTGCTTTTTAATTTTGTTTTAATTTAAACTATAATTTGATCATTGTTTTAATTAGGGCTTCATTTTTATTTTCAGATTGTTTGTGTCTTATATTATGTTATTGCTCATTATTTAAGATTTTATTGCTTTAGTTATCTCACCTGTTTTGGTTTTATATGTACATCACATTGATTTATATTTGCTTAATAAATTGCAATTAAAATTATGAAAGCAGTATTAATAACCTGAAAAAAGTAAACATTCCTTTTTAGGGAGTAAGGAGAGAGTTTGCTTTTTGAGCCCATGAAGTATTGCAACGTGTAGAAAGGTTTTCTGAGCTGTGAAGATCACGCATTTATTTATTCCAAATATTTCTATCCTGCTCCATCCACAGCTCTGGGCAGGTCACAATAAAACAAACATGAAAACTGACAAATCTGATTATCAGTTATACAAACAAAGCATACTGTAAAATCAGCCACAACAACCTACACCAGAACAAACACTGCTTACAGCATCAGGCACTAATACAACTTCTGCCCAAAGATGGAGAGGTTACCAAGAGACATCAGGTTGTTCAGTTGAGCAGATGAAATGTCTTCAGTTCTAAGAGGAGGCAGCTATCGACTAACAACAAGCTTGAAAAATCAAATCATTGAAAGCCCGAGTAAGCCAAAGCACTTTCAGATGCTTCCTAAAACGAGTCAAAGTTTCATTCTCGCATTCCAAGCGGATGGATTTTATTTATTTACTTTAAAACTCTTCTATACCGTCGTTAAGTTAATTCACCATCACAACGGTTTACAGAAAGGCACAATAAGAAAAAAAAAACCCCAAAACTATAATTGGTATAGATTACAAATTATTCATGTGTCAACATAGTACGGTAACATATTTTAATAAGAAAAGACTGTGTTAAGGCTTATATGTCGGCTGAAAAACTGTCAAGCGGTTACTTCGAGAACATCACTAACAAAACGAAGAGCAGAGTAGGCGATGTGTTCTCACCCCTTGCTGTTTCAGTTTAGTGTTGAGACCAGTAATAGCTTTCAAAATGAAAGGTTAACACCATAAACTGAATCCTTCAAATAGCGCAAGTATTACTATTAACCCCTTCATGCCAGGAGGCAGCTTGCCCTTGGGGAACTCCTAAATGATCTGGTTTCTGCTGGGAGGCTTTCAGGCACGTCTTCAAGATGCATTCCAATACTTATTTTAGGGTCAACTTCTAATAGACACTAGGCCACTTATACCACACTGCTAATGTACAGTCAAAACTGTGTGAAACAGATGTAGCTTAGAAACCCAGGAATGACAAAATCCCCTTCCAGATACCAAGTCACATGGCATCCTCACCTCTGGATGCATCCCATTCAGGGTCAGGAGACTAGCAGGAAATTCACTTCTATCTTCCCTAATCATTAAGGATCAGTTGGGTGATGTGCTGCAGAGCAACATTCATAGCACGTGAGGGGGCAGGGGGAGCGAGTCATGGTCATCAGTAAGCATGACACGTGGTGCTTGGATTTAGAGCCCATGGTATAATGTTCAGAAGGAGTTCCTGACCTTAGGCCAGCCGCTGCAATGACCAGCCTAGGAATGTTGGAAGGACCCATTAAAACAGGGGAAAAATCTCTGGGTGCTTGTGAATGAAGGTTAATGATACCAGAATCCCAGCTCTGGTTTCCACTAACTGAAAAATAAATAAGAGAAAGAAAAAACTATCAGGCCAAAAAAATTTAAAGTACTGGGCAACTGTAAGCTTTGAGTCACTGGTATGTCTCACAAGCTATATGTTATGTACAGCATCAAATTCTTTCACTGACAAAGAAACAGAGTGAAATCCAAACCTGACAGCGTCTTATAGCCAGATACTCTTAACTTCTTCTATGTGAGGAGAATTCCATTGAGATTTGTAATTAAAAAAAAATAAATCTGTGGAAACAAAATGTTTCAAAGCATGAACTCTCTCTGTATCGGTATCCATAATGGGCAATTCTGTATGAAGTAAACCACCTGCTAGCACAGTCACTGATCCAAAGAGCTTACTCATACCTTTAATCAGGCCCTGACAAGCACAGGGGATCTCTGAAGGAGCGGTGGGGATGGTAGAGATGGGCAAACTAGGCAGGTCATATTTCTGTGTTTCTAAATCCAACGTGTGACCAGGCAGCTCACTTGAATGATTTGGAAAACAGTATATATCCTTTATCCAAGCATTTAATCCACATGACATTTTGGTACAAATCTGCTGTGCACTATTTTTGCCTGTGAAATTGAATCCTTGGACAAAAATATACAACAATTCAACGCTATGCAAGAAAAAATGACTTACAGGGATTGTACAGAGTTTTTTTTTTCCTTATTTTGCCATGGCTCTTAAAACAATAAAGAGTTTCCTGTAGGCAGAGATATACTTTTATTTTTGTATAAAATGTCTTTATTGAATTTTAACAGACAAAAAGAGCAGAATATACAACAGTCAACCCTCCCGACCAAACCCTAAATATCTCCACCTACCACATCCTGGAGCCACAGAAATGACACACAGGAAACATCCTTGAACAAAATAAAAAGAATAAGAAAAAGAAAAAGAAACAGTGGAGTATCATCTAGCAGATGACAGAGAATCACATGCTAGCTGGGAAGGCATGTACCTCCTATGCATGCGACTGAACGTTGCTTAATGAATGGCTCCCAGATCCTAGCGAAGGCAGCTTTCCTGCCCTGCAACATCATGGTCCAAGACCTATATTCCAGATTCAAAAGATCTAACATTTCTACAAACCAGTAAAACAGCTGAGCATCACTCTGAATCCATTTATATAAAATGCATTTCCAAGCAATGCAAGTCCCCTTGTTCAGAAGTATACAAGTGGAAGTAATACACTCCACTTCATCCGTGAGAATTCCCAAAACACAAAGAGGTACCCACAGGGACTGTACTCCCCAGTAATTCAGACGAATAGTGCATAACAGATTCTCAGAAACTATAAATCGAGGGCCACTCTCAGAGCCCATGACTCAAGGATGTGTTAGCCCGAGAGCATTTAAGACACTGCGGAGTAAAAATAAGCTTCATATGATATGCCCTATTGGGAGAGATAATTAACAAATCACCCGAAAATACTGCTCCTGCAACCAAACTAATGGAATAGCTTTATAAAAATCATCATCAAGTTGCAATCCCAAATCCAAATTCCACAACTCTGCCAGTACCATAAACATTTTGTAAGAGGTAATGGAGTGCAGGAATTTGTACAAACCTGCCAAGGATTGCTTCTGTCCCTGAAATAAGGACAAAAGTCTTTGAAATGGACCCAAAAAGTAAGGGGGTTGACGAGAACCAACATTTTTTTTTACATAAAACTTGCAAGTTGAAAATAGTGAAAAACGTGTCGGGGCTCAAAGCCAAACAATTCTTGGCATTGGGGGAATGAATAAATTTGCTGGCATTGGTAGTCTGTAAAATCATGAAATGTGCTAATGACCCACACGCGTCAACTGCACAAAAATGTTACAATCCTTCTCACAAAACCATGGCTTACCACATAAGGGCAACCAAGGAGAAGTCTTCCAACAGAGCGACATCCTCTGCCTCACAGATTTCCAGCCAAACTACATGTACGTCACAAATATGTTATGGGATAAATGATGAGGAAGATCTTTCGAACTCACGTGAAGCAGAAATCGTAAGTCATAAGGTGAAGCAACACATTGCTCCGCAGGTTCATCTGCGAAACAAGGACTACCCAGAAGCCGGTCTCCTAAGGCCCTCAAAGCACATGCCAAATTATAATACTGCAAATTAGGAAAACCCCAGGTCCCTTCCCAAGAGGGTACCATCAGCTTAGCAAAAGACACCCTTCACTTTACGCTCCCTCCAGATAAACCTGGAATAAACACGATAAAAGCCCTTAAGATCCAAAGAAGTGAAAAATGAGAGAGACATCATTTGTAACAGAGTAATTTATGGAGAAGAGACATCTTGAACAATGCTATCCGGCCCATGAGCAAAAAAGGAAGTTTCATCCATCCCAGAGTGTGTTTAGGAATATCCCCTAACAACAGTGGGATATTGACTTGGTACCATTTATCAGTATCCCTATGAATAAGGACGCCCAGATATTTAAACGAATCCTCCACCCAGCACAAAGGGAGATCTGGCCATGAATCTTGTAAATGCTCCATATCATCTAGTACCTCGGACTTGTCCAAATTTAATTTAAAGCCGGAAAAAGAACCAAATTCCCGAAAAAGTCCCAGAATTTGAGGTAGAAGGCATCTGGCCTGACGGATAAAAAGTAGGATATCTGCAAATAAGAACATGCTCATAAAAGAAAACATATTAAACACTGTATAGGCCTGAAGGAGGTCCCAAAGAGCCTGGACCAAGGGCTCAATCAACTAGATGAATGGGGGGGGGGGGGGGGAACAAGAGGCAACCTTGACAGGTACCCCTGGACAGAGGGAAGGAAGGAGCAAGACTATTTACAACCCAAATACGAGCACCAGAATTAGCATATAGAACCTGAATGTCATCTGCGTATATGTAGTAGGTAAGACCTCTGTTGGAAAGTAGCTTGCAGAGGGGGAGCATGTAGATGTTAAACAGGGTGGAGGAGAGGGAGAATCTTTGGGGTATGCCATGTGGGAGGGGAATTTCTTTGGATTGTGAGGAGTCTATTCTTACTGAGTAGGATCTGCCGGAGAGATAAGAGTCAAATCATTTGAGTGTGGTGTTACGCATATCCAGCATAGCTCTCTGCTTCAACGGCAGGGGGAATGAAGAAAAGTGGATCTATATACAGAGAACAACCAACAAGGATTGAATTACATAGTCTTGGGTAAACAAATAAGCATGGGTGTAGCTTGCTTATTGCGGCGGTTACTACCCCTAACTAATTAAGCTAGATATTTCACTTAGATGCAGTTCCAACACTGCTCTCTACATTAATGGTGGGGGTGGAAGGGAAATAGAACCAAAAGGTTACTAAGAGTCAAGAGAAACAGATTATAAGAAGGAAAAAAAAGTGTGAAGCTTGCTGGGTAGACTGGATGGGCCGTTTGGTCTTCTTCTGCCATCATTTCAATGTTTCTATATTTCTATAGGCCAATTTCTTTTAGTCTGGTTAGCAGGGTGTTGTGGTTGATGGTGTCAACACTGCAGAAATGTCCAGGAGGATCAGTAGGAAGGATGTGCCTTTTGTCCAGGCCTCTGAGGATGGAGTCTGTGAGGGATAGAAGAAGTGTCTCTGTGCTAAGGAATTTTCTGAAGCCATGTTGTGCCAGGTATAGAATGTTATGGTTTTCCAGATGTTCGGAGAGTTGTTTGTTGACTATTTTTTCTAGGATCTTAGCAATGAAGGGGAGGTTGGAGATAGGTCTGAAATTGGAGGGATCAGCAGTATCAAGGTTGGGTTTTTTGGGGATGGGTTTGATGATTGCAGATTTGAGTCTGTCAGGGAAGGTACCTTGTTCTAGTGAGAGGTTGATGATGTCGGCTATTGGTTTGGCAATGATGTTTGGGACTTGCTTGAGGCATTTTATAGGATTGGGGTTGAGGGGGTGCGTGGCTGGGTTTGTTCTTCGTGTGGTTGATTCTGTTTTCCCTGCACACTATTATAAGATGGGTGAGGAGGGGAAGGGGGAAGGCACCTGTGTGCATCAATGGTGACTTCAGTTCTCAGATGGTAGAGAATGTGTTTTCTAGTATAGGTGGGCAGATGGGAGGGAGTTGGGGGCTGTAAGGAAGGGGGAAGGTAATAAGGGTGGTATCCTGGAAGCAGTGAGGAGTTGGTTTCAGTGGAAATTGTCCTGTGTGCATAGTTCTTTGGTCTAAGAACATAAGAACATGCCATACTAGGTCAGACCAAGGGTCCATCAAGCCCAGCATCCTGTCTCCAACAGTAGTCAATCCAGGCCATAAGAACCTGGCAAGTTCCCCAAGACTAAGTCTATCCCATGCTACTGTTGCTAGTAATCAACAACTCACCATCAGGGAAACTACCTAATGTGTGGTAATGTGCGGTTGCTATCTATGAGGAAACCACTCTGTGATCCCCTCTTAATAGCTACCGGCTTTATTCTTCAAAATCTTATTTTTGTTATTATTTTTATAATGCAACCATGTACTTCTTGTTCATAAATGAACCGTGTGTTTCGTTTCATTTCAAGTAAGTGACCTCCCCCCCTGGCAGTCAGCTCGACCATGTGCAGCGTTCCCGCTCCCTTTTATGAATACTTATCAGTTCTGACCGAACTCTTGAGCTTCTACAAGGTCGAAGCCTCCTGCCCGACACTGGCCATGTTATGACTGCTTGCCTGCTTCAGGGACCATGGAGGAATCTTGCTCACCGTCTTACAGTTCAAATTTCTTTGCCACTTTACGCTTTGAACAATTTCGAAGTACCTGTAGTTTCTCTTATGACCTTGTTGAAGCGCAGGAATTCGGTCGGAACTGATAAGTATTCATAAAAGGGAGCGGGAACGCTACACAAGGTTGAGCTGACCGCCAGGGGGGAGGACACTTACTTGAAATGAAATGAAACACACGGTTCATTTATGAACAAGTACATGGTTGCATTATAAAAATAAAAAAAATAAAATAAAAATAAGATTTTGAAGAATAAAGCCAGTAGCTATTAAGAGGGGATCACAGAGTGGTTTCCTCATAGATAGCAACCGCACATTACCACACATTAGGGAGTTTCCCTGATGGTGATTTGTTGATGTTTGATATTGGAGGGAAACAGTGGTTGAGTTGGTGATTGGTGTATACTGTTGCTAGTAATAGCAGTGGCTATTTTCTAAGTCAACTTAAGAGCAGGTAATGGACTTCTCCAAGAATGTATCCAATCCTTTTTTAAACCCAGCTACACTAACTGCACTAACCACATCCCCTGGCAACAAATTCCAGACTTTAATTGTGCATTGAGTGAAAAAGAATTTTCTCCGATTAGTTTGAAATGTGCCACATGCTAACTTCATGGAGTGCCCCCTAGTCCTTCTATTATCCGAAAGAGTAACTAACAGATTCACATTTACCAGTTCTAGACCTCTCATGATTTTAAACACCTCTATCATATCTCCCCTCAACAAACTTGTCTCCAAGCTGAACAGTCCTAACGTTTTTAGTCTTTCCTCATAGGGGAGCTGTTCCATTCCCTTTATCATTTTGGTTGCCCTTCTCTGTACCTTCTCCATTGCAGCTATATATTTTTTGAGACATGGCGACCAGAATTGTACACAGTATTCAAGGTGCGGTTTCACCATGGAGTGATACAGAGGCATTGTCATCCTCTGTTTCAGTGTGCTTTTTTGACTGCCGCAGCACACTGAACAGACTGTTTCAATGTGTTATCCACTATGACGCCTAGATCTCTTTCTTGGGTGGTAGCTCCTACTATGGAACCTAACATTATGTAACTATAGCATGGAGTATTGCTTATTTTGAATCTTCTGCTATGCCTCTCATAATGCCCAGTCTTACTGTAGACTAGTGTATACTCCATTTTTTCCTTTGTTCAGCTTTTGTGGAGTCCCCTTTATCTATTGGCTAATCGGTAGTGCAATTAAATTCCTCACGTGAAGTGTGGTGGGACTGGGCATCCCTGTGAGAGGGGAAAGGTACTTTCTAACCTAAATCAACTTCAAGCTTCCCTTTTTTTTTTTTTTTGCAGGAAACCCAAAGCATATCTCAAATTAAAAACAAAAGATTTTAATCAAGTTTTTGTGGCACCAGGTTCTTCTCATAGTAGAGGCATTACCATCTTAATTCGTCAGTCTCACTTCAATGGCAACAGTCCACAGTGGACCCTAGGGGGTGCTATATTATTGTGGGGCTCATCTTTGGTAAGCTCACAATATTGGTTTTGGTTTATGGACCAAATCAGTATGATCATGGGTTTTTTTCTGATCTTGTTTTTCGGGGGGTCTCCTTAGGTAGAGTGCCTCTTTGTGCGGCTGATCTGTTCTAGATCATCAGTTGCGCTCCCTGGGTAGACCACTTAGTAGCACTAAAGGAGTACCTTTTCTGTGTGACTCCCTACATGTTCTTGATGCATGGAGAGTGCTCAATCCCTACACCAGGGACTTCACTCACTGTGCAAGATCTGCCGATTCTAAATCCAGACTTGATTGTATACTGGTCTCGGATTCCCTTTTCTCTCAATTACAGAGCTCTGTGTTATTGAACCTATGGGGTGGTAGCTGATCACTGCCTGATGACTTGTGTTTTGCAGGGGCCGAGCTCTGAGCAAAACTTTTTAAATTGGCAAATGGCTCCTTGGTTACTGCCTATGAGTTGCACAATCAGTAACATCAATCTGACCCTATGCTCTTCTGAGAAATGGCAAAAGTTATGCTTGGGGAGAAATCATTCGGTACTCTATTCATTGTAAACGGGAACTGCATAAGGATATTTTGGAACTTACTAATCAGTTAAATCAAAGTAAGCAGGACCTTAATGCACATTCAACCCAGGTCCTCCAATGCAACTTTCTTTTTTGTGGAAAACTTTAAATGAGAGCTTACATAAGAGAGTGATATGTTTTTGTTGAAACAGACTATTTCTATTTGGAAATAAGTCTGATAAAATGTTGGCCAATTTAATGGGGGGGGGGGGGAATGGAAATCTGTTTTTATTTCCAGTCTCCGGGGTTGATGGGAAACTGGCCACTTCCATTAATGATATTGGTGCTATTTTCAGAATTATCATCAATTATATACTGCAGAGGACCTCTCAGCTAGAGCCCAGTTTAAGGAGAAAATATCTTTACAGATTCTGATCATCTAGTTAGGCTAAACATGCCCTTTAGGGCAGAGGAAAATGCTTCGGTGATTACAGACCTAAAAAATTTCAAAGCTTCCGGCCTTGATGGGTTGACTTTATTAAAAAAAAAACAACCCCAAAAAAACCCAACCAAAAGTACTGAACTCAGTTGTACTACTGATTTTGAAGTCTGTTTAATGCCATGGTGGTCAAGGGGGGAGATGCCTAATACACTTCGTATGGCAAATATAATTGTACTTCCTAAGCCTGGCCGAGATTCCAAAGAGCCATCTGTTTATCGACTGATTTCTTTGCTAAATGTTGTTAAAATTTATGCTAAGCTTTTGGCCAACCACTTGGCGGTTATTCTTGGTCTCTCCGGGCCAGGCTGGGTTCATGAAAAAGTGGCATTCTATTATCAACATTTACCATATTTCTCTTTTACTTCACCTTTACAAACACCACCATTTTGTTGACCCTGTCCTGGTGGGGGTTTTATGCTGAGAAGACCTTTGACGAGGTTTTGTGGTCTTTTAGAGAAATTTGGGTTTTCGGGCTTTCTCCCATTAGACCCCTGCTCCACTCGTTGCTCGTTTGCTAGCTAACCATGTTACAGACCAGTTATGTTTATTACGTTCTCTGTAAAAAATAAGAACCCCATTCTTATTTCAGTTCTGTTCTTCTGTAAACAGATGTGACATCACTGATATAATGTCTGTATATAAAAAAGTATAAATAAACAGCCCATAGAAAGCAGCCTGACAAACTACTGAAAAACAGAAATTGCTTAAATGACTGTGTAACCGCTGTGGCCATAACACAACAGTTTAATAGTGGACCCCCATGGATAATAAAGTCAAGGCTGTCAGTAACAGTGTCCCCGAAGAACAGCAGAAAAGAGACACTACAGTCCAGAAAAACATTTAAAAATCCTGAAAACATCCAAACATATAAAGTCGCTAACCCACAGCGAACAGTCTCCCACTGAGTGGGAACTCCCAGCAAACAAAAGACCTGAACCACGAAAAAAGTTTAGCCAGTCCAGTCTAGATGAAATGTCCAAAAAAAAGTAAAGTAGCGGTACAAGAGATGTAGAGCACCTCATTAGCCAGCAAATGTGAAATGGCACGTAGTCCACCATCTATGCTTCATGTCACAGGCTTGGGAAGCTCAAGTAGAAAGGCCTCCACTGCTGTAGATGATTAAAAAAAAAAAAAGAGCACCATCCTTGGCCCAGATCTTCAGGTGAGCACAAAGCGAAAATGAAGATTAACCAGGTCAGAACAAATTGGCGGAAAGGCCCTCCGCAACAGAGACTTTGGGCGAAAAGTCCTGAAAAATCACTAAGTGTTGTCCCTCATAATTCAATTCCTGCTTCTTATGGTAGGCCAAACGTGAAGAGATCTCCACTCAGAGGGTTAGCTCATAACAAAAGTGAAAAAACTAATAACCCACTTGATAAAATGAAAAACATCTGTGGAAAAAACTGCTTTATCTGCTCCTCTCTCTAAATATCTAAGGGATAAAAAGTAGTAGTTTCATATACTAATCAAGGTACCATCCAGGTTACCCAATAATCAACAAAATTATAATCATTAACTGACCACCAACCATCCTTACTTAATTGCAGTGCCACAAAATGATTTTTTCTAGAAAAAATTTTTTATATATCATATGAAGTGTATACCATTATAATTGATGGATACATTTCTTAAAGTTCTTAATAAATCGCCATTTAAAATTGTTTCAGTTCACATATACTTTCTCACACCAAAAGTTGTTGCTTCAGTTCATATATACTCTATTTTCTCACCCCAATATATGATAATATTTTTATAAAACATCTAAATAGACTCAAATCATACGTAACTTTAATTCACCTATGGTTTCTTAGCTTGTCGTCACCCAACATGGCTAGATTTCGGAACTGGTCCATCAGGGAAAAGACGTAGTGATGGTGCTTATATCTTGAATGGATTTAATTCATATATCCAACAACTTCAGTGATTTTCTTCAAAATGGTGAAGAAAAATTGTTTCAAACATTCAGATTTAAATATACTACCATGTGACTCGGAACCTACCAATAAATTGATAGAAAAAGCGTCAAATCAGCGATAACCAATAGAGTTCTTCATTCAAGCCATTAGGGGACTCTGTAAAATATAAATCCAATACTGCTCTTGACAGTTCAATCGTGATGGATAATTGTCGCCATGAATTATGTGTTCAATGTGTGCTGTTTTTTCAAACAATGCGACACTATAGGAGCCATCATCGTTGCAGTATTTAATCGGGACCAGTGTTCAATCAATCGAAGTTTTACTGCCTGACTTGTGCATCCCACATATGCTTTAGCTCAAGGACAGATTAATACATAAATTACATTTTTAGACTCACAATTGGTAATAAATTTTCCCTTCACCCGATACCCCATGATTAGATCTATCCAAATTTCCCCTTCAATGGCATTGTTACATATACTGCATTGATTGCACTTCCGATGGTTTCCAGGAGCTTGAGCTAAATTAGAACTCAAATAAGAATGTACTATTTGGTCTTGTATATTTGACCCATGTGATATGACTTAACAGAGGCTCTTTAAAAATATTATGAAGAGCAAAAATATGCCAATGATTTGTAATAGATGTATTGCTATTCTGCTATCAAAAGGCTTATGAAAGTTAGTTGGAACAAACAAGAGACCATTGTCTAGTAACTGTACTTGAGCTATATTAAGCTCCATAGAAGACAAGTTTACTATTGATGACTCCTGTAGGATTGTTGGTGGGTAGTTCTCCCTGGCAGTTGGTGGTGTTCTTGATGGGGGTCAGAAAAATTTACAAAGGAGACTCCAGCAGAGATCCTGTGTTTTGGAAGTTGCCTTCCAAAACATTTAAAAGAATGGTTCTTTCATCCACTCGATTGTCCGTCTTGTCTTCTGGATCATCAGACTCACTAAAACTGTCACTAGATGAAAATGTAATGCGTTCACGCTTCTGGATTTTCTCCTGACGATTCTTATCAGTCCAAATGTATACTCGATTAGTAGAATAATCAGATTGTTCACACTTAACTTGTTACTCTTAACATTCTTAATTGATGTTTGAAATTGTTCTAACATTTTATACTTTGTTAATTTGGCATCAAAATCTGATGTTGATTTGACCAAATCTAAAGCTTCTTGCATTTTTTCATTAAGCTCAGTGTATTTCTTAACTCAATTCACTATGTGCAACATCAAATCTAGGGAACTTTCATTTAGAATGGCTGTCCATGTGCCCACAAACTCACTATCTTCAGTGAACAACATGGGTTCTTTTTGTATCCGTAAACCCCTTGGACAATTTTTCTATCATCTTATTGGTAGGTTCTGAGTCACATGAAAGTATATTTAAATCTGAATGTTTGAAAGTTTCTCTTCGCCATTTTGAAGAAAATCACTGAAGTTGTTGGATATATGAATTAATTCTATTCAAGATATAAGCACCATCACCACATCTTTTACCCTGATGAATAACCAGTTCCAAAACTGGCCATGTTGGACGACAAGCTAAGAAATCATGGGTGAATTAAAGCTACATATGATTCAAGTCTATTTAAACATTTTATAAAAAATTATCATATATTGGGGTGAGAAAAGAGAGCACATATGAACTGAAGCAATTTTTGGTGTGAGAAAGTAGAAAGTATATGTAAACAAACAATTTTTAAATGGCGATTTATTAAGAAATTTAAGAAATGAATCCATCAATTACAATGGTATATTTCATATGACAAATTCTAAAAAAATAATTTTCTGGTACTGCAATTAAGGGTGGTCGATGGTCAGTTAATGATTATAATTTGTCGATTATTGGGTAACCTGGATGGTACCTTGATTAATGAACATAAGAAACTACCACCATTCATCTCTCAGATATTTAGAGATATGAGCAGATAAAACGAAAAACATTTGTGTAAAAAACTGCTTTATCAAGTGGGTTATTCGTTTTTTCACTTTTCTTATGGTAGGCCTGCATAATGAGTACCTTGTGGACATAGTTGAGAAGCTTAGCCACCATGTCCCTGGGGTTTTTTTTTTTTAATTGCCTGCCTCTGACACACCACATGGTGCACACGTTCAACTTTTAAGGCACCCTACCAGGGCAGGCAGACCCAGTTCCAAAGGCAGCCAGGTCTCAAGCAATTCCTACAGCTTAATATCTGTAATATGATTGGGAAATCCCACAAACCAAAGTTCAACCTCCAGGACCGATTCTCCAGGTCATCTATTTTTGTGTCTTGTGAGGCCACCAGCTTTTCCAATGAAGCGAGCTTGACCTGTAGAGCAGTAGTATCTTCAACTGGCCCTCCACTTTATCCAGCAAGAATTATAATCAGATAATGAGGCTTTAACCTCTGCCATCTGAGCAGCTAGTTCATCAAATGAGGGGGGAGGGTTAGCACTGCAACGACTGCTGCAGTGAGATCAACTCAGGGCTGGCAGCGGGTCGGGTACGGCAGCCATTTTACCTTTTAACACGCTCAGCTTCTCCTTCTCTTTCCTAGTGAGCCACACGGACATCCCGCAGACAAACTCCACAAACTGAGTAGGCTCACTTGCACTGTAATGAGGGCAGGCAGAGGATAAAAAAATAGTAAGGAAGGACTCCTTTAACCAAATGTTATTGGATTCACGGGGGGAAGGCACCTGGAGCGCAAGGCAGAACGTCCTCTCCGCATTATGTGATCTATACTTTTCTTTTTTGCTTTTTCATTTTGTAGATTACCATCAGCCAGGACTAACAAGAGAATAATTACAGAAGCTGCAGTATGACCGATGACAAAAGACAGCCTGAGCGATGGGTCTGTCATGCTAGAAGGAATTTGCTTGCAGTCTCTGTCCAGAACTGGATTAGGTTTGAAAGGCAGTTTCTTGTGCAGAGTTGATAGATGGCTTGTGTGCAGGATCATTTGGTATTCTGGGTGGCTAAAGCTGGCAAGATGCAAGGTGCTTTCAAACAGAAAGACCTGCACAAGGAGCAGTGAAGCGCAGACAATTTGTGTTTTTTTAGCTTAAACTTACAGAAATGGCCACAAGAACGTCCAGCTTGCCCTGCAGGATCTAAGAATGCTCTACAGGACATAACAGAACTGTAAATAAGCTTGCGTAGTTTTCTGCTCTAAGGATTCAGGACCTTCCATTTGCACATCAAGCTGAAAAAATGGCTTTGAGTGTAATGCAAGTTAAAGGGGAAATTTAGACATTTCTTACTACTTTAAGAACATTAGCTTGTGACAGTTTGGGTGAAGACACAGATGTGTGAACAGTGGGGCACCATCTGCTGTTAACACACATCTAGCACGTGAAGCCTCGGCCAGTGCTGCTGGATCTGTTCAGTAAATCCCTGAGTTTTGCTAGCCAGGATAGCCACTAACTCTGACCTCTGCTGCAGTGCAGTGATAGAGCTCCTGCCATCAGGCCAGCCGATACAGGCTGGGGGCGATTCAGCCAGCCTAAAACTCCTGAGCTGCAGCACTCTACCGACCTTCAACTATGTGCACAGAACAGACTTATTTATTTTATTTAGAACTTTTCTATACCGACTTTCCAATAACAGAATTACTGATCAATTCGGTTTACATTTTGAACAATAACAGTGACAAGAGAATGTCTTACAAAAAACAGGTAGAAATAACTTGGAGATAAATATATAGGTTAACTAACAATGAGATACTAACAGTGAGATACAATATAAAATATACATGGCCTAATATAGGCAGAAAAACATCGGTGTGGGGTTGTGCAAAGTCTAATGTTATGGGAAAGCTTGGTGGAAGAGCCAAGTTTTAAGTCTTTTTTTGAAAATAATGTGGCATTGCACTGATTTGAGTTCTGGCGGGAGCGTATTCCAGAGTTTAGGACCAGCTGTGGAGAATGCTCTTTTGCTTAACACTGATTTCATTGGTGGTATCTGTAGATTGTTTCGGTAGGCTTGTCTCACTGGTCTAGTAGAGGTGTGGAGTTGGAGAGGGAATTTGAGCTTGAGTGGGGTCAGATTGTGTAATGCTTTGTGTATTGATGAAAGCACTTTGAAGAGTATTCTGAAACTGACAGGTAGCCAGTGTAGGCTTTTCAAAATATCTACACAGCATTTATTACTTTAAACAAAAAATAAACAAATTTCCTCTCTTCATCTGAAGATCTTAAGGCAGTTCAATTTTTCTGGTCCTGGCAGTGTAGCCTAGAGATTAGACACGAGATCTGTAAAACTTGGAGAGATGGGTTCAAACCCATTGCTTACCCTTCACTCTAACCATTACACAAAATGTCATCTACCCACCCGGTCTTCAAACTTGAGACTGTACACACACGAGGAAAAGGCCTTTACAAACACCTGAAGTATCCTGTAAAACAATGTATGCACTAACAGTAAACATAATAGTGTTAAATCAAAGCCTTGATTTTTTTTTAAACTATTTTTGTATAATAAAATTTCCTGAAGCTTCGTTTGCGCATTGTGTGCACCTTTAGATTGTAAGCTCCATGGAGTAGGGACCATTCTTGTGTATATCTGAACAATGCTGCATACGTCTATTGCTGCTACAGAAATATGCTGTAGCAATAGTAAGAGTTGCGGTATTTTTCTTCTTTTTTAAACTTTCAATATCATAGGCACAAGTGACAAGACAAGATCTGCTCCAGGATAGAAGGCAAAGGTTTGGGAAAAGGTTGCCTCTAGGCTTGAACGCTGAGGTTTTTGTTCTTAACACAGCAGACCAAAATGTATGGTGTGTATATATAACTCCACAATATGAGGGAGATGCAAAAAAAGTAATAGTTCAAACAAGGAATAAAAAGTTAATCTTTTCCCAAGTTGTCATTTATTAGGTTTTCATTTTTCGGCTGCTCCAGAACTCAACATATTAGATTACAATTCTCAAACCGGTCCCCCGACACGGACCCATGTTTCACTCCAAGCTGCGTCGGGTGGGACTAGAAATAATTTTAAACACTGTAAATCAAAGCAAAAAATACAAATATGTGAATAACACTGGACCAAATAAAAGGGGGCTGTACTTTAAATAACGCTGAGACACATACCTTAATGCTGGTATTTTGTTGAACATAATTCGACTAAAGGAGAGCGGACAGAGCTGACTGTAGCGTCCATTTAAAGAGCCGGGTTTTGACACGAAACGCTACACCAATCAAGGAGCACAAACACAAAGCAAGTGAACCAATAAGAAAACAGTAAATCAATGAAAAAAATGAAGAAAAAAAACAAAATAAAATGAAACCATTCTATTTCATTGAGACCTTTAGGAGCTAAACAATCCAATTTGAAAATCCATTTTTGCTCCCTGCGTAATAAAGTTTCTGAAGAGTTGCCCCCACGTTCTGGTGGGGGAACAACATCAATAATCAAAAACTTAAGATCTGCTTCTGTATGAGATTGCTGGGACCAATGGGGCACCAAGGGAGCTGGTTCACGACCAGTCCGAATATTAGACCTGTGTTCAATGATCCGAGTACGAACTGAGCGAATAGTTTTACCCATGGGCACACTATCACATCCTCCTCGTGAAGCACAGCTGGTAGAAACATTTAAATGATACACACGATGTTCAAAGGTAGAGCTGGGTAGCCCGTCAGGGCATACGGAACAATGACCGCAGGGTAAGAAACCAGATGAGAGAGAGATTTGTATCCTTTAACTGGGAGTGAGCTAATAAATCTTTGAGGTTACGACCACGTCGAAAAGTGAACCTTAAAGGAAAATCAAAACATTTATGTAACACCAGAATGGGCCAATGGCGACTTATAATAGTTGTAGGATCCCGGGTGTGAGTGGTGAAAGGTAGAATACAATTAATGCACCCATCAGAGGAACGGGTTTGAGGAAAAAATAAAAGATCACGATTCACAAAAAGTGCTCGTTTAAAAGCCTTTTGCAGCGAGGGTACCCTCTCTTCCTAAACCAGGATATCATCTGCTTGATAAAATTATTTTCAATTCCAATCTGTCATTTACCAACAAATTAAAGGGACAGCCATGGGGGCCACTATGGTCCCCAGTTTGGCTTGTCTCTATGTTTCCAAGTTTGAGGAACTGTTTATTTACTCATCTACTTGGCTTCCATTCATTCACACATGGAGACATTACATTGACGATGTATTTATGATTTGGACTGGCACTGACATACAATTTTACATGTTTATTGAGTGGTTAAATTCATGTAATAAACATCTACAATTTAATTTTTGTATCAGTTCTCAACAAATTGCATTTTTGGATGTCACTATTACAATTGAGTCCGGTTCCTTTTCCACATCTATATTCCGTGGACCTACTGATAGAAATACTCTGTTAAAATATGACAGTCACCATCCTTCTCATTTAAGGAAGAACATTCCCATGGGGCAACTATTAAGGCTATGCCGGCTCTGCTCATCTAAAGCTGACTTTTTTTTTTATCAAGCTAAGCAGATGATATCCCGGTTTAGGGAGAGAGGGTATCCTCGCCGTTCCTCTGATGGGTGCATTAATTGTATTCTACCTTTCACCACTCACACCCGGGATCTTACAACTATTATAAGTCGCCATTGGCCCATTCTGGCGTTACATAAATGTTTTGATTTTCCTTTAAGGTTCACTTTTCGACGTGGTCGTAACCTCAAAGATTTATTAGCTCACTCCCAGTTAAAGGATACAAATCTCTCTCTGTCATCTGGTTTCTTACCCTGCGGTCATTGTTCCGTATGCCCTGACGGGCTACCCAGCTCTACCTTTGAACATCGTGTGTATCATTTAAATGTTTCTACCACCTGTGCTTCACGAGGAGGATGTGATAGTGTGCCCATGGGTAAAACTATTCGCTCAGTTCGTACTCGGATCATTGAACACAGGTCTAATATTCGGACTGGTCGTGAAACAGCTCTCTTGGTGCCCCATTGGTCCCAGCAATCTCATACAGAAGCAGATCTTAAGTTTTTGATTATTGATGTTGTTCCCCCACCAGAACGTGGGGGCAACTTTTCAGAAACTTTATTACGCAGGGAGCAAAAATGGATTTTCAAATTGGATTGTCTAGCTCCTAAAGGTCTCAATGAAATAGAATGGTTTCATTTTATTTTGTTTGTTTTTTTTCTTCATTTTTTTCATTGATTTACTGTTTTCTTATTGGTTCACTTGCTTTGTGTTTGTGCTCCTTGATTGGTGTAGCGTTTCGTGCCAAAACCCGGCTCTTTAAATGGACGCTACAGTCAGCTCTGTCCGCTCTCCTTTAGTCGAATTATGTTCAACAAAATACCAGCATTAAGGTATGTGTCTCAGCGTTATTTAAAGTACAGCCCCCTTTTATTTGGTCCAGTGTTATTCACATATTTGTATTTTTTGCTTTGATTTACAGTGTTTAAAATTATTTCTAGTCCCTCCCGACGCAGCTTGGAGTGAAACACGGGTCCGTGTCAGGGGACCGGTTTGAGAACTGTAATCTAATATGTTGAGTTCTGGAGCAGCCGAAAAATGAAAACCTAATAAATGACAACTTGGGAAAAGATTAACTTTATTCCTTGTTTGGACCATTACTTTTTTTTTTTGGCATCTCCCTCATATTGTGTGTTTAATAATTTTTTGGAGTGCATATCTCCTCTCCTTGTTTCATGTTGGATTATATCTGTAGTGTATATATACGTAACTCTACATAAAGTTACTCATAATGGATCTGAAGATAGAAAGGGAAAAAAAATACTGTGCGAAAAAAACAGGGGGATCTGCAGGTAAGGTTTATTCAGTTATCCTCTTCCCTTCTGCAATGTTTTCGTCTTGTGTCTTCACAAAGAGTGACATCCTATGAGGCTTGCATTATTAGTGGCTCACTCTTTGCTGCCCTACTCCAAAATACCCTGGATATTGAAAACGGGACACTGCAGCCCAAAGCTTCAGCCAACGTATCAGAGAGGTGGAAATTAAGGACTAACTTTCTGTCAGTGGGGCAGTAGAAGAAATCCTGGCAGCAGAAGGCGGTACCTTTAGGGTCATCAGGAACAACAATGGGTGGAGCAAGGTCTGGAAGTTCCTCCTCACCAGGCTGGAACCCTGCGGCCCGGAGGTGGCTGATGTCCAGCAGGTCTGGCATGTCCACAGATACATCTACAAAACAAGGAGGCGGCTCCGTCACTCAGGAAACCCAACAGATTGTATAACGTCAGAACTTAAAAAGCATGCAGCGCTGTGTTCTCAGACCAAGATACAGATCCAATCGCTTCACAGGCCAAGCACAGAGCCTACCATTGGAAAGACGCCCATCGCCTCGCAGACATAGGGGCTCAGTCCTACCACCTCTGCTTAGCAACCATGCACTGCTGAAGACCAACTTGCATACAAGTCGCAACTCAAACATGGAAGCATTCCAGTGCTAACAGACAAAGAGCAAAATTAACCGAGAAAGCAGGCCAGAGCCATTACAGAGAGCATTAAGGGGGCCATATTCAATGGCCTGCATTGTCTGCACAGCAGGCGGGTTAGTGTAGCTCATGCACAGTGTACCAGCTCTCAAAAGAAAAGCAAGCCACATCGCTCCCTTCGCAGGTACAAAGCCCGGAAACTGAGTGCCTGCTCTTTGTGCAGGTAGCTGAGAGGAGGCAGACACAGCATGCATATTTTTGGAAATCCCATGCACTTGAGCCATCTTCCCTCCACCCCCAAACCTAAACACGTCCACAGAAACGTATCCCATTATTGAGGCTGAGCAGCACATGCATGGTGGAAGCCACGGGTACTTTAAGATTTCCATCCAGGCCATTTCAGCCAGACTGAAGAAGATTTTCAAAGCTATCAAAGACCTGGACAGTCTGGGACCTCCCAAATCCTTCTGAGAGCATTCATGACCCTTGAGGGACTGGGTCTTGCACACCTAGTTTAGATCATCCCGAATCTGATCTGGTCCAGCAACACCAGCATCCCCTGGGAGCAGGTGGAGCAAAGAGTGCTTATAATACTCTGGAAATGCATGTCTTTGGGAAGGAGCTCATTAAGTTTGTCCGCTTGTATGATAAGACTTTTGGCATGGCTTGGTTTGGATGAAGCAGTGACATGCTGTAATCTTGTTTTGTAGATCACTATTTTATGCTTGTTGCTTCGATATATTTTAATAAAGATCTTCACAGACAGAAGGAGACCATTTAGACTTGTGTTAGAGGAGTTCTGCTGACTCATGGAGAAACAGTTCTGAGAACCAAATATTCAGTGCAAAGAAACCAACTGAGCTGCTTGGTGCAAGGCAGGAGGAGTGGAAGGGTGCATGGGACTGCCTCGTGTCAAAACTGATCTTCATTCGTGTTCCTAGCCTTTCCTGCACGTCGCTGGAGTGTTTTGAGTCTCTGCTAAAATCGCGATGAGCTGTGGCCCAGGACAGGGCATCTGCTGATAAGCAATTTAAATTTCTTTCATAGTGCTAGGGTACACATTGGGGGTTTTTTTGGATCATGGCAGGCAGAGGTCATCGGACCCTGTTGCTGGCAGCAGTGTGCAGAATTCTTTAGCAGCGCAATACGAAAGGATCTCCGAGCTTTGTAGGCTCTCTCCTGGTCTGAGCAGGCCTCTGCAGTTGTCCATTTTCAAAGCCTAAAGCCTCTTCCATGTCACAGTTACAGCAGCAAAACAGAGGGTAATGCTCGGAGCCACAGACAAAGTCCCGGGCAACTTGGCCTGAGTGGGAGCCCCCTTCCTCAGAGTGAAAGTCCACACATGGCTCACAATAAGTGTACTTTTAGCTCTCTTAAAAGGGGGCACAAAACAGAATGAAGACTTAAACATTTTCAAGAACGCACGCACTGTTTTACCCTGCTCGGCCACCCACACAGAGCAGGCACAAAGCGTGTGAATGCTTTTATCAAGGGCATCATTTTTGCCAGCTGACTTTCAGCGGGAAACTACCCACCATGGGTTTCTCTTCGACAACGAAAGCGCAAAGTCCATGCAGATGTATCCTCAAACTCTGCAACTCCATGAGCTGCTCCGAAGCGCCTCCTTACCGTCTCCATTGCACCCTCTTTCTGCGTGTGAAATGTACAAACGCCGCCTTCCGCTTTGACCCAGGGAACAGTTTTATTTGATTTCATTTGTGATCTACATTGGTCGGTAAAATTGCACAGTGTGGATTATAATATAAGTCAATAATACAAAGATAAGGAGCAAATCACACACTGGCCTGCAGGCTCTCCCAAGGCCCAGGGACAGCCTAAGGAGGCAGAAATACCCACTCAAGGCTTTCCAACCCCACCCCCGGGAGTGGGGTTGGAAAGCACGAACGGGACATCGGGAGGGCAGATTTATAAAAGGCCATTTCTGCACAGAAGTCCCTTGAAAATGACTCTCAGAGTAGTTTGCATTTGTTTAATGTTTGTGGTTGAATAAGTGTGTTTTTAAAAGTAAATGAAGACCGGGTTTAGGAATGCTAAAGATCTCTGTATATCCCATTATTTGGATATTTTAGTTTACATCTATTTATTTGGATATTTGTGTGTGTGAATTGATGGCTCAATTTTCTTTGTTATTGTAGATTTATGTTTCTTTTTTTGCATCTTTTTTGTGCTTTTCTATTGTAAACATGGGGGAGGGGACAGAAAAACATACAGAAGACCTTTCCAAAGCCAGCCGAGATCTCATCTCAGGAATCGGAAAGAGGATGAGGCTTCGTCATACGTCCAGGCCCTTTAGACCGCTGACAATTGCGACATCTCATTTTTGCTAAAAATGTCAGTCAGCAGCACGAGAAAGGAGTTCCCTATTTCCTGGGTCACCTCTTTTAGGAGAAAGGCTCTCACTGCTTTCATAAAATCACCTCTCTGCAATCTTCTCCACAAAGAAAGGGTCGAAGTGGAGCTGGGTTTGTGTCTTCCCGGCCCCCACATGCTTTATTATGCACCAAACGTTTTCAGCGGCAGAGCATGCAAGACACCTACCAAATTTCTTGGGTACCCAGTCGAGGCCAAACGTGAACTTCTTGATCTGCACCACCAAGTATTCAGGGAACGAGGCAAAGCGAGAGGTTCTGGGAAATACAAGCAGATCGTCAACGACAACGGGGCCAACAGCATTTCTGAACAAGCTCAACGGCGCTGGGGCAGAGTGAGGATTTGCGGCACGTTCACGACAACTGAGGTTTTCGAAACAGGCGGGGGGTGGGGGGGGGGGAGTGTGGACAATAAAAATAAATGCCCCCCCCCAATCAGAAAATGGCAATTTAAAGAGACTGTGCAGGCCTGGACTTCCCAGCCCCTGTTCTGTACTGTTGGAGATGTACTTACCTCTGCTAACACTACCTCCTGGAAACTACCCAAAAGGAGCTGCCACTTTCTGGAGTGTCCATCAAGCGGATGTCTCTTCATCTTTCATGATTCAGCCTGTCCTGAAGAGACGGAGCCAGTATGCGACCCACTGCGTCAGCAGAGGATGCGTCAACGCAATGAAGTGCAGACTTTGGGTCCGGTAGTTCTCCTTTTGTACTTCCAGCTCAATTGGACCCTGGGCTGGGATCAGACGCCCTGGAGCCTTCGTACGCAACAACCCAGGGAGCCTTCCCCACTACGTTACGTCTCCTCTCAATGCGCTGACAAGTCCAGTAACTGCAGCCACAGCCCCCCGGGAACCCGAAATCCGGCCACTGGGGGGTTGCCACAATGTGCTGACCGTGAGCTCCCTTTCCAGCCCCGGCCAACCTAGGAAGCGAAGACTTGAATGGGAAACAGGACCCAAATCCCTCAGGCGGCAGAATGCAGCTGGGCCGGTTCCTTCAATGCGCAGTTTTTACTTTTTCACAAAAAAACCCCAAAACTTTTAGAACATCTGTGAACTTTTGTAAATAATTTAAGTGTGTGTTGATAATTCTTGAATATAAACACCGTACAGTTTCTTTATATGTTCCATCCTCTTTATCAGGTATCCAGAAAAATAAAAACAAACTTGAGTGCCTCATTTTCATCCCACTTGGCTGGATGAACACAGTTTCAGTGGTAACCTAACATCTTGACTATTTGCTCCCGGCTGCCACTGGAGAGGAGCCTTCGGGCAGGTGACGGCGGCGTGCTCGTGCTTCCTTGCACTGCGGAGTGGGGCCGAACAGGAAACCGCCGAGGGACCAGCTTCCGGCACTGGGAGGGAAGGCAGCTCTCGGACCCCGGTGCATCGTCCCAAGCACAGTGATCCCAGTACGAACACGCAGGCATGAGCAAGGTGGGGCGTGGCACCTACGTTATTGAACAACAATGTCCTTGTGTGGGGTTTTTTTATCCCTAGCATAACACTTTATGAAGACGTCTTATCTTTTTTTTGCAAAACCAGAAAAAAGTAGGGCTTGGGTAAATTGGTGGAACAGATGATCCATTTTGGGGTTTTTTTTTGCTTCTTTTCTTAAGTTCCTTTGCCAGGAAAAGCATGCGACTGGCCGGGCCGTACCTGCTGTGGCCTGCCAAACCGAACACTAGGAAACCGGCCTGCAGACCGCACCATCTAAAAACCCAGAAGGCTCGAGAATCCAGGGATGCAGTCAGGCTGAAAGCCAACTCTACCCGTGTGCCCCCTTTCCCGTCTTCCAAGAAAAGCAGGACTGGAATCACAGTCAAGGTCGCCTGGAGGGCCCTAGCCTGAAAGCAGCTCCTCCAACTCTGCTCCCATGAGAAAAGTCACGTGAAAAAGGGACCACCCCTCCCCTGAGGTGGTTCACTTTTAGCACTCTGTGTCTTTCCCCTTCATGTCCTCCCCCCCGCCTCACCCAGTGTGACAAGCCCAGGACACGACACATGGCCTTCAGCGCCTCTGCCCCCTCTAAAGGTGGTCAGCACCTCACAGGGAAAGCAGACAGGTAACACGCCTCTCCCCTCTGAGCTTATTTCTCCTGCCATTACTCCGAAAGCCTGCACCACTGCCTGCCTTGACGCTGCTTGTGGAGAATGCAACACTTTCCTTGCGTGACCCCAGCCCCGTGTGCCGGTCTAGCATGGGCGAGGCCATAAAGTTATTTGGACTCTTTGGGGCAGGAACCCCGACTCGCTCTTGTACCGCGCCTTGACTTCCCAAGGTGTAGGTTCGTTGGGCTGGGGGGGGGAAGAAAGGAGTCCTCTCGGCTCCCGATGTGACAGGGATGGATCCTTTGCACATTCCCTTGTGTCTCTCCCATGGGGAGGGTACTGGTCCCTGTTGTGCAGGCAGTGAGCACAGAAATAAATACTCTGGAGCCATTTGGTTAAGTGTCCAAAAGAAAAGGCTTTACTGTTAAACACGGACGGTGAATGTCACAACTCAAACTGCAGCCCCACAGAAATCCCTCTATCTGTGCAGGACTCACTTATATCAGGGTAAGGGGAGACTTCCATTCTCCTGGTTTAATTAAGTGGAAGTTCCCCGATGGGCAGGATCTTTAGGATGATCAAACCCCCTTCCAAGCTGATAAAAATAGCAAAGTATGTGGCAGAGAGAGTAAATCCTCTCTCTCTCCCCAGGGGGAGGCAGCCCCAGTGATGTTATTTTTCCTTTACTCGTGGTTCGCAGACCTTCAGGATCTCCCTGATATTACACAGTCTCTTTAGTACTCTCCCTGGATCCCTGACGTGAGGGACCTTCTTGGAAACAAGCAGTTCTCTTGCTTCTAACAGGAGAGAAGGAGCAGCCAAAAAAAACCCTCCTCCTTGTTCTCCTAACAAAAAGGTTCTTTCCCCAAACTGGAACAAAAACTAACAGCGGAGTCCCCTCCTCACAGCAGGTCACCACCACGTCCGGCGCGTTATCTTCCCTGTCCCTGGGCGGCTCACACGCAGGGTTCTCCAATCCCCAAAACAGTGTCCAGTGAGCTCCTAAATAAAATGATCAAAAATCCCTTAACATTAGACCCAGAGGGAACTCAGCTGGAAGAGGAAATCCCTCCAGACCCTGGTCAGGAACAGCAAGCTGGGCTAGCCTGCCTTTACTGACTGGGCCTGGAAAATAAAAGAGATAAACTCTCTCTAGCTCCTTACTCTCTGACAACCTAAAGGCCTGCTCCCTGAGCTCAGTGTGGCGAGCTCCCAGACAGACTCACAGGGGGGAGGGCCACGCCAGGCTCCTCAAAAGGGAGGAGCTGTATTTGAATGGAACCTCCCTCTACTCTAACCTAATCTCTCTCTAATCGTCAATGGGGCCGATGCAACAAACGAGCACGGAAAGCAGGAGCTCAGTGTTGAGCGCCCGCTTTCCTAACGCGTGCCCAGACACCTCTCCTGAGTGAGCGATGCACTATATAATAAACGAGGGGTTGCGCTGCCAAGGAGGCGCTAGGGAACTAACGTGCGCCCCTAGCTGCTCCTTGCCAGTGGGTGCCCAGGAGAGGTGGCTGTCAGCGGGTTAGGAAAACAGATGCTCAATTTTACGAATGCCTGTTTTCCTAACCGGGGTACAGCCACTGGTTAGGAAAATGAATGCTCGTTAATTGAGCGTCTGTTTCCCTAACCTGACCGCCGGCCCTTTTTTTTTTTTTTTTTTAACCTTTTGGTTCCTCTGACTTAATATCGCCACAATATTAAGTCTGAGGATGTACAGAAAAGCAGTATTTTCTGCACATTTTTTTGGGCAGCTCAGAAAATAACGCCTGCTCTGGGTAAATGTGAATCAGTTATTTACTCTTTCGGATAATAGAAGGACTAGGGGGCACTCCATGAAGTTAGCAAGTAGCACATTTAAGACTTTTTCACTCAACCCACAATTAAACTCTGGAATTTGTTGCCAGGGGATGTGGTTAGTGCAGTTAGTGTAGCTGGGTTTAAGAAAGGATTGGATACATTCTTGGAGGAAAAATCCATTACCTGCTATTAATCAAGTTGACTTAGAAAACAGCCACTGCTATTACTAGCATCAGTAGCATGGGATAGACTTAGTTTTTGGGAACTTTCCAGGTTCTTATAGCCTGGATTGACCCTTGGTCTGACCTAGTATGGCATGTTCTTATGCATTTGCATGTGAATAGCGCTATTAGTTTCGCAGAGGTGTGGACGCACGTTTTGGGCATGCTAATCCCTTTATAGCCTAAGGGACATGGACATGTGTCCAGCCATGGGTAAACATTGCGCTCGACTGAGCGCACTGTTTTGCATCGGCCCCCATTGTCACTAAGCACTAGGGCACTCTGGTAACCTGTGGAGTACCTGGGTTAACACCTGTATACATGGAGCAAGCAAATGGTGAAAGCAGGCAAAAAAAAAAAAAAAAGTAAACAAACTGCTGAGCTTACTTTATGCCAGCAGACTTGGCCTGCAGAGCGCTGCTCCAGAAGTCGTCGACGTTGCTTGGCTCAGTAAAGGCCTGCAGACAGGCCCTGAAGGGCACCCTGGCACGCACCAGCTCCGGCGGAGGCCTCCTCAATGTCTCTGCTTCTTTTTTCTTCTGCTCATATGCAATCACTTCATCTGATGAAAAGCACAGGGCAGCAAATGAATGGCTGACAGCATCTTACACAGAAGCTCTCTCTCTCTGTCTGGCAATGCAGCACTGATTCCCACCAAGTAATCAGCGTTTAAGAAGCGGCAGCAGTAAAGCCTCAGATGCAGTGGCTCCCAAACCTGTCCTGAGGGACCTCCAGCCAGTTGGGTTTTCAGGATACCCACAATGAATATGCATACAATGGAGGCAGTGCATGCAAATCTCTCTCATGCATATTAATTGCTGATATCCTGAAAACCCAACCTGCTGGGAGTCCCCCAAAATAGACAAGAACGACTGCCTTAGAGACATCTAAATATTACCCAGTCTATTTCCTGACTCCAGTGCCTCTCTGTTGGGTCTTATTTCAAAGTTCCTTTTTGCTCCAATATTCCTTACATTTTCATCCCTGCAGCAGTTCATGCTATATGTATTTCGGATTTACTTGCATCCATGTGAAACCTGCAGGAGCCTCCGAGGAGGATCAGCATACTTCCCCCCCCCCCCCCCCTTCGGGGAAGGCCAGTCCAGTCCTGTTCTCCCTTCATTGCATGCAGGAAGCGCTGGTTCTGCTTATACTAAAAAAAAAAAAAAAAAAGCAAGAGCTTGCCTGCCCTGAAGAAAAACCAAAAGGAACCAGCTGGCAGCCCCAGATACAGCAGTGGCCTGATTTACTTACATTGAGAAAGCTGGGCTGTTGCTTTACAACACTGGGTCTCGGTCTACAGAGTGCAAAGAAATCAAACTAAAGGGGTGCAAAATTTAGCAAGAACCCGTCGCAATGAGGAACGTCACATTTTTTACAACAGGCCTCCACAGGTGCCAATTACCTCGGTACTTTTACTGCACTGATTTGTGGCTAACTTTCAAAGAGAAGCTGCCCAGGTAGCATAGAGGACACACCTAAAAATATCCAGGGACTTTGTGCCTCAAGCAGCTGTTTCCAGAGCATGCATGCTACGTATATGCGACGTTTTCTTCTTTATAGTCCCAGCTAAAAGGTGCATGCATAACCCTTTTACCCAGGTGGAGGGAGGACAACTTTCAGCTAGGCCAGTGGCTTTGAAAATCGTGATCAAGACCTGAAAATGATTCCAGTTTCTTTTATGTCAGTCCAACGCCATGAAGGCAGCTGCGAAGTCTCCCTTGTGCCCTGACACAGCTGGAAGGGTTCACGGCCTGTTGCACTTACACTGTCAGGGGGTGAAGGGATGGGATGGAGGGCAGGGGGAGAAGGTCCACAGTAAACAAACATTTAACCAAAGAAACAAAAGCTGCGGACAACCATAGCAAGTCAAACAGCCGCCAGAGGAGCAGGTGAACCAACAGACTTCTATGCAAAACACCGACTGCAGACAGTGGAGCCCGGGAAACCTCCAGATCAGCCATGGCTGATTCACCTGCCACCAGAGGCTCGGCGCATGAAGCCAAAACAAAAAAAAAAAAAAAAAAAAGGGGGGGCCGTCACTTCAAAATCTCTCTCATGGAAAGATCCTGGAGCCCAGGCACTGCCCCACCACCTCGGCTTCCTTCATCCTGGGGAGGATGATTCCCGGATGCGACCTTGCTGCATTTACAATGGAATTACTGCAAGTGGGTAGCTCTTTAACCAGTTTAGGGAGACCATCAGCTGCAAAGTTAGGGGCCTAAATTTGGCTGGAAATGTGGGCATGTTTTGAAAAGTGACCTGCAGGATGTTATAATTAGAAGAGAAGGCTTCAAGATCCTGCTTGCTAAGCTGCAGCCACTTGCCTACACAGCCAGGGTCATTTTTTTTTTTTTTTTTATAATTCTTCATTTATTCAATTTTTCAATTTTTACAAAGCAGAAAAGCCTGTTAACTCACACCGCATTCAAATTAAGGCAAACATTACAAAGATAAAAAAGGAAAGAAAACATTTTTTTTTTACAGATTTTTACCACTGCACTTCACAATCTACAAACTTTTTCTGTTAGTAAGGTCATAAGGTAATATGGAGATCCAAGACTTTATTAGGACAAAAACATTTTTAGAAAAATTCTTTAGAAAGAAATAGGGAGTAAAAACTCATCCTTCTTATATCACCTGTCAGTTAGGTAGTACTAGCCTCCGCTATGCGATTATCCAAACTCCTTAACTGAGCTGGTTCAAAGAAAATATTTTTGTTGTTTTCTAACTTTAATATACATTTAAATGGATATCTGATATTAAATTGAACACCCATTTATCTAACTTCTTGACTCATGCCCAAGAAAAGTTTCCTCCGAATCTGTGTCACTCTTGTCAAGTCTGGATATATCCAGACTTTTTGACCAAAATATAGCTTGTTCCTATTCCGTAGAAATACTCTTAATATCGTATCTCTATCTGTGGGGAACAGAAAAGAAACTAGTAACGTTCCACAGAACTCTATTTGCTCTTCCAATGAAGTTTCCAGGAAAGCAGTGAGCTCAATTCCCGCATCTTGAGCTTGCTCTGGTGGAGGTAATTCACTCATATTTCTTGGTGAAGCAGCAAAAAATATTTTGAAGACTGGTGGTATTGCTTCTATAGGCACTGAAAAAATTTCAACTAGATATTTTTTAAATTGATCCCTTATCGGAACCAATTTAATAGAAGGAAAATTTAGAACCCTGAGGTTCAAAGGACCTTGATTTGTTCTCCAAGTTTTCAATTTTTTTTGCAGCAATATCTTCACCTTGAATCAATTTTGTTTGTACTTCCTTAATGGAAGTTATTTGCTTAGTCATGTCCCATCTTATTCTCTTGAACTTTTATCAGGGGTTCCATAATCTGAACCGAATTCTGTGCATCATTCACCACAGTGACTAAAGAAGAAACAGATTTTTCTAATGCAACAAGAACCTTCCATAGAGAGTCCAGAGTAATCACACCTGGTCTCGGTAACTTTGGCATAGGAAGGTCTTGTCTTACCCCACTTTGCCGGAAGACCTCTTCTATCTGCGAGGATTCGTCTGCCGTGTCCTCTCTCCTCTCCTGCTTGTTGAACACTCCGCTCGAGCCCGGCACAATCTTTCCTGCCTCTCCAGCAGTCGCAGCCTCCATGCTGCCTGCTAAGGCTCCCGCAGGTGCAGGTAACGTAACCGCCGCCATACCTCAGATACCAGCCTCCAACATCGAGCCCCTTTCGGCCAACAATTGCCGCGGCTTTCGATTCTGGTCCGGAAGTTTGCTTTGGTACGGAGGGGAGGGCATCTCAGGTGCTCCTGGGCTTAGCGAAGCTTGTTCGTCCATGAGGGCCTGGCCATGTTCTATAGCCGGCTCCTCCGCGGACTCTCTTCCCGGTGTAGAACGCTTGTCAGCATGAAGAACCCCTCAATTGTAGGTTGGGAAGGGATAGGTACGGTAGGTGTAGAGGTATTCAATCACACCCTGCCCCTTCCTCTTCGTATGAGGCATGATTTGAGGTAAAGTAGTCAGACTGGGGAGCTCAAACGCCGACCTCTCCCTACGACGCCATCTTGGGATCTCCAGCCAGGGTCACTATTTATCAGCATCCTTCATCGTTTGTGCAGCACTGCCACATGTAGTCAGCACTGTCCAGACACACATGAGAGTCATTCTGGAGGTGACTCTAAGCTGCCAAGCAGAAAGGTGTGCGACAGCATTTGTGCATTGAAGAATTCTTCAAAGAGGAAACATATTTCTGGAGTGATTCCATTTTCTCAAGACTGCAAAGGGACAACTTTTCTCTCACCTCAGATTATGCCTGCTGAGATCCTTTTGGAAAAACCCACCTGCTCCGCTCTTACCTTTGTTGGTCATGGCCTCCATGGCCACCGGCAGCTGCATGAGATAGTCTACTCTCTCCGTGTAGCGCACCTTCCTGGACTGACAGCACTGAATCCGCTCTTCCACAAGAAACCGGAAGACGTCACTGGGGTTCTCAAAACCGATATTGTTTCTCTGCGATGGACGGAGAGGGAGAGTCAGGGGGATTTCCAAGAGGAATTAAGCACACCCTCTCCCCCACCAAAAACATGGGCTTTTCTAAGCAGAGGAAGACTGAACCAAAAAGAATACAGATTACAGTATGCTATAATAAAAATGTTTCTTTTGTGGATTTACCATTTACAATAAGACTGTTTTTCTTATTTAGCTTCCTCCTGCGCAGAAAACAGACAGGTACTTTGGGGAATGACCAATACCAGTTACCTGCCCTTTCCTCAGGTTGAAGATTGAACTTACACAGATAAGGGCAATGTAATTAACAAAACAGTGTCACTGTTTTTACAGTGCTTTGTGTCCAAAAGGTCCCAGTGTGCTTTATAAACAATTGCACAATTAATACAGTTACTGTATTACTGCATTCATGGTATATAAAGACTTTTTTTTTTTAAAGAATGAGAAATTACTACTTACCTGATAATTTCCTTTTCTCTAGTGAAGACAGGTTACTCCACGATCAGTGGGTTATGCACCTCTACCAGCAGATGAAGACTGAGCAGAGCTGATGTCATGGTATATATACCCTGCACTGACATCAGCCCGTCAGTATTCTCTGCAAAAGCCAACTGTGGACAACTAACACCACTTGATTATAACTTATCAGACAACTACTCAAGTACTCAGTCAATAGGAAACACTGAGCTCAGACAAAGAGGAAAACATCACTAATCTAGGGACTAAACAGACACCAGTTATTCCCAGACACGCAGCCACTCAGGACCACCACAGAACTCAAACCGGCAGCCAAGGGCGGGAAGGTGGATTAACCTGTCTTCACTAGAGAAAAGGAAATTATCAGGTAAGTAGTAATTTCTCAGCATTCCTTAGACTCTATCAAAGAGGCTGTTGCCTTGGATAGAGTCTAAGGACTCACGCTTCAGACCTAGCAGGCAACGGCTCAACATCCACCGATAAAACATCGCCAGAGGACCATTTCCCTGATGAAAGGTCCTGGAACGGACCTGAAACATGGCTACGTCGGTGACCCTTCAAACCATCAGATAAGTCGGGGTGTTGAATGAGCTTATTTTTCAAGCCACCAGAGACTGCCTATCATGCCTATCTAGGTTGTTTTATAAGCGTTTCAATAGTTCCACCTATACCCTTCGTTGGGATCATTTAAAAGGCTGTTGGAAGTGTCAATTTGAAACAGTTCATTGCGGGAGTGATTTCATTCACCTTTATTAGTAATACAAATATTTTATATAGACACAAAAAAGTTTTTTTTGAAACAATTTTCACTCAATGTTTTCACATGTTGATAGTACACACTGGATGGAGGAGGTCCGTTTATGATTATATTTCACAACCATATTACCCCGGTGGGGATTTATGACAATTGTATATGAAACGTTCCTCTCCTTCCATAAAAATTTTTCTGGTAATACTTATTAATATTTGCGAACCATATTACTCTTTTTTGAGATTTGAAATTCAACAGAGCGAAGGGATAAATTTATTGTGAAGGATTTTGTGGTTTTTCATATATGTGAGATGGGACATTCCATGTGTGTACTCCCACAAGGCACTAGGATCCTATGAACACTAACCCCAGATGCCCAAAATTTGGATGCACAATTTGCGCAGTCTAAATGGATGCCCAACCTTAATGTGCAGGCGTGGACTGTCACTTTTTTGCCACAGACTTGTGCAGAAGGCACGCAAACGCAGCCACAGCCTACCACGCAGCATCTCAGAGAAGCCTGAGAGCGGGGCCTAGCCAAAAGACTGCTCAATCACCAAAACAGACGAGACTCCACAATCCCTTCACAGAGGTGAAAATGAACATTGGATCAGCGTGCCGAGGCTTGGAGATCAGACCAGAAGAGGGGGGAGAGGAATCCTAAAATTCTCTCTTATGTATTTATTTATTTACATCCCCCCTTACCTGAAACCAGCCTGTCCTGGCCAAGTACAGAGTCTGTCTCCAGCTTTAGCGGCGAGGGCTTCCTGCACCATGCTTGGCTTCCCGCACCTGCCAGACTCAGCTGATCCTCTCCTGGCAGCTAAGTCCATGCTGGAAAACCAGCTACCAGACAGACACTCAACTGAGGGAGGGATCATCAGATATCACCTCAGCAGAACTCAGAGGGAGGGCCTAAAAGGTTATCACCTCAGGAAAAGTGATGTGCAATTACTCTCCTCTTTTTTTTTTTTTTTTTTTTAAACAAGCAATCCCCAGTAGAGATGTACATCCACTAATCTGCTGGAGATGGAGAATACTGGTGGGCAGATGTCAGTGCTGGGGTATATATACCATGACGTCAGCTTTGTTCCGTTTCAATCTGCTGGCAGAGATGCATAACCCACTGGTCGTGGATTAACCTGTCTGAATGCTGAGAAAAGTTCTGTTTACAACCACATGTTCATCTGGTCTGATGGACATTCCTACAGGGGAAACCAGGGCATTGTAAACTTTTGCAGTATGTGAAGGCAGATTAAGCGATAGCCTCCTTAATCCAGCACAAAATAGTCACCTTCGAAGCCTCGTCACCCTACTTAGGACCCCCAAACAAGACAAACAGATGGTCCGAACGCCGGAAGTCATTAGTAACCTCCAAATAGCGCAAAAGAATGCGACGCACATCCAAAAGATGAAGTTCCCTCTCCTGAGGAGAATCCCTGAACCAGTTCGGAAATGCTGGCAGATCCACCGCCTGATTGACATGAAAAGCAGAGACCACCTTGGGCATGAAGGAAAGAACAGTGCACAGCAAAACTCTTTCGTAAATCCTAAGGGATCTCGACACAACAAAGCCTGTAACTCTGAAATGCATCGAGCAGAACAAATGGCTACGAGGAAAACTGTCTTCAAGGTCAAATCCTTAATGGGAGCCCTCCATAAAGGCTCAAAGGGAGCTCTGCAAAACACCCGAAGCATCAGGTTCAAACTCCAGTCCGGACATAACGGGTGTACGGGAGAACGTAAATGCTTTGAGAAAATGCGAAATGTCTGGATGCACTGCCAGCGACCAACCGTGAACTGTGCCCCTTAAGGCACCTAAGGCAGCCACCTGAACCCTAAGAGAGTTGAAAGCTAAACCCTTGGCAACCCTTATTGCAGGAAGTTCGACACCTGGGGAATCTCCATTGACAAAGGATCCAAAGAGCGCTGGCAGCACCATGCCTCAAATAACTTCCAGACCCTAACATAGGCCATAGAAGTAGAAGACAGATGCGCCTGAAGAAGAGTGGAAATGACCTGCTCTGAATATCCCCTCTCAAAAGAAAGGCCGCGAGAGAGAAGTGATTCTCCCGATCCGAAAATATGGGCCCCTGACGGAGTAGATGTGGAAAATGTGCCAGCTGTAGAGGACCTTCCAAGGCTAATCGCACCGTGTCCACGAACCACGGGCGACGCAGCCACTCCTGAGTCACCAACACTACACTGCCTGGATGCCACTCTATGCGCCATAGAGGCCGACCGATGAGAGGCCAGGGAGGAAAGAGAGAAGAATGCCCGTGAGCCACGGACATACCAGATGGTCCAGTCCTACCGAGCCTATTTCTCGACAACGGCTGACGAAGCGCTCCATCTTTGCATTGGCTCAAGTTGCCATCAGATCCAACTGAGGCATGTCCCACCTGGCGCAAATGAGGTTCCATGCTTCGGGAGCTAACTCCCACTCTCCCGGATTGAGCTGTTGCCTGCTGAGGAAGTCCGTTTGTACATTTTCCACACCTGCGACATGAGACAAGGCGATTCCTTTGAGATGGCACTCCATCCAAGCGAACAACAGCCTCGCCTCCAATGCCACCGCGAGACTCCGTGTCCCGCCTTGCCGGTTGATGTAATCTACCATCGTCGCGTTCTCTGAACACTCAAACCATTGTGTTCTTGACCTGAGGAAGAAATGCTTGGAGGGCCAGCCCTCGTCTTAAGGCGGTTGATGGATCAGGATTTCTCCATTGGAGACCAAAGCCCTTTGTTGAGGCAGACTGCACCCCATCCGGATAGAGTGGCATCCGTGGAGATAGACCCTCCAAATTGGGTGGTTAAGTCTACTCCCTGTTCCAGGGTGCTGCGTGAAAGCCACCATGATAGACTGACTCTGGACTCTAGAAGGAGAGATGACGACACCGGACACCACCACGATAACAGCGAACAGTGCATCGGACGCAAATGAGCAAACGCCCATGGGACCAAATCCAAGGTGGAGGCCATGGATCCCAGAACCTGAAAGTGATGTCAGTCAGATTCTTCCTCTGAAGCAGGGCTTGGACCTGATCCTGCAACTTTGTTACACGGTCCACTGCCAGAGAAACCTTGCCTTGGAAAGTGTCGAATAGAGCTCCCAAGTAGACCAATGACTGCGTGGGCTCCAAATGACTCTTCTGGACATTTATGACCCAGCCGAGCGACTGCAAGGTGAGCAACACCCTCTGAACCGATCTTACGCAGTCCTCCTGAGACTTCACTCAGATTAGCCAGTCGTCAAGATATGGGTGAACAAGGACTCCCTCCTTGCACAGAACGCCGCCACGACCACCATGACCTTGGTGAAAGTACGTGAAGCCGTCGCCAGGCCAAAAGGAAGAGCTTGAAACTGGAAAAACTGGCCCATCACCTTGAAGCAGAGGAACCGCTGGTGAATCCAGCAAATCAGGATGTGGAGATATGCCTCAGTGAGGTCTAATGATGCAAGATACTCTCCTCTGCGTACTGTGGCCACCACAGTTCTCAACGTCTCCATGCGAAAACGGGGAACTCGCAAACACCTGTTCACCTTCTGCAAATCCAGAATGGGACGAAAGGTACCCTCTTTTTTTTTTGGGAACCACAAAGTAGACCGAATATAGTCCCTTGCCCTGTTCCACCAGAGGAACTGGAACAATGGTCAGGAGATCAAGCAGCCATTGTAGCGTCCCCTATACTGCCTCGCGGTTGACGTTATAAGGCCTCCCGCACCAGATGCGAAAACTCGAGACAATCTGCCTCAGACAGCTTCTACAACGGAATGGGTGCCCCTGGCTTCATTGGGTAGGTTTTCCACGACCAGCACCTGGCCCGTGGACTCTTTGCCTGGGCACCGACCTTAACGAAAGGACTGCTGACGTCCCGAGCCCGGCTTGGACCCTGAAGGAGCTGAAGACCTACCAGGGCGAAATCTGCGAGAATCCCGAAAACGAGCCCGCGGGGGGGAAAACCTTCCCTGAAGGTTTCCTATCCTCTGGCAATCTGTTGCCCTTGGACTCCCCCAGCAATTTCACCAACTCGTCGAGATCCTCCCCGAAGAGAAGCTTGCCCTTAAAGGGGAGGTTACAAAGTTGAGACTGGGAGATAAGTCTGCTGACCAATTACGCAACCAGAGCAGTCTACGAGCCGTAACCACAGACACCATACTACATCACGAGGACCTAATCAAGTCATACAATGCGTCCGCGACAAAGGCAACTCCTGCCTTCAAATGCGCAGCTTGCAAGGCCGCCCCCCCGTCGGGACTGGGGGTTGCAGCCGCCTCCTGAACCCAGCAAAGACAGGCTCTCTGCATGAGGTGGGCGCAATTCACCGCCCTGAGACTCGACGCTGAGACCTCAAAGACTTGCTTCAGATGAATCTCCAGTTTGCGGTCCTGAATGTCCTTCAGCATAGCGGCCCCGGCCACAGGAATGGTGGTCTTCTTGGTCACGGCAGACACCACCGCGTCCATCTTCGGTATCTTTAGAAAATGGAAAACATCCTGCGATAGCGGGTAAAGTTTCACCATGGCTCTTCCCACTTTTAAACCCACATCTGGCGAGTCCCACTCCTGGGTCACTAGCTTATGGACCTTCATAGGTAATGGGAAGGAAGTCGGACCCCAAATCCCATCCAGGACCGGTTGACACCTTTACTGTCTGATTCCCCCTGTGAAACTGATCTCCAGGACCTCCAAGCTCTGGGGAATGAGAGGTCGAAGCTCCTCTCGCTTAAACAAGCGCACTATGCTGAGATAGTCTTCAGAGGATGGGAGGTCATCTTGTCCGGGTTGTCCTGTATCAGATCACCCATATCCTGGGTGAGTCCCGGATCCTGATCCGCCCCAGAGTCTGAGGGATCCCCGAGTGGGGCCAGCAATCTATCCACATCTTGAGCCCCTTGGTGAGCCCCTGCAGGGTGATGGCAGTCCGGGGACCCCGTGGGTATCCGCTTTGGTGGAGGTTCTGCCAAAAGGTCCGGCTGCACTGCTCTCTTCAGGATCTCCTGCTTCCTGGCCAGGAACACCTGATGCAGCAGGAGCACAAACTCAGGGCAAAATTCCCCTGAATCAACACCACCCCCTGAAGGAGGGTCCGGGGGCCCAGGTTCATCCCCAAAAGCTGGAATTTAGTCCACCGGAGAAAGAATGGGAGGGGGCCTCTTCCTCCCCTCGGCAGCTGCCACGAGCCACCCTCCCCCGCCAAGGAGGACCAGAGCCCTTGCCTGCTTGCTGCTCCCCCTGAGGAAGTTCCCTCTTGCCCTGAACAGGCAGAACACTGGAACTAGCATTTATGGCCTGCCCTGATGCCCCACATGCACAGCAGGTTCCCAATTTAGGCTGGGGTGCCATTGAGAAAAACTAGCAGCAATGTGGTCGGCCAGTAAGAAAACCTTTGCGCGACTGCAGGAGCTAAAAATAGAAAGACTCCCCACTGGCGCGAAATTGCTGTGAGGAGAGCTGCCAGTGTGAAAATAAAAAGAGGCTTCACACGTGCAAAGGCCTACCCCCCCCCCCCCCCCGCTGACGTACTTGGAGCCCCGGGCAGTCGTGAGGACCTGCAGGGTTAAGCTCACCACTCCAGCTGGCCTGCCGACGAAACGGCACAGCCCGACCCCCAAATGAACTCCTCCTACCTTGAAAGGCTTCTTCCTTGCTTTCTTTCTGATTTTTTTTTTTGAAGAAAACTTTTACCCTGACAAGAGTTGGAGTCTGAGGGAAGGAGTGAGAGGAGCCTCCTCAGTGCTCGAGGAAACCAGGAGCCCCTGGATATCGAGACACTGGCACCGATGTGGGCGAGACATAGGCAGGGGTATCCAGCCCCCTGGATACCCAGCTTCAACTGAGGGATGGCCCACGAAGGTGCCTAACACCTCAGGAAGCTACATTACTAACTACAAACTAGCCCAGGGGTCGGGAACCCATGGCTCGCGAGCCAGATATGGCTCTTTTGAGGGCTGCATCTGGCTCGCAGACAAGTGTCGCCATACTTCGCGGTTCCCCGCTGACCCAGCTGCTCCCCGGTCCTCCGCCGCCCGGGCTTAAAATGCTGTCAGCCCGGGCAGAACGCGGCAGGACAGCTGGAGTCAGCGGCACCGGCGTGCTCTCTTCTCCTCCCCCCCCCCGCGGCCCGGAAGAGGAAGTGGAGAGCATCGGGTGCCTGCGCGGGAAGAAGAGACCACACTAGCGTGGTCTCTTCTTCCGCGCAGGCACCCGATGCTCACCACTTCCTCTTCCGGGCCGCGGGGGGGGGGGGAGGAGAAGAGAGCACGCCGACTGGAGTCATCCGGGTGCCTGCGCGGGAGTCATCGGGTGTCAGCCGGGTGCCAGCGCTGGAGTCATCGCGCAGGCACCCGATGCTCTCCACTTCCTCTTCCGGGCCGCGGGAAGAAGAGAGCACGCCGGTGCTCTCTTCTTCCCGCGGCCCGGAAGAGGAAGTGGAGAGCATCGGGTGCCTGCGCGGGAAGAAGACTGCAGCGCGGCTCGGAGGAAAATGAAAATCTTCAACCGCGGCCGATGGGACTCCGCCTTCGCCTCCGCGAGGGCTGAAAATGAAGGAGGTTAGCGTTGGGAGGTGGCTGCTGCTGCCGCGAGTTCCCGGGGGGGGGGGGGGGGAGAGTGAATGAGCGAGCAAGCATGTGTGTTTGAGATCCTGTGTGTGTGAGTGAGAGATTGCATGTATGTGAATGATTGATTGAGAGCCTGTATATGTGAAAGAGAGTATGTCTGTGATTGAGATCCTGCCTGTGAGAGAGAGAGCATGAATGTAAGTTTACCATTGGGAACCTGTATGTGTAAGTTTGTAATTGAAAACCTGTTTGTTTGAAAGAGTATGTGTGTATGATTGAGATCCTTTGTGTGTGAGAGAGATCATGTGTATGTATGATTAAGAGCCTGTGTGTATAAGTAAGAGAGAGATCATGTGTGTCTGTGTCTGATTGACAGCTGGTTTAGGTGATGGAGCATGTGAGTATGTGATTGAGAGCCTGTGTTTAAATGAGAGAGAGAGACCATGTGTGTCTGTGTGTGATTGAGAGCTGATTTAGGTGAGGGAGCATGTGAGTATGTGATTGAGAGCCTGTGTGTAAATGAGAGAAAGAGAGGACATGTTTGTAAGCATGTGAATGAGAGTCTGTGTGTGAGAGAAAAAGACAGCATGTATTTATGTGATTGAAAGCCTGTGTGTGTGTAAGCGTGAAAAGATAGACAGCATGTGTGTAAATGTGTAATTAAGAGCCTATATAAGTGAGAGAGAAAAAACATTTGTATATGTGAGTGACTGAGAGCATGTGTGTATAGGTGTGTCATTGAGAGCCAGTGTGAGAGAGAGCGCTGGTATGTGACTGAGAGAGGAGAAAGTTCCAAGCAAACCACCCCACCTCCTGCTAATTCAGAACAATCTCAGGACACCTGGATATCAAACGTTCCCAGGTATGCAGAGCAAAAAAAATTTTGTATCCTTATTATTTTTCATTACTTTATTATTTTTCATTACTGGATCTTTGTGTCTGCTATTTTGAAATATTTTGTTGGTATCTGGAAATGTTTTATATGAGTTTTTAATTATTGGATATTCCACTCATCAGCTGTTTCGAAATATGTTCTTTTTGTTAGTACAGTTTTACTGCTGATGATTTTATATTTCTTGATTTGTTTTATAAGGATGTGTGATGTTTCTTTTTTCCTTTGTTACACTGCATACAGAGACTCTGGCTTGTTGCAGTTTCCAATTCAGTTTTTGTCTGCATGCTTCTTGTTATGCGTTTTGGTCTCTTTATTCTATGTTAGGTGAGGGACAGCACGTGATTCAGGTGAGGTTTTCTGCTGGCGTGTAGTTTCTGTGTAGGACTCTATAGCAGCCTGACTTGGTCCGTTTTCCTAATAGGAGATGTATTGGTGTCTTAAGGCCTGGTGTAATATTTTCAGAGACTTATTGTACTTTAAAAGTGTGATCTTACATAAAATGCACACATTTACTTGTATTTAGTTTTAAACATATTGTATGGCTCTCATGGAATTACATTTTAAAATATGTGGCGTTTATGGCTCTCTCAGCCAAAAAGGTTCCTGACCCCTGAACTAGCCTATCCCTGGAAAAAAAAACCTTTCCCTAATTTAAAAAAAAAAAAAAAAAAAAAGTTAACTATCAGACTGCAGATTTGCATCTCTACCATCTGCTGGAGTCAGAGAAATACTGAGGGGACAGCAGGTGGCCCTCTCGTTATGTAGCAGTGCCCAAAGTTCTAATTGTTCTCTGACTCCATCTGCTGGTAGGAATGCACAACCCACTGGTCTGGACTGATTTGGGACATTCCTATAGGGGAAACCAGGGCATTGTGAACTTTTGCAGTATGTGAAGGCAGATTAAACTGATGTAAAGATGTCCTCCCACCTCCCATCTTAACACTACAGTTTCTACTGTTAGGGCCCAGCGCTACACTCAGGGTGCCCCATGCCACTGGGTTTTTGGGATTGTGATGTCTGTCATGTTAAGGACTTAACCTTCATGAAGGCAAAAAGCGAGGTCTTAGAAAGTATGACATTTTATGGTATTATTGATTCATTTTAAAAAGGGATACTGCTGCTTTAAATCTAGGGGATGCTTTAGTAGTATAAATCAGTGTGCTTAGAAAGTATGACAATTTATGGTATTATGTACTTTTGGCAGAGGTCAGGTCAATTTGGTGTACAGGAGGGTTTGGGTAGCCTAGTGACTAGGTGGGCTGACTCATCCTCATCTACTATGTAACAGTAGCAGGAACTACACTGAAAAACACTCCAGGTGCCTAGTAAAGTTATCACAGTCAGCAGTGCTATAGTAATTACTGTAGAAAATATTTGTATCCAATATAAATCCTTGTATGGCTCCTGCACAATTAATATGGCAACGTATCAACTAAAAATACTTTTTTTCCTTGGGAAAAGTAATTTTTTTCTGGTCTCAGATGCCAGCGAGTCCAGAAATATGGAAAGATTATGTGCATATGCATGATTATACACACACACATATATATATTAACTGTATTGATGTGCAGCTTTTATTACCATCATAAAGCCCACACCAATGATCCCTATGCATTTTAACCTCCCAAACTCGAGCCATGGAAACTATTAGCCAGGCTATAATAAATGCAGCAGCTTTCCAGTGCCTAGTGAATAAGTTTGGATTAGCACAGTATCCTTTATGAACTATGTATAAATGCCCTCAACCCCTAGGGACACAGATCCTTCTCAATATAAATGGATCGCACACTCATTTCAGATGGCTCAAAAAAAAAAAAGCAAGCGAATGCTCAGCCCACTGATTTATACTACTAAAGCATCCCCTAGATTTAAAGCAGCAGTATCACTTTTTAAAATGAATGTAGTCAGTCAGCACAACCTAAAACAGTGTGTATGTGTGTGGGAGATTGGGAGCTGGTGTGTATGAAAAAGGGATCCTGTATACATGAGGGTGCTGGCCTGTGTGAAGGGATTGTGTATGGGAGGGAGAGCCTGTGTGAAGAAGTGAGTGAGAGAGAAAGGGAGCTTGTGAGACTGTGCATGCAAGAGAGAGGGACCCTGTATAAGGGGATGTGTGTGTGTGCGAGAGAGTGAGGGAGCCTATGTGAGGGGGTGTGCATGTGCACTAGAGAGAGGGAGCATGTGTGTGTGAGAGAGGGAGGGACAGAGGGAGCCTGTGTGAGGGGCAGTACTGAGAACAGGGTCAAAGTCTGGGAGTGGTGATAGAGTGGAAGGGGTTGAGCCTAGAGGTGGAGGGGAGAGATACTGGCAGGTGGAGGAGTTGGGGCCTGAGAGGGCAAAGTGGCCAGGGGAGTAGGGAGAGAGAGAGTGGAAGGGACACTCTTACAGTGAATTTCTAGGGAAATTCTGCTCAAAATATTTAAAATTCTCCATCTTTAAGTAATAACTTTTTTCTGTATTAATTTAAAATGTAATTACTTAAAAAGACTGTCATGTAAATTGTGTTATTTTGACCAATATAAAGTTTGCAGAATTTTAATTTTTGTGGGCAGAATTCCCCCAGGAGTAAATTTCTAACATTTTTAAAGCACTTTTTCAAAAATAAATAGCAGAACCAGAAAAGGTGCACAGAAGAGGGACAAACCTGATAAAGGGGTTAGAATAGCTCCTTTATGAAGGAAGGCGAAACAGTTTAGGGCTCTTCAGTTCCTTCTCCTGGAAGCAGCAGGCTCGCAGCGACCCGTGAAAGGGCTTTCTCCATCGCAGATCCAATCATATGGAACTCCATTCCTCCCACCCTGAGATCCTTAAAGTACTAGACTATCTACTTAACCTAGCATTCAAAGATCTAGGTGAACCCTACATTTCCTCACCACTATTTCTCCTCTTCTACTCTGCCCTTTTTTTTTTCCTTTTGTTGTTTTATTATGATTGTGCTATCTGTAACCTGCCCCGAACGTTGGAGGGCGCAGGCAATAAGTCCTTTTAAATAAATAAGCAAACAAACGTGATTGATGCCAACAAAATCACAAGCTGTGTGGAATAAGTTGATAGGGGGCGGTTACTTACTAGGGGGGGTTTGCAGTCCCCAAATTTTCCTTTTTGTTTTTATGGGGTTTTTATTTTGCTTTTAGAAATAGCATGCATTATTTGCACATGGCGAACACTAAAACTATGTAGTGGGTGCTAGGAGGCAGGGACGTCAGCCTCACTGAATGGCCGCCTGAATCTTCGGCTCCGGGTATCTGAGGACTATTAGAGGGGTCAGCAGTTAGCACTCGGCCCCCAGCCCACTAACTTTTTCTGAATCGGTCCGGTATTGATGGCGGCGACCCAACGGAGGACAGCGGACCTGGTGGACTTTTCGTACGGGGGCAGTCCCGCGGCTCTGAAACATCCACTGGGGAGGAGGAAGCAGTGGCGCCGGAGACCACGCTGAAACGGGAGCGGAAACCTGCCCGTCCCGCCAGGAACTCAAATCATGGCTCCAGGACATAAAAATCGAAATTATAAAAGCGTTCAGAGAGGAAATACAGGACGCCCTGGGGGACATCCGCAAAGAAGTGGAGGAGCTGGGAGGACGGACCCACGAGGTGGAGCAGGCCGCTGAAGAGCACACCACCAGGCTGATGCAGCAGACGAAGGAACTGGCACAGTTAAGACAAGCCACAGAGGAACTGACTACTAAGATGGAGGACTTAGAAAATAGAAATAGACACAATAATATTAGGATCAGGGGAGTACCCGAAGCTGAAGGGACGACTGACCACACTGCCTTGGTTCAGGCTATACGTAAGGCCATCTTAAGCTCAGATGCTGCTCACCCTTATGATAAAGAAATTGCTATCGAGCGAGCTCATCGCTCGCTAGGCAGATCTAACAACCACCAGCCCAGAGATATCACTGCATGCCTACATGATTATTCTATTAAGGAAAAAATTATGAACAATGGGCAACATACTATGGAAGGGATCCACAGTACAACTTTATAATGATCTCTCAGCCACCACGCTCCGAAGGCACAAAGCCATGAAATATGTCACCTGACACGCTGAAAGCAGAAAACGTCCAATATAAATGGCTCTACACCCCTTCGGGCTGCTTTTTAACATTAGTGGCCATTCATGCACGGTGAGAAATCCGGAGACAGCTGAAAAATTCCTAAGGCAAAAGGGCATGGAGGTGAAATCGCAAGCAGAAAGATGCACACCCCTAGAGCGTACAGCAGCACCGCGGTGGCAGAGAACCAGCAAGGGCGGTAAATGACTCAGAAGGAATCAAGACGCCAAAGCACAAGAAGAGGATGAAGCAGTCTGATACCAGGGACGAGAGTGGAACTCCTTTGTGCCACCTTGACACAGATTGGTCCATACTCCTCCTCACTGAACCACTTTATAAAGAGGGCCTAGCGCTGATGGGGCCCATTTATAAGCGAGTGTGATGAACTAAGATCTGAAGCGAACATTTGGACGGTATGGGTAGGGGGGAGGAAATGTAAAAATGTTTGTTACTTAATGACACCATATATTGGGGTAATCATTAGCAGGCTACAGGAGGTGACTTCATTCCTCCTTACTAGACAGGGTGAGGATGGGTTCCTCACTGATGATTGATATGGGGCGGGCAGGGGATGGGATAACTATAGGAGGGGGCAGTGGAAATTGTGGGAAATATGCGCTTGCCAGCAAGCCATTTCATCAGGGTTTAAACACTAACTTCCCTTCTCCCTGACATTTGCCTGAATAAAAGCATCACTTGTGCTTAGGCCTCTCTGCCTAGGAAAGGATACCTGACTTCATGTATTTCTCTGGCTTGTGCTTAGCCCTGAATTCCTGGGGGAGGGGCTGGGTGTTCCCTAGTCAGAGGCAGGACAAAGTCAGGAGGTATAGATTTCAGCAGCCAATGAAATGATCCGTGCACACCCCCTGAGCCAAAGCCAATAGTGTAGGGACTCGTCTGTTGCTATGGGAAAGTAGCCAATCATGTAATGACACATCATCTGCCTTTGTATGAATGTACAATAAAAGGAAGAGCCTCGTGAGGGCTCAGCCCTTTTCTCCTTCTCTTCCTGCCTGCGATGAAAGCTGTCTCAAGTGTGTTCCTTGCCTCCATACTCTACATCTGGTGAGCCCGACAGTGATGATAAACTCCATGCTTATTTCGGCTGGTCGTAATATTTTGAAAAAAGTACTTCTTAGTAATTTTTAGAGTATTTCTCAGCAAGTTTGTTCCCCACACTCGTAAGCATGGGCAGTGATTTGACTGTACAGCAGAGGCTACATGCCAGGGAGCTGCAGAAAATAATCAATAATCATTATTTCATCACCAGAAGAAAAATAGCGCAAGTCAGCCTGGGGGACTTAGAAAAATTAATAAGTGAAATAGCTTGCCGTTGCCCTTGGTATTCTGGAACTCTAAATACTCTAAATACCCAGGAATGGATTTCAATCGGCAATTGTCTTCATATGGCTCCCAGAGCTCCCATAAAGCAAAGATTAATCTGGCAAAAATGCACAGAGGCCATCGAACACATAGAAAAAAAAAGTTTAAAGACAGCAGTTTCAAACCATGTGCTTTTAGAAGCAGGCAGACTCAATCAGAATACCCTTCCCCCATCTTATGCTCAGTCTCCCTCAGAGACAGCAAATTCTTTGTATCAGCTCTCCATACCCACACCCAAGCCCATTCACACCTTCCCCATTTCTTTAGAAAAGCAACCCTTGAGAACAATAGAGCCTCAACCTGGCCTGGGTGGGGCGATTAGCATTGAATTTCAGCAGAAAGAAAACTTTACAGAAGAAGAATTATTAGAAGGACTTCAAGCCTTCCCCATCACAGAAAAGAACCATGAACAAAGGGGGACAGAAAATGAAATAGAACATCTGGGGACACACACTCACATGGCTCCTGTGGCTTCCTCTGCGTCCACCTCAGAGAAAAGGCCCCAGGAAATAGAAAACACTGAGGTCAGAAAAACTAGCCTTCCTCCATCTTGCCTGCAACCCCCTTCCCCCACCAACCACTCCCTGTACCCTCATTTGCCATTGCCTGAGACAGTCATTGATTCTGCATCATCAATTTGTCCAGGTAAATTACCATCTCAAACCACTGCTCCCGGTAACAATTTATGTGCCGTGGTCAGCATGGGATTTCATCTAGAACATGGAAATCTCACAAGAGAGGAATTATTGAAAGGGATTCAAGCCTCTCCTATTACAAAAGGGATTAAAGAGCTGGGTGTGGCAGCAAATGCCATGAGCAGTGGCTATGCCCCCAGGTCTTCAAAGAAATCAGCATATAAGACCTTGGGCCAGGCAGCTGCACTCCTGCGTTACAAGCAAAGAAAATATCAATATGAAAAAAAGGATTTAATTAGACTCCTGCGTTACAAGCAAAGAAAAAATCACTATGAAAAAAATGATTTAATGAGACAGTACAATGACCTGTTACAAACCAGACTACATCTAGTGCTGGAGCAGGCACAGCAAACTTGGAAAAAATGGTTTCTATTAGTCTTTGAATTCAGTTACAGAAAATCTGCATACTTTGAGAGTATTTTCCCCCACAAAGTGTATGCACAGCCTTATGTTAAAACTGTACTGAAATTTGAATAATATTCTGTGTAAATTACATGTGAAAGTTTCCCTTTTGCAAAGTTTATTTGGCTCACATTTAAAATGACTCCATTTCTCTGAGATTTAAGTTTAAAGCAATTGCTTGAATTGCCAGTGCACAGATTTTTATTGTAATTCTCCCTTTCAGGACAAAAGTAAATTAAAATAGTATCTGTCTGCAAGGAATCAGCAAATCCTTGCCAAGCCATTGTCTGTGGTCGATGTTATCAATTGTTAAACAATGCTATCTTTAAGTTCCTATTGACTGAAGGATTAACTCCTTGGGTGCAGTTCTTTTCTTTTGAGAAACACTGCTCCTCCCCACCTTTACTGTAACTCTTGCTTGCCACTCATGGGGGAGGGAGGGAGAACTTTTGAAAAGAAAAAAAAAACTGGACTTAGTCCTGCAGTTTCTCTCTCTAGCTTCTATATGTTATAACTCAGCATTCCTGCACTAGCCCTTCCTCGTCTAATTTTTAATACTTTCAAACTTTAGCGTGCACCAGACAGAGCAGAGCAAACAGCGTGTTTAATTTCCTATTCTAATAATTATATGAAGAAATTCTATTCTGATACTCCACATTGAAAGTAAGCTCAGAGTATTATTGATTGCAACTTGGCACAATAGTTGCATTCTATAAAGTAATGATGGTGTCTCCACTAGGAGGCGCTATGTTATTCTACAGGTTATATTATTGTTTTAATAATTCTGTTGTATAATAGTTTTTATTTTTCAGGCCTACAGACCTTCTGTATTAAGGACACTTCAGTTTTATTTTCTTTTTCACAAATTTTTACAGAATTCTGAACCTTATAATTTTTACTGATAGAGGTTGCTACTTCTAAAGCAATCCCTCCCAAGCCTTTTCTTGCAAATCCAAATTGATTTTATTAAATTGAATAATAGAATTGATTTCTTCAAGGTTAAAAAAGTAAGAATTTCACTTTAATCCTTACCTTAGTAATTTTTTGCTGTATGCCAGTTTTTAATATTTTCCAGATTTACAGCCTTCCTGCCATGAGATGTGAAGGTGAACACTTTGCAGTTTATTTTAACATTTTTCTAACACCTTTTGACTTTTGATCCTTGATCTAATTTTGTTTTTGATTACTTTTTGATAAGATTTTTAGCTTAAATTATGTGTTATCTGTTGTCTGTCTTGATGCCAAGAAGACTATGAATGAATATTTGCAGATTTGCAGGATGAATGAATACATGTCAGTCTTGTGTAACATATGTTTAATGTAATGTCTAATATACTTGTCATTTGATTCAGCTTACAGCAAATGACTTTTCCTTTTAATGATTAATTTACATTTATTGCTATTTTCCTGAATGAAAATTGATCACTGCATAAAAACTTGCTTGATAATGGGGCTACCCTCTGTCCTGAAAACTGATAATGGCTCTATTTACTGCAGCCATTCCTTTACATGAATTTTGTCAATAATTGAACATTAAATACGTATTTGGCATCCCCTACAACACCACAGGGCAAGCCATTGTGGAGAGAGCAATCATACCCTTAAGAGCTCTGGACCAAACAAAAAGAAAAAGGAGGGATTGCCCCTGAATTTTCCCCTAAGAAGGACTGGCTGAACAAAGTATTGTTTAAATCATCTAAACATATCAGGTTTACATAAGACCACAGCCATGAGTAATCATTATGGGACTAGGGTTAGTCACCCACAGCCATCAGTTTTGTATAGAATATATGGGACTAGGGTTAGTCACCCACAGCCATCAGTTTTGTATAGAATATTTAATGTCTGGTACGGTCCCGTTCCCTTAAAATGGGGAACGAGGATATGTTTCTCTGCTTGCTTCCACAGTTATATCAAGCCGTGGAAAGATGGAAAGGTGTCCAGGTCTACAGGACCCGATCCCCAACTTCTCCATGAGCCTCCACAGCCCTCAGAAGGACAGAGACCGGACTCCTTGCAAAAAGCAGCACCACATGACCTGGGGAAAGATCAAGGCCCTATCCAACCAATCTGCACAACTCTTAGAACAGCAAGGCCTTGAGAAAACTCCAGAGAACTTATTAGCCGCTTTTTCTTGCCTGAATGCCAACTCATTAACAATTGTGTTCTGCATCCTCCTCCTTTGCCTTATTTCTCCAGCTATGGCGATTTCAGAACAAGGACTCTGACAGAACTTTTCACACCTGTTGAATCGAACAGACTGTTGGATCTGCACACACATGCCAACCCATGCCTGCGGAGAACTACTGATGCATGCTGTACCATTTAACCTTACAGTATGGACTAATTATCCTTTACAGAGAGGTTTTCATTAACTCTCCAGTTAATAATACCATACTACACATTGGTAGCTGTATTCAAGAGACTGCCGCTCTTTGTTGTTGGGACTATGATACAGGGGATGGAAAGGGACTTCAGGTGGGAAATATCCATATTGTAACCGAACCTTTGTATTAATCACTGAACACTTACATAATTATACCACATATATGTATGCAATTGGCAGATTTCAGGATGTGCAGTGGGAGACCCAAGCAGGTACAGAAAGTATAGAGGGGATGAAGGATTTACCCTTTGTAGTTATATAGCCCAAATGATAACCAATGACATGTCCACTAATCTGTTAGGAAACATATGGATGTTATGTGGGCGTAGAGCATATATGTACATTTCCCCAAGATGGAGAGACAGATGCACTTTAGGCTACATCCTCCCCTCATACTATGCAGTCAAAAATTTACCCAAAGCAAGGCTCCGTAACAAAAGGGAGGCGATAAATAATCCCATAGAAAAGTATACAGAAACTCAGATAGCTAGAAGCCTGTTTCCCCCAATGGGGACAGCTATGAATTACAGAGACTTACACATCCTAGCTAACTGGACGACTGCCCTATTTAATCAGACAGTCCATGTATTAAAATTACTCACAACAGAAGTCTCTCAGATTAGAGAAGTAGCATTACAGAACAGCTATACCTTAGAAACCATTTTAGCCTTAAAGGGTGGTGTTTGTGCATTAATTGGATCTCATTGCTGTGTATACATATCAGACTATAAAGCAAACCTCACACATACCATAGAGCAGATAGAAACCATGGTTGCTGATGCACCATTTTCAGGCAGAATACCTACTTCTCCATGGGATTGGCTATGGTCCTGACTCCCTGATATTTCTGGTCTCAAAAGGGTGATTTCTATTATAATTACTGTAATTATCTTAATTATTTGCCTGTGATGCTGTATTCAGTGCATACCCAACCCTCATATCCATATTGAAACCTTGCTCTCAGCCCGGATACAAAGATGTCTTGTAAGATGCCTAATAGGGAATCTTGAGCCCTGCAGCGTTGGCACACCACCTGCACCTGCTCTGGGTGATATGGAGATTCAGGAGCTCATCGGCAGCTGGCACACCACGTCGAATTAGCTTTCTTCTCTCCATAATCCCCCTTCCCCTATTTCCAGCCCATACCAAGACATAACAGATTTCAGTAAGGGTCTAAAGCTTTATTGAGCTACCTAAACAAAAACAGAAAGGGTGAGATGTGGGAAATATGCGCTTGCCAGCAAGCCATTTCATCAGGGTTTAAACACTAACTTCCCTTCTCCCTGACATTTGCCTGAATAAAAGCATCACTTGTGCTTAGGCCTCTCTGCCTAGGAAAGGATACCTGACTTCATGTATTTCTCCGGCTTGTGCTTAGCCCTGAATTCCTGGGGGAGGGGCTGGGTGTTCCCTAGTCAGAGGCAGGACAAAGTCAGGAGGTATAGATTTCAGCAGCCAATGAAATGATCCGTGCACACCCCCTGAGCCAAAGCCAATAGTGTAGGGACTCGTCTGTTGCTATGGGAAAGTAGCCAATCATGTAATGACACATCATCTGCCTTTGTATGAATGTACAATAAAAGGAAGAGCCTCGTGAGGGCTCAGCCCTTTTCTCCTTCTCTTCCTGCCTGCGATGAAAGCTGTCTCAAGTGTGTTCCTTGCCTCCATACTCTACAGGAAATATTGTATATATCACTAGTGGTGGGCTTCAGGATAATGAACAGCGCTTAAAGGTTTTATTATATTGTTCATCCAGTATCCTTAATGGCTGACCTGAAAATTGTATCCCTGAATGTTAAGGGACTTAATCACCCTAGAAAACGACAATTGCTGTTTGCGGATGCCAAGACACAGAGTGTCTTTTTTATACAGGAAACGCATCTTCTTAGAAAGGATGAGCATTTACTGCGTGATATGGTATACCCACAGATACTATTTGGCCTCCAATTGCGAAGCTAAGAAGACAAGGGGGGTGGGCATTATATTTGTAAAGGATCTCAGAGTGGAAGTACTTGACTGCAGACGAGATAAAGGGGGAAGGTACATCGCTACGGTGATTAAGTTAGATAATATTCTCATGACCCTAACATCTATGCCCCTAACATCAACCAGGGGGACTTTTTTACTCACCTAGAACAGTCCCTAAGTGACTTTATACAAGGTCCATTATTGATGGGAGGCGATTTTAATACTATCTTAAACCCCAAAATGGACCATAGCAACCCCCCTGGAGGAGGGCCTAAGAGTCATAGACAACGTCTAAAAGCACTTATGGGAACATGGGGTGTCTGACGTATGGTGACTATAAAACCCATCGGTTAAGGACTTTACTTTTCATTCCCGGGTTCACGGCACTTATTCCCGCATAGATATGTGGTTGGGTAGCAAAATCTGGTGTGTGGGATGCAAGAATGTGAAAATTGGACCTACAACGTGGTTGGATCATTCGCTCATTCTGGGGTCTTTTTCCCTGCAAATAGAAGACACCGGGATTAAATATTGGAGATTGAATAATGCATTGCTCCCTGATAATCAACTCTACGGGACGACATTAAAGAATACTTTACTCTTAATGACAATGGTGAAGTAGCACCAGGGGTTGTTTGGGACTGCTTCAAGGCAGTTATCCGAGGAAAGCCGATTGCCAAGGCGACTGCCAGTAAGTGATAATCCCAACAAACTCGGAGAGACCTGCTTAGAGATATTAGTCAACTAGAAAAACACAAACCAGGGGAGGCGGGAAGATATTAAGAGAGTTGGACAGGAAAAGGAATGAACTCAGAGAGATATTAGACGGAGAGACTAGTAATAAGTTGGATAAATCTAGGGGTACCTATTTTGCTGAGGGTAATAGACCCGGTAAACTATTAGCCAGACAAAACAACAAATCTCTCAGTGTCAAATTTTAAGGATTAAGGACCAACAAGGAAAGTTCCTCATTCACAATAAGAATATTAGGAAGCAGCTTGCACAATTTTACCGAGAATTATATATGAAGGAGCACCCAATTTCAGATAGGGACATAGCCTTTTCTACAAAAAATCTGGGGAGTTACTTATACCAAATTTATAAAAAGTGTATAACATATTTGTCAATCCGACTGCCACCGTCAATGGATTTAGCAGGTATCACTATTTTGCCAAAGCCAGGTACAGATAAATCTATCAGGCCCATACAGTAAACTGCGCGGGAGAGCCAGCGCTCCGAGGCGAGCGCCCGCTCTCCCAACAAGCGCCCAGGCACGCGATTCAGTATTTAAATTAGGGCCCGCACTAATAAGGAGGCGGCGGCTGTCAGCGGGTCTGACAGCTGACGCTTAATATTACCGGCGTCTGTTGTCTAACTGACAGCCACGGGTTCGGAACAATTGAGCGTCCGTTTTTCAACCCGTGGGCAGAATTTTTTTTTTTTTTGGGGCCTCTGACTTAATATTGCTATGAAACAACAAATCTCTCAGTGTCAAATTTTAAGGACAAATTTGGCAGGACTTAATTTCTGAGAGTAAAATGTGCAGCTTGGCCGCACATTTTGCTTTCTGCATTGCGGGTGACTACCTAATAGGCTCATCAACATGCATTTGCATATGATGAGCGCTATTAGTTTCGGGGGGTTGGCCGCGTGTTTTCTACGTGCTACTACCCCTTACTGTATAAGGGGTAATAGCAGGTCAAAAACACATGTCCAAACGGGGAGCTCAGCTGAGCGCACCGTTCTGTATTGGCCTGTATGTGGGTCCTACAGACCAATATCCCTTTTAAATCTAGACAAAGATTTTAGCGAAAATTTTGGCATGTAGACTCAACAAGCTATTACCTATGATAGTACATAATGATCAATCGTGTTTCATCCCTGGCAGGCAGGTGGGGGATAATTTGCGCAAAATAACCAACAATGTGGTCAGCCCGCTGCCGCCAGATTCCATCGGTGCTAATGGCCATGGATGCGGAGAAGGCCTTTGATGGGGTCCATTGGGGATTTCTGTTTCAAGTTTTACAAAAAGTAGGCCTTGGGGACAATTTTAGAACTTTGTTATCTGCCATGTTCTCTTCTCCCAAAGGTGAATGGATCATATTCTCCGGTCTTTGACCTGGGAAGGGGAACACGGCAGGGGTGTCCCCTCTCCCCCCTCCTGTTTGCCCTTTGTATGGAGCCCCTTGCGTCGATGGTCCGCCACAATGCTGATATCAAAGGGATTACAGCAGAGAACACCCAATACGAGATCTCATTATTTGCTGATATTCTTTTTTCAATAGCTTATCCTCAGCTCACCCTACTCATATTGGTCCAGGAGCTGGATAAAATTAGTGCTTTATTGGGGTTTAAGGTCAATATGACAAAAACGGAAATCCTGAACTTATCCCTCACGGCCGACCAGGCATCCATCATCATCCAGGCTCATTTTCTGTTTAAATGGACTTCTCACAGCATTAAATATTTGGGCATACAGTTGGGAGCAGACTGGAGGCAATTATTTACTTTAAATTATGCACCATTGATGTCCAAAACCACAAAAGATCTAGAGATCAGGGATTCATATCGGCTTTCTTGGATGGGAAGGGTGGCAGTTATTAAAATGAATGTGCTCCCACGGTGACTATACCTGTTCCAGACGCTTCCCATAGAAATTCCAACTAAGTTTTTGAAATCCTTGCACACCAAGGTTTTCCATTTTATCTGGCGGAGACTGCCACCCTGCATTGCGTGGAAAATTCTTCACCGCCCCAAGGAAAACAGGGGACTGGCAGTCCCAAATCTTTTTTTAAATACTACCGAGCGGCGCAGCTTAGGGTGATTCCGGAGTGGACGGCCCGTCAAATCAACAAACAGTGGATAAATAGTGAACAGATGGGACTTAATGGGGATACTTTATATTTATTTATTTACTTATTTATTTAAAGGCTTTTATATACCGATAACTGTTTGCACAACGTATCTGTTTACATAGATCAGGGTGAATAAATAATAAAGGATAACATTCACATGGAACAATTGGTTAACATAGTAAAATTAAGATATGGTACAAACTATAAACATATTAATAAAAAAAACACGAATGATATTAGGGTTTCAATAGAAGAAAACAACAATTAACATGTGGAGATATAATCTAATTTGGGGAATACCCGCGAAGGAGTTGGGGGGAGTGGGATTCAGAATCCCTTTACTAAGCTGACTTTAAAGATTTGGAACAAATGTAGGTAAGTATTGTCTGGTCATAAGCAGATATCACTACTCCTGCCCTTGGGTATTTATGAAGCGGGTCGTCGGGTCGTCCAGTCTCCAATGTGGCACGTGCTTTTCATAAGTGGAATCAATGGAGCGTATGGTGTTATGGTCAAATAGACAACATGATAGTAATTCTCTTTGCGGACTTGCAACGTCAGTTTCAGATCCCTGGTATTGAACACTTCCATCATCTTCAACTCTGCCACTGTGCACAGGACGCCTACCTGAGGGAGCTTGTCAGTCGTCTGAGGACAGAATTTGAGGACATGTGTTTCAATCTAGGGGTATTTAAAAGGGTGATATCTAACATCTACGCGTGGCTGGGACAACATTCTACTGATCCTAGTCCTTATCAAACACAATGGGAACGGGACTGGGGGAACTCGTGTTCTGCCAAACAATGGACACAGTGTTATATGAATGCTGCCAAAAGTTCTCTCTGCTAATGCGGTGGAAACAAATTATAAATTGTTATATTGATGGTACCTTACTCCCCTTAAATTTAGCAAAATGCATTCGGTTAGAGTCGCTACCTGTTGGAGGAACTGTAAGTCGGAGGGCTCCTTCATACATATCTGGTGGACGTGTCCTAAGGTGATGCCCTACTGGAAGTGGGTTGCGACCATTATTTCACAGATGTTGGGGGGTGGAAGTCCTTTTCATCCCTGAAATATACGTATCATCTGCTTATCCTACGGAGTGGCCATCTCAAATACGGATCCTGATTAATCACATACTTTGCGCAGCCCGTCAGGAATTGGCCTCACATTGGCGCAAAGAAGTCCCTTCAGCAGTGGAAACAGTCATAAAAAGATTATGGGCTGTGCACTACTGGTACTATTTGCGCGCAGGGCAGACAGACAAGTTGGTCTCTCACATTGGACTTTGGGAACAGTTTCTACATTGGTATAAAACCTTCTGAAGTATGTTGCTCTGGACCTACAAGACAGCAGATGTGGGGATGGGTGCTTGGGCTCAGACTGATGGGGATGATACTGGATACCCGGATGGGGAACTTTCCTTTTTACTTACTGTATCTTATTTTTATTGCTGTTATTGGTACTTTATGAAGAGGAAAGCTCAGATGTGTGATATAACAAAGGGGGGGGGATTGGGTGGGGGCAGTAAAATGTGTATTGGCAGTTTATGTATTGTATATTAGGTTCAAGTGTCTTGGACAATGTACATGGTTTTCATGTTATGATCATGACTGTTTTGCCCAATAAAAATATAAATTAAAAAAAAAAATACATAGTGCGTGCTAGTTCTAAAACCAAAATGAAAAGAAAAGAGCCAAAATTTAATTTGTTTTGTTCAAATTAAAAATGAGTCAAAAGGAAGTAGCTGTTTTTCCTACTTACCTCCACCAGATTTATAAGATGCAGGAAAAACTCCTGGGCATCCTGCTGTCTATTGGAGGAGAATTCTGGATGCCCTTTACCAATTAAAGCTTTAAACATTCGTGATGTGATCCCCTGCCGTTGAGGCTAAAAGCATATAAAACAAACAAAATTAGATCACGTGATCACAGAACCACATTACCATAGAATGTCCACTAACATACCAATGGGCCAGTCTCTAATTCTAATTCTTGTCTCTAATTCCATACACCTGTCAGCTCAGCTAGGGAAATGCCAATTAAACTACTGCAGGAAGCGAGAAGGCAGACGCTGAATCCTCCAATTGTTCTTAATTTTATTTAAGAAAAAAAAAATGAGCCAGCTAGGGTTGGGCTGAAAAGGTGCACTCAACAATAGCAATCACCCTCCATTACGTGAGCTGTAGCAAGAAGATTTATGGGATAATGCTCGACAATTGCAATAACGGAAAGTCAGGAAACGCAATAGATTTGTGAAAGGAGAATTCTTACAAACCCTCTAGATCTTTCTGAAAATTTGTTTCATAAAACAACTTTTGAGGTCAGTGAAACAAGTTGTTTTTTTTTGTTTTTATTTATTTATTTTAAGAGCGATTCCGTTTTCTCCTCAACAATATGAAACAGGAAAATAGTGGAAACTGTGACGTGCTGAACAGAGATTCAATTATAAGTGTCACCATCAGCCTGCCTCTCCCTCATTTCATGCTCTCTAAACCCACAGCAAAGCATCCTACCTCCTACCAGCAGGCAGAAACACTGCATGTGTTTAGGGGTTCCTTCAAGCAGTCAACTGCTTGGAGAGCAATTCTGTTGGTTCAATGTGTCTATGCCATACAAGCAAAATAGAAGGGAATCTCCCCCTTGAGATCTGCTGGGAATTTCTAGATTGGCCACTATCAGACAGGATGCTGGGCTCAATGAATCATCAGTATGATCCAACACAGCATTCTAGGTACAGAAAAACTCAAAACTGGACACATGGTTTTGTCAAAATCCTAACCTGTAAGGTTGGACTTGGCTCTACATTTGACTAAACATATTGTTACCCAGATAATATGAAAGTGAAAATCAGGGGTAGATTGTAGGAAAATATCAGCATGGGGGATTTTATCAAAATCAGCCCACAATGTAAAGGGATATATAGTAATGAAAAGTTGAGAACCAATGTCCTAGAACTCTACTGGGAAGTGCAGATTGGAAGAATAGACTGCTACAGATACCTAATCATGGTCACATGCAAAAAACAGAGACCCTCACCACAAGTTGGAAATACACAGACAAAAATTGAACTGAAAACTCAAATAAGCTAGTCTATTGTCCAAAATTAGGAAAAAAAAAAAGAAATGCATTTCCTCCTATACTGTGCAAAATACAAGAGATATCAGAGATGCACATTTCCCAAAACTAACAGAAAAAAGATTAAATGCTTTAAGACCATAACATTCACTTTTATATAATGCCTTCCTCAATCCAAAGGAGACCCAATATGGTTTACAACAAGAATATAATAAGCATAAAATATCTAAAAACATCAGCAGAAAATTATCTAACACCATACCACCTTTATTCTAAAACTACATCCATCCTCTATTAAGAAAAAAAATTTAAAAAGCTGGAGAAACTACAGTTACAATAAAATTTGTTTTATCCCATGGCCAGAAATATAATCTGACTAGATGCAATATGGACCAGCACCAAAACCTGGGAATTGTTACTGTCCTCTCTTAAACCTGTAATTGTATTATACTGTTGTCTCCCACCCCATACATCTCCCTCCAAGGCAAGGGCAAGGAAATTAGGTGCCCTAAGCAAAGCTTACAGCCATGTGCCTGGCCTCTGCCGAACCCACCTCACACACAATTAAAAAATTATGCATTTATAATAGGTTTTATAAGAAAAAACAAATTACAGTTGAATTAAAAATATCACTTGTGATTGTTTACTCAAGGCTTTCTGAGGTCCAAGCCAACACTGAACACCTATTACAATAGGCCTAATACCATGTGGGTTCTAAGGGTCTCTTGTTTTTCTGGTGTGCACCACAACAATGCATATAGTAAACCTCTCATATCAAAACACCACTAACTGCCAGCAACAATTATACCTAGGAAAAGGTAACACTGCAAATATTACCCCAGGCCCTAAAATAGCAATATGCCTGTTACTGGGAAAACAGAATAAGCCAGGCTGCTATAGAGCACTACACAGAAAGTACCCAGCAGCGCAGAATACCTCAACTCAATCACACATGCAGAACATAGACAGACCCTTGCCAGATATAGAATAAAGAGATCATAAAGTATAAATACAAATGTGCAGACAAAAGCTGAACTGGAACTGAAAGCCAGATACCATACGAAAGCAACAGTGGAAAAACAAAGATCACCGTTCTTCATAAAATAAACATGCGCGGTCTCCCTCTGGAAGCACAAATACGGGGCAGCAGCAGCCTCCTTCTTCAATCCCCTTAACCCTCAGGACGCCTCTCTTTCTTCGGGCCCATGGGTCCAATGCTGATCTGCCTCCAGCCCCTTCCTCCTCCTGGTGCACAGGCCAGCGCCAGTGCTGCTGGCCTCCCACTCCTTCCAGCTCAGAGGGTCAACGCTGCTGCTTTTTATTCCGCATACAGGCCAACCCCGATACTTCTGGCTTCTCAAAGCCCTGCAGGGTGACCCCGCTGCTTCATGCGCTTTCAGGCCCCTCGAGCCATCGATACTGCCTCCTGCTCTGGGCACATGGGCCATCCTTGCTGCTTCCTGCTCGCGATGATACTCCTTCCTGCCAGCACAGGAGGGGAGGAGGAGTCATTGCTGCCCCACGGACTGTAGCTCTCTAGGCTGCTATCTAGTCCTTTTGTAACCGTCTGTTTTTCTGTCAGTAAGGAGGTCCAGACAACTGATCCGCAAAGATAGACTTTTATTGCCAGCAAGATGCAGCTAAGACAACGGCTTAGTACAACTGCATGCCACGCCCCCTTCGGAGCAAACCTTTATACACTTTACAATTCTTATCTTTCACACATGCGTTCTGGTTTTGCTGAACAAACATTTTACAAACTGCTGAGCAAGCAATAGCTAGCGTGGTCTCTAGTAGGTGTAGCTTATGATCAGACTATTGTTTCGTCATTTAATTGACGGGTTAGACATTCGCGATAGCGTTCGTATTAATACAATACAAAATATAAATCCAAAATGGAGTTACGTTCACTAAACGTTAGTGCGTAAGTACGTCATTACGTATTAGGTTCCGTTTGCGTTGCAAATGTTAGTAAATCAAAATGGCTGTGCGTTTCACTGCAGCATGATGAGACGAGAGGCGTCACAGCTGTGCATTGTTCAGGGGTTCACGGAATCGAACTCCTTCATTCCCCCCTTTGATACTTCAACGACGATGTATAGTGGAAGTATCACTCGTTGCTGTTAAGTAACTGAAAAGAGAAGCAAAAAATCAATACTAATAACTGTTAAGATGGACCCTAAAATGTTACTAGGTCGTTGGTTTCTTCACGGGTTTGAGACGGATGGGCCCTAATGGCGTCAACCCCCTTTGTAGCCCGGCTTTCCCTAGTAACAAAAGTGGTCCTATCGGTGGATTAGGTGGTTTTAGAGTTTAGTATCAAAATAATCAGAATCAAAAGAGATATCATCAGAGTCTGAACCATCAGAATCAGGGAAAGTAGAAATTGACACATACTTATTGATCATCATAATATGTGCTGCAGCTCTGCGATCAGCAATGGTTTCAATCATAGATCGTAGATTTCTGAAAATAAGAGGTAAACAAAGAGGGAACAGAATGCAAGTTAGAATAAAAAATAAAAGAGGAATGAAGATGTCCTTCAATCCGGGGATTGAAGTAAGCCAATTTGGTAGTGAGGAAGTCCAATCAAGGATACCGGTCCATGTTTGTACAGGGACATGAGCTAATCGTATCATGCGATCAGTAATCTCTTCGATAACTTTGCTTTTATCATCGATCTGTAAACAACAATTGGAGAGATTAAATTTGCCACAGACACCACCTTCTTGTGCAAGGAGGTAGTCCAAGGCTAAACGGTTTTGATAGACAGCTGTTATTATTTTGGTGTTTTGTTTGGCCAAAATATTGAGTGCCATAGCGGAGTCATTGGTCAAGAGTTCTAGTACTGCTTGTAAGCGAATGATGCGATTTAACATGTATATTGGGGTTCTATATCCATAGGATCCATCTTCAGCCCATGTGGCAGGGCCGTAGTATTGTACAATTCGCTCAGGGGGCCACTCCTGATCTTTCCAGTCACCAATGGAAACTTTAGGACTTCTGCGACGTTTGTTTGGTTTCATAGGGCTATAGACAGGTACACCCAATGTTTCACCCGCTGTGATTGGTAAGAGAAAGAAACTTGGTCGTATGGTGGCTAGGAAACAGGTGCCATACCAGTTTAGCGGGAGTAATTCATATGCCCGGCGGCCACAAACGAAATAATAGCCGTCTGGTGCAGCGAAGAGGGTGGTTGGCATTCCAGCATCAGTCCACGTTTTGTTGAGGACTGCTTCAGTCCACATGGTGGTGGGCATTGTCAAATTCTCAGTTTGCCACCAGGTTTGTTTGGTTAGGTTAGCAGTAAGGACCCCAGTACATGGGGAATTACCAACAGAGGTAGTATATACTCGGGAATGTTGTCGAGATATGCAATGTCTGCCAATGACATCTGTTTGGAGAGCCCATTCATATGGGTGAGTTTTTCGTTTGTAAGTTATTGTCGCGTTCAATTGATTTAGATCGGTTTGGAAGACCTCTTTAGCTTCCCATGGCCATTGTTCCCCAGTGTGCGTTCCTCCGCAGACAAAACAATTTTTAATTTCAAGAGAGAGAGCTATATTCTCAGCCAGATTGACAAACATATTCTTTGCTTGCTTGGAGAATGCATGTTTTTTCAATTCTTCTGAGGCGTGTGATATTTCATCAAAGAAGGACTGATAGCCCACTACAGTAGTCTGATGAATAATTGGTCGAGGTTTGTCTCGACGTTGGGTAATTGTTATATAGGTCATGGGGTCTTTTCCTGTTCCATCGATTCCAAAGCCCCAAGTATCTTGCCAGGGATATCCTTCACCCCGTATGGGCCATTGTATGGACATGGTATTACCAGTTACTGCAGTTAACCGGCCAATTCCATGGCAACCATGATATCCTCCTCCTGTATAGTCACATACCAGAGCCCATCCTGATGAAATTAAGTCTCCTTGACATGGTAGCCATTGCGATGGATTGGCCACCCGATTGTAAGGGCAAAGGTACTTATGGTTGTGAGTATAGGCCTGTTTCCAGGCTTTGGATCCGCAGTGGAGGGCGTTCGGGTGCTTTCCAATGGCTTCACAGGCGTTGAAGATAATGGTGGCAGTAGTTTCTCCTCCAACAAGGACTTTGGTCGAGTTGATGTAGTACAGGATGCCTTTTCCTTCTGGAACGATGGTTGAGGTATAGCTCTTTGGTAATCCGGCGGTCAAAGTGATGTTATAGTACTTGGGAGTTGTAGGTGTATGACAAATGACCTTGTCATTTTGTAGGCACCGGTGAAAAGATTGGTATCCTTGAGTAGTATTCAATGAGCACGCAGGCTGAGTTGCACATGAGTCAGGTGGCTGAGATTGGTGTATAATGGTAGAGACAATCTGGAATCCATCTGGAGTAGTGGTATGGATTAACTTGACACATTCAGTGCAGTTTTTGCTTAGAGGTAGAACAAGAGATGTTGCTGTAGAACAGGAAAGTAGTAGAATAACTAGTAGTAGTCTGGTTGTCATAGCCGAAAGTTGAGGGTGAACACGTTGAACTTGAGTTGTAAGTAGTTCAGTAGATTAATTCTGAAAGGAAGAAAAAACGTATACGTTAGTACTCTTTAGCAAAGTACTATAACCATCTAATCTGGACTATCTTGTTGCCTGTTTTGAGTGAATCTTAACTTGTGGTCTCCAATCCTAGAGACCTGCCAATTGGAGGCAGCAGGTTTTAGGCGAGTCCAGTGAATCCAGGAAGGACATCCAGAGACCTTTACAGCAGTAGGAGTGGTGAGTAATACTGTGTATGGACCCTTCCAACGTGGTTTAAGGAAATCGGATTCATCCCAGTCCTTCACCCATACAGAATTTCCAACTTGGAATGGATGAATTGGTGTCAACAAAACTAGCGGTTCAACGTCACATGTATAGTCTTGAATTGCAATGACTGTGTTATATAGTCCTTTGAGCTGATTACTTAGTGACAACTCTCCTTGTATCTGCAATGATTCAGGAAAAGAAGGGAGAGGTGGAGGTCTTGCATACATCATCTCATACGGTGTTAGCCCTGATCGTTTTGGACTGCATCTGAGATGTAGCAATGCTAAGGGTAGGATGTCTGGCCATTTGGTCTTTGTTTCTTGACATAGTTTAGCTATCTGATTCTTCAGTGTTCTGTTAGCCCGTTCAACAGATCCACTGCTCTGCGGTCGCCATGCGCAGTGCAGATGCCATGTGATACCGAGGATTTTACTTAGTTTTTGGATAACATCGCTGGTGAATGCTGGTCCATTGTCTGAATTGATTTGTCTTGGCAATCCGTAGCGTGGTAAGATTTGGTGAAGGAGCAAGGATGCAACTTCTTTGGAGGTTTCAGTTCGTGTTGGTGTGGCTTCGATCCATCCTGTATAGGTGCAAACAGCCACCAGCATTGCTTTGTAACCTTTGGACGGAGTCATGTGAGTAAAGTCAATTTGGCAAACTTGGAAAGGTGTAGTTCCTCTTAAAATATGTCCAGGTGATGGACCAGGTCCACTTCTGGGATTATTTTTAGCACATGTGACACATTGGCTGATCGCGTGTTTTGTTAGTTGGATTATTTTATTGATGTAATACGTCTTTCCCAGCAACTTTACCAGTGCATCTCGTCCGAGATGGGTCTTGTTATGTGCTTCCTTGACAATAGTCCAAGCTAATGTTTCTGGAATCCATATTCTGTTATCTTGCAGAATCCACCAGCCATTGTGATGGTGGATCTGTTCAGCCTGTGCCCAGTCATTCTCCTCTGTTGAATAGGTGGGAGTTTCTGTTGGGAATTGTAGAAGTGGACATGTCGTAGTTGGAATTGATAATAAATGTGCACGGGCTGCTTCTTTTGCTGTTTTATCTGCCCATTGGTTTCCTTTTGCAACGGGATCTGACTTTCCGGTATGGGCTTTACAATGCATGACAGCTACCTTTTGTGGTGCCCACACAGCATTTAGTAATTGATGTATTTCAGATGCATTGGCCAATTGCTTTCCTTCGGCTGTTAGGAACCCTCGCTCCTTATATAGGGCTCCATGTACCTGGATTGTGAGGAAAGCATATTTGGAATCTGTATAAATATTCACAGTCTGTCCTTCTGCCAATTGTAAAGCTCGGGTGAGAGCGATTAGTTCAGCTTTTTGGGCTGATGTCCCGGGTGGTAAGGGCTCAGCTTCAATAATATCGTCTTCAGAAACTATAGCATATCCAGCAACTCGAATCCCATCAATAACCTGGCTGCTTCCATCAGTAAATAATGTCCATGCTCCCTGCCATGGTTGATCTCTCAAGTCTGGTCTGCTGGAATGTATTGTAGTCATGACCTCTTCACAGTCATGTGCGACGGGTTCAGGTGCCGGCATAAGAGTGGCCGGGTTCAAGTTTTTGCTGTCCTGTATTTGGATTTCAGGAGTTTCACATAGCAGAGCTTGATATTTTACAAGACGTGAATTAGTCATCCATTTTGGTCCATGAGTTTCTAGCAGTCCTTGAATGGTGTGGGGGGTCGTTACATTCAAGATTTGTCCAAAAGTTAATTTGACTGCTTCTGGAATTAGTAAGCATGCAGCCGCAATGCTTCTTAGACAACCTGGCCATCCTTTTGCAACATTGTCCATTCCTTTCGAGAGATATGCAACAGGTCGCTCCCATGAGCCTAGAGTTTGAGTCAATACCCCTATGGCCATGCCTTTTTTCTCGTCGACAAATAGATGGAATGGTTTCATTACATCTGGCAGTCCTAGTGCAGGTGGTTCAATCAAGGCATCTTTCAGTTGTTGTAAGCTTGTCAGTTCATGGGTTTCCCACTGAAAAGGCTGAGATTCTGCCTCCTTTCCCCGCAGCTTATCGTACAGGGACTGGGCGATAACAGCGTAGTTAGCAATCCACAGCCTACAGTATCCTGCAGCTCCAAGGAACGCTCGGAGCTCTTTCTTGCAAGTGGGTACAGGTTGACCTCGTATTGAACTGGTACGGGATATTCCAAGGCAACGGGTACCTTCCCGGATCTGGAATCCCAAGTATTCTACTTCCAATTCACAAATTTGCACCTTCTTTTTACTTGCACGGTATCCTTTTGAGTACAACGTCTTTAACAAGTGGAGTGTGGCTATAGCACATTCGTGATACGTTTCACGAAACAACAGAAGGTCATCCACATACTGTATGACTGGCCCATACGTTACTTGGTACATCTTTAAGTCTTTTGCCAGTTGCTCCCCGAACATCGTGGGTGAGTGCTTAAATCCTTGCGGTAAGCGAGTCCATGTGTACTGCTGCTTGATTCCAGTTTGTGCATTTTCCCATGTGAAGGCAAAGATGTTCTGGCATTCTTCTGCTACTGGAACGGAGAAGAAAGCATCTTTGAGGTCAATGACGCTGTACCACTTAGAGGTAGGGGAAACTTGAGCCAAGATTGAGTATGGATTTGGTACAAGGGCTACTAGATCTGCTACTTGATTATTCACTTTCCGTAAATCTTGTACAGGTCGGTAATCAGTAGAACCGGGTTTCTTTACGGGCAGTAGAGGGGTGTTCCAAGCAGATCGGATTCGCCTGAGAATTCCCAAATCATACAGTCTTTGCAGATGCATTTCAATTCCTTCTCTGGCCATGTATGGAATGGGGTATTGAGGTTGATTGATCACCTGTGCATTCTGCTTCATTTCTATCCATACGGGGATAGCGTCGATAGCTATTCCTCCCGGATTCTGTTCGGACCATACTTGGGGCACACTATCCATCAGTTGTCTGCGTTGTTTGTTAAGAGGGGTATCCCTTTCGTATCGATGCAGAGTGATTTGTTCAAGAACGGGGAGGTGTAGTCTCCATTCTTCTTGTAGTGGACATATCAGGGAAACTGGACTATCGGCAAAGGATGCCTTTATTTCACCGGTAGGTTCGAATTGCAAGGTAGCCCTTAATTTACATAGGAGGTCTCTTCCTATGAGGGGTACTGGGCACCCTGGCACGTAGAGGAATTGATGGGACACTAACTGTCCTCCTATTGTAACTTGCCGTTTCTGAAGGAAAGGAGCAGTTAATGGTTTTCCGGAAGCCCCAACTATAGAGATGTTTCTTGAAGTAGGCGTGGTGATGGCTGTGGTCATTACAGATCGTTGAGCCCCCGTATCCAACAGTCCTTTGAACGTTTCAGCGCCCACTCTTATCTCCACAAGGGGGTCTAGAGGAAGAGTTCCCCTTTCTAGTCATGCTTCACTATCCTCGCCGGAAGTTTCGCCTACAGTCATCTGCCATTCCGTTTCTTTAGATTTGGGCGGTGCGTATTCTCCCGGTTTTGCTTGCCGGCGCACCGTACACTCAGACTTCCAATGCCCTTCTTGTTTACAATATGCGCATTGGTTGGCTCCCAATGGCATTTTCCCACCTCTAACCAATCCTCCTCTATTCGCTCGTCCTCTTGGCAGCCCTCTTGAGGGTGGGTTGCCCCTTCCTCGGAATCCGGGATACCCGTTGTACTGCCTAGACGGGTTCCCGAAATTAGTTTCTTCCAACGCTGCGGCTAACAGACTAACACGTTCTCTTAACTTTCTAGTTTCTTTCTTTTCTTTGCCGTCTCCATCCGGTTCTCGGTTTACATACACTTTATCAGCCATTGCCTTTAATTGGCTGATATTCATGCCCTCGAACCCTTCCTGCTTTTGCAACTTCCGGCGGATGTCTGGGCAGGACTGACTAACGAAGCTCATCAGTATAATAGATTGATACTTGGGATCCTCAGGATCGAATGGGCTGTATTGACGATATGCGTCCATTAATCGCTCCAAAAAGTTTCCGGGGGATTCATCTCTCTGCTGCACCACGTCTTTGATTTTTCCCATATTTACAACCTTCTGCTTTCCTTTCTTCAAAGCTTCAAGAAATGCGGTCTGATAGGCGGTTATGCGCTCCCGCCCTGCCGCAGTCTGGAAATCCCAGTTGGGATCCGCAGTCGGGGCTAAGCCTCTTACTGTGTCTTCGGGACGTCCGTCTGATCCGGCTCCTAATCGAGCTGCCTCCTCCATGTTTAACTGTATTTGCCGGCGTTCTTCAGTGGTGAAAAGAATAGAGGCTAGGTGCCGGATGTCAGCCCAGTTAGGATTGTGGGCAGCGAAAATGCCCCGTAAAAAGTCTACCATCTGTTCTGGCTTTTCAGCATATGATGGCCCCAGCTGTTTCCAATTAAAAAGATCGCTGGATGTGAAAGGTATATAAGTGAATAATCTTATTGTTTGCGTAGTACGATGCTCGTTTTCTTCAGTTGGGACTACGGGAACAACAGTTGATGTTTCCCTGATTGGTAATTGCAAACTAGCTGCGGCTTGGGTCTTACTGCGAGTTCCGTCTGACACGGATGCCTCGCCGCCGCCTTCTTCCTTTGCGGTCGCCGTTCCGGGTCGTTCTTCATGAGATGGTGCCATCCTTGGATCAGCTTGCGCATTGGAGGGGACTGGGGGGCTTGGTGGCGTGGGATATGTGGGGGGATAACTGGGGGCATATGGCGGCGGCAAAATATTTTCAGCGTCGGGCAATGCTGGAGGCGGCAGGGGTTTAATTTTTTTTTCTGGAGTCCGTGGATTCCCTTGTACTACAAATATGGCCGCCTCAGCTGACGCATGCTCTGTAGAGTCCAATATGGCCGCTTTGCCCTTTCTCTTCCGGTTTGGGGATTTCCGGTCTCCCATCTTACATGCTTGAGCCACCATTACGAGGGCGGCTCCCTCTACTAGTTTCTTCGCCCAGGATGGAGGATTTTCAATAACCGCGATCCACGCGGTTATATATGGTATATCCTCAGGGCAACCCGGATTCCCTTCTCGTATAACTATTTTCTGAACCCGTGTGGCCGTTTGGAAATTAAAGGTTCCTGTAGGAGGCCAATTTACACAGAAACCGGGCCACTTATGGGTGCATCGTTGAATCATTCCGGGTTTTGTACATTTATGGTCATCAAACACTTCGCTATAGTGTTCCGTCATGACTTTTAACGGAGTCGACCCGCTCCCTCCCATTAGGATAGAATTCACAGACAAAGGAGGGAAGGGAAGACGGATAGGTAAGGGGTCCGTATCCGTCAGACACAAAGGGTCACAATTGCCCCGACTAGAACGCGGTCGCCCGGTCTAGAACTGCGAGGCCATTCACTCTCTTTCACACAACAAGAAACCTATTCCCACTGTCGTATACGCTACTTATTGTTTCCAGACAGATTATTATTTCCAGACAGATTATTATTTTCAGACAGATTATTCGCGTGGTTTTCGGAGCATAATTCCTACTAACCACACTGCATGGGGCGTGATCAAGGCCCCCCTCGGTCAGCCAGAAAAGACCGGGCTATTTCCTGAGCTAGCTAGTCTTTACTTATTTCCAGATTCCCTTAATACTCGCCTGCAGGGGTCTTCCGATCGTCATGAAAGCCTTCTTCCCGGATCATCAATCCAGAGGTTCCGGCAGAATTTCTGTGGAACGATCCCCTCAGAAACCTGATCGCTGAACTCAGCGGTGGCCACTCACCAGGTATGTCTGGGGGACTGCTCCGCCTCCAAACTACCGGACCTTCTGGAGAGCTAAAATAGCGTCTCCGGTACCTCCTGGCTGGGCTCGCCAATGTAACCGTCTGTTTTTCTGTCAGTAAGGAGGTCCAGACAACTGATCCGCAAAGATAGACTTTTATTGCCAGCAAGATGCAGCTAAGACAACGGCTTAGTACAACTGCATGCCACGCCCCCTTCGGAGCAAACCTTTATACACTTTACAATTCTTATCTTTCACACATGCGTTCTGGTTTTGCTGAACAAACATTTTACAAACTGCTGAGCAAGCAATAGCTAGCGTGGTCTCTAGTAGGTGTAGCTTATGATCAGACTATTGTTTCGTCATTTAATTGACGGGTTAGACATTCGCGATAGCGTTCGTATTAATACAATACAAAATATAAATCCAAAATGGAGTTACGTTCACTAAACGTTAGTGCGTAAGTACGTCATTACGTATTAGGTTCCGTTTGCGTTGCAAATGTTAGTAAATCAAAATGGCTGTGCGTTTCACTGCAGCATGATGAGACGAGAGGCGTCACAGCTGTGCATTGTTCAGGGGTTCACGGAATCGAACTCCTTCACTTTCACTGGCTGTCCCCAGCAGTTGCCCTCCCTACCAATCCATCTTCTTCTCCCCACCCCATCTCACGCACTCTCCATCCAACCCATCTCCCTCCCTCCAACCCATCCCACCTTCCCCAGTCTCCCTCTCCCACACCGCATCCCTAGCAGTCTCTCCCCATCCCATGCCCTACCCAGCAATCTCACTTTTCCCCACACTCTCCACCTACCCCTACCCATTCCTCACCCTTCTCATTCTCCCTACATCAGCATCTCCCCAGCAGTCTCACTTCTCCATTCACTCCATCCCAATCATTTTGCCTACATTCTCATTCTAATTCTCCCCCTCTCACCCCCTCCCTCAATCCAGCAGTCTCAGTTTTGCAAACTCTAGCTCTTGCTGTCAGCCCTCCTCCTCTCCCCTAATGTTCTCGCTGTCACTGCCATTTCAACTAACTGAGCTATTATTGCTCCTGCTGCAGCCCTCATCTTCCCACTGCTGCCACTGACGCAGCCCAGCCCTCATCTCTCCTCACCTCCCAGCCAACGTGGCCTTCATTTTCATCATCCTGCAGCAGACATGACCCTAATATTCGCTGCCTGCTGCTGCCACCGGAGACCTAACTTTCATCTCTTGCTGGAATTGCGGCCCTCATCTTCTCGCCTCTGCCACTGCTGCCATTGCTCATTTTTCTGCAGCACTCATTCCCCTTCTCCACAGAGGCTGCAAGAAGCCTCCAGCAAGTGATGTGTGAGCCACGTGAATGGCCTGACCAGCCCACCAGGGCATGCCCAAAGCCCCGATGGACTAATCCACTCCTGGTGAAATTCACTGGTACACTACGATAAGTTCCTAAGTGTCGCAGGTGACTAATCTTACTCTATGGCTTGTACATGTAAGGTGTAACTTTCACACATGTCAAATATGGACCTCATACTGTTCCTTGAACCCTTGAATTATTTCAATTCTAAAAACAGATAGGACACTTGTGCCAGAACATTGCACAAATCTCATCTTTGGGTGAGCTTCCTCACTCCGAAGGTCATCAAATCTTCACAAGAGTGCACTGTTCTGTTCGTACATCACACTCTGCATGTCAAAGTGGCCCCTAACCCCTACACTAATACCTACACCTCACCTAGAGTAGCTAGGTGGGCCTCATATAGAAGTATAAATACCTACCTAGAATGAGGGCCTTATAGCTAGTTTCTCTCTCTCTCCCTTCCCTCCCCCCCCGGGAGGTTCTCTCTCCCCTAGCAGCTTAAAATACTGAAAATGCTATTTGCGAAAACATCGCAAAGTGCGATAAAGCCATATCGCACGGCTTAATGCAAATGAAAAAGGTGTAGTTAAAATTCGCATTAAGCCGTGCGATATGGCTTTGCAAATTGCGAAGCCGGCCAGAAATCCCACCCCAAACTCCTCCCCTTTTCCTAATTTGCATTGCACCATGCGAAAACGCCACATTGCACTTTGATAAATGACCCCCTATGAGTTTTATGCAGCCCGAAACATCTGCTAGATAAGTCTGAATTTCGGAAGTCGTAATTCTATCTATGTAGGCCTCCCTGCAAAGATACTAAAACCATTGCAGCTCTTATTGAATGCAGCGGCCCGCTTAATATCGGGTAACATGTGGTGGGACCATATCAGTCCAGTTTTAATCCTTCTTCACTGGCTACCAATTAATCCATGGATACAGTACAAGACTGGCACTACAATTTTCAGATTGATTTCCTCCTCAGCCTCCCCTTGGAATAATGCATTGTCACATATGTACTGCCCTCCCTGCCAGCTAAGATCCTCACAGAGAGGTCTTCTGGATGTTCCACCATTACAATAAGCATGGCCTTTTCAGTTGCTGCCCCGTTCTTCTGGAACTCCTTACCAGAGATCCAGAGCTTGTCAGACAGCTTGAAAATTAAGTCTATTTTAAAGATATGCTTGCTTAAACAAAAATATTAATTTTGTCAGGAAGTCAGATGATTAAGACCATAGAAGCATGTAAGTTTTGATGCAGATATTTATATATTGTGTTTTTATTCTGTGCGTTTTGAATTTTTATGATTGTTTATGGTACATCACAGATTCATATTAAGCAATTCACATATACACACAGGTTCTTATGGCCTGGATTGGCCACTGTTGGAAACAGGGTGCTGGGCATGATGGACCTTTGGTCTGACCCAGTATGGCATGTTCTTATTGATAGATATATCCTGGGAGGCATGGTCTTCTGGCTGCTGATTTTTAATGGACACGTGTTTAACTGCTGGCCAACACAGTAACATTTGCAATTTATATAAGTTTTGGAAATGGGGTACTATTTTGAAAAGCCCACCCCTTCTTTTATTTATTATCTGATAATCTATATAATATTATCCTGTTGTATACATGTGCTATGCTTTTACATTGCCTTAGGATTTCGCTGTGATTAGCTGGGTTGAAGCAGAGTGATGTTATGAGTAATCACAGCATAGAACAGGATGGCCTCGTTGTCTGGATGGCACAAATCATAATGGGGCTGATGTAATAAAACCTGCCCTAAAATTGGAGTTAAGTTTTAGGGCGGGTTTTACTTAACACACATTTTAAAAACAGAGGTCCCCACAGGATGCAAATCAAGCAGGAGTTAAAAAGCATGCTAAAATGTGAGTTAAATTGTGGGAAAATATCAGCCCAAGGGGATTTTTATCTATACTGGTCCATGGGTATACAATTGCACACAAAAAATGTATATATACAGTATATTTATATATATACCCTACATATACTTAAGTGGTCAAGAAATTTGTGTAACAATTATTGAACAAAAGGCAAAAAATAGAAAGTTCCAACATTGTAATATAGGGAAATGTTTAAATATATTATAAATGAAAAATAAAGTATTTTAGTAAGCACTTTCAATTAACGTTACCTACTAGTTTGAGTACATTTTCTATTTTCAGTGGAAGAACAGGTGGCAACACAACAATGCTGTGTGCCCGTGAGTCACAGACAGCTTGAGATGATGGGCTTAATCCCAGAGTCAGAAAAAGCTGAACTAGGACATTTCCCCTTACCACTCACTATAGAAAAATAAATATATTCAAATGTTTGCATCACCTCAGCAACAGCAACAATTCCCTCCACTACCAGGAACATTGTTTAATCCAAAATCCAGCAAAAAGAAAGTACTTCTGCCATACGGATAACCTTCTAACTGCTAGACTCAAACAGTATCAGCCCTACCTATAAAAAGGCAAAACTGGAAATTTAACATCAGGCCCTAAAACACCAATACACCCCCTATTAGGAAAACAGAACAAGCCAGGCTGCTATAGATCCATATACAGAAATTGCATGTTAGCAGAATCCCTCACCTTGGTCACACATGCAGAATAAAGAAACAAAGTATAAATGGAAATGTGCAAACAAAAACTGAATTAGAAACTGCCAGATTCTGTATGCAGTGCAACTATAGATAAACAGAAACACTACCATTCCTAATAAAACAATAAAATGTAAAAAACAAACAAAACAAAAGCCTCAACATACTAATAAAACAGAATACATATTTCAAAATAGCTGACAATTAGGATATCCAATAATTTTTAAAGCTCATTCAAATGTTTTAAAATTTATCAAACATAAAATATTTCAAAACAGCAGACATCAAATACTATCCAATAATTAAAACAAATAGAGATGAAAAAGTCTGCCATACTCTGGAACTTTTTGATTTTCAATCACCCTGAAATTGTTGTGTGTAGGGGAGCAGGAGAGCGAATGAAATATCTTCTCACAAACACATATACCACACAAGTTCATTCTCTCAAACACAATCATACATATTCACCCTCAAGCTCTCTAGCACATACTCACAGGCTGTCTCTCCCCCTCACACACTCACTGGCTCTCTCACAGACCAGGCCACCTGCTGCAGGTGCCAGGAGATGTGCTGGGGCCTTTGTATTTAGCAAATGCAGGGAGGGGTGTGCCAGCTCCTGTAGGCCTCTTCTTTGCCTGCAGCGGGAATGACAGTGCCGGCAGCCCTGCAGGTCCTTTGCATTTATATCCTGTGGGAGGGGTGTGCTGGCCCCGTCTCGCTAAGCCTCCTATTCACCCCCTCTGGTTCCTTTCTTCGGCCAGGGGTGGGAAAGTTGGGTTTTTGATTCAGTCTCGGGCAGGAGGCTAAATATCAGCGGCTGTACAAGACTTTTTTTTTTCCCCTGTTCACAGGTGGTAGGGTTGGTGCTATCAGCCTTACAGAGCCTGGGCCTCTTCTATTGCTTGTTTGTGGGCTGCGGGAGCCGGGGACACTTTCTGCCAACGCTGTCCGGCTCCTGCCTAATTGGAGACCCATCGAAGTCTAGCGGTTCCAAAATTATGCCTGGTGCAAAATCTTAAGGCAACACCGGCAGAACGTGGCCCGGCTCCCACAGCCTGCAGACACCCCTTTGATGGCTTTTCCCTCTAGTGAGGGGAGAGTGGAGCAAAATTGGAAAGTCGGAATCAGACCCAGAAGTGGCGTGGCTCTTTGCAGGACCGGCCCACCACCTTCCCAGCTTTTTTGTGGTCACAGCTGCTCACCACTACAGGCAGCGCAAGGAAACAGCCACAATGCAAGCAGGAGCAGGGGAGACCTCGTGACCAGCTAATCAGGGGATGGCCGATCCCCCAATAGGCCAATCCGCCCCTGAAGGTGCTGATCTCAACCATCTACTAAGGTGAATTGATCAATGATTTGGTATATTTACTTTCACCTTTCTGAGATCACTGAATATTGGTATTGTTTCAAGACAAGCAGCAAGAGCAGTGGTATTCACCACCCGTCCTTGAGGGCCACAGACAGGTTAGATTTTCAGGATATCCCTATTAAATATGCATGAGGTAGGTTTGCAATACAAATTTCTCATGAATATTCATGAAGGATATCCTGAAAACCTGAGCCGGTTGCGGCCCTTGAGGACAGGAAGTGAATACCACTAAGCCAGAGCGATGCAGGACTAGAGAGGACCAAGCATCTACACAGAATTACCTGTGTGCTGGACGTCTCAGACTAAGACGTTCTGCAAGAAATAGGGACTTCGAACTATGACAAGGTTATCAAACACTAAAAAGTCGGCCCTCCTTTGGGACAGGAAAGAGGTGTGTGGACACTTTCAACAACCATTTTAGATTTTTTGCATATAAATTTATAATTCAGATAAGTGTATAATTTATTGCTTGCTGAGTAGCCACCGAGAACTTGACGTCCATTGCTGGCCCGCAGTTTTCTGCAAAACTGGCTTAAACACTGTGCACGGCGCCGGTAGGGCACTAGTGCTCAGGGAATCTTCCGATAAGAACCTGAATTAGCCACCGTCTAAGGGGGATACAGGAGTAGCCCTGTACCACAGAAAGAAAAAAATTGCCATCAGCAGCCTAAGTCTGCATTTAATTATCTTAAATAAATTTGCTGGAGATTTCTACATAGAAAAAAAACCAAAACAAAATATTTATATTAGTTACTTAGGAAAAAAACCAACACACGCTACCAAAGCTGGTCTCTTGTTACAGAGAGCTCTGTTATTATTGACGCTACGCTGAACAAAAATCTTCAACCAAACCCCTGCCAGGAAAGAAACTGATCCATAACAACCAATAGTGCCCCAGTAAACAAGAGCAATGAGACAACAGCTTGCTACAAGTATTCCCGATACAGAACCCAGCTCTGATACAAACTGTGCCCGGTGCTCCCAGCCCTCTGTCGTTACAACACAGGAATGCAGAGAAATGGCAGTATCCCGAGAGATGATTTCTCACCTGCGCAGACTACTGCTTCTGAACTCCCAGTACTTTTCCAGCAAGGGGGTGTATATTCAGGTTTTGTGCATAAAAATATGCACATTTCATCCTTTAGATCAGCTGCCTCCCCCACCCTTTTTTTTTTTAGCCAATTTGTAGAAATCATTAAAGGAAAATTAGTTTCTTACCTGATAATTTTCGTTCCTGTAGTACCAAGGATCAGTCCAGGACACCTGGGTTGTGACTCCGCACCAGTAGGTGGAGACAGAGCAAAACTTGTGGGCGGAGCCATATATAAGCCCCTGTGCCAGTCACAGCCCCTCAGTCATACGTAATGTCAAAGTAGCCATGCAACCAAGTAACAAAACTGGCTAGAAAATGCACTTCTAACTTTAAACTAACACCAAACTCCTACTTGAACCCGGATTCCCCAACCGGGAGAGCTAAACAAGCTAACAGCAAAACTAAGAAAACATGATGAGCGGACTCTCCGTTACTGTAGCGAAGCCCTGCGGGCGGGATCCTGGACTGATCCTTGGTACTACAGGAACGAAAATTATCAGGTAAGAAACTAATTTTCCTTTCCCTGTACGTACCAGGATCAGTCCAGGACACCTGGGATGTACCAGAGCCAACTTACCGAGGGTGGGAAGCAGAGAGTCCCGCTCGGAGAACCCTCTCTCCAAATCCCCCGGAATAGTGAGCCCGGACATCCAACCGGTAATGCCAGATAAAGGTATGCAACGACTTCCAGGTAGCCACCCTGCAAATCTCTTGAGGCTACACCTGAGAAGCTTTGGTCAAGACGCAGCTGGAGAGCGAGTCGAGGGAGCCCGAAGACCCATGGGAAGTGATTTTCCCCCGCACCAAGTACGCCGAACCAATGGCCTCCTTGAGCCAAGTGGCAAGCGTTGTGCGGGACGCTGCAACTCCTTTCTTTGAACCAGATAACAAAACAAAGAGAAGAGCCGTGACCCGAAATGGATAATTGACCTCCAGACAGCGAAGGGGGGATCTCCGCACGTCAAGCTTCCGTAAATCCCTCGCTTCTGGATCAGAGGGCTCCCCGACCGCAAAAGCGGATAGCTCAATTGAAAAACATGGAAAGCCGACACCACTTTCGGCAGGAAGGAAGGAACCGTCCGCAAAAAAACTCCGGAATCGGAAATACACAAGAAGGGTTCCCTACAGGACAAAGCCCGTAACTCTGAAACACGCCGTGCCGAAGCAATCGCCACCAAGAACACCGTCTTCAACGTGAGATCCTGAATAGTTAAGCGTTTCAAGGGTTCAAACAGCGCCGCGCATAAAGCGGAGAGAACGGAATGGAGGTTCCAAGCTGGACAGGGGAGACGCAATGGAGGACGAAGGTGCTTAGCTCCCCGAAGGAAACGGGAGATATCCGGGTGAAGATCCAGGAAAGTACCACGGACCTTACCTCGCAAACAACCAATCGCCGCCACTTGGACCCGTAGGGAACTACAAGCCAGACCTTACCTTGGCAAAAAACTGCTTGGAGGAACGCCAGAAGCCGCAGTAGGGACCACCCACGCTGCACGCACCATTCCTCCAATCCACCCAGACACGGACATAAGCCAGGGACGTCGCCTGTGTCCTGGAACGTAGCAACGTGGCTACCACCGCAGCTGAGTAACCTTTTCTCTTCAGCCGATTCCTCTCAAAACCATGCCGCGAGGCAGAAGTGATCCGCAGTCTCCAAACAGACGGAGCCCTGATGGAGTAGACCCGCCATCCCCTGGAGCTGAAGGGGTGCCGCCACTGTGAGCTGGATGAGGTCTGCGAACCACTGCCGGCGCGGCAACTCCGGTGCCACCGGGAGCACGATGGCTGAGTGCAACTCTATGCGCCGCAGAATCTTGCCGTTCATCGGCCACGGGAGAAAACACGTACAGCAGAACATCCGTCGGCCCGGGAAGCGCCAACGCATCGACGCCTTCCGCCCCCTTTTCTCGACTTCGACCGAAACATCGCGGAGCCTTCGCGTTGTGCCACGTGTCCATCAGATCCATGTGGGGCACTCCCCACTTCTCGCAAATGAGAGGCAACGCTTCGTCCGCCAGTTCCCACTCACCGGGATCCAGGCGATGCCGGCTGAGTAAATCCGCCTGAACGTTGCCGACTCCTGCACTGTGAGAGGCTGCCATGTGGCCGAGATGGAGTCCTGACAGACCATTAAGCGCTGAGCCTCCTCCGCCACCTGTGGGCTCCTTGTCCCGCCTTGGCGGTTGATGTAGGTCATGGTGGTCGCGTTGTCCGACAACATTCGGACTGCCTTTCCCCGCACTACCGGTAGGAAGGCTTGCAGAGCCCAACGGACCGCTCTGGTCTCTAGTCTGTTGATAGACCACTGGGCTAGCGACACTGACCATAGGCCTTGGATCGAGCTCCCTAGGCAGACCGCTCCCCGACCGGAGAGGCTGGCATCCGCGGTCACCACCGTCCAATTGGGCACCAGAAGAGACACTCCAGAGGACAGATGACTGGAATCCAGCCACGAGAGCAGGCTGGACCTCGCGAGTCCCCCTAGTGGAAGCGGTAAGTGGAACTCCTCGGAAACCGGCGCCCAGCAAGATAGTAAGGACGATGGTAAAAGGCCGCAGATGAGCGAACGCCCAGGAAACCAGCGCAGGCGTGAATCTTGCCGTTCAGAAGCCATATAACCCCGGACCGCAAGGCAGTCGCAGACAAGAAGCGCCGTACTTGAGCTGGCAGCTCGTATCTCCAATCGTGTGACAGGAACACCTAGCCCTGCAACGTGTCGACAACGGCTCCCAGAAATTTCAAGGTCCGCGAGGGTGCCCGATGACTCTTGTTGAAGTTGACCACCCATCCTAGGGACTGCCAAGGTATAAGACCCTGGCCCACTGACAACAGACATTGATCCTCGGGCTTCGCCCGAATCCACCAATCGTCCAGGGACGGATAGACCAGATCATACTGGCGCAGCCGCGCCACCACCGCGACCATCACCTTCGTGAACGTGCGGGGGCCGTCGCGAGACCAACCAGGAGCGCTTGTAACTGGCAGTGCCATCCTAAAAACGCAGAACCTGATGAGGAACAGGAACGACGGCTGAATGCCTATGTGATGATACGCCTTCGCGAAATCCAGGGAGGCCAGAAAACTCGCCGGGCCGCCCCGCAGCAATTACCGACCGAACCGACTCCATTTTGAAGTGAGAAACGCGAAGGCATCGCGAAGGCATCAGTTCACTCTACCAAGATCCAGAATAGATCTGCCGTACCGCCTCTCTTGGGGACGACGAAGTAAATGGAGTAACGGCCCCTGCCGTGCGGTTGACCGGAACGGAGGAGGCAGCCGAGTCTGATCACGCGGAGGACCCACTGGTCTGACGATACACCGGCCCATCTCTCTACAACTGAAATCAACCGCGCTTGCCGGGGCTCCCTTGTTTCCCCCGAAAGGACTGCTGCTGCCATGGCGGGGTCCGGGAGGAAGAAGACCTATACGACTGACCAGGAGACTTTGGAGAACGCAACGTCCTGGGATCACGAAAGCGGGACCTGGTCGAAAATGAAAACCGCACCCTGAATTTATCCTCGAGCCTCGGGAATCAGTCGATCTCCGGCAAGAGAGAGAGCTTACCCATAGCGTTCGTGACCTGGAGGTGCAAAGCCGGAGTATCCTATTCTCGATAGAGCAGGGATGACACAGACAGGTGAAAAGGAATGAAGCCCAGCCGAGACTACCCCCAGCGGGGTGGGATGACCAACCCCTCCAGGATGGTGGGAATCAAGGGCCAGCTCCTTCCTGATGAAGAGGTGGATAGAGCTCGAGTAATCCCCTTCTGAAGGCTGTGCCTGCCCAGCCGTCCACTGCGGCGGCGTGCCATCCCCCTCAGCCCCCCTCGGAGGCGGGGAGGGCGCCTTGGAAATCTCCGGACCAGAAGATTCAAACGTCGACATCTCCCTCAGCCCCCTTCGGAGGAGGGGAGGACACCTAGGAAATTACCGGATCCGACGAGGCAGAGGTAGGGACCGTGCCCAAACCAGGCGGTATGGCCCGCAACGGGCGTTTGGCTATGAATCGCCCCACCGCGAACTGCGGCCGAGTACGCGTCCGGTCCTAACTTGATTGGCCTCTCAGGCTCTCCGCCTGGCCAGAAGGTCGCTTGTGGGCACTGCAGCCTTAAAGGGCCTATGCCTGGCCAAAAGAAAAACCAGGGACAAAGAGTCCCTCAGAGATCGTGGCGTGTCTCCCCCGGTCCTCCCCCCCCACCGCCTCCAATGGCAAAACAGACCGCGGAGCCGGCAACTGGGGGGGGGGGGGAACGGAAATGAGGGAACAAACCCCTGGGGCCTGCCGCGCTTGGTGTCGCGCTCGACGCCGCACCAAGATGGCCGACTTTCCCGCCAAATTTCGCGTGAAAAGTCTGTGTAGAATTTTTTTTTTTTTTTTTAAATCTTTGCCCGCGGCAGGCAGAAAACTGCTTGGGGAAGGCCACCGGACGGTCCCCGCGACCAAGTACGCCGCAAGAGCGAAATGCCGCCGCCGAACAAGCACCCCCCGAAGCAAGGCCAACGATACTGCGCCCCTCGTTGCGCAGCCTGAGGAGAGCCGAGCTTGCTAGAGGCGCGTGGGCGCGAAAACGTCCGAAAAATGAGGACCCCGAAACGAGGAGTTCCCATCCACGCTAGCCTCATCCGAGGACTCAGCCCCCCCGGGGGACTCCCCCCGAAGGCCTCCGCTAAGGAGACAACACGGGAGGCATGCCGGGATTCCCTACCGGTTCGCGCACAAGTTCGCGAGCTGACCCCAAGATGGCCGCCGCTCCCGCGCTGAGCGGGAAGGGGTCAGCCGGCATGACTGGAGCGGCGAAAACGCGCGACTGCAAACGTGCCGACCGGGATCGGCTCCCCCTGTCTGTCCCGGACGGTCCCTCCCGCCCGGGATGCAAACGGAGCAAATCCCCTCACGCGGGAGCTGCGCGCGCGCCGAGCCGCAAGCATGGCCAACCGTTCCCCTCGGCCTCCATGCGGTCGCGGCGGAACGGACGGCGCACTAACAAGACAGAAACTAAAATAATCAATTCCTACTGCCGAAAACACTCCCCGCGCCTCGCCGAACCGAGAAAACTCCCCACCGGCGAAGAAAACGGAGAGCCGCACAAGAAAAATAAAAGTACAATTTTTTTTTTTTTTTTTTTTATATGCAAACCTGACGCTGTCCAGGGTCCTGGGTCTCCTGCTTCTGTTGGGGGTGAGTGAACCGGGCTCCCCGGTGTCACCCCCACGCTGCTGCCAGTGGTAGGCCGGGTCCTCGACCCTCAGCAGCGGCCTCAACCAGGGGGGGATAGTCCCCTCAGAACCTTCCCACCCCCCTGGGAGGCAGGACGGACAGCTTCTTCATGTCTCTTCTCACCTTCAAATCCTTTTCTTTCTTTGTTTGTTTTTTTGTTTTTTTTTAAATAACCAAAACCGATAAACTGAAACCAATAAAACCACCATGACCCTGACTAACCAACTATCAGTCCTCAGGCCACTCAGAGGCTGTGACTAGACCTGCACCACCTACTGGAGACAGAGTAAGACTGAGGGGCTGTGACTGGCACAGGGGCTTATATATGGCTCCGCCCACAAGTTTTGCTCTGTCTCCACCTACTGGTGCGGAGTCACAACCCAGGTGTCCTGGACTGATCCTGGTACGTACAGGGAACTACAGGCTGCCACTGGTCAAGTACACTGCTAGGTCGTGAGAACGGCGAAGCATCCGACACTGACCCAGATACCAGGCCTGCCCCTCAGCTGGTGGAGCGCAAGAGAGCTTTTGAGTCTGCTCACGTAAAGACTGTAGGCCAGGGTGTGTGGGGAACACTTTAGAAAGGAGACCGGCCTCTGACTCAGTCTCTAAGGTATGCTGTGAAATTAACAACCCACCTTGCCAAGTGAATTTTTTTTCCTCACAATATTCCCCATTTTCTCTTGGACTGAACAGCCAATCAAACTGACCTGGAGGGAGCCATTTTGTTTCCTAATGATGTCGCTGACGACCTGGCAGAGAAGCTTCTTTCCCCGTGACCAATACTATACTGCAGCCCTACCGAACGCAACAGAAACGCCACGAGTAACAGTGAAAGGAAAAAAAGCGCTTCCATTTCAGACAGCTTATACCTTTCCACCACCACCACCACCACCAAAGGGGTATTTCAGCCCAGCCAAAAACCTGGTTTATACTACCTGGGATGAACAGCAGTAAAATACTTTTAAAGGATACGGTTTTTTTCCATCCGTGGCTTGGGCTTAGGGAATGCCCCTCTCCAGCAAAGCTCAAAACTTCTGCTGAGCCTATTAGGGAGCCCTATGCTCCAAGACCCAGGTCCCTATTGGGGAGGGGAAGTGGGGGGCACATAGCACCCAGAAACAAGCTCTGAATCAGAAAAAAAAACCACTTCATTTAAGAGCACTTTTCTCCCTCAGACAGCAAATGCTGCTACTATATTTCGAGGAAGCGAGTCGGGATCAATAAAAACCTATATAAAATCTTGAAAACTGCAAATGTGACCGTACGGTTGCGCCACTGCTTAAAACTACACAGGAGAAGAGAAAGAATTTTCCCCTCAAGGAAATTCCTTGGCAGAGGAAAGTTACAGATTCCAGGTGATAATCTCTCTAAAACAAGAAAGGCTATGTCGTTTTCTACCAAATCTTTCTCTAAGTATATAAAAGGTCCCCTAAATCCATGGGAAGGCAGGCTGTCCGGAAACAGATTCTGATCAGCTGGAAGTCCGGTTCGCCATTCTCCTGAGTAAGGCTGAAAGGCGCCAACTGTCGTGCTCATCAGTTCCTGCCTCCTGCACCTGTTGCTGGGGGGGGACAACGCGCTCCGTGACTCTTCCCCCCCCTCAAGATATCACACGGCACATGCATGCGCCCAGATACCTTGTGTTCTTCTTTCATCACCTGCTCGATCAGCTCGGATTTCATGGGAGGTTTGGAAAACTGACCGGAAAGTAACCCATGTCCTAACTTAGTCCTGTGAAGGGAAAACAGACAGAAAAAAAAAATCTGATGTGAACAGGTTTTATATCAGATAGGCTCTGACAAGAAAGATTATCTATAAACTAAGCTTAAGGTTTCAATTCTTCCCTCATAAACTCCTTAATGTGTTTTCCTCATAGTTTACAACCTACCTCCCCCCTCATGCTCCCACCATGTTTTCCAGGGACTAAGACTCCCCTTAATGTGCTCCCCCACACCTGATAACCCCCCCAATTCTATTTCCCATTGATAAGACTAACCCCTGATTTTCTGTTTCCCCCTCCCACAAACCACCTATAATATGGAAACATCCTTCATAAAGAAAAACATGAAGTTCATTTTTTTTTAAATTTTCCTGTTCTTTCCCATGAATTCAGAATCTAGCATTTTTTTTTTTATATATATGGCTCATTCCATCATGAGGCACATGAAACACTGATTACATGTTTCACAACAATTTACATACAACCTTTCATAATCTCCCCCAAACTACTTCCTGTGGGTCTCGCAGCTTTCCAAAGAACAGAGCTAAAAGGGGTCCGCATTTTGAAAATAAGGCCGCATATGTTCCGTTTCTGGCATCTTGACCGTTCAATGTGCTTTACACCAGAAATCTGACACTTGACACTTACATCTGTGTGTTGAAATCTTGTGTTGGGTTCAAAGGAGAGTAGTCAAATATCCTGGGAAGGTTTCCCACATACCTGGTGAGCAACAGTAAAATATGTGCGTCTGTAGTGGTTATACAAATGGCATCCCAAGACTTTGCAGCTTTCCAAAACTCATCAATTGGGATGTGTCACCATGACAATGAGCGTGGTGCTCTTTAGAAAGAAGGTAATATATCCTCCCTCCTAGTGCACAAGCTCCATATGCCGTCTAATCAGCTGTGAAATATCTAAAAGTGGGTCATGATCAAGGACATGCAACAAGGAAGATCTGGAGTAGACATTCTCACAGTATAGTAGGGATTTGCATTCATTAGTTTTTGGATATCCATTTGTTTCACACATATATAATGGCAAATGCATGCACAAAACGAATGGTATGTGTGTCCATCTGAAGTGAATCCATTGGGCACACACCATTTCTCGTGCGTACATTCATTCATTCAATACGCATCCAAACAAATGAAACGAATGGATGCACATCCCTGCAGTGTAGTGATACACCCCATGTGTCTCAGGAGCCACATAAAGCATCCCAGTATGGTTCCTTCACACGGCAAAATTTTCTAGGTGAGCACAAAATGAATTCTTTCAATTTTAATAGACGCGGAAAACATGGCTCCAGGAGTAACGTCTGCTTGTGTATCACCTGCAGATAAAGCAAAGATGAACATTCCCAGACCAGGCTGCAAACAGGTATAGCTTTAAGGAAGTCAACAATGAATATACAGATAGATTGGCATAGATGTGGGTTAGGAAGCAGGTTAATTTGCATAGCACAAATACCTTGAAAAGCAGACCGGTTTTGTACCAAGGACTGGATTTCTGCATCTGTGCTTCGAAGGTTTGCGACAGGAGTCCTGTAGGCATGCCACATGCTCGTGAGCATTTCCATAATAGATCTCTCCATACGGTGTGCACACCCCAGAACACACAGCGGATACTAGGGAGATACTTACATGCGCTGAAATTCGGGGATGCTGAAGATGAGCTGCATGACCGTAGATAGGTAAGAGCTGTTTCCCAGGTTCCATATGCCCGTGTATCCAGAACCATAGATTGGCTTCAGCTTCAGCCCTGCCTCCTGAATCACTTCCCACTCGCTGATTCGAGGTTTCACATCATCGTCTGTCACCCCATTCTCTGTCTGGAGGAAAGATATTGTATAAGCAGCACAGTCCTTCTAGTTAAACTAGAATTCTCCCATGCACCTATAAAAACCATGTCTTTGCTAGGTTTTAATTTTACATGTGCTGATGAGAATTGCAGATCAGCGTACAAGTTCATTAAATAAATAAACTTAAAAAAAAAAATGTACTGCAGTTGCGGTCCCTGGACCATAGGAGTAAAATGATCAAGGGCCACAATGCCTAAATGACCTAGAGAATTGTGCAGCCCTATATTTAAGTCCATAGTGGAACAGGGAATGTTTTAAGCATGCTCAAAGGGGAGATGTTCAGTAGTTGTGGAGCTGGTTCACTGTGTGGAGGCAGCGAGTGCACGTATGCTGAAAGAAGCCAGAGCAGAAAGGAGCTGAGAGACAGAGTACACTGGAAGTATGGCAGAGGAAGAACTGCCAGGCAATCCAGGGAACTCTCTGTTGCATCTGTAAAGCCTAAGCCATATGCTCAACACAGAATTTGAGAATTGTGCACACTTATTGCTCCTGTGAAAAGCAGCATGTAAATAGATTTCCTGCGTAAATAAAGTCAGATTGGTCTTTGGAACCACAGCTTTGGAGCGGTCTGCAGTTATTCTGGGTCCTGACCACAGCGAAATGTGTTGCCACTCAGTGGTCTTCCTTACAACAAGTGCTTTCATGCACTGTCCTGACTGACCACTCACCTAAAGACCACTACCACCATTAAGGATATATCTTAGCCATACAGTTATAGATATATAATATACATGTATATCTATATGCATTTCAGTTGTGTTTTGCCTTTCTACAGGTAAACCCATGCTCAACACGTTACAAAATAATTAAATACATAAGTATATTAAACAAAATCACTAAATTCAAAAAAATCATATCCCTACAATTCCAGTAAACAAAATCTCTAATACAACCTGTCCTGTCCCCTCCTCCCACTAGGTAAAACAGAAAAGACCATAGAACATAACTAAACAAATATTCCTTTCCCAATCAAAACAATAAAAATTACTCCATGGAGAGAAAGTGATCTCTGAGATGGGAGTTTAAGCATGCTGTGCACCTAACTTACTATCGTTGGGATGGGGACCCTTAAAAAAAAAAAAAAAAAAAAAAATCGCCAATTCGAAGCACTTCCCTGAGCATAGCAGCAAAGTCGGAAAAGCATGTGAGCAGGTCGCAGGCCTCATCTGACTCTGAGGCTGATAGTGCGGCGGGAGAGAAAGTCATCGGCAGATCAGGCACTTAACTGAGCTGAGCTGAAGGGATGGTTTCACAATCTCTACCAGAACATAATGTTCGTTAAGAAAGAGATAATGAATTTTATGAACGAGATGTGGGGTGAGATGTCCAAGTTGTGAGGCCGGGTGGAGGGAGTCGAGCAAAGACGGGAAGGCGGCGAGTTCCACGTCAATAGTATTGGATAGTCAAGCAGAAATTTTGGTTAAGATCGAGGATCTGGAGAAGAGATCCAGGCGGAATATTTCCATCCGAGGCTTGCCTGAAAGTGTGCAATATGAGGATGAAATTGCTCAGACACAGTGTTATCTGCTCCACTTTATGGAATGATGGTAGTGTCGATTCAGATGAGCGGGCACAAATTGGGCTTTGGGGCAACAAAAGGGAAACCTCCCCCGGGACATTGTGGCCTGTTTGAAAGATTTTTCAGTTAAGGAGAAAAATCATGGGGGTGGCCAGGTCTCCAGGAACTGTGCTTTGGGAAGGTCATAAAGTGACCATATACAATGACCTGGCTCCGGCTACTTTGCGCCATTGTGGAGAGTTAAGAGACATAACTGGGAAACTCCGAGAAGAAAATATAAGGTGTCGCTGGACTTTTCCCTTTGGTCTAGCATTCACGGTAAATGGAGTCAGTTACAGAGTCAAGTCCAGAGAAGAGGCGTTTCACGCATTTCAAAGAGTGGCTATGGATGTCACATATCTGCAATTGGTTGTACCCAAGAAAAAGACAGGAATATCTATGGGGGCCTGGCAAGCTTTTTCTATCTCCTGGAAAGAAAGCATCTCTGGCATAAAGGAAGATTTTCAGAGAAGCCAATTTATGTGAACCTTTTCATGGAAGATCTGTAACAGTGAAATGTTTCCACGCAGTGCGCAATACCTGGATAAAAATAGGAGAGTTATTTTGCTTTCTGATTTCTCTAAGTAAGTTTGAAGGAAAAAAGGAGTTTTAGTTTGTTGTTGCTGAATACGACTATGCTTTTGTAAACAGTATCTATACTGATATTTCAAATACTGCTCTGCATCTGGAGGATGGGGGCCATTCTTCGATAGGGCGCTGTCAGCCAGTTATGAAGTGGAGGTTGGGAGAGTTTAGAGGGAGAGGGAGGGAATACAGTGAGGGGAAAAGCTGTCTGTCAGAAGGGGCAGGAGGTCGAACTTCCTCATATGGGCAAGGGGGGAGAGGGCAATTTAATGTTAACCAATGGCATCTATTAAGAAAATTGTTTCTATAAATGTCCAGGGTCCTAATATACATACTAAGAGACAACTTAAGGAATTAGGTAGACAAAGGGTTAGATATTGCCTTTATTCAGGAGACATTTAGGAAAAAAAGATGATCACCTATTCAAACACCGAAACTACACACACATTTTTCTAGCTTCAGCAGGTGACAAAAAGAGCAGAGGAGTGGGGATTCTTTTGCATAGATCTTTGAACTTGCACATCAGGGAGGTACAAAGAGAGAGAGGGTCGGTATATATTCCTTCATGCAAATACTGAAGGCATGGATATGTTGGCTAACATATACACCCCTAATCAGAACCAGGGCCTTTTCTTCGAATCCCTGACAAAACAAATGGTGGGATTTGTTAATTGTCCAATGATATTAGGAGGTGATTTTAAATTTGACTACGTCCCTCCATTGATAACTCCAGAATTACTGGAGCTTCTCAAAAAGCTCATCAAAAGCAATTACACCTTCTTGAAATGTATGGGTTGGTGGATAGTTGGAGATTTAGGTTTCCTACTACAAAAGATTTTACTTTTTACTCCAATCCAAATAAATCTTATTGTTGTATTGATATGCTATTTTGTTCAGCTACTTTAGTAGGAAAGCTTACATGGGTGGAAACAGATGCAGGAGTGTGGGCTGATCATGTACCCATTTGGGCTGCATTTTTTATTTTAGTCCATTCCAGCCAAGGAAATCCTGGAGACTGAATGACTCCTTATTAGGGGATGAGAATCTTTGTCAAAAAAGCAAACAAGAGATACAAGATTATTTTGATTATGAGGACTGGAGAAGTTAATGACACGATTCTATGGGGCAGATTAAAATATGTTTTAAGAGAACTCATTACGTGGGCTTCCCAGAAGCAGCAGAAAGCACAATAGAAGGCGACAGACTTGAGGAACTCTTATCAGAGAGATTTAGAGAAACAACATAAAAGAAAAGGGAACACCAAAAGTATTGGCTAATTTGGAAAGGGCACAGGATCATTTGAAAATGTTAATGCTTGATCAAATTAATTATCAAAGTTATTATGAGCAGGGAAACAAAGCCTCAAAGCTTTTAGCATTGAAATTGAAGGAACGAATGGTACTGTCTCATGTTTCGGAGATAAAAATTGAGGGGCGTTTAGAACAGGACAGTAGTCTAATTTAAAAAAAAAAAAAAAAAAAAGGTTTCAGGACTTTTGGGACCTGTATCGCAAGAAGGGAGACGATTTAAGGATGAAGATATTGATGGATATTTGTCTAAACCCGGAACAAAAGATGTTAAAGAGATTTTGACGGGAGAGGTTGCCTTGGCTATTAAAGGCTTAAAATTAGATAAGTCACCGGGCTTAGATGGGTACTCTGTGTGCTTTATAAGCAATTTTCTCCTCAGTTGGTGACTTCACTTAGAAGATTATATAACTCACTGCTAATGGAAGGTGAGTTACCCCCGATGAAGTTACCAAGCATTACTGTTATTCCAAAACTAGGGAGGGACAATATGGTCTGTGGGTCATATAGACCTATTTTGTTACTTAACATTCATGTTAAAATCCTCGCCAAAGTACTGGCTGATCGGCTAGCAAAGTTGATGCCAGGTCTGGAGCATGCAGACCAATCAGGATTTATAATGGGAAGGAACACATCAGATAATATTCGGAGGGTCTTGAATCTTATTTGGGCAATGAAAGAAACCAGACAGACAAGAGGCTTTACTACTAACTATCAACACTGAAAAGGCATTTGATAGAGTCCATTGGCAATTTATGTATAAAATTATAGAAAAATATGGGTTGGGGGGGTACAGTTCAATATTTGGATATGGAAGCTTTACGATAAGCCGCAGGCTATCTGAGTGATTCCCTTTGGAGAGGGGGACGAGGCAGGGGTGCCCTCTCTCCCCACTTCTCTTTGCCCTTGTTATGGAACCATCAGCAGAAAGGATCAGAATTAGAGTGGATATTACAGGGATTAGGGTAGGCAGTGTAGATTATAAGATTTCATCATTTGTGGACGATGTCATGTTCAACCTGTCCAGCCCTTTGATGTCTTTACTGGTTTTGGTGCATGAGCTCACATTATACAGTAGAGCCTCAGGATTCAAGATGAACATGAGTAAGTCCGAAATTCTTAATTTGTCCGTTCTTCAAGAGCTAGAAAATCATCTACGTGATTGTTTCCCTTTTAATTGGGCTTCAGAACATGTCAAATATTTAGCAGTGAAAAGAGTTTGATATCACTCAATTGGCTAATCTGAATTATTCCTATCTTAAAGAATTAATGCAAGACCTGTATACGTGGGATAAAATTAATATTTCCTGGTTAGGGAGAATCGCCGTATTAAAAATGAATGTTCTGCCGAGCTTTGTCATCTTTTTCAGGTGCTTCCTGTAGATCTTCTCCAAGGGGACCTTAAAACGATTCAGAACTGATTTCTTAATTTTGTATGGCAGCATACATCACCTAGGATAGCTAGAGACATGTATCTCAATTAATGCCTATAAGTATAATGAAGATTTCCCAGTTGGAATGGAAGGTGCAAGATTCCTTTTATGGGAAAGTAAGGGTCTCATTCACATGGGACAGCTCCTGGGACCAACTTTTACAGATTTAAGGAATAAATATAAGTTTAGTAGCGGGTGATTATTTTGCTATTTACAATTAAGGTCATATATGCATCAGGCCCTGGGTTCAATATGGATGGGCAAGGGGCCATCTATATTTGAAAATGACTGTCTTAAGGGGATATCGCTCAAGGGATTGATTTCACATATTTATAAGAGACTGGGTTACCCGTCTGATGGTTTGCTCAACCAGGAAGAAGACTGGGCAGCTATCAGGTGGCGAGTTTGGAAAACTTCTGGTGCTGTTTCTTTAGCTGAAAATTCCTATAAAATCTGTTTTATGTTGGTATTATACCCTGGTTAGACAAAGCCACGTTTGTCAGATTATGTTGGTGAGAATGTGGAATCGAGGGTCTATGGACCATATGTGGTGGTCTTGTCCAGGGATTGACCCCTTTTGGGATATGATTCAAAAGCTAGTTAGGGATATTACTCAATTTACTCTGGACAGTGATCCTTTGGTTTTAATATTGTCGGCCCCAGTGGATGGGATGACAAAACATACAAACTACTTGATATCCCAAATCCATCTAGCGGCACGATGCGAAACAGCCACCCACTGGAAAAAGAAGAGACCTCCTAGCAAACTTTCAATTTATAAACATCTTCTACATATTTTTCAAATGGAAAAGCTGACAGCACTTAAATATAAAACTGTTGGGAAGCTTGAAAAAATTTGGAATGTTTTTCAAGTTTGGGATAAACACAAGAGTGCAGCTTTCCTGGACTGTTGAAATTCAATAGAGGGGTGGAGGGTAGGTTTAGGGATTCAGTAAAGTGTTTTACAAGGGTTTATGTCATGTATTATTCATATTCTATGCGACTGGAAAACAACTGTTTTTCAATAAAAATGTAATTTTAAAAAAAAAATTATAAACTCCATATCACAGGTCAATCCCACTCAACTTCTGAAAATATAAACCACTGCCTCCCCCATTCCCAGTGCAAAGAAAGCACCGCCATACAGTTATTTTGTCTAAGAATGAAAGAATGATCTGCAACATCAGCAGTAGCATGCAGTGGTTTCCCCCAATTATTTGGGATGTGAGGTCAGTTGTCCGCTTTTGTGCCGTTTCAAGATGGAATTAGGATTTCACAGCTGCAAGGCTTTTTGCTCTACACAACAATTTTTTACGAAACCATTCCTTCAAAGCCTAAAGCTTAGCAGTGCATCGAGGAGGTATCCTAATGGTTAGACTAATGGACCTGGATTTAAATCCTACTTCTGCCGCCGATACTCATTGTGACCTTCAGCAAGTCACTTTCCAAGTGCCTCAGAGACCCGCTTGAATGATAAAACTGACACAGGGACACTGCATATAAATGCAGAAACTATTTATAATAATTTTAGGGCTTTTAACCCACCGTCCCAAATGATGCTCCAGGCGGCTTATTGGAATTATTGGAATTCTGGTACAATAAGTCCCTGCCCTAAAGAGCTTAGAATCGAGGAGGGCAATTTTATAAATGGCCCACGCAGAACTGTAGCAAGTACACAAGGACTCCAGCCCTAATTTCCCAAGCACACTTTGGCACCTAAGACCGCTTTGAAAATTAGCAGCTGTACAGGGAACCCTGCATGGCCTTTGGTCTTTTTCTGCCATCATGCTTCCATTTACACTTGCTTGGGAGCAAGTGCAGACACACACAGGTATATTTACACACCAATTCTAAAAATCGAGGGTGTGCGTGAAAACGGTTTCCCTGTCCTAACTCCACAACCTCCCCCACCAACCCTAGCAACATCTCTCATGTATGCCCAAAAATCACTTCACTTTTACATGCACAACCCCGGGGAAATTACACATAAAATTGCGTTCTACGCAGAAATGCTTTTGAAAATTACCCCCGCCGCCCCAAAGGGGGTACCTGAGATAAAGTGACTTGCCCAAGGTTGCAAGTAGTGCCAGTGGAGGGAGGAGGATTTGAACTCAGATTTCCCTCGTTCTCAGCCCACTGCTCTAACCACTAGGCCACTAGTGCTGCTCCTCACAGCTGTGGCTTTCCAGAAGAAAACTAGTGGGTAAAAATGTAGTGGGACACCGATGCAAGCTCAGCAGGATCCCAATGCAACTTACCACGTTTAAAAAAAAAATAAAAAAGCAAACAAGAAGCCAGAAAAGCCAGCTAAGTTTTACAGAACGCAGACTTTCCTTACCGCATGCATCTGAAGCATATCAATTCCAAAATGCGCTAAGTGTTTGGCTATGTGAGGGTCCACAACTGCCTCCTCTTCTTCAAATGAATAAACATCTACCAAAAAAAAAAAAAAAAGGCAAAAACAAAGTTAGCACTGCATCTGTGCAACAGCATGAATTGAAGGGCGTGCACTTGATGAAGGACGGCTGAATCTCGGAACATCAAGGAGCAAGCAGCCGTATGAATACTGCACTATAAAGCGCCAGACTTGCCATATGGTCACCCAGAAAGATACCTTACGACAACTTATTCTGAGGTGGTCCCAGACTTTAAGGGGCAAATTTAGCTCACTCAGCCAAGTTCTAGACAGCAGGAGTCGAAAGCCTCCCAAAAGCTCCATGAGAAATGTATAAGTTGCAACTTTTGGTTTTATTTCAGGGGAAAAAAAAAATAGTTTCCTTCATCAAAAAAATGACATTTCTCCTCCAATTAAGATAGGCAGAGGGTAACAGATCACCAGGGACAGGTGGAGCCAGCTGTAGCAACTCCAGTTACCCACCAGCCAGAGTCAACATCAAGTCTGACTGGAATCCGGGCCAAACTTATGAACAGGCAACACAGGCATAAGAACATAAGAACATAAGAACATGCCATACTGGGTCAGTCCAAGGGTCCATCAAGCCCAGCATCCTGTCTCCAACAGTGGCCAGTCCAAGTCACAAGAACCTGGCAAGTACCCAAAACATTAGATAAACCACAAGCTACCATTGCTTATTATACTCCTAGGGGAATTCTGCGCATAAAAAAAATATAAATTCTGTGCACAAAAACTTAAAATTCGGCAAACTTTATATTGGTCAAAATAAGGTCTGACATGTAAATTGTGTTAATTACATTTTAAATTAATAAAGAAATAATTGATTACTTAAAGGTGCAGAATTTTAAATATTTTGAGCAGAATTTCCCTAGAAATTCACTGTAAGAGTGTCCCTTCCACTCTCTCTCTCCCTACTCCCCTGGCCACTTTGCCCTCTCAGGCCCCATCTCCTCCACCTGCCAGTATCTCTCCCCTCCACCTCTAGGCTCAACCCCTTCTACTCTTATCTCCACTCCCAGAGTTTGACCCTGTTCAGTACTGCCCCTCACACAGGCTCCTTCTTGTCCCTCCCTCTCTCACACACACATGCTCCCCTTTCTCTAGTGCAGATACAGACCCCCCTCACACAGGCTCCCTCACTCTCTCGCACACACACACATCCCCTCATATATGGTCCCTCTCTCTTGCATGCACACACTCACAAGCTCCCTTTCTCTCTCACGCATATACCCTCACACAGGCTACCTATGTCTCTCTCTCTCACAGATACACAGTCCCTTTACACGGGCCAGCATTCTCACATACACAGGATCCTTTTTTTTTTTATATACATACCAGCTCCCAATCTCTCACACACTTACACACTGCTTCACAGTTTCCACATATAGGCTCTCCCTCTCACACACTCCCTGCTTACCCTCCCTGGTCTCTCTCACCCCTACTGCTCACTCCCCTTCTCTCTGTCTCTCACCCCCTCCTCATTTCTCACCACTCTCTCCCGTCTCTCTCTCTCACACACACACCCCTCTACATACATTCATGCTCAGCGAGGCCTTCCTCTTTGCCGCAAGTGGAGTGCGTCCCGAGGCACACATGGCCTTCATATTCGCTGTGAAAGGTGCGCACGCTCCGTTTGCAGCACTCCAGGGCCTTCATCTTCGCCGCAACTGGCGTGCTCCATTCGTGGCATGCCAGGGTCTCCTCTGCCATCTTCTGTGCAGAATTTGGCAATTCTGAGAAAATTCTGTGCTCCACAGAATTCCCCCAGGATTATAATTACCATAATAGCAGTTTATGGATTTAACCTCTTAAGAACTTATCCAAACGTTTTTTAAACCCAGTTACACTAACTGCTGTAACCACATCCTCTGGCAATGAATTCCAGAGCTTAACTATGCGCTGAGTGAAAAATAATTTTCTTCCATTTGCAACTTCATGGAGAGCCCCCTGGTCCTCCTATTATCTGAGAGAGTAAATAACTGATTTACATAAAACCTGTTCAAGTCCTTTCATGATTTTGTAGACTTCTTTCATATCATCCCCCCCCCCCCCCTCAGTCATCTCTTCTCCAAACTGAACAGCCCTAACTTCCTTAGCCTTTCCTCATAGGGCAGCCGTTTCATGCCCCTCGTCATTTTGGTCTCCCTTCTCTGCACGTTCTCCAGTGCAGCTATATGCAGTGACCAGAACTGCACACAGTATTCAAGGTGCGGTCTCACCATGGAGTGATACAAAGACATTATGACATCCTCTGTTTTATTTTACATTCCCTTCCTAATAATTCCCAACATTCTGTTTGCTTTTTTGACTGCCACAGCACACTGAGCTGACGATTTCAATTAATTATCCACCGACGCCTAGATCTCTTTCCTGGGTGGTAGCTCCTAAGATAGAACCTAACATCGTGTAACTACAGCAAGGGTTATTTTTCCCCATATGCAACACCTTGCACTTGTCCACATTAAATTTCATCTGCCATTTGAATGCCCAATTTTCCAGTCTCACAAGGTCCTCCTGCAATTCATCACAGTCCGTTTGAGATTTAACTACTCTGCATAATTTTGTGTCATCTGCAAATTTGATCACCCTCACTCGTCGTACCCCTTTCCAGATCATTTATAAATATATTAAAAAGCACCGGTCCAAGTAGAGATCCCTGAGGCACCCAAAAACTGGGTCTTCCCCCCCCCCCCCCTGCTGCTGTGAGATTTCCTGGGGTCAAAGTCGCCCACTCCTAGTCCTCTGCCTATGGGCACCATAATCTTAAACCAAGCCCTGACAAATTCATCTTACAAAATCTCACTCACTGACCCGCTTAATAATTGGGAGATTGATATTCAAAAGAATTTGGTTAAATTTTGGGACTTAGTTGGATGGTGCCAGAGTTTTAAATATCCTGTGCTGCCGAATGGTTATGTTTTAACCTGATAAGAAATTACCCAGATAAAATATAGCCAGATTTAAAAAAAAAAAAAAAAAAAAAAAAAAAAAAAGTGTTGACCAAATCTCCTCCCCCACCCTGTGAACCTCCAAACGTGGCCCGCTGGGCTGAGGACTAACTACAATACAGCTGACAGCTCCCAGCACATTATTGTTAGTTTCCCTCTGGGTGAAAAGATCAATGATTGGTTTCTTTACTGACAGCTGTCAACAAAGAGACCAATCCCCTTTCAGAATTGAGGAGAGAGAAAGCGTGCAAAAGCCCAAGGTCTGTGCTGAGCTATCTGCATTTGGGACTTTTAACCCTCCCACTGCACCTATAATAGACTTGCTCACTTTAGCCCCACCCTCTTCCCTTCCCATTTCGTGCATTTTCCCGGATACAATTATAATACCTTAACCTGGACCTGAACAATTTATAAACAGTACACCACAATCCACTGAGAACTGGGCATCTGCCACCCCATGCTCCTTCATCAAGATCATAAAGCCAGCACCTCAACACATGCCATACGACTTCCTCAGGCAAGCAGCAGCATCATCATCTTCTCCATACTTCTATGGCTCCACTACTTTCTGATGCTTACCCTACCCAATCTTATTCCCCACTACAAACCACTGCAAGAATTAAGTCCATGGTCTACATTTTCCACCCCATGCCTCCCAGCCATTTTATCTCCTGCCCTATCTGGTGCTCGAGCTTCAAAATATTCTAATTCTCATCCAGCCTCCACCTCTCCCCACCAGTATCTTGTGCTCGTCATTGTCATCGCATCTCTACTCTGTACATTTCTCCTCCTCCTCCTCTCTGCTGAAGATATAAAATCCCAATCCTGGCCTTCCAAGGCAACTATCATCCCATCTGAATACTTCAAACACCCCCCCCCCCCCCGACCCCGCAGTCTCATCCAGTTACCACCTCCTACCCTTAGAAATATCCAGTCTATTGCCTCCTGAATATACTGTCTCATCTCTCCTCTGCAACCATGAGTGTCTGTGGACGAGGCAGTTGCTTCTTACAACACTATTCTCTCTTCTACTTTGGACACTCTTGCTCCATGCCTCTCCAGACCTGTAGGTTGTGCTAAATCCCAGCCTTGCTCAGCTACACAGATTGCTTACGTTCCCGCTCTGCAGAGTATCTGAAGTCCTGTTCCCATGCATTTCAAAATCCTGATCATCTCCTTCCATTCTGCTATTACACGTACCAAGCAAGATTATTACATCCATCTGACAGACACAGTTGCCTCCAAACCCCTCATCCCCCATCCCCACCTCTGCCACACTCACCAACACCCTCAAAAAATGTCTCCACTTCCCATCCTCTGCTCGGCCTATGGATGGCTTCTTCCATGAAGATGGACAAGATCAATCTTGTATTGTCCCCCAGACTGCTTCCTCCTCCCCCTCTTCACCTCCCCTTCCTTTGCCTTAGCTACACTCTTTTCTGAGCTCACAAAAGGAGGAAGCTTCCCTCCTCCTCTTCACTCGCTTTTTCTTCTGAACCCATTCCCCACAGCTCCTTAGTTCTATCTTCCCTGCAATCACCTCTTCCACGCATCATGTACTCAGTCGATCACTTGGAACTGCGATTGTCCCCTCTAACGTCCAAAATGCTGTGATCACGCCACTCCTCAAAAAAACCTTCACCAGACCTTCCTGTCCCATCTCCCTCCTCCCTTTTGCGTCCAAACTGAACATGCTTTCATCTCTGCTGTCTTGATTTTTCTCTCATTTCATGCTATTTTAGATGTACTCCAGTCTGGTTTTTACTCTACATTTGGCAGAAATTGCTCTCGCCAAAGCTGCCAGCAATGTCTTCATGGCCAAGGCCCTTTACTCTATAGCCTCATCCTCCTCCTCAAGCTATTCACTGATTTTGTCATAGTTGATCACTGTCTGCTCCTTGATACACTGTACTCCCTTAGCAGCATGAAATCTACTATTTGGGATCCTGCCGGGTACTTGTGGCCTGAATTGGCCATTGTTGGAAACAGGCTACTGGGCTTGATGGACCCTTGGTCTGATCCAGTATGGCATTTTCTTATGTTCTGATGCTCATGATTTTGGGACTGCTTTATCCTGGTTTTCTTCTTACCTCTTCCATTGTACTTTTACTGTATCTTATGATGATTCTCCTTCCACCACTATTCCTCAAAGCTCTGTCCTAGGTTCTCTTGTATTTTCTCTACTTCTTTCCTTGATGCTCTGATCTCCTCCCATGGCTTTCAGTACTATTTTTATTCTGACACCCAGATTTACATCTCTACACCAGGAATCCAGTTCCAAGTAGCAGTTTGCTTGTCTGACATCTCTACCTGGATGTCCCACCACCACCTTAAACTTACCATGGCCAAAATGGAACTTCTTGTCTTTCCAGTCGAACCCATACCCTCTCTTCTGTTTCCTCCCAGTTCCCATGGCTCATAACCTTGGGGTCTTCTTTGATGCTGCTCTATTTATCCAGCTACAACCAAAAACACTGCTAAAGAATGTAGTTTCTTCCTCTCTTCACTGAAATCTGTCCCTTCCTTTCTGAGCACACTACCAAAACACTATCATCCTCTGTCTTACCTCCTGCTTAAGACTACTGCAACTTGCTCTATGTATCTTCCTCCACTGCAATCTATTTAAAATTTGGTTGGAGCAAATATCTTCTTTCAGCCTATGACCATGTAACCCCATCTTCTCAAGTCATTACACACTACCTATCCTCTTCCACATACTGTTCAAGCTTTTCTTATTTGCTTACAAATGCATTCACTGCAGGTCCTCATTACCTCATCTCTCCCCCTACACATTTCCTCATGAACTCCATTCATCACGTAAGTTGATCTGGTCCGTGCCCTTCACCACCACCACCAACACCTGACTCCGTGCTTTTCACCTTGCTGTACAGCATGCCTGGAACAGGCTGAGTCGGTGCATCATGCTCCCTCACTGGCCATATTCAGGTCCAGTCTAGCAATTCACCTTTTTGAGGCTACTATTAAATCCTAACCACTTCTCTATAATAAATATTCTTCCCATAGACTTGTCATGCACATTTGTCTTGACTAGACTAAGCTCCATGGATCAGGGACAGTCTCTGATGTGTATCTGTATAGCGTTGCTCATGTCTAGCAGCGATTTACAAATGATCCAGTGTAGTTGCGATACTTTGCCGTTTTCTGTCCACTGGATGTAGGAGTGGCTGCACAGCAAAGTCCTGCCGCGATTTCTCTTTCCCCAGCGGTGGTTTTGTTGCAGATGCCGCAGCCGGATGCAGCCTCATGCCTGCATTCTAGCCTTGCCATTACTCTTTCTACCAGAAATAATGAAACCCAACACTAACAGAAGCCCTGCAAGGGGTGTTGGACCGCACGCATGTATGCGCTTTAGGCCACGTAATCCCTGCGCTATATCACGCCTCTTCCATTCTGAACTCTGCGTTGCCGTTGCACCCACACATCCCCCCTGGCCTTCTTCTGACTAACCTGCACCATCTGGGGTGATGGTTCCCAGTTTTACTGCTAAGGGGTACCCCAGGTCCTTGTAATGTTCCAGAGCGTGGCCGTTTCCCCCACGCCCGTCAAAGAACCACCTCCCACACAGCACGGAGCCATCCGTCAGGTTCAGCCACAAGTTGTCACGCAGGTCACACTTCGCACACTTCCAGCCACTGCAGGGAAACCAAGAAAGGCAGAGATGGGTTACCTGGAGGAAGATTTACACGACAGCAGCAGGCAGTCACATCATTTGCTCAAAATGAGGTTTCGGCCCAGCGTTAAGCAGGAGGCATTTTTTTTTTTTTGTCTCTCTCGCAAAAATAAAGTGGGACTCCTCAGCTCCTTCCCCTGGGTAAAATCCTTACTAAAACCATGAGGAATTGCAGCAAAATTCTGGCTACAGGGAAATTATGTTTGAAAATGGAAGCCTGAGTAAAGCCATGTGCTCTGATGACGCACCATGCAGCTCCGTAATGAGGATCGAGATTTAACCAGCACTGCTATGGGTAGGACTCCAGTTTCTCTAGTTATTACTTTATCATGTATATTGAAATGCACATTCAATCGGCCAGGGTCAGGAATCCCCTCTGACACTTGCTCTGTGGGTGCAGACCTGGCACGGAGGTAGGATACCATGGGGGGGGGGTCACCATATCTCCAGAATTGGAAAAACTCATCACCTCAGTGAGTGCAAGCCCTTCCTTTACCAGCTTCCACTCACTTCCACACTTACAAAGACCTGGGCACACACACTTCTGGGCTTTTCAGTACCAGCACTGGAGGGAGATCAAACCAGCGACAACCAGACAAGAACAGTTCAAAACAAGACTGGAAGAGCTGTGTGGAGGCTCAGACTAACTACAGCAAATTTTAGTCACCTGGGAGAGGCCAAAACCAGGAAAGAGGGTGACTCTGGGAACTCTTGAGCTTCTAGGAGTGGGACCAGGTGGTGGGAATTGCTTCCTGCCGTCGGTTCACAGGCTACCAGCTCGGCTATGAAAGTGATGCCCCCTAGCTGCCCTGCAGTGGATACTATTTCCTGCCCAATTCCCTCTGGCTATGAAGCGCACCAGATACCCCCAAAAAACATCCACCAGGATTTCCTCAACCAGATCTGATGGATTCGATTAAAGAGTCCAAAGCACATGTTAACATAGCCCAATAATATTAAGTGTTGGAGAAGACCAAAACCCGCAGCCAACTGTTCCTAGAAATCAAACAGGGAAATAAACCTCCAACATATCATTCGTTCCAATATTAAAACAATGCACTTCAATTTTAAATGCAGTATTTTATTTTGAAATTAATAAAGAGCTGGAAGGTGCAATTTCTCTGTTTAGCAAGAAACAAACATAAGAGATAAAACAGCACTTTTATAACATGCCAGGCCCATATCCAGACTATTGTCTGTAAATTATAATTCACCCTGGAGTTTAATCTACCAGATGTGTGTCAAACTAAAATAGTTTTCTTACGTAGTGGGATCCTGGAATTAAAATGCAGTGCACTCCCAATTCAATTAATTTTACTAACACCGAGCCATAATGCACAGAGCAGGTCAATTAAGGAGCAGTAAGTCAGTGAAGGTGCTTAACCCCTGTCAACCTTTCACCCAATTTCACCACCAGCTTCTCCCCCGTCCTGGGAGCATTACCAGAGCTAATCACTGAAAATGTGACGCCGAACAGCGCGGCCCAGAGTTGGAAAAGAGAGGACGGCCTGCCAGGAAGTGGCAGGGAGCCATGGACTCAAGCTGCAGGCCTCACTGTGCAAAGCGATGGAGAAAAAAAGTGGCAGCTTTTCAGCTGTGTGTTTTATTTTATCTTCTACTGCCACCCTCTTTTTACATTGAGGGCTTTTGGGGTTTTTTTTTATATTTTCTTTTTTCAGGAGCTGGTTTAGTCTCCTGCTTTGTCAATGATCATTTATATGATCATGTCTCCAATGGAGTCCCAGGCCCAAAAAAGTCTTCTCCAAAAAGCCAAAAAATGATCAGGCCCTATCACAGATGGAATTACCCGCTGCAGTCTGACAATCCGCGTGCCGGACTGTTAATCCCAAATTTTAGTAACGTTTGTTAGGTCAGAGTGATAGGAGGGTCCCACTGAACGGCAACTGACATCTGCAGGAGTGCACGGGCAGCCCCTCTAAGTAACGTGGCACCTCCCACAAATGGCTACAGCCAGGAACAGGGCTCTGTGGCAATTCCCAGGTCCATATGGCCGGTAAATGTTACAAGAGGGTGTACGGCTAACCTTTACTTAAGGTCCAACTGGTGCTACAACAGTAAGTCTTCTCCCAGAAAGGCCCCATGAATGCTTTTGACTGAACACCGCACATAGCGAATGGACACAATTTGAATTTATCTCCCACCCCATCTCTGCCAGGTCAAAATGTGCGTTACCTCTGACTTATCCTCACAGGACAAAAAAGTTCCCAAGTTTGCTGCCAAGTCACTGGGCCAGCTCAGACTAACCCCTCTAATTATAACATATGAACACACAACATACAGCTTAGTGCTCATCAGTCACATCGATTCTAAGATTTTCCCAAATGCAGCCATCCTAGCCACATGTGGTCATAAAAGCTTTTTTTTTTTTTTTAAACTGCCACAAGACCTGCCGTCGGGGATCTTGCCGCCACTGGCTCTCCACCCAGTACCCTACTCCCACGGTGTATTTGGGAAAATAAGAACTTAGGAGTAAGACATTATGGGGCTCAAACTAAGCCGCACTAAGGTTTGGAAGCAGCTGGGCAAAGTGCTGGACGGCCTCAAGACCTTTGACAGCAGGAGGTGTGGCAGAGCAGAGGCTGTCTGGGTAAATGGGTGGCAGAGGAAAAAATGCACCTTTAGCTCTCTGCTCCAGGTGCTCAGTCTCTCATGTGCTCCCCTCTGATATATTAATCCCCCATGCATTTACCCCTCCTCCTGCTCCCTCCTGGGGGGAGAGAAAAGGGTGACCCAAGTGTATTGGTGGTGAGAAGAGGGGGACAATTAAGTGCATCAGTGGGGGAGAGAGGAGAGCATGTCAGAAAGGATAGGAGGGATTAGTGCAACGGAAGGGGAGTGGAAGGCTAGATTAATGCATCAGAAGGAGGTTGAGGTGAGTGCACCAGGCAAAAAATTGTCAATGTGAGCAACAAGAGTTTGTAGCCACATTATGAGGCCAGCGAAAACATTGTGAGTATCCCTGATCTATTCTGATCCCATAGACAGTATATTACATGGCTCAATCCCACATGCGCTATTACATAATCACAATACATGCCTCGATTCCATGCAGCATAACAGTGCCACAGTGCATATCCTACATATGGTATAACAATGCTATATTACATGTCTCGATCCCACATATGCTATTAAGTCACAATACATGCCTCAATACCACACAGCATAACAGTTCTACAGTAAACATCCTACACATGGCATAACAGCACCATATTCTATGCTTTGATCCCACACACAGTATAAAAAGTCCTGCAGTACCCATTTATTTATTTATTTATTTATTTCAGATTTTTATATACCGGCATTCGAGACAGCAGTCACATCATGCTGGTTCACATAGAACAGGGGTGCACAGTAAACATAACTATAACAATGGTGCTGAAAAGGCTCAATCCCACATGCGCTATTACATAATCACAATACATGCCTCGATTCCATGCAGCATAACAGTGCCACAGTGCATATCCCACACATGGTATAATAATGCTTCATTACATGCCTCGATCCCACATACAGCATAACAGTGGTACAGAACATATCAAACCTTCGGTATAAAAACTACGGTACACATCCTACACATGTATAACAGCACTATAATACAAGCCTCAATTCCACATGTAGCACTGTTGTGCTATAATACACAGCTCACATGGTAAAATAGTGCTATATTACATGCCCACACATGGCATAAAAGCACTTTATTACACACCTCAGTCCTACACATGCTATTAGTCATAATTCATGCTTCAATGTCACATACCAAACAACTATGCACTATGTTCTCTAAAGTGATATAATACTAATGTCACTCATACACGATATCACCTCCTATATTGAATCTCAACACATCTATTGCATCTAAAATCAATTCATGTGACGAGTGTGTCAAATCAAAGTTTATGAACCTATCTCTGAGTTAAGCATAAAAGTTTTTTAAAGAGACAAAAGAAATTTTTGAGGAGTGAAGAGGAAGGTTTCATATAATTTCATATATCACTGCATCCAGTGGTGTTTATAATTTTAATCAACCAACCTCCTCCCAACCATGATTTTGTGTTTATGCTTAGAGTGTAGTATTAATATGATATGCTTTAATTGTGTACTTGCGATATTTAAATTTAAAATCGCATGTATTAGGTCAAGACTATCTTGTAAATTGTGGTCAAAGCCACCAACTACTTTTGACTATAGCTCTAGATTTCTTTCGAAACGCCGAACCTCTCCCAAAAACTCAGACACTCTTTAAATATTAGCCAAAGGCTGGAGACATGAAATCAATTCCGAGCTCTTCATTTAATCCATGTGGAGATTGTGTACCTAATGTGAAAATCCAATAGGCTTCCCTCAAATTCAATAAATGTGTGCGATCACCTCCGCGTGGGGCTGCTCGTACATGATCAATAATTGTCCATTTTATTTGGGTAAAAGAATGCTGACATTGCATACAGTGGGTCACTACAGGCGCGGTGGTGAGTGTTTGAGTATGTAAATGAGATTTGTGTTCATTTAGTTTTGTTCTCATATTCTGAGTTGTCCTCCCTATGTAAACCTTAGGGCAACCACAAACTAAAGCGTATACAACGTGATCTGAATTACACGTCGTGCGTGACTTGCGTGTCACCTTATATTCAGACACTAGATCTATCCATGTTTGGCCCTCAATACAGTTTATGCAATGAGTACATTGGCTGCATTTGGAGTGTCCAATGTCACCCTGAACGGTCTGTTGTAATGCTTGTGCATGTACGAGACAATCCCTGACGTTACTGCCTCTGGATGTCACTATCAAAAGGTGGTTCTTGGAATATGTTATGAATTCCCAGTATATGCCAATGCCTTCTGATTTCGTGTCTCCAGCCTTTGGCTAATATTTGAAGTGTGTCGGCGTTTTTGGGAGAGGTTTGGCATTTTGAAAGAAATCTAAGCTATAGTCAAAAGTAGTTGGTGGCTTTGACCACAATTTACAAGATAGTCTTGACCTAATATATGCGATTTTAAATTTAAATATCGCAAGTACACAATTAAAGCATATCGCATTAATACTACACGCTAAGCATAAACACAAAGTCACGGGAGGGAGGAGGTTGGTTGATGATTAAAATTATAAACACCACTGGATGCAGTGCTATATGAAATTATATGAAACCTTCCTCTTCACTCCTCAAAAATTTCTTTTGTCTCTTTAAAAAACTCTTTTATGCTTAATTCATAGATACATAAACTTTGATTTGACACACTCGTCACATGAGTTGATTTAGACGCAATAGATGTGTTGAGATTCAATATAGGAGGTGATATCAATGTCACATACAGCATACGATGCTAAGTACACACACACGATATAACAGGCCTACAGTACATATACCACACACAGTAAAACTGTTATATTACATGCCTTGATCACATGTATAATGCAGTCACATTATACGTCTCTATCCCACACACACAGCGAGCAATCCAGGCTTCAAACTCCACAGCCCTAGCTTCTAGAGGCCCCGCATCCTTTGCAGTAGAAGAGGACTGGAAGGCTCATTGCATACTGCTACCAGCATCTCCTGGGAGAGGACTCCAGAGGCCACAGAGAGCAATCCAAACATCTCAAGCCACTGAGAGATCAACTTGCTGGCAGTTAAAGAGGATTGGCAAGTATAGCTTTAGGAAATCTTAGGACTTCAAGTTTGGAGAGAAGTGAAATAGTGGGGTATATTCTTGAGAGTTTGTGTGTATCTGAGATAATAAGCACGCCAGAGGAGTTAATTCTAGTGTCTGTCTTTCCCTTCCAATCATCCCTAGTTCATCCCTTGATTTATAGGCAAGAGTTATGTTCTCATTAAAAATCAAATCAGGCTCTTATCTAAATCATACTATTGCACAGTCCTTACTGACAGTTTTTTCATCCCCTTGTAGGTCTCTACCAGATTAATTACTGGTAGTGAATATATCTATAAATTTAAAGGACTCTAATTCCAACTCCCATAGAAACCTAAACTTAACTAGGAACTACTTAACAACTGAAATGCATGAGAGTATCAATGTTATGAATGTTTATGTATATGAGCTAAGTTTAAGATGAAATTGTAATTTGATAATTAATCTTAATATTGTGAGAATGAAGATGCTGGTCATATTTTATTTGATGTATTTTTTAGGTAGATAAGTTTTTTTATGTACTGTAGACAGATATGATGGTCATAACCAAATACCAATATAAAAAAGTTTTAAATAAAATAAACTCAACAAAATTAAGATGATGTCATCAATCAGGCAGCAAGAGGGGGGCTTCCCAGTCTTTTGCATCGAGTGTCACATGTATGATTTTTTACCCAATGGTGAGAAGTTGTATGTGTGCACCTGGCTCAGAGAACAAGTACGTTCTGGAGGAGCTGAGGCAGACAGAGGAAGTACATTGATGAGACCTTCAGGGACATAGTAGCCAAGTCCCAAAACCAGTCTGACAGCACCGGTGCTGCTTTGGATCAGAAAGGTCTCCCAGTTGGAAAGCATCACCTGGTGATGCAAGAAGTGATCCTGTAGCAAGGACCTGCTTTCCAGGTGATGAATTATCCTCTCGCACCAAGGGCAAGTCTCCCAGGGCTACTGTCCAGGAGGGAAGGGTTAGGTCGGCCATCATAGCTGGCGTTTAGATTATCAGAAATGTAGATAGCAGGGTGGCTGGTGGACATGAGGACTGCCTGGTATCTTGCCTGCCTGGTGAGAAGGTGGCAGACTTCATGCATCACCTAGATAGTATTTTAGAAAGTGCTGGGGAGGAGCCAGCTTTCGTGGTACATGTGGGCACCAGGACCTCAAAGGTGGCATTCTCTGAAATGCTCCCTGTTCCACGTGCAGGTCCCTAGAGGCAGGCAGAGCTCCAGAGTTTCAATGCGTGGATGAGACAATGGTGCAGGGAAGAGGGATTCAGTTTTGTAAGGAACTGGACAACCTTTTGGGAAAGGGGGAGACTTTTCCGAAGGGATGAGCTCCACCTTAACCAGAGTGGAACCAGGCTGCTGGCGCTAACTTTTAAAAAGGAGATAGGAGCAGCTTTTAAACTAGAACAAGGGGGAAAACAGACAGTCGCTCAGCAGTGCATGATTCGGAGGAAGGTATCTTCGAAGGATACTAATGAAACAAGAGAGTTAGGGCATCCAAATAGAGAGGTTCCAATAAAAGCAAAAGTAGTCCATGTGCCTATAAGTAAAGATTCACCTGAGTTAAAGAATTCCAAATTATCCCTATCAACTGAAAAACAGGTTGTTAATACAAACAAAAATGCACTATGAAATGTCTGTATGCCAATGCCAGAAGTCTAAGAAGTAAGATGGGAGAGTTAGAGTGTATAGCAGTGTATGATGAGAGATATAATTGGCATCTCACAGACCTGGTGGAAGGAGGATAACCAAAGGGACAGTGCTATATCAGGGTACAAATTACAATCGAAATAAGGACGATCAACTTGGTATTCTTTTTTTTTTTTTTTTGGAGACTGTCCTAGTAGCTGGACGACTGAGGCAATGAGTCTCCTGGGTAATGGTGGCAGAGCCACTGGAGCCAGCTGGACCTGGCCTGTTTACAGAGGTGGACAATTTCCAGTCTAAGTGCACAGTATCTATGAAAGTGGAAGTGCCTGGAGCAAAGATGGCTTCCGTGCTTTGCGGCTTAATGGAATGAATTTTGACGGGATCATGGTGTTATCTTTGGCAGCTGCCGCTGTAGCCCATCTCATGTTGCTATAGAAAATGGCCAGTCAGAAGTGGTTTCATAGGATCGATGAGATGGGAATATTGGGAGCACTGCCCTTCTGGAGCATGAGCCAGCAGAAACCTTACCAGATGAGAAGGGTCAAAGAAGATATATTTGTTGCCTTGAAAGTTGACAATGCAAAGGGGGCTCCCACAGCAAGCACCTGGGTTGCATTATCAAGGAAGATTTTCTTCCTGAGCTGTGTGGTCCGCCCAGCATCAGTGAAGAGCCCCTAATGGACATATCCCATTCCTCACTTCCACAGGAGCCTTTTCTTGGCCTTCCCATATCAGAGAACATTTGAGAGGGCTTTGTCACTTACACAGCATTCATATATCAATGTACAGAAACATCCTTCCACATCCAGGTACTCTAATGTATGTATTTACCCTCAAACTTAGACACATGGATAGTTCATATATTTTTTTTTTAAGCACCCTTCCCATTAAATCCCATATTTTGTTTTAGATATATGCGAAGCAGCCTCTTATTTATACAAAATCTGACTTGCACTAGGTCCTAAATCTGAAAGAGCTTTTCATTTATAATTTGAAACATGAGGTGAATAAAACGGAAAATGTCATAATGCCTCTGTATCTCTCCATAGTGAGACCACACCTTGAATACTGTGTACAATTCTGGTCGCCGCATCTCAAAAAAAGATATAATTGCAATGGAGAAGGTACAGAGAAGGGCAACCAAAATGATAAAGGGGATGGAACAGCTTCCCTATGAGGAAAGGCTGAAGAGGTTAGGGCTGTTCAGCTTGGAGAAGAGATGGCTGAAGGGGGATATGATAGAGGTCTTTAAGATCATGAAAAGTCTTAAACGAGTAGATGTGAATCGGTTATTTACACTTTCAAATAATAGAAGGACTAGGGGGCACTCCATGAAGTTATCAAATAGCACATTTAAGACTAATCAGAGAAAGTTCTTTTTCACTCAATGTACAATTAAAGCTCTGGAATTTGTGGCCAGGGGATGTAGTTAGTGCAGTTAGCGTAGCTGGGTTTAAAATAGGATTTGATAAGTTCTTGGAGGAGAAGTCCATTACCTGCTATTAATCAAGATAGCAGTGGCTATTTTCTAAGTTATTACTAGCATCAGTAGCATGGGCACAGACTTAGTTTTTGGGTACTTGCCAGGAACTTGTAGCCTGGATTGGCCACTGTTGGAAACAGGACACTGAGCTTGATGGACCCTTGGTCTAACCCTGTATGGCAACTTCTTATGTTCTTACACATGGTACAACAGTGTTATAGTACATACCATGATCCCACACACACACACATTATAACAATATCCTCATTTAACTTTATGGTTCAATGAGTTTGCAAAACAGTTTCACACCAATATCGCCTTCAGTTATCACTGTCTGCTTTTAAAAATAGTTTGAAACCAGATCCAATTGAACTATTGTAAAATGAGGAGGAATTGCTGGTACTTTCCAAGGGGTGAAGGTAGGGGGGAGAGATTTTCTTCCCATCTCACCTTGGTGGAATCCTCACGCCATTGTCCATCTGCACTAAGCTGTTGGCATACTTGGAAACTTGCAGTTCCTCTTCCCAGGATTCCTGGGTCTTGCTTCCTATAAGGAGATTTTGCATGGAGCACTGCATCACAAGCTATTGTTACCTGCAAAACAGGGACAGATGAAGCCTCGAGCTATGCCTGGCATTACAGAATAATTACCTACGAGCTCTGGACTTGCTGCCGAACTGTGCAACGTCCGTGGGGGGGGGAAATGAATCTACGCACAGTTCAACTACGTGAGCTGTTTTCAGAGCTGCCCCAATAATGCACCTGTTCACATCAGTCACGAACTGCAATCAGATGCTTTCGGCCTGGCTTCAGGTTCTTATGCACAGGCACCGCTGCTAGCCACAGCGCAGAAGAGACCAGAAGAAGACCTACTGATGAATGTCAGTATATAAAATCATTAAATAAATGTATGTGCGGGTGAAGCATCCTCCTCCATTCACCAAGGAAGGGGAAATGAAGGACAGACGAGATGGGGTATACTCTCTCCTTTGTATTTCCACTGGCTGGGGCAGCCCGGGGGGAGCCAACACCGAGCATGGATTTTGGTTTCCCCCTCCTGCTCACTGCCCTACAGGTCAGAGCAAGAGAGGCACTGGGGTTAGATGCACGGGTCACACCTTCTGATGAGAGTAATTATGCTGGGGGGGGCGCAAAGTTAGATGTAGAAGTCAAGCAGGAATCAAGAGCCCATCAGGAGGGATGAGGGGCTCAGGTTTGGACAGCTGGACAGCCCCAGTAGTATCCACACAAACAAGATTTAAGAGGCATTTTATTTCCCCCAAAAGCTTCTGCCGGAGTGCACACTCACTGACCAGGGCTGGCAACTCTTCTATATTTGGTAATGCAATTTCAAAGTGATCTGGAAATATAACGAGTTTAGCTTCATCTTCGTACTCATAATCATCGCAGTTCGGATCCACATTGCTTTCAAGATCTGGAAAAAAAAAATAGCAGAAAGTTCTGTCAATCAGTGGAGAGGCCTCAGCTAGTGAGCGAGCAGTCAAACTCAAAAGTTGGTCATTTAAAGTTTCAGCAAGTCAGCTGGGAAACCAGATTACTACGTGTTAAGAAAACAATAAGGAAAAACTACAGGTAAGAGCCTTCTGAAGGCCCAAGGACCGCCCGCCTATGGGAATCATTCCCGCTTAAGTACTTCCTGAAGGCTAAGCTTATAAGAACATAAGAACATAAGAAAATGCCATACTGGGTCAGACCAAGGGTCCATCAAGCCCAGCATCCTGTTTCCAACAGTGGCCAATCCAGGCCATAAGAACCTGGCAAGTACCCAAAAACTAAGTCTATTCCATGTAACCATTGCTAATGGCAGTGGCTATTCTCTAAGTGAACTTAATAGCAGGTAATGGACTTCTCCTCCAAGAACTTATCCAATCCTTTTTTAAACACAGCTATACTAACTGCACGAACCACATTCTCTGGCAACAAATTCCAGAGTTTAATTGTGCGTTGAGTAAAAAAGAACTTTCTCCGATTAGTTTTAAATGTGCCCCATGCTAACTTCATGGAGTGTCCCCTAGTCCTTCTACTATCCGAAAGAGTAAATAACCGATTCACATCTACCCGTTCTAGACCTCTCATGATTTTAAACACCTCTATCATATCCCCCCTCAGTCGTCTCTTCTCCAAGCTGAAAAGTCCTAACCTCTTTAGTCTTTCCTCATAGGGGAGTTGTTCCATTCCCCTTATCATTTTGGTAGCCCTTCTCTGTACCTTCTCCATCGCAATTATATCTTTTTTGAGATGCGGCGACCAGAATTGTACACAGTATTCAAGGTGCGGTCTCACCATGGAGCGATACGGAGGCATTATGACATTTTCTGTTTTATTCATCATTCCTTTTCTAATAATTCCCAACATTCTGTTTGCTTTTTTGACTGCCGCAGCACACTGAACCGACGATTTCAATGTGTTATCCACTGTGACACCTAGATCTCTTTCTTGGGTTGTAGCACCTAATATGGAACCCAACATCGTGTAATTATAGCATGGGTTATTTTTCCCTATATGCATCACCTTGCACTTATCCACATTAAATTTCATCTGCCATTTGGATGCCCAATTTTCCAGTCTCACAAGGTCTTCCTGCAATTTATCACAATCTGCTTGTGATTTAACTACTCTGCACAATTTTGTGTCATCTGCAAATTTGATTATCTCACTCGTCGTATTTCTTTCCAGATCATTTATAAATATATTGAACAGTAAGGGTCCCAACACAGAACCCTGAGGTACTCCACTGTCCACTCCCTTCCACTGAGAAAATTGCCCATTTAATCCTACTCTCTGTTTCCTGTCTTTTAGCCAGTTTGCAATCCACGAAAGGACATCGCCACCTATCCCATGACTTTTTACTTTTCCTAGAAGCCTCTCATGAGGAACTTTGTCAAACGCCTTCTGAAAATCCAAGTATACTATATCTACCGGTTCACCTTTATCCACATGTTTATTAACTCCTTCAAAAAAGTGAAGCAGATTTGTGAGGCAAGACTTGCCCTGGGTAAAGCCATGCTGACTTTGTTCCATTAAACCATGTCTTTCTATATGTTCTGTGATTTTGATGTTTATAACACTTTCCACTATTTTTCCTGGCACTGAAGTCAGGCTAACCGGTCTGTAGTTTCCCGGATCGCCCCTGGAGCCCTTTTTAAATATTGGGGTTACATTTGCTATCCTCCAGTCTTCAGGTACAATGGATGATTTTAATGATAAGTTACAAATTTTTACTAATAGGTCTGAAATTTCATTTTTTAGTTCCTTCAGAACTCTGGGGTGTATACCATCCGGTCCAGGTGATTTACTACTCTTCAGTTTGTCAATCAGGCCTACCACATCTTCTAGGTTCACCGTGATTTGATTCAGTCCATCTGAATCATTACCCATGAAAACCTTCTCCATTACGGGTACCTCCCCAACATCCTCTTCAGTAAACACCGAAGCAAAGAAATCATTTAATCTTTCCGCGATGGCCTTATCTTCTCTAAGTGCCCCTTTAACCCCTCGATCATCTAACGGTCCAACTGACTCCCTCACAGGCTTTCTGCTTCGGATATATTTAAAAAAGTTTTTACTGTGAGTTTTTGCCTCTACAGCCAACTTCTTTTCAAATTCTCTCTTAGCCTGTCTTATCAATGTCTTACATTTAACTTGCCAATGTTTATGCTTTATCCTATTTTCTTCTGTTGGATCCTTCTTCCAATTTTTGAATGAAGATCTTTTGGCTAAAATAGCTTCTTTCACCTCCCCTTTTAACCATGCCGGTAATCGTTTTGCCTTCTTTCCACCTTTCTTAATGTGTGGAATACATCTGGACTGTGCTTCTAGAATGGTATTTTTTAACAATGACCACGCCTCTTGGACATTTTTTACTTTTGTAGCTGCTCCTTTCAGTTTTTTTCTAACAATTTTTCTCATTTTATCAAAGTTTCCCTTTTGAAAGTTTAGCACGAGAGCCTTGGATTTGCACACTGTTCCTTTTCCAGTCATTAAATCAAATTTGATCATATTATGATCACTATTGCCAAGTGGCCCCACCACCGTTACCTCTCTCACCAAGTCCTGTGCTCCACTGAGAATTAGATCTAAAATTGCTCCCTCTCTCGTCGGTTCCTGAACCAATTGCTCCATAAAGCTATCATTTATTCCATCCAGGAACGTTATCTCTCTAGCGTGACCCGATGATACATTTACCCAGTCTATATTGGGGTAATTGAAGTCTCCCATTATTACTGCACTACCAATTTGGTTAGCTTCCCTAATTTCTCTTAGCATTTCACTGTCCATCTCACCATCTTGACCAGGTGGACAGTAGTATACCCCTATCACTGTAGTCTTCCCTGATACACAAGGGATTTCTACCCATAAAGATTCAATTTTGTATTTAGTCTCATGCAGGATGTTTATCCTGTTGGACTCTATGCCATCCCGGACATAAAGCGCCACACCTCCTCCCGACTGCTCCTCTCTGTCATTGCGATATAATTTGTACCCCGGTATAGCACTGTCCCATTGGTTATCCTCTTTCCACCATGTCTCTGAGATGCCAATTAAGTCTATGTCATCATTTACTGCTATACATTCTAATTCTCCCATCTTACTTCTTAGACTTCTGGCATTAGCATACAAACATTTCAGTTTGTTTTTTGATTGTATTTTTATTCTGCTTTTTAATTGATAGGGATAAGTTAGAATTCTTTTGCTCAGATGCGTTTTTAGTTACAGGCACTTGGACTACTTTTCTTATTATTGGAACCTCACTGTCGGGATGCCCTAATTCTAATGCATCATTAGTATCCTTTGAAGATACCTCTCTCTGAACCATGCGCTGCTGAGCGACTGTCGGCTTTCCCCTTTGTTCTAGTTTAAAAGCTGCTCTATCTCCTTTTTAAAGGTTTGCGCCAGCAGTCTGGTTCCACCCTGGTTAAGGTGGAGCCCATCCCTTCGGATTTCCCTCTGCGTCCGTCCTTCTCATACGTTGATCCCTCATTCTACCACCACAGATAAGGTCAAGTCCCTTCCTCAACTGAAAATTGCTAGAACTCAGATTTAGAAAACTGCTGCATGTGGATATCCAAGCCTCATCCCTAGGGACATTTGTTTTCAGTTTTTATTTTATTTTCCCCCAAGAATTTATCAGGGTTTATCATAACAAAAAAAAAAAAAAAAAAACCCACCCAGAGGAGAAAAAAAAAATTCAGTACAAAAAAAAAAATAGCCTTGTGCAGCAGAAGTGTCCGAGTGACAAAGGTCATGCAATGCTGCCCTGGCAACTGTGCCATCTATTAGAATATTTTGATTTCTGGTCAATCTTTTGGCAAAATCAGATCGGTTGCTCCCGTCACTGCTCTCTCTCCCAGATTTGATTGCTTCTATCATATTAGAGGAAGATTACCAAATACTAGGAAAGGGATTTAAAAAAAAAAAAAAAAGAATGAAAGTTCTGTCTACCATTTAATTAGCATAGTCCTGGCTGCCAACCAGTCTGCAGTTAACAGCACACTCTGTAAAACCTTGCATTGCTGATGCACTCACTTCTCTTGTACAGCACGAGGCAGACTTCCACCTTTTTTTCATGGCCCCTACTGTATAGAAACCGTTTCCTCCTCAGTCCTCTGAGCGCAGCACACACTACCTGTTTTCTAATTGGTTGTAATGTACATCTGGTTCATGCGATGCCATGTACTAATATGGATCAGACAAATTGAGTAGTTTCAAAGGATTTTTATAAGTTATTACTGGGATGGTGCACAACAGCCAATTAGAGATGAAGCCATAAAATTATCTTTAAAATGCTGGCATGGGCAGTGCACCAGCTAAATGCTCCACGGATTCAAATCAGCTCTCACAGCTTGAACCAGCTTTTTCCTGGTTCCTTCAAACTCAGTAAAGGTTAGCAAGGCTGAAGTGTTCGACAGATGCATGGTGCATTATGAGGATAATTTTGTAACTGTCTGCACAGTGGTAAAGTCTGCATGGACAATCTGCATGAAGACGTCACAGTTAGAGAGGCAAAATGGTAAGAGCGAGATCGGATGAAATCTTAGACAGTGACTGCCAAGAGAAACAGAAGTCACACTAAATAAGCAGATGCAACATTTGCCCGGCAGCTGACATAAAGCACATGGCAATGTGCAGAGAGACTCACAAGACAAGGAACTGCCAGAATTTAAGGAAGAATGCAGGAAATGTGGATGCCCTAATTATTGTGCAAAGACTAGCAGGAAATCGAAGCTTCAGAGGCACTGTGATGGAGGCAAGCAGCAGAGCGTAATACTTGTTAATGACCTTCTAGAACACTATTTTTATACTGCTATTAGATGGATACGGCTCTGCACAACAGGTATGATAAAATCCCTGCCCCAAACAGCTCACAATCCAAGTGGATACCTGAGGCAATGGGGTCACAAGCAGCATCAGTGGAGGAAGTGGGATACGAACTTTGGCTTCTCTGGTTTCTGGTCCATTGCCCTAACCACAGGGGCCAGTAGCCTTAAAACTCGGCTGAGTAGGGGAGTGGAGAGGCCTGGCTTAGCAGTTAAAGCAAGAGGCCGAGAACCAAGGAACCCAGGGTTCAAGTCGTGTTTCTCCCACAGACGCTCCCCTCCTGCCTTTGAGCAGGCCACTTGGTCTCACGTTGCTTCAGGTACCCACGTAGACTGTAAGCTCCTTGGGGCAAGATTTTTATAGCTGAAAAATGTTGTAAACCGCCTTCAACTGGAAAGGTGATCTAGAAATACACAGAAAAAAAAATTTAACTGGCAGCATACCACAGGGACCCCCCCCCCCCCCCCAATGCCCACGAGAGAGATGTGCAACCTAGCTTTGCAACAGAGAAGAAAAATCAAACTGAAAATGTTGTAGTGGGGCCAGGAAAGTAGGTTCCTATTCTGGGACTGGAAATGCACCAAGCTCCACGAGTGGGGAAGAGGACGCAGGCGCTAGAGATTCCAGGAATAAAGATGGAGACTGCTAGACGAGAGAAGGGTAACAATGAGACGGAGAATTACCTCCACGCAAAACCAAATTGAACTCGTGTTCTCTTGTACTACCCACTGCCCAAGAAGTGCCAACGGTAGGCAAAAGGCAGGCTGAAAAGCTGGATCCGCTAACAAGTCAGCGAGAAGGTAAAAATTCCCCCCCCCCCCCCCCCCCCCCAAAAAAACCAAAACAAAAAAAAAATCCAGCTTTAGTTAGAAATGGAGATGTAAACTTTGTCTACGTTTACTTACCCCAGAGAGAAACTGAACAAGGGCAGAGAGAGAGACAGCTCACTACAGTCTCCCCAGTGCAAGGAGATAATTGTGAAATGGCTGAAGCCAAATACTTTTCAAAATTTTCTGAATAAGGGTTTTGACAGCTATCATGTACCTGTCACAAGTTATGACTTGCTTAGAAACCACTGTTTTCTGGCGGTCCCTTATATGGAACTGTTTCACCCCCTACCAAATATATTCATTTCATTATCTTACTTCTTTCCCAGATTTATAGACTGCCCATCACAAGGTTCTTGGCAGATTACATACAACACATTCATAATTTAAAAGATCAGATAAAAAAAATAAAATGAATGACCAAAGAAACATACAATACTGTTTCCTGCACTAATAGATACCAAAACAGAGGCCCCATCAGTCATCAAATGCCTGATGAAATAGGAAAATAAATAAATGGGTTTTTAGGAGCTTCTTAAAAATTGTGGTACATTCAGGAGATCCGTAGGGTAAATTGTAGAGAGTTCCATAGGTCCGGACCTGCCACAAAAAAACATTCTCTTGTGCAATTCAGACAAATGAACTGATGGCACATCCACAGGTCTCACTGACCTGTGGATGTGCCTTGGCTTTACCCAAGGCAAGTCTTGCCTCACAAACCTGCTTCACTTTTTTGAAGGAGTTAATAAACATGTGGATAAAGGTGAACCGGTAGATGTAGTGTACTTGGATTTTCAGAAGGCATTTGACAAAGTTCCTCATGAGAGGCTTCTAGGAAAAGTAAAAAGTCATGGGATAGGTGGCGATGTCCTTTCGTGGATTGCAAACTGGTTAAAAGACAGGAAACAGAGAGTGGGATTAAATGGACAATTTTCTCAGTGGAAAAGGGTAAACAGTGGAGTGCCTCAGGGATCTGTACTTGGACCGGTGCTTTTCAATATATATATAAATGAACTGGAAAGAAATACGACAAGTGAGATAATCAAATTTGCAGATGATACAAAATTGTTCAGAGTAGTTAAATCACAAGCAGATTGTGATAAATTGCAGGAAGACCTTGTGAGACTGGAAAATTGGGCATCAAAATGGCAGATGAAATTTATCGCTCCATGGTGAGACTGCACCTTGAATACTGTGTACAATTCTGGTCGCTCTCATTTGTTTCAGAGTAGCCTGGTTCCTATGTACTTCCAATCTATGCTTACAGTTCCTATCTCTCCCTCCCCTCCACCCTGTTTTATGTAATTTCATTTCTTTATATTTTTGATGTAAACCGATATGATGTCCCCACTAATATCAGTATAGAAATTCAATAAACAAACAAACAAATAAATAAATAAATGTGGGTAAGTGCAAGGTGATGCATATAGGGAAAAATAACCCTTGCTGTAGTTACACAATGTTAGGTTCCATATTAGGAGCTACCACCCAAGAAAGAGATCTAGGCATCATAGTGGATAACACATTGAAATCGTCGGTACAGTGTGCTGCGGAAGTCAAAAAAGCAAACAGAATGTTGGAAATTATTAAAAAGGGAATGGTGAATAAAACAGAAAATGTCATAATGTCTCTGTATCGCTCCATGTACACCTCATATGAATGGAGGTCAGAGGTGAGCTATTTGGCTCTCTCCTTCCTTACCTTGAAGGTTTTAACAGGAGCAATTTTATCAAGGAGATTTAATAGGAACTCATCCCAATTACCGACAGCTGCTTCAACAAAAGCACAGTCATAATTAGTCAGAGAAGGTTCTAACTCCTTAAACTGATCAATGTCAATCTGAATTCTCCTGCTAAAGGAGCTTCCCATAGACACATGCAGAACACAATGACCCAACATCGGATTATAAAAGGTTAACAGGAAATGATTGAACCAGGATGCTTAATTAATGGATAAATTTTGCAAAAATGTATACAAAAACAGAGGCATTAATAAAGATTACATACAGAGTATGAATCAACTTATATGTAGGAGTGTTGACAATCTGCTGCCACCCAAGATATGCCATAACTTCAAGGAAGACTAACATGGACTGCAAAAGGAAACAGTTCAAGATGAATGTTGAACTCACCAATAACACATTATAGAGGTTTATCCTTACAACTCAGCAACATTTCAAATATTGGAGAGAAATTTGTGGCTAAAAAGTATAGGAGGCAACAGATCAGACAATATGCTGAATGCATGAGAAGACAAAAATGAGCACTTTATATGCTGAGCTTCTAACATGGTGCTCGACAGACATTACAATATGATGTTTATAAAGGATTAATAAACCCACCTCTTATCACGCGGCTGAGAGATTACTAAATAACCATTAATGCAAGTTTGATTAAACAACATTGTCAGCATCTCTCATCCAAGACTGTCACACAAATCTTTCTGATAGTCTGAGCGTTCATCAAGACAATCTTAGTTTGAAAACGTAGTGGCCTGGGTGGGATTACACAAAATACTAATTTGATAAACAATGCTTCTGCCTCTGAGAATAGAGATGATTTAAGACCATACCTTCCTCTCCCACAAATAGCTGGTATCGCCTGAGATCGACCAAAGGCACTGCCAACAGTAGGTGTAGAGGAAAGGTCTGGCTTGGAATCAGGAACGACGGCGGCCAGCAGTGCACATGAAGGAGCACACAAAGAAGCACCTTTATTGCACTCCGTGCATGTGATGGAATGTGTGCACTTCTGGCACGTAGCACCTACAGCATCACATGCTGGCTCTTCAATCCCTGCCCCGACACATGACAACAACTGTGGAGGAGAGAGGCCCAGAGCCTCTTGCTGTTATCTAAGCTGGCAGAATGGCCATAGAGAGCTCCATCACAGTGGGAGCCGAGGAGGAACAGAGACCTGATGTTCCAGCGAGATAGGAGGCAGGAGTCATGATAGACAATCCTGGTCGGTCGTCACATGCCAGCCCCCACCCCCAGTGATAACTACATCAGCAGGAGGGCTTAAGTAGTGGTTTGCAGCGCAGTCTAGAAACAACAGATGAACAACTAAAATTGGTACTTGCACACGATCTAGTAAACCAGACAATAGAATTAAAAAGAAAAAATGAATTACAAATTAAAAGCTCTGTCCCCAAAGAACTGAACACCTTAGGGAAAGTTAACCCTAGAACAAACAGTGAACCATATCACAAATAATCTAAACAGAGAGCGGCTCTTTTAAACTTTAAATGTACCACCATTTTTATATCATACTGTACAAGAAAACTCGAGACAAAGACATTGTAATCATGCAAAGAGTTCACTGTCTAACAGTGCACAAGGGCCTCTGTTCTCCAAAACTCACAGAATGGCCCAAATACCTGGAGATATTGGTCCAGCAGCATTATTTCTCATGTTGCAAATAAAGATAGTCTGGTCATCTTGGGGGGAGGGCTAATTTAATTTTGCCTGCAGAGATTTACTCTTGTGCATAATTTTTTTTTTTTGCACGCAGCAGCTAAAAGGCCAGATATACTAAACGTTGTTCCCCATTTTGTGTATATAGGGGAAATACTTAGTATATCTGGCCTAAGTGACTTGCTCAAGGCTGCACAGTGACTGGTGCACACAAACAGGCCAGTCATTGAGCTCTCACTGCTGTGTTATACTTCCAGTAAGCTCCAGCCCTGGTCTTTCCTACATTGGATGAGGCCTTCTAGAGCAGGGGTCAGGAAGCTTTTGTACATGACGGGCTGCATGAGCCATCAGCTGTTCTGACAGAGGAAGCAGGGCAGAGGTGGATGAGCAAGTGAGAGGTGCAAGCAGGAGCTCCTGCTGGGATCAACTGTTTCCGAGGGTCTTGCCACAGGCTGCATGAAATTAAGCAGTGGGCCAGAGGGTCCCCACCCTGTACTAGAGTGTGAAAGTCACAGGCTGAGTCTGTGCCAGACAGTCAGTCATCCTAGGATTATTTCAGTATTCTCTCTTTTGGCAGGTGCATGTCTTTTCTAAAATTAACTAGAAGAATTCTTATGTAAGAATATCAGACAAGGATTGCTCATTTATAAGCAAAAATTGGTTTTAAATACATCTAATGGGCCAAGGTGACTTAAAATATTCTAGAATCCAGAAAAAAAAAGACCCAAAGAAACAGATCTTTGTGCATTTCCACATTCTAATCAATGGGCTGGAAAATTACAGCAGAGAAGATTCTTCTTAAAAAAAAAAGGCCCTAAATTACCATCCCCATCAGATATTACCATCCCCATCAGATATTTACTAACTGCACAAAGCAAGCATTACAATAAAGTTGCAAAATCAAATGAAGCTGCAACAAACTCCAACAGGAATCTTCCAAACACTTTATACAAATCTTATTCTATCTCATCCGCTGAGTAAAACTGAGGTAGGAAGGGTCAATTATTTTGAATAAAAGCCTGCTTGAATAACCAGGTTTTTATCTGCTTCTTGAAGCTATTGATATTTTCCTCTGTACGAATTTCAACAGGTAAGGAATTCCACATCTTTGCTCCTGCCAGTGACAAGGACCTCTCCCTCACTGAACCGAGATGGGCTAATTTGGGTGATGGTATTGTCAATAGGGCTTGACCTAGTGATCTCAGATTCCGGACTGGGACATGAATGCGCAATGAGGCATTTAGCCATTCTGAATTACTACCATATATGGCTTTATGAATTAAAGTTAGGCACTTGATCGGTAACCAGTGAAACTTCATCAGTACAGGGGAAACGTGATCAAACTTTTTTGTATCAGATAGAAGTCATGCCGCGGCATTCTGCAACAATTGCAGCGGACGGATAGTCGATACTGGCACACCCAGCAGTAGGGCGTTACAATAATCTAGTTTAGGTAGAATCAAGGCCTGTAAAACAATTCGAAAGTCGTTTGAGTGCAACAATGGCTTCAGTTTCCTTAGTACTCGCAGTTTATGAAAACCATCTTTTATAATGGCCTTCACTGTTGCTTTCATATTAAGCTCAGAGTCAAGGATACAACCCAAATCTCTGGCTTCGTGTTGAATATTATATGGAGGGGGACAAGTTAAGATGTCTGTCTCTATTTTCTCTGTGACCTTATTACAAATAAGCAGTATTTCAGTTTTGGAATTATTGAATGCCAATGACATATGTGTAAGAAGTTGTTTTATTGATTTATAGTACATGTCCCAGAGTTTCAATGTGGCCGATAGGGAATCTTTTATAGGTAGCAAAATCTGAATATCATCGGCAAATAAGAAATGTACCAACCCCAGACCCGCTAGGAATCTGCACAATGGGGCCATATAAATATTAAACAGAGTTGGTGAAAGGGAAGAGCCCTGTGGGACTCCAGTATGGAGGTCTACTACCTCGGATTCTACTGTTCCCAATTTAACTACGTATGATCTATTAGTGAGAAAAGATTTAAACCAATCCAATGTTTTATCTAGGAGGCCAATTTCTCGCAATCTTGAGATAAGTGCTTCATGATTGACGGTATCGAATGCCGCCGAGATAGCCAACAGAATTAGTAAATAAGAGGTATTCTGGTCGAAGCCTCTTTGAATGGTATCAGATAACGAGATTAAGAGGGTCTCGGTGTTATGAGATTTCCGGAAACCATACTGTGCTGGAAAAAGCAGCTGATGTTCTTCTAAAGCTTAATCTTCCTACTGAGTGGATTACCTTCTTTAGGTCCAGATAAAAGTTTTGGGTAGGGGAGAAAAATAAAATAAAGGTGCAAAACTCGTGTTCTGTGGTTTTACTTTTACAATTTTAAATCACATTTATTTTATTTAAACAATTTCTATTACGCTGATCCACCAATAGCAAATTACAATCAACAAACACAGTACAGCATAACAATACACTTTATCCAACACAAAAACCACACACATACCAAAATAGCTAAAGAACTAAGGTAAAAAAAAAAAAAAAAAAGATTTATAACAGATACAGCTTGGGAAAGCTAGAGAGAAAAGATGTGTCTTATGTCTTTAAAATCTTCCCAAGCCATAATAGATCTCTCTCTCAGCTTAATGGCTACTGGAAGGCTGTGCCAGAGAGCAGGGTCTGTAATGCAAAAAAAAAAAAAATCCACTTCTGAGAGGCTGCCAATCTGGCAAGGTAGAACGAAGGAATCTCAACCAAATGTTGAGATGACGAGCGAAGACAGCAGGTGGGACGGGGTCTGCTTAAGAAGAAACAATGGCTGGAGGGACAGATCATGGAGGGCTTTAAACTTCACCCGCCAGGCTATCGGAAGCCAATGAAGGCCAGCTAGAATCTGAGAACTACGATCACAGAAAAGCCAACGTAACTGGATTTAAAAAAAAAAATTAATATCTTTCCCCCCTCCAAAAGGTCTTTATGTTCTGTTATAGCTAACTGTTTCCTGGAACTCATGGAAGACACCGTCACAAGGCAAGGACTGAATTTGGGGGGGGGGGGGGTTAGAAAAAAGCAGTCTCCTCAAACTCTTTGCATTTCAGAGTAATCCCGGTCTCAAAAATATTTAGGGCTGAGCTTAATACTCCTCGGCCACCACATAGAGCATCTGCATCTCCAAAAAACAAAAAAAGGAGCAGCTCACCAGAGCGCCCAATGAAAGCCTTCCTGAGGAACGCCAGGCCAAAAGGTTTGCATCGCACCCTCGAGGAGTGGGACTCAGACAGCTTTATCTATTTTGTGGGGAAGGGTGTCCTGCTCAATAATGAGAACTGCTTAAAATGCTGGAGAAGGATTGGGCTGTCTGTGCCCACATCTTTTACAATGGATGTGTAGGTTTTGCTGATGTTTACTGACATAGAATTGTGCCACCTGCTTTGCTGCAAATTGCTTCAAGTTTTTAACAGAAAGAATAAACGAATGAATGAAATGGGGCATAGTCTGCCCATGGAGTCAGGGGAAGGGGGAATGTTTCAACCCATCTGCACGGAGACAAAGCCCCTGGGACCCTGCACCACACGTTGCTTCCTTTCGCTTTCAGGCTTGCTGCTGGGGATGAAACCGCATTGCCGGGTCACTTTCACCTCTCTGCTGCACAGACATTAACTGGCATAAAATAAACTCTCTGAAGTGCCGCCATGTTAAAAGCGAGCGTGGTTTAGGAGAAACCGCGCGTGTGGAACGAAGAAGTAGAAGCAAGAATTCAAAATGCTGGACCATAGATGATGTTCTTGGAAGAGTGCTGTGCTGTGCTGAGATTATAGTGAATCCCCTGAGGCAGGACGCTGTCCGAAACATGATCGTGTCGGGAATCTTTAATGGATGAGTATTCAAGTTCTTTGCTTTGTTTGGCAAACATAGTAATTTGTGAACCAAAGTTGGTGTTAAAAATTTGACCTAGAATTGAACCATTGTTGTTTGAATTGTGGATATACAAATCAGGGTGACTGGAATACAGTGGTACTGGGGTGAGATTTGTGATAGATTTAAAAATGCCATCCATAGAGGTTGTTACCCCCCCCCCCCCCCCCCCCAGGAATGCCTCCTGTCACTGTGGCTGAGTCCATGTGTCAGGGGATCTATAGCCAGGGCGAGTGAGAGCATTTTGAGACAGCAGACTTTTGCCTGTGTAAAAATCACTTTAAAAACTGCAGTCTTGATTTCATACGACTTCTGGAAGGAAAATAAGCGCTACAGAAAACACCGCACAACCAAAACATTTCTACAAGACGCTCTTTGGGACATTTGCCAGATTCTTCCTTTTTTGTAAATTTCTTTATTAACAATGCAAAAGTCTAGTTACATAGGGGCCGATTCAGTAAAAGGCGCGGGAGAGCCGCGCTCCGAGGCGAACGCCCTCTCTCCCAACGCACGCCCAGGCCACTCCCCTGGGCGCACAATTCAGTATGCAAATGCGGGGCCCACGCTAATAAGGAGGTGCTAGGGACACTAGCGCATCCCTAGCACCTCCATTATTGGCAGAAGAAGCGGCGGCTGTCAGCGCTGTTCTGACAGCTGGCGCTTAATTTTACCGGAGTCTGATGTCGAACCCGCTGACAGCCACGGGTTCGGAAAACAGACACCGGCAAAATTGAGCGTCCATTTTCCAACCTGCAAGTCGTGGGCAGATTTTTTTTTTTTTTTTTTTTTTGGGGGCCTCCGACTTAATATCGCTATCATATTAAGTTGGACGGTGTACAGAAAAGCAGTTTTTTCTGCTTTTCTGTACACTTTCCCAGTGCCAGCCGAAATTAACTCCTGCCTTTGGGCAGGCAATTTCTGAGAGTAAATGTGCAGTTTGGGCTGCACATTTTACTTTCTGTATCGAGCGGGACTAAATAATAGGCTCATCAACATGCATTTGCATGTTGAGCGCGCGCTATTAGTTTCGGGGGGGTTGGACACACCTTTCCACGCGCTATACCCCTTACTGTATTATTACCCCTTACTGTATAAGGGGTAATAATAGCGTGTGGAAAACGCACATCCAAACGGGGGCTAATGGTGTGCTCGATTTGAGCGCACCGTACTGAATCGGCCTGATAGTAACAAATGCAAGAAAAGACGTAATGGTGATTTTTTCTATCCAAACATAACACTTTCACCTCCATTTCCCAACTCTCCCAGAGAAACTACTTGTATAACTATGAACACGTTCATTCTGTAGAGCTTGTATTCTAAAACTATAACCGAAGACCACATTTGCATTTAGGAGTCCCAAATCTTCATATTCATGAGGAATCAATCCTGTTGATCCCTGTTCACGAAGTCCTTATTTTACCGCCATAGATTCTCTGGGCAACTTTTGGAGGTACGGGGTCCAGCCGTCCAGAAATAGTTGACATTTGTCAGTAGGCAAAGTAGCAGTACGATATTCCAACTAATCTCTCATACATTTTAACATGCCACAACGATAAGGTTGGTGATTTATATTCCAACCAATGTAGTAAAATACAGTGTTTCGTTACAAGCACCACTAAGTAGGAAAAAGCTTGGGGGGATATTTCAAAAACCTTAACATCAAGACCCAGTAAAATAAATGAAATGGTCATAGAAACAGGGTATTTCGTCAAGCTCATCAATGCCCCAATTACTGAATGCCAAACCGAGCAAGTTATTGAGCATTCCCACATACAATGAAAAGTAGCTTGTTCTTGAGAATATTTCTTACAGGCTGACCAATTTGAGTAACCTGTTTTGTAAGCATGAATTGGCGTTACAATTATTTGTTGTATAAATCGAAATTGAGTTTCTCTATGTATAACATTTTCTGAGCATCTAGATATTGTTATTAAACTAACATCCTTAATATGAATATCACATCCTATAACATTTCACCAACTCCCAGGTAAAACGCCCAATCTCTGATATTTAGAAATGGTGTGGAGATACAGATAAATCATAGATAAAAGAATGCTTCCTCTTGTATAGCTGAATTAAAACTTTAAATTCTGAGGAGGTTAAAGGAGAGGAAACATTTTCCATCAAGGAAGACAATTGTGAATTTGTAAGTAAATAAAACGGTCTAGATTGTGGCCTGTAAACAGAAATTGGCTTTAAGCAAAACGACTGTAACAGTTGTTTGCATTGAGAAAATGAGAAAGTCTGAAAAGCCTGTATATGTAACTCTTGATATCTAGTATGAATGCTGCCAGGAGAAAAGATATTACCTACCAACAGGACGAACCCCAACACATCTGAGGAAAGGTGTAGCTTCTCCCATATAAACCCCCATGCTTTCCACATTGAGGAAACTATGGGGGATATAGAGGAACCAAATACTGGTGTTCTTTGGGTACTTGCCAGGTTCTTATGGCCTGGATTGGCCACTGTTGGAAATGGGATGCTGGGCTTGATGGACCCTTGGTCTGACCCAGTATGGCATGTTCTTATATGTTGAGGCCTCTTAATTTATGCATCTCATATTCTATGTTTGTATAAATTAGAGTGTAGAAGCCAATCTCCCAGGGACCTCAGACAAGCCATATTAAGTTTAAAGTTAGGGAAACTCAAAGCCCCCTTTTCTTTGGGAAGCATCAATTCAGCCAAAGATAGTCTGGGTTTTTTCCCTTTCCATACAAATTGAGAACAAAGTCTATAAAGAATTCTAATATATCTAGAAGAAAGAATAGGAAGCATTTGTAAAATAGAGTAATTTAGGTAGTGATACCATTTTAATTAAAACTATACGACCTGGCAAGGCAAGTGAAAGATTTGACCACCCAGTCAGTTTGGTTTGAAAAGTATCCAAAATAGGTAATATTTATAGAACACCATTGGGAAGGGTCATTGTGTAAGTATTTGAGAGCGCGAAGCTTCCATTTAAGAGGGAAGTTGGGCCAATCATGATGCAAGGTACCCAGCACGTCTAGTGCTTCTGATTTATCTAAATTAAGTTTCAGTCCAGAAAAAGAACCATAGACTTCAAATATTTTTAACATTTCTGGCAAGGAGATACTTGAGTGAGACAGACATCAATATATCATCTGCAAATAATTTTTAAGATAGGTCGAGCCACATCCCATGCCAGTGATGTTAGGATGAGGTAGTAAATGATAGATCAGAGGCTCCAAAGTTAATACAAATAAAAGTGGGGATAAGGGACACTCTTGTCTTTCCTACCCAGCCTCAGATTAAACCAATCAGACAAGGACCCATTTACCAATATTTGTCCTGTGGGATTAGAGTACAGAGTACATGTACGGTCAAATATACACCCAGATAAACCCATAATTTGTAAAGTGTGCTTTGGGAAAGACCAATATACCCTATCAAAGGCCTTTTCAGCACCAAAGCCTACTAAAAGAGGATTGTGAACCGTCCCCTAAAACACTACTCCAAGGCCAACAGTAGTTTCCATACATTAATTGTAGACTTCCTACCATGCACAAGCCCTGCTTGGCTCTTATTAACTAAAGAAGGCAAGATGTATTTTAGCCTATTGGCAAGTACAGAAGCATAAATTTTGATATCCAAGTTTAGGAGTGATATTGGCCTGTATGAACTAGCTAATGTTGGATCTCTGCCTGGTTTAGGAAATACAACTATCACTGCATTACAGATAAGAGTCAGGCATAGAAACCTTGTTGGCCATAGACTCAAAGCCCGCAGGTCCTCTACAAATAAATCCTTTAGAGTCTTATAATAATGTGCATCTAGCCCATTGGATCCTGGTGCCTTGAAGCATTTAAGATCCCATGACGTGCAAAATTTCAAAGGAAGTAAACAGGGCATTTAGCCTATGTAATTCCATCTAGGTGATGTGAGGAAGACGAACAAACTCCTCTCTTTGTGTTGCATTCTCCAGGTCAGCAGTGTATAAGGCAGCATAAATTTCCCTAAAGATTGAGCATATATTTTTTGGGGATATGAATAAATACCCTCTCTGATCTTCAATCCCTGCTATGTATCGGGATCCTTGTTGAGTCTTAAGATTTGATAACATCTGGTCAGCCTTGTTACCATAGAGGTAAAATTTATGTCTAAGAGAATGAATAGAATATCCAGCCTTACAGTGAAGCAAATCATTTAATCTGTTGGGCAATCAATTATTCTTGTTTATGAATTGTAAAGAGTGTGCGTAACCACTTTAATTTTTTTTACTCCTGACCTGCTTATCTAATGTTAAAATGTCTGCATTCAATTTCCATTTTTTCCTTATGATATAACCAGTAATATTACCCTTCATCACAGCTTTCCATGCTTCCCAGTACAAAACTGGGTTATCTTTATGTATAGAATTTTGACTTTCATAATTCTTCCAACACTTTACTAAAAACTCAGGTAAGTCTTTATCCAAAACTAAAGAGGGTGGCATCTTCCACAAAGACGACAAAGCAGCCTCCCCACCACTGGATAATATTTATTTATTTAAACAGTTTTATATACCGACAACCGTTTGTACATCGTGTCGGTTTACATGTAACTTAGAAACCAAGGTATAAGTAGGCATTGCCTTTACATGGAACAATGAACGATAAAAACGCAGTAATAAAGCAAAACTAGATATGTTAAGGGGGGGATATATAACTGGGAGTGTCGTAATTGGGAGTGGGGAAAGAGAAAAACAGTAGCAAATAGGATAAGGTTATGTACAAAATTCAAAGATAGATTAGTATATAGAGCTATATATATATATATATATGATATTAAACTATGATCTGATAGCACCATATTTTCAATTCTGAATACATTCATCCTATTAAAGACTCTGAACATAGAATATATTTATTTATTATTGGTTTTTATATACCGCCGCTCAGAGATATCACGTCGGTGTACAGAGAACGAAAAAATACGCAATTGCGTTGTACATAAACAGTATGATAACAACTGGGAACCAGTACATTAAAACAGTTAAATGCATTAACAAAAACAGGTTATAAAAATATAAATAGATATATATAGATAATATAATATGGATTAGTTGTAATAACACAACTTATTATAGTATCAAGGGAAAACTGTAGGGGAGAAAAAGGAATGAAGGGGTATAAATTTAAATAGGGGAAAATGAGAGTGAGAAAAGGGAGGAAAGGATTATATACAAGTGAAGCTGTTAAATACAGCAAATAATATAGCAAAAATACAGAATATAGTCAGTACGGGTACAGGTGTCATGTGATAAGTAAAGTCTTTGGATATAGGCTTAAGTATTCTCCATAAGTCAAGAAGAACCAAATGAGAGCATAAAAAAAGGTACCCTCTTATTTGAGTTCAGAGTCACCTCTCCTTACTTGTTGTTTATCTATTTGGGGTCCACAATGCAATTAAAATCCCCTCTTAATATTACAGGGTCATACTGAATGGTCATATAGTCATGGTCATATAGATTGGGTGCATATACAGATCGGAGGATTTCTTTTTAGCAAATAGTTCTCTAAATAAGAACATAACATAAGAAATTGCCATGCTGGGTCAGACCAAGGGTCCATCAAGCCCAGCATCCTGTTTCCAACAGAGGCCAAAACCAGGCCACAAGAACCTGGCAATTATCCAAAAACTAAGTCTATTCCATGCTACTGATGCAATTAATAGCAGTGGCTATTCCCTAAGTAAAATTGATTAATAGCAGGTAATGGACTTCTCCTCCAAGAACTTATCCAAACCTTTTTTGAACCCAGCTACACTAACTGCACTAACCACATCCTCTGGCAACAAATTCCAGAGCTTTATTGTGCACTGAGTGAAAAAGAATTTTATCCGATTAGTCTTAAATGTGCTACTTGCTAACTTCATGGAATGCCCCCTAGTCCTTCTATTATTCGAAAGTGTAAATAACCGATTCACATCTACTCGTTCAAGACCTCTCATGATCTTAAAGACCTCTATCATATCCCCCCTCAGCCGTCTCTTCTCCAAGCTGAACAGCCCTAACCTCTTCAGCCTTTCCTCATAGGGGAGCTGTTCCATCCCCTTTATTATTTTGGTTGCCCTTCTCTGTACCTTCTCCATTGCAACTATACCATATGCCACCTCCACAGCTGGTCCTCTCCTATGGAACTCCATTCCATCAGATCTCAGACAGGAGCCCTGCCTCCCAACTTTTAGAAAAAGACTTAAGACTTGGCTGTTCAAGCAAGCCTTCCCGGACACAATATAATGACTTCACTATCTCCTCCTCAAAGCAAGCAGCCCTCAACCATCCTTCTTGTACATAGTATTTAAGTTGTATATTGTTTAAGCGTTACTAATTTATCTCTCTCTTCCTCCTCATCCCAGTTCTGCTACCCTTGTTAAATGTAACTGCACCTTCGGGCACCTCTGTTCCAGTTTGATGTATCTACTGCACTCCTGTTTTATGTAAACCAGCAAGATATGTTTTCATGATTGCCGGTATATAAAAACCTTAAATAAATAAATAAATAAATATATCTTTGAGATGCGGCGACCAGAACTGTACACAGTATTCAAGGTGCGGTCTCACCATGGAGTGATACAGAGGCATTATGACATTTTCCGTTCTATTAACCATTCCCTTCCTAATAATTCATAACATTCTGTTTGCTTTTTTGACTGCCACAGCACACTGAGCTGACGATTTTAAAGTATTATCCACTATGATGCCTAGATCTTTTTCCTGGGTGGTAGCTCCTAATATGGAACCTAACATCATGTAACTACAGCAAGGGTTATTTTTCCCTATATGCAACACCTTGCACTTGTCCTCATTAAATTTCATCTCCATTTGGATGCCCAATCTTCCAGTCGTGCAAGGTCTTCCTGTAATGTATCACAGTCTGCCTGTGATTTAACTACTCTGAATAATTTTGTATCATCTGCAAATTTGATAACCTCACTTGTCGTATTCCTTTCCAGATCATTTATATATATTGAAAAGCACAGGTCCAAGTACAGATCCGTCTTCATCTACAATAGATTCATCCAATTTAAAAGGATACATTTTTTATTCAAAGTAGCCACCCTTTTACTTTTTGTAGTCCCAGAAGCAAAATATACTTGGGGGAAGCCACTGCCTCAGTTAATATGTTTTCATCATGTAAACGTGTTTCTTGAAGAAACATGCTAGAACATTTAAGCATATGTAGATAACTAAGAACTTTTTTTCTCTTAATACGCTTGCCTAGACCAGCAACATACCAGGAAATTAACTTTAGATCAGACATTTTTCAGTGTATTAGGAAAATGAGGTCAAACACTGGTATCTCAACGAATGAAACACTTCCATACTGTCCCTTTTATAAAGGCAGACAAGTCTTCCATAGTCCACATTATGTCACAAAAAGAACAAGAACCCAGGAAGGGCAAAGTGACAAGAGAAATAAGAATCAACCATTAACCATGTAGAATTCTCTGGCTCCCATAGTTATACTCCAACCAGCACAATTCCCTCCCCCCAAAAAAAATACACACACACACACACACCCATCAGTAACAATCAATCATTGAATGTGGCACCATAATCACTGAAATGTTACATAGATCAGATCAGGAAACAGATGTGTAGGGCGCCAGCCCCACCAAACCATAATAATCAAGTGAGTGAGGCACAGTATCTCTCATGATGTAGGCTGCCATAATATGATCAGCCAAAAAAGAAAATAAAAAAAGTCAAATGTTCAGTTTTATGAATCACCAGTCCATAACAGCTTAATGATTAAGTAACCAAATAACAGGTTATCAAAAAGTGGTTACTCACCATGCATCCTTTTGCCTCTTAGCATAACACAACTTTATAGTTCAGTGCAAAATCTGAGTAGTCATCTCAAATCCAGGCTTCCCAAACTTTACCAAATTTGTCTCAGCAAATTATTGTTTGCATCCAAGCTGGATTCTGTAGAATTCTGAATGAGGAAGACTCGTTTAGCCTCCTCCGCTGAGTCATAAAAGGAAAATTTTCCCTTCAAACCAAACTCGGAGTTTTACAGGATATTGCAATTGAAATCAGACTTTACGCTTATGTAGGTCAGCGCAAACCAGAGCGAATTCCTCTCTCAAGAGCCACAGCATTAGAGAAATCTTGAAACAGGTGGATTTTGTGAGTATTATACAGCAATGATTCTTGTTTATGTGCTGATGTTAAAATGAGTTTGTTTGTGTGCATAATTTAAGAATCTCGCCAAAACCACCCTCTGAAGTGTATTTTTAGAAAACTTGGGGCCTAGTCTGTGAGCACGCTCCATTGTAGCTTTACCGTTCAGCGTGGGCAACTGCAAAACATTAGGGAGCCAGGTCTGTCAAGTGACTATCGCTTGGTGGAAACCTAACGAATCTGGCAGCCCAATTATCCTTAAATTCTTACAGCGAGATCTATTATTCGAGAGATCACTTTTTCTTCGTATGCAGCTACTTGTCTTTCCAGCGATACAAGGGATATTTGGCTTCGGCAGTACCCATCCACCTGCCTATGTCGGTGGATGGGTCAGTGATATTTTGATTTATTTTTTCCAGTTTCTGGTCTGGCGCATTTATCACTGCCGGAGTCATCTAAGACCGATGGGCCTGAAGTGTCTTGACTGTCAAGTCATTTTGTCATCCGGCCATTTCGATTTTTTTTTCTTTTTCTGTCCGCAATTCGACATATCTGGATCGATCTGATAAGCAAACTGATACAGGAATTGTTTAGAGTCCCAGACTAACAGAAATTGAGCGTTAAGAAGGCTTTTCAAGAGGATTATTGGTGATGCAGCAGGGGTGGCGCCCGGAGCTCTTCTTCCATTTTATACTTTGAGTGGGGAGGAGGACGTTACCCACAAGTTAAAAAAAAAAAAAAAATTATTTCCTGTGGATTCTTTTTCCTTCCAGGAGCTGCAGGCAATTACATCTGCTGACAAAGACACGCTATTTCAGAATCGTGCAGAGAAAATAACTTGCAAGTTTATTTGTGATTGTTTACTTTTGACCATCATTTAAATCTGGCAATGGTTTTGGGGGGGGGGGGGGAGGAGGCACAATTTTCGAACTCCCCACCTAGGTGCAAATTCCATATCTAATTTTTCCAAGGGGGATGTACATGTGGACTTTTTTCTTCAAAACTGTTCACTGGTAGAAAGGAGCCGCAGACTTTGCATCTGCTTTATGTGGGGGCAAAATTTGAATGAAAAAAAAAAAAAAAGAAATCACACGCATTTTTGAAAATACGATCTGTGTGTTTTTCTAATCCCACTCCCCAAAAAACCACCTCCCTTCTAGCTGGCTAAAAATACGTGCACCTGCACTTTCAGCCTGTTCGGGTAACAGCAATCTTCAGCCAGGTAAATAGCTCTGAAAATTGTTCTCTACGTACTAAGTGTCTACTCGTAAGCCATTTTCTGGAGATATTTATGGGGAGAAGGCCTGCAAATGGCTCAATATAGCATAGCAAGGAACAGTCCGGAGGCCTGGATCTGAAACGGATAATGCGGGGAGGGGAAAGAGGATTTCATTCCCATTCCCCCGCCAAAAAAAGTCTTTCACTCACCACCACCACACAAAACATTAGCAGCCAACAGGAGGCGCTGCCACATTACGGAGAGGACGGGGGAACGCACAGCATGCCAACAATACCTTCCAGCTAGGGGCTGTTATGTTTCTATTCACCAGCAAGTGTCTCACACAGGCGCTCCAAAAAAAAAAAAAAAACCCTCAACACAGATTTATACTCAGATTACAGATATCAGGATGGAGAGAAGGAAGCAGAGGAAGGAAAAAAAAAAAAAAGACACCACACAGAAAGTGCTGAGGCCCTCTCAAACGATGATGGGCCGAGCTGGTTATTTTGAGCAGTAGTCCATTTACTGCAAGGATCACCTGCTCAGACACATGGTTGTGAAAGTAAAAGTGCACTGACGGAAAAGGGCAGCTGAGTGGGTGATAGGCGGAAGAGCGCTCTGTGAGCCAATGTGGAGGAGGGGAGAGCTTGGCCGAACACGCCGAGTTCAGATTTAGCTCAGTTACCAGCTGAACACAGTCCCCCCTCCCAGTGCGGTATAATTAGACTGCGGGGCAAGCTTTGCCAAGGACGTTCACCTCGCTGTACAAGAAAAAAAAAAAGATTAAGTGTGGAACTATGGTTTGGAGCGCATTTTGCGAGGGAAGCCGGTGCTGCCACAATCTCGTGGGGGTCATCGCCGCCGTGGGCAGGTAACGAAAGGGAGGGATAAAACAGAGGACAGCAACGTAAGTCCCTGCTACTGCACGCGGTGGGTAACGGCGGGGCCGCTGCAAGGAGTGGACAAGAAGGGAGACTGCCCTGGGTGCTGAGGAAGGAAGGAGTGATTGGGGCTCGGGGGGGGGGGGGGGGCCCCCACCCCCCCCCCTGCCAATCTATGAGCACACGAGCCTGAAAGGGGAAGGGGAAAGCACAGAAAGCGACCCATGGGGCCTTCTAGCTATAGCGGGTGCAGCCAGACACACGGATGGCAAACAGTGGCTGGAAGTTGGCGCATTATAACAGAGTGTCCAGGAGTTTGCTGATGCTGCAGTTTTATCCAATTCTTCGTATTTCATACATGCAGAGAAACAGGCCGATGCAATACGGACACGCTAAAAACGTGCATCCAAACTGGAGGCTTTTTTTTTTTTTTTTAAACGCGCGCACAATGCAATAGGCAAAATGAGCCGCCACGCTAAAAGGACGCGCTAGGGATAAATTGTGCATCCCTAGCAAGTCCATGGCATCGAGCACCCAGACGACATAGCTGTGCGCAGGTTAGCAAAATGGACACTTAAATTGAGCGTCTCTTTTCCTAACCTGACTCCTTTAATGACTTTTTTCTGCTTCTGTGGTTCCTCCTGCTTAGTATCGCGACGATATTAAGTTGGAGGAACAACAAAAAAAGCAGTATTTTCTGCTTTTCTTTGCATCACTTGGGGCACCTCCTGAGCTAACGTTAACTTCTGAGCGTTAAAAACATGCGCATCCAGTGCGGGGTAACTTTTTACATCGGGCGTAGTAACTAATAGCCTCCATCACATTCATTTACATGTGACGAGCGCTATTAGCCGTTTTGGACGTGTTAATCCCGGTATTGCATCGGGCTTAAGTCTAGAGCATTTCATTTATTAAAAAATTATCGCCCAATACTGATGGCCTAACCGATGTACAAAATAAAACATTCACGGATTAACGTGTAGATAATACAAAACACATATTTACATCACAAACAAAATCACCGCATAGACACTTTTCGCAGGAGGACCAATATCAACGTTGTTATCCAAAAGCCTGTTTTAACAAAGTTTTTCAGAAGGAGTCGGGACTTTAGTGCGGTAAGACGTTCCGGGTTCCATTGGAAAGGTGTTCCAGAGAGCGGGTGCTGCCACCGAGAAGGCAGGTGCATCAAGGAGCCCTCCAACCACACGTTCAGCGGCGCACTGACCTCAGCACCCGATATTGCACCGGCCTGAAAGCATGTCTTGTTCGTTGAAAACCACTGTCAATCACTGCCTTAGGTACAACTTCTAAAGAGAGCTCTTTCTAGGTTTACCCAGCTGTTCTTGGGTTTCTTTTAGCTGCTAACTGATTTATAAATCCTGTTCAGTGCTGCACACAATACTGATGTCCTGGGAAGTTCATCTACTCTCACCTCCCAGTAGTAGATGTATTCTGGCCTTTGTAATGTCTTAAAGAAATCAAGCCCACAACAAAACTGCAAACACCCAACATGCTTGTGGATCCTGGTGAAGGGGGGGGGGGGGGATTGGATTTTCATTGGCTTGCTGAAGGAATACTATGCTCCATCCTAAATCTATCCCGGCGCAGCTGCTCTGCTACAATACAAAGCCATGCAGGACTGGCTGGACGGAAGAGCACAACAGTCTCTGACACGGGCCCCTTGCACCTAGAACGCCAGTGACTGGGGAGCTACTAAACCAGAGAAAACCATGAGTGAAGTACAAGGAAGTTTTACTGCTTCGCTGCTGCCATGCCCCACTAATGATCCTGCGTGCCAACCTCAGCTTGATCAACACCGGGGCAAGGCCTGCTTGCTGTGTTCCCATAGTATTAAACAGCCTTACAGCCAAATTCAAACAGAAACAAAAAGGTTAACAAATAAAAACAAAATAGATATATACAAGATTAAAAAGGAGTCCAGAAAAAAGGTACTGCCTTATATATTTTCTGTTAATTTTTACTTTGGTGCATTCAAATGGACTAAACGCATCCACAGTAAAAAAAAAAAAAACCAACCCTCCTTCAAATATATAACTAAATAGACCACAAAGCTATCAGATTTTTTCTTTAATGCACACGTTGAACTCTGAAGTCCCTCGCACCTCCCACTAAAACAAAAACCCAAATAGCAGAATACATGAAAGGAGGATCCCCATTTGTGCATGTCAGCCCTACTCTGTGCTATAAGGAGAGGGCCATTTAGCCAGCATAAATGGAGCTCTGCCATAAGAGTTATCTGCCATGGGGAGATTAAGGCAGGTATCTGCCATGGGGAGATTAAGGCAGGTATCTGCCATGGGGAGATTAAGGCAGGTAAATATATGGCAGATAACTCTAATGGCAGAGCTCCAGTTATGCTGGCTAAATGGCCCTCTCCATAAAGCACAGAGTAGGGCTGATATCAACCTAATAAACGAAGCTTGACCGACGAGCTGCAAATGCGTAGCAGAGAGCAGCTCTACTGCGCACGTACGGGCAAGCATGTCGGCCTCAGCGAGCGTCAGCTGGATATCAACATGGCGGCGTCGAGCGGTAGCGGCGGCGACAAGGAACGGCGGCCAGTAGCAAGGAAGGAGAGTGAGAGGGAGGGAGGGGAGGGAGGTGAGAGACAGAGTGATGTGAATAAGTGGAAGGGTAAGACGTTGTGGAGCAGAGAAAAAGGGAGTGGAGGAGGGCTGAGGGAGAGGGGATGGGATTGAGAGAGGGTGGGGAGTGACTGAGGGTGGGGAGTAACTGAGGGAAGGGAGGCAGTGGGAGACAGAGGGTGAGTAAGACTGAGTGGAGGGAAGGGGTGAGTGAACGAGGGGAAGGGGGAGTGAGGGAGAAAAAGTATAGAAGGGTGCTGTGTTCGAAAATGGACTGAAAAAAAAATTTAATTAGCCCCGTTAGCTTAACGGCTTGTTATATATATATGTAACATACCTCTAGACCAGAGCTTTCCAAACTGTGTGTCGGGACACGTTAGTGTGTCGCCTGCAGTGTGCAGGTGTGTCGCGCAAGCCCGGTCAACTCTGATGCGAGTTTGGGCTTTTTTTTTTCTAGAGATTCACTTTTTTTTTTTCAGTTTATGGGTTGCTTATTATTTGGTGATTTTTGCTGTCAATCTCGTTTTTTTGGGGGGCTTGGTGGGTGAAACGAGCCCAGCCATCCTTGCATTGGCTGCTGCTGCCGATGAGGCCTGGCCATGAGGAGTACTGACTGCAAGCAGCAGTGTCTGGTGATCATGGAAGGGAGTGAAGCACTTAACTGGCAACAATCAAAAAGACGAGGTACATGAGTGTGGGGGCCAGACATGTGCTGGGGGGAGAGAGATGAGTGAGTGGGGGGCAAACGTGCTGGGGGGACAGACATGTGCTTGAGGGGGAGAGATATGAGTGTGTGGGGGCCAGACATGTGCTGGGGGAGGAGAGAGATGAGTGTGTGGGGGACAGACAATTTGTTTTATTATTGTTTCTCATAAATTATAACAATAACATGAATCTTGGAATATATATTTTTAATATAAATTTAAGATTTTCATGAGATAGGTTGTGTCGTGAAACATTTTATTTATGTATATATTTAAGGAAACATACATAAATTGTCGAAATATGTTTCGTTCGTTTAAACTTTAACCTCTGGTTTACTAGTAGACTGAATTACCGTGTCGTGAAATTATGTTTGTCTAAAAAGTGTGTCACCAACATGAAAAGTTTGGAAAGCTCTGCTCTAGACAATAGACAATAGAGTGCTGTCTCTTTAAGTGCTGTCTCTTTAAGTGCTGGGGGTGGGGGGAAGGAGATTCAAAATTGGATTGTATTGGGCATGTGCAGCAGATCACTGCTACAGCCTGAACAGAGTTTCCTGCCCTGCTCTGAACTAATAAATATTATCTGTGCTGATTAAGGTTCTCTTTTCTGGAACCCTGCTGTGGACGACTTGGGAGTAATTGAACTGTGCCCTTTCAGGATTTGAAGCTTTTCTTTCGGATAGAGGCTGCTGTATTGTGGATTTGACAGTTGAAGCAAAGAGCAGTACTGACGCCCTCTTCAGCTCTAAATTCAAATGGACACACAGTAGGGTACAATCTGGGACTTTGCTTGTTTAGAGACTGCTTAAGGTCGGGTGCTATATCACATGCTGATTCTGGTTGAAATACTTAACATGAGTTTATGACAAAGTTGAGTTTTCTCTTGTACTATATACATGTGTTTATATGAAAAATGCAGATGCTTAGGAAGTGAACAGATTTATTTCAGTCATTCATCCCAGTAAAGATAAAACTGTTTATTCACTTCTTTTGCATACATAAATTCCTAAACAAAAGCAGTGCTGCATCGGATGGACACGCTCACACACAACTCAAGTGTTGATGGATACAGTACCTAAAAATATCTTGCCATTCCTCCGTCTTGGGAAAGCTCCACCAGCTGCCCCGGTTACTTTCTATAAACCAAGGGAGAAGTGCATAATTAGAGAGGAGATACGCGAGGCAGAAACAGGAAACGTTAACTTCTGCTCGGCAATCATAACTATTGACAGAGCTGGTACTCTGGATGCCTCTGGGGAGCTGGGCTACGTTGACCACAAATTGTAACCAGCCCCACATTCGTCCTTTCTACTTGTGCCATTTGCTTCAGAGTGGCTCAGCAAAGTGAGCCATTAAGGACAGCAGAAAATGGTCTCTTATGGGCCCACACTGTACCTCAACTATGCTTATCTGCCACGAGTTGCTGTGAGCCAATTCTGGCTTATTTCTTGGGATGCACAGAGGTAACAATTTGGTTTCATTTTTAAAATTTCGTTAGGGTGTTTTTTTTCTCACAAATTCAATTTTGTTTAATGTTTATTTCATTTTTTAAACTAACGAAAACAAAAACGAACAAAAAAAAAAGCCACCCCCCCCCAAAAAACAAAGAAAAAAAAGAAACAGGGCCCCCCCCAAGGCCTGCTTTCCACCCAAAAAATGACAAGGCCAGGATCCTTCTCTGCTCCCATTTACCTGGTCCAGGGAATCCGAACAAGTGGCCTAGACCCAGGCTGAAGCCTCCTTGGCAAGCCATGTTAGGTTGCCATGACCTCAGCCTAGGCCCTACGCAAAGCCCAGGCTTCAAAGGCAGGTCCCCTGCTTACGTCACCATGACCCAGTCCGGAGGTCAGGTCCTGATGCCAGGGCCTAAGCAGGTGTCATTCTCTTCTTTACAATGATGGCGTCTGCTGGGGATATGCCAGAGTTAACTCCGGGGCCGCCCTCTTCAACTGAGGTCGCCATTTTGGTTGGACGGAAATTGAAATGAATTGCCGTACACTAAAATGGCACCCTCCACTGAGGGAGGGAGGAACTGGAGTTAGCGCCCGTGCATCCCTAGCAGATACCATCACTGTAAAGGACGACAAAGAAAGAAAACGACAAGTATGAGGCCTGGGCCAAGTCAGAGGCTGAGGCCCTGGCATCAGGACCCGGCCCTGTTGTCTGGCCTGTGCCATGACAAGGGATCCCCGACCGGAAAGGTAAGTGGGAAAAACTTTGTGGCCTAGGCCTTTGCTTGGGTCTTGGCTGAGGCCCCGGGCAGCAGCCACGGCCTGTGCCTAAGTGCTGGTGATGCACTTAGGCACAGGCCGTGGCCGCTGCTTTGGACCTCAGTGTAGTCCCTAAGCAAGGCAATCTCAAGAAAAAAAAAAAACCAACAAAATTGTCTGACTTTCAATCATTTTGTTTTAAGAATGAAAGGAAACGAAATAGGAAATTGCCATTTCCTATTTTGTTTTTCCCCGCATGCATCTCTCTATGAATTCCCAAGTCATTTCTTGTAGTGTTTCATGCCAGACACCACAATGTAATCAGGGGAGATCACATCCAGAGGCAAACCAATGGATCACCCAGCAGCAAGCCATTGGATCCCATGCACCCTTGCCATATTCTGCCAGATGGAATAATAAACCAGGGCCGTGAGACTCTGGGCAGAGCATGGTTGAGTTCTCATCAGTTAGAATGCGGCTTTCTTTCACCCATCAGGGTAAATCAAACCATGCTTCAGCCCCTAAATGAGTTGGTTTTTTCGTTTTGAACAATGAGCATGGATGTGAACAGAAACGTGTGCGCCGTTTCCCTCCAGGGTTGCAGATGCAATGCTTGTTACAGAGATACAGTACCATCCCTACTGTTCTACACCATGGTGGCTCACGTAGTGTCAAACTGGATTAAGAGTTGTTTTTATACAACAAAGCTATGACAGGTGGCAACAGACCAGCCAAGAATGTGTCAGCGGGAGGAAGGCTCATGAGTTGTGTCTCTCTCTTCTGCTTGGAGCCGCTCACAAACATCACCATATAAATAGAATTCAGTCCAGAAACATCAATAAACTTTCACAACCCAACTGAATGTCTTTAATTAAACCAGTACACAAGCTAACTAGAGTTCCCCGGCTGCACTTAATAAAGTGACAATACTTAATACTCGGAACCCACCAGGGGAAATCGGATGCTGACTTGTATCATCGATAGTGAGAGGTGCATTTCTGCAGATGGCACACTGGCACAGTACCCATCTCTAGGTTTTTGGACATCCCTCCAGCTTATCCGCTGTAAAAAGCCACAGCAGCAAGGTATCTGTGGCAAGAGGAATGTAGCCCACAGCTCAGAGACGTGGACTCCAGTTACAGTGCTCTCTCCTTGCAGTAAAAATATAAATAAAAGTTCAGGGCCAGGAATTACACTGGATTCTGGAGAACAAGATTTTAGTGCGGCATAAACTAGGTATTATTATAAAGATGGGTCACTGTGGGCAGGCGGGAGGGATGGCTGCCAGAGCTCAACTAGGGTCTATGGAACTACAAAAGGAAGCAAACTGGGCAGATGAGATGGGCCTGGCAGTCCCTGGCTGCTGCCCACCTGCACCCTGTTAATGCAACAGACTGCCCTGGCCAAGGGATAATATCGGAAGAGACTTCCCTCTAGCCTTCAAGTCCAGCACGGGTACCAGGAGGCACCTGG